>NC_052049.1:11438414-12638414 GCF_903992535.2 Arvicola amphibius | reverse complement strand
CTACTGTTTTAAAAAAGTCATATTTTTAATAGTGCTTAATACAGTATATCAGCACTAGAAAAGTCAAAAGAAGAACTAAATGTCCAATAAAATAAATCATTAAAAATTAAAATGAAATTTGGCCCTGGCAGTGTGCAGAAAGAGAGAAACTGTGATTATTGCCACAGCTCCATGATTTGTTGCAATGTCCATATCAAAACACAGGCAAGGACACTTTGGATCCACTTGATCTGGATCTTAGAAATTAGAGAAGGCGCAGGAAAGGCAAGAAGACTCAACTGGGACTAAGCATTGTGTCCTACTTGGTGACCTAAGAGGCAATATATAACTTTTATAGAATTGTTTATGTATGCATAGTCACCAGATAAATTTTCTAAAGCAATTTTAGTTGGGAGGCAATCACTCCAATTTGTAATTTCATGATTTACAAATTGTGTCATGCTTCCTGTGGCAAATCTTCATTCCTCTGGTAACAAACAGCCACTTGCCAGAGTACCATTCTCAAGTCAATGGAGATTGCCGGCAAAGAGTTAGCTAAAAAGTTCAAAGGAGAATCAACTGTTGCAATCCAGTTCCCCAAGATTATGTGACCTGTATACTAGGATATTCTTGTAGGAAAAAAGGGGGGAGGGAATTTGATGAGACACTGCTGTACCTCTGCCTACTCTGAGGGGAGGGAGGGATTTTGATGAGACACTGCTGGACCTCTGCCTACTCTGAGGGGAGAATTTTTTTTAACAATGCAAAAATTTAGAAGGCAACAAGTCTTTGAATTTTACTATCTGCAGAGTAAAGAAGATCAGTCATATTTTGACAGGGAAAACTTTTGTCAAGTTCCAAAGGTATAAAAATACAAAGTGCAGGGAAGGATACATTTCAGACTTTAAATTGGCCTTGGAAGGGATGCAGGCACAGTTACATATGGCAGGCAAACGGAGACCATGCCAATAGAGGCAGAATGAGTGTGAGGATGTGTGAACTTGGATCATACATATGGGGAACATTAGCACAAAGAACAAAAAAGAAAATATCTGTAGAGCAAATGGGCCATGTTTGTATAGCAGAGACTCCAGAGAAAGGAAGAGTTTTTGACATGGTATAAAAGGGAAGCCAAATTCCAGCTGGATACCTTCAGCCTCTATCGGATTTCAATTTTCCCTTCTGAAATCATGATCATGTGCTTCTTTCTTTGAACAATCACTTCCCTCTTTTCTGCTCTATTAGCAAAAATGTGTGCAACAATCTTCTTTCACTTGTACACACACCTAGGAGACATCAGGAGTTGTGAGCAAACTGCTCTTTTCACCCTCTTCTATTGTTTAAAGTCACACCAGTTTCTTCCGTTAATGGTTGGCAAGTGTGCTAATTCAGAGTCAGGTGAATTAATTAATTCAGGTGACTCAAATAAAAACTGCAACAGAGTAACTCTGGTATGTTTACAGAACTGTTAAAAATTTACTTTAAAATATAGTATGCATTGCTTGCTGTTTTAAAAAGATAGAAAAGTGGCATTTCTTGCATCTAGATTCAAATCTGCCCCACTTGCCAAATACATTCTGTTAACCTGCATTCATTCTTTCGGGAGAAAAGCATTTTCACAATGACAGCGCCACCCTCCTATTTAAAGTAGACGCTCATGTGATAAGTTTTAACATAATTTAAAACACATGCAAGGTAATAGCTACATAATTTTGAACGGCAAATTTGCCAGTTCATATCAATATAATGTTGAATGACAAATTAGTCACTTTATCAGAGCACTGGATTGAGTTCCCAAGGTCCAGTCGAAGAGCAGAAGGAGGGAGAATATGAGCAAGGAAGCCAAGACCACAAGGGGTTGGGTCACCCACTGAAACGGTGTGCCTGAGCTAATGGGAGCTCACCAACTCCAGCTGGACTGGGACTGAACGAGCATGGGATCAAACTGGACTCTGAATGTGGCTGACTGATGGGCCAATGATAATGGGACTGGGATTCATCTCTACTGCATGTACTGGCTGTTTGGGATCCTAGTCTATTTGGATGCACACCTTCCTAAGCCTGGATATAGGGGGGAGGGCGTTGGACTTCCCACAGGGCAGGGTACCTTGCCCTCTCTTAGGACTGGAGGGAGTGGGGGGAGGGTGTTTGGGGGAGCAGGAGGAAAGTGGGAGAAGGGGAGGAAGAGAAAATTTTGATTGGTATCATAGTAATAAAAAAACAATGAACAAGTATTTTCTCACATGTCTCAGGCCTCTTGGCATAGTGTAGCAAAGTCCACTAGCTTGCAGTTTCATGAACCCGACATAAAGATGCCAGACATGACTGTACTCATTGCACTGTGTGACCAGGAAGACGTGCATGGCCTACCTCACTCAGATGGCCCACTGAGACAGCTGTTGGTCGGACTCAACTCCTAATTCAGTTCCTTAGATAAACCACTGTAAAAGCTAACGACAACACAAAACCTATTTCTCGTTTCTTCCCATACGTCTACATTGCTGGTTCCCCCAACAGCCAGGGCTACACAATAAGACTCTGTCTAAAAAACGAATGAACACCAAACCAAGAAAGGAAGGAAGCATGACTTGACAATGCAGCAGCCCAGAGTGTGGAGCGTCTTTTCATAGTTACTGTTCTTGTTGCTGGCCAAATACCTGACAGAAAGCAACACAGGTAGGAAAGGTTTGCGTCAATTCAGGGTCGGAGAGGATGATTCTCCTGGAGGGGAAGCATGGAGGCAGCAGCGTGAGGATGCAGGCACACTGTGTCAGGAGTGTAGGAGGCTGGCACACTGTGTAAGGAGTGTAGGAGGTTGGCACACTGCACAGGAGTGTAGGAGCCTGGCACACTGCACAGGAGTGTAGGAGCCTGGCACACTGCACAGGAGTGTAGGAGGTTGGCACACTGCACAGGAGTGTAGGAGCCTGGCACACTGCGTCAGGAGTGCAAGAGGCTGGCACACTGCGTCAGGAGTGCAAGAGGCTGGCACACTGTGTCAGGAGTGCAAGATGCTGGCACACTGCGTCAGGTGTGCAAGAGGCTGGCACACTGTGTCAGGAGTGTAGGAGGCTGGACAGAAGAGTGTATTTGCTCACTTAAATTTCTTCATTTAATAAGTAGAAATGGTGTAACACAGACAGAGTCATGGCAGGTTTTCCCTCCCCAGTTTTACCTTTCTGTAAACAAACACTTTAAATACAGTCAGAGGTGTGTTTCCATGGTGATACTAAACTCTGTCCTGTTAACAACAAAGATCAACCATCAGCTCCGCTTACTTGTTAAAAAGCCTATGGGTATGACACACACGGTGAAGTAAAAGGGTTTACACCTGGATTGGGAGCAGAAAAGGAGGAAAAACCAGGGTGAGTTGTTTTTTACTTTTATTTTTGTTTTATATATATATATTTGGTTTTTCGAGACAGGGTTTCTCTGCAGCTTTAGAGCCTGTCCTGGAGCTAGCTCTTGTAAACCAGGCTGGTCTCGAACTCACAGAGATCCTCCTGCCTCTGCCTCCCGAGTGCTGGGATTTATATTTTTAAAGGCTGCCCTTAAACTCACAAAGATCTGTCTGCCTCTGCCTCCCAAGTGCTAGGATTAAAGGCGTGCGCCACCACCACACCTGACTATTCTCTTTTTTTGTCTGAATATGTCTTTAGTGTATATCTCTATCTTTTTCTGACCACATGAGTCTTCTGCTAAGCCACATGGCTAGGATTAAAGATGCAGCTTTAAAAGCTGACTCCACTCCATTCCTTATCTATTTGAGAGTCTAACTTAATGACAGAGGTATAGGCCAGAGCCAGATTTATTGCCACAACTCTGGAATTTAAAGGTCCAAGCCCCCACCAAGAAGCTTGATGCCAGCTGCTCATGAACACCATTTAAGTATTTGGTAGCAGAGCCTGTTAAAAGAACTGTGAGTTTAGACCACTAACGTTGAGTCAGGAAGACTCTCATTAAAACAGCCATGCCTCTGCTCACCAAGAGCAGAATCTACCAGAGAAAAGACAGTTACCAAGCTGTGCTTGACTCTGTTTTTGTCTGTCTAGAATCCTTTTATTTTTAAAACTTTCTCAGGCTTTATGTGGAAATTCTTGCTAAACCTGTGGATGCCATTGTAAACAGAAGTTTCTTCCCCACTTGGTCCTGTAGTCATTCAGTCACAAAGAAACACATAGAGGCTTAAATTAGCTATAAACTGTTTGGTCTATTAGTTCAGGCCTATTATTTATTAACTCTTTCAACTTAAATTAACCCATAATTATTTTCTGTGTTTAGCCATGTGGTTTAGTACCTTTTCTCAGTAAGGCATTCTCACCTTGCTTCCTCTGCTTCTGGTTGACAACTGCATCTATGTCTTTTCTCTTCCCAGAATTTTCTGGTCTTCTCACCCCACCTATACTTCCTGCCTGGCTACTGTCCAATCAGCATTTTATTAAACCAATGTGAGTGATAAATGTTTACAGTGTACAAGAGAATTATCCCACAGCAACTCACCACCAACCCCAGCCTGGTCACTATACTGTTCCTTCTCTTCCCATAGTATTTGTCTTTTACAGAATGTTCTATAAATGGAACCACACATTCTTAGGTACTCATCTAAGGATGATGTCTCACACTTAGTGGAACTCATTTAAAATTTATTTCCATCTTCACGCGTCTTGACAGCGGATGGCTTACATTGTTGTGCAGCATTCCCTTGTATGGATATGTAATTCCCTTTTTCCACTCATCTTAGAAGGAAAATCTTGATTATTCACTAGTTTAGAGTGACTGCTAATACTACTACTCCAAGCTTTTAGGGGCTGACTTTTGAGAGGTCATGCATTCCCAGGTTAGTTGGGCGAATACCTGAAAACATAAGTATTTGTTTAGCCTACTTAATGCAATATCAATTATGAACCAATAACAGACAGCAAGCTATTCAAGTATTGTTACCAAGAGCTGTTTTATATTTTCCTTGTCACCTCAAAATAAATGTTTTCAGATGAAGCATAGAAAACTTGGACAAAATGAGTAAGTAGTTAGTACGTAGGTGGAAAGGTTTTCAAGGTAGGAAAAGAGAAAGCAGGCAAAAATATTATGAAGTTGGATGAATGAATGGGGCATTTGGAAAAGTAGAAATAAGTAAGAGGAGGAATTAAATCAATGACAAGAAACAGAGTACAAATAAATAATACTGTGGAGAGGATGTTTTTGAAAAAGACATAGTCTGTAGCTGAGGAGCCATTTTTGATCTATGGCTGCTGTGAGAGGGAAAGTCAGTTTTCTTCAGGAATGCAGCCCCTGAGGGGACACCCATGGAGGTGGTCCTACACCCATGTACATACTGCCATCACTAAGTGGACTTAGTATTTTCTAAAATGTACACAAAGTTGAAAGGGAAAAGTTGTGTGGTGATGTATAGAGAAGTTGGGAGAAATGGAGTGAAAGGTAGATTTGATTAAAGTACATAATATTCTCAAGCAAAAAATGAAATAAAATATCAATGTTTTGCTTTATTCTTATTTAATGTTTTTGCACATTATTTACACCCCTCCTTCACACCCTTAAACTCCTTCTGCATCACTTCCCACTCCCTCTCAAATTCATGGTCTCTTCTTCCTTAATTATTATTACACATGCACATATGTTATATACATACACATGCACAAGTGTACCTATGAATACAACCTGCTGAGTCCATTTAGTAGGACTCCTATGTATATTCATTTTGGGTTGACCACTTGGGATTAAATAACCTGTGGGGGTTGAGTGGTTTTGTCTCTGGAAAAAACTGAATATCTCTCTTGTCTCTCTCTCTCTCTCTCTCTCTCTCTCTCTCTCTCTCTCTCTCTCTCTCTCTCTCTCTCTCTCGTCATTAATTACCTATAGCTCTTCATATAGGAGTATGCCCATCCATGCTAACATGCTAGTGGTCTTGTCATTTTGTTAGTCTTCCTTAAGCAACTGTAGGAAACAAAAAACATTTAGACATCACTGGAAGGAAGGAAGGAAAGAAGGAAGGAAGGAAGGAAGGAAGGAAAACAGAAATCTTAAGAGGGAAAGAAGTTAATAACACACCCTACAATGTGTGAAGCTTGGAAAATGAAGCTTATGGCAGTGATGTGATTGAATGGTATGAGGCAGAGATTTATCAAGATTAAAATTCAGCTCTGGCATCATTAAATGAATACAGATTTCAAAGTCCTGAAATTATAAGCCTCTTAATTCCTTTGATCGACAAGAAACTTCAATGAATATATTTCAGATCTGGTCCTTAACCTCTTTTTGTGTTGATATATTTTAAGGGAACTAAATGAGTCTACTGCCCCAGTCATGCAACTGTCACCCACATTCAGAGGGACTACTGCTCGTGCTGGCTTTTGGGGCACCTATTCTTTTGGGAAGGATTCCTTTCAAAGCCTAGGTATATTAGGGAGGGCCTTGGACCTTCCCCAAAGCAGTGTGCCTTACCCTCTCTGAGGAGTGGATGGGGGTGGGTTGGGGGAATAGGTGGAGGGAATGGGAGGAGGGGAAGGAGTGGTACATATAATGAAACAGTAGAGTTTGTTTTAAAAACAATGACATCTTGAATTTTGCATGCAAATGGATGGAAATAGAAAACACCATCCTGAGTGAGGTAACCCAGGCCCAAAAAGATGAATATGGGATGTACTCACTCATAATTGGTTTCTAGCCATAAATAAAGGACATCAAGCCTATAATTCATAAAAAATCCTAGAGAAGCTATATAAGAAGGTGAACCCAAAGAAAAACATATAGTTATCCTCCTGGATATTGGAAGTAGACAAGATTGCCGGACAAAAAAATGGGAACTTGGGGGTGGGGTGGGATGGGGGGATGGGGGGATGGGGAAAGAAAAGTGTGAAGTGGAGGATGGGGAGAGCTTGGGGGAATAGGATGGTTGGGATATAGGAAGGGTGGATATGGGAACAAGGAATTATATATCTTAATTAAGGGAGCCATTCTAGGGTTGGCAGAGACTTGACTCTAGAGGGGTTCCCAGGTGTCCAGGAAGATGCCCCCAGCTAGTTCCTTGGGCAGCTGAGGAGAGGGTGCCAGAAATGTCCAGATCCTATTGCCATACTCATGAATATCTTGCATATCACCATAGAACCTTCACCTGGCGTTGGATGGAGAAAATGACAGAGCCCCACATTGGAGCACCGGACTGAGCTTCCAAGTTCCTGATGAGGAGCAAAAGGAGGGAGATCATGAGTAAGGAAGTCAGGACCGTGAGAAGTGCGTTTACCCATTGAGACGGTGGGACAGATCTAATGGGAGACCACCAAGTCCAGTTGGAATGGGACTGATGGAACAGGGAACCAAACCGGACTCTCTGAATGTGGCTGATGGTGGAGGAGGACTGAGAAACCAAGGACAATGGTGATGAGCATGAACTCTACAGCATGGACGGGCTCACTGTGAGCCTTGTCAGTTTGGTTGCTCACCTTCCTGGACTTAGGGGGAGCTGGGAGGACCTTGGACTTAACATAGTGAAGGGAACCCTGATGGCTCTTTGTCTTGGAGAGGGGTGGAGTGGGGGTATGGGTGGAAGGGAGGGGAGGGAAGGGGGAGGAGGAGGGGAGGAGGAGGGGAGGAGATGGAAATTTTTAATAAAAAAAATGAGAAAAAAAATAAAATAATAATAAAAAGATATAAAAAGGAAAAGAAAATTGGCTATTGTACACAGATATAAGAAAGGGTGAATTTCCTCCCTTGTGTAATGCTTTTATGATATAGGCTTAATATATTTAAATAAATTTGCTACCAATTTTTCATTTTTAATTTATTAGGTTTCTATTCACAAGGTGTCCAGTTGTATCCACTTACCTATGCTGTTTGAGTCGCAAAAGTGATTATGTCTAAAGTAAGCTGACTGTATGAATAATTGAGTTAATGAAGTCTGAGGAAGTTCTTTATCTCACCAGACAATGAAAATCTGTAAGACATCAAGCATGCAGTGTTCACTGCATGAGCAATGCGAGATTCTTCTCCCATCAAGCAGCAGCTCTGGATCA
This sequence comes from Arvicola amphibius, assembly GCF_903992535.2. Classification (NCBI taxonomy): domain Eukaryota; kingdom Metazoa; phylum Chordata; class Mammalia; order Rodentia; family Cricetidae; genus Arvicola; species Arvicola amphibius. The sequence continues at coordinate 12,630,408 of NC_052049.1, read as the reverse complement.
TGAGGCCGGCACCACAGGCCTGTAAGGACTCTCCGCAGAAGCTCATCAATATTTTCAAAACACATCACATTCCTCTTGTGCTCATTTGAGGTACATTAGCAAGCTGATTAGGCTCTCTGTTCTGAATTATTTCCTTGTCTTAATCTTTGACCTACTAATATTTCAAATTACATTAAGATAGCAATTAGATCCCCTCTTCTTTGGGAGTTAATGCTGATCGGGCATTTGGCTCTCTCTTGGAAGCTTAATAAGACTCATATTTTCCCCCTTGCTTGGTGTAGTAAGGCTTTTGCTTAAAACAGGTGAATATAACGCTGTATAAAGGTGGCTGAGTTCAGTGAATAGATGACAACGTAGAGGAGGAGGAAGGAGTGGGAGCAAAAGGAATGAATTGTGAAAAATTCAATGTTTTGCATTATTAATTTAATCCTAATCCACTATTGTGTTTGAGAAAATTAAGTTCATTTATTTATTTTTTATTTATAATATTTTCCAGGAAATCTACCTCCTGCTACCACTCATAGATTTTCCTGGTGTTTATATTACTGAGGATATAACCAAGACTTACCTATGTGAATATTTTGATACACTTACTCGAGCATCAAATATTCCATGCACAGCAACTCAGCTAAATACATGTTCATGGAGCCAAACATGTATATTTTCTTATATATGTATGTAATTAGTCATGGAAACGCTCACAGACTCCAAGATTAGTTTTAAATTCTTTAAAAAAAATTTATTCATGTACTAATATCCCTAGATTCTCAAAAATCCCCTTCTGTATCTTGGTATTTAGACCTATATTGCAAACATTATATTATCTTGCAACCAAAATACAGCTACTGATAACAAGAATGATAGATTTTTGCTCAGTAAATATATGAGCTTTGTCAATTCTACTGCACTCTCCTAAAGCATGGAACAAGAGCTAAACTGTCAAGTGTATGTCCCATTTAAAAGCAACAATAACCCATTAATTACTTGACAAATGGTAGCTCACCACAGCTCTGTCATAGCACTGGGAACCCCATCATGGTAGAAAAGGGAAAAGTTGCCAAGAAAGCATACAGTGGATGCAGTCAGCCTAGAAGGCCTGCAAGGGAGCACAGTAAATGTCCTTAGACATTGGGATATGGTTTTGTCTAGGGTGTGAATAAATATATCTAGAAACTGATGCTCTTTTGATGCGAATGATGCAACGAGATCTTGGAGCCTCGTGGTGCTACAAGTTTCCTCTTATTATATGGAAGCAATGTGAGAATCATGGAGGAAGAGGAAAGGCAATGTGAGCCTGCCTGATTAGGGGTCCTAGTCATCAATATTCCTACACTATAGCTCTAAGTTGTTATTGGCTAAGATGTTCCAGCATCTGTCTCCAACGAGACTACGTGGCTTCTCTTAATTCTGCCTCCTTTCTCCTAGCATTCAGTTTAGTTTCCCCACCTACCTATGTTCTGCCCTATCAACAGACCAAGGCAGTTTCTTTATTAACTAATGGTATTTACAGCATTCAGAGGGCTAAATGCAATACTTCTTTCCCAGAGGACCAGAGTTCAATTCCCTACATCCACATCCTTGACTCACAGCAACTGATAATGTACAGCAAAGAGAGAACATGGCCTCTTCTGGACTTCTGAGTCTACTAAATTTTAGTTTTTCTAACATTAAAAATAATCAGATGGCAAAAGATATTATTGTAACAACTCTTTATGCAGTTTCATAAACATTTAAAACAATAAGTGTTCATCTTTAAGGTTTAGATGATTTTACATGGCTCATTGCTGTGTAAGTTTATATAAATATGCACTCATACAGAAAATTATATACAAATATAGATGTGCATGGTATATATAAGTATGTGCACATGTGGAGAAATGAGACAAAATCCAACTCATAATTTTATCTATTAGTCACAAATGTATTTGTTTGCACACAAGTAAATTTCATATACCCCACATTTATACTACTAATAAAATTAGTTTATATATGTATATATGAAGGTGGCTATAGATATAAATTGTGCAAAATTTTATATAAATAAAATTAAGAATATATATGTATGTATGTGTATATATATATATATATATATATATATATATACACACACACACACACACACACACAACTGCTTCTGTTGCTTTCCAATATAAAAAAAGAGTTCCACAGAGGATCCACAATCTTTCAAATAGCATTGGACCTAGACACAAATCAGATTCCAGGTGGTTTCTTTCTGAACCTTCTCCTTAGCCTAGCATACTAGTAACTACTCTATGTCACCTCCATGACCTGATATGTGAAAACACTTATATGGCATATCACCTATGATGAAGTTTTTCTACCCTTGAGGTTCTGACATTTTGATTAAAAAATTAAAACAGGTTTCTTCTTTTGAAAGTCTTTTCAAATACATACTCTTAGAAAATTTTATGCTCTTTTTCTCTCCATAAATGCAAGTTGGGTACATAAATGATTACTTATTAAATTGCCCAGTATCAGGTTATTCTGTGTGTGCTTTGCCAAAGGTGATACAGATATCCAAAGTGAATACTCCCTACAATGAGTAGAAGATATATAACAGTGCACGCTGCCCCGGGAGACTGGGAGACAACAGGTTATCCCCTACTCTTCATATCCCATTTCAGTTCATGTGCTACATATTTGAAGATTTTAACATTTCTGGCAAATATGCAATTTTAATAATAATTAATAGGTTTACCAATTAATTCTAATCAATCTTCCTTCTGTTCAAACAATGAAAATCTCAGGAATCTTATAAAAACATTTCCCTCGCACCTCTGAATAAAGAAAGAGAAGTATGACTTTCTTTTAATACACATTTGGAAATCGTGCTCACTCAGCCATACTCTAGAACAAACCTGTCAATCAAAATAAAAGGAAATGAAAAGATCACCCACTCAACAGCTAACTGCAGAATTAAGCTAATTTATACACTATAACAATAAATGTCTTCAACTGCCATTCTTGCTTCTGTTTCATTGCACCTTCCTTGGGAATAATAAAAGCTTCCTTTTCTATTCTGTATGCTGCCTGTGTACTGCTTTTCCCTTTCATAGCCTGCAAATTTGTGTTCTTAGAAGACCAGGGCCTTCTCAAATGACAGGTTCAAAAGATGAGCTATAATAACATTTGAACAAACAGGTACTGGAGACCCCCGCCCCCCCAGTATGAACAGCACTGCTTCTGACACAGTTGCTGGTCCTTACAGCTAGGAGCTTTTCTTTGAACCACCTCTCTGACTGACACTGTCCCAGGAAGCCCAGGCTGAGCCACATTGGAATTATTGATGTGGCAAGAATTATCTGACATTCATAAAAACAGAACACAGACATCACTAACACGGAAGACAATCCAAAGAGAACACAGTGATGGCAATGCTGGCTCTGCTTTATACTGCTAAGCTGCACAGGCATGTTAGTCATTCAAAACTCTATCAACTGACAGGATCAACAAATCACTAATAAGTCAATTGCCTTCTCTGTATCACCGAGAGCATTAATTTACAAATGACACTTGCCTTACTCCTGTTACTATTTAAATTTTGAAGTGTCTGGTATCACTTTAACAAGCTAAAAAATTTCTCTTAACACAGTTGTTAAGATCCTCTATTGCTTTTACTCTGAATATTTCTTTGTTTTTACTTGAAAATAGATTTTTTTAATACAATATATTCTGATTGTGATCTCCTCACCTCCTCCAAGGTCATTCCTGTCTTCCCACTCACATAAATCTAGATCCTTTCTTGCTGTTGCTCTCATACACAGGGAATGACTATTCAAATTAATAGTATCAGAAATATAAGTGGTACATGACAACAGACACCAAGGAAATCCAGAAAATTTTAAGGACCTGTATTCCACACAATTGGAAAACTTAAAATAAATAGATTATTTTCTCAATAGGTATCACTTACCAAAGTTAAATCAAGATTAGATAATTTAAAATAGACCTATAATCCCCAGAGAAATAGAAACAGCCATTAATAGTCTACTAACCAAATAAACCTATGGCCAGATGGTTTTCATGCAGAATTCTCAAGGAAGAGCTAAAGGCAATACTCTTCAAATTAGTATACAAAATAGAAACAGAGGGAGTATTACCCAATTCATTTTATGAGACCAGTTACCCAGATACCCAAACTACATAAAGACTCAACCAAAAAAGAGTATTACAAACCCATTTCCCTTATGAACACAGATAAAATAGGTTTAATAAAGTGCTCACAAAACATCAAAGAACACATCAAAAATATCATCATCAGGTAGGCTTCATCCCGGATTATGAAGAGATAGTTCACAATATGAAATCAGTACCTGAAATCCACAATATAATGAAAAAATGATCATCGCATTAGATTCAAAAAAATATAAACAAACTTGACAACAACCAACCTCCCTTTAGGATAAAAGTGCTGGGGATCCAAGGGACCTATCTAAATTAACAAAGGCAATTTACAGCAAGCCTATAGCCAATGTCAAATTAAGTGAAGAGAAAAATTGGCATCATGAAATTGCAGGCAAATGGATGCAACTAGAAAAAAATTATCCTGAGTGAGGTAATCCAGACACAAAAAAGACAAATATGATATATACTTACTTATATGTGGATATTAGCTGTTAAGTAAATGAGAATCTGCAATCCATAGACCCAGAGAACTTACAGAAATAGAAAAGTTATGGTTGGGGGAAGGGGTGCGAGGGTACATGGATTTCTCTGAGCAGGTGAAATAGAATATATTCTGTAGCTGTACTGGGGGTGGGTGGGAACTGGAGCAGGAGGGATCTGGTGTGGAGGAGGAATGCAGGGAGTAAGTATGGGGATAGACAGCTTAAATTGGGGCGCGTTTGAGCGGAAGTGTGGAAACCTAGTATAGTCAAACTTCCGGGAATCTATAAGGATTCCTAGTAACAAGAGGATAGCAGTCTGAAATGGCCATTTGTAGCCAGGCAAGGCTTCCAGTGGTAGTACTGGTTTACACTTCATTGAATTGTTGACTGTGGTGGTCCCGTGAAGATCTCTAAAAACCCAGGCTGATGCTATGACAGAATATCACTCTCTGAAAGCTGACAGCCAGAGATCTCATTGCCAAAGACAACTTCCATACAGCTCATTGAACATAGAGAGGTTGAGTTGCTATGGGCTTGGAACTTTCACCTCTTCATTCTAGACTCTTTGGCACAAGAATGTATTTTGCATGCTATGGAAAGAGAAACATGGACACCAACCCAGCCACAAAATCCTCCAAATACATTCTGTTCTCGCTGCAAGATGTTCTGGGGCTATGGTGACTCATAGCTTGTCGGTGTGACCAAAAAATGGTTGGTTTAATTGAGGCCCAAAGAAGGAAAGGGAGGCCATGTCCTACACTGCCTGTGTGACAGGAAGTAAAAACTAGATAGCCCAGAGACGTAGGGTAGAATCAAACAAGACTCACAGACAGACAGACAGACAGACAGACAGATGATAGATAGATAGATAGATAGATAGATAGATAGATAGATAGATAGATAGATATAGATGATAGATAGATGATAGATAGATAGATAGATAGATAGATAGATAGATAGATAGATAGATAGATAGATAGATAGATGATAGATAGACAGACAGACAGACAGACAGACAGAGATAGATAGATGATAGATGATAGATAGATAGATAGATAGATAGATAGATAGATAGATAGATAGATAGATAGATAGATAGATGATAGATATTATTCTGATATACTCTGTGTCTTGTCCAGTCATCATCAGAAAGCCTTCCTTCAGAAGCAGATGGGAGCAGGTGCAAAGACCCACAGTCAGATATTATGCAGAGAGAGTGTAAATTGGACTCCATCCAGTTTCTTCCTTGAAATATCAGGAAAGACTGGGAGTAAGAGGAGATGGAGAAATTCAGGAGAAAGTGGCCCACTGAATTAACTAAGTGGGGCTCACAGGGGCTCACAGAGACTGAAGAAGATACATGGTCTGCATAGGGTTCTCTTCATCTGTTATGACTGTCAGCCTGATGTTGTTGTGGTACTCCTAATAGTGGGTGCAGGTGTATCTCTGACTCTTTTTCCTGCTCTTAAGATTCTTTTCCTCCTATTGGGTTGCCTTGCCCAGCATCAGTATGAGGGGTTTTATTGTATTTTGTTTGGTCTTGGATCCTTGCTCTTTTCTAAAGAGAAAGTATAGGGGAAGTGGATCTAGGAAAGAGGGGAAGTGGAGGGAGCTAGGATAATGGAGAGAGGGTAAACTGGGATTGAGATGTATTATAGGTCCAAATATCTCTCACTCTCTGCACACTCTTTACCTGTGGATCTCTGAATTTGTTCCCATCTGCTGCTGGAGGAAGCTTCTCTGATGATGACTGAGCAAGATACTCATCTATTTGTACAGCAGAATGTCTTTAGGAGTCATTATATGACTATGTTGCTTTAGCAGAAAAGTAGTACATTTTTGTTTTCTCCTAGGTTCCCGGCCTTTCTAGTCTCAGATACTCAGCCATCTGAGCAGTATCCAAATGGCTTCCGTATCATGGAGAGGGGCTTAAATACACTCAGATATTGGTTGGTGATCCCTACAAGCTTTGTGCAACTATTGCACTAGTGCATCTTTTAGGCAGGTTACGATCATAAATCGAAGTTTTCGTAGCTACATTATGTTTACCTTTCTCTTCTAGTAGCTACTGAGTAACTTCCAGAAACATGAACACTACTCAATAGGGGTGAAAGCTCTATATAGACCTTGCTTGACTTCTCCATGTTCTTTATGTTGTGTGTGATTTTCAGCAATAAGGCTTCACCATTGCTTTGTGGAAAGCAACCAATAGCCTTGGCAATAGCTCAGGTTTTTGAAGGATTCCCATGGGCTCCTTTGACAACAACTTGATGAGATGAAACTTATTCCTAGAATAGGAAGCCTCCGTTGGTGCTGAGAGTGTTCATTTGGGGCTCTGTACCTCTGTTAGCTGAAGATTCCATTTAGATCACCTTTATATATGTATATACTTTAGGAAGCTTCACCTCTCAACTTAGTTTTTGCTACCTGTTCCTATATTTCTTCCCTCACCTCTCACTACCCTCTTTCTTTTCCCTCTGTCTTTGATCTTCCCATTACAGTCTCCCCTCATCCACCCACAATTATTCGTTCTATTTCCCTTTCCTAGGGTGGACCACCCACTTCTGCCCTTTACTGTATGCCTAACCTCAATTCTTATATTGATTGAAGATTGTTTATCAAAGACTTGATAGTTAATATCCATCTATAAGAAATACATATCATATTTATGTTTATGGACCTGAATTATTTCACTCAGGATGATTTTTTTTAGCTCCGTCTGTTTACATGCAAATTTACTAATTTCGTTTTTTAACAGTTAAATAATATTTTATTGTGTGAATGTACCACATTATCTTTACCCATTTGTGCATTCACAGACAACTAGTCTATTTCCAAATTCCAGCTAGTATGAATAAAAATACTATGAAAATAATTGAGTAAGTGTCCTTATGGTAGGAAGATGTGTCCTTGGGGTATACGCCCAAGAGTGGGAGAGCTGGATTTTGAGATAGCTATATTCCCAACTTCCTGAGGAACTGTCCCACAGATTCCCATAGTGGTTGCACAAGTTTGCACTCCCACCAGGAACCAATGCTGTAACTTGTTTTATTGATCATAGCCATTCTGACAGGTGGAAGATGGAATTTCAAAATAGTCTTTATTTGCATTTCCCTGATGACAAAAGATGTTGAACATTTCTTTAAATATTTCCCTGTAATTTGTGTTTTATTTTTTGAGAACTCTGTTTAAGTCTATACCCTACTTTTTTAACTTCATTATTCATATTCCAACTATTCTATCAATTATTTGTATAATCTAGACATTATCCCTCTAACAGATTTGTAGTTGGTGAAAATCTTTTCCATTCTGTAGCCTGCCACTTTGTATGAATTATGATGTCCTTTGTCATACAGAAACATTTCAGTTTCTTGAGTTCCTATTTATTAATTGTTGATCTGATCTTAGTGCCTGTGCTAATAATGCTCTGTTCAAAAAGTCTTTTCCTGTACTAATGAGTTCAGGACTATCCCTCACTTTCTCTTTTATCAGATTCAGTGTATCTCAACTTGTATTGAGGTTTTTAATCAATTGGAGTTGAGTTTTATGCAGGCTTATAAGTATAGATCTATTTATATTTTTCTACATGCAGCCATTCTGCTTCACCAGCACCATTTGTTGAAGATGTTATCTTTTTTTACTGTGTATTTCTGATTTCTTTATCAATAATCAGGTGTCTTTATGTGTGTGGATTTATATCTTTGTCTTCAGTTCAATTCAAAATTATACTGTAGATCTATAGTAATAAAACAGCATAATATTGACATTTTAAAGGATCATACATTTTAATAAGCAGAAAATTTAGCCAATCCAAAATAGCATATTTCTGTGATGGTTCAAAACTGACTAAATCTTTTAATTTTCTACTCCTGCACAGAGAGACAAATTGCAGTGGTGCTGCTGCCTCCTCCATCTCTCAGACTTGTGATCAATCTTTACTGCAAAACATTTCTTATGAAATCAAACTGCATTAAGATATATATTTTCAGACAAGCCACTGCTTTCACCAATCATCAAACAAAAGAGCAATCAATATTAAAAAATAAAAATAATCAAGCATGTAAAATGATTTTGGTTAATGTCTGCATCACTGACAATTTCTCATATTGGAGTAAATGATAATTAGGAATGGAGTAGTTATATAGTCAAGAGAGAATTGATTTTTTATTTATAATTATGGCTTCAGAGTGTTCAGTCCATCCCACTGGCCCCATGGACTTTGAAAGAATATCATGGTAGGTGGGACAAATACTTGAGGAGAGTTTTTCATTCTAGAGTGGACAGGGAGCAGAGGAAGGTGAGGAAACTGAGAACATAGTATAAAACTTTTAAATGTATGTATTCAGTGAACTCTTTCTTCCGGGTTCACCCCACCACCCTAAGTTTCTGTAGCCTTCCAAAGTAATTACATGACCTGAGAATTAAGTGCCCAAAGCATAGTCCACATAACCCTGAATAAGGAGAAAATTTCTTATTCAGACTATAACACATGATTTTATCCAGATGTATTTAATAAGGGCTAACTATGAATCTTACACATGTTACTTGTCCATACTTGATCTTATTGGGTTCTGTCTATTGTAATCATTCAAGTTCATAAGGCAGTGTGGATCACAACATCTTTTGAAGCTGACTGCTTTCATGATGTTCCCATTTTCCTGATGGATTGGTAGCATCACAATATTCATAATACTCTTAAATTTTTCTATAGCAGAAGACTCTTCATATTTAATGTTAAATGGATATGTCACACCTAACTTTAAGGGGTATGTATGTCAGTATAATCCTCTACGTGGCCGGGAAGATTAAAGGAATGAGAAACATCGACAGTTCATAGATGTGTCTATCATGATGCTCAAACTAAGTTATACTCCTATAAAGGATGCCTTGAAATATTCCACTCCATCTTGTATTATATGATATTCATTTATATTATTAAAATACTGAATGCTTCTTTTAAGTTCTCAAAGCTTAGACCATAAAGGAAACTCAATAATATCAGAAATAATTATTGCTGAACAAACAAGTAATACACATTTCATTGTCAACTGGCCATATTAGCACTACAGGGAGATGAGGTTCTCCCAAAGGAAGAATAGCAGAGCCAGACTGAGGTCAAGTTGCACTAATAGCGCTGGCCACATGCCTGGACTGAGCAAGTGGAGCATATGGAGCAAGCTGAGAGGGGTGAATTCTAGTCCAACTCAGAAAAACTCCCCCACTGTCCTGTCATGACACCTCCACATCTTGCACAGTTTGAGCTTCCCAGCCCTAACCAGCCTATTTGAGCATCTTCCTCACAATTAAAACTCCAGAGAAACTGCCTAGGAAATGACAGATCCGGTGATTCCTGGAGCACGCTTTGGAATAATGATGAGATTCCTTTAAAGAAACAAAATGTGTGCTTTCTATGTGGCATGTGTGTCACATCTAGGTATGTAAGAACTATTTTTGAGGAAGTTGTCAAATTATTGCAGCAAATTGCAAGGTGAAAAGCCAGGTGGTGAGCCACTGGAACCACATGCTGAGAAACATACACAGCATGACCACCTCCCTCTGTTTCCTGTTTTAAGGGCCATCTATGCTCTAAAGCCTAGAATCAGCTTCTTCCAGATTCTGTGGTTTTGTAACTTCACTGGGGCAAAGCAATGGCTCTTTCACCTCAGCCAGTCTTAATGTCCATCAGCAACTCTGTCAGTGGGAGAAAATCTAGAGGAACTGAGGATGAGGCAGTCCAGCAGTGTCTGAAAGGGTTTTGAAGTTAAAACCCAAGTATGAGTTTCTGCTGATGTGAAAACTTATATTGCAATAAAAGGTTATGCGAACCCAATCTTAACAGCTATTCTCCTCTTCAGTCGTTCTGAAGGGATGTGTCCTGTTCTTTGTTGAGGCATGGCTTTCATCTTAATAGTTCTAAAGAAAATATTAAAGGAAAATTGAAACGATAAGCAGAAGTTTGAGCATGAAGTAGCATCCTCCTGGTGTGTAGGCAGGAAGGAACATCCTAGACCCTGCTTTCCAAGATCTTCTCTCTGCTGAGCTCCTAATGAGAGAAAATGGAGGAAAGGTCCATGTAAAAGAGGTGAAAAATGATCTCATCCATAAATAATAAGTGACAGAAATAAAGAAAATATAAGTAAGTGAAAAACACAGCAATCTAATGGAATCATTCCAGCTTGTAAAATCACCATGAAGATGGCCGTATGATGTTAATATGAGTGGTACACAGAGAAAGATAGATGAACAGTGTCAAATAATGTGTGCATGTGAATAAGAATTCGAAGGGAATTCACATCATAATTGGACTAAATCAGTTGATGTTTTAACTGGATTAGGTTAGAGTGCAGATATCAATCTTGTTCTAGTACAAGTTATTGTAATGGGCTTCATCCATTCAATGAGTATTAATTTTTCTCAGGTGAGAAAAAGGTAGTATAGACTTTTTCATAGCACTTGAAAGTCTTTGTATATGAAAAAAAGAAGTATTTTAAAAAGACAAATAAGTATGAAATTACTGTGCAGTTTGGTAGAAACAAGAGGAGCAGACATTTCCAGGAAGCTAAGAAGAGCTCATATGGCAACTTCTTAAAATAGCTTAAACTGAGATAAGTAAAGATCCAAGAGATTATCCAATGAGAGTCCTCCATCACCATGACACCTGATGGAAGTCTCAAATATTAAATAGGAATCATCACGACAAGGATTGTGGGGAGGCGTGAGCAATGCTGGGATGGGAAGTGATGTGGGGTTCCCCTCAGTATGCTGTGCATATCATTGGTTAACAAACAACCTGCTTTGGGCCTGTGATAGGGTAGAGCAGAGCTAGGAGGGGAAAACTAAACTGGGAGAGGGAAGGGCAGAGTCTAGAAGAAGCCATGGAGCCACCGCCAGAGACAGATGTGCGGAAACCTTGCCAGTAGGCCACGAGCCTCGTGGTAAAATGGAAAATAAGGGAGATGGGTTAACTCTACATGTGAGACCTAACTAGCAATACACTTAAGTAATTGGCCAAGGAGTGGTTTAATTATTACAGTTTCTGTGTGGTCTCCTACTCCAGGGAAGGAAAACAACAGTGGGTGTTCTGAATTGCTGTGGAGATCAGAGACAGGAAGGTCAAAAGAGCTGATCAAGGCGAGTTACAAAATAAGGCTTGGAGAGAAAGAGAGAGAGAGAGAGAGACAGAGAGAGAGAGAGAGAGACAGAGACAGACAGAGAGACAGAGACAGAGACAGACAGACAGACAGAGACAGAGAGAGAGACAGACAGAGACAGAGAGAAAGAGAGACAGAGAGAAAGAGAGAGAGACAGAGAAATTCTTGATGTTGTTCTCCTCTTCCTTGGATGTTGTTCCTTTTCCAAGACAAGAAATATATATTAGTAATATTATTCTCGTGAACAATGGGGGGGATATTTAGAACTCTCAACAATTTAAGAGAAAATTTTAATGATAAGTATAGTGGGAAATAGAAATAGAGAGACAAAAACCCATTAGATAGGAGAAACTGGACACAAGATTGAATTTCAAGGTGAGGCAGAGGAGTAAGTCAACATCATCTCTGTACTTAAACTCTGACTCGATCAACTTGAATCTTCAGAATCGGGATTCCAGAAAAAAAAATTGAAATAACTGTGCTTATCTATGATTCATTATATAACATCTGTAAGAATTTCTTCTTAGTCGGTCTATAGTAGCATAAGAATAGGGCTAGAAACTTCAGTTTAGAGACATCATAGGGCACCTTCTGGAATCAGTTCTCTCCTTCTACTGCGTGGCTCCTTGGCTTCCACCTCAGGTCATCAAGCTTGGTAAAAAAGCGCCTTTGTCTGCTCTCCATTCATGATGGCAAGAAATTGGAAGCAGCCTAGATGTCCGTCAACAAATGACTGTAGAATAAAAATGTGGTGCACTTACAAAATGGTGTATTACTCAGCTGTTAAAGAAGAAAAAAAATCATGAAATTCACAAGTAAATGGATGGGGCTAGAGTAAAACAAACCTTAGTGGAGTAATGCAGACACCAGAAGACAGATATGACATGTCTTCTCTTACACGTAGATATTAGCCTTTGAGCCTTCAGTAGGCATGCTACAATCCTTACAGCCCCAGAGGTTAGGTACTAGGCTGGAGGGAAGGAACTCACAAGGAAAGGAAAATAGGCCATATAGAGAATGGACACAGAACTAGAATAGGAGGATTAATCAAAAGGGGAGTAAGAGAGGGGTAATAAAGGGGCTACATGACATGGAGGGGCCATATGAAAACCCACTACAGTAAAAACTTCTTAGAATTTGTAAATATATAAAAGAAATCTAAAAAGAATCTTACCAACTAGACAAAGCCCCAACTAGACATTTCCCACCACCAAGTGAAACTTCCATGCCAGGAATGGATTGCATCTAATTGAATTGTTAGCCAAAGGGACCCCATGGAAGCCCTAAACAACTCAGGTTATTGTCGAGGTTGTTAGTTTCTGTCTAGAAATTGATGGTGAGTCCTTATTACTGAAAACAACACCTACATTTCCCACTGATCAGGGAAAAGTAGAGCTGATGCCCTCCTCAAGCCTTTTCCCCTACTGAGGAGTATTCTAGATACTGGAAGGTACTCTAACTTCTCCAGAAGAAAAATTAAACACCAAATTAATTACAAATCCTTCAACCTAAAATGGTTACCTGACTGCCTGACACACTAGCACTATACTGATACAAAACTGTAGGAATAACCAGTCACTTTCTGATTGTATTTAAGTCCCACTCATCTGACACTGTTTGCTGATCCAGAACCTGAAAGTGGACAAGCCAGGGACCTAGGAGGAAATGATATACTATTGTTCTGTAAAGGAACATAGCCATAAAATTACAACATTCTGCTATACTCATAGATCAGTCACCATCAGGGAAGTTCCCACCCACTAATACCAACACCCACAACTAGATAGGAAGTCTCTATCAAATCTCTCTCCTCAGGACTCGGGGAACCCTGAGGACCAGGAGGGTAAGTGATGATAAGGGCCAGTATAGATGATGACATCAAGGCCTTCCAGACAGACGAAGACTGGTGCACACACAACTCACATAGACTATGATCAGTCTTCTACTTATACATCAAGGTATACAATGATGTTTTTTATAGGCTTGTGTGTCTGTTCCTATCTCTGCAAGTGTATGTGTTTCTCCTGTTTTTACTTTGTGAGGTTTTTTGGGTCCTGTTGTGTTTCATTTCTTTTGTTTTGCTTTGTGTTATTTTGTGTTTGTTTGCAACAGAGAGAGGAAGAAAGAAGGTAAGAGATTGGACAGGTGAGGAAGTAGAGAGAATCAATGAGAGGATTATGGGGATAAACCATGATCAGAATATACTTTATGAAAAAAAATACTTTCAATTAAAAAAAAGAACTCACTCAGTTATCGCAGCTAATTATGTACTGTGACAAACTTATCAAGTGCAGCGCCACAATCAAGGACCTCTTTGGTAGATGGAGGGAAATCCAAAGGGTCACACACACAACTGATTACAGCATATTTAACAGCTGTGAACAAAGTAACAAGGGGGCCTTACACAACAGAACACACTGATCAAGGACAGCCTGGACAGGGATTTAACTGACATCTTGCTCTTCATCACAACATTTTGTTGTTCAGAATTCTGTGACTTGCTTCAAGGTGGATCCTGCTGCTTGGTGACAAGAAACTGAAACAAACCAATTATTTTTTCCTTCCACACTCAGAATGACAAGGCACAATCAGACAGGAGAACTTTAAGGATCCGCATGGTTGATGAACTGGGGCAAGCAATAATTAGAGTAACAATCAAATTGCAGTTGTTTATTGTCTAGCTCATAAATGCAAAACATGACACCTGTGGCCACAAAATCAGTGCTAATTGCAAAGAAATGACAAGTTTTTAATTAATGCTAATGTTTTCTGATTTGTACAATTATAAATAATACTGTCAGAAACATCACACAAAGAATTTTAAATGTCCCTTTCCTCTGGCATTCAAACTTCCTTTTTTCTGGTCCATGTTCTAGACTTTCTACAATTCACAAAAATCATTAGGATATATTTTCTCTTTTTCAAGCATGAGGTACATATCAGTAACCCCAAAATTCTGAAAGCAGAGATAGAAGGATCACACTCACATCTAGCCTAAGCTATGTTGCCAGAGCCTCTCTTTCCCCTGCCCCCCAAAACAAACAAACAAAACAGAAAACCCAGAAACTACGTTTAATGTAAAGAATAGCGCTAGTCAGTAATCAGTAAATATTATAGTCTATTTTCCCAAAGATGAAACAGCATGATAGTCTGGCAAGGATTGATTTAAACTGAAATGAAACACAAGAGCAGAAAGACACTCACCATGGAGCCATCAGAGTAGACACAGGAATGGGCAGGGGATACATAGCCTGTTTCTCAGGTGATACATTCTCTGGTGATACACAGGGTTGTACTCCATCACTCAGTGTACCCATTCGGCATTCTTTCTGCCTTCAGTGATTTCCCTTAGCCAGTTGCTTACTCCCTTTCCTCTCAGTATTTATAACTTTATTCACTTCTCTCCTTCAGGCAGAACTATACCAGCTAAAGTTAGAAGGAAATTAACCTGTGAATAAATCTCCACCTCAGTACATGATAAAACCCCAGCTTCTTCTAACATAAATTGTGAGTTCTGTTTCCTCTACTTTCCTGAATCTATGCCCTTTCCCTACACAACATTTCTGACATTTTTCTTAAACTCTCAAGATATAACCTGTGACAGAAAGTTCCCTGGATCTGTTCCAAAATATCCTTCATAAATGGAAGGTTTGCCTGACTTAACAGTTTCCAAGGTTATGATTCGGTGCAGGACCAGGTAATTTCTTTGGAATGAGCAGAGGCAGAATGTGATGGCAACCAGAGTGTTAAATATTGACCTTGTGGTGAACAATGAGAGCTGTGGCAGAAGGGGAGTTATAATTTCCCACAAAGACCTATCTTCTCCTCCACGGCCCTGCTTCCTAGACCTCTCATCACCACTCAAATGACCAAGAGAAATGAACAAAAGTACCATAGGAGAAAAACACCAAGAGAAAGTACAGCAAAAGAGAAAAACCAAAATTAGAAAAGAGAAAAACAAAGAAACACAAAAGATTGTAAGATAGATGAATGAACGATCGATAGATAGATGATAGATAGATAGATAGATGATAGATAGATAGATAGATAGATAGATAGATAGATAGATAGATAGATAGATGATAGATAGATGATAGATAGATAGATAGATAGATAGATAGATAGATAGATAGATAGATAGATAGATGAAAGTCATTGTGGTGGTTTGAATGAGTATGGCCCCCACAGTCTCATATATTTGAATATTTGGTTACCAGTTGTTGGACTGCTAGGAAGGATTAGGGGTGTGGCCTTGTTGGAGGAGATGCCTGACTGGGCATAGGCCTTCAGGTGTGAAAAGCACACACCAGTCCCAGTCTTTTTCTCCCTTTGCCTTATTTCTGCAGACCAGGATGTAAGCTCCCAGTCTGTATGTTCCAGCACCATGCCTGCCTGTTGCCATGTTCCCCACCGTGATGATCAGAGATCAACCTCTGAAACATAGGCAAGCCCACAATAAATACTTTCTTCTATAAGTTGCCATGGTATAAATTTTCATCACAACAGTAAAATGCAAAACAGTAACTGGCAGCCATAGTTGATAGATGGGTAGATAGATAGATAGATAGATAGATAGATAGATAGATAGATAGATAGATGATAGATAGATAGATAGATAGATAGATAGATAGATAGATAGATAGAGATGATAGATAGTTGGATGGATGATAAACACAGAGAAAATAGTAGATGAGGGATAAATCAGGCAAAAAGTTCATTGTGTGTTAAAGACTGCCTCTTCAAACTTCAAATCTTGCTTTTTCCACCTCTTGAGTAGTAGAATTAAAATTACACAATAAAAGGCCCCTGATTGTTGTGTTATGTTTTTAAGAATTTTGTGCAAAGAAAGCTCCAGTCAGTGGCATATAAAACATTTAGTAATCGATTCACTAATTCACTGGAAAATTCTGTATTAATTTGGTCAAAATATTTTCAATCTCTATATTTTTTATTGTTACCAGCACGCGCGTGCGCACACACACACACACACACACAAGCTAGAAAAGGGTGTCATAAACCCTGGAGATGAAGGAGATGAAGTTACAGGCAATAGTGAGACTTTAGGTGTGCGTGCTGGTAATGGCAGCAAGTGTACTTGACCCCTGAGTCATCTCTTCTGCATCTATTGTCAATCTCTAAAACCACTGAAAAGACAAAAACTTTAGTTCCTAGAGAACTAAATAATAAACTAAATAAAGTTCTATAAGTTGGGTCTCAATTCTAAAATGCAGATATCAAAAAGAAAGTTTTCTCTTGTGAAAAATGCAACATAATCAGATATGCTAAAAAGAAAAAGAAAGTCTACCAATTAAAATTCTATCAATTCAATGTAACTATCACTTAGATAAAAGGAAAAATAAAATCTACAGCTGCAGGAAAAAAAAATTCAAGGTAAGATGACAAAACCCAGCACATTTCAAGGCACATGAGGTATGTGAATTCTGTTACTTTTATTAGCTTCAAAAAGAAAAATAATTTAAATGAGTCAGCACTTGGAAAGCAGAGGCAGGTGAATCTCAGTGACTTTGACACCACCCTGGTCTACCAGAGCAAGTTCCAGGACAGGTGCCAAAGCTACAAAAAGAAACCATACATTGAAAACACCAAAAAATCATTTAAATGGATTTCAAAAGAATTCACAATAAGATGTGGAAAAGAAAGTAAGTTATATTTTAGTAGAAATGAATGAATGAAGCACTGGTTCATGTAAAACATAATTTACTGCTACTCGAGTGTTCTAATCAAACAAAAGAAAAAAACAAGCACAAAGACAATCTTCAAATAATCACAGATTCAGACCAAATTTTTAAGCATTGTTTGTTGGTCAGTCTCACTCAGATAAATTTTAAAATATAAGGAAAATAAAAAGTTTTTGAAAATGTTTTTGAAAATGTTAAACATTTTTATATGTTTTTAGGGATGACCATTTGAATTGGAGAACTAGTTGGTGAGTTCCTACTCTTCAAAAGGCCATTTCCTCCTTTTTTGGCATTTCATAGTTGCCTTTAGTTGTTTGTGTAGGGTTGAGACCTCAAACGCTTTCCCCTGTCCACATCAGCGTGCCTATTGTTGCCCTTGTTCAGGTCATGTTTAAAGAGCCAAATAGAGTATACAGACTAGGAAACTTGAACATATGTCTTTAGTAATACACACACACACACACACACACACACACACACGTATGCAATAACAGTTAATGGAAAGAGGCAATTTTAGAAAGAGCAAGGGGTGGGTATTTGGGAGAGTTAGGAGGAAGGAAAAAGGGGAAATGATGTCATTATATTGTAAGCACAAAAATTAAAGAAAAAAATCAAACTACTAAAACTAACCCTCACACAGATTACTTTAAACACTACCAGTTGCAGTTTAAGAACTATTGGTTGGGTGATGGTGGCACATGCTTTTAATCCCAGCATTCAGGAGGCAGAGACAGGTAGATCTCTGAGTCTGAGGCCAGCCTGCTCTACAGAGTGAGTTCTAGAACAGCTAAGGTTATATAGAAAACCTGTCTTGAAAAAAAAAAAGTGATTTTACCAGCTGAGCTATCTTGCTGGGCGGGGGGCACAATGAGTGTGGAATTTTGATCAAAACACATTATATTCATGTATAAGATACTGAAATAACAAAATTTTTTAAAAACAACTATTAGCAGCTAATTTGGTGGAGTTTATCTGTGATCTCTGCATTCACAGTTTGAGGCTGGAAGATAGGAATGAGTTCAATACCAGCCTAATCTACAAAGTGAGTTCTGGACCATCTGTGGCTACAGTGTGAAAATCTGTCTCTAAAACAAAAATAAAATGTATAAATACATATAATATAAATTATAATAATGAATGAAAAACAAAAAATACTAAGTTAGAAAAGTTCACAGAAAACTTTTACAATTTATTAAGGAACAGGTATTTCCAATGCACTTTAAATTCTCCTATGTCAATGGGAAAGAAGAAAAGGGTTCAAATTCTTTTCATAAAATCTAAAAATTCTGATACCAATAAATGTAGAGCACAGAGAAACCAAGGCAGCCCTGTGAACCAGCATCCTCACTCATAATCAGTGCAAAATTCTAGAAATGTAATGAGCTGATTGGTCAAAATTTTAAAATAATAGAAAAAACTGCTTGGCAACTAACTGAGATTTTCTTCAATCATGCAAAATGGTTTATCATTAATAGTTAATATACTACCTATGTATTAAAGGAGGAAGAAAGGTCATGTGATTTCATCTTAGTTCCCAAAAGAGCATTCAACAATATTCATCAAATAGATTTTCAAGTAAGTAAAGCTTTGGATGATATTTTGACACTTTGTGTTTCTAATAAATTATAAATGGATCTTTTAAACTTTCCATGTCCTGAGTCATGTTCCAAATTCGTGCTTAATTATTGAATATTATTAGTATCTCATTATAGACAAAGACTTACTATTATTTCCTTTATTAACTACAATTATTCTTAAAATGCTAACTATAAGCTACAAAATAGGAGTTATAAAAAATAGAAAAAAGGACTCATATATTGTTCACTTATGATGAAATTGATTAGCATAGCTGAAAAAAACTGTTAGGATTCATTTGACTTGTAATCAACTTAATAATGAAATCAGTGCATTTCCTCATAAGGCAACAGCTATAAAAATAATAGAAGACAATTTCTCATGTATATCAGCGTTAAGAAAGAACGAAACAGCTACTAAAGTAATTTTAATTATACAATGTGAGAGCACTAAGAATAAAATATTAGCACTCTCCTAAGACTTAAAAGTAAACATAATATATGAAAATTAATACTATGCTCTCCCATAGGGAGACTGTTTTTAACAGGATCATTTATACAATAATGTGTTAATATAGTCAATGCTTGTTACCTGTTATTCAACAACATTTTACTTTTAAAAATGCAGTATTTGCAACTCGATATGCCATGTTTTATTGATACTCATAGGAGACCTGTCCTTTTCTAGATGGAGACGCAAGAGAAGGGAATTGGGAGATGGGAGGGGAAATGGAGGAGAAGGACTGGGAGGGGAAAAGGAGGGATGAGAAGCTGTAGCCAGCATGTAAATGAATAGATGAATAGAAAAAAGAGAGAGTGAGAAAAAAAGAAAATATCAGTATTATTCTAAAGCTCCTATGAGAAAACAAAATGCAAGAACACTCAGGAAATTTCTGAAAATAAGCAAATGATGATAAAATGTATTTTCCAAGTACATACTTAAGACAATTTTAGCATTTAAAGCTATCCAAGCAGATCAGGGTACAGAGAAGAGAATTCAAAGACATCTAAGCATGATCTAACTATCACAGACTCTGTAGGAAACCTTTGAGAATATGATGATTTGTATTGACCATCAAGCTGACAGGATCCAGGATCCTCATGGGTATGTCTGTGAAGTAATATCTAGGTCATCTGAGGAGTATAGAGGTATATTGTTTGTTTAATTTTTAGAAAATAAAACTTGCCTGAAGGTCAGAGCATTAGTCAGCCATACAGGCCAGCCTGGGACACGCCTTTAATCCCAGCAGCCATACTAGTTAACAGTGGAGGCCAGGCAGTGGTGGTGCACGCCCTTAATACGTGCACTAGGGAGGAATATAAGGTGGGATGAGACAGGAACTCATTTCTCTTTCAGTCTGAAGATTTCATTGAGGTAAGAGCGCTCTAGTGGTTTGACTGCTTTGCTTTTCTGATCTTCAGATTGAGCCCCAATATCTGTCTCTGGGTTCTTATTATCTGTGCTGTAGATGTGGAAAGACCCAGCACTATTTATTTCCTAGGCTAGAATGAAAGAGAGGGAGAGAGGGAGAGTGGGGGGGAGGGAGGGAGGGAGGGAGGGAGGGAGGGAGAGAGGGAGAGAGGGGGGGAGGGAGGGAGGGAGGGAGGGAGGGAGGGAGGGAGGGAGGGAGGGAGGGAGGGAGGGAAGGAGAGAGAGAGCTGAGTTTAAGCACTCATTCCTCTCTGTTTCCTAATCAGGGATACAATGTGACCAATTTTTCATCAACCTCCTACCACCATGCTTCTTTCCAGGGCAGACAGTAATCTCAAACTGTAAGCCAAACCAAACCTTCTTTCTTCGTTAAGTTGTTTTTCTTAGGCATTTGGTGAGATCAGTGCAAGAGTGGGTAATACAGATGAAAATAATTTTGTCACTTTCTTATTAAATTTGTGCACAGTACATCCTATTTAATAAATGCTGTTATTAAACGAATGACAGAATATTAGAGAGAAAAGTGATATTTGATCCTATCTGAGTCAGTTTTCCTCTTCTGGTAGTACTTATTTTAATTAATTCTAGATGTTTAACAATTTTTAAAATTTTATTTAGTGTCTATAAGTCTTTTGTCGGCATGTATGTTTGTACACTAGTTACCTGCAGGTAGGGGCCAAAGGAGGGAACCCCTTAGGACTGGAGTTTCATCATGGTCAGCTGCCAAGTGGGTGCTGGGGACCAAACCTGGCTTCTTGGAAAAGCAGCCAGAGCTCTCAAATGCTGAGCCACTTCTCCAGCCCCAATAAATATTTTGTAAAGAAAAAGTAAAATCAAAATATAAAAAGACTTACTCCTAGAAAGGTAGTGAACATGTTTTATTCTCTCCCTCCAACTTAGTAGAGTGAGAGCCTTCACCAACATCTACAAATCAAACATCAGAAAACGGGAATAATAAAGACCCAGTAGCCAAGGACGTGGAGACAGGTAGTGCTACCCTAGATCTGAGTTCACTCACTGCCTCTTTGGTGCCTTCTAGAGCCCTGACATAGAACATCAAAGACCTCATCTGATAACCTGAACAGACCAACTGATGAAGAAGCTGTTTTTAAAGTTCCAAGAAAAGGCTGCTCTCCCTGGCCAAACACATGTGATGCAGCTTGGCTAGACCAAAACCCTTAGGCAGAAAACACTCTGTCCCACTTAAATACCTCAAGAGAAAACCCGTGGCCCCTCTCCCACCCCAAGTCAGCAAAGAACAGATGGAAGACACAGACTCCCACCTTCTCAGAGCCCAAGCAAGTCACGGCAGTTCCAGAGATTCAGTGCAGGCAGTCGGGAGACCTGTCTTCCATCCACAGGTGGTAAAGACAAGCCTTCTTCCTGCTCCCTGGAGGGTGGAGTGAGAGGATGGAAGCCTGAGGGGGACATCTGAAGTCACAAAAACACCTTACAGAGATATTAGAATTATTTAAGACTCATTTCCGAACAGCCTTCCAAAAATGGTTTCAAGAGCACTTTCAAAAGCAAATAAAAAATAAATCCCTGCAAAGAAATAAAATAGAGAAAGAAGCAAAATCAAATGGCACTTTTTTATTTTATAGCTTTTTCAAAATGATTTTTATTGAGCGCTACATTTTTCTCTGCTCTCTTCCTGGCTTCTCCCCTCCTGGGGCCTCTCCCCTTTCCCCTTCATCCCTCCCCCAAAGACCCCATGCTCCCAATTTACTCAGGAGATCTAGTAAAAAAAAAAAAAAAAAAAAAAAAAACAAATGACACTTTTAATGTGAGAATATGATAACAAATATCTCAGTTGGGTGGCTTGAAAAAGAGAGGGTGTTTGAAAATATATTAAGCTGTGTTGCTTTTGTTTATGCTACATTTGTTTAACTCTGTGAAGCTGTGATTCTTTGCCTGTCTAAACCACCTGATGATCCTAATAAAGAGCTGAATGGCCAACAGCAAAGCAGGAGCAAGGATAGGTGGGCATGGCAGGCAGAGAGGATAAAATAGAAGGAGAGATGAGGAAGACGGGAGGGAGCAGAGAACAAGGAGAGGAGGACATCAGGGGTCAACCAACCAGCTACACAGCAAGCCATGGAAAAAAAAGTAAAAAAAGGTATATAGAAATAGAGACAAATAAAAGCCCAGAGGTAAAAGGTAGTTGGGTTAATTTAAGTTAAGAAAAGCTAACTAGAAACAAGCCAAGCTAGGGTCAGACATCATAACTAAAAATAAGCTTCCAAGTGTGATTTATCTGGGAACTTGGCGGTGGGTCCCTCAAAAAGCCAGAAAAGTAAAACATCACACAACAAGGGGGATAGAGAAAAGTATGCATGGAGAGTGTGCACTACAATATAAGTTAGAGAGTCCAGTCAAGGAGGAAAAATACTCATATTGGAAAAAATATGGATCGGAGGAATCCTGTGAGACTGTTTAAAGGGTGATCAAAAGTTTATATCATTGAAGTTCTTAGTGGAGAAGAAAAGAGTATTCAAAGTAGAAAATAATACCATATGTGTGAAGTTGAGAAACTAATGCCATAAACAGAATTAACACAAAGAAATTCACACGAAGATTCATGTAGCCAACTTTTGAAAATCAGAAAGAGGCAAAGCAGTGGTCCAAATGTCTGATTCTGTTCTACTTTGGTCCATGGTGTCAAAGAGCTGAATTCGGTGCATGTGTCTTCTAATTGTATCCGTCTCAAGGGAAATAAAGGGGTCTTCTTTTTCTCTTGAAGGCTTCATTTCAAGATGGAAATTATTCCTTTGCCCAAAATTCTAAGTAAACTTTCTCTTACATACCACTAGGTCAAGTTTGGTTCTGTGTCAAGAATAGCTTGGCGTTCTCGGCTTTCACTGGGATTTTCTAAACCAATCTTCAGAGCCAAAAAGGAGAAGAACCTTGATTAGATATTTAAAAATTAAATTATCTTCTGCTACTCTTGTGAAATAAGTTCCTCTCAGTTTTTTGAAGAATAAAGTAGCCTGTCAGATAAATATCTGTCAAATCCTATCGCTATGGTAATCAGCTGAATGAGGACCCTGGAAACAAAGCCAGTGAGCTCTCCTCTGCTGCTCTCCCTAATGAGGACCAAGTGTTTAAATCATCTTTTCTTATCAAACTGACTTTTCCATACGGGCTGCCTCTAAGTAAATTTTCTCATGAAGCACCCAACATGTTTCCTACTATGTGAATGGAGTTCCAGACATTGTCTGGCACACTCGTATTCCCTTCACTGGGTATCAGTTTTCATTACACAACAAATACAATTGTTTGCATTAAAAGTCATGTGCCAGCGAATGGAGAAATATTTTAGTTTGTAATGTGCTTGCTGAGCCAGCATGAGAACATGAATTCAATACCCAGCACATGCGTACACACAAGTGCATAGACACTTGCACACTTGCACCACTCAAACACAGTTAAATGAACATTTTTAAAAATAATATGCCATTCAGCATTCCCCCACATCTTATTTCCAAAAGGGGACAGCCACAAAGAAGTATGACTTATCTTACATCATATAAATGGCACAACGTAGATCCATGTTAGAATAACTGTATATGTATCTCTATTATTACTAAACCACCAAGATTCTTGTTTATCAAAACAAGTTTAGCTTAAATTTGTAAATATGTCATAAAAATACTTTTACAATTGGATATAGGATATTAAGAAGAGGAACCTCCTTTTATTTCTTATTAAATTCAGAAACAAATGAGATGTGGCACTTGAAGGATGCCACCATCATTTGCAGAAACAGAGTAGAAGATAGACCTCTGGTTCTTATTTATGATGGGGTTTCACGACTTCACCGTCAAGTGGTCCTCACACATAGCCTTCTAAAGATGTGTAATAATTATAATAATAATAATAATAATGTGAGAATAGAAGTTATATCTTGTTTGTGCAAACCTTTGGAGCCTGATATCCCTGAAAACTGTCTTGAGAATGATGGGGTCCGTGACCTGAAAGAACCAGTACAGTTTGAGAACCTCTAAGAACAAGGATCTCTTTGAAGGGCATCAGTTAATGCCAGGATAGCAGGCATCTGTCCCAACTGGGCTGGTTCTGAGACACTTCTTCTATTGGAGCACTTGGTTTATTGCAGTGTCTTTCTCTTTGTAGACGTGACACTTTTAGTAATAAATCCTTGGCACTTTCTGTGAGTGACTGTTATCCAGGGTATGATGAAAACTGCCTCTAATTTCCCCCAGAGCCTTGAAGAACTGTGTGCTGACCTCAGCAAAAATGTCTCTTTTCTTGCACTAGTAAAAAGAAAGAGAAATACTCCTAATATTTTTCTTTTACTTATTTAACAAAACCTCTAGTTATGCCAGAAAGGGCTATATAATAAAAGTATTTATCTGCCAAGTACAATACAAAGCTACTCTCTGGTCTTCTATAATGTGCAGAGAAAAACAAAATGGAGATTTGTATTCCAAATCATTGCATATAGATGCCAAACAAAAGTCTAAATCTCTCTGCCCAGCTTGAAATTGGATTCAGATCTGTCTTGAACAACTAGTTCTAATGACACCCAGGAAGATATTTAAGGCAGATTTGTGGCAAGCTGTGGAAATCTTTGCTGAAATGTTTAATCTAGATTCAGAGTGACAAATGGTCTATCTACATTTCCCTTAACCACTTATAATGTGTCCAGGAGAAAATACAGCCTCTATAATAGCTAAGGTGCTACAATTGATAGGTGGAAAGGTTCATAACTTTAACAAATATTACACATTGTGGAAAAAGCCCATGGCCTCTGATTAACTCAAGCGTGTTCCAGGGAGTTAGACAGCAGTTATTTATATAACACTCTTACTGTGTGCTGACAGCATTCTTGTCACTGCAGATAAAAAATAAACAAAGTACAGAATATGTCTATCCTTAAGAAATTTATATCCTCTTAAATGTGTGGACAGGGCAGCTAATGCACCCAGAAAATAAAAGAGTCCCTCACTTCAGATATTAGCAAAAGTTATACTTCACATATGAAAATGTGGTACAGCAGAGGTTGATGAAACCTCTCAGTGGGTTGACATATGAGGCGAGACCATTCATTAAGGCAGCAGGAGCTGTTAGGGTGGAAGTAAATATCTAGCAGAGCCTAAGCTTATACCATGTTTCTCATTCCAAAGCATAGAGAAATCATGGCCTTGCAGCCTTTGCTGTGTCAGGGAAAATGAAAGCATTCACAAGATTTCTAGGGCCATTGCTGTCATTCCCAGGAATAAATATAACCTTCAATAACCCCAGAAAGCAAAACTAGGTCCCTCGTTTCTTTAAGAAACAGGGGTGGTAAACAAGGATCCCAGCTGCGGGAAATATGCTCCCTTACAAAGATCAGAAAGATTGCATTTCTGGCTTGCTAAAGGTAGTCCAGATTCTCTGTAAAGCAAAGCAGGAGGAGAAGAAGAACATCCAGAGCCTTGACTGCTTACACTTCATGCAGCAAAAGAAGCATCAGAGTCAAAGAAAATACCAAGGAGCTGGATGCTGTGAGGTTCGGGTCTTCTGTGATAATCTTAGATGAAAACCCACAGGTACTGTGAGATCCAGGTCTTCTGCAGTGATGCTCTCAGATGAAGACACACAGGTACTATGAGGTCCAGGTCTTCTGTAGTGATGCACTCAGATGATGATACATAGGTATGGTGAGGTCCAGGTCTTCTGTGGTGATGCTCTCAGGTGAAGACCCATAGGTACTTTGAGGTTCAGGTCTTCTGCAATGATACCCTCAGATGATGACACACTCACAAACATGCTTGCATGAGTGGACACACATACATGAATAAAAATAAATGGTTTTAAAAATCAGAGAGACGAGAGAGAGGAGGAGGTATGGCTACTCAGAAGGTATTACAAACGTGCGAAATTGTCAGAGAAAAGAACTAAGAAAATTAGGGGAAACTGTAGTTGGGGTGTATTGTATGGAAGAATAAAAATAAAAAAAAAATATTTTTGAAAACTCAGTTTCCCTGTTGACTTTCCAGCTGCTTCTCAGCATCTTTGGCTGAGTTCCTAAGCTGATGGGATCAAGCAGCAGTACCTTGTGCTCCTCTGTTCGCCGCCTCCAGCTCCGTGATCACCAACCTTGCTGTTTGTCGCTCACTTACTTTCCGCTTCTCTCATCTTGACCTCAAATCCCTTCTCCTGGTTCATCCTCCTGGGTTGCCGACCTTCTGCTCTGACTTGGCTTTAGTGTTCCTTCCTGATCATGTCATTTTCATAATCATCTTCCCTCTCCGGTGTAGACAGAGGTCTCACCCGGTCCCACGGAACCAGTTCCTCTCCTGCTCTCTGGTTCGCACAGTTGCTTATGAAATAATCACTCAGAGGCTAATATATTGAATATGATTGCTTGGCTAATGTCTTAGGCTTCTTACCATCTGGTTCTAAGTATAAATTAGCCCATTTCTATTAGTTTATACTTTACCATGAGATTTGTGGCTTGTTACCTCACATTTGCTTCCCCAATGGTTACATGGCATCTCTTCAATGCCACCTTTTCTCTCTTTGTATTTTTATTTGCTCTTCTTGCCTTGCTTTTCTCTGCTAAGCCATTTCCCGAAACAACTTTATTCATCAACCAATAAAAGTAACACATATACAGAAGAACATACCACATCACCTCCCCCTTCCTTCCCTGCCTAATTAAAAAGGAAGGTGGCTATAACTTTAACATAGTTATTAAGCAAGAACCATAGTAGCAATACTTAGTCCATTTGTATTTGGCAGAAATTAAAGAAAATATTTTATTATTTATCCTATCTTGTGAGTCTAAAGTTTTATATCTAATTTATCTTTTATGATAAATGAGGAAAACTATAACTATCTTCAACTCCATCAAAAACCCCAGAAGGATATAATATTACCTAAGTAAACAGGAATTGCATTGTAAGCAACTTCCCAAACTCTAGAATTGACAGAGACATCTCACTGCCTGCACAGTCACCCAAAGTTCTTCTGTAGCATTAAGGCCTCCATCTCCAGTCAATAGGTCTCACGTATCTGACAGACCTTTCTGTGAAGCAGGTTATTGGAAGATCCGTTCTTTTTTGTTTGGCAAAGTTTATCAGTTGCTTCCTTCTGTGTCCTGCAGGATGTATAACAGACTCTTTCATAAAGCAGGCACATTGAAAGACTGTTCCACCTTCTTTTGGCAAGTTCAGCAGCCATTTCTCTGTGGGTCCTGCACTTAGGTCCCCTTATTTTCCAACGTGCTTTCCTGGGGTCAGATTTCTTTCTAAAGACTCTGTTCACCTTCCACGTTGCCCTCCAAAGCCTCTCAGCCTCCAGCCATTTCCATTCCATCTTCACATTTTCTGAGCTTTCTAGGTCTCTATGTGAATGAAAGGCTCTTTCAACATGGTTTTTCCTTTTTCCTTTTTTTTTTTTTTTTTTTTTGGTTTTTCAAGACAGAGTCCAAAGGCAATTTTTAAAACCAAGTCTTACTACTTTCTGTATAGATTTTGACCAATGAAAAAAAATAGTCAAATAGCCTATTCACTGTTTCGGTAAGAAAACTATTTCCTGAATTTGTGCAATATAGAACAAGTAAGTGTAATACCATCACGTTACTTCACACTCTGCCTATCACATCAGGATCACTCTTAATGAGAACATGGTTTTGATTTACTTTTATTTTTGTCATCTTTTTTGAAGCAGATGAAGACCACAGGTAAGGACAGAAAATCTGGGGGAACAAGCTCATCCCCTCAACTGAGAAGCCAAGAACAATGGCACTGGGTTTTGATCCTACGGCATGTACTGGCTTTTGGGGAACCTAGTCTGTTTAGATGCACACCTTCCTGGACCCAGATGGAGTGGTTTGGACCTTGGACTTCCGGCAGGGCAGGGAAACCTGACTGCTCCTTGGACTGGCAAGGGAGGGGGAAGGGAGTTAAGAGAAGGGGAGGGAAATGGGAAGTGGGGAGGAGCTGGAAATTTTTAATAATAAAAATAAATAAAAAATAAAATAAAAAAATTTGGAACATTAATTTCAGGAGACAAACATAGTAACCAATAATTGCTGCATAAAGAGATGACATTGCTTGTTTATAAATCTTAAAGTTTGAAAGGCTACAGATATATTCTTTCCATGCCTGTTCCAGTGCTACACAGAAGTGTTGATTTAGATATTCTATGTGTAAATGTAATCTCTTTTTCCTGTATGGCCATAATTAGTGATTTGATTGTGATTGACTTGTTCGGATCCCTCTAGGTTGTTGTTTTTCTGGATTTCAAACTGCCTGCTTTTAAAGGTAATTTTATTTACTCAGAAAATGAGAGGAACTTCAATTGTCTGGGATTGCCCACAGCAGATTTAATAGTCAGGGCAAGGGTACAGCTCTCCTGGAAAAGAGATGTGACCCTAGGATTACACCCTGGAGAGGTAATATGTCAGTCAAACTGGGATTCATGGGGTAATTGCAGCCTGCGGTAATGCATCTTCAGCCTGTAATGGCTATTAGACGGGTAAAGCTTTCCCCTTGAGGAATGTCAGGGTTCACTAGATGTGTTTGTCTCTCCAGCCTCTAGAACAGCCTTCCACCAACACACAAAGAGTTACAGTGGATGACGTTTCTCTGAAGTGATTTGAAAACTAAGAACAAATAATGACAGTATTCCCATCTGCCTTTTGATTATTATACAAATAAAAAATGAATAAAGTAAATAAATAAATTTACAGAGAGAGGATTTAATTACTTTACTCTTCCATAGCAAATAAAAAAAAACAAACTTCTTGAAGATTTTCCTTATTGTACAAGGAAGTAATTGAGCAAACTCTCTATTGCATAGGTCATTATATTTACTACATTTGTATTATTTTGGAGAAAACATGCAAAGATTAAAAACAGGTTCCCATTGTTACCCTGATATGATTAGGCAGAGTGTGGGGGGAGAAACTGTTACTCATACTAACCTAAAAGCACCTTGAGGACCCTACAAAATCCAGGTCTGTGCCCAGTCAAACCAGCCTAGTTCTCTGAAATTCACAAGCTCATGGCCAGCCCTGGAGTGAATAAATGCTGTCCCACAAAGGACAGCCTCTGCACTCCCTGTTCTGTAATCCAAAGCCCAAGAAAACTGCAGTCCTTTGTGTTCTGTTCCACTCCTTTGTAGGCTTGAAGACATGTTAGAAACATGTGTCCCTGATCAAATTTTTCTCTCTCTTCTTCTCCTCACTTCTCTCCTCCTCCTTCTTACCTCCTATCTCCCTTTCTCTCTCCCTCCCATTCCTTCCCTTCTCTCCATCTGTCTTTCTCTCTGAGGCTCAAACAATGATCTTGAATTTACCATCTTCCTGTCCACAGCCTTGAGTGCTGAGACTGCAGATTTGCACACCTTTATGTGATATGAAGGACTGAGCTCAGGGCTTTGTGGATGCTGAGAAAGATGATATCCACTGAGCCACGTCCTCAGATTTCTCCCCTCCCTTCTTGACCATCCTTTATATAACCTGTGAGCCTCAGCATACTTTTCTTTTCTGGTTTCATGTTTTCCTATATCCTATCACACACCTAAGGACTTGTACTCAACAATGGAGGAGAGACATATTTTTTTATATCATAAAGCTTAACATTTTCGCTTCCACATGGGGACAGAGCCATCTCAACCTTGATCACCATTACATAACAGTGCCTAAATCCAGATTTACAGAATCAATGGCTGTCAGTGCAAAGACATATTGTTGGTGGGCAAGGGAATGAATAAATAGGTGTCTTTAGCTCTGTGAAATGGGTATCTTTAGTTCTGTGTGAAATTATGATGGCTATTTAGGAAAAAAACACAAAGATGAGGCATACAAGGACCTTCCAACCTCAGTATAGCATATCACCAAATTCTTCTCAAATTAATTTGGTACAGGACGAAGTCACCACAAAAATTTGTTTGCAACTGAAATGCTCTAGAGAAGACAGTTTAAAGCATCCATTTAATTCATTTAGCTTTAACAAACATGGGATTAGTCCCTCACAGAACCAAAACCTCATTGTTTTCTCCCTTAAAGGACTGCTGGTATTGGGAGAGGAATACTATATAGTAAAACATTTTAATGGGATTTTTTGCAGTATTCTCATACCTGTCTTACTTCACCCCTATTCACCCCCCTGTATCTGTTGTTTTTTTCCAAAGCATTGTTTTTTATTATTCATTTATTTATTTTTAATTAAAAATTTCCACCTCCTCCCCTCCTCCCACTTCCCTCCCCTTCTCCCCTCCCCCTCCTCCTCCCTCTCCAGTCCAAAGAGCAGCCAGGGTTCCCTATCCTGTAGGAAGTCCAAGGTCCTCCCCCCTCTATCCAGGTCTAGGAAGGTGAGCATCCAAACAGACTAGGCTCCCACAAAGCCAGTACATGCAGTAGGATCAAAACCCAGTACCATATTCCTTGGCTTCTCAGTCAGCCCTCCTTGTCTGCCACATTCAGAGTCGGGTTTGATCACATGCTCCATCAGTCCCAGTCCAGCTGGCCTTGGTGAGCTCCCATTAGATCAGTCCCACCTTCTCAGTGGGTGGGCGCACCTTTCATGGTCCTGACTTCCTTGCTCATGTTCTCCCTCCTTCTGCTCCTCATTTAGACCATATAAAGAACTCAAGAAACTAGACTCTGTGTTGTTTTAAAAAAAAAAACATTTTTATAATCACTGTTAAAAATGGGAACTGAACTTAATACATGGGGAGGTGGTTAGTCTTACTGCAATTTAATATGCCACTTTTTTATACTCATAGGAAACCTGCTCTCTCATGGATGGAGATGAAACAAGAGGGGTTTAGGGAGGGGGAGGGGACAGAGGAGAGGGACTGGGAGGTGCAGGTGGCAGGGAGAAAGCTATGGCCAGGATGCAAAATAAATAGATGAACTAACAAAAAGAAAAAAATGGAACTAGCGTGGTAGTCAAGAGCAATAGATACCCAATGACCTGAATTTGATTCACATCATCCATACAGAGGCACTCAACTGTCTAGTTCTAGTTCTAGGATATCCAATGCCATTTTCTGTCCTCTGCAGACACCAGGAATGCCCATGTTTCACAAACATACATGCAGGCAAAACACCCATATGTGCGTGTTTGTGTGGGGTGTGTGTGTGTGTTAAAACATTTTAAGGTATTTCTAAAACAGTTCAGGTTAGAAAAAAAATGTGAATTTTTAAAGTCTAAATTTAAAAATACACTAGACATATAATATCCTCAGTCTTATCAATTCTGCAATGATTAAACAATGCATCTCCAGCTGAGAACAACAGCCAGTGTAAGAGGAGTACATGTGAGATCTGTGAATTCATAAAATGGAGTGAGCAAGGCAGAGGGCAGAGCCTACAGGTGGCATACCACATGCTATATCCCACCACACCACTGCATGGTGGAGAGCCACACTGTGGGCAGCAGAGACACCAGGAAGCCTAAAAGCAGCCTTGCCATAAGAGGATCATGGAGGGACGGTGCTCTCCAGTGGTGAGGACAACATTTGAGAGTCACCAGATCACCTAGAGAAATGGCCCTACCATCCTAACCACTAAAGAAGAATGCAGATCAGCCTGACTGTCTAAAGGCATCTGTCTCGTGAAGGGAAGCAGGCACTCTCAGTGGTGCTGTAGAGAGTTATAAGGCAGTATGGCTGTGGAAGAAATGGGGCGAACTGGAAAAGAAGAGGAGTTTCATTTAAGTCCCTTCATCTCATTCCAACGTATGATTAGATCAGAATGATAGATAATAGCTGCTTAATCTAGTTTGTTCCCCTCACTGTGTTTATCTACATCCATCTATTTTTCTAAATATGTCATGATACCTTTCTTCATTATGAATGAACAAAATTCCACTGTGGACTTAGATTTAAATTTGTGACTCTGTGTATATGCGTGGGTGTGATTTGCAGGGCATGAAAATAAAGAAACTCTGAAGGGGAGAAATAAAGAGGGGGTAGGGTGATTAAAGAAGCCAGTGGAATACGTTTAACCTGAAAGCAGAGCAAAGAATTGAGAGAGGAAAATGACCAACAGAGGAGGGAAGCGGGGATGAGAGCAGGCACGGGGAGAGGGGATGAATAAAGATGAGGTCTACCATATGTGTGAGAAAACACTGCAGGAGTCTTCTACTTTACATCCTAATGTAAAATATTTACTTTAAAATAACAAAAAAAATGCTAACTGCAGCTTGAAAAACTACATTTCATCCTCCCATTTTCTACCACAAAGTAGCTCTTTGTGTGGGAAAAAAAGGAGAAGCCAGAATTATTCAGGTGACCTCGACTCAGTCTTCATTTCTCTCCTCCTTCCACCCCTCACTGCATCCTTTTAGACTGAATTACTCAGTTGTCCAATGTGCTTCTGTAGTACACAATGCAAACTTCTGGACTAGCTCTGATTGGTCTTAAGTGTTAGGAAATATGTAACAACCCATTTCATAGGAACAGAACAACATGGAGACTATATGAGAACAATTAGAGGGAAAATAGACAGCAGATAGTAATCATGATCTGAATATAGGTAGATGGCAGATAGATAGAGAGATAGATAGATGATAGATAGATAGATAGATAGATAGATAGATAGATAGATAGATAGATGATAGATAATGATGATGATGATGATGATGATGATGATGATGATGATGATGATAGATAGATAGATAGATAGATAGATAGATGATAGATAGATAGATAGATAGATAGATAGATAGATATAGATAGATGATAGATATAGATGATAGATAGATGATAGATAGATAGATAGATAGATAGATAGATAGATAGATGATAGGTAGATGATAGATAGATATATAGATAGATGATAGATAGATAGATAGATGATAGATAGATAGATAGATAGATAGATAGATAGATAGATAGATAGATAACAGACAGATGATAGACTATAGATAGATAGATATATAATGAGAATGAGATGGATGATTGATAGTTATAGATAGACGATAGATACATATAGATGATAAACAAACATAGATTGATAGATAGGCAGATAAATAGGTGATAGATAGATAGCTATACATAGATACATAGATAGATGATGGGTAAATATAGATCAATAGAGACAAATAGATAAATAGATGATAGACAGATAGAGAGAGAAAGAGAGCGATATATAGCTACATAGATAGAAAAGGTAAATGGTAGATGATAATGGTAGATTGATAGGATAAATAGTTGAAATTTTGCTTATAAATTTTAAAGATTTTTCTAAAATACATGGGTTATGTATAATACATATACAAAACAATGAAACATCCAGTATTCAGTATTATAAATATCATACAAATTGTATATTTTCCCAGAATACTCATCTCATTTCTGCTGAATTCTTGTGTTCTTAGGCAGCTATGACTGCATCAATTTTGATTTCATATAATTTATAGCATCAGATTGTATTATTTTCTTTTGTTGAAAATTTTTATTCCTTGAGAATTACATACATGTACATTATGTTATTTTTTAATTGATTTTATTAAGCTATACATTTTTCTCTGTTCACCTCCCTTCCTACCCTCTCCCCTGCTTCAACCCTCTCCCGTGGTCCCCATGCTCCCAATTTACTAAGGAGATCTTATCTCTTTCTACGTCCCATGTTATTTTAACAGATATACCTTTATGTTACTTGGTCTTTTTCCTTTGCAACTTTTAGGATTATTTCTTTGTTCTGCACATTTAATGTCATGATTGTTTTGTGACATTAGGGACTCCATATCTGATAATCTCTTTGGTGTTCTGTATGCTTCTTGTGGTTTGATAGCCTCTTTTGTAGGCTAGAAAATTTTCTTCTTCAATTTTGTTGAAAATCTTTTCTGTACCTTTGACCTGAGTTTATTCTCCTTCCTCTATTCCAATTATTAATAGGTTTGGTCTTTTTATAGTGTCCCAGATTTCCTGAATGTTTTGTGATTGGGCTATTTTTTAAGGTTTAACATTTTCTTTGGCTGAGCTCTCCATTTCTTCTATCTAATACCTTATGGTCTCTCTTCCATCTCTTGTATCCTGTTAGTGAGGCTTGCCTCTAAGGTTTTTTATTTGAGTTTCTAAATATTTCATTTTCAATTTTACCTCAGTTTTAGTTTTCTTTAATGATTCCATTTGTACTTTTATGTCTTGAGCTGTTTTCTTCATTTTATTCCACTGTTTATGCATAAATTTCACTAATGTACCTATCTATTCATATCCTCTTAATGTCTCTGACGCATATCCACAATAGCTATTTCGAAGTCTATCTTGTGTTTCAAGTATATTGCATTTCTCAGAACCTACTATGATTGGGTTGCTGGATCATGGTGGAGACATATTGTCCTGGGTGTCATTGATTGTGTTTCTTTGCTGGTATCTAGGCATCTGGAGTTAGAATGGTTGTAATTCTAACTGTTGATAACTATTCTGGCCTTTGTTAGATAGGTGTTTCTTTCTTTGGATTCTGTTGCCTTCTCTAGATAATAGGAGAGAATGGTGGCTATGGATTGCCTATTAGGGAGGGCTTGAGTCCCTGCCTGGTGTGTCTACTGGGGGTCCAGGGTAGAGCTTGTTCCTAGGTACTGGGAGCTGACATGAAAGAATGGGATTTTTCTAGAATGGGGGACAAAGGGAACTCACAGGAAGGAAAAGTTCACTCTGCCAGGAAGATCTGTGGAGTCCATAGGAAATGGAGGGAGAGGGAGAAGACAGGCCCCTGTGGGTGGTCTGATGTGGGACTGGGGATGATACTTGGAGACTGTAAACGTAGAATAGGAAGAAGAGTGAAGATCACCTACCTGATTCTCAGTCTGCTTGGCCAGCTGGTTCCCAAGGAAAGAGTGCCTCAGGGTGTTGGAGACTCACACCAGGAGATGGGGTGAGAGAGGAAGGCTGGGTCCCTTGAGGATATGGAATTTCCAGGGAATTGGGTCAGAGAGGTTAGAGAAGCTTCAAGGGGTAGTTTGCTACAGGGCGGACTGGAAGTAAGCCTGGGGAATTGGAATTGGAGGACAGGAAACAGAGGGAAGATTGCTTTCCTGAGTCCCAGACCAGCATGTGTTCCAAGTTATTTATAATGATTTTTATTGAGCTCTACATTTTTCTCTGCTCCCCTCCCTGCCTCTTCCCTCCCCTTCAACCCTCTCCCAAGGTCTCCATGCTACCAATTTACTCAAAAGATCTTGTCTTTTTCTACTTCCCATGTAGATTAGGTCTATGTATATCTCTCTTAGGGTCCTCATTTTTGTCTAGGTTCTCTGGGATTGTGATTTGTAGGCTGGTTTTCTTTGTTTTATGTTTAAAAACAACTTATGAGTGAGTACATGTAATAATTGTCTTTCTGGGTCTGGGTTACCTCACTCAAAATGATGTTTTCTAGCTTCATCCATTTGCCTGCAAAATTCAAAATGTCGATATTTTCTTTTCAGCTGTATAGTACTCCATTGTATAAATATATCACATTTGCCTTATCCATCCTTCAGTCATGTCATGTCCAGTAGACAGTGTTCTACAGCCTTTCTCTGTACTTTCATCTCCCATGTTCTAACTAATCCTCTCAGTATATATGCCCTGTTTAGAGCTGAGCATTCAACACTCACTTGTTCTCAGAACTGCAAACAGTCCTGCATCTCTGTCTTCAGGGCTATTCATCTTAAGCTGACTCTACCCACTGTGAGTCACTGCCCTTCATAATCTGTGGCCTCTCTTACTGCTTACCACAGCATCATGCTAGCAATGACTGCTGACTCCTTCCTCCTGAAAAGTTCATCAGATGGAGAATAGGAAGTCCCTTCTCCATCTCTAGTCCTCACACTACCTCCCACATCAATGCCTGTCATGGATACAGAAAATGAAACAACTGCCCTCTTCCAGCTGGGTACGTAAAAACAGTTCAGGTGCAAACACCTAATATTCGTCAATCCTTGTTGCAGCCTCCTCACTTAACTAAGGTGAGCTACTGTTGTTGGTGTTAACTCATTAAAGGAAGCCCCAAAAAAATTTAGTGAGTTACTTATCGCTTCTGTACATAAGTGGTAGCCTCATAGTTATATTAAGGACTCCTATTTAAGCTTCTGAAGTTTTTCTTGGACCCAAGAGCCCTGGAAAACCCCTCATGCCAACTGCCCCAGTCATCTGCCTATGTGTGCCCTTCTCAGGACTGAAATATTCCTATACCTAGCTAACTCTGGGAACCAAAAGGTCTCAGAGGAGTCTTCTGGAATTATTCTCATCTGAATAATAGTTTTCCAACCCCAAATCATGCCCTCTCTCTAATGGTGGTCTAACACAAATGGCTGGTCAATGTACGTGTGCGTAGACCCAGCCCTTTTGCCTTCATTTCAAATTTACAGGGCTACCCTTGGCCCAGCACTACTGTGGGGTCTGCTGAGACTTTGGGTGCAGTAGCTCTGTCTTCCAACTTCCCCTCTGCCCTCCTCTGTTTCCTTAACTCTCTCTATAAGTTCAAGCACTAAGCCTCCACATATGTTCCTTGAGAGTCCCAAAATGTTAGGTTGTGCATAACAGCACACATATTTTCGTTTCATCCTATGTCCTGAAAAAAATACTGAAATTTAAAGCAAGAGCTAAAGACCAGCAAATAGAAGAGATGAACAGCCGTGATGGTTTATTTCACAGGACTGCCTCAGCTATTAAACTGCAGTCTTTAACTGAAACTTTACAGAAATAAAAATATATATTAGCTACAGTAAGAAATTATTTTATAATTTTGAATATAAAGAAATCTTCTGTATATTTTGCTGTTTATGGTACTGAAATGAGCATCCATGCATTCAGTTTCCACGTTTTATTTTATAAGCAACAAAAAATTCTAGCATGAATAGCAAACAATACTGAAAGTATTTTGTCATTTGCATTATCAGTGGAGTCTCTAGAAGTTTGAGCTGAAAGGAAATTGGCTATACAAATGAGAAATGGCTCAGTTAGCATTAATAATCATTTAAAAAATGAAAGTGACCTTAATTTCTTAATAGGAAGGGTATATTTAATGACACCATATTAGCTGATTCTTGTCTCATACGATTACAGAGACAGTTCTGGATACAGACAATACTTGCTATGGCTGAACAATGGCCACCCTTGGGTGAACAGCACTTTTTGTGCACAGTATCTTTACTGAACTGGGAGTTTAACTCCCAGTTTAATTCTAAGGCAGGAAAAGGCAAAGATAGAAATTGTCTTTTAAAATTCCAACAAATTGGTGACACAAATTACTCAATGACATTGAGCCATAAACTAATTAATTCTGTTGTATTGACATAGTTCCTAACACACAGAAAAAGAGAGGACAAGCCACCGACAACCAAGTCATAAATCACTTAATGAATGTTAACCCCCACCAGAATTGGTTCAAGGAAATGCACTTGAATTTTTGAAGATTTGAGAAATTATGTTTATATCAAGGCAAATTTTGAAATATTAGTTTGTCAAAGTATACTTTAAATAGACTGGGTAATTCAAAATAATGTTTCTCATTACTTTTTCCATATTTGAAATAACTTATAAAATAGGCTCTTTTAAATTGTTTCTGACAATTAAACGCAATTGAAGCTTAGGATTTCCATACATCTGAAAAACTTAATAATTTCAAGTCCAGATAGACCAAAGTGAAGCTTTTCCAGCAAAATTGGTCATTTTAATGAAGATCTTTTAATGGCAGATGAGTCAAAAATATATATGAGCGTCCAATAATGACATCTGCTTTTATACCTTCTCAATATTTTTCTACCTGACTAAAGTAAGAAATAACTCCCAAATAAAGCCCCACGTGCCACAAATAAATAAGAATCCTGCATTTTGCAAGAAGTCAATGTTATATCCAGTGACTCAACACATCTTTAACATGAGTGACTTTCCATTGCCCTTTCAAACACAAAATGGAGACAAGGATAAAATTACGTTTCTTCTTGAGTGTCAGCAAAGCCTAGAGGTTTGCCTACCGGTCTTTCCTGGGTTGTTGCTTAGATTGGAAGTTTGGCTCCTGAATTAGAACCCTAAAACCAAGGAAACCTGAGTATACAATTGCAGAAACCGAGGTCAGATGCCCTTTGTGGGTTCCTTTGTAGGATGGAAAGGCACTCCTTTGTTCTTAGCGTCTGCGTTTCCATGGGATCGCCCTCTTTCACTTTCGTGTTATACTTGCAGGTCTAACCCTGAATAAACAGGAAAATATAAACCCTAAAATAAAGTGTGGCTGACTGCATCTGCAATGTCCAAAATGGAAGGTTTAATTCTGAGCATCTCAAACTGACCCTCAGACTTCGTGACCACTTTCTCACATTACAGGGTTCTCTTGCCATTTTCATACACCAGTTGCATTGAACATAATATGCTTCTCGACTTACTTCATCTCCGTTTATTTTGGATTTTCCAATTTGGGAGGGCAGTGTGTTATTAAATGCTATTGCTCTTCCTACTTCATCAAAACCCATCCAGAAGGACGTACTGAATAATTAGCCCCTAGCACACGTTTATTTTGAAGAGCGATGTAGTATAAATCATTCATTTAGCATTTGTGGATACTGGAGAGAAAAAAGACCAAGTTGGCCTTTTATAGCACTAGCAAGCCACTGACCTTGGCCTAAAAATGACTAAAGTCTAAGAATTCTTTAGGGTGAATTGTGGGTCAGCTACAGTGACTCCCACATGCAGCCCCGAGGGAAAGACAGTATTGCTTCTCCTTAACTGTAAGCTAAGGAAACGATGTTTAGGGAGACACGTGAGAATTGAAGCCTAAATAGAATAATAGGTGGGTGTCCTGTTTGAAGCACCATTTCTATTCCCAGAGATGCTTTTCTAAGTCCACAAATGAATTTTCCTGAAGGTCAAACCTTAAAAATGGCTTGCATGGAAGTGTCTCCTGGAGGAGGATAGGGGGATCTTTAGAAGGATGGGCAGAGGTAAGCAGAGTCATATACCTGAAGGAAATAAAAGTCTCAGAGGGCCAATCCAGGCAAGGTGCTGTCTTCACAGGTGAGCATGAGCTAAGAAGTCTGTAGAAAAAAACAGCCATGGCATCTACCA
This sequence comes from Arvicola amphibius, assembly GCF_903992535.2. Classification (NCBI taxonomy): domain Eukaryota; kingdom Metazoa; phylum Chordata; class Mammalia; order Rodentia; family Cricetidae; genus Arvicola; species Arvicola amphibius. Next base: position 12,590,919 of record NC_052049.1, on the reverse strand, counting down.
AAGGTTATATCAGGGAAAAGGAATCTTCTGGGATGATTTGCTACACCCAGTGGCAAGTTCTTGCAGAGATCACAACTGAATCTGTTACCAGTGACAACCTGCATCAAGAACCTACCCAGAAATGAAAGATGGGTCACACTCAAGAGAAGTACTAGAGAGATTTAAGGCAGACAGCCCATGGATATCAACCAAACATGGCATATCAAATCGCAGTAAGACGAGGCACCTCCCCTCATATTTAGGCAGAATAAGGCAACCCAGTATGAGATGTATGGTCTCAGAGCTGGGAAAGAGTCAGAGACAAACCCTGGTCCACTATCAGGAGTCCCACAAGAAGACCAAGCTACACAACTGTAACACATATGCAGAGAATCAGCTGCATGCAGGCTCTCTGGTTGTTGATGAATCTCTATGAGCCCTATAAGCCTAGGTTAGTTAAACCTAGATAAACTGAACCTTATAGAAGAGAAAGTAGGAAATAATCTCAAACACATTGGCACAGGAAACAGCTTTCTGAACAGAATACCGATATAGTGTAAACACTAAGATCGGCAATTAATAAATGGGACCTCATCAAAATGGAAAGCTTCTGTAATGCAAAGAACCATCAATAGGATAAAATGGCAGCCTGCAGATTGGCAAAAGATCTTAATGAGCCCCACATCTATCAGAGGGCTAATTTTCAAAATACATAAGGAACTCAAGAAACTACACATAAAAAAAAACAAATAATCCAATTTAAATATAGGGTACAGACCCAAACAGAGAATTCTCAGTACAAGAAACTCAAATAGCCAAGAAACACTTAAAGAAATTGTCAGCAACCTTAGACATCAGGGAAATGCAAATCAAAATGACTTCGAGATTCTATCTTAAACCTGCCAGAATGGCTAAGATCAGAAACAAAAATTTTAATATTTGTGATTTTACATTAAAAATCAACTATACTTAACATTTTAAGGCATCCTAACTGTTTCACCTGAATTCCACTAGTTATTATTAATAAGCAATAATGATTCTAATCTGGAACTTTCAATATTTGATGACTACAAAATCACCTGCTTTGTTTGATGCCTATTTATTCTTCATGTCATTTGAAACATCTTTAAAATCTAATTCTTAACAACTTTCTGATTAAGCAGCTTCCTAAATTACCTAAAGAATCATAACTTGCATATGGAAAGTAGAAAAAGACAAGATCTCCTGAGTAAATTGAGAGCATGGGGACCATGGTAGAGAGTTGAAGGCGAAGGGCAATGAAGGGAGGGGAGCAGAGAAAAATGTATAACTCAATAAAATCAAGAAAAAACGTAATTTTTGCAGTTCAAAAGCATGACATAGGAATCGTTTGGCTATTTCTCATTAAATTTCAGTTAAAAATCATAAATTCCACTTTGTTATTATTGTTGTTGAATAAAGACCTCAGAAAACTTCAACAAAATGTACTGTTCACTATAGAGTAACGAGGCCTCTGGTCATGGTGTCAGGATGTGGTTTGTGGAGTCATTTAGTTCCATTCCATGTTCTTCCACAGAGAAAACAGTAAGCAATTCAGTAGTAGAGAAAGAATGACATTATTTATTGACATTTCCTTTCCTAAACAATAGACGGTTATATTTCTCTCATTTTTAAACTACTCATCCATATTTCAGACAGGCAAGGAGACATAAAGAAATTTTCTTGAAGTCTAGTCATCAATCATTCAAACTACAAGCATAAATTTTTGAGTCTTAAAAATGTGAAAAAAATCTGGGGACATGGCTTATGGTGCAATGCAAGCATCTCCAGCATCTACAGGCAAGAAAGAGTCTCACCTATAATCCAGTGCTCTGGAGGCAGAGTTAGGGGTTCCCCAGAGCAAACTGACAAGCTAACCTACTTGAACCGGGGAGGTCTGGGTTCAAGTGACAGGCCTTGCCTTACTGCCTATGGTAGAAACTATTGGAAGACAATTGACATAGGTCTCTACACTGATACTCAAACACGTGGCACATGGTCAAACATCCACATGCAAAAGAAGAAAAGAAAAGAAACTAAGTGTGGAGTGTTCCGCATCCTCATGGGCCCATGCTTTCCCTGGTCTTTGTGGCCTTCTAGTTATGACCTCTTCCACTCCACACTTCCAATATTTTGAATAGGATATTTTGTTTTCTAACTTACAAAGTGTAATTTATACTTAGAATACAGTTTCTTTATGAAAAAGCAGAAAAACAAACAGTAAACATTAAAACATAATCCACACCCATGAATCAGCAATTTCAACAACTGTATTTTCTGTTGTATCAATTTATCATTTTTGTCTATGATCAGTGTTTACTAATATGACTAATATTTACTAAATTCTAGTTACCTCTTCTGTACTCCCTTGATTGTGTTCTACAACCTACAATTCCCTTTCCTCTTATTACCTCTCTTTCTTCTTCAATACTAAGAACTAACTGTGGTCTACAATTGACACCTTCACTATCCAGTAAACAAACTGTGCTTTGGTTTTCTGGTTACCAAAATCCGAATAATCACGCAAAAACTGTATTAATTACAGTATTGCTTGGCCAATGGCTCAGGTGTATAGCTTGCTAACTCTTATATCTTGAATTAACCCATTTCTATTAATCTGCGTATCACGATGAGGCTATAGCTTACCATTGTGGCATGTTACTCCTTCGGCGACTACAAGGCATCTCTTCAACTCTGCTACTCTTTCTCCCTTTGTCTCCGTTTGGGTTTCCTGCCTGGCTTTACTCTGCTAAGCCATTGGCCAAAACAACTTTATCCATCAACCAATAAAAGCAACACATATACAGGACATCCCACATCACTAATCCATGTGTATGCCCTCTCATCCTAAGCTTTCTCTGTCACACCAACTTACTTCCCATTTGTTCCTGTGTGGCTGAACATACAGAGTAAAAGCACATCCAACCAGCTAATAACTTGATTGCTTTATCTCTAACACAAAACGAGACCTTATTATCTCAAGAACCATCATGATCCCCTGAGTCTCACTTTCCATGACTGAAGGTTAAGGGCCCAATCTTGAGAGAGTCACAATAACCACAGCTGCTCTGATTCAATGATAATGATGATGTCCAACCAAAAACACAGTCATGAAACCAAAGGGTTTGGAGAGGGATTAGAGATTGGGCTGGGACTGGGTTTTGTTTCTCCCAAGAAATAATCATAGAATTTTAAATATATTGGTAGTAAAAGGACCCAGAAGTATTTTTTTTAATTTTTTAGATGTGTTATTGTAGTTTGAAAGCTATTTATCACCCCCACTGCCACATTTGCCAGCATCTATTTGATTATTTTTAAATTAATTCTCATGTTGAGATTGCATTTCTATTAACATGAAGTAAAGAGCTATTGTTCCAATGGCTGGGTGTCATTAAACCTATTTTTACCAGTTTGCTTTCATAGATCCAGCCTGTAGTTTTATCATTACAAGAAATTTTTATTCAATCCTTGCTACCAAGTTAATTCCTCTTTGACCTCTGGGTAAATTTTTTTCAGAAAACAGACCCTTTACAACCTAGAGTGAGAAATCCAAGTGCATTACAAGGATGAAGGTTTGGAACGGGTTGTCAAAGGTTTTCCTCAACTGATCCATATTTAAAGGGCATCTTCAGCAGCTGCCTGTTGCCCCAAATGCATGCTATACATCCACATCACTGGTTTCTCCCAGTAAACACCCCAGTCCCTTCTCCCCTCTTCCTTTTTTATTATAAATAAGTAGCTCACATCTTCCTCCTGAATACAGAAAGAAAAAATTACCAAGATTTTTTTAACTAATTTGAAATGTGTAAAAATTGTTTTATCTGACACCAGGATTGATGAAGAGGTGATGGAAAGGCAGGAGAGAAGAAGCGGAGATTTTTCTGTTCTCCTGGTGTGGTTTTTATTCTATTTTGGTTTAGCGGGGGGGTGGGGTCTTGCTTTTGTTTGCTTGCTTTTTTACTTTGTTTTGTTTTCTTTTGTGAAGGGATGCAACAGGGATAAGGCTAAAATTTAATACAATATGTACAAGTTAAAGAAGTATCCTTGCTATCATGACTTATAACTGTGGAACTTATTAGGAGAATGCATATCTCTACTCTTGTGTAATGATTCTTTTTTTAGTGTTATAAATCAATAAATCATCAAAGATAAACTAATGGCAGGTAAATGACTGATAAGATCAGTTTTCAATTTATGGTTTAATAAGAAAACAGACTCCATATAAAACCTGTGATCTGGTTTCCTATTTTTTAATAAGTTTCATGTAATTTTAAGTTGATGGAAAATTTTGTTTAGCACCCCAAATAAGTGGCCATGGCAATCACAGTCACCTGAAAAGTCATAAACCTGTAATCTCATCAATAAGTACCCTCCCCACCATTCCCTTCCATGGGTGCTGTCAAGATCCAGCTCCTACAGGCTCACTCTTCCCTACTCTAACTTGACAGAGAGCCTACAACTCACTCCATGCCTGTCTAAAATGTCCAGAAATAATTAATGCATATTTGATATTATTCTTGAAGGTACTGTTAAATACCTACTCCATTTTTTTCTTAGCACACTATTAGAGGAGACCCAACATAGATGGATATGATAGCCATATTCTTTGAGCATCAGGTGTTTTAGAGACTGATACTACATACATTTAGAATTAAACTAATTTCTCACATATTTTGATAAATTGTGCTCAAGAATGGATGCACTCAGTTCTTCTCAAAAATGGGTGTCCTGTTATCCCCAACAGGATTCAAGAACTCTGGGAGGTCACAAATGAGACAGATTCCCCTAACGTCTCACTTCAGACCTTGGGTGGTTTAACTGCTGCAGAACAAAGTGGAAGAAACTGATAACTAAAGGAGACAGCCAGGCATGAGCATCTTCTTTAACGTGTGTAAAGTATTTTCTCCCTGAAGTCTTCTGACCAACTATATACACGAATACTTTCCCATAGATTTTTTTAAAAAGAAAGCTTTTAATGATGTATTTATATTTGTCTTCTATATTTGGATGTTTTGTTTGCACATGTGTTTGTGCACTGTTCATGCTTCTGGTGCCTTGAGAACTGGAAGATGGCCTGGACCCCAAGGTGTTGCATTACAGATGGTTGGGAGGTGCCACGTGGGTGCTATGAGCCAAACCAGGTCCTCTGTAAAACAAATGTTCTTAACAGCTGAACCATCTCTCCAGGAACACTCCCCATAGCTTTTGTGAGAACAGACCTATATATTGTGAGAGATTGTTGAAATAAAACCCCATTGATTCCAAAAAGAATTTCAGAAAATAGAAGCTTGGATTTTTTTTTTCTTAGCATTATTTATCTGATGCTCTCCATTTTCTCTGGGGCAAAGCAAACCAATATGCATGTGTCAGGATCTTCTCTGCCAGTACTGGGAGAGATGACTGCAGGAGTCCTGTGTTCAGGAAAATCTAAAGCTAAAAATAAAACTATCAAAGATGCAAGATCATCATCTAGCAGATTTGTTGTCTGATGTGAAAACAAAGTTTAAACTTATTCTGAAAAATAGTTTAAACAAATATTTTAAAGATAAAATATACACCCAAAATGTTTTAACAAAATCAGCTCATGAAAATATGTTCATGAGGGTACCTCTATAGGGATGTCCCCAAACAAAGAACAGAGCAGAGACAAATAGGTGCCGCAGAAGCAAAAATGGTTTGTTAAGAAAAGATACATTTCCCCCAGGTGGTGGTGGTCATGCCTTTAATCCACGCACTCAAGAGGCAGAGACAGGTGAATGTTTGTGAGTTCAAGGTCTACAGAGTGAGCTTCAGGACAGGCTCCAAAGGTACAGAGAAACCCAGTCTTGAAAAACCAAAATTAAAATAGAGGAAAGAAAGAAAGGAAAAGAAAGAAGGGAGGGAGGGAGAGAGGGAGGGAGGGAGGGAGGGAGGGAGGGAGGGAGAGAGAGAGAGAGAGCGAGAGAGAGAGAGCGAGAGAGAGAGAGAGAGAGAGAGAGAGAGAGAGAGAGAGAGAGAAAGGAAGAAAGAAAGAAAGGAAAGAAGGAAGGGTACATTTTCAGAAGAGAAGGCAAGACAGCCAAAGCAAATAAAGGATTTTAGCATCTCGAGGTTCAAGTGCAGAAAAACCGTGGTCTTTCTATGGTATCATAGCTGGAACCTTGGGGCTCATTTGCAAGCACGTTTACCCGAATACATTCTATAACAGATAGCTACATACAATTTCACAGTCATTTGTTTCCCAAGGGGGTGTGCTTTACTGTTATAAACCATGGGATACTCTGACATTCAAATGCAGTTTTAGCTGACCTCAATGGGAGGAGAGGGATGTGGTCACCTTCCTCTTTACCAACATTTTGTTTTTATGTGCTAATTTTTTAAAGCCTTGCATCTACCCTTCTGGATCTCACATTATAGCAAAGCTCTAACTCAAACCTGAATGTCATTGTGGTTTTCATTGTCAAAGTAATCATACCACTACCTCCTCACCTTTATCTGTGGGAGCATGAATGTGTACTGTAAACAGTAATGTGGAGGGGGAGGGACTGATGACACAAAATGAAGCTATTAAAATCAGTTCAATGCTACTTAAGTGGGATTAAACAATCTGATTCACTTTGGGCTTGGTGATTAGAACAGAGCTATTTGGGAATAGCCTATTCTTATATATTTGCAAAATTCATTTTCATTGTGGCCTATTACATCACCCAAAACTATCAAATTGACCCAGACTCCACTACCATTCACATCACAGGAAGAAAAAAAAATGTTGCTTTTTTTCGTCTTTGGGGGGGGGGGAGGAACTTCACAGCTGATCAACTAGTTTACACACATCTCTTTCCCTGAAGACTTTAACAATGATTTGGCCTTAATTTACAAGGCACTAAAATGGCTTGTAGAGCAAGATTCAGGATTGATGCTGAATTCTCTCTAAAACCGATAGCACAATCACTGAAGATTCCTTTTGTGAAGGTGGAGAGTGTTGCATCTGTGTCCTATTGCCCAGGACAACAGGATAAGCCAGGTTAGAACATCTAGAAGTGTCATAAGACACACATTGGGGTAACTTTTGTCGTGGTCTAGCCATGACAGGTTCATATGTTCCACGGTAGTGGCATGTGAATTAGAAATGTTAGGTAGGAGGAACAGAGATATGAAAGAAACACAGAGACATAGGATAGAACCAGGAGGGCAATTCGCTGAATGCTGAATTCCCATGCGTATATTTTTTTCATATGCTTTTATACCCAATACAAAATAGGGGAAGGCAAAAGCCTGTTTTAACATGACACAAAGGACAGGTAGAAAAGTTACTTGCTTCAGTACTTGAGACATCAAGCCATTATTTCTGGAATAAAGCATTTGATGTTTTGGGCAGAATATGCAGCAAATGCACCCTAGACCAAGTATCCTGTAGGCAGTCCCTCCCTACATCAAACCTCCTATTTTAAAATCAAGGAACAGGAATAGGCTTGAGATCTCTAAACTTTTGTCCAGGTGGAGTGGATCCACCTCTATACCCAAAATACTAATTAACCACACCCTAAATCAGGTCTTGTTTGTAGCCACACCTGTTGTCAACAACTTCGATAGAGCAAGAATAATGTCATACTCTCTGACCTTTAGTCAAGGTGGAACAGGTTCACATCTGTGGCCTCCACAAAGAGGACACATATTTCTCATCTTTCTATGATTTGTATTTCTATGTCTCCTTTTCTATCAGAAGCAGTGATAGACAGCAGAAAGCAAAATAAAATCTCATTCTCTAATTTTTCTCTCTCTACCAGCTGGTATTTGACAAAAATGCAAAAAAAGACATATACTAGCTAAAAGACAGCATCTTCAGCAAATATTTCTGGGAAACAAGATGTCATTGTGCAGAAGAATTAAATTAGATCTCTATCACCCTGCACAGAAAAAAAATGCATCCAAGTGAAACAAAAACTTCAATTTGAAAGTAAACACTAAAACTGCTAGAAGAAAACATGGGTTGTGCACTGAAAGATATAAATACAGGAAAGAGGTCTCTAAATACAACTCCATTTGCTAAAGAATTAAGGCCATCAACTAACATCTATGATTTAATGAAATTGAAAAGATTCTGTATAGGTGACAATCAAGTAAGTGAGGAAAACCCCACAGAATTGGAAAGAATTATAGATATACATTTGACAAAAGATTAATATCCAGACAGCTATACATTTGACAAAGAAAGGGTTAATACCAAAATATAAACTCAAAGGAACAAATGACCCAACTAAAAGTGGGTTAGGGATCTAAACAGAGAGTTTTCAATAGAAGAAAGAAATAATATTGACTAAACCTCATAAAAAGTGTTCATCATCCTTAGCAATTAAGGAAATGCAAATTAAAATAACACTGAGACTTCATTTCACTCCAATCAGAATATCTAAGATCGATAAAATAACTGATAACAAAGAGAAGGTTGTGGAGAAAGAGGAACTTTTATTCACCACTGGTCAGAATGAAAGTTGGTGCAGTCACCCTGAAAATCAGTTTGGAGAATTCTCAGAAAAACAGAAAGCAGATCTACCAAGTGACCCAGATATACCATGTCTTGGCAAATTCCCAAAGGACTCACCATGCTACTCCACAGAACTTGCTCAGCAATGTTCATAGACAACCTAGGGAATTTAATAGCCAGTAAAGGGAAACAACCTAGAAGTCCTTCAATGGATGGGTAATGAAATGTGATACATAGACACAATGGAATACTATTTATCTGTAAAGGAAAATGAGACCATGAAATTGACAGGTAAATAAACAGGCCTACAAAATATTATATTGAATAAGGTGAATCAGACCCAGAAAGAAAAATGTCTCATGTTCTTTCTCATTTATGGTGCCTAACTCCAAATCCTCATGTGTGAGTATAAAGCGTGAAGTAACCATAGAAATGAAGAGGGTGACTGAGAGGAGTGGAGCAGCACATGGGTGATATGAACTGGGAATCAGAATAATGGGGAGGGGCTCCAGCTGAGAAGAAGGACGGACAAGGAGCAAATAATGCCAAGGCTGCTTAATAACACCTCAAGGAATCATATTAGTTTGTATTTACCTACACTTATATACAATATGTATGAGTTTATGTTTATAAACACATACATATGTGTGTATGTGTGTAATAGTGACAGAGAGACAGACAGAGAGGATAGAGAGTTAATCCACTTGGACTGACAATACTCCCCACAAGAACATCTGGCCTGAAAGCCTTTCTCCCGTGGTCAAAATTCTGAATAGCTTTAATTCTAGATAGTTTCACTATTCACTCCCTGACTCAGCCAGAAAAGAAGCACGAATTTATCTTATGTATCTTGCCTGCTTCTAATTGACTGCAAGGATCATTTGTTTCAATGTCTGCCTTTACCTTAATTCTAGTTGGTAATTAAGATTGTTAATTTATAGCCTAACTGCCTCATCGTCCATGGCTCTTTATCTAAACAGACACGGCTTCAGTTATGCCCAAGCCAGATCCAAGTATTTTACTGTTGTTAAAACCAGCAAGCTAAAATGGAGCTGGGTTGGCATGGGGTATCTTGTCCCTCTCTTAAGAACTGGCATTCTTCTTCTGGTCTATCTCATGGTTGTCATCCCATCAGAGCTCTAAGTTGAGAACATTTCAAAAGATAAATTTTATATAGAATGTAACATAAAGTGAGAAAAATGGAAATAATTCCCACATTTGGTCCCAAAAAGCTAGTTACAGGCAAGAAAAGCTTAGCAAAATATAGATTCTTCTTCCAAACCATGGGTAACATTCTTATTGTGGCTAAATTTGCTGTCTGTACATATCTCCAAATAATGGAGTTTACAGAGTCAAAGAAATTAAGTATCAAATCTACTCCCTAACTCTACCTTTATGTTCAATATAAAATCACTAGGGATATGAATGGTTGATCGCTGTCCTTGGTCCTGAGCATCACTTCCTTCCCCACCCCCCATGCTAGTGCTGTGTTCATCTCTTTCAGCCTTGACACACCTCCTGCTGGGCTGATATCAGCCCATGGCTTCTGAGCCCCCACATCCAGAACAGTTCTTAACATTGATAAAAATAAGATCATAGCAAACATACAAACATTCCTGGTAAAAAGAAAAACTTCAATAAAATACTTCTGTATTGAAATCTGTAAGTCTTACACATGTGCCAAGTAAGCATTGACATAACTGGAAGGTATAACAAATGAAAAATAAGTATTAATTAACTTCCTTATACTGCCATATTAGCATATGGGTTGAAATGGTCCAACAATTGCCTTGAGAGAAACATCATGCAATCTTGAAAACTGTAAGTACTACCACTAACAAAATGTAAAGATAAAATATAGTTCACATATTTCCACTCTCAGTAGTTTTAAAGCAATGCTGCCAAACTCTTTAAATTAAACTTGCTTGGTTTGTGACCAGGCATAAACTCTCACACCACTAACCCTAGCTCTGTGAAATTGTTCTGTGGAGTAATTAGCTCTTTAGCTATTAACATGAGTACTGTGTGCATGCTGTGGAGTTCTTAGTCCCATTGTTGCTATTTATTAGCCATGTGGTCTTTGGGTGTCCCTGAAGTACCTGCATTTTAGATGTATTATCTGAAGGGTCATCACAATATCAATAGCTCACAAGGTTGCACTAAGGATCCGATGTCCTCATTCATAAGTGATCACCTCCAGACCCATTGCCTTTCCTAACCGTAAACAGCTTTGTTATCCTGGCATGAGCATTACTGTCTTCCAGGTGGGCATCTTACTCCCCTGACAGACCTATCCCTCATCTAATGTTGACCTTCGCCAGGAGGTCATATTCTTTGGACCTTGCTGGCTGTATACAATGGTTGGGACAGTAATTCTCAACTCGTTTTGGAAAGTGGGAATACAGCATTTTTTTTTTAAATTTCCTACGTATGAACAGCATCAAGTATCAGCAATCACTAGGCTGAACTGGTGTTCATGCCCCAACTCAGTCTCACCCCCCTCCTGTCAGCAACTCCACTTAAAAAACCTTTATCAGTGTTCTCACAATGTACCTAAGCACGCACTTCACTAACTACTTCAGACACATCTTCGTACAGCAGTGTCAAATCACGGACCCCATCAGGCCTGCTTAACACTATTCCACTCAGTGTCACTCAGGGTCTAGTCAGAGGGCTCACTGTTACAAAAGTGGGCTTGAGTAAAACTTGAAATCCGGCCTCATCCCCTGAGTCTTGGAGTATGAACATGTACTATCATGATTTAAAATGGAATTTTACAGCCTTAAACAAATAAACAGTGCATTCTATCAAAGCCTTGTTCTCCATCTTGGAATATAATAGTGTAAAAATTGAATAATTACTTAGAATAATAATATGTTAACTTCAAATAAAACTATGTGCTGATCCTGCCATGAAAGAAGGCATTACTAATTTTTTTGAAATTCTCATTTGCAGTAGCTGAAATTTGAGACTGAGAGAGACCTGACTGTAAAAGATCACTGTCGGGCTGCATAAGAACCCCACTTTCTATATGAGATGACTTTTAGAACTCTCAGTAGCCAAACTTAAGCTGAGTGTACAAATTGAACAGCATTGAAGAAAACGTACTTAAACACGCTTCAAGTTGGTGTGTTTCTGGATTCTGTCTTACCTCCTTGTCTGTGATCTCCCATTTAAAAAAAAAAAAAAACAGATGTATCTTATGAAGCTGGAATATTCCCATATAAAGACCTAAAAAGGTACACTAAAAGGTTGAGCAGGAGATGCTTTTTTTCAAGTACTTCTTTTTTTTATTCTTTACTTACACCAGCATAATTCTGTCACCGCCATACAGAAAAAAAGCTAGAGATAATCAGAAATATTATGACCATTATTTAATTTCTTGAGTATATGATTTTTTAATTTAAGGGATAAAGATTATAAACTCCATTGCATCTGAAGTCAAAATATTCATAATTTAAATTTTTAATTAATTTTATTTTTCAGACTGTACTTTTGGTCAAGTTCTTTAAAAATTATGATCTGGAATTTTTGTTTTCCTTTATATTTTTCAGTCATACTGTAGAAATGTCTTAATTTATCAGTAAGTATGGAAAACCCCCTTTAATGGAGAGTAGAAAAAAGCACATGCATACAGATAATTCTTAAATCAAGTTTTTCTCGGTTGGAAAATGGTAGATCTAATGTGCATTCACGTATACACAGGGCACAGCCAGAGGCTGTGAATAATTAGTACCAGCCCCTGAAAAAACCTTCTGCTCTCCCCTGAGGCAAATGGCTCTTAGGACTCCATCCCTGGAGCAGGCAGATAGATTGGCCAGCTGAGACTCGGTGAGTCAGTTGGGAAGTAAAGATTCAGATCCCAGGGAAGGAACATAAACCATGTAGACCAGATGCTTGCACAGATGGAGGGAAGGGGGACAGGCAGGGACCAGAGTATTTGGAGCTTCCTTCCATTTCTTAGCGCAATAAACTGATGGAACAAAATGTCAGGAGAGGGGTAACAGGAGAAGCTGAGGCCTCGGGCTTGGCACATCAGAAACAACGCATAAACCTGTTAGAATAGATGCACTGCAAGTCTCCCCTAGTGCTAAAGTTTGATCACTTTACACAAATCACCTCCTTTGATTAATTCACAGCGGAAAATTCCTGGAAATGCTGGTTACTAGAGGAAAGCTGTGAGGTACAAGGATGCAAAAAAAAAAAAAAAATATGTGATTTGACTGTCACCATGGGAAATATTCAGGATGGTAACCTCACTTTGCAGTTCACTTTTGCAATGGTTTAGTGGCAATTTTACAGAAGGGTTCAGTTTTTAAAGACAGAAAGTTTTAAAGACAGGCAAAACAAGGCAGTGAGAAAAACTCAAGAGAATGAATTCTGTTTGCACCACAGTGTTTTTGTGGAGCATCATAAAAGTCCTTGACCTGTGAGATGCTTTATCTCTGGAGCCATCAGCCCTCCAATGCTGTCCATTCTGTTCTGACAGAACACTTCACTCAATTCTGCATCCGCCATGACTTCCTGCCATTCTCATTTCATTAGCAGAATGAAGAGCAGAGGACCATGCATAAAAAGGCTTTGTGTAAAACGGAGCCTATACGACGTTCTATCTCTTCATAATGGTTTCAAGATCATAAAAGCATAACTGAAAATGACACTAATTTAAAAGAAGATTATCAAACCAGACCCATTTATTTAAGCAGCATTATTACTCGATTGGTCCGGGCTATTTCTTATCCCAGAGGCACAGCGCTTACTTTAACTTGCCCTCTCTCAAGAATAGACAGCTTTTCCATCTTTTTTATGATTGCCATAGAATGGCAGTGCCCCCATCACCCAACTCACAATTTGCTACAAATCTTCAAAGCAACCTGAATTTCACAAACTGTTGGCTTTTATTGCCTGTATCTGATCTGATCATGTGGAACCCAGGTTCCTGGAGTTCTTACTGTAAAAAAGAATTGTCTTCTTCCTACCACTTGATAGAAATTTGCATGTTCCTGCTTGAGTCACCTTGCCATTGCTCTTCGTATTATTTAAACACACACCATTTGGCAGGAGGCCTTCTTCTAGACTGCCTAACGGATTGCACTTCATTCCTGTGACTGTCAGGACACCTCCGCTTGTTAAAGGAAATTTCATTTTTATTGCCTACTTCCAACAAATGAAGTGCTTGTAAATGTATTATGTGAAAGCTGTGAGAACAGATAGGATCCATTTTCTGGAAGGCATGAAAACGCACAGTGGTAAGTCACTTCTTACCTGGTATGAGGCTGTGAGCATTTCCGCAATAGGAAGAATTTCTGAGGCCAGCTATTTCCCAGAAACTCACCATACTCCTCATCAAATGTAAGCAGAAGGGTCAGGGGTCTGAAGAACAAATATTTTCCAATGAAACAGTTCTCTTCTGCTCTCTTTTCAGAGGCCTTACTATTTAAATGAATTTGTTTTCCTTGTCTTTTCCTAGCGTCCTTACAGTGTCAATCTGTAAGCAACATGTGTTCATTTGCATCTGAAAAAATGTTACTTAACTTTATCATCAAATAAATGTCTAGCAAGTGTATCTAGATTTCAGACAGAGTGTTCTATAGATATGGGTTTTGACTGTGTTCCTTCCATCTGAGTGGGAACTACCCTCTTCATCCTTTGCTTGACCTCTGTTTTAGCACCACCTGTCTCCCCCAGAAAACTACTTCTATAACCTGCAAATGTTTCTTTTAATCATTGCAACAGAATTCTCTTTTAGAATACCCTTCTCTGACATTGCTCTTAGGGAAAAGGGAAAAAAGGTACCATTGTAGATAAGGCTTAAAAAAGGAAAATTCTTTTGAAAATTCTTCAAACACTAAATACCTTTTGGAAGGTCTGTCTGCTAAGAGTAGAAAAATGATTAGAAATATACCACATTTCATTATCCAGTCATCATTCTCTTAATTTGAAAAGTATTTGCCCTTGGGTGTGACTAGAGGAGAAAATGCCATGAAGCATTTGTTGACATAGCAGACACACTGGTGGGAAGCCTTTTGTAAATATCAGATATTTCTCCCCGGGTAGATAATGCTGTTGCCAATAAAACCAGGAAGGTGAGGACTGCTGTGTTTCTTTCCCACACTTTTAAAGCCATACCGTGTTTTACAATGAAAGAGTAGATTTAACAAACTGAATTCAACAATGTACATAAAAAGAAAAAATAAACACGTTCCATATGCAAGCACTTGTCCACATTCTGAAAAACAAACCAAGACTTCATGATCTGACTGGCAATGCAGAGACCACCTTACCTCATTTATTCATTTGGAATACGTTGAACAATATCCAACAACTAATGGGATAATAAGACCCAACATCTAAGTTCTCTGGTAAAGCTGTCCCCAAGACTAACAAGAACCCCAGACTACAGTGCAATCCAGAAGGGACATTAGACATTTCTGTCTTTGATCCCAACCATCACACAGCACAGGTGGACAATCGCAGTATCTTAAGGCTTTCTACAGTGCTTGAACACTGTTTCTCTTGCTCACACCTGCTCTGCAATTTCTGTGACTGTGCGGGGTTGGTGGGAAGATGTTAGCTGTCTCCATTTATCAACCACCTATGTACCCTTAATGAGTTTTAGCTTTTCAAATGTTAACCAACATCTTCTGAGGTACACGTTTTTTAATAAAGCACTAAAATGTTTGTAGATCCTAGAATATAGACCAAGCAAAATCAAGAGTCATGCTGTAGTCAGCATGGTGACTTTCAGAGAAGAGCCGGCTTCATTGTTGTTAAGGGTGTATAAGAACAGTAGACTTTTCTGAGTTCAATTGGATTCATTCAAATGAAGTTCAGTTCTCTCACATTCCTGGAGGCACTAACTAAGCAACCACAGTGAAAATGGATCAGTTGTCACAACAGCTCACTGTCAGGATCCCAGGACTAGGACTGGGAGATGGCTTAGTAAGGAAAGGGTTTGCCCTGCAATCATGAGAACCAGAGTTCAGGTAACCAGAATCCCCTTAAAAACTGGGTGTGGTGACTCATCTGTCCCAGTACTTGGGAAGAAGGCACGAGAGATTTCCCAGAAAGCTGGCTAATTAGCCAAAAGGGGAATTGATTTGGCGAGAAATCCTGATTCCATACATAAGGTAGAAAGCCTTCACACACAGGGAACACATACACACATGATCCAGGATCCCCCTAACACATCAGTGGCCTCTCATGTACACCTGTTCCCATGTGCATACCTGTGCCTTCACATAGAGAACACATAATTTGGACACACACACACACACATGAACAAAATAAAAAAAATCCTAGGACTCCAATGTCAGGTTAAAATACATCTCAGTTAATATTCTATTGCTCTGAAGAAACACCATAACCACAGAACTCTTAGAAAGGAAAGCATTTAATTGGGGCTGGCTTACAGTTTTGAGGTTTAGTCCATTGCCATCACAGTGGGGAGCATGGCAGCATGCAAGCAGACAAGACACTGGAAAGGTGGCTGAGAGTTCTACATCTGGATCAGCAGGAAGAAATGGAGATAGCAGGCCTAACTCGGGCATTTGAAAACTCAAAGCCCACACCAAGTGACACACTTCCTTTAACAAAATGAAACGCACTTCAACACGGCCACACCTCCTAATCCCTGTCAAGTAGTGCCACTCCCTAATGACCAAGCCTTCAAACCTATTCATATGTGAGGCCATTCTTATTCAACCACAACAAAATGGAAACTATATTTCCTCAAATGACTGTGAATAAACCCAAACTTCAACTTTCCTTTAGATGGGATTCTAGTTTTTTTAAAGTCTATCAAAAGGCTGTAAAGATGGCTCAGTGGATAAGAGGACCTGGGTTCAATTCCCAGCCCCAACATGGCAGCTCACAACTGTCTATAATTCCAGTTCCAGAGGACCTGAAACCCATAGCAAAACAACAATGCACATAAAATATATTTTTATAAAGAAAGTGATTAAAAGTCTATCAAAAATTTTATAATCATAGATCTTAAAATTCCAGGTATTTCCTTATTTTTCTTTTTCTGTAAAAACAATTTTCATTAGAAATAACTATAATTGTGTTCACATATTTATATATGTACATGTGCACATGTGTATATAATTTGTGAGACATGAGGATTTACTCATACATAATTGATACCTTTGCTATGATGATGGTCAGGAGTCTGAAGCACCCTCCCTCAAACTCCTCTACTTTCCTTCTGGTTAGAAAACCCGACTGTTTGGCTTCATAGGACATACTGCTGGCTCCCGTGCTATACAGCTTCTGGGAAGTCTTCCAAGCATGAGTGTTCCCTGCCAGAACTAATCCATCTCGCAACTTACTTCAACTAGTCTAGTCCTCATGTCTAATTATTGAGAAGAGTCATAGCCGGGGACTGAAGCTTCCTTTGCTGCTTATATTTAAAAGAAGAGAAAACATTTATTCCTTTCTCTTGGATGTAGCAGCCAAAGAAACTTTAGCACTCAAAGATACTGAGATCGTGGTGTCTGGTGAGTGTTTAGATACAAGCAGAGAAATGGCTCAGGTAAGATGGAACCTTCAGCCAATGGCCCTGCTCTGTGCTACCAAAAGCTTCTTTCTTACCTTCTTGAACAGGTCTTTAATCCACACTTCAATTCCCATAATTATCTATCCATAGCACCAACATTAAATGACAACATTGAAGGTCAATAAGAATTAAGAGGAAATATGGGAATTAAGTTTTATAAACAACTCCAAGTAAGAAAACTGTAGACATGTCAAAAGAAATGTCAAATGCTTGCCTAAATTTGAATTTCAAATGAGCTGTGGGGTTTTTCAGCATAAGTTTATCCCACGTTTCAGAAGATGAGCTCCTAATAAAGTAGTACTTGACACGTGGCTAGGAGGGTTCTGACTAAATTAGACGTTCTTATTTGTGCTTGCTAAATACGGCAAACCTATTTGGATATCAACTATCGCTGAATTTCTAAGTACATGCAAAAATCTGATAGAGCTTATCATAAAACTAAAGTGACTGGACTCAATGTAGTACAGAGCTAACCTTGCATGTTTAAAGTTCTGAGTTCAATCTCCAACACTTTTTAAACATAGTCTTACCAGGTTGAGCACATCAATTGCTTATCCAATTGGGTCAATCCTGACAATACACATACAAGTAATACCATACAAATGAGCAAGTTGTATATGTATTTAGTATATACATATATAAAATGTATATGTATATGTTCCTGCAGGTAATAACAATTAATGAAAGATAGAGGCCATAAACTTAAAAGAGATCAAGAAGGGTATATGGGGAAGTTTGGATGGGGGAAGGGAAGGGTGAAATGATTCAATTATATTATTATCTCAAAAAATAAAATTTTTTAAGAAGGGAAGAGAAGTGAAGAGTAATATGGGAGAGAGGTTGAGAAAGAGAGCTTGTGAAGGGAGAGGACAGAAGCAACGAGAAGGCTAAGTGTGGTGTCACATACCTTGATTCCAGCACTCAAAACAAATACAAAAGGATTATATATTCAACTCACAGCCTATATGACTTATGGAATTCCAGGACGGCCCAGGCTACATGGTGAGTCTCTCTGAAAAAAAAAATCAAAAGTAAGAATAAAAAAGAACAGGTGAAAGAAGAAGTGGGAGGAAGGAGTAGAAGAAAGGGGGAGAGGAGGAGGAGCTGATAGAAAAAAACATCAAATTTCCCTACTCTATGTTCAAAAGGTGATATACACTCCAAGGCCATTGCAGCAAAGAAAGAACCATTGCAGTTCTTGTGTTTTGAACTCATGGCAACAAAGTACATGAGAACACTAGTCCTCCCTCTCCCTCCATACTATGAATTCTTCATGTATATCTCCCATGCTATTTATAGTGAATTTATACCTGCCAATATAAAGTTGCATCCTGAAGTAGCAGGAAAATGAACAAGATTGACAAACCCTTAGCCAAACTAATCAAACGGCAGAGAGAGAACACACAAATTAATAAGATCAGAAATGAAAAAGGGGACATAACCACAGACACAGAGGAAATTCAGAGAATCATTAGATCTTACTACAAAAGCCTGTATGTCACAAAACTAAAAAATATAATAGAAATAGACATTTTTTTTAGATAAGTACCATATACCAAAGTTAAACCAGGACCAGGTGAACAATCTAAATAGACCTATTAGCCGCGAAGAATTAGAAACTGTTATCAAAAACCTCCCTACCAAAAAAAGCCCAGGACCAGATGTTTTCAATGCAGAATTCTACCAGAACTTCCAAGAAGACCTAATACCTATACTCCTTAATGTATTTCACAATATAGAAACAGAAGAGTCATTGCCAAATTCCTTTTATGAAGCTACAGTTACCCTGATACCAAAACCACACAAAGACTCAACCAAGAAAGAATTACAGGCCAATCTTACTCATGAACATTGACCCAAAAATTCTCAATAAAATACTGGCAAACCGAATCCAAGAACACATTAAAAAAAATTATCCATTACGATCAAGTAGGCTTTGTCCCAGAGATGCAGGGCTGGTTCAACATATGAAAATCTATCAATGTAATCCATCATATAAATAAACTGAAAGAAAAAACCACATGATCATTTCATTAGATGCTGAAAAAGCATTTGACAAAATTCAACACCCCTTTATGATAAAGGTCTTGGAGAGATTAGGGATACAAGGGTCATACCTAAATGGAATAGGGCGATTTTTAATGCATGAAAATCAAGGTTTTTCATAATGGATGTCATTTTTCTAATTTACCTTTTCTGGTTTCATAGTTGCTAATTTAGATTGAATATCTTTTTTTCTATGCCTTGCTGAAATGTTATCTTCCCTTCTATGTTTAGATGGACCTTCAATGTTTTTCTGTTATGTTTTTGACATAATGAAATACCTGAGAAAGTTCTTCTGTGGGTATTTTAGCTAGCATCACTTCCTCTTGATATTTTTATCTTTTAGTCACAATCAGATCCATTTATGTCAGTAGTTCTCATTCACTCAGTTCCTTGGGTGCATGGTAGACCTGGTAGGCAACTGGTAAGCTGTAACAGGAAGGCTGCTTGTTTGTCCCGGCTGCACAGAACGAAAATAAACACACAGAAACCATATTTATTAAAACACTGCTTGGCCCATTAGCTCTAGCTTCTTATTGGCTAACTCTTATATTAATTAAACCTGCTTCTATTAATCTGTATATACCCACGTGGCAGTGCTTACCAGGTAAAATTCCCAGTGTCTGTCTCTGGTGGCTCCATGGCGTTCCTCCCAGAATTCAGTTCCATCTTCACTGCCTACCTAAGTTCTGCTCTATCAACAGGCCAAGGCAGTTTCTTTATTCATTAACCAAGACAGAAGGATCTCCCACATCAGTGAGCTGTGTTCACATTTTCTCAGGTACTCATTTTATACAGGCCATTGCTCTTCACATAAGCTTCATGCTAGCCTCACCATTTTTTGGTTCTGTTGGACTTCTTTATCTTTGTTAGCCAATTTCCTCTATTATATAGTTTTATGAAATGACATATAGGTTTATTACTGAGGACAAAAAAGCCTCTCAATACTTGCTGTGTTTTATCTGCATAAGCAACATGCCAATTACCAGTCACCAACAGATTTTTCTAAGATTTGATGTGATTGTGAGCATAATTCTTTTTTTCTTTCTTTCTTTCTTTTATTCTTTGTTTTGTTTTGTTTTTCAAGACAGGTTTTCTCTGTGTAACAGTCTTGGATGTCCTGGAACTAGCTCCTGTAGACCAGGCTGGCCTCGAACTCACAGAGATTCACCTGCCTCTACCTCCAAGTGCTGGGATTAAAGGCGTGCGCCACCACCGCCCGGCTCTGAGCATGATTCTTAAAGGCTATGTACAGAGTGTATTGTGGCCCAAAGAGCAACAGTGAAGTTTACACCTTCTGCTCTATGTAGACAGTTAATATATCATGGGAACTGAAGTTTGAGTTATACTGTTATTTGACTAGACTATGTCAACTGAATTTCATACATATAAAATTATGCAAAGTAAGTTCTGCCTACATTCTAATTTCTGTCTTAATACTTATTCTGGCATTAAAATAGAATTGGCTGCATATAAACTAAATTATATCACTGAAGTATTTCCCTTATTCTTATGCAAATATATTGTACTCAAAATTGTCCTGTTCTTCCAATATTTCCTCATAGCTCAATAAATTCATCCCATGTCAACATACTGATGGCTTTGTCTAATTTCCCAGCCACCATGCTGACATCAGCCCCATTCCTGTAGGTCAAACCCTAAAATATCTTACTGTGAATTTTTTAGTCTCTTCTGAAGTGAGGATTCTTATGTCTCCTGCTTCCTACCCACTAAGCAGGTGCACCTCCCTGCTACACCAAAACATGAAGACCAAAGTCATCATTGGGAACCCTGGGCTCCCGGTGATCTCCACTCCAGTGAAACTGCTTCTTCTAAGGCTAAATCCAAAGATTCATGAATGCCAAGAAGCAGACAAGTGAATGCACAATAATTCCACTGGAAGAGTCCAAACTTGTGGTTCACAATTGTTGTCTGACAGTCCCAGAACTCCCATAAAGCAGCCTTATGCACAAGCGTGAATCTCATTCCTCCATGAATAGCTAAAGTAGAAATCATTAGGGTTAGTGAGCTCTACATTTTCATCCACATTTTTAAACATTACATGTGTGTGTATATTTACTTGTGTGGGGGGTGAGGGGGTGGGTATGTGTGGGTGTGTGTGGGTGTGTGTGGTGTGTGTTCATGCCTGTAAGTATATATATACTCATGTAGAGTCCAGAGGACAATCTCAGGTCTTGATCATTGCCATCTCCCTTGACTGAGACAAGGTTTCTTGTCTGCCCCTGTATATTCCAGGCTCGCTAATTCAAGGGGCCCTCCTGTCTATAGCTCCCTTCTTGACACAGGAGCTCTGGAATTACAGACCATGATGCCTTATCCAATTTCTTGTGAGCTCTAGGGTCTGGAATGAGGCCCCTCATACTCTACAGTAAGTGATTTTTCTCCAACCCCTAATCCATACCTTACCAGCAGCTACTTCTGTAATGAAGCCAATCTTTGGACCCTGGGGCTCTATTCTTTAATCAGCACAGTAAAGAATGTGATCTGCGTGGTCTAGCCTGGCTTCTCTCTGTGATATGCCATTTAAAAATCACATATTCCAAAGTCAAAAAGAATACCAATGTGATTCTAACCTCTATCTAAGACTCGATGGGATGAAGCAGCAGCCATGTGAATGGAAGGTTTCAGTTCTCTTTAGGATTTCTGAATAATGAAATATTCTATCAGTCAATGTTATAAATTCAATTGTGTTCTCTTTTTGATACTACACGTCTGATAGATATGTTGTGATTCATTAAAATTTATTTTGGGGTAATGTGCATCAAACATTCCCAAAGCTTAAGGCACACACTCCCAGTTCTTACAACCCTGTGAGGTGTCATCTATGAGAGGGCTTATGTACTCACTCTCATTCCTTACAATTCTGTGAGGTGAAGAAGGACGCACACTAGCTCAGAACTGAGAATAATAGATGGTTATTTATTTAGGGGTAGACTCATAAATCAGAACCCTCCGCTGGCACGGAGAACAGCAACCAAATCCGGGAGCAGGAAAAGAGGCCAGATGCACGCTCAACATCGGCATAAATAGTATAAGAGGCCACGCCCCAGCGGGCGGGTAACTTGAAGCTTGAAGGCTACTGGCTGTAGGATTTCCTACTGCAATGAGGTGTCACCTTACCTTTACCGGGTGCTGGGAAACAATGGCTGCCTTAATTCAGAAAATAAAACCATTGAATGCATTTGCTGCATGTCCTCTCTAACCAACCTTGGTCATGGTCATGTCAAGGAAAGCAGTAAGTGACTTCGGTTTTCTAGTTTCTGGTTGCTAGAAAGGGTTTTCTTTTGCTTGGGTCTGTCTGTTTTCTTTCTGGAGTGGGCATTACTTTTTTCTACTGTTCGGCATATCTTCACAACTATCATTTGTTTTTCATTTTTTATGTGTATGGATCTTTTGCCTGCATGTGTGCACGTACACAACATGTATGCAATGCCTCTGAAGTACAGAGGAAGAGTCATAGATCCCTTGAAACAGAGTTACAGACAGTTGTGAGCTACCATGTGGATGCTGGGAATCAAACCCAGGTCCTCTAGAAGAGCATTCAGTGATCTCAACCACTGAACCATCTCTCCACCTCTTCATAAATATCATTTATGTGCTTGAACATTTAATAAAAAAATGAAATGTGTAGACACTCTTAGAAGTATGCTTTCCCTTAACTAATTTGAGAAGATAAATTAATTTGAAATAAAAATAATAAAAACCTGTCATTCAGAACTTGACTAGGTAGCAAGTTTAATGTCCCAGTAACAAATGTGTCCCATCACAGAAACAAATTATACATAAAAAGAAAAAACTTTAAAACTATGACAAGGCTCAGTCTGTAAAGTGCTTGCCTTGAAAGAAGAAAGACCTGAGTTTGATTCCCCCATGTTTAAAAAAGTCTCTGTAGTGGCCCATTTGTGAACCCAGTACTGGGGACAAAGGGAAAAGGGAGAAACTGAGGTTCCTGTCTAGATTTTAGCTGGTTTCAAGTTGGAGACGCTGTCTCAAAAAAATAAAAATGGGAAAAGACACTTAAGTGTAACACTGAACTGTACACACACACACACACACACACACACACACACACGGGGAGGGGGGGAGGGAGGGAGGGAGGGAGGGAGGGAGGGAGGGAGGGAGGGAGGGAGGGAGGGAGGGAGGGAGGGAGAGGGAAAGGAAGGGAGAGCCTTCCTTTCACCTAACAGAAACTCTTTTGTACAGCAGAGACCTGACCTTTATTTAAATCGTGAAGGTTACTGTACCACAGAAAAGGCACAGAGTCACTACCAATATAAAACTAAACCTACAAATCAAAAAATGTTGAGTCAAGACACTGACTACTTCATTAAAATCAGGAAAATTTTTGTGTGATCATAAAATGGAGTTTTCTAAAACACTCATATTTTTAAGTAAACAGTGCTGATGACTTCAAGTTCTGCTACCCAAGCAGGATATCGAACATAGCCTGCCACTAGCACAAACCCAGATGTGAAGATCAAGAGAACAGAAGAGAGGAACCAAAAATAAATCCACGCATCTCCATTCACCTGACTTTTTGTAAAGGTACAAAACCACACTTGGAGAAAAGACTTCTTTACTGAATAGTACTGCGAAAGCTGTATAGCCACAACAAGAATAGAATTAAAGCTCAACCCCCACTCTGTACAAAAACAATCAGTTCAGAATGAACAAAAGGCTTCAACATAAGGCCTAAAACTCTAAAATTGTTAAGGTAAAATATAGGAGAAAGTAATTTGAAGATATATCCATAAACAAAAATTTTCTGAAAATGTCTCTAACAGCTTAAAAAATAATGCCAAGAATTGACACGTTGTACCACATGAAGTTATATATTTTTCTGTACCCCAAAGGGAACAATTATGTGAGAATAAAAACAGTACAAAAAGAAAGAAGATCTTTATTAGTTGTGCATTTTATAGAAGACTACCAAGCATGAAAAAAAAATGTTTAACATCTTTAGCCACCAGTTAAATGAAAATAGAAATTGCACTGAGATTCTGTCTTATCCCTGTCAGAGTATTAGTTAAAAATAACAAGTACTTGGAAGGATGCATGGAAAGGAGAACCCTAGACACTGCTGGTGGAAATGTAAATTAGTCCAGTCATTATGGGAATCAGTATGCAGATCCTTGGAAACCTAAGTTTAACCATGTGACCCAGCTATACCACCCGGGGTGTATATTCAAAGGTTCCCAGAGCACATTCCACAGAGATATCAACAAGACAAGCCTACAAAATGGGAAAAGATCTTCACCAACCCTACATCGGACAGAGGGCTGGTCTCCAAAATATACAAAGAATTCAAGAAATTGGTCATCAAAAGAACAAATAATCCAATAAAAAATGGGGTACAGACCTAAACAGAGAACTCTCAACAGATGAATCTAAAATGGCTGAAAGACACTTAAGGAAAAGCTCAATATCTTTAGCCATCAGAGAAATGAAAATCAAAACAATTCTGAGGTTCCATCTTATACCTGTAAGAATGGCCAAGATCAGAAACCCTGATGACAACTGATGCTGGAAATGATGTGTGGTAAAGGGAACACTCGGTCATTGCTTGTGGGCGTGTGAACTGGTACAGCTGCTTTGGATTTCAGTGTGGCAATTTCCCAGAAAATTAGTAAACAACCTACCTCAAGACCCAGGAATATCACTTTTGGGGACATACCCAAAGGATGCTCAATCGTACCACAAAGACATGCACTCAACTATGTTTATAGCAGCATTGTTTGTCATACCCAGAACCTGGAAACAACCTAAATGCCCCTCGACTAAAGAATGAATAAGGAAAATATGGTACATTGACACAATGCAGTACTACACAGGATTAAAAAAAAAAGACATCTTGAAATTTTCAGGCAAATGGATGGATCTAGAAAACATGATATTGAGTGGGGTAACCCAGACCCAGAAAGACAAATGTCATATGTACTCACTCATAAGTTGCTTTTAGACATAAGGCAAAGAAAAGCAGTCTACAATTCACAATCCCAGAGAACCTAGAAAACAAAGAGGATGCTAAGAGAGACATACATGGATCTAGTCTACATGGGAAGTAAAAAAAGACAAGATCTCCTGATTATATTGAGAGCATGGGAACCATGGGAGATGGTAGGAGGGGAGGGGAGAAAAAGAGAGGTGAGTAGAGAAAGATATATAGCTCAATAAATACAATAAAAAAGAAATGTCTTTATAAAACCTAGAAATATGTGCAATAAATATATGCCAATAAAAAATTTTAAGTCATGAGAATTAATCACCAGCAAACAGAAATATAGTGGTTTATTTATAATGAGAACTGTGTAATATTTTAAGAATTCAAATTTGGGGAATAAATTCCTTCAGAGCACTGAAACAGGAACCAAAGAACCTATATTTCAAAGCATCCATCTTCAGAAAAGTATCAGAGTCTGAGAATATGGAGGTTTGCTTTCCTTTTCCCCTTCCTAACCTCCTTGGTTACCCTGATTTACTGCATTTGCTGAACCCAGAGAGGCTGAAATTAATGTAAACAGGCAGCTATGAGCAGAGTTTGCTGTAAATATAGAAACTAATTCCTTGGAGCAATATCTGAATTTCATTCGCTTGGCAGGGATGGAGAAGTCCAGACAGTGCTAACTTCTATTGGAAGGTCTGACTAGAAATGAGGATGTTCACACTGAAACAGTCAGACTCAATTTGATACTTTGCTCCACTCCGTTTATCAAACCAGAGTTGACTGTCCCCAATCTTTAGATAGGGAGAGACATTTAACAGGTACTTAAAACCTGGAGAGTAACTCTACCAGTGTGTATTGAGATGTTATATCAGTAATTAGACATCCACTAGACATCATTTAGTTGGAATTAGGAAGACCTCGGGGCCATAAGCATGCCTCCTGTCATCCAGCATTTTCCTTCACCTCCCCACACAAAATAATCCCTCTGCCCTGTTTTGAGCTGTAGCACTTTTTCTATGCCCTGTGGAAATATTCATTTAGATTCATTTTCCCTAGATTAAAAGCTAACATCAAAAACTGAGCAGCTATGTCATTTTGAGGGACTTCCCTAATTCATAGAAGTTATGATCCAAAGTAGATAGTTACTGCACAACAGTTCAGGGGGAAAAGCAGTATGCCTCAACCAAAATGTCAGCAAGATTCGTACTTTAAGACCCACACCCAAACGTTAGGTGGAGCTCGGGGAAACCTGCAGAAGAGTGGGAAGAAGGACCGTAGGAGCCAGAGGGCTCCATGACACCATGAGGACGTGGCCCAGAATCAACTAAGCAGGGCTCATAGGGGCTCAGAGAGACTGAAGTGGCAACCACGGAGCCTGCAGTGTCTGCAGTAGGCCCTCTGTATACATGCTACTGTTGCTTAGTTTGGAGTGTTTATGGAACTCCTCAAAGTAGGAAAGGCGGCATCCCTGACTCTTTTGCTTGCTCATTGGCCCTTTCCATCCAATTAAAATGCCTTGTCCAGCCTTGATGGGAGGGTATGTGCTTAGTCTCACTGCATCTTGTCATGCCATGCGTGGCTGATATCATCAGGAGGCCTGCTCTTTTCTGAAGGGAGACAGAGGAGTAGTGAATATGGGGGTGAGGGGAGAGGGGGACTGGGGGAGTGGAGGGACCGGAGGCTGTGGTCTGGATATATCGTATGAGAGAAGGATACGTTTTTAAAATGAAAACAAGAGCTAGTAGGATAGTGAGTGAGCAGTTTTGTCAGAAGAAACTTCAGAGCTTGGTAGCAGAGTAAGCAGGGGATTCAGAAAATGAAACAAGAGCGTGCACCATCAAGGGCAGGAGAACAGCATAGTGAGCTAGAGGAAATGAGGAAGTTGCTGGAGACAGAGGGCCCTTGCCTGCCCTTTCCCCTGAGGGGTTTCCTGGACACGACTTGCCGAGAGTATTTTGCTCGCAGCTGCCTCCCAGCTCTCAGACTGTTTATTGACTAAGAGAGATATTTCAAACAATACCAATCAGATCCAAAGCATACTTTGCCCTCCACAAACATCTTCTACTGTGTACTAGTCAGTGGATTTGTCCCTCCAGGTGGCTAACGTTGTTTGTTTAATTATCGGCTGTTCTTGCAATAGAAGAGGAAATGCAGATGAGACGAAAAGGGCTGACTAGAGGTTGCTGGTCACTGCTATCAAAGCAAATCTGATGTCACTGAACACCCACTTAGAAACCCCACCTCCTTTGTGCAGACAGATAGCAAATCTGAGGCAGGCAGTCCTTCACATACCTCTTCCAGCTCTTTCTCCACCACACACACCATTCCTGCAAGATCTCAGCTCTGGTTCTTCCTTAAATGTCCAGCTGTTCTCCTGATGACTTTTCTGAACTGTGAACTACGTCTGTACAAGAAGCTGCTTTCCTCATACGGCGAATGTTACCCTCACATTTCCGCTCAGAATTCACTTCTCTTGAGACTTCCATAATCCTAAACGAGACAGTCACCTTTCACCTGCATTCAAGACCTTCTGTTTCTCCCTTATTCTTAACAGAATTTCATTTTTTTTTAAAAAAAATCCCTTTTTGATGATTTTTATTTCCACAAATACTTACAGAATGATAAATAAGGAATCAAGAAGATCAAGTATCCATAAGGAGAAAGATCGGTATGAAAGACAGAAAGGGGTGTGAGACTGTGGGCAAACACATCCACACACTTAGAAGTGTCCTGTTCCTCATCTAAAATTGAAACAGTTGAGAAAGAACAGAAGTATGTGACAACTGTGTGTGTTCAGGGGCCTACAATGTTTTATTAAACTGTCATGTCAGTCTTTTCATTTTTTTTTCTTTTAGCAAGCCCATGATGCTGTGCACCCATTGCCAGTCTAAGCACTTACAAGTATTAACGTGCATTGTCATCACAAATACCCTCACAAGGAAGATACAATTTTTATCAGCCCATTTTACAGATAGGTAAGCTGAGGAAACAGATGTACAATTCCCTAAGATCTCAGAATTAGCAAGTGAGAAACTTACATTGAAAAGCCTGCTGGTGATTTATCTGCCCTGAGTTAGCCCTCAAACTGCTGACTAGATGGTGATGTGTAATTGGACATTTCTCTCCCTCCTGCCTGTTTCCAAATACCAGGCAGCTGCTTCCCAATTAACTGACTCAGAGGCTGAATATGAATTATCAATGCTTCAGCGATAGCTCAGGCTTATTACTAACTAACTCTGAAATTTTAAGTTAACCCATATTCTTTATTTACGCTCTACCATATGGCACTACCTTTATTAGCAGGGCAGATTCATCTCCTGCTCCCTCTACCTCTGGCTGGTGTCTCCTGACTCCATCCTTCTCCTTCCCATCATCCTTTGGTCACTCC
This sequence comes from Arvicola amphibius, assembly GCF_903992535.2. Classification (NCBI taxonomy): domain Eukaryota; kingdom Metazoa; phylum Chordata; class Mammalia; order Rodentia; family Cricetidae; genus Arvicola; species Arvicola amphibius. The sequence goes on along the minus strand of NC_052049.1, from coordinate 12,562,502 downwards.
ACCTATACTTCCTGCCTGGCTACTGGCCAGTCAGAGTTTCATTAAACCAATTTGAGTGACAAATCTTTACAGTGTATAAGAGGATTATTCCACAGCAGTTATGCTGTCAACAACCTGAAAAAAAAAAGAGAAGCTCAGAGTAGATATTGTCCCCCTCAATAAAAAGCACAATGCTAACACAACCAGTTGAGTGCAGAGTTCATATCGGCTTCAGTAAACCCTGACATTCCATGTTCACACCACTTGTACAAGGCACTGGTGCTAAATGCAGAAGGAAATCATGGGGTAAGGATGCCCCACTCCCTGCTGTGGATTCCCTGAGTGGTTTGTACATAAATGGCTACTGATTACAAGACAATTGCAGTCTTCTGAAAGTTCACTCAAGACGCTGCCAGAGGTCAAAGTTGAGTGCCGCTGCATGTCATTGTAGAGGCCAGAGGAGTCAGACTTAAAAACACTGAATTTTAGTTAAGCCAGGAAGCACCAGGAATGCCTGTCAGAACTGGGTCAAGGGATGGCAGGAAGAGTTGGGAAAATGGAGTCCTTTGATTTTCCTGGAGCATGAGAAAGTAGAGGAGATTGGACAGCTCAGTGTGAACAAGTTTCCAGTGGACCACCCTCAAGAATTCCCTACAGAAATTTATGTCTCGTTTCCATGACAACCAAAACCCTTCAGGCTTTGGTGCAAAATTAGATCGCCGCTAAATTAAGTCAAAGGTCCCTCAAAGATTTCAGGGATCCAGAAACATCCATGGTCATTTATAAATGCAGGGAAAAACAATGCAAGCACCAAACCCTGATGCTTGACCAGCATTGCTGTCAATCAGATAAGAACGAGTCTCCCAAATAGATTATTTAAAAAGCCGGAGAGTATAAGAAATTGAGACATCTTAAATCGTGTGCACATATTTGAATTACAGCAAGAGGCGGTGACTGTATTATAGTTATGCAGGCTGTCTGTGAGCTGGAATAATCTAAAAAGTTAAGCAAAAAAATAAAAAACTACTAACGGCAAGCCAAGCAACTAGCTCTGTGGAACTTTTTCTATTTCCAGAGTTCAGATGAAAACCAAGCTGAGGGAACATTGTTTATGGTGTTTTGCCTGAATCCAAATAGTTTATCACCAAGTTTCTGCATTAATCATGGCATCATTAAACACATTCAAAACTACGGCTCCATTTAATACTTTAATATATTTAGATTATGCCAAAAGTTCATAAGAAAACATTTAAAAGCTTCATCAGTAGGGCGGAGAAATTTAATTTATGTGATATCTATGTGCAGTAGATAGCAATTCAGAAAATAGACTATAGGAACAGATAAATGGGGGCCTAGGGTGTGAACTTGTCGGTGAAGAGCTCGTCGTTCAAGCATGAAGAATCTGAATGTAGATATCCAGAGCCTATGTAAAAGCTGGAAGTGACCACATCAGTCTGTAGCTTGGTTCCTACATGACAGAGTGGCAGAGGGTAGCAGAGACAGGCAGATCCCCAGAACTAATAGGTCATCCTGTCTATTCAATTGGTGAGCTTTGGGTTCAGTAAGAAACCTCATCTCCACAGATGAAGAGGGGAATGTCAGTGGGAGTCATGTGACATAAAGCTCTGGCCTCCATACACATGGGAGCACATGAATATGCACCCGAACACACAAACATACATGCACAGATGCACAGAGACAAGGTAAATAGAAGCCTGGAAGAATTATCAGGATTTCTCAGTTTCCAGGAAACACTAATTTTGCAAGGCATAAGCCAATGGTTGACTGATACGCAATTAGACTCATTAATGACAGGTTTGTGAAAAGTAGTATATTTTTACATTCAATTAATTATACACCAAGCCTCAGCCAAACACTAACAGTAACCAGAGTTGCTTACATTCATAAAAAATCTAGATATAAAGCCCATGCTAGGTCAGCTCATTTGAGTTACAAACTTAATTTCTGCTACCTGCAGGGAGAAAATGGTTTTATTAAATTATTTTCTGAGAACAAGGCAACAATTCTACAAACACGTTTTTCCCCAGTTCCAGAAATGTGTTAATCCTAATCCATGATTAAGAGAAAAACTGTTAAACCTAGCTTGTATCTCAGACGCTGCCACAGCGAATGAATTTCCTTGCAAAGCAACCAGTGAGACAGGGATATGCATCCTCTCGGGGCCTCATGCATGCACCAGCGCTGTTAACTCAAGAAGGATTCTCAGGACGTATCCTAGGAAACACATCACTCACAGCACTAACACATAGATAGATACACACACACACACCATATAAATAGGCACTAAATCACACACTCCAATTTTAAAGAGGTCATGCACAACTGAAATGGCCCCACATGGAAAATTCTAATAGTGTTTCTGCAAAGGGTCTTTTTGATATACTGCTTCCAACGTTTCCTGGTTCTATCACGCCAAGATTCTGATCAAAGCAGTTCCCCTAGTGAGCTGCTCAACATGAAATCCTGCAGGCACAGCAAGCTGAATGAAAAGTGTTCACAGGGTTCCATGCACATCACTCTAAATGGTGGCTATTTTTAGTTATAAACAATACGTGAAACAGTTGCGGTATGGCTCTGATGTGAATGGTTAATTCCTCTTGCCAGGGTCAGCATCCAGTGGCCTTACCTGGAATGAGAACACATCACCTCGGGACACTCCTCTCCTCCCCACATATGTCCACTTCGCTGCCTTTTCCCTTCATTTCTTCATGCCAAATACATCACTTCTCTTTGCTAAATCAATATTCTCACCATGTGCTGTTATTGTGTTTGAAAATGCACAAAGCCAGATTCTTAAAAATGTAGGCTCTCTGCTTCAACACCAAGAGCTCATGCCTTCTGCTTCTGCTCCTTTCCATGGTGGGTTTCTTTTCTGTTCTAATTACAGAATTAAAGCCGTGATCCTCAACCTGTGGGTTGCAGTCCCATTCACAGGGGTCACCTAAGACCATAGGAAAACACAGATATTTACATTATGATTCATAACAATAGCAAAATTACAGTTATGAAGCAGCAATGAAAATCATTTTGTGACTGGGGGTCACTACAATATGTGGAACTGTATTAAAGGTTCTCAAAATTAGGAAGGTGGAGAACGACTGAATTAGAAAGAATCTGTGCATTACGGAAACCAGGGAAGGCAGGACAATCCTGAGGAACCTCCCTGAAATGCAGATGTCTTCTCCAGCTGCTGAAATTGCTAGTAGGAATTCAAGGGCTGCATCCTGCAATTTTAGGCAGCTGGACTGGGACTGAAAAAGCACAGGATAAAACCGGACTCCCTGAACATGGCGGACAATGAGGGCTGCTGAGAAGCCAAGGACAATGGCACTGGATTTGGATCCTACTACACATAATGGCTTTGGGGGAGCCTAGCCTGCTTGGATGCTCACCTTCCTAGACCTCAATGGAGGAGGGGAGGCACTTGGACTTCCTACATGGCAGGGAACCCTTACTGTTCTTTGGACAGGAGAGGGAGGGGGAGTGGAGGGGGGAGGGGGAGGAAAAAAGAAAAAAATAGAAAAAAATTAATATTATCTTTTGGGAGTAACCATGAAGACACCTTTCCAGTGATGAAAACTGTTTTGTCCCCTCGTCGTGTCCTGTTCTAGAGTTACTAAAGTTGTCGAGCTGATTCCATGGAATTTTTTGTTTCAAATTTTCAGACCCATTATGTACAGGTTAAATTGGTTTCTTTGGAAAATGTTTGAAAGTGTAGAAATGGTAAGGTATTAGGAAGATAGACTCATTATTTTTCTAAAAGATGCTACCATATATTTGTCAAACATTTGTTATGCATCAAGCAACAATAGCATATAACTGAATGGGAGGCTATACCAAGAAATACAGGATAAAATTTGAGCCCACAAGAAATATAATCTAAATGTTTAGGAGGACAAGAAGCAAGTCATAAGGAGATAAACAATGTACCAGTAGAAGGTTCAGCCTTGGGCTACTCAGAGCTTCACAAAGCACCGTCCTACACTCTATCATAGTTAATTCTCAAACGTTTACTCCTAAGAAGACAGCCCCAAACTGCGAAACAAAAGACTGATTTGTAGAAATGCTAGTTACTGGCCTAATCACTGGCAAAGCTGGGATCATGCGGGGTCAGTGCTGAGGAGGAGTTAGAGACAGGCTCTCTGTGTGTAGCCTTGGTTGTCCTGAAACTCAGTGTGTAGCTGAGGCTGGCCTTGAACTCACAGAGATCTACGTAGCTCTGCCTTCTGAGTGCTAGGATTGAATGTGTGTACCATCATGCCTGGCTTTGCATCACTTCTTAAGTTTTTTGGATTCTAACTGCAGTTTTGGGGGATTTCATTTTTTTTTAATACTTTATCTCTACCAGTACTCTAGTCAGGTAAACAGAAGGTGTGCCAGAAAGTCTCATGGAGGGATTTGGCTGGAATGTAACTGCAAAGGTGTTGCAAGAGCTTACTGGCCTCAGAGGAGAAGGGCGTGCCAAAGATTTGCAGAACTCAGTATCAGCTGCGGAGCTGGAAGCACAGGCGAGGGCGTAGTGATGATGTTGCCACATCCCCTGCTGCCTGGGGCTTACTGGAGGGAGGGGATGCACAGTGAAAGCACATAGCAGAAATATCATACAGAAAACCTGAGCTAACACGGAGCAAATATTCTGGAGAGTGAGTCTCGGCAAGAAAAACAGGGAGCTTTACAAAGCTTTACAACATGGGACACAATCTCTCTGTGTATTAAAAAAAATCAAAATCTCCAAGAGCTAAGGATTGGCTGGTGAGCTGAGCTAAGGCAACAGCAAGTAGGAAAGCACTGGGAAAGACATTTCATTTCAGTGTTTGCAGGAAGGTGTCACCTTAGCAAACTCAGAACTAGGATGAGGATGCCCCAGTTACACTGGCTGTGAATACGAGATGCCAGATTTGGGAGACAGGGCATACTTGGATATTTCAGCAGAATGAAAATGTTATCCCATGTACACAAGCTACAGAACCGTGGTGGGGATGCCACTGCTTTATCCTTACACTTTGTAGGTTCTCCACTATGTGCCTTCTGGGGCCGACATAGAGGAGAGTCATTTGTCCAGAACACCTGGCAAGCACACTTTGCAAAGACCAGCCCCTGGGATACAGAGAACAGCAGAGATGAAGGGGATGTGTATCAGTGAGGGAGCAGGCAAAAGATGGCTGCAGTTCTCTGGAATGAAAAGGAACTGCAGAGCCTTTGTGGTTTACAGATAGAAAAAATTCACTTTCTACAAGGGAAGAAATTCCTAATTGAAGATGGTCTTCTTTATGAGTCTTCAATGGGATCTTAGAAACACCTCGATTAAAATAGGACATAGTAGGAAAAAAAAAACGAGCAAAGGTTGGGATGAGAGAGAGAGATGGGGGGGTGCAGTCTGTGAATAATGAATAAGCCCAAGTCAATGAGTAAAGGCGCTGACAGAAATATCAGGAGCAGTTGAAAAAAAGAGAATGCGATTTCACTGCGGGAGACTCAAGCAGAAGCGGATGTTAATTCAGTACAAAGGGCAAAGGTGGCTACAGGAGCTCTGGCCATCCAGAAGGAAAATGAGATAGAAGGACCACGAAGCTTAGACAAGCTCTTGAAATCGAGCAAAGCCGCTCTTCACGCCTCGTGCCCACAGCCGAGACTGTCATCGTCTACCTCATCATATCCACGACCAGTCCCCTCGTGTATTACCAATGTTCTTTCCACAGATAGATAATAAAACTGATTTAGCTGAACCCAGTCTCTCTTCTGCTTAAAGTGACTCACTGGTCCCCATTGAGTGTACAGCTAGAATGGTTAGCATCTCCTGTAACACAGCCCAAGGGAGGAAATGGCAGCCGCCCCCTCCTCTTCCCACCTATTGCTCTAGTTCATCCAGTCTTTCTCTAATGGAGTTCTGTATGTCTTCAACCCTTCTGCCAGGCTCGAGGCATCTTGTGCTATCTGCAGAGAACATTTTCCACTTTCTCCACTGTCCTAATTAACATAAACTGCCAACTTAGTCTAGAATCACCTGAAAAAAGAGTCTCACTTGAGTAATTGTTTTTATTCAATCAGTCGATAGCCATGTTTTAATTGTTACTTAATATTGTAGGGTCTCACCATGCACTGTGGGCAGCATCATTCTCTGAAGAGGAATGTATATAAAATCTCACTGAATATGGCCCTCTGAACAAGCCTGCAGGCAGCATCCTCCATAGTTTCTGCTTGAAGTACCTGCCTTGACTCTCCTCAGTAATGGACTGTGACCTAGATATGTAAGCTTAAATAAACTATTTCCTCCCCTAAGATGTTTGAGTTAGAGTTTTTTGTCACAGAATCTGAATGTAATTAGAAAATCCATACTCCTATCTGACCACAGGAACCTGATTCTTCTTACTTGAGCTCAAAAGCCATATCCTCAAAGAAGCCTTATTTGGAGCCAGGCAGTAATGGTGCACGCCTTTAAACCCAGCACTCAGGAGGCAGAGGCACGCGGATCGCTGTGAGTTCAAGACCACCCTAGTCTACAAGGACAGACTTCAAAGCTACAGAGAAATCCTTTCTCAAAAAAAGCCAAAATATATAGGTAGATAGATAGATAGATAGATAGATAGATAGATAGATAGATAGATAGATGATAGATAGATAGATAGATAGATAGATAGATAGATAGATACATTCATGCTAACCTTCATAAAGAGTTCCACAGTTTTAAATGTATTATGCATAAAGGCATGTGGCAGAAAATAGGGAGTGGGAAGCCACTGTTTCCTTCTGGCTGGTATAATAACCAAATGGTGGGAAAGAAACAAAGAGAGAGAGAGATACAGGGTGAAGAGGGTAAGAGAGTGAGAGTGAAGGAAGGATGAGGGGAGGAAGAAAAACAAAAGAAGAAATCTAATAAGAAAAGTCAAGAGTTAAGGATAGGACATGCGAAGTCCTGTGGAGAGGTGACACTGTATGGAAGAAAGATAGTCTCTAGTGAGATTTTAGTGATGGAAGCTTTCATATAGTTTGAGAAGGATGGCAGGAGCAGACAAACGCAGCTGGTACTTGCCTTTTGTCTCTATAGCTACTGCAGAGTCTTTGTGTTCTGGGTAATACCCTAACAATGAAGTGGAACTCTGTGGCAGTAGGCATCAAAGAGGCAAAACATTTATACTAATGTTCCAAAGACCCAAACTGAATTCACGAGAGCCTTTATTATCTGTTTTAAAATAGTAATCAACGGAAAGCACAGATTTCTCTCAGCTAAGAAAAAAATACAAGCTATCTTAGTCTTATACAAAAAGTTTGAGATACAGAGTTAATTATAATTATTTTCTAATAGAATCTTCATAGGTTATTATACATCTACACAAGGAGAGACAGTTGATGGGCCCAGGGAGGAAAGGTAAAAGTAGATGGTTCAGGATCATCTAGATTAAGCTGGCTTTAAGGGGAGGGCAGTAATAAAGACCTTCATCACTACCACTACCTCCCTGCCCATTTCCTCATCGTCGGCAACGGCCACAGGTCTGTGGCTTGCAGCTACCTTTTCATTCTTTCAAGTCCATCATCATCCTCTTTCCCTAGAGTCTGCAAAGCTGCATTTCTGTTTAAAATATTTTTTTGACTCAGTTCATTCTTGCCATTTTCTTGACATACCACCCTTAAAAGTATTTCCTTTTTACCTCTCAGGTTCATTGCAATTTCAAAAGGCTTCCCTTAACCTCTAGCAGCTAAAGCCAGAAGGATAGGACTAAAAAATTTCTCTCCTAGTTTTAGTCATAATATGTATTATAATTTAGGGTATAAAAATAATAATTCATAATGCATAATCTATAATTGTTATTGTTGATACCTTTGTTATTAATTGAAAGTTTGGTTTTAAATGTGTTTCAATATAGAGCCACTCCCTATATTTTGATGTATTTTTCCTGAGATCTCAATGCTCAGGGAAAAAAATCAGGCTATGGTAGGAAGTTCCTAATTTTCTTTGCCCGCGTGAAGTATGAAGACAAGGTTGGAGCTACCAAGTGTCTTGACCAACAAAATGGGAGCCATCTATGCAGACCATTTGGATGAAACTCAGAGAAGCATCAAGGACACAGGCAGAGGCACAACCAGCAGTCTAAAACAAGTGTCTGTCATATCAGGCAGTCCTGAAGGAAAGCTATCTAACATACAGGCTTCTCCTGGATGACTATGAATGTCACACTCAAACATACATCGTGAACTAATTTCTGTTCACAAAGTAGGGAACTTTTATTGCTGACTTGACTCTACAAGTTAAGTCTGTTGGCATAGTGCACACACCAAGACCTTCCCCATGTCAACATCCATGTCTCCTTCACACACTGTAAGAAATATCTCCTCTAGTCTCCTAGCAAGTCAGCCTCTGGAGAATCTTTCTATTTCTTCTGCAGTCTATCACTGTGACGTGAAGGATGCATCTTGCCTCCTTTTGTTTTTCAAAGAGCATTTCTTCTCTCAGCAAAATTGGATGAGCAGAGACCTGATTCTGTCCATTGCTATCCCATTGTAACTGTCACAACCAAAGTCCACGCCGCGTCAACAGGAGGAAGAAGCATCCGCCCACCAGGTCGTGCTGAGGAGAAAAACAGGGATCAGTAGATAACATTTCAGAGCTTATCTCCCTGTACACGTGAGGGTTCAGGGTTGCTTAACTGCCCTCCAAATGGAGATAGGATCTACATTTCTTTCCTCCACAGAACTGTGAGTGCCGCAGTGAAAAATACGCAAGTGGAGACACTCACTAGGCATGGATTCAATTCCTAAATAGAAACTGGAAATACTTAAAAACCTAAAATCCTTGAAGTTTTCTTAAATTGTCAACAACGCATAGCACACGGCATCTTGTGTTTAAACTCCCCCACTTCCATCCTTAGGGTGCTGGAAGCCGAGAAGTCATGGGCAAGGCAGAAGTGAGAGTGAGAACGGTGTGCATATTCTCAGACAATCAAGTCTTCCCGGGTCTAAGAAAAACAACAACCTCACAAAATGACTGGAAGACATGTAGAGAATTTTAAATATCTTCTTATGCCTTCCAGGTTTAACTCATTCCAATTACGGTTAGGCCACTACATTCCTAGTAGATTTGTTCGAATTTGAAAGATTAAAGAAAATAGTACCCAAACCACTTTCTCTCATATCTACAAGTACAAAACGATATCTTTGCGGCCTGTCACAACATACAACCTAAAGACTGGACTTGTCACCTTGAACTACTGTCAAGTTGTCAGTCTTGGCAACATCTCTCAACATCCAGATAATGTCTTCGATCATTTAACATTTTACTTTTGAGATGTGATTTCGTATAGATTCAGACAGCAATGATTCATGTCTTGAAGTTTCAGAACAATAGTGAGAGTGTGTGAGATCTCCACACCACAGGGACAAAGCTGCCAGGAATTTCTTCTAACCCCAGCCTTCTGACATGTCCAACCTGCAGAATGTGCTGGTGTCTTCTCTCTGGAATGTTTTTGAGATAAATATAAGAAAATTGTAGGTAAGACCTTCCTGGGAAATTCAGCAAGAGCTCCAAATTAACCTTTCAAACCTGAAATGAACTCTTTTCGTTGCAAAGGGAAAAGATGGGATTCTATGCCTCTTACTCTGCATTTGATGCTCCTCTCTTATGCCATGTAAGTAATAATCCAGTTTATACAAACCAACACTTTTCCTTCACCTTAGTGGCACTAAAACTTGGTGCAGATTCTGTGCCTATTAAAAACTTGAGCCTGTAAAATCCTATACCTTTACATTTCTCCTTAGTCAGGATAGGAATGGTCAGGGCTCTGAGCACCCAAGAGATGTGTACATTTTTAAAAAACAGTTAAAAATTGAAGAAGCACAAAGACAGAAGCAGATGTTAATGAAAGGGTCGAGAACAGGTACAAACAATACCATGCCTCATAGTAAATCCCAAGGCATTCCAACCACAATCAGTCATGTATGTTTACAAAATTCACTAAGTTAGGCACAGTTAGAATTGTGTGGTTTCTGCCTTATGTGGGGAAAAAGAAAGACTTGAAAGTAGAAAGGACTAAGAACCAGGCCAGTGAAAGAAGATGGGAGATGATTATGGATAATAAGAGATGAATATGATCAAAGTACATGATGCATATGCATGAAGGATAACATATTGAAATACATTACTTTGTAGAATGAATATACATTAATCTAAAAGTGCTCAGACCTGCACCACACATTGAGAGAGTAAGACAAATGAAGAAACACTTTGCATAATAAGACTCAAACCTAACTAACTCTTCTTCATAAATTCTCTCACTTAATTTTACTCTTAAATAAACATACATTCAATGAGGAAAAAGTCAGCAAAGGCAATTAAACCCAAAATAAATGAATACAAACATCAACAAATCCTCAAATGGGAAGGTAAGCATTCTGTTAGTACACCATTATGATTATATGAAATGTAACTGTGAATATAATATCACATTCTAAGAAATATCATGCTGTGCAGCAATTGAGAAAGAAAATAATGCTTTCTTTAAATAAAATTATTTTCCCAAACTCACCCCAGTAAACAAATAGAAACTCTGCAAGAGTAAGGGAAAATAATGTGAGATCATTGTGTGTTGTTATAGAGAAAGCAATTATATGTAGTTATAGTGTGTACCTTTATGAATTCACTAAAAAAAGTAGACCAAGTGCCCCTGTTGTGCTGGTGATACAAGAGAGTTAGCATCTAAAAGTTCTGTTTCTGGGAATCGAACCAGTTAATCAGCGATGCTAGAAGTGGAGTCGTTCAGAAACTAAAGGAACAAACCACCAAAATGTCTTCCTTTCATAGTCTTCAGAGACACGCAATTTTGCACAGGTAATTTAAAATTGCAGCGTGTTTTTAAAAAGATGATTGATCAAAGTGTTGAGAATAGGACTGATAACTCAGTCCTAAATGGGACATCTTTATCCAAATCCTATCCCCCAAGGATCAGGAAATGTGACAGAAGAGAGAGAAGAAAGAGGAAGGAAGACAGGGAAATATTGTCTTCTGGACATACGTGGCTATCACATGCAGATGAGGGTACCTGCACAAAACCTGTACAAAGTCAAAATGACTGAAATCCTACCAGAGATGAGGGGGAACCTCTATGCCACTCCCTCTAATGAGAAATTCCAAAAGTGTCTGGAAGAGGCATTTTTATTATTATTTAATTTTGAGAGTTTCATACAAGAATACTTTATTTACATCACTTTTATTCTGCCTTCTCCCTTGCCTTCGTAGCTCTCTAATTCATGAAATTTTCTTCTACAGTTATTATTTTTCACACACATGCATGCACACCCACACCCACAGAGGAAGAGAGAGAGAGAGAGAGAGAGAGAGAGAGAGAGAGAGAGAGAGAGAGAGAGAGAGAGAGAGAGAGAGAAAGAGATTAGGATACAAGGTATGCATGCTTTATGCCTACTTCTGGCTTTATAACTATCTTTATTCTTTATGCATTATCATACCATTATACCTGCTGTATGAATTCTCATTGGTATTAACGATTAAAACCCAGAGTCAGATATAGAAGCTAATGCTGAAGATCAGAGAAGCAGAGAAGTCATCCACTAGAGAGTTCTTACCTCTACCAATACTCAGACCAAAGGGCTGATCCTGTCTTACAAATCCTCAGAGTGCAAGCTCAGACTGAATCCTCAGACTGCATCTGAGTTCTTGTCTCCTCCTGCCTTATATTGCTCTCTCTGCCCACCCATATCACCCTGTCTCCACCTTCCTAGTGCTGATATTAAAAGCATGTGATCCCAAATGCTGGGATAATCTTTGTGTGAGCTCTTTTTCTCTTTTAAACAGTAGCCCTGTGGCCTTGAACTCACAGATATCTGTCTACCTCTGTCTCCTGGGATTAAAGGTGTGTGCCACCACTGCCTGGTCTCTATGGCTAACTAGTGGCTTAGTTCACCATTCTGATCTTCAGGCAGATTACAAACAAAGTATCACTACACATACCTAGTGCAAAAATGTTTAATTCTCATGTTGAAAATAAGTAATAAAATTAATATTCTCATAATCACTGTGACTTTTGCATCTTCTAGTATAAGCAAAGAGTAGAAATGGTTGGGCTCTAAATACAGTTTAGCATATACCCATTTAATATATTGATGTGTATTACAAACCAACTAACTTTTTTTTATCTTTCCATAATAAGAAGCTGAGGAACCTTGCTGTGAGTGCTCTTTGCTCCCCTACTGATTCACTTGTGAACATTACTGTGTTCTGTGAAATGTTGCTGCTATGATAGCTATAGTTCTTCTAGGTTCTAGAGTCCTAATATATTCCTGATACTGTTTCTATTTGATGTTAATTTCCAGATCAGCATTTTTTAAGTTAAGACCTGTTTGGGATTAGTCTGTGCTGCTAGAACAATTTAATCAAAACAATGTCTACCAGACTCATTACTCCAGAACTGTGAACTACTTCAGTGAAGCCTACATAAGTTAAATGTAGGAACAACAAGTTGAAGGACTGAAGGACAGAATGAGAAACTTGAATACTAAGATCACTGAAGATCAGTCTTGGTTTTTCTTTTTCATTTCCTTCCATCCATGTAACATGGTATCCAATTTTGCACATTTTCCTCTTGAAAAATAAGCAGGTTGATATCAGTATCTTAATGTCTGAGTTCCTTCAGGTTATTAGAAATTTCCAAGACATGAAAATCCTGTCTGTTGATGAAAATTTTTTTTTTTTTTTGGTTTTTCGAGACAGGGTTTCTCTGTGGCTTTGGAGCCTGTCCTGGAACTAGCTCTTGTAGACCAGGCTGGTCTCGAACTCACAGAGATCCGCCTGCCTCTGCCTCCCGAGTGCTGGGATTAGAGGCGTGTGCCACCACCACCCAGCCTTGATGAAAATTTTTATGATCTGAGAATTTTCTTGTGTTCCTGTGAGATATCTCCTTTTAGTTAAAAATACATTATAGACTGATGGCATAGCTCAATGGTAGAGAACTTCTCTAGTATTTGTGAATTCCTAGGTTTAATCACCAGCATTTCAAAACAATTTTTTAAAGAATAATATGTTTTATATAAATGCCAATGGTGATGTGATTGTCCTATAAATGTAATAACAGGGTGTTAGTCATATACAACATAAATTCTTGAAAGAGTATTGTACCTCTCTAAGATAAAAATTAAGTACAAAAGTAAGTATTACCATAACCAAGATCAATATAGTCTCTAATAGTTAGAAAAATAGAACAGTATTATTTTAATTATCACAGTGTTTACATCACAATTTTAAACAGATTATAAATAGTTGTAGTATGTATATATAACCATATTATATAAACATTTTTTAACGTGTCATGTAAATTAAAAGTTGAAGAGTTAGCAACCGGAAATTACTACCCTAGAAGTTTAGAGAAACAAGAAATTACAGTGTTGAGCCAGAAAAATATAAAGATTGCAACTCAGAAAATTGCTAACTGAAACTAAGAAGAAGGTGATGGTGAAAGAATGAGGAAACAGAAAGGAGAATAATTTCAGCAAGAGTTGAATGAATTTTTTGACCTCAGTGTAAAAAAATGCATCCCTAATACTAATGCCCCAGAATAAAAATTATCTCCCAAGTTCAATTTATCTTGTGCTACTAGGAGACCTCTGTTGGTCCTCTATTCTCCTGATATCCTAGTTGTGGGAAATTTTTTGAATTTTTTATTGGGAGGCATACTACACATGTGTGACGAGAAGAGGACAGCTTTCACAGTTAAGTCCATTTTCTCCATCTATGGTGTGGATTTGGGGGACTAAACCCAGATCATTGGGCTTGCCAATAAGCGCCTTTCCCCACTGGGCCATCTCACCAGCCCTCAAGGAACAGTATTTAGACTACTTACCAGATTTATGTGAATAAATTGAGAATGAGGAGTTCTGCCATAGTATTACAGAGTTAGTATTGATGAGATCATTTATTAATTTACATGGATGTTAGAGCTTAGGAAACACTAATAGATCCTGCAGTCTCACAGCCCAAGGCAGCTGATGATTTCTAGTAATTGAATAGCAATTATTTGACATGATTTATAAATACTAAAATTACATAACTGAGAAGCAACTCATACGTAATATATTGAGTCAGACACTAACAGAGATCATGTATAAGGCAATTTGCTTATCTGAAACCTTAAGTATAGAAAACAGGAAGACTAAGGAAACAAAATATGCTTCAAATCAAGTGCTGAGTCTTAGTAAGAAACTCCAGCCATTAACAGCAAAGCACTGACATTTTCAGATAGAAAGGTGAATTCTTGGCTCTTAACAGCAGTGTGAATATACAAGGTTATAATTAGTATACACTAAATGTCAGAAGATTAACCTTTTAGTTCCTATGAAAGTGATTACCTAAATTATCAAGAATTAGTTTTAGTATATTAGTAATTGTATATTAGCTACATCAACTCCATACCAGGCCTTCTAGACCCTTTTCTACATGATGCTCAACAATCTAACAGATTTTGATGGGGTCTTTACTTATTTTTTGTTCCTACTAACTGTATCTGAGTGATATTTATCTATTCTAAGTTCAAAATGTTAGACACCAATGTAATGAAATGGTGCAGCCACTGAGAAAGAGGATGGATTGTCCTACAAAATTGCCACAGAAGGTGAACTATGCTACCTGCTGTGTATTCAAATGAACGGAAAGGAGCATCTGAGAGAGCTAATTCGTGTTCTTAACGGTATTCTTCATAACAGCTAAAGGGTAGAAACAACTCAGGGGTCCCCTGAACCAAAGATAAGTAAAAGTTAAGCATGATAAATGTGCTCAATAGAGTCTTAATCAGTTTTTAGAAGGAATGAAATTCTAAAACATGCTACAACATCCATGAAACTTGAGACAGATGAGTACAATAAGACGGTCCCAGAAGGAAGAGGCTGTGGGAGGCCATTATTAAGCGGTGTCTAGAGCATCTACATTCACAGAGAACATAGGATGGACACCAGGATGTGGAGAGAGGAGGAAAGGAAAAATTGTTGCTTAGTGGGTATGCCTTAGTATAATTTCTGTTGCTGTGACAAACGTCCTGGTCAGAAGCAACTTAGGGGAGGAAAGGGTTAATTCGGTTTTCAGTTCTGGGCTACAGTCCATCACTGAGGAATAGCCAAGGCAAGAACTCAAGCAGCTAGTCACAGGTCTCCACAGTGAAGAGCAAAGAGAAATAAGCAGCACATACTTGCTTGCTGTTTGCTTGCTTGCTTGCTTAAAGCTATATTTCTTCTGGCTTATATAGCTCAGGACCCCCATGCCTTGAGAATGGTATCCTCCATTCTCATTTTTGCCAAATTAATTTTAAGTCCTTCACTATGTGGCTATTTTAGAGTAACTCTCTAGAACAGAATAACACATGCCACTTCCAATTTTCTTTCAGGAAAAATAACTTTTGTTAGTGTTATTCTTGTTAAGTCTTGTCCCAAAATTGATTTCACACAAAAGAAACAATGAGACAATTAGTTAAATTATAACCTTGCTTTAATCTTCAGAAAGAAATGGATTGGAAATCAAGGAGAAATTTTACTTTTGGTTATTTGTTCTTGAGCTCACCAACATACAATCTCACACTTAGTACTTTATCATACAAAATATGTTAATCATATAAAATGATATATTTAGTCTTATCTGTATGAATACAAATGTCATTCATCAGCTACTGATGCCAGTACATTGTGTTCATCTGTAGATTTCAAATTATCTACAAACTAATCTGCCTAATGCTGCTTTATGTTAATGTCAGTTTTATGTCCCTTCATTATGTAGAAAGTGCTAGTATCAATTTGTAACTGTTGATGTAATGGAGAAGCCCAAAAAACAAGCCAGTCAAGATGACAACAGAGTACAGCTACCACCAATTATGAGTCCTGGGACAGGCATCAGTGTTTAGAACTAATATGAGATTTATTCAGCTTCTATGTTAAAGCATTCTACATGGGCTATGAGAATGCAGGAGATCTTGACTTGTTTAAACTGCTAAGATGCAGGAAATAGTAGTTGATATATAATTTGTTTTTTAAAATATCAAAACAAACTATTTCTTTTTCATTTTACATACCAATCCCAGTTCCCACTTCCTTCCCACCTCCCATTCACTCTACCTACCCCACCCTTACCCCACCCACCCATGCACTCCTCAGAGAAGGTAATGCACATTGTTTTGGGGAAGGTCCAAGGCCTTCCTTACTATATCTAGGCTGAGCAAGGTATCCATCCAAAGAGAATGTACTGGCAGCTGGCCCCACTGCCATAGTCATACAACTGTCACCCACATTCAGATGGTCTAGTTTGGTCCTATTTTGGTTCCTCCCCTATCCAGCTGAAGTTGGTGAGCTCCCATTAGCTCAGATAAACTTTTTCAATGGGTGTCTCCATCATGATAGTTCTCATGACAAAATTGGGAGCATGGGGGTGGGGGAGAAGGAAGGCTGGAAACAGAAAAGGAGGGGAGAAGAGGAGGATGGAAGAGAACTTGAGGGAACAGGATAGATAAGATGGTGGAAGGACAGAGATGAGAGCAAGGAAAGAGATATTTTAATTGAGGGAACCATTGTGGGACTAGCAAGAAATCTAGCACTAGAGAAATTCCCAGGAATCTACAAGGATGAGCCCAGCTAAGACCCTAAGAAATAGAGGAAAGGGTGCCCTAACTGGCCTTGCCCTGTAATCAGATTGATGAATATCTTAAATATCATCATAGAACCTTCATCCAGCAACTGATGGAAACAGAGGCAGAGACTGGCAGCAGAGCACTAAATTGAGCTTCCAAAGTCCAGTTGAAGAGTGGGAGGAGTGAGAATATGAACAAGACCGTGGTCAAAACCATGATGGGGACACACACTGAAACAGTTTACCTGAGCTAATGGAAGTTCACCAACTCCAGCCTGAAATATCCTTAAGGGATATTTATCTTAGCAGTCCCAAGAATCAAACATCTCTCTGCAGTCAAAAAATTCAAAGAAAACACAATAATATACATAATCCAGGCTCTCTGTGTATTTTCCATCTTTATATGGCTTATTTTTCTTTACTCCTTTTAATTTATGATTGTCTGCACTCTATGTTTTTAAAGACTTTGTGTTATTTTTAAAAAAACATTAACATCTTTTTATAACTCTCTATACTTTTTCTTCTTTCTCCCAAGCCTACATCCATTTATCTAACACTTTAACCCATATAGAGGTCTTTTTATATCTGAATCTATCTTTATTGTGGATCTGCAATTATTTTCTGAACAGAAGCACCTCTTTTTTATGCTAAGTGGGCATGGCTAGGGCCAGCATGTCACTGCTTACTTACTTTACTCAGTCTAAAATGGCAGATGCATGTTTGCTGTCTCTGAGAGCCATGTACATTGCACCATTTTTAGGCACACAGAGGGTCTATGCTGGCATTAAGCAAGTTGTAAAACTTGGCTCATAGACCCCATTTAAATGCTTGGCTGCCTGAAAGAGCCAGAGTTCATGCTGGCAGCACAGTCCAGGAAGCTGCCTTTACAAAACCAGGTGTTTCATTTGTTTGTTTGTTTGTTTGTTTGTTTTGTCTTGTTTTTCTGCTACTACTGAGTCAGGAAGACCTCTTTTAAGGGAACTGTGGCATGCTAACAGCCAAAATAAAAAAACCTTTGTTCTTTTGTGTCTGGAATTCCTTTCCAAGCTTTCTCAGGTTTTATGTGCATGTTGTCAGTCCCACATTGGCATGCCAATTTGTTGTAGGAGGTGGCTTGTTTGTTCCTAGCTGCCCAGTCCCAAAATAACCACACAGAAACTGTAATAATTGCAATACTGTTTGGTCTATTAGTTCTAGCTTCTTATTGGCTAGCTCTTAAATCTTGATTTAACCCATTTCTATTAATCTGAGTATTGCCACATGGCTGTGGCTTACTGGCAAGGTTCTGTCTGGCATCTGTCTCTGGTGGGGCTACATGGCTTCTCCCTGAATCTGCCTCCTTTCTCCCTGCATTCAGTTTAGTTTTCCCAACCTAGTTCTACAATTTTGACATATCACAGGCCAAGACAGTTTCTTTATTAACCAATGGTATTCACAGCATACAGAAGGGAATCCCATATCACAACTCCTCTTTGCAACAGACAGAAACCATTACAGAAAACCACAACCAATCAACAGGTAGAGTGGAGTGGTGGAGCCCAGTCTCAGTTGAAAAATCTGAAAAACAACTCTGGCACCCAAGGCTCAGGGAATATTGCAAAAGAGGTGCAGAAAGATTGTAATAGTCAGAGGTTAAGAGAGTTCACTGTGAGACTGTCTCTAGTAACATCGAAAACAGCATCTGTAAATAAGACAACAATAGACATGCCAAAGTGAACTGGGAAAAGCCCAAGAAGCCTCAGCCCTACAGAATGAACTACAGGCAACTACGGAATTCTGATAGTGGGAGAAATAGTCTTCCCCAGGGAAGAGCACACCAATTGGTTATCCAATACCAAATGGACAGCCCTGTAAACATACAAATGACTATCATCAAGTCATTTAACAGTCTGAGAGGTTTATGTTTATATATACATACATATGGGGGTGTTTAAAGGGAGGATAAAGGAAAGGGAGGGAAAATATGTAATTATATTACAATCTCAAAAATAAAACAAATAATTTAAAATGGTTTATTGGGAAATTCCTCTCCCCTAAGGACTTTGGTGGGGTTTTCAGGATTTGGTGATGATCTGTAGTTTGAACTTCAAAATTCTTGTTGAAAATTAATCTCTACTATAGTGGTTTCTGAAATGGGGTTTTAGGAAGTAATTAGGTATTAGCGTTCCACCCTCACAAATTGATAGCACCATAAAATAGCTTAAGGTTGAAGCAAGCACTGTCTTGCCTGTCTACCCTCCAACACATACAGATATTACAACAGGGTTCTGTCTTGGTAGCAGAAAGCACCCACTGCAAATATGCAGAACAACTGGATCTGGACTTTCTCAGACCTAGAAAGAAATCTTCTTCAGAAGTCACCTAGCCTAAGATATTCATTCCATTAGAATAGGTAGAGAAGAGCAAATGGAAGTCATGATTTCTGAAATAGAATATCCAATATTTGTTATAAGAACTGAAAGAAATGTTCCCATTACACAGTTTTTAAGAGTCAATGGGGTTTGATGACAGAGATTTTCATTTGTCCATCAAAATCTACCCTCCTGTCTTCAGGGTAGTCTGTTCAGGCTCATTTATTGTTAAAAGTAGTCAGGTATCTGAGTTCCACTCAAAATTCTAGGACTCAGTTTAATTGGTCTGTCTTCTTCACAGTATTTTCTTACTGCCATCGGAACGATTGGATCAGGTTTCTCATGGAGTTAATCGTTGCCGAAAAGGGTTTTGGAACAATATGACTGCAAGAAATCTGAACTCTAAAAAACTTATCTCAACATATGAAGCACGGGCATTCACAGTGTAGAAAGCTTGACTCAGTCTGATAAACGGAAGGTGAATAATCATATAGATGTAGGTCTGTAAATATAGATCACCTTGCAAATATAGAGCTTCAACATATGAGTAGACATTCCATTTTCACCACTACCTGATTGGGCAGTTTCAGACAAGCTGTCATTTTCTAACTTCTTCAGTAAGAGTTCCTGGCTAGCTAAGTATTTGGATCACTGTGTTTAACAAAAGCCTACTATCACATTTTAAAAACTGCTTCAGAAGAAATAGGGAACCACTGAAGTTGGGAGGTGCAAGAGTTACTGTTATACTAGTTTACAGACATTCATTTTCTCCTCTGTGTTACAAGTATTTTTATGCTTATATAACAGGCAGCCATGGGGTATACTATTAAAGAAATTTATAATTAAATTCTTTATCAAAAAGTATTAAATTATAAACTAAATAAAATTATATTCTATAATTCTGTAGCAGGACTTGATGCCCTTGGCTATGAAGTTACCACATTTCTAGAACATTTGTGCATGCTTTTGCTCAGTGACACACGTTTCAAACATGACCCCATGAAGTGGATCATAAAGCCTATAGTTTGAAAATTCAATTTCTCTGTGCAAATTAACTATGCTATCTGGGGATCTGGGGATATGATCCTGACCTCATTAAGAACTGTACTTGAGTCCATCACAAAAACCATGGAAGAAATCACCTCTTCATTTAAGAAGTTCCTTTGTATTAGTTTGTGACATTCCTATGTGTTTTGTAAGAATCTCTTACAAGTACCAAAACCAACTGCTTTCTGATACACTGCAGTCTCTGTAACTTAAGTCCTCACCTTGTTTCCCTATAACAGTGTTCATTCTGTCACTCTCCCACAATGGAAATACATTCTTTGACCCAAACAATCAATTAAGTCTGATTTGTCTGGATTCATCTGGGTAAGATATTCTATCTATCTTTGTCTATCTCTCTTTGTCTCACTCTCTGTCTCTCAGTCTTCCTCTCTCTTTGTGTCTATCTGTCTCTGTCTGTCTCTCTGTCTCTTTCTGTCTGTATATGTATATTCAAGTGTAGGATTCTCACACATTTGCAGGTGCATGCCTTGGCACGTGCATATAGAGGTCAGATGTCAACCTCCATGTCATTTCTGAGTGGTAGGCCCCTTTAGATTCATAAACATGGCCTCTCAGAGGAACCTAGGGTGCTCCAGTTGGGCTAGCTTGATTGACAATGAACCTTTAGCAGGCAGTGAGACCCAGGGATCCTCCCATTCCTTGTGCCATTACCAATAGCACTGCAATATAAATGTGTATCATCAAGTACAACTTTTTATATGGGTTCTGAAGATTAAACTTTGGTCCTCCACTTGCACAACCTGTGCTTCACCAACTAAGCTGTCACCCCAAATCCCGCAGAGCCATTAATTATTATTTCTGAATGACTAAACTTGGTTCCTCTAGATTTTATAATTTTAATACTAACAAACTTACCTAACCCAGATCATAGCATTCATGATACCACTACCTGAAATTATTTAGTACTGCTTTCAACAATTTCTCAGTACTTTTTGCCTCTGTATACATGTTCCAGTGTCTTTCAACGTGTTGTTTATAAAATATCTAAACCATCCTTGATGTCAAAACAGGCAATTCCAAGAATTCAAAGCACTTGGGCCTTACGTCACAGTCCTTAATCATATGCTCTTCCTCACAGATCATTCCCATTGAAAGGTGTGTCAAGGGGCTGCAGAGATAGTTCTGCAAGTATGAGCAACTGCCTTTTACCCTAATACCCCACCACACACACACACACACACACACACACACACACACAAGGACACAGCTGGGTGTGGTGGTAAGAACTCTGAATCCCAGCACTGGAGAAGTAGAGACAGCTGAATTCCAGCTCTCCTAGATTATCAGTGAGCCCCAGGTCCCTGAGTCAATAAGGTGAGCAGAGCAGCTCCTGAGAAACCCCCACCTCCAATAATGTAAAATAAAATGTCTTGATCCCCTGGATATCTGTGATTATTATGCATGCCCCACCTACTCCTGGAGTAAGGCATCTTTTTTGTCAAAGATAAAAGACAAGAAGGCTCTGAGAACCCAGTCCTGGTCACAGAGCTGCTCTGGCTCCTTGACGAATGTAATCCACTAGTGATAGAAGTGTCAGTCCTTATCAATCCACTACTGATAGACTTTTTTGGCACTTGTGACAGAAAACCATTCCAGCCTACATGATATGCACAATACTCTTAAATAGCTTGGGTTTATATTACTCATAAAGTAGGATCATTTAATTATTTTGAAAATAGTTTTTTTAGAATAGTACTATTCCTAAAGCAAAACTGAGAAGTATACAAAGGTCCAATAACCCCTATGTCCAACCTATGAATAGCTGACCCCATATCTAGAGTATCTGTACTCTATCAAGAGATCTTGATTGGTTACCAGCCTTGAGACTTCATTGGCACCTCCATTATCACATAGAGGATTCCCCTGCTTCACCTTGGTGTCTTTCAATCACTGGGCTTGGATAAACACATAATGACATCTATCCAACATTGTATCATCATAAACAGTAGCCTTACGTCTCTAAAATCTCTTTGTGAACAGATTCTCCATCCATCTCTTTCCCCAGGCCCTGGCAACTATCACTCTGTCTCCATCTGCTATGGGACAATGGTCTTTTATCCTGTCACTTGTATAATTTTTAATAAAATGTTGATTGGCCAGTAGCCAGGCAGGAAGTAGAGGCATGGCAATGAGAATTATGAGAAGAAGAAAGTTTCAGTCTGCAGTCATCACCCAGACATAGAGAGGAAGCCAGATATAGAGCAAGCAAAATGTGACTGCCTCACCAAAAAAGGTACCAAGCCACGTGGCTAACACAGACAAGAATTGTGGGCTAATATAAATTATAAGAATTAATAAGAAGCCTGAGATAATAGGCCAATTAGTTTATAATTAATGTAGGCCTCTGTGTGTTTATTTGGCACTACACAGATGTGGGACCTGGTGCGACAGAAAACTCAGTCAGCATCCATCTTTTCCCTGTGCCCTGAAAGGGTTATAGAAAGGGAGGCTTAGCTTTTTAATTGGTGTTAAGACAGACTACTGGCATCTGCATTCCCTCCTGTAAGATAAGCATAAAATTCCATCTGATTTTTGCTATACACTTATTAGCTATCATATTTGTTGTTTTGCTAATTACAGTCAGTACAAAATTATTCAATTCAAAAAATATTCGAATATCAAAATCTGTGGACACAATAGCTTTACCAGGCTTGTATTTTGTATAATTTACTGTGCTATAAAATTAAAATGCATGATCTACTATTAAATATATTATAATTCATATGTGTTTCTACTGCAGAGAACCACAAGAGATGTGAATAATTTATTTAAAGTATGAAAATATTTTGTATTAGACCAAAATTCTGTATCAGAAGGGGTATCTGAGTTTGTACAGAGAAGAAATACTTCTCGGGGGCCTTTTTTTCTTCTCTAATTGTTCTGACTCTCCTAACTAACATCATCTTTCTAACTGCATCAGATATCACTCACATGACTTGGTTTTAAAATGAATAAATAAAAAGTCCTTACAGGGGAAAAAAGTGCTTCATTTCAACTTCTTATTTCCATGAGTTGTTAAACAGTTTTGTGATTGCACAAGAAACACCACAAGAAATTCTTCAGTGTGTGCAGGCACACTTATTCCAATGTCCCCAGGAGCTGGTGTATGTGGGCACACTTTTTCCAGTGTCCTCAGAAGCCCTAGTGTCTTCCACATGAAACATCGCAAGGGGAAAAAGAAGGTTCGACAGTCTTCTCCTAAAAATCAGACAAAAAAATCTAGGACATAGAAGCTTTAATGAGAAGCAGTCATGGTCCCTTAGGAGTTTCTACTCTCCTAAATATCTCTTGTCGAGCCTACTGCTCAAGGCTATGTTCTTAGTCCAGCAAGGAAACATGAGAGAAGCCATCTCATCTCCTCCAGGAATTCCAAATCCTTGGCCAGAGTGTTTATTGAGGGAAAGCCAACGATCAAGTTTGAGAAAGGTACCACAATACTGCCTAAATCTAGGATGGTCTGACTTGTACACAGCTCGTGGAGCTCTCATAGGAAAATCGAAACCAATCTTTTTTGTTTTTTGGTGGTGTTGCTATTGTTTGTCCCTGCACAAGCTCATAGGCTTTTCCAGATAGGTTTGAGGTTTGTGTTAAAAGAAAAAGACTTTCTGGTGCTTTGTAAAGGGGATTTTACCTCTCAACTTCAACCTCTGAAAAGCCCCTCTCAAGTGCTTGGGCTGTATTGGAGGACTTGGTACCCAGGTTTGCATACATCCAAAACCTCTTCTACCACCTCACCTCCCCCCAAAAGACCTTGGACATTCCCACCATGACAATGGCCACATTCTCAGACACAAAATTGCCAGTGACAGACTGCATCAGACCTTTAATTTGTCTCCTGAAGAAAGCTGACTAACGATGTATCTCATTATGCCTCAATCGTTCCTCAGAGAACAAGGACAACAGGAGCCTCCTCCCCCATATCTCTCCTTCATCTCTTGGTCCCTTGATAGTTCTACTTCCTGTGATATGTCTTCTCAAGCTTTGGACCTGGGAAGGAGGTGACGAAGACTATTGCATGTCTCCCGCCTTTGAATCCTAATGCTTTGCATTCTGGGATCGCGATCCTGGTTACTGGTCGCATTCCCATCGCTGTCCTCTGAGACTCTGTTGACAATGGTGAGCTGAGGGTCTGAAGGCATGGCTGCCATCTCGTTGGATCCACTTGTCTACCCAACGGTGTTGAAGATGTGCAATATGTGTGTGCCAGGGCCCTGATGTCACTACAGATCCTGGTGTGATTACAGGTTTAAATGCAGAAGTCGAGCAAGTAGGTTGCCACATCTGCTGCCCTTCTCCTGGGTCATTTTATGAATAATTAAACCACACAGCTCCTCCTTACATGCCCCCCATGGCTTTTATGCTTCCTAGAATTTGAAGAAATTTGTAAATCTAGATTATATCTGGTTTATTTTTGTTTCATTTTCTTTTTTTTATTCTTCTCTCATACAATGCACCCTAACCAAAGCCTCCCATCCTTTCTTCCTCCAAGATGCCCCACGTTCCCTTTCACCCAGAACCACTGTTCCTCAATTCCCCTTCAGAAAAGAACAAGCCTCCCAGTGATATCAAGTGAGCACTTCATAACAAGATGCTGTAAGTCTAGGCAATAACCCTCATGTCAATGCTGGAAGAGGCAACCCCATGTAGGTTCCATGATTGCCGTTTTGGTCTCTGAGCACCTATGAGACCCGTTGTTCTTCTGGTGTCCACGGCCACTCTAGATACTATAATCCTTCCTGCTCCTGCCTAATGTCTGCCTGTGGGGTATCTGCATCTGCTCCCAATCAGCTGCTGGAGGAAGCCTTGCTGATGATGATTAGGCTAGGTACCAATCTATGAGTATCGCTAGCAGTCTATCATTAGATATCATTACATTGACTTTTTTGTCAGTCATTGTATTACTCAGGGTCTCTAAAGTCACAGAACTCATGACATGAATTAATCTCCCTATATATGTTTATATGTATATGTGTGTGTATATATATATATGATTTATTGAAATGACTGCAGTCCAGCTAATCCAATAGTGACTAGCTATGTACAAAATCTGCTCAGTCCAGAAGGCTGGATATCTCAGCTGGTCTTCTGTATATGCTAGAATCCCAGAGAAGCAAGTTCCAATGTCAGTGAAGGAAAGGATATACTCTCAAGGTAAGGGCAAGCAGGCAAAGAAAAAATTCCATCTTCTATATTCTTATGTCCTTATCTAGACTTCCAGCAGAAAGTGTGGCCCATATTAAAGGTATGTCTTCCTGCCTCAAGATTTGAATTAAAGGCCTGTGTCTTCCCTCCCTCAAGATCTGAATTACAGGCCTGTGTCTTCTAGCCTTAAGATCCAGAGTAAAGGTGTATGTCTCCCCACCTCAAGACCAGATTCAAAGATGTTTGTCTTCTTACCTCAAAGGTCTGGTCTAAATAGCCTTAACATCCGGAGTAAAGATGTATATCTTCCCACCCCAAAATCCAGATCAAAGATATGCGTCTTCCTACCTCAAAGGTCTGGTCAGGACAGCCTTAAGATCCAGAGTAAAGGTGTGTATCTTCCTACTCCAAGATCCAGATCAAAGATGTGTGTCTTCCTACCTCAAAGTCCAGTCTAGAACTGGTTTCATCTACTTCAAACCAAGCAGAAAATCTCTCAGGTGTGCCCTCAGTTTCTGGATTGAAGTTCATGATGTAGTCAAGCTGACAACCAAGAATAGCCACCATAAGTCCACACATTGTCAACTTGACACACAGTCATCTCTCCTTATGCCAAGATTCATTTCCAAATGATAATAAGAACCAGGTCACAGTAACACTGAAACATAACTATCCCATGTACAATCACAAATGCATTACATAGTTAACTATTACACCTAACATGCTATTATTATCTCAATTATACATTTTGGAACTGAGAAAAGAGCCACAGGATGAGTTCAGGGACCTACTGTACCTACTGTAAGTAGGACTTCACCAAAAACTCCATTAATTGCCTGGCCTCCAGAAGCCCCTGCTGTAACTGGAGGGCCATGTGTTTCTTGGAATCTCCTGTAATTAGTATCAATTCAAAACCAGTATCCAGTAGATCCCAGAAGTCTGATTGTTTCCTTTTCTTCAGTATACAGTTACCCTTGCAGAGGGCCACAAATCCCTCTGGGGAAAGTCTGGTATAGAGATATTTTATTTATTCTTTATAAGTAAATAAATATTTCCTGAAGACAAAAAGGTAAACTAAGCCACATCAGGCAGTGATGGCACATACCTTTAATCCCAGAATTTGGAAAACAGAGGCAGATGGATCTCTGTGAGTTCAAGGCCACCCTGGACTACACAAGATCAATGTAGAAATAGATCCAGGTGATAGTGGCTCACACCTTTAATCCCAGTACTGGGGAGTCATGCCCTCAGTTCCAGAATTAGAGAGGAATATAAAGTGGTATTAGACAGGAACTCATTCTCTTTCAATCAGAGCATTTCTTAGAGGTAAGAGCTCTCTGATGATTTGGTTGTTCTACTTTTCTGACCTTCATGTAGAACCACAATATCTGTCTCTGGGTTTTTACTATCAGTGCTACAACTGGAGAAAAGCTTACTGTAAAACTTTTAGGTTTCTTATCAGGGTCCTTTCTTGGACGAACCTGGCCACTCCTTCATTCAAGGGGTTCTGGGCCTGCAAACTGGCTCAAGTCTGGAAATTGATTCACTGGCTGAGACTATCTTGGGCCACAATCCAATGTAGTCTTTCTTTTATTTGTTTGAGAATTTTTCCACTTACATAAATCAAACAAAAATTCATTAGGCTTCTTATCTATTTCATACCTGAAAACACTATGATTGATTCGCCAGTACCAAAAGTCCATATGAATCATGCCACTATAAAGTTCACTTTGCCTGTACTTACCATTATGGATTAGGCCATTATGAGCATTGTTTTGTCTCCATTGCCCCTTGCAGTAATTACAATCACCTTGCCTTTGGTGAATCAGTGTTGCCAGCTGGCCCTTGCTACCTTGGGGCTCAGTTAAGCCCTTTGGATTTAATTGGCCCAATTGAGCAGCAGCATCTCCAACCCTAAGATCTGGAACAAGAAAAGGGGAGATAACAAAACTCTTCAAATGTACTTATGCCTTCTCACCATTTTGTGTCTTACAGGATTATTAAAGGACATGTCTTCTGGGCCTTCCAATTGTGGAGGATTAGGTTTTATATGGTGTACCTATCCTAACACTGTAATTTCCCTGAGCCTTAAAATCCCCTCATCAACATTAAGCCAAGGGATATCAGGCATCTCCAACTCTCTTTCAGTAGACCATCTTTTGACAAATACTTCAACCAAGCATTCAAAAAAACTTGACACAAGGGTTTGAGCTTCCATATTAAACCTACAATTTCAACTCACAGTCCCCATATCAATAAACTCATCCTGATCCAGTTTTATGTCCCTTCCACCAGAACCCACACCATGAAAATCCATTCCCATACACATTCCCCAGATTCTGTTTGAATGAATTAGCAAAATCATTAAGCTGTTGATTAGTGTAGCATACCTTCTTATGAATCACACTTTCTACTTCCCCTCTATGGGTCTGCCTTGCCTTGAATCTAGTTATAGGTTGAGAGACAGCTAAGGGGAACTTTGAAGAACACCAGCATTGTCTTGTCTGGAATCTCCTTCAGAGAAAGTCACTTCTGGTTTAGCAGAGAATGAAGGATTAATTTCCTCAGTTAAAGATGAATATGGCAATATTTCAAGGAGTAGGGCTGAGGGTACTACTTCCCTGGGTGAGATAAACCCTTGAGGATCTGAGGGGTCAAAGTTCTCATCTTCATTAGAGTCCTCCCATACTTCCCCATCCCAAGTTAAAGGATCCAATTCTTTACCAATTAGTATCC
Source organism: Arvicola amphibius (assembly GCF_903992535.2). Taxonomy (NCBI): domain Eukaryota; kingdom Metazoa; phylum Chordata; class Mammalia; order Rodentia; family Cricetidae; genus Arvicola; species Arvicola amphibius. The sequence continues at coordinate 12,534,602 of NC_052049.1, read as the reverse complement.
TCACATTAACTGCTGACAGTCTCTGTGGCTGAGACTTGAATTTCTACTAATTTAGCCAACCTTATAATGAGGGCTTCAGTTGAATTTTTCACAACTCAAGCTCCGTGGCTGCCGGAGAGAAGATTCTCTTCCAGGGCACACACCGAAACCTTCAGACTGCTTATGCACATCGAGCCCAGTGGATTTTCTCACTAGGTTTTGTGTTACTCTTCACATTATTCTGAAACTGGTTGCTTTTATCACAGAGCTCATTCCTATCTTTTATCAGTTTAGCCAGAGAAGCTAAGACCAACCAACCAACAGCTTCATTGCTCTTGTTTTCCCCCAAACTTCAAAGTCTCATATATAGGGCCACCAAATGCATCTCCACTCACAATTGGTGAATCAGGATAATGTTTATCTATCTCTTTAACCCTTTAATATAGATCACGCCATGGTAACTCTAGTTTGTCTGTTATGTGGGTATAAGACTAGCCAGCACAATTATGTGTTGTTCTACCCTGGGTCCCTAATCCCTCCAGCTTCCAGTTCCTGACAGTGGCAGGCATGGATTCCTTCTCATGGCCTGATCTGTTTTAGACAAATAAAATAAAAACTTCTTATAAATTTACCTAACCACTGCCTTACTAGTTCACAGGTCAGAAGTCCCACAGCAAAGCAGTTGCTTCCTTTCCACCAGGTGGGCAACATTCAGTGTTGATCAGACAGCGTAGAGCCTGCCTTAAGGAAGCATCTGCCTTAAACGGTCCCAATGGTGGCATGCTTAGGTGTGTCAAGGTTCTGAGACGAAGTTAGTGTTCTTTTCTGGACTTATACTCCTTGGCTGGCTCTGTGCAAGTTGACAATAGTGGGGACTCTGAGACACACAACCCCTCTGCTGGCTCTGACTGTTACACTCCTCTCTCATAAAATGTTCAGATGATTGAATTAGCCCTGCCCAGAAAAATAGTTATTGGACTTAGGAAATCATGTGGTTCATAATGTAATCAAAGCTGTGAATTCCCTTTGAGTTCAAGGGTTACAGCTACTCAAGGCCATTATGTGAGACCAAACTCTAAGAGCAAAATAAGCCCTTCTAGAATTTTGACTACCACAGACATTCTGAACTTTCATTTTAAATAGGTAAAACAAACAAACAAACAAACAAACAAACAACAATACACAGAATACAACCAACATAGGACCAGACTAGGCCCTCTGAATGTGGGGGACAGCTGTAGAACTAGGGCAGACTGTGGGTGCACTGGCAGTAAGATCAGGATTTGTGCCCACTGCTTGTTCTGACTTGTTGAAATCCTTTCTCTCTGGAGGGATTTGCTTAGCCTAGATATAGCCTCCTAGTTGGGAGGGCTTGGTCCTGCCTCAAAGCAATGTGCTAGACTTTGTAGACTCCCCATGGGAATCCTTACTCTCTCTCTGAAGAGTGAGTGGGGGAGTGGGATGGAAGGTGAGGGGGAAGGTGGAGGAAGCAGGAGAAGGGGAGAGTGGGAAATGGATTTGGCGTGTAAAATAAGAAAAGATAGTTTTTTCAAAATAAATTTTTAAAAAACATGTAAAGATATTTCCTCTTAAACAGCTTAAAATATGTAAAAAGCCATTTCATATTTGATAAGAGTTTCTTTAACTTCTGTGCTGTCCATGAAAGCAAAAATCTAGAATTCATTTCACAATAATGCTTAGCAGAAGTTTATTTATATTAGAATTAGGAGTCAGGGCGAGGCATATGATGCCTTTAATCCTAGCATTGGGAGATCGAATCAGAAATTTCAGGAGTTCAAGGTTATCCTGGCCTGCATAGGAGATTGGGGGCCATAATGGGCCACAAAAGATCCTGACTCAAAATAAATAAACAAATAAAATAGCAACAACAACAAACTGTCTTCCCCCAATGCAACTGATTGTGGTCAATCAAAGATAATGTAATCAATGGGATGTCTGGACACCCCTAAAGGACAGAATTATCACTGAAAGTAATATATATTCAAAAATTTTTAATTGACCTTTGTCATTCTTCAGTACACAGTGACCATTTTATTTAGTAAGAGAGAGCACAGGTAAACTACAGAAGCACCTACGAAGTTCACTAATAATTTTAAATTGTGCTGTCCCCTTCTCCCATGAGACACATTGCATCCAGCCTTACAAGCCCTGGTCAAGCCTTCCCATTTCAACCTTCAACAGATTCATACAACACCAAAAAAAAAAAAAAAAAAAAAAAAACAACCAGATGGGTGGGCTGCAAACAGAAAGAAACTCAAGCAGGGCTGAAAGCTACAATCTACCTGTAGAAAAAAAAAAAAGCCTACACTAAAACTTTTGGTAGAGTTCAACTCTATAATTATTTCTAGTTGTATTCTGAGGAGAATGGAATTTGTCAATGCTTCTTTGACTCATTTCTTCTCTTAAAAAGAAAAAAAAAATCTATGTGGAGTTGAAATGGCTCAGACATGGAGATTGGAGTTGGAGTCCCAGAAACCATATATTAAAATGCAGGGCATGGCAGCACACACAGCACTGTATGGACAGAAAGAATCTCGGAATCCATGGGGTCATAGACCAGTAAACCTAGCCTACTAAGACGTCCAGGACAACTAAGATCTGCAGAAAACTTCTGGCCTCCCCATGCATGTACCCATGCACATACTCTCTCTCTCTCTCTCTCTCTCTCTCTCTCTCTCTCTCTCTCTCTCTCTCTCTCTCTCTCTCTCTCCTTCTAGCATAAAGGCATACATGCAGTTAGGGCACTGTATAAATAAAATAAATAAATTCTTGTACATAAATAAATGAATCATTTTTTAAAAGGAGTTAAGAGAGGGCCACTAGAACCAGACACTGCCTCCCACCTGGCTGAGGCAGCCTGCTACAAAAACTGTCACAGGTGGGAAGGAAAGCACACACACTTCATAGTGCTTTAGAGAAGAATGTCAAATGCTGGTGTCACACATTCAGCTACTTTCTAAGCCTCAATGTCAGTTTTTAAAAAAAGTTACTTTCGAAAGATAATGGCCCTTTTCTTCAACTAAAAAGTGACATCATTCTTCATCTCACTATTGTGATTCTTCCTCCAAACTCATCAGAGTGTTTTCTGAAACACCCTTCCTTTTCTGATCCAAACTCATCGAGACTAGAGAGAAGAAAAAACATGCTGGAACTGTCAACGTTATTTTACAAAGTGCTTCCAGAATCATTCTCTTGTCAACCAACCTCCATGGGTGCGATTTTTGAACTGATGGGAAGGGAGAGGAGTGAAGCAGTTGATTCCACAAGGAATGATATGGTTTTAATTTACAGATTAGAAATAAGAAAGGATAGCTGCTTTCTATGATCTTGACTTATTTAATTTTCATTTTTCTTCATTTGTTTTTTATTTTTTCTGACAGGGTTTGTTATGGCTTAGGCTGGTCCTAAACTTCCTGTATTGTTAAAGACGAGCTTGAATCATGGATCCTCCTGCATCAACATCCAGAATGCTAGAATTGCAGCTGTATACCATGGCATATACAGTGCTATAATTACAGGTGTACCACAGTATCCAGAGTGCTGAATTATAGGTGTGTACCACAGTATCCAGAGTGCTGGAATTACAGGTGTGTACCACAGCATCCAGAGTGCTGGAATTACAGGTGTGTACCACAGCATCCAGAGTGCTGGAATTACAGGTGTGTGCCACAGCATCCAGAGTGCTGGAATTACAGGTGTGTGCCACAGCATCCAGAGTGCTGGAATTACAGGTGTGTACCACAGTATCCAGAGTGCTGGAATTATAGGTGTGTACCTGATGTAGGTGTGTCTTCTATCTGATGATTTCATTGGATAATTAATAAAGAAACTGCCTGGCCCATCTGATAGACCGGCCCTTAGGTGGGTGGAGTAGACAGAACAGGAAGAAGGAAGTGAGGTAGATGGCTCAGTCAGATTCCACGCCTCTCTTAAGTTAGGCAGACCGCCGTGCCTCTCCTCAGAGAGATGCCAGATGCGATGAAGCTCCAGCCCAAGATGGATGCACGCTAGAATCTACCTGGTAAGGCACCACTTTGTGGTGCTACACAGATTATTAGATATGGGTTAGTCAAGATGTGAGTAAGAGCCTGAAAATAATGGGCCAGGCAGTATTTAAAAGAATATAATTTGTGTGATGTTATTTCAGGGAATAAGCTAGCCGGTGGCCGGGAGCTGGGCAGGATGAAAAGCAGGCCTGCCTGCAGCTCCTCACTACAGAATGGCACCCAACGTGGATAACTGAATCCACAGAAAGCTTGAGAAAGCTGTCTGGCTCTGTTTGCAAGAGGCAAGCAAACACTCTAATCTGAGAGAGGCTTCCTGACTCAGCTTTAGCTGCAAAACCCTGCAGCCATTTTAAGAGGTCCTGCCACGAAACACTTAAACGGTGTTGATGAAAAGCTGAACGTGTGCTTTTCGGTTTTCAGCCACAGCAGGAAAGAAGTTGTGCTGTTTTAAAATGCTGGCGTTCTGGTCCGTCCTGCAATGGCAAACTCTGACGCTCTTTCAAGCGGGCAGTCCTGACTATGGAGCTTTTGATTGTTGTTGAACACTGTTGCAGCTTGCTTGCTGGCAGGGACCTTGAACTGCCACAGAGTTGTGGTGATAAACATGGCTACAGCCAGTACCTCTGCCAGAGGCTGGAAAGCTAAGGAATGGGCTGGATCCAGCCGCCAAAGTCATGGCTTTAATCCTACCTATATTGCTTGGTAAATTAAAGACTTGTGTGGTCAGAAAAAGAGAGATATACAGTAAAGGGAGATTCAAAGACAAAGAAACCTCTAAATGGTTTACAGTGAGTTAAAAATACATGCAGGCTAAAAGTTAAAGTTCTTACAGTTAAAAAAAGAGAAAGAAAGAAAGAAAGAAAGAAAGAAAGAAAGAAAGAAAGAAAGAAAGAAAGAAAGAAAGAAAGAAAGAGAAAAAGAGAGAGAAAGAAAGAAAAAGGAAGTAGTTTGTTGTGGTGGTACACACCTTTAATCCCAACACTTGGGAGGCAGAGGTACATTGACCTCTGTGACTTCAAGGTATGGCAGGACACACCTTTAATCCCAATGCTTGGAAGGCAGAGACAGACAGATCTCTGTGAGTTCAAGGTGTGGTAGCATACGCCTTTAATCCCAGTACTTGGGAAGCAAAGGCGAGTGGATCTCTGAGAGTTCAAGGACAGCCTGGTCTGCAGAGTTACTTCAGTACAAAGATATACAAAGAACCTGTCTCAAAAAGTAAAAGTAAAAATAAAAGAAATAGAGGTTAACATAAAGCCACATAAAGATGGAAAATACACAGAGAATCTTGATACTGTATGCTATTATGCTCTCTTTGAATTGTTTGAATGCCGAGGAAGAAGCAACAGATGCTAAAAGATATTTGTTTATAAATGCTGCTGAACTAATCCAAGATAGATATTTTGAAAATACTTTGACTTCAGAATTTGGATCTAAGGATATAATACTTTGGAAAAGAGATTCTTCTTTTGTTTTTACAGAAAATGAGACCGTATGGATTGCTTCTATCCCAATATGGTATGATAGACCACGCCCTCCTGAAAGGTTGCTGTGAACACCTTCAGAAAATTACTTCACCCAACTGATGACTGAGATGAACCTGGCACATAGGTTACACTATGAAAGATCTGATTAACAGCGTCCCCATTCAGCAGGAAGCAGTTTGGAGAGAAATAACTGTGCCCATGTTCCCAAATATAGTTTATAAATGTTCTTTTACATTTAAAGGGGGAGATGATATAGATATGAATAATTTACATTGGTATAAATTTTGCCTTATTGATAGAAATTTAAGGTCTATTTTGTTATATGTATATGTATTTCTAATAACGATTAAGGTATTGTGATTGTGTAGTTCATTTAAAAATGTAATGTATAATTAGGAAATATAGGTTGCTAATGAAAAATCATTGATAATAGTTAAGCTTGTAGTCATGTTAGTTAGATTTTCTAGATATATAGAGATATATTTCAGTTAGATAGGCATACTTCATATCTTCCAAAGACTACAGAATATTGCATTTTAAATGTCTTAATAACTTAGGGTTTTTCATGACAATGAGACATGTCTGCTCCTGGTAGCACCAATCTACTTCAAGAGGAAGATGGGCATCGAAGAGGCTCCTTATTGAGTTTGATAGCCATTTGGGCAAGAAACTGCTCTTGCCTGGACTATTGCATAAACTGGACACAGAGAACCCTCAGAGAGAGGACTGCTGAACTTGCCTAGAGGTGAGATGATCTCTTTGGGTTCCTGATTCATGAAAGAGTCTGCGAGACGTTCTGCAGGACACAGCAGATAGTGACTGAACTGTCTTTGAAATTTCCTGCTTCATGGGAAACTCTGCTGCATACTGTGGGCCTATAGGCTGAAGATAGATGCCCCAACAATACAAAAGAACTTTGGGTGACTGTCCAGGCAGCGAGATGTCTCTATCATTTCTAGAGTTATATGGAAATTGCATATTTCTTATTTACTTAGGTAATATTGTGTTCTTCTGGAGTCTTTGGTGGAGCTGAAGAAAAGATAGATAGTTATAGTAGTTTTCCTTTGTTATGATAAAAGATAAAGTAGATATAAATATTGTAACTGTAATTTTTGCATGATAACTGTTTTGTTATATGTAATTTTACTATGTTAAAGTGAAAGCTTTTCTTTTTTGTTTAAACAGAAAAAGGGGAAATGATGTAGGTGTGTCTTCTATCTGATGATTTCATTGGATAATTAATAAAGAAACTGCCTGGCCCATCTGATAGACCGGCCCTTAGGTGGGTGGAGTAGACAGAACAGGAAGAAGGAAGTGAGGTAGATGGCTCAGTCAGATTCCACGCCTCTCTTAAGTTAGGCAGACCGCCGTGCCTCTCCTCAGAGAGATGCCAGATGCGATGAAGCTCCAGCCCAAGATGGATGCACGCTAGAATCTACCTGGTAAGGCACCACTTTGTGGTGCTACACAGATTATTAGATATGGGTTAGTCAAGATGTGAGTAAGAGCCTGAAAATAATGGGCCAGGCAGTATTTAAAAGAATATAATTTGTGTGATGTTATTTCAGGGAATAAGCTAGCCGGTGGCCGGGAGCTGGGCAGGATGAAAAGCAGGCCTGCCTGCAGCTCCTCACTACATGTACCACAGCATCCAGACTGCTGGAATTACAGGTGTACCACAGCATCCAGACTGCTGGAATTACAGGTGTGTGCCACAGATCCAGTTTAAGTCGTGCTGGGGATTGAACCCAGTATTTTATGTCTGTTAGGCAAGGACTCTATGAACTCAGTTGGCATCTTCTTTTTATACCGCACACTTAATAAAATACTTGTCAATGGTGTGCTTATTGACCATGATACACACAATGGATAAAATGACATTGACAAAGTCCAACATCTCTCTTTCCAGAAGTAAAAAAATTCTGGTGTCTTGCAGTATTATTATATTCTACCTTTAGCCAGAAGTTTCTCAACTGCTGTCATTACTGAAAGCCAGTGTCATACATCAGCCATGGCATATGCTTCCTGTTTGCTTTTTCCTGCCATGCTGCTTGAACTGTAATGCAGATATTTCCTCCAACTGGGTTACTTCATCCAGCCTTGATAGAGGAGATTATGTCTAGTCTCATTGCATCTTGTCATGATGTATTCAAATAATATCCCTGGGGAGGCTGCTCTTATCTGAAGGGAAATGGAGGATCAGCGGATTTGGGGGAGAGTAGAGGTGGGGAAGTACTGGGGAGATGAAGGGAGGAGATGCTGTCTTCTCGATGTATTACATGAGAGAATAAAGAAACAAAAAATATTCAGTGTGAACATAAAATAAAAATGTCACATATTCAGATATCATAAACTTCCCGTTTGTTTGCCCAGAATTACTTTTAGCAGATGTAGCGCTGTAGTGATTCTAAAAGGAGCCAAAAGTGAAAGCCTCACAATGCTTACAAGTTATCTTCAGGCCTCCTTTCCCAGACTGGGTGATGCAAAGGGAGAGGGTTCATGAAACACAAAGATGGCCCCCTTCCTGACAGGACACGGTGTTGTGTAGAGTGGGAAGATACGTTCCAAGTCTTCATCTCCACCAACTTGGTGTCAGTCCTCCTTACAGTGGGCACCTCTACCCTTTGAGAAGGAAAAGACCAGGACAGATGCGGGGAAGGGCTGAAATAAAAGGAAGAAGGAAAACCCTGAAAAGAAAAGCTTGAGTTGATTGCCATGTCTCCAGGTAGAAGGGGAGTAAAATAGAACTCTACCCTGATCCTGAATCCTTCCCTACCAAAGCAACTTGTCCTGATCCTGAATCCTTCCCTAGCATAGCAATCCACCCTGGACCTTGATCCTTCTCTAGTACAGCAATTCACCCTTATCCTGAATCCTTCCCTAGTACAGCAATCTGCTCTGATCCTGAACCCTTTCCTAGCACAGCAATCCACCCTGATCCTGAATCCTTCCCTAGCACAGCAATCCACCCTGATCCTGAATCCTTCCCTAGAGCAGCAATTCATCCTGATCCTGAATCCTAGCCTAGCACAGCAATCCACCCTGATCCTGACTCCTTCACTAGCACAGCAGTCTACCCTGATCCTCAATCATTCCCTAGCACAGCAATTCATCCTGATCCTGAATCTTTGCCTAACAGCTATCCGCCCTGATTCTGAATCCTTGCCTAGCCCAGCAATCCACCCGCACCTAGCTTCTGTGTACAGACCTCCAGTTTGCCTTACTCAGCTTCCTCTGCTCTAAGAAGGCTGCTGAGCTCTGGATACAGTTCAGTGATAAAGGGCCTGCCAGCTTGTGTGAGGCTAAGTCCATTCCCCATCCCTAAAAACTTAGATGACAAAACTTAGCATTTCAGACTATGGAATTTGTATGTGTCAACCCATTTTTAGCAAAGGAATGAAATCAAAGTGACAATCACATCATATGAAAACATTTTTCTCCCAGATAAAAATCCACTTTATTCCTACCACATCTGTGTCCCCATAGGCCACCAAATCAGCTATTCAGATCTCTTTCATCATGATACTGGTTCCTCCCTTATGTAGGAATTATTCTCTACCTAAAACCTTTCTAAGAAAATCCCTCTCTTTTATCTCTCTTTTAGTCATATTACTTTTAATAAATATGTATTCATATATACATATTTATTAAAATACGTATATTTTATAATTTTTATATTATATGATTAATAGATTATATTTAATGAATATAATTTATTAAAATAAATGTATGAATGCATATTTATTAAAAGTAGTATATATATATATATTTCCTACATTGAAAATATTTCCTAGATTGAAAATAATTGACTCCTCATACACCCTCTGGTTGCATCACCTGCTCTCCCACCACCACTAAGTAGAAATCCTCCTTGAAGTTATCAGTTAATGCTGTCTTTATTCCCATAATTCTTACTAACTCCTAAGATTATGCCCTGACCACACCATGAAAGTCAAATACTATGGTGGTGACCACTCAACTCCCTAATAGCAACAGACCCTTCCCTGTCACCAAGATACTGAGTTAGTTTGAAAGCAAGACAGCTTCAAGAATGTTCAGGCCCAGTGAAGAGTGATAACGTGGGTCTTCTGGATCAAAAATTATTACGAAGCTCACAACAGTAAAGAACTGAATCACCCCTTCTAAACACGGGGTCCCTACACACAGCTCTGACATTCAGACACCCCTAAAAGCAGGCCTACGTGGACATGCTGTCCAGTTCCGGGCTTTCTCTGAAGAAAGCTTTTCAACTTCAGGCAAAGCTTCCGCATTTAGATTCCTCAAGGTGGCCGAGACCCAAGGGCAATGAATGAAGAAACAGACCTGTCAGCGTGGAAGGAGGGGCAATGAGCCACAGCTCCTAAATAATTAGACGTGATGGTGGGAAACAAACAAAACAAAAGCGAGATTCAGAGGGGAGAGGAGTCAGGGTAATGGAATACTTATGGGCTCTCATCACCCCTGGAGCAAGCACACTGACTAGAAAGCTGAAATCAGCTAAAGATAAATGGTAGATATTAGTGTGAAGGAATGATGTATTAACTTATATTTGCAAATACAGCTAACATACCAGTAATATCTGCTTGCTTTTACCCTTTACTTTTCTACATCCTTTATCCCAAAGCAATTAAAGGTCATCAAGCACTACAGGGTATAATAGTATTTATAAACATGCATACATACATGTGTAGGTGTATATATGTATGTACTGGTATTAGCATATATTAGTATATAATACACTTTGAATATAGATTTTATAAATGCTTAACTTATGTGATGCACAGCAGAATATATAAATGTGTGTAAAACATCTGTTTCACATGTATAATTTATAGTTTTCTAAGGAAGTTCCTGCTAGAAGTCCTGAGTAAATATTCAAACCAATATATTCCTCTTGCAGAGGACACAAATTCAGTTCCCAGGACCCGTATCAGGCAGATTACAACTACCTGTGACTCCATCTCCATGGGTTCAGTGTCTCTAGTCTCTGCACACCCTTGCATTCATGTGTACATATTTACACAGAGATGCACATGAACACACATAACTAAAAATTTAAATTAATATTTTTAAAATAAAACAACAATAAATGGTAGAACATAAGACATTCTGAGATATCCAGCTGAGCATTTATTTTTTTGAATTCTTATCAAATATGATAGTAATTGAAGATTTTCATTAAATTAAGCATACATGCCTCAGTAATGTAGCAGGATACAAGATTAACTTGAAAAATTTAGTAGCTCTTCTTTACACAGATGATAAATAGGCTTAGAAAGTATTCAGAGAAACATCACTTTTCACAATAATCACAAATAACATAAAATATCTCAGAGTAGCTCTAAATAAGCAAGGAGAAGACCTTTATGAATTTTAAATCATTGAAAAAAATTGAATAAGACACCAGAAAATGGAAAGGTCTCCCATGCTCTTGGGTAGATAGAATTAACATAACAAAAATTGGTAATCTTACCAAAAGCAATCTATACATTCAATACAATGTCCAGCAAAATTCTTCAAAGACCTCGAAAGAACAATACTCAACTTCATGTGGAAAAGCAAAAGACCCAGGATAACCAAAACAATCCTGTACAATAAAGGAACATCTGGAGGCATCATAATTCCTGACTACAAACTCTACTACAGAGCTACAGTACTGAAAACAACCTGATATTGGCATAAAAACAGACAGGAGGACCAAAGGAAACAAATCAAAGACCTGGATATCAATCCACACATCTACAAACACCTTAATTTTTGGCAAAGAAGCAAAAATTATAAAAGGAAGAAAAAGAAAGCATATCCAACAAATGGTGCTGGCATAACTTGATATCAACATGTAGAAGAATGAAAATAGGAACTATCTATCGCCATGCACAAAACTCAAGTCCAAACGGATCAAAGACCTCAGCATTAAACCAACCACACTGAACCTCATAGAGCAGAAAGTGGGAAGTACACTTGAATGCATTGGCACAGGAGACCACTTTCTAAATATAACCTCAGTAGCACAGACACTGAGAAAAACAATTAATAAATGGGACCTTTTAAAACTGAGAATCTTCTGTAAAGCAAAGGACACAGTCAACAAGACAAAAAGATGGCCTACAGAATGGGAAAAGATCTTCACCAATCCCACATCAGACAGAGGTCTGATCTCCAAAATATACAAAGAACTCAAGAAACTAGTCATCAAAAGAACAAATAATCCAATAAAAAAAAATGGGGTACAGACCTAAACAGAGAACTCTCAGCAGATGAATCTAAAATGGCTGAAAGACAATTAAGGAAATGCTCAGCATCCTTAGCCATCAGAGAAATGCAAGTCAAAACAATTCTGAGATTCCATCTTACAACTATAAGAATGGCCAAGAACAAAAACACTGATGACAACTTATGCTGGAGAGGATGTGGGGTAAAAAGAACACTCCTCCATTGTTGGTAGGAGTGCAAACTGGTACAGCCACTTTGGATGTCAGTATGGTGATTTCTTAAAAAGTTAGGAAACAACCTTCCTCAAGACCTAGCAATACCACTTTTGGGTATATACCCAAAGGATGCTCAATCATACCACAAGGACATGAGCTCAATTATGTTCATAGCAGCATTGTTTGTCATAGACAGAACCTGGAAACAACCCAAATGCCCCTTAACCAAGGAATGGATAAGAAAAATGTGGTACATTTTCACTATGCAGTACTACACAGGAGAAAAAATAATGACATCTTGAAATTTTCAGACAAATAGATGGATCTAGAAAACATCATATTGAGAGAGGTAACCTAGACCCAGAAGGGCATATGTACTCACTCATAATTATCTTTTAGACATAAAGCAAAGAAAAAGCAGCCTACAACTCACAATCTCAGAGAATTTAGACAACAAATAGGACCCTAAGAGAGACATACATGGATCTAATCTACATGGGAAGCAGAAAAAGACAAAATCTCCTGAGTAAATTGGGAGTATGGGGATCATGGGAGAGATAGAATGGAGGAGGGATGAAGGAAGGGGAGTGGAGAAAAATATATGGCTCAATAAAAACAATTTAGAAAACATACATTAACCTTATAGTAAAACGAATGTGTTTTATAGTGCATGTGGAAATTTAATAATATTCAACTAAACTTTCATTCTTCTTTGGGATGCTGTAAATTAAGAGTGTATCAAAAAATTATAGAGAGTACTGCAAATTGCTGCATGTATTCTTCTTTTAAAACCTAGCATTGTAAAGCAAAATCCTACTGCATAAAGTTATGATCAAAGTAGAGATGCATAGATACTTCACCGGGAGCATGGAAAGACAGAAATATGAGCCAGATGTGAACCCCAATGAGGGAGCTTACTCTTCAGGAACAAGAGGAGATGTGCCTTTAATTTAAAAAGGAGAGATAAAAAGCAATAAACTCAATGAACCCTAAAATTTAGAAGTTAGAAGGAATAACCTCAATATTTCTTAAAAGTCCAAAAAGCTGTTAACATATTATTACAACACAGGAACTGGTTAATCTTCCATATTCATTCTTCAGCTAACATATCAGTGCACTTCAATGTGACTAGTCCTGACATACAAGGGCCCAGTTACATCTTTAATAGTCAAAATCCCTTCACGTGTATCTCTCAAAGGATATCTGCATCCTCATCCCAGCTGGTGGGGGACGTAGCTACTGCTCTGCACACATTGGCTGATTGTCTCCAAACACCCTTTGGTGGGATACTGTAAATTCAACATCTTACCCTTGAAAAAAATGGAAATCTAGGGAATTTAAGGCATTTCCCAGAAATGCAGGAAATCAGTGAAGAGCAGGGAGGCACAGTAAGCGCACAGATGGCATCATCTTCCTTAGCACAGCACCTCTGGAGGGGGAGAACACTGCTAGTCCCAGAGCTGAAATCCTGTAACCCATTGCATCACGGCAGGCATTAATGTCTCCAGGACTGAAATAAAATGAATCCTGTATATTTGAGAGCATGCCTTCTGGGGGTAGCTCTGTCCAGTGCTTCCTTGCTCTCCCTTTCAGGTGGGTCATGGACTCCACAACCCTTACATTCTGACCTCAAAATACAGGTTGCTTGCAAATTTTTTCTTTTATACTTCTGTGGGGGAAATGTTACTACAATTATGCACTTATTCAAAGCCCGCTGAACATGTTAGATCTTTACTAATGAAGGATTCACTTTTCCCAGCATGCTTTATTTCCCTAAGTGGATTGAGGACTAGAGCGCTGTCAGTGTAACCCTGACACTCCTTTCTTTGTATGCTACTCTGTTCTGATTCTAGGCCTTTGGAGCTCAGCTTCTCTCATCTCCAGCTTCTGTAAGCCACTGCTCCAAAAGTTCAAACCCTTAGAATCCTATGGCAAGTATGCAAGAAAGGGAGAAACTTGTTTAGTCTAAGAGGAAAGTTTGTCCCCCCCCCCATATTATCAAAGGAGATGGATTACTCTCAGAACCATTACTATTACCGTCAATGTCATCTACATTACATTTCCCATATCTACTAAAATGAAGTGTAAACGAAAGTGCCACATATGCCTGAGGAGGTGCTTCGGATGGTAAAATGACCGCAGCATGAACGTAGAGATCAGAGTTCGGATACCCAGAACCCAATCAGACATGGTGGCACATGCCTGTAACCCCAGCGATGGGAGCGGTGGACGCATAGATCCCTGGAGCTAATTGCCCATCTAGTCTAGCTAAACTGATGACCTCTAGATCCAGTGAGATTCTGTCTCCAAAAGCAAAGTAGAGAGTGATTGATGAAGGTACGAGAATCCAATCTCTGGCCTCCACAGATGTCAATACATATACATACATACAAACATGAGACAGAGACAGAGACAGAGACACAGAGAGAGACAGAGACAAAGAGACAGAGAGAAATGCACACACATACTTGCAAGGAATGCTAGATAAATGGAAAGCTTAAGCTACCACATGCCTCACAGAATGATGATAAAAAATTTCCACCACAGGACATGTTAGATGCACTGAAGTCAGTGAAGATAAAAAAGGAGAGTAAAATAATCGCACTTCTCATAGTGGGAAAATAAGTCTGGGTTGGAACACAGGACTAGTGACTTCCAACAAAATTAAAACCACCCCAAAGCTATAGGAAGTAAATGAGCATGAGGTGCTTAGCACGTCGGAGTCAACAACCCCTTGTCTTTTCATCTGTTGATGGTTCTAGCACATGGGTCTCAGACAAGTCAAATAAGCCGTTTTGAGTCTCCTCACGTAAATGCTCAGATTTCTCATAATTTTCTTCAATTTTGTTTTCTCTTAATGTGTTTTTACTCTTTCAGCGTTTCAAAGGTGTATTACAAAAGGCATCCTGTCTTCTGGCTGCATGCAAAGCAAAGTAATAAACACACACACACACACACACACACACACACACACCATAATGCAGATGGCTATGTCCAAACCCACAAGAATAATCAATAGCAAAACAGACTCACTCAAGTACAAATATTTTTACATTCTAGTTCAATCAATGTTCTGCCCGCTGAACCATGCCACTTCAGTAGGACAGCCAGTACACTGTCTGATCAGCAGTTGCCAAATGTTTAACGACCCGTAAAAATAGCTTTGTTTCCAACCTATAAGTGATACCCAGGTCAAAACAAAGCCACTCCACACGTTGCATTATTGTGCCACAATTGTTCTTAAATTCTATGCTGCAGCCAGCCAACACAAATCTGCCTTTCTTGATGGATTTTCTTTTTACCTTTCTATCATGACTATAGCTACCCAACAGGAATAGCAGCCCTGACTAAAGCAAATCACAGAATTGATTGCCATTCTGGAAAGAAGAGCTTGGCTGTTGCCCACTGCTGGTGCCAGTATCTCCTGCCAGTTGAAACTATGGCAAGGCATTATGGGATTTTTAAACAAACTATTACCTCGCTCTGCCAGGAGTGTTTGCTGTGACTCAGCTGTTTACTGGGTTCCGCCATTGTACTCCACTTCCTCTGCCCACATTCAGCTGCTACTTTCCAGAATGGTCTCTGGCAAACAGGGATTTCAGCAACTCCAGCTCACTGGTCATCCATTAGCTTACAAAACAGGGTTGATTCACTGGTAGAAATTGAGGTAAAACCACGTTCAGATGATACAGGTTTATTTTTTATTTTTAAACAACTGGTACTAAAAATTAGTAGGTGTTCTGTTTTCTTGACAGCAAGAAAATTAAGGGAATTTTAATTAGGAAATTAATTTATACACATAACTTTGGAACCAAAAGAGACTCAAGTCAAACAGTTATCTTATGTCGTTTAGAAAACTGAGCCCCAGAGAGGATATGATACTCTCAGAGCTGAGGATGAAAGACACACTTATGATCCCCAAACTAGGGAGGCGGAAGGTTGGAAGTGTAAGGCCAGGGCAGCATACATATTGAGTTCTAAGCTGCTACTTTAAGTTATTTTTCTGCTGTTGGGGTAAAATATCCAGGGTTTTAATCTAGCCCATCCTGGCCTGGGGGTCAAGGCAGCAGGAACTTGAAATGGCTGGTAACATCACATCCAGAACTGGAAAGCAAGTAACAGCAAACGTTCAGTCTAGTGAACAATTTTCTTTGTCCTCTTTATACAGTCCAGGATCTCCTACTCAGGAAATGGACCCAACCACAATTACACTGGTTTTTTTTTCACATTCATCAATGTAAGCAAGAGGTATGTGCAGAGGTGCTTCTCACAAATGATTCTAGATTCTGTCAAATTAATAAAAAAACAATCATTCAACTATGCTTTGTCTTTATTATGAGGGGGCAGAGAGTAAGAAAACACAGAAGGAGTTGGAGGAAGGAGAAGGAAATGATGTAATTATTTTAATTGTTAAGTCTGGGTCAGAAAACAAATGAAACCTGCCTAGACACTCTTCCCTGACTGACATCTAAAGCGGAAACTGAGGCCTCCCCCCTCAAACTCTACCGACATCATCTCCCCCAGTGTGCTCATCTTTACCACACTATAGATGGGAACCAGTCAATGCTCACATAGATGTCAAGTCTGATGGGAACTGAAGCCTTTATTCAGACTTCTGCCCAATGATGTTCCTAACACTCATCACTAGAGTCTAAAATTCCTTTTCTATTAACTTTTAGAAAGAGCCCTTGACCTAATCGTGACATAAGCAAATAAGTGTCTATTGTCCATATTCTGTTGCTATGACAACTGCATGAGGAAAACAATCTAAAGAAGAAGACAGACACATTTCAGTCTGTGGCTCAGCCAGACCATTCCTTTCATGTCCAAACTAGAGCTCTACTTCATATGCATGGAGCTCATGATGGAGTGATGCCCTCAAGTCATGGCAACTAAAAAGACTGAGGGGCCAGAGTCTGATAGGCCCTTCAACTGTGATGGCACAATCTCAATGACACACTTCCAAGTAGATTCTCACTACCAAGTCTCTACCATCTCCCAAAAATGCCTTTGAACTATGATTCCACCAACTGATTAATACAAAGGACCCAACAGCTTCCCAAAGGACTCATCTGCTGTAATGCAAATGTGTAGCAGGAGAAACATTGAGAGATATTTCATCAGATTCAAGCCATCACAAATTAGAAGTTCCTTGTGACAGAGACTGGGGAAATTTGTTAGTCAGTAAAGTGCTTACTTTGTGAGCTTGAGAACTTGCATTTAATTCTCAGAACCTACAAAGAAAAGAAAAAAGAAGAAAGAGAAAAAACTATGCTTGCTTTTCTGAGCTCATGGTCATGGGGAGGTGGAGGTAGGCTGATTGATCCCTGAGACTTGCTAATCAACAGCCTACTCAATGAGCTCCAGTCATAGGCCATTGAGTATCGTAAGGAGGCTGTTAGTTTGTTTCCCAGCCACCAAGCAGCTCAGACCCAAAAACCACACAGAAACCACATTATTTAAATCACAGGTTGGCTCATTAGCTCTAGCTTCTTATTGGCTAACTCTTACATCTTAATTTAACCCATCTCCATTAATTTGTGTAACACCACGAGGCTGTGGCTTACCAGGTAAAGTTCCCAGCATCTGTCTCTGGTAGGGCTACATGGCTTCTCCTGACTCCACCTCCTTTCTCCCAGCATTCAGTTTAGTTTTCCCTGCCTATCTACCCTATCAGGCCAAACCAGTTTCTTTATAAATCAGTGGTATTCACAACATACAGAGGGGAATCCCACATCAACTGAGAATCCCTGTCTTAAAAAGAAAAACATGGAGGACAGTGCCTGAAGCACAGCAGCTGAGGTTGTCCTCTACCATGTACACTCACAGACACCATTTCACAAGCACGTGTGATAGGCTAGGAGTAAAGATTTGCTTTATTTCCAAACTGCATTGGTCTTATAGATCACAGTGACCAGAACTGTGGGTGTGGCTTTTAAAGAACATGTTATAAATATGTTACTTTCACTGTCAGTCATCTGTATAACAGACTAGCCAATCCATGAAACATCATTCTTGCTCATCACTACTCAGAAAGAAAGCCATGAGCATCACTTGAACTAGCTATAGGTCACTGTCTTAGGGAGGATAGCCCCCACAATGGTTCTATACTCTAGCTGCACATTTAAAATGTCTGAGGAATGTTTTAAAATTTCAATACCTAAGTTATATTTAAGATGGGATTTTTTTTTAATTAGTGGAGCTGGGACAAACACATCTCTAATTTTAAAACTCTTCTAGAAATTTCATTCTGCAGCCAAGTCTGAGACTCACTGGCAAATTCACAAACCTTAGACTCAACATACATAGCACCAATTCCTGCATCTGTCCCGTACTTTATAAACATGGATACATTTCTTTACAGATCTCTATTTCAACTTCCTGCTAGTATTGATGATCCTGTAGCCTATCCATTGTGAACTAGTGTTAGTGTTAGTAAAGCCCTTGCCCAGTATAGGACAAAAGACTGATAGTATGCTCATAATTTGCATGAAAAATCATGCTTCCATTTGTAATAGCATATATCAAAACAGACTTCTTACTTAGTTAGGGTTTCTGTTGCTGTGAAGAGTCCATGACCATAAAGCTCTTATAACTAAGGTTGGTTTACAGTTTCAGAGGTTTAGTATATATCACCATGGCGGCCAAGCAAACATGGTGCTGGAAAAAGAGCTGGGAGGTCTACATCTTGATCTACATGCAGCAGGAGACTGTGTACCAAACAGGGAACAGCTTGGACCTCAAAGTCCTACCCCATAGTGAAACACTTCATCCAACAAGACCACACCTCCTGATAGTACCACTCCTTTTGGTATAAATATTCAAACACTGATCTATGCAGTGGGAGCATACCTACTTAAACCACCACACAAACTAAACTTTCTGTGGTGCTTATTATAACATGCAAGAAAACTACTATGTGAAAGCATGAGTATACAATTTGAATGAGACAGAAACTCAGAACACAATTCTTCCATCAGTGAAAGCTCACTAGGTGAACTCCTAACTCCTGGCTCCTTTGCTGATGCTTGTAGGCTCCTCACATGGCCGTATGGAGGAAATGGGCATCTTCCAGGAAAGTGTCCTATGATGTGAGGAAGCAGAGTTGAAGTGTAACAGAGACTGCTTGTTCATTTCCTAGCTGCCCAGACCTGAATAATCACACAGAAACTATATTAATTACAATATTGTTTGACTAACAGCTCAGACACATTTCTAACTAGCTCTTATATCTTAAATTAACCCATTTCTACTATTTTGTATTTTACCATGAGGCTCATAGTTTGTTACCTCTTGCTTCTTGGGCAGCTACATGGCAACTGCCTCTTTTAGCAGCTACATGGTGTCTCTTTGACTGTACCTACTCCCTCTATGTATCTCTGTTTAGATTTCCTTACTGGCTTTACTCTGCTAAGCCACTGACCAAAAGAGTTTTATTCATCAACAAATAACAGCAATACAAATAAAGAAGATCATCCTGCATCATCTCCCCTTTTCTGCCTAATTAAAAAGGAAGGCTTTAACTTTAACATAGTATAATTACATATATAAAACAGGTTCAATAAAGAATTATAATTACAATATTTAGTTCATTTACATTTGGAAAATTAAGGAAAATATTCTATCATCTATTCTATCTCTGTGAGTCTAAAGTTTTATATCTAATTTATCTTTTATCATAACTGGTGAAAACTATAACTATCTAGTCTTCAAGTCTTAAAAGACCCCAGAAGGCTATAATATTACCTAAGTAAACAGGATGTGCATTATAAGCAACTTCCAAAGCTGTAGAATTGACAGAGACATCTCACTGCCTGGAAAGTCACCCAAAGTTCTTCTGTGATGTTGGGGCATCCATCTTCAGCCTACAAGCCCACAGTATCTGGCAGAGTTTTTTATGAAACAGGAAATTTGAAGAACTGTTTTGCCTTGTACTGGCAAAGTTTATCAGTTGCTTCCTTCTGTGTCCTGCAGAATGTCTGGCATTTTTTTCTGTGAAGTAGGAACCCTGATGGACCATCCCATCTTTTGGCAAGCTCAGCAGTCACTTTTCTCTGTGTCCTACATGTCCAGTTCACACAGCATACCAAAAGAACTATTTGGAAGCAGAACAAAAAAGAATTTGGAAGTTGATGCTAGCAAAGTCCAAAACAATCTTCCTCAAGGAAGAACACAGCATTTTGCCAGCCCTGAAAATATACATATGAGAAAAATTATACAAAGTGAACAGGTTATCTTTATGAGTGTGTATGTTTATGCATATAAGTATATGCATGTGATAATAATTAATAAAGAACAGAGGCCATGAGACTGAAAAAGAGCTAGAAAAGGGTATATGGAAGTGTTTGGAGGGAGGAAAGGGAAAAGAGACGTGCTGTAGTTATAATTGTAAAAGTAAAAGAAATCACTTAAAAAACAAAACATTTGATTATTATTATAAAAATTTGAGAAAAAATGGACCAAACACTTGTGAAGAATCTTTACAGATAAATGGAAATTAATACAAAAATGTAAACAAATGAAAATGGCAAAAACAAAAATGGAGCACTTGTAGAAAAATGAAGTCAGATTAACTATTGAGTAGACGTTGGGGACAAATAATCAACTAACAGAGAAGTAGAGATGTGGGGGGAAACTGAATTCTTATTTAAAAAAAATACAACTAGCCCCCCAAAATAAAGGAACTGCAAATCTCACGTGATACAAGACAAAGATTTCTAGGTAATTTTTCAGTAAACTGTCAAATAAAATAAAAGAGTCTTTTTAGAAAAATGATAGGATAAATCTGACAGGGGAAAATGATGCATTGTATTCAGGAGAACAGCGATAAGAAGGGTGGCTCACGTGCTCACGCATACAAGACAGTGAAATAACTCCATACCAAATGAAAGATCTGCCAACTGTTTATGTTGATGAATTCAAGGCAAAGCCATTTCAGACAAAAGCTAAGATTTTCCTGAAGCAAAACCTCAGCTCATTAAAATAAGAAAAATGCTCAAGGAATTTCTTCAGGCTAGAAAAGACTCACACCAGCTGGAAACCCTGGTTTGCAGGAAGAATGAATAGACCATGCACACACACACACACACACACACACACACACACACACACACACGGTACTTGGAGATAAGGACCAAAAAGGGACATTTGGTTGGTCAATCCCTTAGTTGATTGGATAACTAACAAGAACACCTCATCTTTATGAGATGCTCAGGCTGTGAGCAACACCTACAATGTCAAGGTGGGATATCACAGCTGCACAGCTCCCATGTTAATGTCATGGAGACCACGTGTTCATCTAAAGGAATGAATGGCATGGTCGTTCAGTTAGATAGCCCTTGAGAAAACTTTATTTTTGGTAAACTATTAAGCAAGTGTCCAAAAAAATCCATTCTGTTGTTTCTGCTAAAACTACTTCAAACAACAAATGCAAAAGATGCCACCAAATTGGCATTTTTATGCATCAGAAGAACACTGACAAACTTTTATATGGACATCCAATCAATCAGAATCAAATCTTCCCCTAGTCAAATCACAGGAAAGTTTGCATTGGTTTAGTGCAAATATCACAGGGATGGATTGCCAGTGGAATATTTAATTGTCCAGAGTACCAGAGCATCCACAGGGTTTTAAGAGCCAGAGAAAAAATCCATATGCTCACAAAACATTAAGGACATTGAACATAAAAAGAGAAGTCTGTCTTGTAAATTTCTTATAGCACTTATAATTTTACATTTTCCTCATTTTTTTTCTCTTCATCCCTGGAAGGGTGACATTTAGATAGGGAATCACCCACCAAATGACACTATGCAGAGTTAACCTTTTTCAAGTACATAAGATCAAATTTTTAAGAACTAACATTTATAAATATAATTCATCTTGATAGAAGAGACAGGATGGAACCACAACCCAGTGCTAAAGGAAGTTCCTAGGTCATGTAGTGCTTGGTCCTTGCCTGACCACCTATCATGTTTCTTCTCATTGCCAATAGCATCATTTTGCCCATTACCACCTGAAGCCCCTCGTGTATACAAGAAAAAAAATTAACTTTCTAACTCTGTCTCATCTCCTTCTGATAAATTTTTTCATTGATATATATTCACTCTACAAAGTGAAGGGTTTTTAATCATTTATTTTTTATGTGCATGTGTATGACTTCATAAGTTTGTGTGTACCACATGCAAGCAGGAGCCAACAGATACCAGAAGAGGTTATTGAGTTCACTAGAACCAGAGTAACAGGCAGTCGTGGGCCACCGTGTGAGTGGTGGAAACTGAACCTAGTTCCGCTACAGGAATAATAACCCCTGAGCCAGTTCTCCCAACTCCAATGTGATAGGTTTTATAAGGACATTTTTTCATTCAAGTATATCCTATATTATCATATTCAACACCTTATTTCCCTCTCCTATACCTTCCCATGTACTACTCTCATTCAGTTGCCTAGGGTTTTATCAACTTGACACAAGCTAGAATCATTTGGGAAGAAGAAACCTCAACTGAGAAAATATCCCCACCAGACTGGCCTGTGAAAAAGTCCAATACATTTTCTTCACTATTGATTGTTGCGGAACGGCACAGAATATTGTGGGCACTGCTATCCTTAGGCTAGTGGTCCTTGGGTACACAAGAAACAAGCTAAAGAAGTCAGGAGGAACCAGCCAGAAAACAGCACTCCTTGGTCCTTCTGCTTCAGTTCCTGCCTCCAGCTTCTTGCCCTGTTTGTGCTCTTCCATAAGTTACAGACTACTACCTGGCAGCATAAGATAGCATAAACCCTTTCCTCCTCAGGTTGCTTTTGGTCCTGGTGTTTCATCACAGCAATCAAAACCCTAACTAAGACACCTTTTACTGACATAGTCTTCCCTCTAACACAGTGCTATCTTTTTACTTTGTTTCTTTTCATAAACTTCTTTTGCCTGGTACTGTAAATCTAGCCTTGTACTGTAATCTGAATCCTTCTTTCCTAGAGTTTCCACTAGGATTATTTGTATTTATACCAATTTGATGCCCCACAGAAAGATCATAGCAATAGAACTGTCTTTATGCCGCATCCCTCCTGATCAAAGTCTTAACTACACTCTAATACCTAGAAAACCAGAATCAAATCAAGCATTGTGCTTTTTTGCAGTTATTTAACAGGGGTAACAAGTTGCCTGTGTTCCGTGACCTGCAAGGATGTGGAGCTCAGAGGACAGCTTGCAATAGTCCAGTCTGCTCTCCCCTTCTACCATGTGGAGTCCTGGGATGAAGCTCATGTCACCAGTTTTGTCCCCACTGAACCATCTTGGCAGTCCTGGAGCAATGCTCTTAAATATAATAAATGCAGTGACATATTTTATGTCTGCTTGTGGAACAGACCTCTTGAGACTTAGTGCTACTTGTGATGGCAGACTTTGGGGAAAGTCACGACGTTTGAATTTAATGACAGAAACATTAGTATGTTGATTTAAAGTACTGATTGTTTCATGTACACATCATAATACTTGTGTTCAAATCTGTACAGAGTACACCAAGAACTCCTAAAATAAATTGAGGTTGGATGATAGCAGTATGGTAATGTAGACTTATCAACTGAAGCAAATGTACGGCAACAGTGGAGTGTTTGGTGATAGGGAGACTGCCTGTTGGCCAGAGGGAATGTAAAATTCTCTGCACCTTCCTTTCAATTTTGCTGTAAACCAAAAATTACCCCCAAAAAACCTTTTAAATAATTTTAATTTCTGTTATTTTGATTGTTCCATTTTAACGAGAAGACGTGCTGCAAAAAGGCATGGTGGGTTTCTGTATGTGTCTACCCAAGCTCTCCACAGACAAAGGTCAGCTAGTCAGAAGAACACACTATTTCTCCACAGGCAAATGTCAGCTTATGAGAACACACTAGTTTTTCAATATTTTTATAGTTGTCTATTTCTTTGCTCAAAATAGGAAAAAAAAAACCAACAGGGAAAAGTGGGAGTGTGGCAGAGCAGTGTGAAAATCCTAGGTATTTCACTTCTGGTGTCCCGTGTTATAGTTTTCCAATTGTAGACATTGTGTCCTACTTAGAGCAATCAGAAGAAACTAACTCGTACCCAAAGTTGGAAACAAAGTTTTTACTTCCCATGTGAATGTAAGAAGACAGAGAAGTCTTGTCCAACAAACTGCAAGTCACAAAATGAATGGGATCTGTAACCAAGGGCGTTATGCAGCACTGTTTCATGGCTGGAATTACAAGCTGTGCCTCGCCCTTCGTGTACCAATAACGCTGTGGGAAAATTTACTCTGGATTTCTGTTCACATCCTCAGATTTGAGAGGTCTCAAGACAAATGTCATTTTGACACAGCCAAGAGAAACACAGCACTGAACATCTATCTTGGATTTTGAGAGCCACGGTTACAGAGCCAGACGCAAACAACTCCTTGCTAAAGCCTTGCTAGAAAGTACATCGATTACTCAGAATGAAAAATCCCAACACAAAGCATGATTTATAGAAAGAAAGAATTATTTATTCCTCTTATGTACAATTCATCAAGTTATGCACTCACTTGTAATTTTTCATTGCGGGCATCATCAGTTTTTAGACTTTACACTACCACCCATTTTCTTCCTGTGGTGTTTGTTTGCTCCGAGATGATTTATTACTGGATCTGTTACAAATTCTTGTTTATTCATCCCATTTATGTGTCATCATGAAAATTCTGCTCCAAAGAATATGGGGGAGAAGAAAATACTATATCAAGGACCCTCAAATAACAGGGGCCAGTCTGTTCTACAAAGCAAGTACCAGGACAGCCAGAGCTATTACACAGAGAAACCCTATTGCAAAACAAAAAACAAAAAAAAAAAAACAAAGCAAGAAATAAACAACAAAAAAACAAACAAAAAAAAAACAGAATCCAAACAAATAGCTTAGAGGAAAAAAAACATATCGAATATAGATGCTTCTTTCATTTTAGCCTTAAGGGTCCCCAAATCTCATGTAGTGAAGGCTTGATCTTCAGTGAGAGATAGTAAAATGTTTAAGATATGGCATAGTGGAAAGTCATCTGATCAACAAGTGTGCTGTCAAAGAAGATTTGAGGACTCTAGTTTCTTCCCCTCTCTCCTTATTTTCCTCCCTTCTTCCCCTCTATTATTTCTTCTTTCTTTCCTTCCTTTCTTTCTTACTTCTTCTCTCCTCCTCCTTCCTTCTCCCCTCTCCTCTCCTCTTTTTTCCTCTCTTTTTCTGAATATGTAGTAAATGTTTGTGTTCTGCCATATATCCCTGGAATTATAAGCAGCAATAATCCTAAGGTCATGGGAACTGGTAATGGACTGAAACTTCCCAAAACTACAAGTCAAAAATAAACTTGTTTCTCTCAGTGAGGTCATTATTTAAGGTACTTATGATGGTGACAAAAAGCTAACACAAATGTTTAGGGTGGTTGAAACAGGAAATAAAATAGACACTTAAAAAAAACACAAATTATTCTCAAATGTCCCAATTTCAAAAGTTTTTCACACCAGACTTGGTGTCACATGCCTTTAAACCCAAAACTTTGGAAGCAGAGGGTTGACCCCAAACTCATAGAGATCTGCTTCCCAAGTGCTGAAATTAAATATAGTGAATTTTCAGATGTTTCTTGGTTTAATAAAATTATGACATTGCAAAGTGATTTTCCAACCCACTGATTCTCTAATATACCATGAAACACAAAATATTTCAAATTTCTCAGCTTTATTAGGTCAGCTCTATAACCTCAAATGTTCTTCAGTTCTAGCTGTCTCTACCCTCATTCTCTCCCTTAATCACATCTCCCCTCCCCTTTCTCAACTGATCCTCCTGTTCCTGCCTTTCCACATATACTCTGCCCCAGTCTATTAATAAAATATATTTTATTTTTCCTTCCCAGAAAGATCCATGTGTCCCCCACTATTCCCTTCCTCTGTGCCTAAGCTCCCTTGGTGTATAAGTTTTAGCTTGGTTATTTAAAAATTAATGCCTTGATATAAGTGAATAAATACAATATTTATCTTTCTGGGTCTGGTTTACCTCACTCAGGATGCTTTTTTTCTGGTTCCTTTCATTTGCTTGCAAATTTCATGTTGTCATTTTTAAAAAGCTGAGCAATATTCCATTGTGCAAATGTGTCATGTTTTTTCTATCCATTTTTCTAGGGGCATCCAGGTTATTACAAATATCTGGCTATTATGAAGGGAACAGCAATGAACATGCTTGAGAAGCATCCCTGTGGTAGGATGTAGTGTCCTTCGGGTATAGGCCCAAGAGTGGTCTAGCTGGATCTTGAGACAGATCAATTCCCATCTTCCTGAGGAACCACCACTGATTTCCATACAGGCTGTACAAGTTTGCACTCCTACCAGCAATGGAGGAATTTTCCCTTTGTTCCACATTCTTGTCAGTATGAGATGTCACTTTTGTTTTTGGTTCAAGCCATTCTGACCAAAGATAGAATATCAAAGTAGTTTTGATTTGCATTTCTTTGATGAAAAGGATGTAGAGGATTTTTTTAACTGTTTCTCAGACTCAGACATTTGAGTTTCTCCTGTTGAGAATTCTCTATTTATATCTCTACTCCATTTTTAATTGGATTATTTGGCTTTTTAGTATCAACTTTCTTGAGTTCTTTATATATTTTGGATATTTGCTTTCTATCAGTTGTAAAGTTGATAAAAATCTGTTCCCATCTGTAGGCTGCCACTTATTCTGAAAAATAGTGCCCTTTGCCATGCAGAAACTTCTGTTTCATGAGGCCCCATTTACTAACTGTTCATCCCAGTGCCTGGGTTAATGACATTCTGTATTAGAAG
Source organism: Arvicola amphibius (assembly GCF_903992535.2). Lineage (NCBI taxonomy): Eukaryota > Metazoa > Chordata > Mammalia > Rodentia > Cricetidae > Arvicola > Arvicola amphibius. The sequence continues at coordinate 12,507,887 of NC_052049.1, read as the reverse complement.
TCTTCTCCTGTGACAATGTGGTCAAGGCTATTAGCATCTTCTCCTCTATCTGGTTCAGTGTACCTGGTTTTATAAATATATGCTTTTTTCAGTTAGAAAATATGTCAATATTTCCCAGCATGTCAAGGACCTGGGCTTAAATATCACTAAGACTGCAAAACAATTAGATAAAAATATTAATAAAAATACTGTTAAAATTAAAATACTGTTTCAAACGAAGCCTAAGAACAGTCTACAAAGAAAATTTTTATTTTCTGAGCAATTATTAGTTCTAATTTTATTATGATTATTGATATTTTACATAATAGAGGAGTATATCATAGCAGTAAAATATTTATTTTTAATAGCTTCATATCTTCCTCTAACAGTTAAAATCCTTGATTTGTGATGTGTTTCCATTAGATGTCAATGTCCAAAGAAGAAGCTGCCATGACTTCAGTATTCTTCACAGACCCTAGATCACCCTGAGACTTCAGCCACAAGATTTCGGGGTCCTCTCAGAGCCAAAGACACCATATCCCAGAGAAGAAGTAAGTTGTCATGACTTTTTTCATTTCTGTAGTAATTCATCATTCAAAGGAAAACAAAAGGTATTCAAATTTGAAAGAATTAGAATTCTCTATGTGATTTTCGTCTGTTTTAAATATTTGACAATTACACACACAGACACACACAGAGAGAAAAGGATTTCATTTTATATTGCATCCTTTTTCCTCCATCTAATACTGTTTTCTTGAGAAGAAGAAGAAGAAGAAGAAGAAGAAGAAGAAGAAGAAGAAGAAGAAGGAGGAGGAGGAGGAGGAGGAGGAGGAGGAGGAGGAGGAGGAGGAGGAGGAGGAGGAGGAGGAGGAGGAGGAGGAGGAGGAGGAGGAGGAGGAGGAGAAGGAGAAGGAGAAGGAGAAGGAGAAGGAGGAGGAGAAGGAGAAGAAGAAGAAGAAGAAGAAGAAGAAGAAGAAGAAGAAGAAGAAGAAGAAGAAGAAAGAGGAAGAAGAAGAAGAAGAAGAAGAAGAAGTAGTTTATTTTCAGGCTGTGGTTAAGTGCACATCCCACACAAAATAGTTAAATTTACTAAACTACAAATAGCTATGAAATTATTTGATTTGATTTGATTTTGCTAATATTCATTCTTTTGTTTTAAAACCTTTTTATTGACTCTTTGTAGATTTCACATCATGCATCCAGTCCCATTCCTCTCCCCATCTTTTCATATACACCCTCTGCCCTTGCAACGCCCCCCACAGCCAAATTTAAAAGACAAAAGAAGGAAAATCTCATCATGGAAGCTGTAGTGTGACACAGTGATTCACACAGTATACTCTTTAGTCCATGTACTCACAAGTGTTCATTACTATGAGCCATTGGTCTTGTTGGAGGCCTCTGGCTTCTGCTACATTATCTATACTGGGCCCTCACTGGGACTCCTCTTGGTTGTTGCCCTGTGTCATGGAGATCGCGCCACTTTGGATCTGCAGGATCTGCCTCTTCACGTGCTCCCCCAGTTCATTGATGGGGTAGATGTTGGAATGGGTCAACTCATAGCCCTGTGTCTGGGTCTGGGTGGTAACTGGGTTGGTCAGCCCACCAGCTCTCCCTCAACCTCACCACTAGGGTGAGCTCTGCAGCTCTGCCCTGGTCAACTCACCCAGTGCAGAAGGCAGCAAGGGGCAGGGCCAGTTCTCCTGCTCTCTCTCCTTTGGGGTTTACTGACATTCACATCAGTGGGGCCAACTTTATTGTGCTGGCCAGGTGAGGCGCAGGGCCCACTTCCCAAAATTGCTGCAGCTGATGAGGGGCAAGGCCAGCACTCCCACCCCTGTTCCCCAGAGGTCAACTCTCCTGCCTGGAGCAGGTGATAAGTAGTGATGGAAAGAAACCATCTTTCCCTTGCAAACCCTACCACATGGCAGATGGCAGGGGTGGAGGTGGGGAGGTTTCACCTCTTCTTTCCGGGCTGGCTCACTCACCCACCTGCCCCCTTATCCCGCCATACACACCCATCCCACCCCCACCAACAGGGTTAGCTATCCTGTGTTACCCAGGTAAGGTGCAGGACCCATTCTTTCAAGTGCTGCATCTAATGAGGGAAAACTACTCATTCTTTTGAGAGTAAATTCTGAAATATTTGCAGCCTAAATAAGAAAAATAAAGTAAGACAACGTCAGCAACTGTCAACTGATTCAGAAAATGGGTTACATTCATAATTTCCACTATATCAAAGATGTCTAAAAATCGTTTCAGACTTTGATGTACTTTTTCAAAACATAGATGTGTTTTTTATTCTCGAAATAACTTTTTGAAAATGTAAATAAAATAACCTTTCAGCCTCCCACCCTTTCCACACATCCCCTCTTTTTTTCTACACACTTAGAGAAAGTGTTAGAATGTTCGAATGTCTGTGATATTCTGCATCACTTTTATCCGATAGAAAAAGCCAAAAAAATTGAAACAGCCTGATTGGAAAGTAGTGATTTAGCTATTGTTGGATCATTTCACTTCCATTTGGGAGAAGTGTTTCATGAGAAATTCAAAGTTTGGACGAATGCCTGAGGATTAGAATTGCAAAGAGCTCTATCTCTTCATATCCTTACCTATATGAATCTAACTTGGATTTCTTCTCTCTGTTCTCTCTCTCTCTCTTTCACACACACACACACACACACACACACACACACACACACACCACACACACAAATTTCAACTTTGCTTGGACCCTATATCCCCTAAAGATTCTACTTCTCTTCTCAAACTGTTTTCTGTTGACTCCAAATATCCCATGTTAGAAGTAAGATTAATGCAATGTTGATAACTTCTGACTAAGGAGTACTACCTCCAGACAAATGGAGCTCTCGCCTTATTAAACTCCTCTATTGAGTGGTCTTATAAGAAGCTAGCTGATGAAACCATGGTGAACATGTTAGCAGCGCTCCTCCGTGGTATGTGCTTCTGTTCCTGTGTCTACTCTTGCTCTGACTCCCCTCTACGGTGGAGTGTGATTGGGTAGTGCAAGCCAAATAAACCAGTTCCTGTCCAATTGCTTTTGGTCAGTTTTCTGTCACATCAGTAGCCAAACTAGGACAGTGTCATTGTTCGTGTCAGCTGTCAGCTTGACACAACTCAGAGACAGCTGGGAAGAGGAGATGCAGCCGAGAAATTGCCTAGATCTAACTAGCCTATGGCCATGTTTTTGTGAATCATTTTCTTAATTGCTAATTGTTGCGGAAGGACTCAGCACACTGTGGTGCGGTCATCCCCAGGCAGGTGGGCCTGGACTGTATAAGGAAGGTAGTTGAGCAAGTTAGGGGAACCAAGCCAGCAGTGTTGCTCTGTGGTCTCTGCTTCAGCTCCTGCCTACAGGAGACTGCTGAGCTCCTTTCCTGTCTTTCTTCACGATGGACTACAACCTTTATGATGAAATAAGACCTTTTCATCCCCATGTTGCTTTTGGACATTGTGTTTATCACAGCAACAAAGAACAAAGTAGGACAGAAGGGGAGGAAGGGAGAAAAATGGAGAATTCGGTACTCGACTTGGTCTTCTTTTTACCCAGTCCATGCCATTACAGGAGGTCGATTGGCCATAGCATGAATGCACTGACCTCAGTGGGCCGCTCAGGAAAAGAACATAGAAAAGGAGAACTTGTTGAGAAGACCAAGTTTTAGCAAAGAGAAGACTGGGGATGAGATAAGGGAAGAGAGAGTGGGAAATGACTGCAGTTCGTTAATTCCCCAACATGTTATTTTAATTAAAAAAAATAGAATACAGAGTAGAAAGACCCCCAAAAGGCTGCTGCCATTCGAGGATGCTGAAAATAAACACCCAGTCACATGCTGCACAGCAGAGGAGGGATGTGGGGGATCCAGGTTTTGCTACAAATAGCAGAACTCTTTAAAGATAGAAGTGTTAGCTATGCTCTCCCAGAGATCTTTGAAACTACAGCACATCTTAGAAGTAATAAGTCCCATTACCATTTCCTTAGCAGGGGAGGTTACATTAAAATGAGCCAGCCAATGTGGAGTGTAAAGGCCTATTCTAACGAAATCCATTTGTATGAAACCAGATCGCCCTGTTTAGGCATCGGCTTTCTGACCAGTCATTAAGAGCAACAAAGAAAATCAGGGCCTTGGGTTAGTTTATATAAACACCATGCTGCAGGTAGTCTAGAAGGAAGGATTAAAGTGTAATTTGATGGTGTGTGATTTTGAAAGCAAAGGAGACTTGAGACAGGTTATGCTAACCTAACACTGTTTACTTTTTTAACTGTAGGGGTACAGAAAACAGTCTACTCTAGTAAACTTTTATTCTAAAAAAATAAATAAATTATTTTAAAACAGCAATACCTGATCATCGCTAAACTTCTTGAACTGAAAACACAAAAGGCCTTACGTGTGTTTATTTTTATTTTGACTTTAAGAACTTGTTCCTTGGCTCTGAAAATTGTAATTTTAAAAATAGTTTCATTTGAGACTTAATTTTGTGTTTGCTTTCTACAAATACATTAGAAATACTTCATTGTGAGAAAGCTATCCCATGCTAAGATTTCACCATTTGAGGAGTTACTCTATTGACTTCCCATCAAACTGTCATGCCCTAGATCCTCCAATAGAAACACACTTTGCTTAAAATGTAGCTGTATGTATTTTAAATTCACACCACAGTTCACAAGGGAGAAGGATAATGAAGATGCCAGAAATGAGAAGATTGGAAGCAAACCTGGGCACATGGGGTCGACCCAAGATGGCTCTAAGACAACAAAATGCCCGTGTTAACTCAGCCATCAGTGCAGCGCCCATAGCGACATCAGCACTTCAGGCACCAGGAGCAACCTTCACATAGCAGCAAACATCCCTCAGGTAAAGTGGAAGTCATGATCAAGTGTTCATGTATAAAAGTATCTAGTGTGTTATAGATAGAGCATTGCACTTCTAAAGCATGCAAGAGCATAACAGCACTGCGGTCAGACATGGACCACAGGTACAACAGTGGTCCCATAGAATGATAATGGAGCTGAAGACATCCTGTCGACTGATGATGCTCTAGTTTAGTGCACAGCTTATCTCTCTGTGGTGGGGTGACACTGAGTGAAAACAAACCTTCCGTGTACCAGTCACATGTACAATTATGTGTAGTACACAATACTTAATAAAGAATGACTTTGTTATGGTTTTATGTATTTGCTACATAACCATTTGTCATTATTTTTGAATGTACTCCTTCTTACAGAAAAGAGCTAACAATAAGTCATCATGCCTCCTTTTGTGGGAAATGGTCTCATACAGCTCCTGTTAATCCAACCTCATGGGTGGACTGCTTTCTCTTGTAATGATTTATTTCTTGTTATTTTGCTCACCTTGAGGAGCAATAGAATTTGTACCTACACACAGACCCTTGAGGAGCAATAGAATTTGTACCTACACACAGACCCACACACAGAAAGACACACACGCACAGACACACACATACTCTCAGTGTGTAGTAGGCTACACCATCTCACCTTGTCCATGTGCACTTTACAAAAGTCAAACAAGAGCATCACCTAACAACACATTTCTTAGACTTGATCCCACTCTGGTGATGAACAGGTATATAGAGTGCACACTATTAAAAAGTATCATTTCAGAAGACAAAGAGGTTGTAGAATCAGGTTGATCCTTATAAAATTGCTGCTATTTTATCATTTATGTGGCCAGTTACGTCAGGAAATAGCAGGGCATTAAAACATTCACTTGACCCTGTACAACTTATGCTTGTCCTCCAGGGGTCTGAAAACCTGCCCTCCTGTCTCAGTTTCTGAGTAGCCGCCCTCCGCACAGCCTATTATAGCATCTCCACTAAATCTCCTCTTTCCCAAAGCAGACATCCAGTTTCATCGAGTTTGCTCTAAATAGATCTGTGGGGGAGACAGAGTATCTAATCCATGACTGTAGTTGCATGTGAAGGAGAGGGAGGAACACATTTAGAATTTACAAGTGCAATCAGACAAGTCACCCCAAGACGAACAGACCTTGCACACTTCAGAAGATGGTCATCTCGGCCTACACAATGTCAAGTGAGCCTCTTTAACCTTCTCATCCCTGAGATCAGTTACATAAGTCCCCTCTCAGTTACCTAACCTTAGCGAGCACCAAGCCCCCAAAAGGAAGTTAGGGGGAAAGGTATAAATTCCTTGCATAATTTTTTGGGCAATCTTTACTTTGCAGCCACCCACCAGATGTAAGGAAGCATTCCTCCTCGAGAGCCATCTGTCCCCTATAAGATATGAGAGGTTTACATTCGATGGTAGAAATCAAAGAAGTAAATTGACCTAGGTTTAAATCCGGTCACCTGCTGTTACTGAGGGTGCTTAAATTCTCTACCTACAATACGCTTGCCTGCCAGGTGGAACTGCCCCTCGTCATTAGGGTGAAATGAAGTCAAGTTTGTTAGGTATTTTTTTAATGCCAAGGTACAACTATAAAATCAAGAGAGTTTATATGGGGAACAGAATTGAGATGGTAAAGTACTTTAAAACAAAAACTAAAACAAAAAAACAGATATAAAATCAGAGCGGGTCAAAGCTCAAGGCTCTGAAAACTCAGTTCCTGCAGAAATATTTATTCTGGACACATAAGAAGGATATGTTAAATCTGTTAAGATAACAAATGCCTCCAGCATACCTAAAGATTCTTCAGGCCCAGCACACTCACGGGATAGCATCTGTGGAACACCTCCCACAATGATGCTCAGAAAGACAGCTCTGTGTAGTTCCAGCACCCCCTCAACACAATGTAGAGAAAAGGGGGCAGTCAAACTTTTCATTAAAAAAAAGAACCCTTACCAAGACATTAGGGACCCAGTAGAGCCTGTGAAACCTAATTTTGATTACTGCACTGTTTATGTGAAAATACTTAAACAAATACACCCAATATTGGAAAATAAATGAATACCAATATGGTTATTAGAGTATAACCTGCATCGCCACATTTAAAATGAGTGTAAGATGTGAAGGAATATAATTGCTATAACTTTCAGCACACAAATTTAGGCTTTAAGGAATATATATATATATATATATATATATGTATGTATATATATATACATACAGATTGGGCACACATGTGATGTGTGTGTGTGTATGTGTGTATGTCCTGAAGCTCCTCTGAAAATAGGCAAAGTTTTCTTGATAGAATAGTAGATTGGAAGGACATAGTTGCACCAACTTCATATAAATTCACTATAAGACGACTTTTGGTGACATATAGGATGCAATTCATTGTGCACACACACACAAAAAAACCAATATGGATATTTAAAGAAATCAGTGTATTAGACAAACAAATTTTAAAAACAAAAATTTCAAAGAGCAAAGAAGTGAACTGTCTTCTTCCCAGGACCACTTGCTTTCTCTGACACACTCTAAAGATCAAAGCTGGTTCATTAAGAAAGATCACAGAAGGGGAAAGAAAACCCAGCAATACTGAGACATTCATACAAGTAGCCACATCTTGCAAATAAAAGTATCTCTAAATGTTAGGTTTTCCTTAGAAAACATCTGATGAATTCTGAATCAAACACAGAGCTAAGGAGTGGTAATTTTTAGGGTTAGTCCGCATAAAGAAAGGGGCATGGTTCAAAATATGGCTCATCTCCCCAGTATGTTCACAATATAAATATGCCTTGTGTCAAGGTGCTAATGTGTAGACAAAGTCCTTTCCCAGTTTTCAAATCTCTTTGTTGGGAGCTGCAGACCCTCAGACCTTAAACTTTCTGTGACCTCTTGCCTGCTGGAGTAAACAACTTGTTTTTCTATCCTTGCAGCTGCTCTGAGCACAAAACCCTCATGAGTTCCTGATAACAAGGAAGTGGTTTCTGGTGGGCTTGCAGTAGAAAATCCTGAAAGCTAGGGTGTGGCACTAGTCAAGGAGAGCCCTATAGAAGCTGCCTTGGAACATAAAATTGGCATTCTTGCTTCAAGAATGACCCGTATCTATGTGTGTTCTTTAATTTCCAGACCCTTGCCCAGTTGTGGTTCCAGGTGGTGCAGGCACCACATTCGTTATAAAGTGTTTGAGAGACTGAAGTCTTAGAGAAAGACTAGAACTAGAGAGTAAGGCGTCTTCTAACATATCATCCCAGGCTTGCTCCAGCACAATCTCTCAGGTGTTAAGCTCTTGCATTTATCAACCTCTCAGAGAGAAAGGGAAGCATTCTCTGATGGAAGTGGGGTCCTGCAGATCTGTGACCCCAGCTTGTAAGTATTTGACACATGGGAGCAGATCACTAATAAACAAAGAAGAAGGCAGCAACAATTGCCGAGTGAGACAAATAACAGAAACAGGCATAGGATAAAAACACATATACTGTTTTTGCTTTATAGCTGCTCCTTGGCTGACTGTAGAGGTGCACACCTGTAAGCTGAGATGAGAAGATCACAAATTTGAAGCTCACCTGGGCTACATGGCAAGATTTTGCCAAAGGAGAGGGAGGAAGAGAGGAGAGGAGGAGGAGGAGGAGGAGGAGGAGGAGGAGGAGGAGGAGGAGGAGGAAGAGGAGGAGGAGGAGAAGAGACCACTAACCAAAACAAAACATGCAATGCTACATTTTGATTGAATGATTTTTTGCATGTTAAAGAATTAATAAAAGTGTTTTACATATGTAGAATCTCAAGGCTTCAAACGTATAAAGAGTAATCATTCTAAGCCTTAAAATTACAGTATCTGAAGTGAGACCTCATTGGCTGAGTCTGACAAGAACCAAAGAGTGGCTACTGACCCTGTCTTCGCTTCTGTTCTGTTTCTGTGAAGAGATGCCATCAACAAGGCAAAGCATATGAAAGAAAGCAGTTACCCAGGTGTTTGCCAACAATCTTAGAGGGCTAGTCGTGCTCATCATAGTGGGAAGCAGACAAGTGTGGCACTGGAGCAGTAGTTGAGAGCACTGCATCCTCATCCACAGGCAAAAAAAGAGAAACACTATGCCAGGCATGGGATTTTGATGTTGCTGTTTTTCATGGAAAATCGACTTTTTTTATAAGTTCTGATTACTATTTTCCTTTCCCCTACCCCTCGAAGTTCCTCCCTACCTCCCTTCTCATCCAAATTTACATCCTTCCTGTCTCTCATTAGAAAATAAACAGGCATCTAAATAATAATAAAAAAACACACAGTAAGGTACATCAAAAACAAGCAAATCAGATATGATAAAACAACCAAACAAGAAGAAGGACTAAAAACAAAAAAAAAGGAAACAAAATTCATATATACCGAGGGAAACACATGTTCACACACACTCAGGCATCCTATCCAAACACAACACAATATATACACTAAGGGCCAGCAGGACTTTGTTTTAAAATGCCATGACTTAACTTTATGAGACAAGAAACCTCCAAAGATGCTGAGTTCATTTTCTGTTGGACATCTACTGCTGGACATCATGAGGCATATCCTCAGTGACATTGGTTTGTTTCCCTCAATGACACTCCCTTAGAAAAAACTAAATTTTTATTTGACAATGGCTATCAGTTGGAGATCGCTAAGGACCAGACATGTGTCCAATTCTCCTTTCTGCTCTAAGACCCCATCTAATGTAGGTCTGCAGGTCCTGTGCATGCTGGGAGTTCAAATGTGCACCAGCCCTGTTGTGTCTAGAAGGGCGTGAATCCCTGGAGTCCTCCACCTCCTTTGGCTCTTACACTCTTTCTAGCTTCTTTTCTGGAGAGTTCTTTGAGTCCTGAGAGAAAAGACTTGATAGAGACATGAGTGTTCCCAGGTCCCTCACTACCTGTTTACTGTCAGACGGTGCGTCTCTGTATTTGTTCCCATCTGCTGCAGGAGGAAGCTTCTCTGATGATGAAGAAACAAGGCATTGATCTACAAATATACCAGAATACTGTTGAAAGTCGTGGCTATGTTCCTGTAGCATAACAGTAGTGTTTAGTTTTCTGCTAGTTCCCTGGGCAATTTAGTCTCAGGTCCTTCATCACCCAAGCAATGTCAAGTATAGGTTCAATCTCAAGGCAATGGGCCTTAACTCAAATCGTGTCTTGGTTGGTTACTCCACAAACTTTCTGGCACTATTGCACCAGGGTATCTTTCGTGCAGGTCACTCTTGTAAAACTGAAGGGTTTCCTGCTATGTTTGTGGCTTGCGGAGTACCTTCCAGGACTGTGAATACTAAGCCATAGTGGTGAAGGCACAAGCACAACTTCTCTGTCTCCAGTACATTGTGAAGGTGTCTTCAGCAATAGGGTCTTTCCACCAAAGACCTTGGGTCATTTGGGGGTTCCCATGGACCCGTTTAACCAAGAATTCTCTTAGATATAACCCATTCCCAATACTGTGAGCTTTATTTGTTGAAGAGAGATACCAGCTAGGGCTCAGTATCCTTGTTATTTTTTGATTGGTAATTTCATTTAAAACGTGTATGTGTGTGTGCATGCACGCACATGTGCATGCATGTGTATGTGTACACATGTGTGCGGGTGGTCATTCTTATGCATATACAGAGAAGTCAGAGGAGTACTCTGAGTATATTCCTCTGTCACTCTCTGTAATGGGTTGGTGTGACTGTACCCAGCGTTTCTGCATGAGTGCTGGGATTGGGAACTCAAGCCCTTATGCTTCCACACCAAGCACTCTTAACCACTGAGCCATCGCCCCAGCGTCCCCTGCTACCACTATCTTTCTTCTTGAGATTTCCACAAAAGGAAAATAAACAAGAAGGGAGAAGACATAGGTGTTTTCCAAAATATTCCTTATTGAATAGTATCTTTTATTCTCTGAAAGCCTCATATCGTTCTATAATGTGTATTGATCATATACACTCACTGTTATCTCCATCAAACTCCTGATGCTCTTTGCCCCATCCCCCTCCCTACTTTGAGTCTTACTTTTCCTTTTTTTTTTTTTTGTTTCAATGCTAATAACCCCTGAGTCCAATTAGTGCAACCGTCTAAAAGCAAGCAGCCTTCACATTTAAGAATCTCGGACAAATCCACAGTATAGATATAAGAGAAAACCATAGCTTGGCATTTCACCTCCCTCCTGTAGAAGATAAAGGACTTGATTTCAATGAGCTAAGTGGTCAGTGTACATCACCCTTGTTTTAACTGTAGGCATCTCTTATTACTGTTCCTTTTTAAGGGAAATTTAATTCCAAACAATGATAAGGAAAAATGCAAATAAATGGCCTATTGTTTGGAGATTATCGGTACATAAGCTGTTTGTTTCTAATTGTCTTATAATTGGCATAAATAACACCAACTTAAAAAAGAATCTCTGTGTCTAACTAAATAAACCAATTAGTTGAGAAAATAACTTAGAAAAGTGAGTTTGGAATATTCAGTCTTCATAGTAGCATTTGCTGGCTAAAGTTATTCATAGTGTCATAACCATGGGGAATCAGGCACAGGGTAGGAGTGGAATTAGAGACAAAGAACCAAAATGTGCTGAGCCCTGCACAGGTATCAGGCCTTTTTTTCAGTTCATTACAGAGGTCATGTGGATACGAAACCAACTTCACACAGATCATAAATGGGCGTGAAAGAAGGCCTACTCATTAGCCCAGACCCCCGGAATGCCTCACTTAATGCAAACTACTTCAGGACGTCCCATGTCTGAGTCCATTCCAGCTCCGATTTCCTTCTATCCGAAGATAGAATAAAGCTGCTGGCATCTGGACTGGTGTGAAACGTTGGAGATTCCGATATATCAGCCTTCTTTCCCACTGATCTTTCTCCCTGGACTTCAGCTGGCAATCCTCTCCTTCCTTCTCATCTAAGAACGTGCTCCAATCCTTCTCTCTTCTAACAGCAGACTTAACGATGAAAACAGACACAGCTGTCAACACGTTCCAGCAATCCAGTGTGCATATTCATTTTACCTGGTTTTGTGTCTTTGTTTCTGCCAATCGCTTAGGAAAACAATGACAACTGAAATCATAAACAAAGAAAGAAACTCATAACATGCTTAGAGCCACCATTTCCAGAACACTGTAACAGAAATTATAAATACATACAAAAGGCATTCTTCTCCCCAAACTCCACCTCTTAACTGGCACTCAATCCGCCTTCTCTCTGAGCTCACAGTTGACGTAAGCAGACCCTGCTGATGTCACAAAAGCATCTGGCACCTCTGTATTCTAGAGCTCAATGTCCAACACTTAGGTCCCACATAAGTGTTTCTGCTGCCTCTATAGACACTTCCTTTGTAACATGGGACCCTCCAAGGTAAGACTGCACTAGCAGCCAACACAGGCTCATTCCCTAACTCCTGATTAAAGAATGTTTGGAGAAGAGGGCGTCTCAGAACCAAGTAAAGGTTCATGCTTGTCGCAAGTAAACCTGTATAACGTAATTATCTGTTTAACACTCTGGCATTCCTCACTGTCCACATGATGATACTTTGTGCCCTGTTTCACCTTACACACCCAAGTCATTATTTTTCCAAACTAGATAGACGTCTTTTCCTCCTTCCCTATCTTTTGATTTTGATCTAAACTATCACTCACTTGCATTTTTAGCATTTTCTCTCTTTTCTATTTGTTTTGAAGGTATCTCCTAGTTATTATCAACTTATCTTGGAGAAAATTAATCCCAGTCACCCTAAAAAATGTCTTGGAAGGATGGGACAGCATTTAACATTTCAGAGATTTATTTCCCATACTGTTGTGGAATTTCCCTTCCACAAGCACTCACTTGATTGTTCTAGGTCAAAACCTTTCTCATACCTTAAATAACAACATTGCTCAGAATGACGTTTTCTCCACAGCTACTGCTTAACTACTCATAAACATAGAACGGCAGGAAGGGGGAAGGGGTTCCTCTTTGACTTCTGTCCACCGCTTCATCTGTGACTCCCCGTATTTAACATCAAAACCAAGCAAAAAGACACAGCAGTTGGGCCACTTCTGCCCCTTTCACCTCTTCCTTCCCTTTATCAAATCAGTTTCCAGAACCTTGCCACTCTAGCTTTCTGGGAGATGGCAAGACTCAGAAAGGAAGTTAAAAATTATGTAATAAATTAACTCAGTGACCTCAATTTCCTTGCCTTTTTGGTAAATAACTTGTGGGTTTTTTTTTTTTTTTTGAAACTGCAAACATGTTTGAGAGTTCAAGCCAGCTTGGTGGTCAGTCATCCCGATGCTTATATAAGCATGCAGCCTTCGCTTGGCAGACACCAATTCAAACAGCGAAAGGGAAGCGAAACCAAAACAGGATGGATCTGTGTGTGCACAGCCAAACAGGATGGATCTGTGTGTGCACAGCCGTACCTCGGTCCCCAGACCACAGACAGGCCACGCATCCTCTGCTACACGACATGAGATCGAGACTCTTGCACAATCCTATGGCAGCTAAACTTCAAATAACTTTTGAAAACCTCAAAATAGCCCTAAAGCCCAATTCTCACCGCTTTATTGAGAGCCATGGGTTATAGATTGAGATCTAAAACCTCAGAAAACACTCAGAGTCTAGCAAAGCCATTGTCCCCATCACCGCCTTGGTTTTTGCCTTGACACTGTGAGAACAGAGGCAGGTGATCAGAGGCAGAACCTCTGCCACTGCAGAAATGGAATAATAGATCGGTGAGGGAATGAGAACTGGGCTCAGGCATAAATACTAACTCTTCACTGTTAGTTCCCTTTTGAATAAGCAAGACCCTCCATCAGTTAGTGGAAACTTCCCAGCTAGGAAACAGAACTTGAGACCATAAGCTCCCTGCTTATTACATAGACTCAGAACAGCCGTGCTTATCACTAGGGTTCCCGCGTCCATCCATGCCCCACCCCACATTCATTGCTTGCTTTGTCGTTTCTCAAAGCACCTATCAGAATAGGTTTAGAGGCCTTTCATTCTCCTCCAAATACTCATCCAAAGGACTTTGAACCCACACGCAGAGCCTGCGAGCCTGGAGCCACCCGAATAACTATCTACAATCTGTGACCTGCAACCTGTTCTCAACCTCCACCTCTTGAGACTCTCCTCCTTCAAGGCCCCTGTTCGCTTGTTCTAAGCACTTGGGGCTCCTTTGAGGCCTTTGTATTTCTACTCCTTTCTAAGCAGGTCTCCTGGCCTATTATCTCACCTTTTTTAACCCTCTGCTGAGATATTCCCTTCCCAGTGAGGTATGTCTAGTGACATTATCAGAACTGATAAGCTATGGCTCTCCACAATTGGTGCCCCATGCCACTCTGCTCCTACGTACAGTATTGATCACCATCTTATATTCATATTGTGTGTGTGTGTATTTCTCTTTCAATAAGATGCATGCTTATGAATTTTCCCTTCTTTTGTGCACTGTTAAATCTTACCACCAATATTAATGTCTGGTGCACAGTACAACAAATTAACAAAATGGGCAATTGTGTACTTCATCCTTCCATCTGACTTCAGACGGATGACTGTGGACTACTGGTCCCTGGCTATTGTCATTATCCTACTGAGGACATTGTGTTACAGAAGCACTCTGAGAAGGATCAAAGAAGTGTTGGGTGGCTGAGGAGTCCAAGACTGAAGGCAGTCATGACCATCCAACTGGCTCAGAATTACTGTTTGATCCGCAGTATACTCCTTTAAGATTCCTCCTGATTGGCATTCTGTTGCCTGTTTTAGTCATTTAAATCTTCACAGGTGTTGGGGGAAATGAGTTATTTGGCAGTATTCTTAGAAAAAGAACATCAACATTTTGAAGTACAACAAAGTGAAAATACTTCTGAAAATTAACTTAATAATTCTGACATTTCTCTACTGAAAATCAGCTCTATGGAGAGTGCAAAAAGAGGCAAGGAGACGAAGAATCCCCGCATTGTTGTGCTCTTTTGATCTTTCCACTGCACCTACTTCATTTGAGTAATGTGTCCAAAGACTGATTCTACCTCCCTCGCCCACTTTAATAAAGGCTCATTAGTGGATTAGAAGAGATTTGAAACTGAGCCCAGTGGAGTCAGCAGAGACAAGTTCCAAACAACCGTTCAGCGTATTTTGAAAAGTACCAAGCTAGCAATTTGGAAAAAGGCCACCAGTAAGATGTGGGGCAATTGCGCATGAGGAGCCCAGGCAGACAAAGCATCCCCCCTCCTTCTAAGTGGGCAAGAGCAGTAACCTGGACCGATGAAAAGGAACGAGGCAAAGGCTTGCATTTAGTGTGAGCCAACCCTGACAAGACGAAAACAGCAATCATGTGGAAAACGATGATGGGAAAGCTGACGGACTGCGAGAATGAAAAGAGATAAACGCACACGGCCACTTAGCCTGTCCTACTTAGGAAACCCATCACCCTCCTCGAAAGCTTCAGGACAGCTCCATGGCAGCATGGTAGTTTCCCCATCCCTTGGCAGCTTTGCACCAATTGGAATATCTCCTTGGGGTGAGCTTTGACAACATCCCCAGAAGATGTGGCATTTCGGGTCCATTCTCGCCACCAGTTACTGTGCCACCCTTGTGCTATCCCACTTAAGTTGAGACACTCAAGTCTTCACAAGGATAGGGTCACTCTTTTTTACTTCATCTGCAGCCCCTTTCCTACCCCAACTGATGCCAGTGAATGCATCCATAGCTGCAAATAAGACAGAAAGAGATAGCATTATAAGAAAGCTGTTAACACAGCTTAAAGAGTTAAGAAAAAGCACAGCAGAAGGACATGCTGCTTCAAAATGGTATTTCTGTAGATTATTATTTTATCGAACATTGCTTTGTTTGGGCATTTTTTTCATCTTACTGGCCTTTTGCTTGTATTTTATGCTTTCCAGGGTGTGTGTGTGTGTGTGTGTGTGTGTGTGTGTGTGTGTGCGCGCGCGCGCATAGTGTGTTTCTTAGCTTTGTTTCTTTTTGTTTTTTAAATTCTGTCTTGTCTCTTTTCTAAGGAAAAAGAGAAAGAAGGCATGACGTTGGAGGAGAATGAGGTGTGGATGATCTTGGAGGAGGTGGTAGAGGATAAACCGTAATCAGAAAAAAATATCTTCAATAAAAAAGAGAAAGAAAAATTTTAAAGGTAGATGTTGGGTTTTTTATTTATACAGTGAAATTCCAAAAGCTAAATTTGACATGGGCATAACATAAATGGTGCCTTCCATTCTCCTGGATACGCTATACATTTGTGGTTATCTTCAAAGAAACAGAGGAACAATCTTTGGAAATGGCACTGGAAGCAGGATGGAGGCGGAATGCTAAGGATGGAGCAGGGAGAAACAAATGGCCTTGAGGGACTTAAAAGCAAGAACTTCAATAGGAAGGCATAACAGCAGCCTTGGTACTGCTTCCTCACAGCTAGAGATACAAACGGCTCAGGAATAGCAAATCTGACAATAAAGTTTCTCACGAGATTAAGCAATATCTGAAATGCTCTGAGAAGGCATAAAATATGAGGATGTGTGGGGGTGGCTCAGCTGATAAAGTACTCGCCGAGCAAGCACAAAGACCTGAGTTTGATCCCCAGAACTCGTAGTTTAAAAGCCAGGCAGGCATGGTAGCTCACACTTGTGATGCCAGCCCTGGGGAAGTAGAGACAGGCAAATCTCTGGGAGTGGTTAACCAACCTAGCATTACTTAGTGGGTGATTCCAGGCCAGTGAGAGACTACAAAGAAATAAAAAATAAAAACCAAGATGGACAATATCTAAGGAATGATGCTTGAAGTTAATTGTTGATTTCCATGTATATATGAACACATATGCCACATATACATATTGCTTCCACACATAAGTACCTGGGCATGCGTGGACACACGTGGGGACACGCATGCATACCTAGAAAGAGAAAGGAAGTAAGAAGAGAGAGAGGAAAAGAAAGTTAAATGTTGGGAAGGAACAAGAACTATGTGACTCATAGAAATAATGTATAAACAGAGTAAAAATAACCACACAGTGGAGTCTGACGACCTCTTCGTATGCATTCCCATTTCTGGGCACAGCATCACTGTCTAGCCATTCACTCATCCCAGATGTCTGCTATCAAACTCAGCAAACCGAAGCTCACATCCCCAGGCAGCAGCTGGAATCCTGCATGGATCCGGTCTCCCAAATCCTTGGGGGAAAGCTCTCTTAATGTTGTTGTCATCATAGTCTTCCCTTGTCACAGTGACAGTGTCTGAGAAGTCACTGTGGTCCTAATAAATATTAAAATTTGGAAAAGAATAAGCTGGTGTGTCTTCATAAACAGTGTGTCTTCATCAGCGGTCCTTTGGCAGCTGCTTCATTCCCCCCCCCCCTCCTATTCTGCTCAGGCCTATGCCTGATCCACTGGCACCAGCCCGACTGCCCTGCAGGATGAGAGAGAGCTCAGCCCCCTGCAATGCATGCTGCTCCTCAATGCCTGCAATGGTTCTCCACCTAAGGATAATGACTAGGCATGTCTTAAAAGGTCAGTCCCACTCTTTTTTTTTTTTTTTCAGCATAGTAAGCCCTTACTCTTTGTGATAAATGTGGCTATTGGCATCTCCAATTGCTTTTCCAAAATCATTAAAGAAAGCCTAAACCCAGAGCAACAGCTCATGGCTACCTTGGGAGTGGCGGCAAGTGAAGGCCTATCAGGCTAAGAACCAATGACCACTCCTATATTTGTAGCCTACAAGGAAGAATCGCAATGTAAATAAAGCTCTGAGCTCTGCATGTACTGGAAACCATGAGTAAACTCAGCAAAGGCGTATGCACAGACTCTAACATTTAGAAATGCCAGCTCCAGCTCTTATTCCAGAAGAGATGCCCTCTTGAAGCTGCTCATTTCTGCAGTTCTGTTTCTTAGTTGGTATCAGATATACCTGTAACTGCTCTGGCAAGGTTCAGATTTGATAGGGTAATGGATGAAAATAAAAGTATGATAATTTAAAAAAGAGAAATTGCAGAAGAGAGGGCAAGGGAAGGAAAGATAAAAGGTAGGAACTCGGAGGAAGCCTTGCACCCCTGGAAGGAGCCACAGGTATCAGACAGAGGCCTCTGGGGCTCCGTTGTATGCCAGGTGTAACAAAGCACAGCAAGCATGGCGAAAGAGCAGTAGCGGAGGCCGCGCCTAGAAATGGATTAGCTAATGGAGATTTACGGCACATCTGTCCCGATGCATGTGTAAAATTTGAAGCCAATTATTACAGATCAGTATTATTTTGCATTAACACATCTCAGTGTCCCTCTTTAAATCAAAGTGAGGCCTGGGCTGCCCTGAAAGAGAAACCTCCAGTCACCCCGCCTAACACCCTTTGTTCCCAGCCCCTCGATTACCATAATAATTGCACAAGTGCCATGACACATGCCAAGAGATGACTTCCAACGCATTGTGTTTGTTCTGGCCTGGCACTGATTTCCGTTTCTGGGGAGACTTCCTTGCTTTGCTGACACTTTCTCTGAATGTTTCAACCAGAGCTGCCCCCACTCCCATGATGAGCAGGTGTTGGTGATGCTTGGGTTCCTTGAATATGATCACTTGTGTAACACTGACCACAGCCTTTGCCTCGTTTCACATTTCACAGGTGGAAACTGAGTCTGGGAGGAGCTAAGCAACTCTTGCAAAGCATCACACCTACGACGTCCTCAGCCTGAGTTAAAAATGACAAAACTATTCAAAGATAGCTTTCAATTCTTAGACATTCTAACTTGTTAAACAAGTTAGCATCCGTTAAGAAGTAAAAACTACTTCTCAACTGGCTGTCCTCACTGCTCTGTGGCCACAGACTTTCATCTTTGGAATGTATGCGATTCCTCACTCTCCCTGATTGTAGAGGGTTCTGTTTCCACTTACCTGAAACCTTGAAGATTCAGTCAGAAAACCGATAACTGAGGATTCAAATCTCCTCCACCATTCTTAAATGCTACTGGTGTGAAAATGTCATAAATAATTTAGTAATTACTGAAAATTCATAATGTCCCTAGAAATGAATGTGAAAGAAATGACCATTGTCTTACCTTTTAAACTGCCCAAGAAATACCAATCAGCTGTCATCTTGAGCCCTGAGGAAAATGTTTGTGTTTTTCCTGTTAAGGGATAAGGGCCACCATATGGTGAGCCTTCCCCTCCTCATTTGTCCCTATTAGCCAATCACATCAGATTGTGAGGTCAAGCTCACACCGATGACAATAGATGTGGTCACTACCTAAGTCAAGGATAAGAGACAAGGCGTTTTGGCAAGTATGTTCATTAGCCCAGTTTGGATTCTATCACATCCTTTAAAAAAAAAGAAATCACCTTGCCAAATGACTTTCCCTTGATCCCTTTGTGGGCACCGGAGCGATTATGCAGTTCTCGAAAGTTCCCACCGTGGAACTTTGTCTAAAAGTGTCAATCACAGAAGAAAGCTGACTCCGCCAAACCACCTCTATAAGTAGCACCATTTCAATTGCACGAATTCAGGTTGCCTGTAGAATTCACACTTTTGTAATACAATTATAGGCTAATATTACACTTGAACACAAAGCTCACTCAGGCAGGAAAATGGCCACTACAAAAAGCAGTGGGGGGGGGGGAGACAACTACAACAGCCTGAAAACTCAGGGATGCACCAACCCTACACAATTCTACATATAGAATACCTCCACGCACACATCTCTGTCTTTAGTTTGTCTCCAGGACAAAGAACCTAACCCAGAACCCAATGCTACCCATCTTTGTCCCATGTCTTTTTACCAACAAGAGCTCCAAGACCAACTTGTTCTCAATCGGCTTTCTCTTGATAGTGGTCTACAAATGAATGTAAAAACATTCTACATTTGTTGGCATTGTGTTCTGCAGTATTCTGCACACACATTTCTTATAGCATTCCCAACAACTCTGCGTCAGCTCAGTACATATAATTTTCAACATGTCCTACATATTGATATTGCAAACAGAAGGGTGATTTAACCTGATCATTGGTCACTTGTTTTTTTTAAGACAATATGGTCAAGATTCATAACTCAATTTTCGAAAACAAAAATGGTCATCAATAAACACACTTGCATAGAACCATCAACATTCATGAAAGTTCCAATTAAACAAAAATCAAGAGCATATTGCACAGGTAGAAAGTAAGTGTTCGTTTGAAGTATGCTCTTTAAATCTAAGCTTGCCATAGCTTACTATGATATGAAATGCCAAGAAGGGAAAATCAACTCAAAATGGGAAACCAACATTACATTTCTTGCTGCCTACAACACAGATGATGAAAACTGGATATGCCTGGAGATCAAAGAATAAGAACACTTCATGATCTGTCACTCCACTGACGGATTGCTCAAGTCTTGGTGTCTTTGCCCCAAGAATTCTGGATCGTAATCTCTCTCTCTCTCTCCCTCTCTCCCTCCCTCCCTCTCTCTCTCTCTCTCTCTCTCTCTCTCTCTCTCTCTCTCTCTCTCTCTCTCTCTCTCGCTCCCTTCGTTTCTCCTATGCATTCTCCCCCCTCCCTCCTACCCTCCCTCTCTCTCCTTCTCCCACTCCCTCCTTCCTTCCCTTCTTCATTTCCATCCCCTCTCCCTCCCTCCTTCTCTCCCTCCTTTCTTCCACTCTTTGTCACTCCCTCCCATCCTCATTCTCCCCCTCTTCTTGGTCACTAAAAAAGAATGAATAGTCTGTTCTCTAATTAAATCATGCAGACTAGAACAGCTCTGTAATTCACTGTCAAGAGAAGTATTTTCCGGTTATTGACATTTTCTCATTCTCTGCCATGGCTACTAATACCCCAGGAATAACTAACACTCCAGTGGAGACCCAGGGTCATTAGGAACCAGGTAAAATAAGGAGGATACAACTGAGCACCCCAAGAGATGCAGAGTTGTGCATAGAGCCACCCTGTGCTGCTTCCTCCTCTATGTCTGCACTTCATGCCATCTGTAAAGCATTTGTGGAGAGCTGCTGGTACTTTCCATGTCTGCTTTTAGCCTTCTGACGTCACAACAGCAGGCAGAAGCTCAGCAACTGTTCCCTAGAAGACAGAGCAGTCTAGCTTGTATTTTGAAAGACATATAATAAATTCTCTAGGTCAGGAAGGGAGAAGCCATTGACTGAGAGGAGGCACACAGGCAGACCAATCCCTCCTGAACTGATAACACACCCTTGCTGGAGCAGACACGGAGGCATAATTTGCCTGGCACAGGCTGGACTGCAGTACTAACTCTGGGCACTCAGAAATCCAACTGCCCGTGCCAACAAATCATGACTAACATTCAAGCTAATTACAGTCTTGTGTAGCAGCCTCAGGAGGCTTTCTGTCAGTAGGTAGGGACATTTTAGCCTAGCTGCTTCCAGCCCTCCCCCACCACTGTGAGTGGGATCATCAACCAAAACTACTGGGAGAGGCTTGAGATATTCCCTGTTTGCTTTTCAGATGCTCTTTGACTTATGCACAGATCACATCTCATTACACTCCTAATAAATTGAAAGTATCTTAGGTTGGAGCTCCTGAACATCATAGCTTAGCAATGCAGCCAGTTGTAGAAAACATGCTGTTTTCCTCATGGTTGGGTGGCTAAATGGGGGCTGCAGCTTACTGGATGCCCAATATCACAGAAGAGGATCAGACTGTCTATTGCTAGCCCAGGTAAACCACAAAACTCAAATTTAAGGTACCCTGAATGTCTGTATCTCTTGCAACAACAGAAAAGCAGTTTTAAGACAAACCACTCTAAATCAAGGGCATCTGGATGTATTTATTTAACGACTGAGTCTTTTTCATAGATAACAGACATCTTTATCAGGAAAAAGAGATAATACACCTAAAAATTTCTCATAGGTCATTCATTATTCCTCCAAGTCACTGCTATGTCTAAATAACAGATGATTCATGGGCATTTGGGGCTGAATTGCTTTCCAGAACTGCTAAGGAGCAGGCTTTCTATTTAAATTCCTCTTACTCCTCTGCTTCCCAATCTTGCTGTTTCCTTTTACCACGGGACTGAGTCTCACTAGGATCACATTTGGATTGCTGACATATTATGTTTATTGCTTATCTTCTGTCTTTGCTCATTTGATTCATTTGTGTATCTCCGGTTGCCTGAGTCATGTTTAACCAGAGGAGGAACTCAAGAAATATTTGTTCTGTGAAAACCTAGTGCATTAGAATTTCCTCTTTTAGCACCATAACTATTAGAACGTTTCCATCAAGAAATACTGCAGCTCAGTTCCTTAATGGTATAATCCATTGTGAAATTGGGGGTTTCTCTTCTGCACCCAGTTCTTAATATGAATCCGTATCTCTGACACAATTACCAAAGGGATAAATAGGAGTTTTACTCTCTCTCTTCAAATAATAGCCAAAGTTACACTAGGATAGACAAAATGGAAAGCAGAGATGTGAGCGTTCCCATCTGTGCTCAAATGCTCACCCGTGTGCACATGTGAGGTTTAAAAGACCTCATCAACTGTAACATCAGGGAATAAAAGGGTAAAACGAAATATCCAAAATCAAAATCCAAATAAATATCATTTCTAATATTTATCAAAGTTGTAAATTCTTAACTCCAGAAAAGAATGCAGATAAAAAGAAAAAGAAAGGGAAAGAAAAAAAGATAAGAAAAAAGAAAAAAAGATCTTTAAGGAGCTGGAGAGGTGGCTCAACAGTTAAAAGTTCTCTCCACTCTTACAGAAAAGCCAAGTGGGATTCCCAGCACCCATGCCAGGCAAATCACCTGGAACTCCAGCTGCAGGGCAACCGATGCCCTCTCTGGACTCTGCACGATCTTGTACTTGTGCGCGCGTGCACACACACACACACACACACACACACACACAACTCTTTAAAAATACGTATTTTTAAATATTAACACACATTTAAATAATAAATGACATTTAATAAATATTTTTGATTCTGAATTGTTTAACAAAAAATATAATTTTAATTATCTTGAAATTCGTTCATGAAAACAGAAAAACAGAAACCATAATATAGACACAAAGTCTCTATAAGGTAATAACAAATCAGATATTGTTTGATTGGTTAGTTGGTTGGTTGGTTGGTTAGTTCCCCAAACGTTGTGCTACTAGTTAGTACATCTTACAAGTAAAATTTCTATGAATAAAGAGAAGAATTAAGGAACATAATAAATAGATAACTAGATGATAGATAGATAGATGATAGATAGATAGATAGATAGATGATAGATCGATAAGAAATAGATATAACTTTAAGCCAGATATATGTACTATACACCTATTTCAGCTTCTATTTAACTATATGTTCATTGTTCTTGATGATAGGTTTCTTTATGGCATGTTCATCCACATGTATCATGTACTTTTGTATTATTCACTCCATTTCTTTCTCTTGCCTTCTTCACTGGTCTGTAGGGTCCAGAGAATGATTTATGATAGTGATGCCTTGGGTTTTGAGTGAGTCAGGCTATTAAATATATATCAAGGAAAAGTAAAAGGGTAAACAACATATACTAGTTACGCAGCAATATATATATATATATATATATATATATATATATATATATATATATATCAAATGGAGCACTTCACACATCCAAATGGCACAACTGAGAGAACCAACAAAGATAATATCATCCAAGTGGGTCTAATCAACTGGAGTGTCTAATTGAGAGACCTGGGCAGAGCAGTGTGCCTTTGAGTGGCTTTTTCAAAAGAAAGAACAGCAGCAGAAAGGATGCGCCATTACACTGGGCACTTAGTGGTCCAGAAGAAAGAGAATGAGGAAGTTCTGCTGAAACTGTCAGGCTACAGCTCCCAGCAAGAGCTCAAGAGTTTGGGGTGAAGAAGAGCATTCTCTCCATGGACCGTAGATGAGCTCCCTGCTTCTCTTTCTACCTGCAGGCATTTCGTATCATAAAGTAAACATCTGTTGGAAACAGTTTACCTTCTGACTGTTCTCAAGGACAGCATTTTGACTCTCAGATTATTTTGATGTTATGTTCCTTTCTTGTCACAGACTGGGAAGGGGGGACGAGTTCATCCCCAAACAAAGGCTCTAAAAGAGGACACTCTTAGGTACTTGGGTTTGAAATGAGGGGGGCAACCCAATTCTAGAGCCAGTTTCTCAGTGAACACAAACCACAGTGACAATTCCCAATACACCACACAGTACCTTACCATTACTCTCCCCAAACAAAACAGCCTTTCCTCAACAGCCACACCACATAGATTATTATTTTTCTTGTACCTTATTTTGAATCTATCTTTTTTACAGAGAAAGGGCATAAGGCATTTATCTTTTGGAGTTTGACTTATTTCACTCAACCTAGTGATCTCTAGTTCCATCCACTTTCCTACAATGATGTGATTTTATCCTTCATGACTTAATCCAGTTCCATTGCATATATACATATACTTCATCGATTCATCTGTTGATAGATATCTAGGCTGACCCCATAAGTTGGCCACTGTGAAGAGTGTGCTATCATCACAGTGAAGGAAACCCACTGGTTCTGAAGCCTAAGAAAGAAGATCTTCTCACCTTTGGTATTATGTGTAACCCTAACACCCTAGGTGTATATTTGAAATTAACACTATAAAGATCCACTTCAACAAGTCTCATTAGTTGAAGTGCTTTAGCATGACAAAAACATTAAATGCATACTAATTCCATTTAACATAAATCATGTGCTATCATAAGCATATATGTGAAGCGATCTCGGTCATATGCTGGCTATTATTCCTTATGTAAACACCAGGTTATTTATGTTTTAACTCTAGTGCATTGCTCAAGGTCAGTGTCTATGGCATATTATTAGAGAAGCTGAGCTCTGAGCGCTACAGGTTTGAAGCTTCCTCCAACTTTAGGGCCATCGACAGTATCAACCCTATGTAATTGGCTTCTGTTGGTTTTGTTGTTGATTTTGTTATCCCTCCTCAGACATCTAGAGTTACACATTTATAGCAATTCTACCCACACGTCATTTTGAAAAGGGGCTTTGATATAGTCTCTAGTCTAAAAAATAATTGAGTTCTCAAGTAGAAAAATCACAATGTTCATAATGTGATTATGACATGTTAGTTGTATAATTAAACACACACACAAGCTCATTTTTACTTCTTTTTGTAATAGTAGTGAAATGATCTTATGCCCTTGCTGCCTCTGTGTGAAGGGAGAACAAGCTGCTGCAAGACACAGTCATATGTATCACCACAGTGGGTTTAGTGGAAACTGTACTTAGGTTATTGCAGCTGTTCTCAACCTGTGGGTTACAACTCCCTTAGGGGTCAAAGGATCCTTTCACAAGGGTCACCTAGGACCATCAGAAAACATAGGTACCTACACTACATTTCATAATGGTAGCAAAATTATAGTTATGAAGTAGCAATAAAAATAATTTTATAGTTGAGGGTCACCACAATATGAGGAGTTGTGTTAAGGGTCAAAGCAATAGAAAGGTTGAAAGCCACTGGCTTATTATGTCCTAGGCTTTAGCCTCTGCCTAAGACAGTTATACCCTGCTTGAATTTCATACAATTCTTGGTACTAAGAAGTTGGTGCTTCTGTGGGAAGTGAGTACATCAAGTATATTAGTTACTTTGTATTGTCCTGATACAGAACCATGACCAGAAGCAAGTCATAGAAGAATTTATTTGGACTTACAGTTCCATAGGGAGAGTCAATAGCAATGGGGAAGGGAAGGCAGCAGGTGGCCAGAGCAGGAATTTGGTTGATCACATTTTGTTGGCACACAGGAATCAGAAAGGGCCAACAACAACAAAAAAAATAATAAGATGAGGCTATGAACTCTTAAAGCTATATCACAGCAATGGACTCCCTCCAACAAGGCTGTACATTCTAACAGTCAAGCCACCTCCCCAGATAGCACCAACAAGTGGGAACCTAGTGTTCAAACACAAGAGCCTGTGGGTCATTTCTCATTCAACCACACCACCGAGATACAAGGCTCCTCTCTGTTCATACATGGTACCTACCTCAAGCATGGTACCTACCTCAAGCAACCAGAATGCCATTCTCTCCTGTAATATCTAGATGGGGAAATGTTGCTTGTACATTTCAGCACAGTGAAGCATACTGGAAAACTTGTGTTCCCTTTCTTTGCTGGTCATTCCACTGGCTCAGTGATTTTTAAACCACTCCCCCTAAGTTAGGTGTGTCTGCCCATGTGGAGCATGAAACACTCTGCTTGTATAAAATATATGAAAAATCTGAGTTTTGACATAATAAACTTAAACATACCGTATTGTTATAGGAGTATAAGTATTAGCCATGAGATAGTGGCTCACAACTTCAGCCTGCTTTGGAATCATCTGGAGAGAACTTGCTAAGACATAGATTTATGGACTCACTCTGAAAGGCTCCACTCAGGGCTCTGAGGTGCAGTGGGGATGGTGGATTCCTTATAAACTACCAATTGGTGAAGCTGCTGTTGTTCAATGGCCATGAGAGCATAGCACCGGGCTATGAAATTAATGCAGTTGTCCATTCAATTGGATTGCTTGAGCTGTGCAGAAAAGGCCTCCCGTTGCTGGTACCTATTCCTGAAGGATTTCCTAAGGACATACTTCTACGAAAAGGATGCTATACACCCCTCCTGAGGACCAGACGGCTGCATAGCAGTGCCCAGCCCTTCCCTGCCGCCAGCTTTGCCTCTTCACAGGGCGGCTGCTGAGCAGGCACGTGGAAAAGTCGATGATTGTGAAAAGCCTCTTAGCTACCCTCAGGGAACCAGGGCACATTAGCACTCCCAGTTTGAGACAAAACGATCAAGGTCTCACTCCTGAGTGTGCATGGTCCTGACTGGAGAGAACCACGCTGGGGATTTGGAGATGTGGCAGCTTTAGGAGCCAGCAGCGCTCAGCACCGCTTTGTGTGGGGTTCCCCTGAGACCCCGGTCCCGTGTGGTTACAGCTGGTTCTCCATCTGTCAGCTCTCAGTGCATTTGGGGGGCATAAGAATGCAAATGCCAAACCTAAGTGTTTTTTTTCCTTTTCTTTTCACCAGCTGCTAAAGGTTGACAAAGAAATTAGAAGCAGAGAATATTAACACGTCCTCTCCAATCTGCAAAGAGGAAGCGGGTGTCTTAGAGGAGCTGGCCATAGCTGTCAGATAATTGTGCTCATTCCCCTTGAACAATGAGCCGGCTTGTACTCACTCTGCTCTCCCAGTGACTGCCCTTCCTATGCTGCTTTTTCCTGTGGCCTAGTTTCCGTTTGGGAAGGCTTCAGTGCTTAGAGTTCAGGAAAGAAATCAACGTGAGACAATAGTTTCTCTAGATAATAGTTTGCTAATATTTGGGGGGTAATATCCCACTCAGTAGCTAATATTTGATGGAAACATAAACTATGAATGTCCATATACTTACCGTGATTTTAGAAAAGCTCTGGCTTGCTACAGTTATTTCATCTATAGGTGATCCACCTTTGTGAACTTGGTACAGTTATTTCATCTATAGGTAATCTACCTTTGTGAACTTGGTACAGTTATTTCATCTATAGGTGATCTACCTTTGTGAACTTGGTACAGTTATTTCATCTATAGGTGATCTACCTTTGTGAACTTGGATGGTGAAGAGTGAGTTTTCTTTTCCATACAAACCAAGCCTTGCATTAAGCAAAGAACTATGTGCTTATTTGTTTTGGTTTGTTTTGCTTTGCTTTGGTTTTTGGTCTGTGGAAATGCTTTAAGTCTTATAGGTAAATGGGATTTTAAATAAGACACCGAGGAAATGCTTTCCTTTTGAAAGAGCCTATGTTGCAAAGATGGCTAGCCAGAGCTAGAAAAACGGCTCCGACTTGAAATACACTTTGGAATTGGCACATTCTACACATGAGGTTTTTATTTTTTATTTACTTATTTATTTAATTTGGGTTTTTGAGACAGGGTTTTCCTGTGTAGCCCTGCTGAGACCCGCCTGGCCCTGCCTCCTAAGTGCTGGAATTAAAAGTGTGCACCACCATACCCGGCTTAACCAGTCAGTTATTAATTTGATCAATCTGTGGATGCAGAAGAGCATAGCTGTTATGCACTGCCTTCTGGGTCACCAGGGTTAGCTGTACATGACACTGAGAATAAGAGGGGCTTGAGCCGAGGGGCTTTGTGAATTTTAGCAAGGCTCAGGAGCTGGAACCTGAACTTCTAACTCCTGACTCATTCCTTCCTATGACTCCATTCAGAAGACTGGACAAATGAGTATGGGGTATATGGAGGAGAAAAGGGGAATCTACGCTATCCCCAGACAGCCAGTGGAAGGTGCAAAGGAAACAGCTTAGTCATGATGCCCCTACCTTTCCCGTTCCTTCTGACACTGACTTTACACTATGTGGTAAGAACCTAATAATCCTCACCCCAAATGGGTCAATGTTCCAAAATGGAGCGATCTTCTTCCACTGGTAGCCTGTGTTCGACTGAGATTTCTGGCCTTGTTGGGTAGTATCCACTAAGGACAGGCCCACTTGTGTTGGTCAAACTTGACTTACTTCTGACAAGCCCATGTACAAAGGAAGCAACTAGGAACCAGGGTTTAGAATCGGAAGCTCGTGCCACCTTCTGCTTGGGTCTCATGGAGTAAGTAGATCCTTTCATTAATGCACAGCATCTCCTTATTTCCTCAAAGTAGACACATAGATGGAATTAATACTCAAGAAATGGGATAAGGGTGCAGGAAAGGAAGAGACAGGCATGCGCTAGGGACAGACCTTCAAGCTGTGAAGCTCCGATGCTAGTGAGAAGACAGGAGATACATCAGGGAGCGCCTCAGGGTAAAGCCAACTCTGAGAGCTTTGAACCAGCTGATGGCAAGCTCTGGCGCAAAGGGAGACACTGCTTTCTGCAGGAAGGACATGATGCTCATGTCTCAGACATGTTCCATGCATGGAAAAAGAGTCCAGAAGTGCAGCTGGGGCATGAACGTTATACAGAATTGGAAGGCGGAGGCACCAATGGCTGTTTGCCAACTCCCCAGCTTAATGCAAATTTATTTTGTAGGCAGAGCTGAGGAACACACATTGCAATCTTCACACAAATACTGGCCACCCTTGTGTTTAGTTAGTGCCGATAAAGAGCTTTCCCTAGCAATTCAGTGCCCAAAGTGGGAACTGCAGTTAGTTGCACATGGCATGGTCATGCCACTAGTCCTTTGATTCTGACTGATAAGGTTACTATTGTTCAACAATGAGAACATCATGTTTCTTTACTCAATTGTTGTATTTTAGACATGAGAGGGAGTTGTAGAAATAATTGAATCCATTTATACATGAGGAAATCTGGTTCAGCCTAAGCAAGCTTCTCCCCAACTTGTTGACTCCTTCTGGGTTTCTAAAACAAGGTTCTTGATTCTCCTTAGAGAATTCACAGAAGAGCTTTACAGACATCCTATGAAATACAGACAGATGAGATGCTTTGTTTTTTTTTTTTTAATAGCTCAGGGTATATATGATCTCCAAGTTCTTCAGCCCTTTGCATTTGGCTGAGAGATGTTTGTCAAGCCCAGGAACCAGACTGAAAATATCTAGAGAGCTTTTAATAGTGGCCAGCTCCTCAACCACACTGACACCAAATACGTTCAATATTCCATAATGGGCACTGGAAACCCCTTGTGCTTTTTCTTGGCTCCAGATAACTGGTACAGTCTGGTTTCACATTTAGTTGGCATTGTTTCAGAATGGATATGTTTCTTCAACCAAGAAAAATAGCAGTCTCACATGGATTGACTTGAAGCTAATAACAACATAATAGGTATTAATATTACTTCAGGACAAGTCTTACAGAAATACCATATCTGTTCTTGCTTGCGTACTCACGTATTTTAGTATAATATAATAGCAACTTAGAATTTTGTTCTACTTCATCAAACATGCATTTTCTACTTAAAATTTCTAGATATTTTGAGATATATTGAGTACATACTAAATAGTAGGTGCCAAACCCTTGATGCTGTGCAGAGCAGAAACTGAGAACCTTTTGCTATATGCTAAATTCTGTAATATTGTGGGTATTCTGGATACTGCTTCTCTTTCCATACTATGGTGGAAAGTGTTAGTTATAGCCAAAAAATCAATCATCAACTTTCTTGGAGGTGATTGTGGACTCGAAAATAATTCTACTAAGCTACTTAGTAGCTGATGACTAACACACTTGCTGATGGGTGTATTGCACCTATAGGCACTATTCTCCAATCTGTATCTACATAAGCAAACACACATAGATATGCATATATGCATACATGATGATGACGATGATTGTTGTTTGTACCCAGGCTCTATGAAGTCATCACAAACACTGAATGACTACCTATTGGGTCATTGATTCTATAAGAATTCATAATTAGGTTCAGTTTGCGCCAGCCAGTCAATTAATAACCTTGTTTTATGTGTGTTTCTGAGCTAATAAAAGAGAATTTACTCCTTAACATCATACTTTACTATGGTTATACTGCAATTCATGTCTTCTTGTTTATCTACCATATGTTTTCTCTGTAAGGGGCACATTATCCTCATCATACATTTGGAAACACTAGACAAGGCTTTACCACCACCCTTAGAAAGACAGGGAAATCAGAAGCAGAAAAACACAGCAATGTGGACAACACAACTAAACATCTTGAATGCTGAAAAGAGTGTTAGAACTCCACCTGGAGCAGAGACAACAGGCAGTTTCCAGTGTTCACAACCAGCACATGTCCATAGTGACTGAAAGTGACCGAAGTATTGATTTCTACAATAAACCTGAACAAACAGGAAAATTGACAAAAACAGAAACTCTCAATAGTGAGAACCAACTGGCCGTGTGTACACATGTGTATCTCAGGAGGACACATCCACAGCTCACAGTGGTTGTCTGAGGTAGGAAATACCCTCACCCTGGTTTTATAAATTAAACCTGTAGGTGGCTTCTCGATGGCAGTGCTGAATGGCTGGTTTATTATTTGAAATCAAAGATTCAGACTTCAGTGCTTGCCCAGCTCACACTCAGTGAGGATGATTACAGAACTTTTATTTTTCCTTTATTTTCTTGGGGAAAGAAATGAAATATGGCAGAAATTCATAAAGTATGTACATCATATATGTACTGGCAGAGGAAATGTCATTGAATGAAGAAAACCAGGCAGCTAGAATTGATATGATGAAACAAATCAAATGCCCTTAAGCCCCTTGTAGACCCTTCTCAGTGACCTCCACCGCTCCAAGGGTATTCAGTATCTTACCTTTAAGCATTGTCTGCTATTTAAACTAAGATTCATACACCTGACACCAAGGGTCTCATCTCTAATGGTCTCCATTGTGTAACACCAATTGTCTTTGGTGATATGGCTGATTCTCAAACGAAAGCCCAAAAACTTAGAGAGTAAAGAAGAAACAAATACAACGGAGATGTTGAAAGATAAGAGCCAACTAAACAAAGCCCTTAACTGTCAAAGCAATTGGCAAAAGATGAGCATCCAAATAAATAAAATAGACTTGAGTATAACCCAAAATGCAAAACAAATATCCATGAGTCTACACTGATAGAAATAAACGATTAAATAGACAAATCAGCCAAAAAGAATAAATGTGTTTCCTATTCAGAAATATTACAGATAATAAATATAGGTCAACCACTTTCAAGAAGGTGAAGAATAATATCATGCTTCTTTATTCATTTCCGTTTTTATTAATATATCCATTGTACACAATAATGAGTTTTGTTATGGAATTTTCATGCAGGGTATTTTTCAGTTTGATATTATTCTTCTCTCCTCTAGCCTTCCACCCCCTCTACTACTCTTCAGTGTCCTTCTGCTTTTTGTATTGTCTGCTTTCTACTTTATGCTATTCCTGAACTCCTCATTCTACATCATTTTACAGAAAACACACAGTAGCTGCCTTTCTGAATCTGGGTTCTCTTCTTAATCATGATTATACGCAGTTGCACCCACTCTCTTGAGAACGGTATCATTTCATTCTTTTTTACACTTTCTTTTGGCACCACATTTCCTGTCTGCTTTCCTCTGCTGGTGGGCATCTAGGCGTCAAGCTTCATAACTTGACTATTGTAAACAGTGCCATGATAAACATGGATTGCAGGCATGTGTGCTGTATTATCTAAACAGATATTCTCCAATAAACGAGACCAGGGTTCCCTTGGGACACAGTCGGTCCTAGAGCTACAACAGAAAAGGACACCACACCTCTGCATTCTTCATTGGAGCAGGTCATGCAGAGCTACTTCCCTCCAAAGAGTCCAGCTCTCCATTGTACTATTAAACTGGCCCCAAGCTTCTGATCAGCTGCCTGCAAAACTAAGGAGGTAATTTTGTTTTGTCGCTGCAAATGCTCATAACTACTTCTGTATTGTGAAAACTCCCAAGATTGAGTGCAAGCATCAAGCTGGAGAATGGTGGTGCACACCTTTAATCCCAGCACTCCTGAGGCAGAGGCAGGAGGATGTCTGAGCTAGAGGCCAGCCTGGTCTAAGAGCAAGTTTCAGGACAGCCAGGGCTACACAGAGAAACCTTGTCTCAAAAAAAAAAAAAAAAAGAAGATAAGAAGAGAAAGAAAAGAAGTTCAAGTATCACCACCCACATTTACTATTTGTAAAGTCTAGACAAGCAGCTTGACTTCCTTCAACTTTAACTTCCTTGTATATGAAATGTGGTGACACTAGTGCCTACACTCTTAAGTGTTTATGGGTAATAAATATATACCGTGTGAGAAAATACTGTGAGGTGTGTGCCATAGAAAATGGGTGATATGCATTGAAGGCTAATCGGAATAATGACAGCAGTGACCTGCCTGTCCTTATAAGTTTCGGCCATACTGAGATCATCAGTCCTCCATATAAGTCCTAATTGAACAGCACAAAGGTCTCCATGTCTCCTCTTCTTACACTTGTCTGTTTCTCAATCAGCCCATCCATTGGACACATTCTCTACTTCAATATATTGATAGATCTGATTGACTAGGGGTCAAAGTCTCACTGACCTAAGATCATTTTCCTATAATAAATTTTTCCTATTTGCAGTATACCCAGAGACTCCCCATTCCTTCCATAGTTCATTTTCTTAGGAGAATCACTACAGTCCCTGGTTTGGGCCTCATCTTCCCCAACACCCCATACATCCAACTCCAGGATCCTTCTTTCTTTCTTTAAAAAAAAAAACAGGCAAAAACAATAAAACAATAAACAGGCAAAAATGTAAAAAAAAAGAAAGAAAGAAATAGCAAGGAAAAAGCATGAGAAATACATACACATTTATTATACACACAAGCACACTTTTACACACATACACACTCATACACATGCACATGCACACATACACATGCTCATACACACAGACACACATGCACACACAGACTCATGCACACATGTACATACAATACACAAAGATGTACATACACACATATTCATACACACACACACTCACATACACACACACAACACTCATAAATACAAAAAATCAGGAACCATAATCCACAAGCAAAAGACCAGTAGGAGGAAAAAATTAAAAACGCCCAAAGAAGCAATATGAGACAAAAAAAATCTCCAAAACTACTACTGAGTTCATTTTGTGTTGGCCTTCTGCTGCTGGGCATGGGGTCTTAAGTGTGGTTTTGTATACCCAGTGAGTCCACAAAAGAACACTGATTTTTCCTTTGCAAGTTGTTGTCAATTAGAGATAGCTTCTTCCTTAGTGGTGAAATCTTGTGCCCACTTTCTCCTCTCGGTGCTGAGCAACCATCTGGCTTACACTGCATGGGCCATACGTTCGTGCTGAAGGTTTCCTGTGGTTGCTATGAGAACACAAATAATTCTATGATTAGATTTCAACTGCGTGTGTAGCAAATACCTTCATATTTTTTCTATAACCCATGGTACTGAGAAAGATACAAGCTAACTAAAAAAAGATACATTAGCAGCTCTTCCAATGGAAGGAAAATGTTATGCACAACCACTTCCTTACATACAAAGCCAGACTGAAATGTAGTGTCTAATTGTGGGTTTTATTCAACATGTAATTTGTGCTCAGACATTCTATACATTAGGAAAAAAAGCTAGCTATCAAGGATCACTAAATTCATATAAAACTTCTATTGTGTGAAAAGCTTTATTAAAGAACCAGAGTAAAGTCCAAGCCCTCAGCAACTGAGCTAAGACACAGTGAGCAGGAATCTTGAGCTTCCTCTGGCTCTGCCTTCTCTCATATAAAAGCCTGAATACTATATTTTCATCAATGGAGTGATTTTGTCACCTTTCCAGACTGGTCTGTTCTTTCTTAAGTAGTGCTTATTTATTAAATATTAACAATACAGAGAAATCATTGAATGTTGCTGTAACCACCACAACATTTAAAAAATCAGATGTTATGAACATAGTTGAGCATATGTCCTTGTGGTATGATTGGGTACATACCCAAGAGTGGTATTGCTGGGCCTTGAGAAAGGTTTTTTCCTAATTTTCTGAGAAATCACCACACTGACATCCAAAGGGACTGTACCAGTTTGCACTCCACCAGCAATGGTGGAGTGTTCCCTTTACCCCTACATCCTCTCCAGCATAAGTTGAAATTTGCAGGGAAATGGATAGAGCTAGAAAACATCATATTGAGTGAAGTAACCCAGACCCAGAAAAACAAGTATTATATGTACTCACTCATAAGTTGTTTTTTAACATAAAGCAAAAAAAAAAAAAAAACAGCCTACAAATCACAATACCAGAGAATCTAGACAACAATGAGGACCCTAAGATAGACATACATGGATATAATCTACATGAAAAGTAATAAAAGACAAGATATCCTGAGTAAATTGGGAGCATGGGGACCATGAGAGAGGGTTGAAGGGGAGGGGAGAAGTAGAGAGGGAAGCAGAGAAAAATGTATAGCTCAATAAAATCAATTTAAAAAGTTAAAAATAAATAAATTAATTAAATTTAACATAGCAATGTTAATATGACAAAAAATCAGATGTTGATGTTAGGGAGACAACTTGGCAGATAAAATAGCTTGCTATGAAAGCAAGGGAACCAACTGGATGGTGGTGGCACACAACTTTAATCCAAGCAATCAGGAGGCTGAGACAAGCAGACCTCTTGGTTCGAGGTCAGTCTAGTCTACAAAGAGAGTTGCAGGACAGCTAGGGCTACACAGAGAAACCTTGTCTCAAGAAAACAACCACCAAACAAAAATAAATAGATGATAGATAGAATTCTCTTGGGTGTATGGGGATTGGCAGCGGTGTTTGTCATCACACCTATGCACACATGAACAGCACTAATTATACTAGTGGATTATATTTAAAAGAAAAATGGAGATAAAGAAAGAAGGAAGAAAGTAAGGGAGAGAGGGAAGGATGGAGGGAGGAAGGAAGGAGTATCAATAGCACATGAAGTTGGAAAGCAGGTGTGTTGGAAGGACTTTGAGGGAGTTAATGTGGAAGAGCACAAGTAATATGATTAACGAGCGTTGCATCCATGTATGAAAGTTTCCAAGAATAAAAAATATTTAAAGAGAAAATTTGTCAGAGGAAATATAGAACATTTTATAAAAGCAATTTGCAATTAAACTTTTCTCATTTCACATCAAGTTGTTTCCTACAATGGAAGAAATTCATAAAGATTATTGATCCAATAGGCAGCAAATAAATTTAGTTCCTGCTGAAGATGAAGAAAACTATCTTTCTCATGCAAACAAAATATAGAAGAAAAATAAGCAGAAACTGAAATCTTCCTCCCTGGTGGCCAGCTTTCATGGTACTGGATGCTACTATGCAGGCTGCTGAAGGAACAAAGGTGCCAATGATCTTCCCCAACTGAAAACCCTATGAACTACAATACCAACCTGCCAGGAGAAATGGGCAAATTGTTGCAATAGTGGCCAACAGGCTCATTTCGCAAGAAGGAATACATTGCTAGCACAGAAACCCAGTCACATATCTATTACTGAGGATGTCTTGGGACCAATGTGGAAACTTACTATTGCTCCTTAGTTTATGTCACAACCTTAAACTAACTTCCTACTATCTATGTTGATGCCCACACAGAAACCCTAGCCAGTGAAACGGTGAATGGAAGTGAATGCAGAAGCAGATACATAGTTGCACAAGATGCTAAGAATAAGGACTCAGCCCTACAGAAGATATTTATACACAAGTTTAAGGCTTAGGGAACATTGAAAAAAAAGAGGTTGGAAAGAATGTATGAGTCAGATAACAGGGAAAAGATTTAAAAGGCTACCTTTGTCCAACTCAGTCAAAGTGATCATGAGCTCCCAGCAGCTGCGCTCACTTGAACAGGAACTGCACAAGGGAGGCATGCTCAGTAGTTAGCTGTGAATGGTGGAGAGACTTCCAGGGCCCTGCCAATTACTGCTGACTACTAGCAACTAAGAGATGCTGGGAGGCGGGAAGGCAAAGTATCCAGCTGTGCATCTACTGCTGAGCCCACTGGGCTCTAAGGGACAGTGAAGAAGCTGTGGTCACACAGACCGTGGTAGTGAAACACGTTAGGGCGTTTTTGCCAAGAACATAAAAATGAGATGGTAGGAAAAAAGTGGGGCCTGCTGGAGTAGAAAGAAAATAACTGAACGTGAGAACGGAGGGTTGTCAGAGTACACTATGCTATAGTTTAGTTTGCATTGCTTTGACAAACAATATGACCAAAAGCAACCTGAGTAAGAATGGGTTTATTTCAGATTAGAGGTTATAGTCCATCATTAAGAGAAGACACAAGGTCAAGGCAACCGCTTGAAACAGAAAGTACCAAGGAATGCTTACTGACTTGCTCCCTCTAGCTTGTTTAACTACACTTCTTACACAGCCCCGGCCCTGCCTAGGGATAGCACTTCCAACAGTGTGCTGCGCCCTCCTTCATCCATTAGCAACCAAGACACTGTCACCGGCCATTTGGTGCTGGACAACTTTTCAATTGATCTTTCCTCTTCCCAGGTGACTCCAGCTTTGCGTCAAGGTGATAGCTGAAACCAACTATGACACACTTTATATAGGAAAGACTTGCCAAAAGAACATCAAAAGTGAGCCTTAAAATGACATGACAGAGGGGTACGTTCCCTTAAAAGTCAAAGTGCAATGGACATTTGCAGAGAATATGAGTACAAAGCGAGGGGCGATACTGGTCGTATCAACATTTCATTGGCAGTGATACTATTTTTAAAGGCTATATAAGAAAAGCTCTTGCCGGGCAGCGGTAGCACACACACCATTAATCCCAGCACTAAGAAGGCAGAGGCAGGTGGTGAACTCATGGTCTCTGGAGTTCAAGGCTAGCCTAGTCAACAGGGGAAGTTCTAGGAAGTTCTAGGATAGCTGGGTCTACACAGAGAAACCCTGTCTTGATAAGACAAAAAGAAAACCACTCTGTGGAATTCTTTTCTGTATGTTGAGAACATGTTTTATTACCATTGGTTAATATTGGTTGATAAAGAAGCGACTTTGGCCTGTGGCAAGGCAAAACAGAGCTTGGTAGAAAAACTAAACTGAATGCTGGAAGAAAGAAGGCAGAGTCAGAGAGACACCATGTAGCCAGTGAAGAAGACAGACACTCTTAAACCTTGCCGATAAACCACAAACCTCATGGTGATGCACGGAATAATAGAAACGGGTTAATTTAAGATATAAGTGTTAGCTGGAAATATGTTTAAGCTATTAGTCAAAAGTATTGTAATTAATATAGTTTCTGTGTGATTATTTCGTGTCTGGGCAGCCGGGAAAACAAATGAGCAGCCTCTGCCTACACTCTGACCTCAAAATACAAAGGTGTTTTGCTCTTTTGTTGTCTGTTTACTTTCAGATAAATCGTACTTCTCAGGCAAACAGAAATTTGATACATACATTGAACAATGTCTAATGAATAAATATGCACGCTATTTTTTTTTAAAAAAGTGTCATGGATGTATTTAGTGGTCACCCAGAGATTTGCCTTGATTGAGTATAGAACACTGTAAGAAAAAAAAAATAAATCCAGAAATGGAAAACAGAAAGAAGAGGAAATATAAATCCTTAGATTTTTCCATATAAGAAATATATGGGAGAAAGATTAACGAAGGAGGCAAAAACAACAAACTGACTTAGAATACGATTGTTGACCAGGGATTGTAGCTCCCAACTGTCTAACAAATTCTAAGAGCTCCAAAATTTGAATGTAAATATGGGTTGGATTAAGTAACAGTGGGTATGATTAAGAATTGGTGATCACACCATCATTCATATATTCCCATCCTGAATATATACATCTATGAAAAGAATATAATGTAATTTTGTTATTGGTTTTATATATTTTTATTGTCTCTTAAAGGAAAGATATAAATAAAGCATGTAAAAAATATTACTGAGACTACCTAGCTACTTGAACAGACTAAGAAAAGACAAGCCATTTGTGCCTGGTTATACTTTTATGTTTGCACCAATATCTTGCACACAGTAAGTACTCAAAAGAGGAGCCAATATCTATGAGATTACAAATACAGAAGTGCTAACTTGACAAACTGATAGAAACATACAGCACTAAGAGATATTATTAGGTAAAGGAATAATTACTAATACCTTTGTTTCCCAGGGAAAAGGCAGGAAGATGTTAGTGACCAGGGTCTGCTACTGCATGGAACGCTCGAGGCCCTTTATCTTAGTGATTTATGCTTAGTGATAACCCTAAATTTAACTGTCCCACCTAATCTCTAACCTCAGACCACAACATCCCCTGCTATGTGTCTGCTTCTCACTTCCTCATTTCAGGAAGGGCACAAATGGACTTCCCTCTGCTCAGTCATTCTGAAATACTGCTTCAAACACAGCTCACAGCTCCGAGCGTCTGAGTAACACTCACTGTCCTGCCTTTTCCTTTCTGTTTCATCTACTACACCCCAGTCCCTCATAATTGGTCTAAAATATATGTGTTTGTTAAAAAGCCTTTCCTAGCACCACCTGCTGAGACTAATATTTGTTCCACTGCCTGAATCAGAAATCTTTTTTAAGTATAATTTGGGAATATTTTTAAAGCAAGGAACAGATCTTTCTCACATTTGTATCTACCACATCTATGACAATATTATAGCTGTGCTATTGTAACTACTTCAAATGGTGAGAGAGATTCCTGGAAATTTTTGAGAACTGACACTCGAGAAAATGGAAAACACTAATCCCAAGATTAAGCTTTCCCTGTGGTGTACATCCTTTAAATGGATCTGCTAATGCTATGAGGTGTCATTGTGTGACCTGGCTCTCACTGTCTTCATTTGTAAAACAACAAAAAGAGATTCATATATGGTTATGCAAATGCTTTATTAGCAGAGAACCCTTGTTTTTCCTAATAGACATATTACTTATAACCCTAATACAGAAAGTTCGAAACAGCACTTTGGTAGAGGGAAGGAGAAGATCAGCTCCCCCGTTTTCTGTAAGCACACCCCAGAGCTCCAGGAAAGAGTTGAGAAAAATCACTGCACAGATGACAATCTGAGTCTTTTCCAGGAAGAGCCCTGAGTGGCCTGGTGAGCAAGGATGACAGCAAGGCAGGTCTGCTAAGCTGAGCATCCACCCTCACCTGTGGGGAATATGACATAGTCCCGGTTCTAACCCTGAAGGTGAAGTGAGAGATTCCTCCCTGAATGGCCTTGTAAGGCTTCTTCCATACCTACCTGTTTTAAGCTGCAACCCTTCATGTTGTGGTGACACCCAAACATAAAATTATTTCATTCCTACTTCATAACTGTAATTTTGCTATGGTTTTAAATCATAATGTAAAGATCTGATATGCAGGATATCTGATATTCAACCCCTGTGAAAAAGTCATTGAACCCCCAAAAAGGTCTCAACCCACAAGTTGAGAACCACTTGTCTAGGGGTTCTTCAGCTCTAGGCTTCATTTTAACTTACCAAAAAAAAAACAACCAACCTCCTTGAATAGTACTGGTGACCACCTACCTGGCCCAAGTCTCCACTTAGCCCCTCTAAAAACTACCATCCCTGGCCCCTGCGACCAGTGACTTCTTCCCTGCCCTCCACACTTACTTCAGCCATGACCTCTGACCTCTATGACTCACTGAAGCAGGTGACTATGACTCTGAGATCTGGAAAACTCAGGCTCTTTCATGCCAACCAGGAAGAACTGTGGTCCAAATGACCCCAAGGGCCCTTCATGACCCAAATCTCTAAATCTCTCATGCTGTCCTGCTCGGTTACAAGAAGTCAGGGCTTTGCCTTTCCTCCCACCAAGGTTCAAGGGCCCAGGACAGAGCAGATAAAGCTTAAAACTTCTTCATTCTGAACTGCTCAGACAAAGAGAAAACGCCTCCAAAACCACATCTTCCTTTGACCACTTTAACTCTTTCAGTAACCAAGTAGAGGAAAACAATTTGATTTTTCTCCTACAGCTTATGGCAAAAATCTCCAAAGAGATTTCCAGAGAATGATAATTATCTACTCTCCCACAAAACGCCCCCTCCCTCAGCGCCTGAAGCACACTCACTGGGCAGCTGATGCCACGGGACAGGAAGCAAACAGAAAGCTTCCTCCAAACTCAATCCCATGTTTCTTGTTTCTTTACATGTTCACTGTGTGAATGATTGCCTGTCCTTCACGCTTTGGGCATCCCAGGCAGTGTCTTGGAACTACATATTTTCAAAGTGGGAAGGCAAATGGAGCACACCGCCAGTCGCCGAGGTGTCTTCCCCCCAGGCCCATAATCAGGGGCTTCTTCCTTTCCAAGTAACCCTTCTTCTTCAAAATCTCTCCTGAGACTCAGAAATCTCCCTTCAGGGGGAAGAGGTCAGTGCCGTGGTATCACAAAACCCCCACTTTCTCTGACCTAATAAGTCTTGTCAGTAACCATTAGTATATAAGCAGGTAGGGAGGCTGCTCTTCTGCCAGATGGTGCGGTGAAATGGCAGCCTCGCTCCCCAGGTTCCCTTGCTAAAGTACTAGCTCACCACAGACTTCAGACAGCACCTCATGGGAATGCTGCCGGGGATTACTCGTCAATAATGTATGAGCACAGACGGCCCGGCCCCAGAAATGTGTGCTTTAGGGCAGCTTGAAGGGAGGGGGGCGGGGAGAATGAGTCACTCCGAGACACACATAGCAGATAAAATAGCTGCCGCGGAGCCTGCCTTCTGCTGAGAGAAAATTCATTCCGAAAACCGGTTTTTCTCTTGCTACACTTCCACCTTCTGCGTAGACTTTATGCTTAGCCATGTTGAAACAGGAAGAGTGGCCAAATCTTTTCACAGTTCTTCCTATAAATAGATGAGTGAGGTAAGAAGAGGCTATGATGTAGCTCCATGGTAGAGGGCTTGTGCAAGTCCCTCTATTCAATTGCGTATGTTACAATTTCACACACACACACACACACACACACAAAGAAGAAACAGATTAAAACAAAAAAGCATTGTGTGTGTGTCCACACACATATGCGTGTTTGCGTACATGTAGGCTGGGTTTGTAAATGTCCATGGGACTTAATTGTGTGAGGTGTGTGTGTGTGTTTGTGTGTGTGTGTGTGTGTGTGTGTGTGTGTGTGTGTATGGGCTGGTGTAAAAGGGAGGGTGTGTGTACAGTGTGGGTGTGTGAATTTGAATGTGGTTTAGGTCATACCTACTTTTAATCTTTTCATTCAACAGTCAATCACTCCAAGGCAATGGCTCTTTTCCCTAGAAAACTTCAAAATGGAGCGTTTTCATCTCAGTTGTGAGATACAATACAATCGTCCAAACCAACTTTCCAATATTCCAGGAAATAACTGGCTCAGATAGCTCCTTCACAGATCTCAGGGTTTAGCCCATTAAGCCTTGACTTAATCTGAAACATCCCATGTAGTGTAAACTTCCATTCCGTTTAGTGACATATGCAGGCCTAACTCAGGTGTCTCTTGCTGGCTGATGACCTTAATTTTGGACACTGCTTTTCATGCTAAGTAAGATAAGCGAAAACATGCAGGATCCTACACGCCAAGGTCATGCCAATCTTCTTCTACCCAGGCCCAGCAACATCTCCTCCTCCACCACCACCTGCCAGCCATGAGCAGCCTACATCAGCTGTAATTGCCATTTGTGGACAATCAGTCACCACTCCTGCGTCTTTCCATTGGGCAGCCTGCTTATTGTACTTTGATTTATTTTATCCTGAGCTGCTTTCTGTGAATGGCTGTGGCCTCCACTCTCAGGCTGCCTCTGGCTGGTGCTGTTGTTTCTGCCCTGAGAAGCGGCAGTTGACCGACTTGGAGGTATTTATTTAGACTTCCAGTATTTATTTGCTCTGTGATTTTATTTGGCATGATTTTTTTTCAATCTGCTTTATTTTGCTCTTGGAGTTTCTTTTCACCTTTCCTTATCTACTCTCAGTTTAAGGCTTAGAACCTTGCTTAGGATGGGAGGTTGCTTTAATACCACCCTCTAGGTGATTCTCTGCGGCAGCTTCCAAGCTAGCAGTGGGAGAACAGATGTTACTTGAAAATACACTAATTTTAGTGGTATTTAAAAAACTGAGGATAATTAAGAATTTTTGCTTTAAATATGAAACTAATATGAACATAAGCAGTGGCTCGTGAGAATACATGCTGCAGAACCTGAGACTTAACATCCAGTCTCCTTTCTAGTAACCCTCAACTAAGCAGTGATGTGCACAGAATTCGCCATTGTGATGTGCTCTCAGCTCAGGGCAAGACCAGGGTGGAAGGCATTGCCACCTTCTTCTATTTCTTCCTTTAAAAGAGCAACTGCCTGTTTCACTTACTAAAGCATCAAGTCACCAAAAGTGTGTTGGATCACTCTGGTGAAAGATACACAGAAATGGTGAGATTTGGCTCGCCTATTGAAATAGGCAAACTCCCTTCCTGCCTAGTGTTGGCTGTACTCACATGTGAATTAACCTTCAGAGACAGGAAAAAGAAGGGCACCCAGGAGCCCTTCACCATCTCTGCATCTCAGTTCCTGTAGACACTCTAGCCACTAAGTGCTACTCCATCAGCCGTGTGTCTCTCGGTTCCTACTATGCCTGGGTAAAACATAGAACATTGCTGGAGAAGGGCTGACAGGTAGCAATGCCTTTTATGGAATTAATGTTCAAATTCCTCTACTTCTTATACTGAATGTAATCTCTGTGACATTTTATCTCACTCTAAAGATCCGGACTTAACAAATTTCTCCATGGAAGCTAAGCATATCCTGGCCTCAAAAGGGATTGAGAGGCCCTTGCAAAAGGCCATTCGGAGCCAGATAGAACTGTATGCACAGCCTCAACTCCCAGGCCCAAGGTGGTCCACAGTTAATGCAATCAGGAGAGCAGAGCAATGGCATAGGCTTGACTCAGATG
This sequence comes from Arvicola amphibius, assembly GCF_903992535.2. Classification (NCBI taxonomy): domain Eukaryota; kingdom Metazoa; phylum Chordata; class Mammalia; order Rodentia; family Cricetidae; genus Arvicola; species Arvicola amphibius. The sequence goes on along the minus strand of NC_052049.1, from coordinate 12,464,768 downwards.
GCCAAGGTACTCAATTACAAAGAAACAGTTACATTTCCCTCCATTCCAGCAAGTAACGCTACTTTGTCAGAAAGGAAAGTTCAATTTGTGTCACTTCTGACCAAATCTGAAGGCAGAGCGATATGACTCAGCCATTAGAAATCAGTCAGGGATATGACTCCTAAAACCAGCAATGACTAAGGTCACAGTAGCATCATACATTAAGAAATAATAGTAAAATGTCAAGCCTTGGAGGGGATTGGCGGAGACAAAAGTCTTTCTACACTTCAAAATAGCACTCATTCCATTAAAAGCCACACCATGGGAATAAACGAGTAAAAATATCTGGAGGTGGAAGACTTCCTGTGACTGGGCGGTTGCAGATTCCTTCGAGAGTCAGTGATTAGACAAGTCCTACAATCAAGTTTGCTTCACAAAAGTTGGGTTGCTCAAACCAATTTCAGTAGACTGCTTTTTTGGTTTCTTAATGATGTCATTATGAAGTACCACAATGAGGAGGCCACAGCATCAGGAACTTAACCTTCATCAGTTCTAGTTTGAAGTCCAAATTAGGGAGCTGGACAGGTGATTTTACTGAGTCAGGGCTGAGATAGCATTCCCCAGACCTCTCTTCTCTGGCTTTAGGAAGCATCAGTCTGCTTTCTAGTTCCAACTTCATGAGATGTTCTCACTGTCTACACATCGCTGTAACAAAATTCTTCTTATAACAACACTGACCACATAGAAGCTGGAATTACTTTAATGGTATCAATTTAACTACCCTGCAAAGACTATTTACAAATCAGGTCACATTCTGAAGTCAGGATGAGGGTCTCAGCATTTGAGTATGTAGTCAGGACAGTCGCTAAGGTCCAAGGGTGGAGGCAGTAATGCAAATTTAGAAAGCAATCTATTTGTTAGCTGGCCGCTGGGGCACATGGGGCACAGTTAAAGAGAGCCATATCCTGGGAAGTTAAATGGGGCTGGCCACGTCCTAACCTCAGTTTCAAAATCAATGAATTCATCATGTTCCATATTTGGTATTCAGCTTCACTTCGTCAGAAGAAGAGAACACATTCAAAGGGTATGCAAATCTCTCTCTGCTTCTACTGTAATCTTGCATAGGTCAATATTCTTGGGTATTTTGGACAAAAGATTCAAGAGTCAACAGGACATTGGATCCTTGCCCTGTTGGGATATTGCAAACATCATCAAAATATATTTTTGAATTACAAATTAGGAGGAAGTTAAGCTTAATCCTGAAACTCAGCTGGACTTAGAGGGTCATTCCTAAAGAAAGAAGATACAGTGCATGGGAAGTATGTTTATTGACCATGTGATCAGTAGCATTACTGACAGAGAGTAACACAGATAGGATGTCACCCAAGTGAGGAGATTGGTGCATTGTGTCTGCATGATTCAACACGAAAGCAGTCTAATCATGACAAAACCATCAAGCAAACCAGAAATGAACAGTCCATACGATGCCTGACAAAATAACGGAGAACTGAAGAGACTGGGGAAAGTGTCACCAACCAGAGGAGTCTAAGGAGACATGATATTCTGCAACATGAAAGCCTACTGGGAATCCACCACACCAAAAAGAAAATGGAGAAGAGCGGATGGGACTTCAGTATAGTTCGAGTTCCACTGTCACTGTGTGGCAGTGGCAGTTACTAGGTTGTGCAAGATGCCAAGAAGAAAGGAAGTAGAAAAATAGATGGGGGAAATGCAGGGACATTCTCCACCATCTTAGAAACTTTTCTATAAACCCAAAAATATTCCCTTACAATATTTACTAACCCACATTTTAAATTCTATATATAGTATAAGAGTCTAAAGTTAGTACCTCAACTATGAACCAAAATAGTAACAATGTATGCTTACTGATTTCCTTTGTCAAGACATGAATGTTAAAGGACCAAGGACATGTCAGGCATGGAAATTGTTCAAGATGAAATCTTCCTGCCCTTAAAAACCCAAGTTCTTACTCTTGAGATAATGTAAAAGACATCGACCACAGAGCTGTGTCACACTCCAAAACTAAAGGGAACTGCTAAGTACTTTTAAGATGCTGTTCCTAAGAGACCCTTATCAACAGTCAGCTCTGGGAATGAGAGAGAGGGGGGGGAAGGGAGAGAGAGAGAGGGAGGGAGGAAGGGAGGGAGGGAGGGAGAAGGAAGGAAGGAAGGAAGGAAGGAAGGAAGGAAGGAAGGAAGGAAGGAAGGAAGGTGGGAAGAGGGAACTGAACACTAGCTGCTCTTCCAGAGGTCCTGAGCTCAATTCCCAGCAACTACATGGTAGCTTACAACAGTCTATAATGAGATCTGGTGCCCTCTTATGGCATGTAGGCAGGACACTGTGTACATAATAATAATAAATTAATAAGTCATTTTTTACAGAAATTTTTCTTGAATCTTCACTATCAGCTTTTCCCACAGTTATTTACAACTGAAGCTCTGATTGTTTGAATCCAAAGGAACATTTTGTTTACATGTATATGAAGAATGCAAGAGAAAAGAACGTCTATCTAGACTCATGGAAGTAAAAAAAAAAAATCATATATCCACTACAAAGTCACAGCATCACAAACAAAGGGTCTACTGCAGACCAAGGGGTGGAAGGAATAAGCGGTATTTGAAGAAATACAGAGGGGCTGAGGGAAGCTTTCTATGATAAAATGGCTTATGACCTATACCATGCATAAAAACACTGAGAAAGATAAATCCCAGAAGTCAGTGCGGGTGAAGAGGTGGAAAGATCCAGTAGCCCGCCTGCATATTGCAGACAAGACTCCAAGTAACCAGGTAACAGTCATATGCAGACATAAATGTAAAAAGATAAATAGCTTGACTGAACTCTGCCTTCTCCCAGAAAGGACTAACAGGATCCTTGGCCCCTGACACTTTGGTTCAGGTATAGGACCTTCCCAACCTTGTCAGTGTAGACGGATGCACAGCAAGCCTCTGACCAAGCCAGGCCAGGATTAAAAGAGTTCTCCAGGGCCTTCCTAATTGGAACAAAAATCTACATTGCTGGGTAAGTGACCTGGAAGTTTGGAGAGTGATGTTCCCCAACAGTGAATGGGTGAGCTGACCGGCTACAGAAAGAAACAAGATTGACTGCCTTGGAAAGAAAGAGAATCAAAACACCTTGGTGGCACCTGAGTCTCAGAATCCAGCCATCAGGGTGTCCCGAGTCTTCTACTGTTCAATAAACCATGACAGTTTGCTTCTAATGGGTCCTTCCACCACCTTTCTACACTTGCTAACGTCACTTGCAAACAAATAAGCGCTGAATAAGAGTTTCTTATTCATTAAGAAGCATAAATATTTCCTATTAATTACCCATGTAGCATTTTCTCCTAAGAAAATTATCAAATCCTTAAAATTGCTATGTACATTTAAAAAAAAAAAAAACTTGCCTCTTTTGTACCAAGAGAAACGTGGGGATAGATTTAGCCAGCTATATGGGAATTATAAATAAACAATGTCACTTTCACAGCCAGTTCATTAAGAACATGGTGTATCCTTTTAATGCGGTGCACATTTACCTTACCTCTAACAGTTTCTGCTATTATAAATCAATGTGATAGTTATAATATTAAGATCTTTAAAATAAAGTAGATTATAAGTATATGGCTACAACTGTTGCAAAGAACTAGGCACTGAAGAAAAATAATCCTCTTGATGGAAATAAAGCAAAATTACAGGGTGAATAACATGCTAAAGATTCTGACCCTGCTGTGCATGTTCATGGTGAGCAATCACTGGCAATTCGTAGTTATCAGTTACATCAGTGGCTAATACGGCCCTTTCTGTCTTTTACCCCTCACAAGGACAGGAAGTTGAAGGGTGAGTTTGGCAGACAGTGTTAAAAGTACTGTGTTCTGGTATCTGAGGTTCTTAACCACCACGTATAGATGTAAATCACCAGTCATTCCATACTCATGCCTGTCAGTTAACCCATCTGGGCTTTACAGAACCAAGATGCAAATGGAGGTCATCACAGGCCAAGGTTCGCTCCATGCAGCGCATTACTCTTCCATGAGCATGGAGTTGAGCACCCAGGGTAACTCTTCTAATCACGCTAGTGGGGTCATTACGCGGTCTCTAGTTTCACTCTAAGCCGTTCTTCAACAGAAGCAGAAATCCAACCCCTTGAACAGCCTTCTCTTGCTGTGTGCCTGGGTAAATGAACCAAATCTCTTTGTTCACCAATTATTAATCACCTACAAGTTATCAAAGAATGATCAAGAACACTTGCTACTAATGCAATACACTCATCGTTGTACTATAAAGGACAGAGAAAAGAAAATGCAAACCATGAATCTCCACTCAGTAGTAAATGCCTGTGACTTCACTCTCCCAGACAGATAATGAAGGAAAACTCTAGCGATCCTGGAAGCAGAGTCAAGTTACTGCTCTAGAGTTAATAAGGCAGCTATTACAAGTTAATTGAATATCAATTGATTATACAATGAAGCGTTTATTGAATCTTTATAGGGTGTGAAGATTGATTAAATCAGGAGAGTAAGTAGCTACCCTGGTATCAGGTTTAACTGTGCTTTAAAGCCAGCATTTCTACCCATGAGCTTGTTACCCAGTTAGTGTACAATACACAGTGACTACTCGGTGTACATGCTAGTGTACATGACCTGGTTACCCAGTTAGCGTATAATACATAGTGACTACTCTGTGTACACGCTACCCATGACCTTGTTACCCAGTTAGTGTATAACACATAGTGACTACCCTGTGTACTTGCTAGTGTACATGACCTTGTTACTTGCTTAGTGTGTAATACATAGTGACTACCCTGTGTACCCTGTGATCCAGGAAGGAAAATGCCAGGACAGTTTCCTTGCTGGTTTGAACCCACTTTGTACCATCCTCTAACATCCCCATTGTGGGTTCAGTATTTCACAGCATCCATATGACATCCTGCCTTATAAGGAGCCCATAGCTCCTCTGACAGTCCTACGCATCCAAAGCAGAGATGCAGACCTCACAATAAGATCGTCTGCCGAAAAATGAAAGAAAAAATCAAAATACTCCTCATCTATGTCCACTATACTAAGGCATTAAACTGGAGCAAAAAAAAAGGCCACATATGAACAATAGCCAATAAGAAAAATACATACTAGAATACCTAATTGTGTTCATATCAAACCGTTTTAATTTATATATCAAATATGCTCTACATGGTGGGCTTCTGTTTGTCTGCAGCACAGACAGTGGGACTGTGCATTGCTCTAGGCATTGCTAGCACACAGGACAGCTCAGCATAGTACTAGGCCTGAGACAGTAGAGACATCTTCACTCCTGGATCCAGACATGCTGAAAGCTAAAGTACTTCTTAAAGCATCCCTTGATGTCTCGCATGAACTTACACTCATTTCTGGAATCTATAAATAACAAATTCTACAAGTCTAATTTTACGATACTTAAACAAAAATAGTCAAAACAAGCAAAAATGTAAACCACAAAGAAAACAAAAGCCAATAGCAAGAACAGAAAAGAAAGGCAATGTTCCCTTATGACACACATTCTTTCTTCAACAATGAAAAAAATATGAAAGCTGTTATCTCAACACTAAATGTAAATAAATTGTGATGAGAGTATACACATAGTATCACAAGGGTTTAAATATTATATTTAAAGAACATCTGATAATACATTTTTACACAACAAAATTCAATCTTATATCATCACACTGTAACACTAACAATAACAGTGTACAATAATGATAATGTATCCACTCAAAAATAAATGGAAATAAAAGAATAAATGATTATCCCTTAACCCTACCTAAAATTTAAAACTTTGGTATAAGAAACAACCACTTTCATTTATTACACTTTAGAGATACCTTTAAGGGGGAATTGTGGTTAGACTGAAGTTCAGCATCCCTAAATGCCAGACCAGAAGAGACCTTGAAGCTGCTAGAGGAAAAGAAAGGAGAACATCTTCAAGATCCACACCTAGGAACTGAAGAGGTCTTGGATTGCTAAGGAAATAAGCTCAAATACTGACAAATGGACTCAAATGAAATTTCAAGACCTGGACAGCAAAGGATAAAAAAAAAATCACCTAGGTGAAGAGAAACCTACAAAATGAGAGAAGGCTTTACCATCTACACATCTGCTGGAGGATTAATATCTAGAATTTACAGAGAACTTAAAAGCTTCAATAACAAGATAACAACCCAATCAATAAATGGACCAATGGAATGAACAGGCAGGTCTCAAAAGAATGAAAGAGTTGGGTAATTTGCATCTGAGAAAATATTCCACATCTTTAGCTATCATGAAATATAAATCAAAGCTACATTGAGAGCCTATCTCACCCCCACTCATTAGGAGGAATGGCATCAAGGAAACAAACCGCAGGTAAGGGTGTGGGGAAGGGGGACCCATGAGCATTGCTGTTGGGAATGTCAATTGGCGCAGCCACAATGGAAGTCAGTATAAAGGTTTCTCCAGCAAGTAAAGCAGAACGACCATGTGATCCAGCTACACCACTCCTGGGGGGCATACACCAAGGAACCTAAGTCAGCATACTACAGGGACACTGAACATCCATGTTTCTTGTGGCACAATTCATAGGAGCCTAGATTCAAAGCCATGATTTACAGCTCTATGTAGGTGTTCACCAACAGGCAAATGGATAAAGAAAGTACGCTGTCCACCCACAATAGAGTGTCATTCAACAGCAAAGAAGGACACTTGCATAAAAGTAAAAACCAAGTCTCCCTAATAACTGGCTAAGAACGTGTGCATGGGTGGAATAGAATATTATGTCTGTGATGATAAGTCGCAGGGTTCCAGAAGATGGTTTCTATCTCCATGGGGAATGAGACAAGGTCGTATGGTGGAAGCTACACTATGGTTGGCTTAGGGACAAAAGGAAGAAATTTGAAAATTCTATTCTACTCAATTGTGTGATTTTTTTTCTACCAACTTTTAGCTGCCAAATATCAGCTTAGGAAAGGTGACAAAAGATTCATGCCAGCTTCAGGATAGGAAAAAGTTTTCATCCATGTGTAAGTGCAGCCAAGAAATGATAGTGTCAATTAGACTCATGTATATTCCTTTCTGCCGGATTCTTCAAACCCACCCTACCCAGCGGGTCTCATTCTACAGATCAGGCCAACAAATGAAATAGCTTGGCATGTGAGCTTTTGATCGGCTCTCCTGGACCTGCGGTGCATACTAATAAGCTTCCTTTATTCCTCTCTGCACCCTCTCCATGGTTGCACAGTGGGCACAACTCTCCATGACTTCAAAGTGGACCTGCTACACAGAACAGACCCAGGGGCTCTACCTGCACATCACAGAAATGTGGATGATAATGACCTCCGAAACACCAGTGGATATTCCCAGCTACACGTGGTTGTTCAGGGGTTAGAGAGATGGATCGGCCTTTAATAGTGTAGACTGTTCTTGCAGAGGACTGTTTTGGTTCCCAGCACTCCTACTGGGTAGCTAACAACCTCCTATAACCCTGGCTCCACAGGGTATGACATCCTTTTATGGCCATACTTTTACACAGACAAACACACATACAGAATTTTTTTAAATATATTGAAGTGCTGGCCCAGCAATTGAGAGCACTGACTGTCCTTCCAGAGAACAAGGGTGTGGTTTCCAACATTCACATGGCATTTCACAACCATCTGTAGCTCCAGTTCTGAGGGATCTGACACCTTCTTCTGGCCTCTTTGAATACCAGGCAGGTATGTGTTGCAATGACATACATGCAGACATAACACATTTAAAAGATATAGATCTTCAGCAGTGGTTTAAACCCAACTAATTGTTAAGGTAAGAAACATAACACAATATTATAGGATCTAGTTCACCTTGAAAACAGAGAGAAATTGGCTGGCAGCTGATGGGTTAGTGAAGTCGGAAGTCACAGGAATAAGAAGCCGTGATAACAGATAGCACTTACAGCTGTGCACCCTGTCATATGCATATGCTCACAAGGTTGGCCTGCTCTTACATTCACGGCTGGCTCTCTTGAAAGGCCTGCCCACGGAGAAGCTTATCAGTCTCAAGCAAACTAAGATGCTTTGTCATCTTAATTCACCAGTGATGGGCTAACTTAACTCAATGTGACAATACACTCCGGGGTACGTCCCTAGGAGAGTTTTTAGAGAGTACCAACAGGAGAGGAAAGACTTTCCTGGATGTGGGTGGCACTCTCCTGTGCTGGAACTTGAAAGGAATAGAAGAAGAAAAGAAGAAAGCCATTAGAACACTGGCATCCTACTTCTTAGCACACTGTGATGCGAGCTGCCGGGCGGTGGACAGGGCTCTCTAGAAGTACAGAATTCATAAGCCCTCCCTCCTTTGTTTATGTAGAGATTTCGCCACAGTAACAGGTAACAGTATTGGATACACTTGTGAACATTCTGCTTGTGGTCCAGGAACAAACTTGTCTTTGAGAGAATGCCCAGGGGTGAATTTCTGGAATTTCTGGAATTTCTGACACATCTCCTCATCCTCAGTCCAACCAAAGCACCTTCCCGACCTTGCTAGCCCCTTAGGGGAAGCTGAAAGGATCCTAGAGGCCAATGCTCTCTCAGCTGATCATTGTTTTCATTTTTGCAGCTAATAAAATGCATCGGAAAGAATTCGTTCCTTATTGTTTGAAAACCACAGCAAGAGAGCTGGAGGCATCCATGCATTAAGAACTCAATCTGTCCTCAACAAACTTACACAATTCTGATACAGAGAAAATGTATTAGATAAGAAAGGAGCAAAAAAAAAAAAACAAAAAAAAACAAAAAAAAAAAACCCCACTAATGCCGGAACAAACCTTTAAAACCTGTGGATGAGAATTGATTAACTATGAATAAGCTGGAGAAGGAAGGCCTGTGAGACCAAGAAGCTTGAGAGGCGGTGCTATTGTGTTGGTACTTGCTGGCATAACTTTTGTTTTTATCATTGTTTTTGTTTGTTTGCTTGCTTGCTTTGTTATTTTGTTTTTTTTTTTTTTCACAAAATACATTTGCCACCAATGCAGCTTTTAGAAAAGCTGGAAATGAATGAACACAGGCTAGGAGGAAGGCATGCCCAAAACATAAAACCATGCTCACCACATACGACAGGCTTCCATATGTGACAAAAAGTCCTTTCTCCCACAAAAGAAGAAAGAAAAAGAAAGAAAGAAAGGAAGGAAGGAAGGAAGGAAGGAAGGAAGGAAGGAAGGAAGGAAGGAAGGAAGGAAGGAAGGAAGATGAAATGGAATCCATGCATCGTACGATTGGTTAGAGCATCTTTGGAATGAGGTTGAGACGCATGAAGACACCCCCAAATGTGACCCCCGTGGTCAATAAATTGTGACCATTATGATTGGTACAACTGATAAGTTGACATTGGCAGCTACCATTTTATCAAACCACACACAATTCAAAACACTCTGCTATAAAACCTTGAGCAACGCATTTTAATTTTCCTGTGTCACAGGTGCTGTTCTGTCCCTGTGGACTTAAAAAGAACAGTGGACGCTTTGATGTTTTTCTCCAAATGAATTTCATTTTGGAATTGCAAAATTAATATCAAACATCACTCAAAACTTAGTACACCTGAAATTAAATTTATAAGCTTATCTCACCCATTTTGATAAACCTTTAATTCTTTTCTGTCATAAAATGACTTTCTCCAAAATTTCATCACTTGGAAGAGTATTTAGTTTATTGTCAAACAGCTTACATAGGACAGGGATGCCCCAGGCCTTAATGGCATCTCTTAATCCAAGGGTTCTCTAAGGCTGTAGTGAAGATGTGCACCGGGTTGCAGAGAACTCACAGGTAGACTGAGAGAGAATTTTATTTCAAGCTCGTAGATCAACACAGAATTCATTTCTTCGTGGGTAGTTAAACTTAAGATCTCTGTTCCTGGCACCACGCAGGCATAGTGTCTAAAGCTGAGAGCCTGCATCTTAAACTGCAAGCAGAAAGCCAAGAGAAAGCTGGAAACGATGCAACACATTGACCTCTCCAAGCCCTTCTTCAGCAGGGCCACAGTTTTCTAAACTGCCCAGACAGTGCCACCTGCCCCAACTGAGCACCATTCGTCAAATGCCCGAAACTACGGAGGACGTTACACTCAAAATACCACAGCCACCCACCTGCCTGCTAAGTTAGGGGCTGCATTTGTTTGCGGCAGTCATTAGAATTGGGACATTTCCTTGTCTTTTAAGATGGGATCTTGCCTGTGCTCTCTAGTGTACTTTTGGTTGGGCTTGCCAACCAAATAATACTAATGTCAAGAGTGCCCAAATGGTTTTTACTTTATTTTAAACTTTTGTTTAATTTGTAATTTTGTGTGTACATGCACACACACACACACACACACACACACACACGTGCAGGGGCAGGGTAGTATGTGCCCATTAAGTACATGAGTAAGAGTGTAGGTTGAGAACAGAAGTGTTTAAGGCATTTGTGAATTACCTGTGTGCTGGGAACCAAATACCGCTCCTCTGGAAGATTTCCAAGTGCTCTTAGCCCCTGAACAATCTTTCCAGAGCCCTCAAATGGCTTTTAGAAGCATCTGTGAACAAGGGAGATCACTGCCAAACAGCTGTTAGAAACCAGCCCCAAATCACACGAAGCATACATCCGGGGCCAAGGAATTTAAATTTTGTGAACTTCAATTTCCTTTGAGGACCAGAAGGGTTACACTAATTAACTTGTTAGGTTCTTTGCAGAACCAAAATGGCCTCAAGATTTTACAACTATTAGTGGTTTCTTAAAAACTAGCTGCGTGCAGTAGAGCCTTTCCATAAACCCAGAGGCAATTCATTCAAGGTAGCCCCAGAGTGATAGTGAAGGGTGAGGCACAGCGAATGCCAAGCTCAGCTCAGCTTCCCCTCATGCTGCCACCCAAGAAGCTAGTAAAGTGTATCGAAGCCTTCCAAAGGGTGAGTGAGCATCTGCCCTCAACAGTGCCACGTTAAAGGCTAAGAAAGGCTCAATGGAATAGAGGGAGGGAGGGAGGGAGGGAGGGAGGGAGGGAGGGAGGGAGGGAGGGAGGGAGGGAGGGAGGGAGGGAGGGAGGGAGGGAGAGAACAAAGGAAAGGACAGAAAGGACCTGCAGACATCCCTGAGGTGAAACTGTCACTGAGCCAGTGAGCTTCTTCTGTCTGCCCCATTAGCTCTTGTGGAGAGAAATCAGCCAGCAGCGGGTGCACTGTGAATTCTTGTTGACCGAACAACAGACACCGAACACGTTTTTCTGTATGTAAGATGAGCTTTAAATGCACCAAACCCCGGTATTCCAATATGTAAGATGGGTGTTGGTGCTCCAACGTCCAGCAGTTGTCTATGGACTGACTAAAATGAGAGCTATCGTTTGTTATTATAGACAGGGAAAAAGCAGTCTTTAGCAAGTGCTTTAGTATGTTTGCAATCGGAACTGACTAGCAACCTAGAGAAATGGATCAGAGCTTGTCATACAAGCATAAGGGGCTGAGTTTAGATGCCCAGAACCCATGTAAAAGTCACTGTGTCTATAACCTTGTCCTGGGTGGGTAAAGACAAACAGGTCCCCGGAGCTTGCTGACCAAAAAGATCTAGCCAAATTGGTAACCTTTGGGTTCAATGAGAGACCTTGTCTCAAACAAACAAACAAACAAACAAACAAATGAACAGGGTGGAGAGAGAGAGAGAGAGAGAGAGAGAGAGAGAGAGAGAGAGAGAGAGAGAGAGAGAGAGAAGAAAGTATATGACATCAACCTCCGGCTGCCACATGTACCTGAACACATGTATGCACTCCCACACACACGTACACAGAAACAAGCACATACACAGAGAGAGAAAGTGTATGCATTCATTATAAATAAATGCATAAATAAAACAATTTTTAAAAGACTGGCTATATTAACTAGAAAGATAATGAAACTTGCCAGTGGTCTCTGGAATAGGTACTATGCCCTCAACTGGACTCAACATGTGAAGTTTTTTGGCTGATCTTGTTACCCTTAGGACATGTTAGATAAGTAATAGCCTGTTTGCTTGTGTCTCTGCTATGACGCAAATGATGGCAGTAACAAACAGAACTATTGGAAGAATGTTTTCACCGGGTGGGAGAACCTGAAGAACTGTTTATCTGAAGCGTCCTCGGTATACCATGAAATACTATTCTGCTCCCATCAGAGCCCATTGCAAAGGTTGCCTCAGTGAGGAATCTGCATATTTTTAGAGAACAGGAGACGCGCCCAGGTCCCAACAGGAGCATGGACAGACGGCTCTGCACCGCAGAGCACTTGGACCCTGAGACGATCTGCCTTCCTTTAGGACCCTACGAACCACCGAACGGGAATCCCACCATAGAGACTTTTATGGGGAGCCAAGGAAGCCTTGAGTGAGTGTGCAAAAGTGGGTGAGGTCCTGAGTGAATTGTGTTGTTTGTCAAGGCCATGACTGTGTCAAGGACCCCGTTGCCTCTGACGTATGGCAATGGTAAAGCCTTCTTTCAGGTGAAGACAGAAGTTTACACCCCCTTCCTTTGCTTTAAGCACAAATGTTGACAATGTGTACAAAACCTAGCAACTGCAACTTCATCCTCCAGGATGAGGGCAGCCTGATATTGCTCCCCTACAGAAACCTCCTACTGAGACTAGGCAAATCCCTCCCCATGCTGCAGGTAATAAACAGGCTGAGGTCCCAGGTTCTAGCCTAGATGTGGCTGTTCCACCAGAGCAAGCCTGCCCCGCCAGATCCCAGGTTTCCTGTGCATGTGTCTGTGTGTCTGTCCTCTCTTTACTCCCTTTATGCCCCAACCAGGTTTCCAGGACCAAGCAGTGCAGAAGGCGGCAGAGCCTGTAATATATCTACCAGCTCTTATGACATTTGATTGATAAATTGCTCCACTTGGCATCAAATATAGGAAAGGACAATAAATCCAGGCCTTTAACATATTGTATACATGTCATCGACAGATCTAGTCCCGATGACCATGTGACTGGAAGATCTCTTCTTCAAGCTTTCTGTGTACAGAAATAATATTACCAACATAGAAAAACATATTTTTCCCTCCAATTTAGTTATGCCTATAGTGTTGCTCATCCCATGCATGATAAGCAGCAGCAGCTAATGTGGGTTGTAATAAAATTTCCATATCATATCTTTTTCCCCCATCTGTAAAATTAGAGAAACGTGCCTTGTCCTTTCATTGGGACCATTTACAAGCCTGGGGGCAATTACCAAGAGTGTATTAGAGTCACCCACACAATCTCCTAATGGCAGCTTGGCCCAGAGCCAAGCTTTAAACCAACCCTGAGGGAATTCAAATGTACAAGTCAGCTGCATTAGGGGCAGTGATTCGGTTTGAAGAAGGTATCGTCTTTCATGATTTATTACATCCAGTGCTCTCAGTACACTCAAGAGATGATCTAGTTTAGTTGCGTTTGCGAGGGAGCAGGGCTGCATAAAATGAGAACCATCTGAACTTGGGGCAGCAGAATGGGGAAGCTTGACCAGAACTTGCATTATGTGGAAAACACGATTCCTCTTAGAACTAGGCCTGCAGAAAGCCCAGGATCTGCAAACGTAGCCCACACTTGCCATCCCCCGTGTCTAGCGTGTGGTTATGAAATGACTACAAAAGTATTAATTCCCTATGTGCAGAATAACCTTTTAGTACAGGGATTAGACATGTGACTTAAGATGTTATTCTTGGTAGAGTTTGTAATCTGTGAGCGAACTGTGCTCACTCTCAAGGAGAACTTCAAAAGTCTCCTCTGTATAGCCCCAGAGAACCTGAACCAAGATTTACGGCCTAATGGATTCTCGCTGTGTTCCCAGATACAAAGCCCTGATGTATTCCACCTCAACAGGAGATCCACCAGGGAGTCAGAAAATCCCTTCCAAACACTTATGTTCTTAATCCTCAATTCGGATTTCGAAGGAAAAAAAGGTGAGCTACAGCAACATTTAGAACAAAGCGGCTTAGGGTGGAAAAAAATATGTGACTTTTGTAAAAATAAATCTCTCTGCTTATATCGGTGAATGGAAACAAAAGCCCCGGGAAGGTCAGGTCCATTTCCCGCTAGTGTCTCCAGCGTTATATTTTATTGCATTCCTCCAGGCTTTTGCAACCAACTGGATCAAGAGTTTCCAAGAATGCTAGAAATCATGAGCATGGCCAAGGGCAAGAGCACTCCTGACTTATCCCAAGAGACGTAGCTGCAGCGCATTCCAAGTCCGACGGCACTCCTTCAGACACATGCATCAGGCAATGAGATTTATCAGCCAAGAAGAGACAAGCAGGGTTGTTCTACCTTTCAGCAGACACCAATGCCATTATCATAGTAAACTCAGCAATCTACTGTGTGTCTCTATATAATGAAATTGTAAGAACTTGTCCGAGGGTTTGGAGGAAATTTATAGCACCATGGCCCTTCCCTATACTCAAGATGCTCCTACCGTCTTAAGAAAACAATCACTCAAAATGCCCAGAGCATCAAATTTGCTTATTTATTTATCCATTATTCTTTGAAAAATGTTTCCTGAGCACCCCCATGCCATCCTACATAGCATAAAGTGACAAAGAAGCCAGACAGCGTCCTCAAGTCAGAGATTCTGTGAAGGCTGAGGAGATGAGCAAATAAAGAGCATGAAGGGTTAAATCACAGTAGAAAGGGTCTGGAGACCAAATCAGGAAAACAGAAAGGGGGGACTTGATGTCAACAGCCTTCCTCAACTTCTGAGCAGCAACAGCAAGGTGAAGAGCAAGATTCAGAAAAAACAGATGAATTCGAAGCCTGGGTGGGCTCAAAAAATTCCTGAAATCCTGTCCAACTGCCCTTAGCTTCAGAGGGAACCCAAAGCATGTAACTGTTCCTCTTCAAAGTTCTTCCGAGGACTCGGGGCAAGCGGTCGTCCACACTGGACTCACAGGTGCCTCAGCCTGTGAGGGACGAGCAGAAGGGTAACGTGGTCAGCAGCTGGGCCTTGGGAGCCCTGCTGGAGGCACAGGCTATTTTTCTGCAGGCCGCACTTGCCAGTGATTTGGATGGACAGCCAGCAGACCCAGAAGAACCTAGATCTGGAGAAACCTATGACCCGCAAGCAGTGAAACCGGAGCATCCTCAGCAGAAGGTGTTGGGAGCTGATGATGACAGAGGGGACGGGCAGGTGCCCCTCCCATCTGCACTAGATGCATGTCAGACTTCATGAGAAAATGCTGGATTTCCACCGGAAGCATAGAGGGGCATTGCTATATTAACTTGAATGAAGGCTTTTCTGACTGATAGAAGGAAGACTTGTTATAGGAACTAAATTCCATGACAGAAAAATACTTAAGTTCTGTTTCCTGCAGTCAGGAACCTATGGCTTTTGAAATATACCTTCTTCTTCTTCCCTTGGGACAGGAATAGGAGAGTGGAAGGGAGAAAGAGAATGATAAAGCAGATTTATTTCCAAGTTGAGAAAAACTTGAGAGGAGTCCACGTCAGAGATTCTCAGTAACTCTGCCCCAAACTGCAGCACAGGGTCACTTCGCTGTCATAACGAAATCCTCTCTGAGGCGAGCACACCCCATTGTTAAAGGAGACTGCTCGTTCATTTCCTGACTGCCAAGACCCGAATAATCACACAGAAACTATTATCAGAATCATATAAAAATAACCTTAGGGGCTCTCCTTCGCCCAGCAGCCATCGCTCTTGGTTAGTGCCCCCTCCCAACCATGCTAGAACGCTGACATCACTACCACTGCTGTAGTCTGGGAGTGCGGTAACCCCTTCCTGTCCAGAAGACAGCATTCTGCACTCCTCCCAGACAAGATCGTCAGTACCTCTTCTGAGATCTTCCCTAAGTCTTGGGGTGAGTGGAGGTATCGAGTGAAGGACACCACAGTCCCTGCCGTCTCTGCACTCTGACCAGTTGGGAGTCTCTGCACTAGCCCCTGTCCTCAGCGAATAGAAAGTGGGGAGGACGACAGCCCCCACTGATCTGTGCTAGTAGACTGCCCAGCCTCCAGTGATGG
The DNA here is from genome assembly GCF_903992535.2 of Arvicola amphibius. Lineage (NCBI taxonomy): Eukaryota > Metazoa > Chordata > Mammalia > Rodentia > Cricetidae > Arvicola > Arvicola amphibius. The sequence goes on along the minus strand of NC_052049.1, from coordinate 12,448,788 downwards.
GCCCACACGTGAGCTGCAAGCATGGAGCTGGTGGGTTTTTAAAACCTGAAAATGAAGTTGAGGGAGGTATTTTTAGGGAGATGAGAGAGAAGTTAGAGGGGAAATTGAGTAGTGGTTGTGAGCAAAAGGCATTGTATCTAAATGTCATAATAATAATCAATTAGCCGGGTGGTGGTGGCGCACGCCTTTAATCCTAGCACTTGGGAGGTAGAGGCAGGCGGATCTCTGTGAGTTCGAGGCCAGCCTGGTCTACAAGAGCTAGTTCCGGGACAGGCTCTAAAGCTGCAGAGAAACCCTGTCTCGAAAAACCAAAAAAAAAAAAAAAAAAAGAAAGAAAGAAAGAAAAAAATAATAATCAATTAATTTTTAAAAATAGCCAAGTCCACAGTGAGGGTACTCTGAACTATTTCATCATCTTTTAGAAGAGTGATCTGTATATTTTTTCCCTTCCAGAAGACAGCAGCTTGTCTTAGCATGGTGAGCATCAGCTCATCAACATGGGCTTTCCCCAGTTTCAAAATAGAAATGAAATGTTACTTCTTCCTTCAGCAAAATGATTCAGGTAAATTTTTCTTGTTAGAAAATACTGTGTCTCTCCATCACCATCACACCCATTTCTCTGCCCATTTTGTGTCCATTCATTTCCCCGGCAGACACCAGAAAACGACTGGCCTCTTCCTGGTAGCTGACATGTCTCCCGAGTGATCCCTATTTCCCTTTCCTCTCCCTCCCATCATCTCTCTCTGAAATTCTTCTAGATCTCTCACACGCCAGATCTCATTGTCTCTTTCAACATTTTATGATAAGAGATTTAAACGACAGCACTGGAAAGAGGCATCTGGAACCGAGCAAAGGGGACAGTGAACACACTACAAGGCCTCCACAATGGCTCTGAAAGTCATTAGCAATGGTTTAGCCATTCCAACTTCCACAACGTACCACAATTTAAAATTTATTTCTAAATATTTTATTATTTTTGCCATGTATCTAAATTTTGATATTTTGTAACAAATGATGTAAATATCAAAGCAACCAGATGCTTACCATCAAATATTTCTTCAAATTCATAATAAACGCTGTATTTATGAGTGAGAAATTTTGTATTTTTTCTTTCTCCTGGAAATCATATTTGTATTTCATTTCCTCACAAGAATGCCCATAAAGTAATATCCTTTCATGCTTAAGTATTTTCTATTGACTAGCCTACCATAACAGATCATTTTAAGTGCACATAGTTTTTAATTTATTGTATTTTTGCCTCACTCGATGTGTGCTGAACACATTGTACTCACTCGATGTGTGCTGAACACATTGTACTCACTCGATGTGTGCTGAACACATTGTACTCACTCGATGTGTGCTGAACACATTGTACTCAAGTGAGTATTAGGGTGGTACAGGTGTCTCATGAATTGGAAACATTATTAACTCGTATTTTATTAAAATAATTAACATACGTTTTGTAACATTCTGTATCAATTAAATTTGTTCTTTGGAAATTTTATGCATTGGATATAATGCATTCTAATGACCCTTTAATACACCCAGACTCTTATCTCCTGCCTATCAACCCCCACTGTTCCCTGCAAATGCTTTGTCCATATTCCTATCTTTTTGTTTAGTTTTGTTGTTTGGATTTTTAAAATTGTTGAATTTAACCATGACTGTCTGTGTGACCATGGGTTAAGAGCTATCTGCTGGAGTCTGGAAACTCACCAATGCAAACAACTGAAAACAGTGAACTCCGCTACTCCCACAATCTAACAGTAGCTGATAGTTCAACAGAGAGAGGCAGGGCCCAGAAGTCCATCCCTCATCCATGACTGACTATTGACAAATTCAGTCTTGCAAAAGTACGAGAAAGGTAACTGTAGCAACCATAAAAATGCATCTTGATAACTAATAAGAAATAAAATATAAAGCTTAGAAAGGAGAAATCTAAAGAAAGAGACCTATACACATAATTTTAGAGATTTCATGTGTTTACAGAGGGAAGATGAGACAGTACTGTGTATATTGCTGTTTGAGTTACTGGTATTATCAGGTAAAGTGGTACAGAAATAGTTTGATATAATTATTAATAGCATAGGTGCAACTAACAAAAGTCATTGAGAGTTACAAGTTATAGAATTATATTCAGAAATTCAGAATATGGAATAATACTTATTAATTCTCTTTTGTGCTGTATGAATCTACTTGGTCTTAATAATGAAAACCCAGAGTCAGACATGGAGGTGGTGAAAGCTGAAAGACCAGAGAATCAGAGCAGTGAGCCACAAGTTCCTGAGCCACAAAATTCTCAAATCAAATGAGGTGTCTTGTCTCTACAAGTCTTCAGATTCAATGCCTTCTCTATGAAATCTCAGACTGAATCCTGAGCTCCTGTTTCCTCCCACCTTATATTCCTCTCTCCACCCAGCTATATCACTTCCCAGCTCCACCTTCCTAATGCTATGTGAAGAAAGTTGACTATAACCAACGATATCATCATAACTGAAGTGTATGAAAGAAAATTGAACAGCTGTGATTTTTATATAGCTAAAACTTTCTCAGACTAGCACAAATATGGAAGAAAACATTGCTACTGGCCTCTCTCACAGAGGATTTAGATTCTCTGCACTCATGATGTATGACTAGTAATGCATAGTCCAAAATACACACTATGTTTTTCTAAGATTAATAATAGCTCCTTCACACTATGCAAAAAATTAAAGTTATCATATGTGAAGTGTTTACTGCTTTTAACAATGTTTACTTTTACTAAAGAGGATGTTTGTAAGATTTATTTTATTGTGTATTAAATTTATTCCATTGTTCAAAATATTTTAAAGTGATCTTGATATTGTTCATATTCCAATTTGTATATGATAATGAATTTCTCATATTCTTCAAATGTTTCTAAATTGGTAATATTATGGTAAAGTTATAAAATTCTTAATTTATTGGAAAAGAAAACCTTAAGTAAAATCTGAATTAAAGTAAGTGTCATCTATAATGGCTTATTTAGATCAATAAACTCATTGAACTTCAGCTAAGAATACATTAATTCCACAGTAAGTTTAATGCTTTATATTTGTAAATTGTAAGTTAATTTTTGGAAGTATATATTTCTTTCTGTTTTTATATAAATATTTGTTTTCTTTTTTATAGTAAAGCCAAAGGATATACCCACCCACCCCCCAAAAAAATAAAATGCAAAGCATTTTTAAAACACATCTGTTAAGAAGATGGAAAGGGAAAATCTCAACGTCTGGATAAAGGGCACATGCCAATTTATAGTACTTAGACCTATTCAATTTTTAGTCTTCTTGAAACTTATTTATCAAAAGAAGGACATATCGTGAGAATGTACCTGCAGGGGGCCCGTGCCACTGTTTATAAAGCTACACAAATAGGACTTTGAAAAAATAAGTGGGAAGGAAAGTGATTAAGCAGCACTATAGATTCTGAGTAATTAGAAACTGGATTCATCAAAACCTTTCCTCTGTCCACACCTTGGGAAGTTTTTCACCCATTTCCTTGGGGGTGGGGGTGCCTCAACATGAATACCATTTGTGCAGATGGACCCCCTTTGCTATTTGTCTGTTTCCTTCTCTCAGCCCTGTATGAAGGAGCACGAGTCTATGGTAAAACACAAACACATTCTTCCCCTTGGTGACAGTGCAATAAATGACAGTGGTCAGGCTGTATAGTTGGCATGACCTTTTTTCCTATTTCCACCCTCAGTTTCAGAGCTTAAGAAGAGTGATGTTTAAAAGGTCACATCAACAGTCCATTCATGGCCTTGCCTCTCTCCACTGCTGCTGGAGTAATAACTACATACAAGCAGAAAGGTTTGATGTTAAAGATCATCCACCAGAGGCAGAGCACTGTGCTGTAGGGAAGGAAAATCAGGCCAGAGAAGGCGTCAATCAAAGTTACCATCACAATGTTTGTAATTACACAGAACAACTAGAGATACCACTTCTTGTTTGCAACACAGGAAACAATAGAAAGGTGGGCAAACGCAAGAACTGAAAACTTTACAGGAAGCAAACATTTCAAATCTCATTCCTCTGCTTTGATATTGAACATGGGACAAGAGCATTTGGCTTGCTGCAGAATATTTGTTTAGCTAGGCAAAGATGTATTGCATTTGTTTAATTATGTAAAGATGCTATAGGAACACCTTCAGCCAGCAGCCTTAAGATATCAGCCCACTTGGGCATGGCCTCTTAAACTATAAATGCAGATGTAAACCACACGTGCCCTCTCTCTTCCAGCTGCTGAATTCGGTTCCTGTTCCCTGTTCCTGCACAGGACTGCGATCTGTGAGTCTGCCCCTAAATAAGTAACCCTTTATCCTACTCAGTTCTGAGCTAGTGTGAGATTATTTTGTAGCTTCCATCATCATAAAGATGTGTTACATTTGCTTATGTTGCAGAATATTTGTTTAACTATGCAAAGGTGTGTTACATTTGTTTAATTATGTAAAGGTATGTTGCTGTTCTACCTTGCCTGCCTAAGGTGCCTGGCTGGTCTAATGAAAAGCTGATTGGCCAGTAACAAGGGAGGAAGGATAGACAAGACATCCAGGCAAGGAGAGTAAGTATGAGGAGGAATTTAGGCTCAGGGAAGAAAGAAAAGGAGACACCATGGGCAAACAGACAGACACGAAGGAAGCAGACAGGTCAGACACACAGGCTGAAAGAAAGGTAAAAAGCCCCAAGGCAAATGTAGATGAATAGAAAAAGTTAGTGGGACAAGCTTAAGCCAAGGTTGAGCATTCATAATTAATATTAACTCTCTGTGTCTTTATTTGGGAGATGATGGGCAGACCAAAGAAAATGCTGACCAGAATGGCTTGTCATTGCACTCTCTTAGAATTGATGGTGTGATGTCATTATATTTTGCTAATTACCTACATTCGCCAAGAGCGACAGCAGAATAGAGCTGTGTAGACTTTTACATGAAGACATTACGAGGCACTAGAAAGTTCAACTCTGAGTTATTTTCAAATACAGGTTCAAAAACCATTTGTAAAGCTTCCTAAAATGGAGATTACTAGGTCCAATACAAGACCAACTAAAGCAGACTTGGGTGTGAGATGAATCAAGAATTAATAATACCCTTAGCAAGAAATCTCAGCCTAAAGGCCCAATTCCTGAAAAGACCAAGCCTAGGAAAGAAAATGCAAGCCTGTATGAGCTCTAGGGCATGAGTCCCAGAGTGTTTATTATTGAGTTGCATTTGTTTTTATAGCATACAAATGTTCATAATACTAATGTTAAAGCATCAAGAAAAATGGATAATTGAAAGGAGAAATCTTAACTCTTTCTTTACAAGCACATAGCTCACCTGACTCATCCCTGCAAGACTTACACACACCCAGGTTGGAAGTTCTTAGTTCGTTTACAGTGGCAGCTCTGTGGGACTGAGCCTTTTACCTGTGGGGTATCCACTATGTGTGGGAAGTTTGTATCAGCAATAAGCAGAGAGAGACAAAAAAAAAAGACTGATATAGGAAGGAAATATGATCCAAGTCCATTATAGGCATGTGCGGAGATGTCAGAAGGAAATCCCCATTTTCTACAATTAGTATATACTAATTCGAAAAAGGAAGAAATAGATCTGGGGGGGGGGGGGCTGTCACAAACCCCACAGTTAGCTGAAAAGCTACATGCAATTAATGACAGCAGAAAAAGGGAGAATCAGTCTTCATCAGGAATGTACCCCCTAATTGGTTATCCAGTACCAACCAAGTGGCCAACCCTAAAACCACATGCATGAGAGCAACATTAAATGGACTCAACTGGTTGTGTGCATGTATGTCTGTCTGTCTGTCTTTCTGTATATTTTAAAGAAAAAGTAACCATGAATTTCAGAAATAGGGGACACAGGAGAAGATGGAGGAGAGAGGAGGGGTAAAATTATAAAAACACAATAAGCTTTTTCTTAAAAGAGAAAGAGATGAAATGAGTTTTTAGACACCTGTCTGGAGCTGGATACTTGCTTGTTGTTATGCACATACATATATGGTTTTAAACACAAGAATATGCTTCAGCTGCAACATGATTTTCCACCTCAAATACCACTCCAGCCCAATCATCACCGTCTCTTTGCTGGACCTCGGGAGTTCCTAACCAGCCTTTTTGTCCCCTCTGCTGTCCTGTAACACAGCACAGCAGAATGTTGGACCTAAGGCCACAACATATCTGTCCTTTCTTCTTAACAAACTCACCTCGAAGAACTTGTAAGTGACTTAGAATGCAGCCCCACTGGCTTATCCTGGCTTTCCATGCCCTTCCGGAACTGGTACCACCTGCTAGTGGGGGCTCATTTCACATCTATACTTACTTTCTCTTTAGATCTCTTTCTCTATTTTTTTTTTTTTTGAAGTTTTCCGAGACAGGGTTTCTTCTATGTAGCCCTAGCTGTCCTGGAACTTGCTCTGTAGCCCAGGCTGGCCTTGAACTCACAGAGATCCACCTGCCTCTGCCTCCTGAGTGCTGAGATTAAAGGCGTGTGTCACCACTATCTCGCTTATCCGTTCTATATTGGCCTTCTTCCTACTTTTCCTTCTGTCAGTTCTACAGCTGTCCTCCTTACCCTGGGGTGTTGGGCCCATGATGCTCCTGGCAGGACATCCTCCACGCTCTTCCCAACACAACATTCTTGGACCTTCTTTAGAAATGATCTCAGAGACTCCATCAAAAACAGCAGCTCACCGCATCCAAGCAGGATGTAGAATTCTCAGCAGATCCTAATCAGCGTCTGGCACACTAGATGCTTGCTTACCTGTTTCCTGCCTGAAGATACTTTCTAGAATGTGGCTTCCATGAGACTCAAGGCCTTATCTGACCTGTCTCTCATCCCAGCATCAGTGCCACAGCAAGGACCCCACCCATTTGTCCAGTTGTTCAATACTGAAAGACCAGGGGGTGGCAAAAGCAAAAACAAACCCACGACTGCACACTTGCTGAATTAATTCACTAGGCATGCAGAGAGCACAGCAGCTCTCTACCAATTCTCTGTCTGAGTGCTGAGAGGCGCCCATGCTGGGATGAAACCATTCCAAGGACCCACTCCGTGAGAGGGGCTGTTTATTAGAGCGTCAGAAGTGTAAACAACTTGTACACAGCCAAACAGGAGGGCCAGCACCAAATGAGGCTGCTGGCAAGGGTCCTCGCCCAGTGCCAGGCTTTCAGTGCTGTTCCCATGAAAACCATTCATCTTGCCAGGCAGTCAGCCTCCTGTCTCCTTGAGCACTAATTGCTCTGCCTGGGCAGACAATGTAGAAAACGCACTACTCACGACATGACATGCGGGAAAGGGAAGGGGGGGGGGGTTGGCTTTTCAAAAGCACAATAAGTCCTGATGAAAAAGAAAACATGAAAAAGATATTCTGAGAGAAGAAGAAAATGCATCTAAATGGCAAAGAGCACCTCATCCGGGACCAGGAAAGGACAGCAGACCTGCAGTCTCGGTGGTCTCCAAGGCCAGTCACTGCAGCCCCAGTGAAAAGCACAGACTTGGAGGTGTCTTGAATCTGGTGTTTGGAACGGTAAAGGCTTTTTATTTTTCCCCTAAGCAGACAGACCATCCACCGAGTCTGCCCTAACCATACCCACTAGGCCCCTTGCCTGTTATAAACAAAGACACCAAGTGGGCTCAGCAGTATTTGCTGAAGTCCCAGCTACACTGACAACTGAAGAAGCAGAGACCTTTGAACCCAGGTGTGAAAGACCACGCTGGATAACACAGAAGACGCTCCACAGAAAGACATGGCATTTATGATATTCCAAAGTGCAGCTCTCATATAAATTTAAGCAAAAATATTAACATTAATAGATTGAACATGCATGACTAACAGTTAACGGACAAATTTAGCTCTGCATGATTTTTCTCTGTCATAATGATCCGTGGTACAAAAAATATTCAGATTTCCAAAATCACAATTTGTACTTACATTCCTTAAAATGACCATGGCCTTCTCCCCAAAATTGTACAGCAGAGACATTTTGAAATCCTAGTGACGGTGGAGAATGCAGACAAGGATTTGTCAACAATAATGCTTAATATCCCCAAAATCATGCTTTCTTGGCCCAGGAGCTGAGATGTTCACTCACTGATTCTGCGGGAGATGCTCCAATGGTGTTGAACAGAAACAGGAAAATAGGCATGAGACCAGTGTTGTTCAATATACATAGGGAGTTCTATGAGCTTTGAGTACTTATAGGATTTCAATGAGTTTCTAGCTATGAGTTGTATACTCTTCCCTGCATCCCGTGGGTATCTTTATTGCCTCACTGGAAGTAGAAAATCACTTATTTGGTGACTGTGTCAATATAATGCCTTGCATCCAGTTAATGTCTTTGGCAGAGACAGGCATATTCTCTGAGGCCATGGACCTACGCTATTGAGAATGAAGAGTTTATACTGGAGAAGGGTTCTCAGAAAGCGAACCTAAACCAAAGGACTCTGGGAAGGTTTTGAACAGCACCGTCAGGATGAGAACTTGGTTTGGCTGGCTTTGCTTTCCTTAGAAATTTTGGTTTGCAATTTTCATGCAATTTTGCATGCATTCTAAGTTGAGGGATGGAAATGTGGCCAAATTTCTTCTTCAAGATGCCCCATGTTTTCATTCCTATGACCCTCAAACTTGATTGGGCGAGAGGCCCACCAATCTTATCTGGGTTAACTGCTGGATGTAGATGTTTTTGAAGGGATTTCAGCAGAATATACTTAATGGCATTATTTCAAAACTCCCTTTTCTTTACAAAAAGCAAAAAGGAAGAATCAAGGAGTCTGTGGAAAGTTGGGGCTAGAGACGTTGTTTTCATAGTGGTAAATAAAAAAATGTCTCACGAAAGTGAGTTTGTTCTTGGAGGCTCTGCAGCTCAGTTCCCCAAGCAAAGCAATGCTTGAGCAAGGAGTATGAGAGTAAAGGAGAAGCCAGAACTAAACAACCACAAGGGCAACTCGGTCAGCAGCCTGCGGTCAGAAGGGCAGCACAAGCCCTACAGGGCGCAGAAATTCCGCCAGGCTCCTCAAGAGGAGCACCTGAAACCTGCAGGAATGTGTCAGCTGAGATGATACCCATACGATATGAATATATGATCGCTTACCACAGCACAAACCTCTCCAAAGTTGTTTATTTTAATCTCACACTGCCTTTCCCTCCCTTTCCAACTCTTTTATAGATCATCTCTGGTCAGACTCCTCAAAGTCCCTGGGTTAAGTCAAAGCAGAAACCAGAAGAGTTTAGCTATACTCATGCTCACTTGCAAACCACCTATTCTAACATACACAAAGAAAATTCACTTTGGAGAAACATTTGCTATCCATTTTCTGTTCTGTGCCAGAGAAGGGGCCCCTGTTTCCAGACGACAGTTATTCATTGCTCTATTCCAGGAACCTACTTTACATTCAGGATCTTCCTAAACCTCTATTGGCTGCACTAGAGATATGCCCATCCATCAAGCCCCTACCCTAAAAACCATGCTATTTTCCACTTAGTATCTTTATTAGAAAACTGACTTTGAGCTACTTTTTGTTTATAAATCAAGTCCAGTTTCTGGATTCCTTCTGACAGTATTAAAACTTCATGTAAGTGTTGTCTATCATGTGCTTGGAGCTTCACCTCTTTGTCCTGGTGAAGGTTTGAAAACCCCTGTTTGTGGATGCCCCTCCAACCTGTGCAGAGGGATATGAGGCATGTTCAGTTGTTGTTGGTTTGGGATATTATCATTTACATATTTTTATAATGAGAAGCTCAACTCTAAGGAATATTTGTCAATGAATACTTTCAAAGTTGAACCCCACAGCTATGCAAATTTATCTTCTAAGATGGCACTGTCTACTTCAATAAACTCTATATTTAATTTATCTTGGATTTTTAAAATAAAAGGTCCACAAATCATTAGCCATTTACAGTAAGATAGCTCTTTCATCACACAAACAAGTTAATAGTAGCGTGACTCCTACAGTCTATTAAACTAAGTAATAACTAAAAGACAAATGATTTTTTAACATTTTTGTTATATAGGGTTTACTTAATGCAATTTCCATGCATGTATAATGTATGTTGAGCATGCACTATAAGTTGAGTGATAGAAATACGGTCAAATTTCTTCTTCCTTCAAGATCTCCAACTTTCCCTCTCAAAACCAACTGGGTGTGGCCCAACTGTTTTATCTCTATAAATACCTTGTTGTAATTAGTCACATTTACCAAACACTTCACCAGAAAAAAAAAAAACCCAAATTGGTGTTAATGAACAACTGAGCAGTATAGCCTACCGGTGCTGATGAAGAAAAGTCTCTCAGTGTAGCCATCCTTAGGAATCGGTGATACTGCAGCAGCTCCAGCATTAACTGGGGGACTGTTAGCGATACATCATCACTAGCAGGTACCCAAGGAAATCACTTAAGAGGAAGTGTCTCAGAGTTCCAAAGGCTCAGTGCATGGTCAGCTAGCGCCATTGTTTTAGGTCTGCGCTAAAAGCCAATTTCCTGATGAAGGCCATGGTGAGGCAGAGTTTCTCTCCTCGTGGCAATGAGAAAGGACAGGGGTTGTGTGTGCAGTTTGTTATCCCAGGGTATGCTCCCCTAATGACCTATCTCTTCCACGTAGGCTCCACTTCCTAACATTGCCTCCTAATGCTACCAAACTATGGCTTTATCAAGTGGATCAACCACTGAGGAGACTGGATTCTTCACGGTCCAATCTCAGTAGTTGAATTCACCAGTTCCTCAACGCGTACATGAACCTTCTGAGAAGAACTTCATATTCAAACCAGTCATTACAGGAAAGATATTACCCAGGCATCTAGGATGTAACTGTCTAAGCGAATGTCATCTAACGGGGGAAACTGACAAATTATTGACAGCTATACAACATGAAGTACGCACACATGCTCACACACACACACACACACACACACGACAGTGAAAACCAAAAAACTGGTTAATCCATTTCTTTCAGTCATTTGCCCGCATCAGTCATTAAAGCCAATCATTATTTGTTTGAAGCAAATCATGTACACTAACCAAAGCATTTCCTTAACTGAAAAATCCTAAAATTAAACAGATTTTAATTTTATCTAGGATAAAAGTTTTCCATTGTTAAAGCATAGAGTATTTGCTTTCTTGATAGCACTATATATTATAATTCATCAACTTAATGAACATTTTTTTCCAGTTTTAACAGTGATTTTGCCAGACAAAAGTGCTATCATCAAGAAAATAATTGAAGGATGAAAACAATCCAGAGTGATTACAGTCACTTTTATTCCAGCTGTTGTCTTCCTTTTGTGTTATGAGTTTGCTTCTTTTTAATACCAAGTGTCTAAGCAAAGCAAGAATGACTGCCCTTACAAATCTATGTCAAAGTCAAACTCTTGTTCTGAGCTGTGTGTACCACTGACCACACAGACTCCTGAACAGCGGGTTGGATGGGTCCAGACTCCAGCGGGGCTGGCAGCAGAGAGCTCCTGCCTATGAAAGCAGGAGCCATGGGCATCCAGCCCACATGTCTGCTCTACCACTTTCAGAAATGCCAGCCTCCAGAATTATGTAAGCCAGTCTCAACCAGCCAATCAGTAAGTGCGCATGCAGTCCTCTGTGTGTGTGTGTGTGTATGTGTGTGTGTGTGTGTGTGTGAGAGAGAGAGAGAGAGAGAGAGAGAGAGAGTATGTGTGTGTGTGTTTGGTGTGCGTGTATGTCTGTGTGTGTGTGTGTGAACAGTTTCTCTGAGAAGTAATATAAGCCTTTCCCTTAAGTTTCACACACATATTTTACCCAAAAGATATAACCACTGTGAACAAAACATCTTCCTTTACACCCTCCTTTTCCATCAATGACATAATTTATTTCGTTGGTATGGCATATCTTCAGCTATAAGCTGAGAGGTTTGAGGACAGTTTTTTATTGTTTCTCTCTCTCTCTCTCTCTCTCTCTCTCTCTCTCTCTCTCTCTCTCTCTCTTTCTCTCTCTCTCTCTTTCTCCCTCTTGCCTCAGGGAGTCACATACCTGGCTTTTCATAGAATACACAGTTGGCAAAACCAGATACACTCTGTTCTCCTTCCAAATTCTACTTCCTTATTGCCCAGGGCTTGTTAAGCAATGGACACTGGCCAGGCTGAAGGGATGGTAGACATTCAACATATCCCCCCCCCCGCAATGGGTATGCCTGGTATAGATAAAGATTGCCTAGGTTGTAATTAGTGGACCAAAAAGATATGGTAACTTGGAGCTTCCGAGTGTGTCTGCTAAGGAGCTCTCTATTATTTATTATACCTTCTTCGTGACCCTTTCAGGGGACTTATTCAATTAATTGCTCTTCTAATTAACAATCTCAGAATGACCACAGCTAGCAAAGAAAGAGCAGAGCAGACATTTAATGATATGAATATTAGTCTCTTGTAAGACTGCTTTTTTGATAAGGTTTTGCTCAAATGACTAAGAGTTGCCTTGTTGCTAAGGTAACCAGCCTGCGGGAATAACAGATCTATATATCATTCCAGCAAGTGGTCTCTGCAATTTAATAAAGAGGAAAAAAATAATGTATCAAGCCACAGGCCCTTATAAGAGAGGAGAGCAAAATTAAAATGTAGAAGGGAAAGCAAGGGGGTTGGCATGGCGGGTGCTGGGCATAAAGAGTGAAGCTAGATGTGCATCTGCACAGACGGAAAAAACTTCCTTTAGGATGCGAAAGATGTATAAGAGACCATTGCAAAGATGGGGCAGGTGGGGAGCCCTAGGAAGGGAATAGCAGGGATCTGATCAAGGAAATGGAAATGGGATGGAGGTAAACACAGAACGGGAGGGTCACATAACAATAAGGCTGCCTGAAAACACCACAAGGAAGCATACAATCAACTATTTACCTGAAAAAAAAGTCTACAATACATGTAATTCTGTGTATACATTTATATACAGTTTAAACAAACTTTTTTCATCTGGGTTAATGGTGTTCCCTCCAAGAGCCAAAGACCTTCTTTTTTCTTGGAAAGGATGTCTCCCTGGCTAGAAGCTCATCAATAAAGCCAGATTGGCAGACCCACAAGCCCCCGAGATCCACCTTTCTCTTCCTCCCGCATACTGGGATTTTTAAGTGTGTGCCACCGCACCTGGCTTTTTTATATTGCCACGAGGATTCTGGGGCTCGAACTCTGGTCCTAATACTTCTAAAGATACATCTTTACAAACTGAGCCATCTGACATCCTTGAAACAACTTTCTTGAAGGTGTAGTTTTCTTTCCTACTGGATGAACTTTCCAATTTATAATATGGGTTAAAGACTAAGGCTGAAGTTGCTTTGAACTGACAGTACGAATGTCAGAAGAGAAGGTCGAGACTGCTGGGGTAAGAGGTAGGCGTTCGTGAGCTTGGACTCAGTCAAGGAAAAAGAAAATCACTTCACATCTTCCCACAGAGAAGAATTTATTATGGGGGAGTAAGATTGTGAAGCTGTTGAAATGGTTGGAGGAGCAGGGAAGGGAGATGGTTTCCACTGATTGGGAACTATCTGCTACCAGCCCGCTGGAGGCTGGACCCATAGAACCTGCTGTTCGGGAACCAGCGGAGGTCAATGGCTCTCCCTGAGGCAGAATATATCATGGGCACCAAGAGAGCCTGAAGCTACTGGTGAAACCAGAAAGGGATGGTTTATACTCTTCTCATCATCGAATCTCGTGGGAGAGTCTCCTGCTGGCAAGGCCTCTCCTGGAACCTTCTGGAACTATGACAGGTAGTTTCCAGGCTTCTACTCAGGCCATGACCTAGTGGTTATTATGGGACTCAGGAGTGGTCAGTGGCAAAAAGCTGCTTTAGGAAGATGTCGTGGGCATGCTCATACTGCGGTCATATCCCTACAGATGACTTCTTCATTACGTCCTAACTCATACTTTATCTCACTACAACTGCCTTAGCATTTTGTTTCGTTTATTATTTCCTCAACATTAATACTATGTGCTGGTTTGGCATCTACTTTCTCTCTCTAGATGGATTCTTAAAGACTAGAAAATGTGGTACATTTACACAATGGAGTACTACACAGCAGAAAAAAATAACGACATCTTGAATTTTACAGGCAAATGGATAGATCTAGAAAACATCGTATTGAGTGAGGTAACCCAGACACAGAAAGACAAGTATCACATGTACTCACTCATAATTAGTTTTTAAACATAAAGCAAAGAAAACCAGCCTACAAATCACAATCCCAGAGAACTTAGACTAGACAGCAATGAGGACACTAAGAGAGACATACATGATCTAATCTACATGGGAAGTAGAAAAAGACAAGATCTCCTGAGTAAATTGGGAGAATGGAGACCTTGGGGGAGGGTTGAAGGGGAGGGGAGAGGCAGGGAGGGGAGCAGAGAAAAATGTAGAGCTTAATAAAAATCAATTTACAAAAGGATGTCTCATCTCAATGTAATATTGTTTGGTCCAAGCTGTTTATCGAGGAAAATTAACATTTTTAATCATTAAAGAATAGGAAAAAAAAGAACTTCACATATTGAGGAATGGTCTGTATGTAAAATGAAGGAAGGTGCTGTTTAAGACGCTGAGGACAGAGGCTTGGTTGAGACAGCCAGTTTGTACTCCTGATAACGTTTACTTTCTAAAAGGGGAGAGAGAAACAGTGAACACACATTGAATACGTGTCCTGGAGGAGAAGTAAGCTAGAGTGAAATGTTAGAGAAATCAGTGGCTTGCATTGCAGGCACTGGGGAAGGGCTCTTACAGGAGGGATCGCCGAGTAGGAAGGAGGAGGAGCCATGTTTCTATTTAGAGAAAGTAATAAAGCAAAGGTGCGTTGAGGCAGGAGCTTGGCAAGTTTGAGAAATATGTGAGGTTGGAAGGAGATAGCAAGCAGGGCTGCAAGAAATGAGATCAGAAAGTAGGGTCGGTCTTATAGTATCACATTTTAGAAAACTTTGTATTACTTTAAAAGCTTGAGATCACAACATAATCACGGTATTTCTTCTTGGCCTTTTCTCCCTCCAAGCCCTCCCATGTGCCTCTCTACACACTCCTTCAACTTCATGGCCTCTTCTTTCAGTAATTGTTATTGTAATTTATGTATATGTATAGACGTATATATTCCTAAATATAACCTGTTTTGTCTGCATGCTGTTATTTGTATGTCTGTTTTCAGGCCTATCTTTGGCTCTGGACAACCAGTTGGTGTGCTCTTCCCTGGGGAGGATCACCTCTCCCACTCCCAGCTTTCCTCAGTCAACTGTAGTTCTTTCTAAGGTTGAACCCTGTGGGCGTTTCCTTGTCCACCTTAGTATGTGTTGTACTTGTATGTGTTGTATGTGTTGTACTTGTACTTGTTCAGTTTATGTCAGACCTTCATGTTGGTGTGATTTTATAGGTGTAGCGTCTGAGCTTCCAAGGTGATACGATCTCTCATCAAATCTAATCCTCTTTCAGCCTCCTCTTCTGCAATGCTCCCTGAGCCTTGGATTTGAGCATGTTTTGTAGATTTATCCATTAGGACAGGGCTCCGCTACTCGGCATTTTGCCTCATTGTGGTTTTCTATAGTGTTCTCTGTCAATTGCAAAAAGTTTTCTTGATAAGGGGTGAAGACTACACTTACCTGTGGGTATAAGGACAAACATTTAAAGACTGCTCTTAGGGCTTACACTGGTTTAGTAAATTAGTGGTTGTAGATTCTCCCATAATCATGATATCACTATCATAGAATTTTTAGCTAGGTTTCCAGTACCAAGCGTGGTTTGCTTCTTGTTGAGCAACTCTTGAGTCCAATTAATCTCGGTTATGCCAAGGTATGCATACCACTGCTCTGCTATTTGGGTTATAGTGCCATGTCAGTCATTGATGTAGTTCTAGGTATCATACCTGGAAAGGACTGTTGATGGCCTCCCTGCTTTGGAAGCTTGCATTGTACATTCTGATTGTATGAAAATGAGTCCTCAGGGGAAGAAACATTCAAGTCAGTTCCAGCTCAGGGGTCTCCAGGCCCTGTGTCTGAAGTACATTGTTTCTTCAGTAACAGAGGCCTTCATTTCCTCTCTCAGGGTAAAGCAGGTACAACAGCAATAGGCTGTGTGTTTTGGGAATCTCTTGGACCTGCCCAATAGCATAAGATTGGGAACAGGTCCTCAGCACCATAGCCTTTGGAAAGCACTTTCAAACCACAGAAGGGACTGTTGAGGTGGCTAACATTTGTAGATATTACAAAAGTTACAAGCAAAATCTCCAAGGCTTGGCTTTTGACATCTTAACCAGGAAGGGTATATTTGCATTTAAGGGGGAAAAAGGGGATTGCAGGATAAGAAATTGAAGAAAGAGTTCAAGTGCAAAACTGTGAGGTGCTGATTATACCATGGGAAATTCAGAAAGGCATATGGGGAACTGACGACTAATATCTAGAAGAAGCCATTTTGGTGTGTGTGTGTGTGTGTGTGTGTGTCTGATGTGTATATATGTGACTGTGTATAGTACATGTGTACGATACGTGTGGTGTGTGGGTTATATGTGTACAGTTTGTATTTATATGTATGTATGATGGGGAGGAGAGTGAGGTATATGAGAGGGTATAGAAGTAATGTGTATATATGAGTGTGGTATGTATGTGTATGGTATGTGGTTTGTATGTAGTATGTGTAGGAGAGAGAAAAGGAGAGGTGTGTGTGTGTGTGTGTGTGTGTGTGTGTATTACATGCACATGAGTGTGTGCATGTACGGATACATGTGCCTCTGCACGTGCTTGCTGGGCTAAGCAGGACATCAGACAATTACCTCTCTATCACTGTCCTGCATCTTATTGCCTAGAAACAGGGTGTCTAACCGAGCCAGATGCTCATTGATTCGGCTAGCCTAGCTGGCCAGCAAAGCTCTCAGGATCGCCCTTCTTCTTCTCACAGCCCTGGGACTGCAGCCAACCTTGCCTGGCTCTCAAAGCTGGTACTAGGAGGAGGAAGTCGGGTCCTGTGCTTGCAGAGCACAGCAGCCCTGTCCTCTGAGCCATCTCCCCAGCCCCCAGCTCAGCTCGGTTTTGCATGTGAAACTATTGCTTCCTCTTCGTGAAAATGACTCAGCAAACAGTAGGAGCCCCAGGGCAGTTTTCAGTCAAATTCCATTGCTCTCCAAAATGCCCAGAAGCCTGAGATGGTGACCTAACACCCAGAAAAGTCGCTGCCTGTCTACTTCACTTCAACTACTTCCCTTGGTAGTCCCAGCATTTACTTATTTTATACCTGCTATTTCCTACTAGAAACAAACTTCTCTCGGATAGTCAATAGTTGGTCTCGTGATTAGAAGTATGATTACTACTTTTTCAATAAATAGTTCATTTTCATATCTAGTATATTCAATTAAACAGGCTTAGAGAAGAAGATAGGAAATCTTTAAAGAAAAGATTTCAGAGCCGGGCGGTGGTGGCGCACGCCTTTAATCCCAGCACTCGGGAGGCAGAGGCAGGCGGATCTCTGTGAGTTCGAGGCCAGCCTGGTCTACAAGAGCTAGTTCCAAGACAGGCTCTAAAAAAGCTGCAGAGAGACCCTGTCTCGAAAAACCAAAAAAAAAAAAAAAAAAAAAAAAAAAAAAAAAAAAAAAAAGATTTCAGAAGAGCATGAAGTTACACGAGACAAGTGTCTCTCACAAAGCTGTTCATCTTCATTCTTCCAAAGGAAAAAACAAACAGCTGAATTAAGAACCAGAAAGTATATTATGGAAATTTTGAAAATTGAAACCAGAAGTAATTCTATACGAATGTCAGAATACCCAGAAAATATAAGAGGAAGTAGGGAGTGAACCATGGCTCAAACAAAAAAGATCTTTCCAATGTCTCAGATATGATTCAAATCAGATTCAATGAGCAGAGATGAAACCTATACCTTCTTATTACTAAGTCCTTTATAAGGCCCTAATTTGGAACTAGGGAAATACTGGATGAATCAATGAAAGGTCTTTGTATTCCAACAAATATTGAAAGGGGCTTTTGAATGATATGTTTGAAATTACTGGGTGCAAGCAAGAACGGATCATGAAACACACAACAAAACCTGAGCACTGGACTGAGCTCCCAAGTTCCAGATGAAGAGCAGAAGGAGGAAGAACGTGATCAAGGAAGTCAGGACCGTGAGGGGTGTGTCCACCCACTTAGACGGTGGGACTGATCTAATGGGAACTCACCAAAGCAAGCTGGACTGGGATTGAACGAGCACGGGATCAGACTGGACTCTCTGAATGTGGCTGACAATGGGGGCTGACTGAGAAGCCAATGATAATAACACCGAGTTTTGATTCTACTGCATGTACTGGCTTTTTGGGAATCTGTTTGGATGCACACCTTCCTAGACCTGGATGGAGAGGGGAAGGCCTTGGACTTCCCACAGGGCAGGGTACCCTGCCTTCTCTTAGGACTGGAGAGGGAGGGGGAGGGGGAAGAGTGGGAAGGAAATGGGAGGAGGGGAGGAGGTGGAAATTTTTAATTAAAAAAAAAAAGAGTTTATTAAGAGAAAGACAGGTGTGCAGGCCTGAGGAAGTTGGTGGGGGAAGAGAGTGGGGAGCGGGCGTGTCCAACTTCTAAAGGCTGCCTAGTGCATGCAACACAGGGTCTTACACATGCACACAAGGGCTTACGTAATTGCGTAATTTGTAGGTCACGTGACCATGCTGCGTGTACATCGTGTAGGGCCTGAGAACCCTGGGTGGCTATGTAAATTGCCTGAGCATTAGATGGTGCATGCACCGTCCTGGAACCCGGAAGCGCCAGCCAAAGCGCCGCCGGGTGATAGAAACCATAACAATGTTTACGTTTCATTTCTTTGCTTAAGCGATTGTCATATGTTCTTGAAATGATGTCTGCCTGCCACATTACCGTGGCTTAAGCAACCACATTAGGTGCTCTTCTTTGAGATAAACTATATTATTCAGGGTTGTTAGCTGCGAATAACAATACATTGGCTCCATGCACAGGAAAGGGAATTTTTGTCAAGGACAGAACTTACCTCGCAGAATCTGCACAAGTTTCAGAGAATGAACTGAAAGGCAACAGGACTGGGGACCACAGGCCACTGACCCGTCTCAGAGCAAAGGACCTGGTGAGCAGCCCATGCCTGGGAAGCTAGCCATCCTTTTTCCTTCTCTGAGTTGTCAGTCTCCCAACCTAGTAGGCCTGAAAAGTGCATACCAGATCTTCCTTTCCTTCCTTTGATCTTTCCAAAGCCTAATACCAGTATGTATGCTTCCTGCATCCACTCTGGATCAGGAGCCTGTACTTAGCCGCAGTGGATGCTGCCTTGCTGAGTCACACTGCAGACAGACAGAAATGAAAAATTTTTAATCGTCATTTTTTTTTTTTTTGAATTGTTTCCAGCATAGACTTTGCCTGAACTTCTATTTTAAAACTTAACTTGACCACTGGTTTGAGTTTTTTCTTTCTTTGCTTCCTTTCTTTCTTTCTTTCTTTCTTTCTTCCTTCCTTTCTTTTTTTGTGGATTTGTCGTTGTGTGTGTGGTGCCTCTTTAAAACTGTCCCCTTGGGTGAAGGCCTTGCTCAATCTCCCTACTCCAGCAAGAGTCAGCTGCTGAATGTAAAACTGAAGGGGGCGGCACCCATGAATGACAACGCCCTAATCCCCAGAAACTGAGGCTGTGTTAGTTTCTGTGACAATAGAAACTTCACAGCTGGGACTGTAGGACCTCAGGATAAGCAACTGCCTTGGGCTGCCCAGGTGGCCTTCTCTAACTGCAGGGCAGGCGGGAGAGGACAGGTGATAACAGAAGTAGGAGACAGAGCAGAGGTGGAGACAGGGAGCAGACAACAGGCTCAAAGCACAGCAGGACCCAGAAACCAAAGAAGGCAAGCAAACAGATTCCAGAGTCTCAGGGAGGAATGCAGACCTGCTACCACTGTGACTTGTCCTCCAGAGAGGCCAATCTGGAAATCTGACCCTCCAAACTATGAAGCAATAAACTTAGGGGGTTTACGGTGTTTGTGGTGACATTTTGGAGCAGAATAGAAAACTACTATGTTATGGGATTCTCTAGAGAGCATCGTAGTGATCCAAGGGTGGGGCACCAGAGAGCTTGGCAGGTACCCAAGACCTATGCTCTTTACTCAGGCTCCAGTGCTGATGTGTTCTTGTAGTTCTTAGAATCAGGTTACAGCATTTGCAGGGGAAATGATGAATTCTCGGCCTGATCTGTAGTCGGTATTTATGTTCAAGTATCTTCCGTCATCCCTGCGCAGAGGGAGAGTCAGCGCCCTGCTCTCTACTGTCTTGCAATTGTTCAAAGCCAAAACCCAGAGTCCAAAGCTTAAACTCCTTTCCAACACACAGTCATGAGATGCTAGAGTACCTGCTCTTACTAGTTAGCCGTTCCTCACCAGTAAGCCTCTTTACTGCAATAAAGCGAACCACACAATGAGGTCTATTTTAACCGTTCACCAAGTGTCTGGATTTGCATGAAACCCTAAATGCTGACATTGGAATGATTTTCTGCTCCTTAGAAAAACTTATTTTTGCATCGTCTTATTCTATTTTCTTTTGTCCTACTTGGTTGTCACCTCTCAGAGGCCTGCTCTTTTCTGAAGGGAGGTAGAGGCGGGGAAGAATCTATTTTCAATAAATAAATAAATAAATCTCATTTAGGCTGAGCCAAAAAAAAAAAAAAAGCTTATTATTATGTTTACCTAAGGTGAGCAGTAGTGTCTTTTCAGGAACTGCGTTTGTCAGCTGGAGATCTAAAGGAGGACCTCTGAAGACCATGAAGAACTTACTCCCAAAGTGCACAACAGGCCAGTCATTTCAAATTCAAACTTTATCTTCACTGAGTAATAGGGTGGTTAGCATGCGACACACATTTCAATCTTTTGAATTATAACAGCACACAGAAAGGTTTGCATTTGTACATGTTGGGGTATAAATTTCCCGTTGAGGAACTGACTGAGTTCCCCACCTAGCTCATCACGTAAAGTATCAGCTTGGCTAATGCTTCCAGCTGGCATTCGCCTGTGTACGAGCGTACACGTATGTTTTCACACTGGAATGCTGTCATATAAAAAAAGAATCCCATTAATTCTGTCGCTTGCCAACAGGAGGGTAGCTCACAATAAATATCTGCCAAAAAAGTGAGATAATAAACAAAATCATTAACAGAATCTGATGAATTGTTTATTTGAAGTCAGTGAAGTTCATCAAGTTACACTTGTATTAAGCCTGGTTTTAATTAATTTCTCAGGTTGTAGGAGAGGTGAGGAGGGAGTAACAGACTCCATAAAAATAGCCTCACCAAGGCTCAGGTTTCTCTGAAACACCTAGAAGCAAACGAGAGTCTGAGGCTAACAAGAGGATCGCGGGGTTCCAAAAATAAACCTCCGTTTAAAAACAGGCAGGCTGCCATGCCTTGTAACAGAACTCCAAAACCCCATTGCTGGACCCTTTCGAGGAAACCTCAGTACTCTGTGTCTTGAAGACAGTGACTAGCTGGCTGTGTTCTTCCAGGGCCTTAAAGTAAACAACAGGCTTTACCTGATTAGGAATGAACCCAGGAGCTGTCCCTTGACAGAGACCATGCAAAGGACACGGTTGCTCCTAAACTCAATGGTGGAAACACATTAACACGAACCTACCTATATAGAAGAATCACATTTTAGAGACACTATCATTATAGAATGTTAATATCCAGGCAAATTATGATGCTCAACAGTCAAGGGCATAAATAGTCTTAGGGAGTCCAATGTCTGAGCCTACAGTGTAACTTTGCAGACAGGATTCCTACTTAGATACACGAATTACAAGTGGTATAAAGGGAAATGAGAATTTAATATCACAATCAGCTCTAGGCAAAAAATTTAAATTAAATAGAAATTGAAATCCATGTCTCCAGTCTTATACTACACACACACACACACACACACACACACACACACACACACACACACACACAGAGAGAGAGAGAGAGAGAGAGAGAGAGAGAGAGATTCACATACATCACATCCTATATTAAAAAGCCAAGCCTCAGGGTGGTAAGGCGTGCCTATGACTCCAACACAAGACAGAACAGCCTAAGTTGGAGGCCAGCTGGGCTACAGAGTTGGATTCTGTCAATGTCATTTGTTTTTTGAAGATCCAAAAGAGCATTGGGTATGATAATTTATTAAAGCTGATATGAATTCACGTCAGTGTTCTAAGTCTCCCAGAGATATTTTATCTGTCTCATGTTTAACCACAGCATAAAACAGTTTGCCTCTGACAGAGGCATTTTGTCACTGAGCATTTTAGCAGCTGCATCTCTGCTGCCGTAATGAAACACCGCAATCAAGGCATCTTACAGGGGCACAAAGTTTATTTTGGCTTGCAATTCCAGAAAG
Source organism: Arvicola amphibius (assembly GCF_903992535.2). Taxonomy (NCBI): domain Eukaryota; kingdom Metazoa; phylum Chordata; class Mammalia; order Rodentia; family Cricetidae; genus Arvicola; species Arvicola amphibius. The sequence continues at coordinate 12,426,447 of NC_052049.1, read as the reverse complement.
CTCAGGCTCCGTGGAGAAGCATGACAGCGACCTTGGTGGTAGATGCAGGAAGCTGAGAGCTCACATCACACCCAGAAGCAGAAAGCAGAAAGCGTGAACTGAAAGTGGCAGGAGGATCTTAAGAGCAAAGCCCACCCCCTGGTGACATACTTCCTGCAGCAAGGCTACACCTCCTAAACTTCCCTAAAGGGTGGCAGCAACTGGGAAAGTGTTCAGATGCCCAAGACGATAGGAAGCGTTTCTCAGTTCAGCCACCACACCTATGATGTTGACCGCTTTATTTTGCTTGAAGTTAGAGAGCACTCTTCCTGGAACCTTGCCGTGTGCTCAGCTACTCACTGACTTCAAGTGTGTCGTCTTGGAAAAGCAGCTCCATTCATCCATAAGAGATTTCTGCCCTCATCAGCCAACTGATGGAACCATTAACAGAAGAAACACAGATTTCAGAACTTCTACCTGCCATCCAGAAACACAAATACACCCACACCTCATCCACCTTCTTTTGACTAACAGCTAGGATAATCGTGCTGAGTTAGGTATCAATTTCTTAATTACTCATTCTGACTGTGCTTCCGTGAAAACAAAGACATTTCCATCTCCTGGCTTTCTCACATTCGCTTTCAAATCAAAGACCGTCAGAAACTGTTGTGACTTGTTAGCAAACCCAGGGCTCTTCAGCAAGCTGGGTGCTCCACAGAACACAGCCCAGGAAGAATTTAAACACAAGAAACTGGCATCCTACAGATTCAACAAAGCTGGTAGACCCAACTAAGTAAAGGAACAGAAAGAAAGAGACACAGGTTGAAAGTGGAAGGAATAGGCATGGCCTCGTACAACCCATAGGTGCATGCTCACTCACACAGTTCTCCTCAGTCCTGAAGAACCATCCTTTAATCTGGCATGTTTTCTGCCTATTGATAAGATGCCTACGCTTCCCAGTCCTCGCCTATCACTGTTGTACCTGCGTTTCTCTCTTGGTTTTGTAAGCCCAGCACTTACTTTCCATCGTCTGCCATAGTACTTATGTTGAGTGGGGGTTGAAAAAAGGGATGGAGACCTACTGATCAGTCTAGAACTCAAGCCATACCCATTAAAGCCCCCCCCTTCTAATTTTAAATTTTGGGGACTAGGAAACACAAACGTTACCATCTACATGATGTAGCCGCAAGGTATAGTTCAAGAACCGCAAAAGCTATGCGAACAAACAGCCTGGGGGAGTGGGACCCACCAATGCAGAGGAAGCAACTGCCATGGGAAATGAGCAGAAAGAATTCTGTGGGATTTGTGCTTTTCATCCAGCTGTGTCCACACTGCTGTCCCTCCCTCAGTGGCACAAGCAATTGAGGAAATTCTTCATTTCGCCTAGGCTATGGTTGAGTCGAGTTTATATAGTTTACCATGAGAAAGGGGGTTCTGCATACCCTGGGGTATGTTCTGTTTCCTCAACCATATCAGAAAGACCTTCAGGATAAGAGCTTGTTTCTCACTGTTTCAGTAACCTCCTTGGTAGCCACAGTGGCATTTTGGTACACAAAAGCCACTCAGTCCATGTACCGATACCTTCCGATAAGGTGTTCAGTGCCTTCCTTGTTTCAGAGTCAAAAGCACAGATATTGCAAGCATTTCGCTAACAGTGTAACTGAGAGAGCGCTGGACAACCAAACCGAGGCTTATTTCTTACAGTAGCCCGCCTCTACCTCCTGATACCCCTATCTTTCCTAGTCCCCTCCCCTCCTGCACTCTAACAAGGTTGTTCTGTGCTAGACAAACAGCACGTAGCAGAAATTCTGCCCCTTCTGAGATTCATGTAGACAGCCAGGGAGACAGCTCAGTGAGCAAAACGCTTACCATGCAAATGAGAGGATCTAGTTTGAATCCCCAAAACCTATCTAAAGCCAGGCTCAGCTCATGTCAGTAAGTCCGGTGTTCATGTGACAAGCTGGAAGGCAGGGATAACAGAATCCCCAGACATTCACAGGACACCTCGCCCTGGGCATTCTAATGTTAACAACACAAAAAAAAAGACCCTCAAACAAGGGTCCCAACAAAGTGGAGGGTGACATCAGACTGCCAATGCTGTCCTCTGACCTTCACTGAGGCATGCATGTGCCTGCACTTTCACACATGGACACAAAAATGAGCACACACACAAGCACATATCCTCAGACATACACAAGCTCATACACATGAACACATACAATCACACATACACGTGCACACAGGCATGTATTATTACACGCACATACATATTCACATGCATACACATGCACGCACACACACACACACACACACACAAAGACTTCAGATATACTCCAGCTCATTAGCCCTCTTCCTAGCACAACTTTGACAGACAAAGGCTACTTGGAAAAAAAGTGGACTCTGATAATATTATTAAAGGATGGTGCTCTTCTGAAAACCACATTCGTGAGCAAGAGCATGGGTTCTTTTAAATCAAAGTTATACTGGTATGGCTGCAGACCCAGGCAACATCTTATTCACAACCTCAGGAGGAAATGACTGAGCCCAAACCAGCAGCTATGCATGCCCAGATTTAAAAGCTTCTGAAACTGTGAGATCGTAGAAGAGACAGTTACTGCAGTTCCAATAGTCCCATTACCGTATCAAGGATCCCAAAGTCTTCGAATTGATAAAACAGCCTTAATGTGTTCTTGGTCTTGCTTAACAGGGTTACAAATTGAGAACTAAAGTAAAATTGTGCATGGGAACTGGAGATCTTGGTGATAAGCACAATGGAAAGAAACCTGCTATGAACCAATCAAGGTTTGGGAACAAAGAACCAATGCCAAAGTGAGGAAAAGGCATTGAAAGTCTCAGGAGCTCAAATTAGCAAGTAGTACAAATCCATAAAAGCAGGAGCAATCAGACAAGAGAACTCTCCGTCCTTGCAGAAGGACTCCGCTGCACTGCGTGTCGAGTACATTGAGCTGTGAAGACCTCAGTGTACCATAGAAGGAATTATAAAGCATGGCCAGAGGCTAGAGCCCCTCAAGGCTGCTCTGTAACATTCTGGGAAGTTTTATGTTTGCTCTCTGCCTAGCATTTCACATCCACAAAACCCACAAGCCCTGTAAGCTCCTCCCTGACTCTCCCTCCCTGTCCAGTCATTGACACTCTCCATTTGGTGTTTTCCCAATTTGGACCACCTGGCTCCTTAATCTTGGCTTCATTGAATGTTACTGATTCTCTTAGACTCAGTTTATGGCCTTCTGGTCCTCCAAGGATAGCTAATGATGTATCTATGCCACACTAAGAATGTAGACCACAGAACTTGTTGCTTGGTTATATGTCATATTATTGATTTCTTCCCTCAAATTACTTGCTTTGTCCAAAGGCCCTAAGATACTGGTTTTCAGTTCTACCAAGGTCTATGGCTCCCGAATCCAATCACACATCAAAGTCACCTTTACTGCATTTTGGAATTTACTGACTCGGAGTTTTAGGAAGTGAGGCCAAGGAGAGCATTAGTTTAACAAACTGCCCAAATGGTTGCTTGGCCTGCCCAGCTCTACAGAGCTGTGGTACATATGGGAAACACAACAAGCAGCTTCAGGTAGAATGAGCTGACATCACCACTTCTGATCATGGAAACAATGCCAGTTGCTCCCAAAACAGGAAAACGGAGTCCACAGATCTGATCAACTGGACACTGACCCTAGAAACATTGATTTAAGCTTTCTTTGCACACTTAGAAAGATGTGTGGTAAAGCAAGTAGGAGAAAATGTTGGCAGCAAAGCCCAGGTGATGGCTTCATGGGTGTTCACCTAAAATCCTCTCAAATTCTCTGCATCTTTAAAATTTTTAGTAAAAAACATTGAAAGAAATTGAAAAAGAATCCTACATCTCCCAGTGAGCCAACACAGATTTATTCTCTCTGAATTTCATTTCTTCTTTCTTTCTTTTCTTTCCTTTTTTCTTTTTTTTTTTATATTGTGCTTGATTGTGGTCAGAAGAACTAACCTTAAAAGAAGCATCTGTCTCGACTATGCTTCTGACATTCGAGGTTCGTCCTACATACATAAAAGGAAAGAGGGAAATTCTCCAACCCTTGCAAAAACTCAGCCCTGGTACTTGGGCTACACATGATCACTCAGTGTTTTATGCGGGCAATTTATCAAAATGATTCCAAATTAAATGGGGATTTTTTTTAAGTATCCTGATGGGTTTGATGAAAGACCCAACTCAACAAGTAGTTTGGAATAGACTGAACTGGCCCTCCCAATGCTGATCTTGGAAGCAAAGGCAGATGCTCCCAAAACAGTAAAACTGATTCCAAGATACATAAATATCTGAAATGGAAGTTGTTCAAGATGTCTGATATTATTTTAACCTCACTGCGATGGTTCATCTCAATTTCCAACCCCATGAGATCTACACTCACCTGGAGGAGGTCCAAGGAGTGAAGACATATGGGAATTTCCCTGATCTTGTTGACTGAGCAGGAACCTCCGGGGCTCTTATTTTCATTCTTTTCCCCGTTCCTTTTCTTCTACAGATTTACCTACCCACAGCCGTCACGGTCTAAATTTGATTACAGCATTTATTCTTCTCAATGTTTTGCAGGGTTTTTTATCATCTATGTTTTACAAATAAAGAGTACATGGTATTACATATGTTGACCATAGTTCTGCAGTAAGTAAGTGGCTCTTTCAATGTCAAAGCATATAGCAAGTGAAAACTGAATGTATGTTCTCATGAGCTTAAAGCCTGCACAGCAAATACCTCTGGCATGGCATGATTTGAAAGACATTTAAATTTTCAAAAGAAAGAATTTCCTTGTAGGAAAATTCAGTTTTTCACAGGACAAAACCTTCCCCCACTCCCCATTCATTCCCCACATAGCCCCAGGGTGGAGCTCAGGCTTCTGAAGTGTCCTGGCAATTCTGCCCTTCTTGATGATCTGGTTCAACTGAAAATGTTCTTATCAAGCGTATTCTATCAGCCTCATGCGTAATTGTGACGCAAATACAAACAGCTGAAACCTACCTACCTGCTTCCACTTAAGTGAGACAAAATAAAAACGCTCCTGTTAACAACGGTGAGGCAGAAAGCAACGTTAAAAATAGCAAAATATGAAAACTTAAAGCATATTTCATAAGACAGAACATTTGACTTGCTAAGACCAATTGTTAGGATAATATTCAACTTGAAAATATTTATTTGGTTGACAAACACGTATACGTTTTCTGCAGCAGCTGAAACACCAGAAACCCCAAAACTTCAATAAATGTCATCTTGCTTTGACCTTTGACCTAAAATGCATCCAAAAAACTCAAAATATTTTCGAAAGTGTGGAGGTAGGCCATGTTCACCTCAAAGACAGGGCTTTTTCACACTCTGAAAAACCACATAAGTGAGATGGTAGCCACAAATATAATGGCTAACAGAGGAATGTCCAAAATACCAACATTAAATGAATTGTTCTCTCCAGCCATCCTTTAGGGGCTATCTGAGACATTCCTAACTTATAAGAAAATTAATTATGAAATAATGCATGCAGGAGTTTTCATATACTCACATTAAAAATTAACAGAATAGCGACGGTGTTCGATTCTAGGGCACCTGCCCCTGACCGTTCTCGATAATTAAAACTTCCATAGTGGCTTTAGCCTCTGGCAGTCCTTTGAATTCTGCACCATACTGTCGTCCTCTATTCTGTACTCAGACACGTTGTGCTGACAGTTTTATTTCCCAGATGAACTCGTGTGATTGAGCCCAAGAATGCAAAATACCCTGGTGTTTTCCCTTCAGTACTCCTTGGAGTGAAGACGGACCTATTCTCTGACTGCCTGGCAAGCAAGTAATAACCTGTGAGAAGTTGGGCTCTAATGGGAACACTGGTTAAAGTGATCATTTGGAAGGAGGTCATCATTTCAGAGAGGATATTTAAGCTTGTGCTTGAATCATGCATCGCATTGAATAGATGATCAAGCTGGTGGCAAAGCTGTGTTACGAGAGGAAGGGAAATGGGAGGTGGGAAGGAAAGAAGAGAGACCAGGTGAGAGTAGGTGACGAATGGTCAGGCCATTCCCACCATAGTAACGGTCAGCATAGTAGGGCAGCGAGTCTCCAAAGCCGAGATCATGTCTGCAATGGAATCTCAACATCAAATGGAAATAGACAAGAAGAGAAGAGAGAAAGGTGCATCTATTATGTATGTAAAAGGAACCAAATGAAGCACGTTTTAAAAGTAGGGTGCCAATGAGATTAGTACAGTCTCCAATCTACTTGGGAGAATTAAACATATCATGGCCCAAGTATTGAGGTGACTTAAACTAATTTGACTACTTAGGCACTTCCAGGTTCTTTTGGTTAAAGTAAAGGAGTGTATTTGGTACTCATTAGAGCTATTTACACATATTCAAATGACTGCGCCTGGGGACCTAAGGTCAAACCGTGCTTCCTGACATTGATATGGTGATGTGAGACCTGTGTTGAGCCCTGACATCATGTAAGCACATGCCCAACCTATAGAGGTCACCTAGTTCATATCTTTACTTCCCTCTGGTTGAAAAGGCTCCCAGCTTCTAAGAACTAGCCAATCAGGTCTAATACATTCCATTCATTAGGTATCCTGTATTTGAGCCACAAGAGGGAGGGACCTCCGGGCCTACAGTTGCAAGTTCTGACAAATCCAGCGAGCCATTTGTCCACTGCTATAAAGTCTGAAGCTGGGACAGATGGAAGTGGATGGTGAAAACCAACATAGAATCAAGAAATGGAACACATACTGTCAGCAAGAACAAGACCCAAAGGCTCTCAGAAAATAGACTTCCCCATTCACGCCAAAAAGGAAGTAAAAGCAAGCAACCTGGGGCCTGCCTTCAGCAGAGTCCCTGGCTACACAAGGCACTGGACAACAATGGACAACAGAGTAGTTGCAATTCCCCACCGGAAGCAGAACCTATTAAGGCCACATGTTAGACCATCCTAATGAGGCAGAGAGGTGTGCTCTGTAGCTTGGGAAGACAGCTAAATACAGGGTTTAGCGATCAAAGAGGCAAGATTGCTTCATAATTTGCTTACTAAGAAGGCTTTCATTCCCTACCTGTGCCACAAAGTTGAACTATAAGAGAATTAATGTGAATCCTCTGGCAATTATTACATTTAGAAACCAGAACTTATTTTCGTACCTTTTGAGAAGGTCAAGAGTTACCAAGAACATTCTAGAAACCAAGACAGCAACCTTCTCACCTCTTCATCTCCCTGGACTGTTGCCAAAAGATCTGAAAGAAATGAGCTGGAAAAGCAATAGCATGTGTGGATTTTATTCATCCTAAAATTTCAACAATCCATGGTCTTTGTCTGCCCAGAGAAGAGAGCTGGAAGCTGAACCAAAAACATCGCACTCAGCAGCCCCGACATCCTAAGGCGCTTCTGACTTCACATAACAAGGCCAAAGTGTGTCCTCAGGACAGGAAGTATGTGTCAGATCTCAAGGGCAAGTTTTTAAAAGTTGCTTTAAAACTTTGGCCCTAGGAGAGACTTCTTTTCCAAAAGAAAGTAAAGCCAATTTATGTGATCCTACAGGTCTAATGATGACCTAAGCTCCCTAAAACAAGAAAATGAATCTTCTGTTTGGCATATGCAAGGCATCTTCCTCAGGCCTGATTTTCCTTAGGCAAGAATTATGTTCATAAACTGATTTGGCAACCATCACTTTGCATAGCATAGACATTAGTAGGTTAGGTAAGCATTTAACATTCCCTAGGGACTTTACTGAAAGAAGGAAATGGGAAACCAGACACAGCAATAAACCAGAGCGGAAAGGCCTGCTGGACTGCATACCAGACAACTCAGTAGCCTGGGGTTTCGTCATCTAGTTTCTCATCTCCGGGCTCCAGATATTATCTCCCAGAACATCTCAACTAAAACCCACTCCAAAAGTGATGCCCCATGTTTCCCAAGCAAAACTTCAGAAGAAAATCTGAGTAAAAAACATTATAACTTAACCAGGTCTTCAACTGAGGATTATATTACATGCTCTCTAGTGGTGTTTAATGACATTATTCTACAATGTCACTCCCCAGGATGCTGCTGTAGAGGCCTTTGCCAGACTTCCTCCATACAGCCAGGAATCATAGAGAACAGAACCCCGCTGCAACCCATGTAGGCAAACCTTCTTATTAGTAGAAGAGCCAATCTAGGAAAGAGGATATTTCAATAGAATATAAAGTGTGCTCTGACATGAATAAAATAAAATTCAAGAGGAACTGAATGCTTAGAAAATTGCATCAGACAAAGAGAATGGTAAGGAAGTGGCCAACTGAAGGCATCATCTCCATCGGAAGATGCAATGGAAAAACCGAAGAGCTGACGATGGGGATGAGAGCTGGACATGGACACAACAGCAGGGAGGTCAGTTTGGTCCCTTACCAGGCCAAAGCAGATGTAACACATAGAGGTGATCCAACACAAGGAGAAGTCTTTGAAAGTGTAGCTATGCATGGGATTGTGTTTGGCCTTGGAGTACCAAACAGTAAAAGAGCTGAGGAGACTTATTGAATCTTTTCTCTCTGGTTTCCACATCACTAGCATGGCGAAGAAATACACTCTTGTTATTTCCTGACTGCCTTGACTTATGCGTAGGGTTGAAGTTGTCAGGTACCCCTTACAGCGAGCCTGACATTCAGGGGTTAGTTCATTTCCTTGGCATATGTAGTAAATAGTTTTGAATCAACTTATACATCCTTATGAAGTAAGACATAGCTTCTTCATTACTCTCTGTTTTCCTAAACTTGACCCACATTACACACTTGCCAGTTTGGTTTGCGGGGGAGCATTTAACTTTATGAGCCAATGAGATAAAATGCCAGCTTGCGTTCAATCTACAAAAGCATTGTTGCCCATTTTGGCCGTTGGGTCACTTATATGGGAACCACTCAGGAAGAATCCAACATAATCCTGTTCCTACCACTGTGGAGGAGTCATTGACTTGGTGAAAATGTGAGAATATTCTCAGCAGAAGATTTAAATAAATACCTCAGCAATGATGGTATGTGTTAGAATTCAACATTAGTCATTAAGGAAAAGCAAAAAAAAAAAAAAGCAAAACAAAACCACCATGAAACTCCACAACGCCACTCACATCAACTATAATGACTAGAATAACAACTGCCGAGATGAACGTGGAGAAAATGCTTTCTCTAATTACTGACACTGTTTATAACGGTGAATCCACTTCAAATGACAATGTGACTGCTTCTTAGAAAGCCAAATGTAAGCATAAAGTGAATAGAAAGTCACTAAAATCCTCAGCAATTTCATTCTTAGCAATTTATCCAAAAAGAAATAAAAGCATGTATCCCCGTGAATGCGCCCACCAACACTACTCTTTATTTTTCTTCTGTGAATTAGCATATAAATATAGGACATTATAATGACGGTTTCAAACAAAACATGTGATTCTCTTCCCCATTCACTGCATCTCTGTTCTACAATTGTCTCCCCACCCCTTCTCTTTTCTGCTTCTATGCCCCCATCTGCACTCCATTCCTCCCCTTCATGCCTCTTTGTACTTTGTCTCCTCTGTGGATGTTTTATCTTTATCCACACCTATACCCTTCTTTGTACATATATAAACATTACAATACAGGATCCGCATGTGACAGAGCATGCACTGCTGTTGTCTTTCTGAGCTTGGATCACATCACTGAATAGCATACTTTGTAACTCCATCCATTTCCCAGCAAATTTCATGATTTCATTTTTATTAATGTCAGAGCAAAATTTCACTATATATATATATATATATATATATATATATATATATATATGTACCACATTTTTAAGATCAAGTCATCTTGGCACTGGGCATCTAGGCTGGTTCCGTTTCCACAATACTGGGAGCAGGGCAGCAATAAACATGGATGTTCACGTCTCTCCACAGTAAAAGACTCTATCCTCCAGGAAAATGCCTCAGTGTGGGATTACTGGGTCATTTGGCAGTTCTATTTTTAATTTTTTGAGAAACCTCCGTACTGCTTTTCATAACGGCTATTCCAGTTCACCATCCTGCTAGCAGTAAATAAGGGTTCCTGGTGACTATCATCAAGAACTCTGACAGCAAAGTTATTCTTTATTAGCCATTTGGAAATCTTCCAAATGGTCATCAAGTTGGAGTGGATGAGCAAAATGTGTTGTTATCCTGCAACAAAGCATGAGGGACTGAGAAGCCAGTACATACTACACCATGAAAGAATCTAAAAAGCATGCTCCAAGGAAAAGAAATCAGTCGCAGGACACTGGACATTGATTTATATGAGCCCACTTATATCAAAGCCCAGGAGGGACAAATCTATAGACATTGAACACATCATTGATTGAGTAAACATAGATGTGAGAAAAGAAGGTGTCTACCATGGGCACACTAGATGCTTAGGGGAAAATAAAACATCCATAAATTGAATTCTGCAAGAGATCTTATGATCTTTCAAATAGACTTAAAAGTTATTTATTTGGATAATTAAAATGAGTAAATTTCATAAATACAAAATAGATCTCAATAATCTACTGTTTAAAGCCGGATGATGGGGCCGGGAGAAGGCTCAGTGGTTACAAGTCCTTGGTACTCTTACAGAGGACTGTGGTTTGGCTCCCAGCGCCCACCAGGAAGCTCAGGACTACCTGCAACATCAGCTGCAGGAGGATCTGACGCGCCCTCCCGGCCTCCGTGGTTCCAGGCAAACACACAGTGCGCATACATACAGGCAGGCAACATATCCCTGCACACGAGATGAAAATAAACAGTTTAAAAACATAATGGCAATACTGTTAAGCGTGATAGATGCTAAGTAGATGGGAAAAACTTAAATGATCTCTAAACTTTTAAGACCATGTAGTGATGTATCTTTCATTAAAAAAAATGTGAGATTCGAGTCTTGATATCTCTTCACTCTTTTCTTCACAGAGCAAACCGCAAGTTAACATTTTATAGGGAGCATGTGAGAGACCCTAAAAGTAAAGATTTTATACACATAAGACAAATGTTACCTCAGTACAAAATTATTGATTTTTTATCATAAGATGTTTTTCAGAATGGTGATATAGTGAGAATTAATGAAGAAATTCAATTTCCGAGCAATGGACATGTGAATAACGAGACTCTTCCCAGATTAACAGGTGCTTACGTGATGGACAAGACCACCCATGCAGCAGAAGCCCTCAGAACATTCATCAAACTGAAAACCACGCTCAAAGTGATGCCATACAGGCATGAGCATCAATCAACATAAACCCAGCTGTTCCTGGGATAGATCCTCAGGATCATGGGAATGCAAATATCAAGAAATGTCAAGCAAGGGAGTTCAAAAGAAAAAGGACAGAGGAAGGGAAGTGGGAGGAATTATTTCTACAGACTAAGCTTTCCACACAGTGCGATCTGCTGCCAGGAGGGATAGATTTAGTCATTATCACCCTACCTACTGTGACTACAGAATTGTTATAGGAAGGTTTTCATCAGGCTTTAGGGTACCGAGAGAGCTATTAATACCTCACTTTTGCTACATCCTTAAAGCTTTTTTCACTGTTTCACATTATGAAACCAGGATGTCTGTCGAATTGGATGTTTACAAAGTGGTATCTCAAAAAAGAGCTCATTCCACACAAGTGGAAACTCCATACAGATGTACCTCACCAGTGAGCTAGAAGCATTGGATGGGGAATTGAGGTGTTTCCAAAAGAACCTGGGAACAGACTTGGGGAGTCTGAACGTTTTTTCTGTTGCCATCATAGGGACCTTTTGATATTCTTGATCACTGTACAATATGAGCTACATGTTTTCAGGAGGGGTGAGCAGAGTGATACCCACTGCATCAGCTCGTAAAGGAGAGATGAACAGCATTCTAACTGGTGAGGTTTTTAGAGGATATTAAGCAGATACCGTCAGAACGGAGGCTCCACCCAAGACGGTAGTGATGAAGGCAGAGTGCAGAAAGTGAAGGATGTGTAGGTGACTGATGTGACTAGGAGTTTGTAAATGTCCACGCCCAGTGCTTCCCAACATGAGGCCAGAGCACTAGTTCAACAAAAGTGCACAAACATGGTTTCCTTTGGCTGGATGTGAGACCTGGGTGCTTTGAAGTAGGCACAGCACATGGATGCTCTCAGGCCCTCATCGTCTCTCTCTCTCTCTCTCTCTCTCTCTCTCTCTATATATATATATATATATATATATATATATATATATATATATATAATGCTAATGATTCTTTCTTTTTTTTGGTTTTTTTCGAGACAGGGTTTCCCTGTAGTTTCTAGTGCCTGTCCTGGAACTAGCTCTTGTAGACCAGGCTGGCCTCGAACTCAGAGATCCGCCTGCCTCTGCCTCCCTAGTGCTGGGATTAAAGGCGTGCGCCACCACCGCCCGGCTAATGCTAATGATTCTTATGGAAACAGAAATCACTATGTATTATTCTGTTTTCTTTCACCAAGTCACATGAGAGAGGTATCTAACTCCCCCATCTTCTCACCAACATTTTAAGTGGTCACCAAAAAAACAATTTTTTTTTTTAAAAAAAAGGATCAAAATCATGTAATTTAGCTAAGGATGTGGCTCAGTAGTCAAGAGTTTGCTCAGCATCCCCAAGATTAGGGATTCAGTTGCCAACATGAAATTCAAAAATAAAATCTCTGTTATTTTGAAAAAGAAAAAGACCTTCCTCTTCATTTGTATTTGGAGAATTCTATAAGAAAGATTCACTTGAGTAAGAATTTAAAGACCCAAACACCTATATTCAGTTACTTGACCTTAGGTATAGTGTGGCTTAAATCCATCAGATACTACAGAATAATACAAGTCTGTGTTCTCTTCAGGAAGCAGATATATGAAAATTCTTCACTAGCACAGAAACTATAACCAAAGCAGACACAGTATCTCTGCATCCAAATAAAAGGATGGGGAAGCTATTCTATCTATGCATTCCTATTACCATTGTTGAACCTCTCCAGTGAAAATTCATCAGAAATCTGCATTAATAAATTCAGAGCAACTCAAAGGTTTAGATTTTCCTAGTGAACCAAACTGAGAAACAATGCATAAAGAAAGTTATGTTTTTTTATGACCTGGTCATAAAATTCAAATATTTAAGATAATATTATCTAACATCATTATTCTTCTACCTTCTAACACTTGTGAAATTCGATTCAAATTGTAGATCTTGGCTCCCTTCAAATGAGCAGTGGCAACTGCCAGATATTTGACTTCTAGAGACTGTCTCAATTGTCACAAAAAGTAAGTCACACAAAAGCCATGTAAGAAAGCGTTTGTCTATAATATAATCCCAAATCTTCAGAAGCTGAGGCAGGAAACTCCTGAGGTCAAGTCCAGCCGGGGCTATACATGTAGACCTTGCCTTAGAGGAAAAGAATTCCTGTTCTAAACACAAAAACAGAAGTCCTTCTACTGTTAATCACTGATGATTAGTAACTAAGTGGAGCTTTGTTTAATCTATTCCTAATTTAAAATGAACAGAATTGCCTATTTGAACATGAAACGTCCATTCCTGCAAGAGCTGGAGCATTTGGTGCTTGACCAGATGATACCAACACATGCTTGATGCCTTTGATAGAATAGAAAATTTTGTTATTCAAATTTTCGTTATTCTAGGCTAACTTAAGACTAAAAATAAAATTCACCTCTTGTAACACCCTTTCTCTATGATAAAGTCAACCATCTTCTTCCTTGAATTGTGGGTGATCTCTTTCCAGTAGAATGAGCATCATGCAGGGTATCCTCATAACGGAATCTGGAAACTCCAGTCTGGGAATCGTGTTACTCAGAGCGGCTAAGTTGTGTGGGATTTGCAATAGAGTGTGGGGCCCATCCAAGCTTTAAAAACGGGTCTTCTAAAACTGAGACTTCAGAGGCAAACAAGATGTGTGCCATGCACAAAAGGAGACCAGAAGTAACCAAAGTTCCAACTGCAACTCTATTTCAAGGATTGCTGAATGAAAAAGAGTCTCTGGCCCTCAAGCGAGTTTTCATTTCTGAATTCCACCCCCATGCTATCTGACACATGCAGAACGTTGGGTTGAAGTTATATCTTAGCATGCAACATCAGTGAACTCACATCCCAGAGGATCTTACATTCAAACCAAACCTCAAATAATTCCCTTTAATAATCCCCAAGGAAACAAGCAACGTTCATGCAAAATTTAGGAAACACACAGGGGAGAGAGACCACTGACACCTGGATGAGAATCAGCAAAAATAGCCAGCACCTTAAACAAACACACAGAACTTTAGATACGGAACTACAAGCCACAGTGGGAGCAATAATTATGTGTGATCGTTTCTAAGTGAGCTTCCCCCCTCCAAAAAAAAAAAACTTTAAAACCTGAACAGAAAGAAAGAAAATTTTAAGAAGGTGGAGTTTCCAAGATGATAAGTATAATAATTTAAATATAAACTCAATAAACATGAATACTTAATAATATCAAGAAAGTATTGCTAATTAATTCAAATGTAATGAACATACACATGGATGTGTTTATTTCGAAGATGTAAATGCCAAAGCACTTATGAACCATCGTCTGTAATCCACGAGATCCTGCAGCCTCTGCCTCCCGAGTGCTGGGATTAAAGGTGTACACCACCATCGCCCAGCTCTGCAGCTTAATTGCAAAGGACTTTAGGAAGAAAAGCAAGAAAACAAATGGTAGGGTAGACAGAATAGGGTAGATATCAATATGAAGAGAATGAAGAGAGACGCAGGAAGGTAGATGAGGGATGGATGGAGTTTGGATACGCAGATACTTAAGTAAAGCAAGTGTAAACTAATGTTAAATCTAGACGGATGAACATATAGAAATGAGATATTTGGGGCTGGAGAGATGGCTCAGTGATTAAGAGCACCGACTGCTCATCCAGAGGACCCAGGTTCAATTCCCAGCACTCACATGGCAGCTCACAACTGTCTGTAACTCCAGTTCTAGGGTACTCAACACCCATGGCAAAACACCAATGGGGAGAAAAAGCCTACACAGAAGCCCTGCTTTCCAGTCTTCACCCAGGACTGCAGGCTTCTCTTCCAGGACAGGAGGGGTGGGAACTGAGGTTTCCTTCCTTTCAAACTCTGCTCTCCATGGCGGGAAAACTGACTAAACTAAGACAAAACTTAATTTGTGTAGTCTGGTTCTTCTAAGAATCCACATGCACACAAGTGCACACACACACACACACACACACACACACACACACACACGTCACTCAGTTCAGAAGAGTCCCAGTGCAGCTGGCCATGTGGAAATCAAACAATAAAATCATGAATCAGACTACACAAATACTCCCAGACAGTCTTGTTGGACAGACTTAAGAATTCAATGGCACTTCCCCTAGGGAAAAGCAAGGTGAAACTCCGTTATGTGCAGACCTTCATATAATTAAATTAATGAGAAATTAAAGCCCTGATGAAATAGTCGCCTTTGTGCTAAAAGCAGCTTGCTTACTGTGTCAGTGCACAATTGCTTGCCTCTGCAGACATTAATAAGGGATTTACAAGATTAATTTTAGCACAGATCACAGTTCCAGTGTTACTACACCAACATCAAGCAAATAAGCAGCCTGCTGATGAAGGATTTGAGGGGTCAGGGCAGCAGGGCAATACTGAACCATTGTGTCTTGACACAGCAGCGTTCGTAAGCCGCACTTTGGTTCCCAGTACATTTGTGTATTTAACGCCCACAGCTGTGAAGAGAGGAAGCAAAGGCCTGAACCTGACAGACATATAATCTCATCTAGACCGACAACCGCCAAGGTTCTTGACCAAACTATTCATGTCAACACTTTGCAATCAGCAACCACTTTCAAACCAGACCATTCTAGACAAAACCAACAGTGGCAGCCAGCCTTCTGCCCCGCAATCCTTTCCTCACAACACAGAACCAGATGCAAACGCTAAGAAAATATGTCTCCTAGACCTTGAAACAAAAAACGGTTATGCAAACTACATGGGAGTTGTATTCTATAAGGGCAGATGCATATAGCATTTGCATATGGAAATGCAGGCCTCCTGCTTCTCTGCACAGCATTACACCAAATAAAAGCTAACCTCTCTGATCCAGAGTCCCCCTAGCAGTGGAGGAACTGTTGGTACAGCTGAACGCCGCATGTTGACTTTAGACAAGAGGGCACAGAGATAGGGGAGAAAAAAGAAAGACTCCTTTAGAGCAGTTAGACAAGAGGGCACAGAGATAGGGGAGAAAAAAGAAAGACTCCTTTAGAGGCAGGATTGGTCAACTCTACTGGAAAAGAATAGATAGTAAAGACATTCATCTCCATGAGTGTTGTGGCTATGAATAAAAACTCCTGAAAAGAAGCTGTCTGCAGAGACTGGTTGGCTGATTCAAAGTTCATTACAATGGAGAGACCGGAATGCTGCAGGTCCAAAACTAATTGCCTTATCTTTGGCTAGCTTTAGCCCTCCCCCACCCACCTCCTCAAACAGCCATCCCATGCTTACCTTGGTGTGAGAACTAACATCCTGTGACTAATATATTGAAAACCTTTGGTATCTATTGACCTAGCAGACCCACTGACTCCCATCAAAGCAGAAGGTAAGAATGTCAACAGATAACATCTTGGGCCTAAAGAAAGTCTCTCCTTACTGGTAATGGCTTCCCACCAACATACCCACCAATTTACTTCAAATTGCCTTGACTTATAACTTCCTCTGTTCCATAAAACCACAAAACTTCATAATACTGCTTCCACGCTGGAACTTGGGCTTTTTCAGGGCCATGGTCACTCAGAGTAGTTTCAGAATAAACTGTCTCTTAGTCCCTTTATGAGAACTGTGGTTTGTGCATTGGTAACCAGCCTGTGCAGCTACAGTCTATTTTTCTGAAGTTTTGGTTCACATGGATAGAAGGACCTCCAAGGCTCATGTTTTGAGTCTGCTGTTCCCAGCAGGTTGTTTTCTTTTGGAAACCTGCATAACTTTGACATCTAAATCCTAGCAGGGAGATATAGGCCTGTGCAGGTGATGGAGGCAAGTGTATTAGTAAGGATGAGCCTTTGAAGGTTGTAGCTGCCTCTGGTTCCAGCCTGCTTCTACTTCTATCTGCTTCTTTGGGGTGAGGCTGAGCCACACAATCCCTCCACTGCTCCTCCATGTCTTCCCCATAATAGAGATCTGCACCCTCTGAAGCAGAGTCAGAAAGCTGCTTCAGTCATAACAGTGAGAAAAGTAACAATTACACTCAGCGAATGGTGTAGACTGTTGGTCATGTGGTCTCTGCTACAGCTACCCACTGTACTCGGCTGGGAGGAATCCACCACGAATCACAGACTGTATGAAAACGTATGTGCCTGTCTGCACTCAAAAAGCTTGCATGTACAGGCAGACACAGAAACTCATACTGTAGACACTTTTTATAGCTCAAAAACTACAAGGCCCTCAGTATGCAGCATTTCAAAATATAAGAAGCAAAATAGACATTGTAACCACCTGTTTAGACTCCCAGCTCCCAGGAGGCTAAGACAGGATGATAGAGTGCCAAGCCAGCGTAGGCTACATAGTCAAACCCTGAAGACAAAAAGAAGAAAGGAAATGAGGGAGGGAAGAATAAAGGAAGGAAGAGGGGGGAGGAAGGGAGAAAAGGAGAGAGAGAGAGAGAAAAAGAGAGAGAGAGAGAGAGAGAGAGAGAGAGAGAGAGAGAGCATTAGCAGTCAGTCTTAGCCCTTGGACCACAGCTCAAAAACACTGAGTAGCGATTCTCAAGTCTCAACCAGTAGTTGCTTGGAGGATGAGTGAGCTCAAATTCTGAGATACAAGGATGAGCCGATCTGTGTGCATTTCTTATGGTTCTTAGACACATTCCTGATGCCAAGCAACACACAGAAACCAATGGGTTTGAGGGGAAAAAAAGAACAAAATAAAAGGGGAAAAATAATTTATATTGACCAGGCTAGGATTTCAATAGTCATTTTAATATCAAGATTAAGACTTAACAAACTTTAGACACAAAGTGATACAGAAAAAAAATGATTAATCTAGCAGAGTTTCAAAAGTATATTAGTACTCTTCAAGGTTTCCCCCGAATAATTCTAGCCCCTGTTATCTACAAACTAATCTTAGCACCTCCCTCATCTGCTCCAAACCTTTGCTCAAGTAATCTCAGGTCTATGAGGCTCAAATACCTGTTAACAATGTGCTGTGTCTTCAATTCCCACACCTACCCCCCATCCTTTAGTTCTTAGCAATTATCACCTCTAATGGACTATATAATTTACCCAGTTGTTATGCTGATTACCAATTATCTGCCCCTGACAGCACTCCTTGCTTAGAGCACTGGACCAAATAGGGTAAGAAAAGCAAATGGATGTCTCTGTATCCCCTACAGGGAACGGTACCTGCCAGTCTTGCAAGTACTTAAAGATTGTTGATGAGCAGATGCATAAACAATACTACTCTGTTTAGGTGTTAATTAGAAAAACAATGTAAAGACCATCTGACACTTCCCAGAACTTTGAGCAAACTTTGTACACGTCCACAGTCATCTCAGAGACCATTAAAACAAATCCAAGGGGTAACTTTCTAGGGCTTTATAATCTGAACTGAGGATTTGGTCCCTAACACCATGATTTACTATGAAAAGAGCCTCATCCAACCATCCCGTGTTGGGAAAGTTCATGGCCCAGCACTCCAGTCCATCCCCACACACCAATTATAGACACCAGTCTTAACCGGCTCAGGCAGCCAGAACAAAACACCCCAGGCGAGGAGGTCTACGCCTCACAGTTCAGGTAGCAAGCAGGGCACCAGAGGTCAGGGTACCAGAATGTCCAAGATCCGGTGAGGCCTATCTTCTGTCTTACAGATGCCTGCTCTTTAGGTGACTAAGCTCAGCTGTAGCTGGGTCATCTAAACCAGCCTCTCCCCAGCCCACACTCAGAGCATGTCTCAGTGGGCATAAAGAATGTGAGAGCTGAAGGGTTGCAGGGCAAGCTCTGAAAGCCTGTCTTCTGGACATGACATAGCTCGTGTGCACATCTGCTCACTGCAGCCAAAGCTGCCTGCATAAGACATTCACAACATCAAGCCGCTCAAATTCCCAGCATTGAAGAGGGCTTCTCAAAGCCACACTCCTAGCTGAGGAGGTACTGTCAGTGAATGGCTGCTGGGGGAAGGAAACTCACCTCACTTCTAATTAATTCTTCACAGCCTCTTTCTACTAAGACTTTTCACCTGACTCTGTGGATGATTTTCATCATGGCCATGTTTTCAATTTCATGACAAAGTAGGATTTTTCAGATGTACTATATGTACTAGAGGCTAAACACTCCTCATCAAAACTTAAAACCATGACCTACACAGATGAAAAATCCATGGCACAACTGTGGTGAATCTCAGAGTTGAGCTCCTCACACTGCAGCACTGGATGAGATCGTGAAGAAGCCTGGTTAAAATGCAGATCACTGAGATTCTGCCCAGACCAAAGAGATTCTGGTTCAGGAATATGACTGGAGACCGAGAGTCTGCCTCTGAAAGAGTTCCCAGAGAGAACTGAACTTGGTGGTGCTGGCCATGGCTTGACAAGGACTGACATTAGCAACACCAAGATACCAGAGCGTTTTGTTAAAACATTAACTCAATCAATAATTTTGTATAATAAATGATTTTAATTGTTACTTAACAATTTTGTGTTGAATAGCTTTAAATAAGGATCTTAATGATGGTTTGACAATTATTTAAAATTTAACAAATGTTAAATGGTGTCAATAAAAGCCCAAGCATTTGAGATCAGCCAGCTCCAAAGATGGCATGCCAAGGACAAACTTCACAGACTTCCTGGCACACAGCAGGTGTTTCCTAAATGTTTTCAGAAAAGGAAAGAAAATGGAACAGGCAGGTTCGGGGCCTCTCCTAGTTCAGTAAAACCACAGTGAGGAAAGGCCTGTTGTGGAGCCATGCATATCCCAATCTAGTCCAGCCTAACCGTGTAAATAACACTTCATCAAATGCTGTTTTCTCTACGTGGCCTTTCAAAAACTCATCTTCTGAAATGTCACAAACTCTCAGATGATGATGTCTATCTACAATGTCCCTGCTGGTTTTCTCACTGCTGTGACAAAACACCCAGGAGGAGCAAGTTAAAGGAGCAGGATCTATTCCAACTGACAGCTTGAAGTACCGTCTACCTATCGTCTACCACGGCAGGAAAGGCACAGTGGATGCCAGAGTTAACAGCAACTCTCAGCCGTGGCAGCAGAAGTCTGTTGATTACATCTCAACAGACTAGGGAACAAGATCTCAAACTTGAGCTAGGATGAGGACAGGTTATTAACACATTAATCTTTCCCCAAAATGACCTGTTTCCTCTGATTAGGCTGCAAAAGGTTCTACAACCTGCTAAACAGTGTTACTAGTTTGGTGTCAAGTGTTGAACACAGGAGCCCACAGGGAACCCTTAACATTCAAGCAATAGTAAGAGCTTCCCTATTTTCTACTCTGTCCCTTTTCCATGCATCTTCCTGAGGATGCACATCCTCTGATTCATCTAGCCTTGCATTCACATGTGGGAAGTTGCTTTCAGAGCACAGAGCTATGTCTCCTAACATATGCTACCCCAACCTTGTAATCTATCATAAGGGAATATTCAAAAAGGCAAGAAGGCATTGTAAAGCCTTTATTTCTGGATAACATATAAAATATTTCTTAGAGCCTTTATTAATTAATAACATATAAAATATTTCTCAGACAACTAACTGGGAAAAT
The DNA here is from genome assembly GCF_903992535.2 of Arvicola amphibius. Lineage (NCBI taxonomy): Eukaryota > Metazoa > Chordata > Mammalia > Rodentia > Cricetidae > Arvicola > Arvicola amphibius. Next base: position 12,405,711 of record NC_052049.1, on the reverse strand, counting down.
GCATCAGTGGGCAGGAGAGTGATGTGGGATTCCCCTCTATATACTGTGAATACCATTGGTTAATAAAGAAGCTGCTTTGGACCTACTGTAGTACAGAATAGGGCAAGGTGGGAATTCTAAGCAGATAGAGTATGAGAAAGTAGATGGAGTCAGGAAGCCACCAGTCAGAAACTTGCCTGTAAACCTCGAGCCTCGTGGTAAAATATAGAATAATAGAAATTTAAGATATAAGAGCTAGCTAGCAATATGCCTAAGTGATTGGCCAAACAGTGTTTTAACTAATAGTTTCTGTGTAATTATTTTGGGTCTGGGTGGCTGGAAACAAACAGTCTCTGCCTATAGGAGAGCTTGCAGCACAAACTTAAAGACTTGAGTTCAAATCTAGTGAAGGAAGGAAGTGGTCGTACACAAATACCTGTGACCTTGGAGACAGGGTGAAGTGACAGGAGGGTTGCTAAGGCTTGCTGGCTTCCAGTCTAACTCCAAGTTCAGTGAGAGATACTGTCTTGAGGGTTCCATCACTTAAGGAGAATGATAAAGCAGGACAGCAACACACAATGCATGCATACCACATACACATGCATGCATCACACTCACATACATGTACATGTACACACAAACACAAACACACACACACAAATAAAATTAATTTCCAGTCAAGTATATTACCTTATGTTACATCTGACTTATCATAATCGTAGGCCCTATTACATATTTCAGCTATGTCTTTTACAGTCCTTCATTTATATCTTGACTTTCCAAGCAACTAAATAAATGTTCAATTTATGCTAATTTAGGGTGATCTTAATAGATTGCCACCTATTAGCCATCTGCCCTCCTGCCGTTGTTCCCCTTATGAATTATAACTCAGCCAACAGTTCCAGCAATGACTCTAAGAGGCTTCTTTTCCATATTTTATTGCCTATAAATTTTATAAAAAAGAAAATTAAGCCCCAGAACCTTGACTAATTCATACAATGGAATGACAGTCTCAGGGATTAGAGCCCAGTTCTGACTTCTATTCTGCTTGTTTGATCAAAACTAATAAAGCTTAAAGAAATATCCAGTCTGTTCAGATGGTAGCTGAGCATGGAGAAGCAAATTTTAGTCCTAGGGAGAAAGGTAAAAAGTCATACATAAAAATATAATATGTAATTATATGCATATAATTAACTAATATATAATGCGTGATTATTAAGAAAACTTATACGTAAAAACTTATATAATTATAAATATGAAACATTTAAGGAAAGTCTGAAGTATACTGAAAATTAATCATGTATTCCAAAAAGTAGAATGGAGTAAAGGAAAATTATATTCTGTATGTGAATACAAAAGAAATATCTCCAGTCTCTCTTCCTGTCTTTTCTTGACGTGTGCACGTGTGTCTCTTTGTCTCTCTGTCCCTCCCTCTCTCTCTTTCTCTTCTCCTTCTTTCTCTCTCTCTCTTTCTCTCCTCTAAGTAATAAATTTCCACTTCTAAAAAAAAAAAAGAAATATCTCCAAAGGGACAAAGAACTAAGAGGGGTTATTCGTATACTGGTCACATTTGTAAAAATGACCTTTAAGATTCTTTTGAAATTCAACTTAATCTTTGTTTGCCCTGTAAAATAGCATGTGTCCTGGAGTATGCACACAATAAATATTTTTTGAGATGAATTTAAATTGCTTGACTTTGGCAAGATGAATTTTTTTCGGTATATTCAGAGGAAAAAAAATCATTAAATAGATTTTCACCCTGTCTTTCATAACTGTCTTTATAGAGCAGCCCTGGTTGAGTTTTCCTTGTCAAGAATGTTGTGTTTTGCTCCTCTTATTATACCTCCCTTTTTCTGCTTTTTAGCACAGTCAGTAAAAGAGACCTGCCAGCTAAATGTGTATGTGTGCATATATGTATGGGCTTTATTATTATGAGGTACAAACACATATGACTGTAGACCCAGAACAACCAAGACCGGTTATCTGTACATTGGAAACTCGGGAAAACTGAGGGTGGAGGGCAAAGGCCTGAGAAGAAGGGACAGTAAGAACAGGTAAAGAGCAATGTCACAGTTCATGCAGTCACGCAGAAAGGGAATTCAATATTCTTCTACTTTTATAAAGGCATGGTCTTACCTGTGCAGCCCAAACTCACCTGGACCCACAAGCTCAGAACTCCTCCAGTTTTAGCACCCTGAATGCCTGGCTTCTAACAATGTAGAACCAGAAATATAGATTATATCATCCATACATTCCCTCTCCAGATGTGTGTCATGGGCAACACAGGACTTAAGGCACAACCATGAATAAAAATGATAAATACATGATGTCACAGAAGTTATAGTCCATTAAGAGCAGAAACATAGGTGATAGTAGGTATGTAGGTAGATAGATGATAGATAGATGATAGATAGATAGATAGATAGATAGATAGATAGATAGATAGATAGATAGATGATAGATAGATAGAGAGGCCAGTAAGGCCATTTAGACCTTAGATTGGAGGCCTGAGACCAATTCAGCTGTTCACCTCGTCTACGTTAAGCCAGAGAGGAGCATGTCAAGTAGCCAATGAAAAGTATGAACATCAGGAGTGTGGAAGATTAGACTGCCTTTACTTTAGCTCAGTTTCCTTCAACTTTTTTATTATTGTTGAAGACAATTTCATGTCACATAAAAGTGATCACTTCCAAGTTCAGGGGCATTTAGTGCAATCACACTTCGGTGTAAGCAAGTCTACCTCTACCTAATTCCAGAATATTTGCAACATCTCAAAAGAAAACTCCATGTCTGTCTGCAATTACTTTCCACCACACCAAAATCCCATGCAAACCATCAATCTACATTGTTTCTATAAATTTGATTATTCTCAATTTCACATCTACAGGACTCGTCCAAGATGCAATCTCTTGTGTTTTGGTTTGTTAGTTTGTCTGCTTAACTTGTTTTTTGTTTTAGTTTTACTTCTCACATGATGTCTTCAAAGAATATCCAGGCTCACTGTACCACAGACCAGTACCTCATTGATGTAGGAAGTCTTACAGCTAGTGGTTACCCGCCCACTGGGGCGTGGCCTCTTATACTATATATGCTGATGCAGAGCATGCGTCCAGCCTATTTTCCAGCCTTTCATTCTGTTCCGGTTGCGAATTTCAGTTTGTGATCTCCGTTCCAGCAGAGGATTCTGATTTGTGAGTTTACTCCTAAATAAATAACCATCTATTTCTCAATTCTAAGCTAGTGTGAGATTTCTTTTAAGCGACCATCTTCACCTCATCCCTTCTCTAAGCAAGTGGTGCATCCTTGCTGACATGGATCTGCAAGACTCGCATGATATCTTCAAAGTGTATCCAAGCACACTGTATCACGAGAGAACAAATAATCAAATAAAAAAAATGGAGTACAGACCTAAACGGAGGAATCTAAAATGGCTGAAAGACGCTTAAGGAAATGTTCAACATCCTTAGCCATCAGAGAAATGCAAATCAAAACAACTCTGAGATTCCATTTTACACCTGTAAGAATGGCCAAGATCAAAAACACTGATGACAACTTATGCTGGAGAGGTTGTGGGGTAAAGGGTACACTCCTGTAATACTGGTGGGAATGCAATCTGGTACAGCCCCTTTGGATGTCAGTGTGGCGATTTCTCAGAAAATTAGGAAACAACCTACCTCAAGACCCAGTAATACCACTTTTGGGTATATATCCAAAGGATGCTCAATTGTGCCACAAAGATGTGCTCAACCATGTTCATAGCAATTTTGTTTGTCATAGCCAGAACCTGGAAACAACCTAACTGCTGCTCGACTGAAGAATGGATAAGGAGAATGTGGTACATTTATGCAATGGAGTACTACTACACAGCAGAAAAAATAATGACATCTTGAATTTGGCAGGAAAATGAATAGAGATAGAAAACATCATTTTGAGTGAGGTAACCCAGACCCAGAAAGACAATTATCACATGTACTCACTCATAAGTGGTTTTTAAACATGAAGCAAAGAAAACCAGCCTGCCAACCACAATCCCAGAGTATTTAGACAACAATGAGGATCCTAAAAGAGGTTTATATAGATCTAATCTACATGGAAAGTAGAAAAGGACAAGATCTCCTGAGTAAATTTGGAGCATGGGGATCTTGGGAGAGGTTAAAGGGGAGGGGAGAGGCAGGGAGGGGAGCAGAGAAAAATGTAGAGCTGAACAAAAATCAATTTTTAAAAAGTAGCTGTAAAGCATGTGCTCGCTCTCTTGCTTCCGGCTCTCACTTCAGGCTGCTAAAATCTATTCCTGTTCCCCGTTCCTACAGAGGACAGTGGTCTGGGACAGTGATCTGTAAATAAATAACCTTTTACTAGTTCGCAATTCTGAACTAGTGTGGGATTATTTTGCGATTTCCATCTTCATTTTTGTCGTTAATCTTGTCATATGAGAAAATAATGACTACCACTCAGATTTAGTAGTAGACTTCCTCTGGGGTTTGCCCTGAAATTGCAGAAGCCTTGTGATGTGGGATTTCCATTGTATGCTGTGAATACCATTGATTAATAAAGAACTTCTTTGAGCCTATATCAGAGCAGGGCAGAACAGACTAGGAGGGGAAAACTAAACTGAATGCTGGGAGAAAGGAGATGGGATCAGGAGAAGCCATGTAGCCCCACCAGAGACAGATGCCGGAACTTTACCCAGTAAGCCACAGCCTTGTGGAAATACACAGATTAATGGAGATGGGTTAATTTAAGATATGAGTTAGACAGAAATATGCTTAAGCTATTGGCTAAACAGTATTGCAGATAATACGGTTTCTGTGTAATTATTCCAGGGCTGAGCAACTGGGAGCAAACAAGTGGCCCTCCTGCAACAACCTTGTTTGAAAAATCAGGTAGAAAGAAACTGCGGTTGTTTCTGATCATGTAATTCAGCAATAAAAAAAAAATCTCTCATTTATTTACTTAGCACACAACAGCTGATGTCACCCAAGGCGTTATCAGGCAAAGCTAACCCCTGCCTGTTTGCCACCTAAAGTCAACACCATTTACGTGAATTGTGACAATAAAAACGCCATTTTTATCTAGAGCTATGTAACTGTTCAGTTAGTCAGTCACTGGGTTATCGTTTCAAGCTTCGAATTTGAGAGATGGTCTGAGCTCAGACTTTGAGCTCATCTTTGTCTTCATGGAACTTTGTTTTCAGCCTCCAAGAGTACAGGGCTGGCACCCTTCCACTTTCACAGTGTTTATTGCTCATTTCTCTAACCCCTGAAACTCACCAAAGATGGCAGGGCTCACACTGAATTGAGGTTAACACACCCGGTCAATGGGATTGAAATGCCTGTGTTTTGCAAGACACTATGAAAGACTATATTTATATTTCTAATATCAGCTATATCTTTAAGAAAAGAAGAAAAAATTAATAATCCCACTAAGAACTCATTCTTGTATGAACATTTACTATATGGTACTGAAGGGAGAAATTGTATTCACTGGAGTTACTTCAATGTGTCCTTCTACCAAATGCTAATTTAATATCCTCCAGAATGATTGTTTTAAGAGAAAGACACCGTCTTCCCTGAACAAACCAAGCATTTGTCTTTGGAAACAGCAAGATCTTCCCTAATGCCTTTGCTATCAGGGCTCCCCCACTTTCAGAGAGAGAGATGCAAACATTGTATCTATAATTGTATGGCTTTGCCTTTTCAATTAATCATTTTGCAAAACAGCTGGAATTGTTCGGTGAATTCTCCCCAAATGTTGAAAACACAAAACCAAGCAGACTCCACTTTTTGTGCTTGAATTGCTCAGCTGAGTTATCATCATAGCTTAGGCCAAACTCCAAACAAGATAAATGTTATAGGAAACATTTCTCTATAAGAAAAATATCTCTTAACCTTTTAAACTCACGGACATGTATATGTGTGTATGAGTGTATGTACATATCTGTGCATGTGTGTGTATGAGCATGTGTTATATGTAAGTGAATCTGAGGGTATAAGAACCTATACACACACATACAGAGACCAGAGAGCGCCAATGTCTTCTATTGTCCTCAAGCCAGGACCTTCTGCTGAACTGAAAGCTCATTGTTTTGACAAGGCTGGCTAGCCAGTGAGCCCCCAGAATGTGCCTGTCTCCCTTCCTGGTGCTAGGGTTGGTTCAAGCACTTGCAGTCATACATACCTGCCTTTTCTGTTGGGGATTTGAACTCAAGTCCTCTTGTTTGCACAGTAGGCACCCTTACCAACTGAACTATTACCCTAACCTCCCCCTTTGTTGACAGTGACTCAGTAAGCCACGCCATGAGCACAAACATGCAGCCCATGATACACTGTGCCTGGGATGTGGACATTTCTACACCCTAGCTAGAAAGTCTTCAAGAAAAAGGATCCGCATGGCTGATCATTAATGTTTTGGTAATGACTGAATATTCAGGGGAACCACATGCTCGATTCCTGACAGTTGCTGAGCAAATAGGCTTAGTAAATGTTCCTTCTCAGAACTTCAGAACTCAAGGAACAAGCAGTTTCCAGGACTGCAAAGACTAACAGAAAGATTTCAGCCTTTTATTTGCAAGTATTTAAGAGGTCAGTCCAGGAAAACAAAAGAGAGCGATGATTCTGGAATGGAGCTGCTTCCCACTGGTGTCCTCCTCCCTGGGCATAGCAAACTGCATGAGCTGGCATACAGCTTAACGATGTCAGGGTTTCTCTGACTGTTTTGTTGTTAAACCAAGTCCTTATGGATTTAATATGAAATAAACATGACGGCATGGGTAAATAGCATGCCACAACAGGAAATGACCTTCAGGCTTCTCTGCACGGCGGACAGGAGCCCTTCTCCAACATGGACGGAAGGCATTCTCTTCCTTCCTGTGTAGATGAAGTCAGAGAAAGACTAGTCCATTCCAGCCACTTTTATTTTGAAAGACCAGGAGTCTTTTCCAAGGCCAGTCTCTGTAATATGAAAATTCGGGGTCTTTAGGTCCTGCTGTGGTCTCTCAAGGGAATGTCTGTCCTTTCCTTTATTCTGGGTCAGTATATAATATCAACAAAAGCAAACTGCTTTGCAAATGGCCACTTTGGAGGAAAAGGATCCGGTATTGTGAGACAGAGCAGAAAAACCATTGCATAAAAATTTTCAGACAAAATCACAGGTCTCGGTGTTAAAGTCATGGCTATGCCAACAGTGATCTTTGGGGAGCAGTTTATGTTCCCAGCTGACTACCAAGATGAGCTCTGAAAATATACAGCATGGTGGTGAAGTCATTTATATACCCAGAGTTGCCATGCCTGAAAGGGGATTTTAATTACCTTCCCTATTGCTGAGATAAAATACCAGGACTAAAGCAACTTAAAGGAGAAAGGGTTTGGTTGGCTCACAGTGTGAGGTGCTGTCCAGAGAAGTCAAGGCAACAGGAGCTTTCACATCCCTTCACATCAGGAAACAGATAGAGATGAACGCATGCTGCTGCCCTTTCTCCATTCAGGCAGTCTGGATTCTCAGCCAAAGAATGGTACCACCTACACTCGGTGGGTCTTCCCACCTCGATTAATGCAATCAAAATAATCTCATACAGATATCCGCTGAGGCCTATCTTCTAGGTAATTCTGGATTATGTCGAGTTGGCAGTTAACATCAACCATTCACTACACAAGGGGACTAAAGAAAGGTTAGCAAAACATGTCAGTACTCTCAGGGGCTCCCTGGGAATGACACGGCCAGGTGTCAGGCAGGGTGGCTCTCAGGGGTTGTAACAGTCCTTAGGGTAACTCTTGGTTGATCTGGGGAATGGGATGTTTAGTGTTCTCTCATGCTCTGAGCAGTTACCTGAATTAGCACAGAGCATCAGCCACAAAGCCAACTAAGAGCAGCTACGAGATCCCAAAGCAATGCCAGAGTTTTATTACCAAAAGTTAAACAGGGGCTTCCTGGAGCATCTGTCAGATGTGGAGGAGCATAACTTACACCTCAAGGATGACTAGGTGACTCTTACCATGTTTCTATTTAAGCCACAAACTTTAAAAAGGGGTTCATGTGAAACAACAAGCTCATATTTAACAGCAGAAGTTTCTCATGTGCTGTATAATATCATAGACAAATATATGTCATTTTGTCAATTGAAACAAAACTTTGCTGGGTTCAATGCATAGAACTTCACAAAGTAAAATAAATAAGTAAATAATTTTTAAAGAAACTTTTATATCAAAACTAATTCTCTTGTTCTACAACAATTCATTCTTACTTCCTTAGTAGCATGATTTAATTAAATGCATTTTCATCATACTATAGACATGGCCTTTCGTAGGTTTTACTTTATCTGAATTACTATTCCTATTGTCCTAAATTTGTCCCCAAACTATACTTATAGCTTAGGCAAGTTTGCAGTCATTATAGAATAACAATTTGACCATGAATTTGTTCTATTATAAACCCAAGGGTTCTCTCTCTCTCTCTCTCTCTCTCTCATACACACTTGCTTATTCTCCTTCTCCTTCTCCTTCTCCTTCTCCTTCTTCTTCTTCTTCTTCTTCTTCTTGCTCTTTCTCACTTGTTCCAGACCTCACACGTGTTCAACAAGAGCTCTAGCACTTAGCTTCACCTCCAACATACAACACATGTGTTTTATAATTGCTTTCCAGAGTTATATTATCATAATATATTATTACTGTTTACTTTGCTTTCTGCTGCTGTAATAAACCATGACCAAACTGAGAAGAAAAAAATTATTTCACTTGATTGTTTGCAATCCATCATTGAGGAAATTCATAGCAGGAACTTAAGTAGGGCAGGAACGGAAGAGCACAAAGCAGAAACCATGAAAAAATGCTGCTCACCGACTTGCTCCAGTGCTTTGTTCAGCTACCTTTCCTAGATAACCTAGGCCCATCTGCCTAGAGATGGTACTACTCACATTAGCTAGGCCCTTTTACATCACTTACCAACTAAAATGTGTTCTTGTGCTCCACAGACATGACTACAAGCCAGTCTTGCAGAGGAAACTCTTTAATTGGGGCTCCTTCTTCCCAGATATGTCCATTTGACAGTCAAAAGAAACTACCACAATTGTAGATACATTTATTATTATACAAGATCATCATTGTAATCCAACTTGGAATTGGATCTTAATAGACATCTTTGTCCTAAACACATTCTTGATTAGAAGCAGGGCATGAGGGATAGGGGACAGCTCACAATGGGGTGATATATATATTCCAGATTTCTCTGACAAATCTTTATGTTTGGTTCATACATATTAAGTACTATATTAAGTCAACTATGAAAATTTTGAAAAATTCACATAAAAATTTAATTCAAAGGCTTCTTTTAGAAAAACATATGGCTGCTCAGGGCCTGCATTTACTGATAGCAACCATCTGCAGGACTGAGCTGCAGCTTGCTGGTCCAGAGCACTTTGTCACAGTCCCCACACCCTTCCTGGATCTAATCAGCACATAGTATGCATCTCGTGGGTGTCTGGGTAGAGCAATGCTTGGGATGAAGGAAGGGGGTGGGGTGCAATACTAGCTCATGATTGCAGGTGACCGGGGATAAAAGCATAGTCACAGCTGACAATTCTGCATCTGTACACTGTGTGTGAAGTACAACTTAATACGATACGACAATTGCTTACTTAATGTCAAAGACTGATGGGGCTTTGCCTTGGTACCTGGAGACATTCAAAGGATCAGAGGGAGGGAAGGCACTCTTCTTAATGGTATATCCACGGAGAACAATGTGTGTCTGCTGGGCAAAATAAAAAGGAGCTGACCTGTGAATGACACTGAGCATGACTGGAGTTTTTCTTTGCAATGCCATTGTCTTTATGCTGGGCAGACATTTGGCTGTGCTGTTGTGTAGTGTAGCCCAAGGACACCATCAGGAGTTTCTGAATCCTGTGATGCCACTTGAGCTTGAGCTACCCTGTAGCAGCTGTTAATTGCTGACTGCCTCTTCCTTCCACACTCTAGCCCCTTCTCATATGCGATTTCTCTTTATGGGTTCAGTTACTCACAGCCAAATATACCTTGAAAATACTTAATGTAAAAAACATACAAGCAAGCAGTTCACTGACTTTAAGCTGCTTGTTGTTCTGAGTAGCATGAACAAGGCATTTTTTCCATGGTCTGTCTGCTCCATCTGAACTTTTTGTTCAGTGTGTCCAATCTCTATATAAAATCTCTTATAGACCTCTTAGTCAGTTAGTAGCCATCTTGGTTATAAGATCAACTGTTTGGATACCTCAGTGTGTGTAGGCACTGGCCCTAGGTCCCAGAATAGTGCTTGTCTTATTCATACAGTATATTGTTATACTTGCTTTCCTTTTACTATTACTGTTGATAATCTTATACTGCATCTAATTTCTTAGTTAAACTTGATCATGTATGTATGTAGCGAGAGTCATGTTGCTCTATTATATAGATGATGTGGTGCTTCTCTGGCTTCAGGTGCCCACTGTGAGTCTTGTGGATGAACAGATTCAAGCACTGGATAATGGGGCCCTAATTTGTTTCACCTACTCCCTTATCTTAAACAATTGTCTAGGCCAGGAATGAAGAACTCCTAAAAATCCATGTGTAGGCTCTGTGGCATGAATTTTTTTGAACAGCATGCTGTTCATAATTTTCTTTCAATTATTTGTTGGCCCGTCTTATGAGGTCCCCCAAGCCTGATCCCACTGTTTCCAGATAAGAGTGATGTCATGATACTAACACCTTCATTAAGGGTTCTACTTTGTCTTTACAAAATACGCTTTCTACTTCTCACTTGTGCCACTGTTGGAAATGTAATTGGGGATGGCTGGCTGAATGCGTCACTGGGTAACTGTTTAAGAACATGAACTACAGCCGGGCGGTGGTGGCGCACGCCTTTAATCCCAGCACTCGGGAGGCAGAGGCAGGTGGATCTCTGTGAGTTCGAGGCCAGCCTGGTCTACAAGAGCTAGTTCCAGGACAGGCTCTAAAAAAGCTGCAGAGAAACCCTGTCTCGAAAAACCAAAAAAAAAAAAAAAAAAAAAAAAGAACATGAACTACAAATACATAAAAAAGATGCTTCCCCAGTGTGCAAGTAATTCAAAATAAATGTACAATTTTTAATGTCTAGACATATTTATAATAAAAAATATTTTAGATGTCCCAACCCCACTCCCAGTTACTCCTACTTTCATTTCACGGGGAAATTTTAACTGGTTGTTCAACAGCTTACCATTAACATAGCAATAATGTGACTTGGACTTTGGCAGCTCAAACAGGCAAAGAAAACAGTGGGAACAGCAACGGGCCTTTTCCTGCACTGCACTGATTACCACGTTTGAGTTATTTTCCAACCTTTGGATGAATCATTCCCACCTGTTCCATATACATAAGTAACATGTACAACCATAAATATGTTTGCCCCTTGTTCACCCCCATCCAATTGTATTCTAAAAGACCCAGTCTTCAAGGCCTCTGTCTCGTTTCTTTTTCCTTTTCTTATATTTAATAAATATGAGCGTGTTAAGCATGCCTTTATAGGAACCTGTTATCTGCAATCGTTGTCCCTCTCAAACTGATTAGTGTTTCTCTGGAATGCTGTCCGTTCAGTGATCTGACAACACGGACAAACAGACAATAAAACTCCAGGCATATTGCAATGTAAATAATAGTCTTTTGTTTTAACTTATATTAGCCACTGAAAATAGAACAAAATCTATGAAGCTTTTTGAAGAACAAAAGCTTAATCCCTTGATGCAGTAGTGTGGCAGTATCTCTTTTAGTCTAGAAGTCAAATTTTCAGAAAAATCCAGCTATTGAATATAAACAAGTATGTCAAAGTAAGTTAAAATCTTCATCTAAGGAAGTGGGAGAGACAAGTCAATCAGAAAGCAAGCTTGCTTCTCTGGTTGCTTTCAAGACATCCACCCAGCATATTTATGCCCCATTTTTGTTTGTTTACTTGTTTGTTTGTCTGTTTGTTTTTTGTTCTTTCTCATTTGCAGCAATTCAGAGAAGTCATGGAGGAAGTAGACCCAGAAATGGTCCTGCACCATGTCACGGGGAACCTCAGACTCCCAGTTCCTGCCAAATCAGTGGTGCAATCAAGGCTATCAGCAAAAGTTCACACTGGGAAGAGAATTTGGCAAACTGTCCAGTCCAGGCCAGCAGCCTCAGTGTTCAGAGATGCATGGGTCTGGAGGTGGGGGAAGGGATCCTGAAATGGATAAAAGTTGGATGCTTCAGGCAGTCTCTGGAAAGATTCTTAAAAGCTTGAGGTGGCTGCAGGTAGGACCCTCCTACAAACAATGGGACTAGGACGAGGAAGTACCGTGAGAGACAGATAGCTGTAGATTAAACTCAGTTCTGGAGAAGCAAAGCTTAGTGGACGGACAGAGATTATGGGATGTGTTTCCAACTTTAAGTGGGGTTGAGAGGTGGACTGTGTAACAAACACAAAGCCCCAGTGTCTTCATTAACTTCAGTGCTGGACTAGGGCTTTTAAAGACCCCAGACCCTATGAGATCAGGACTGGGCCTTTATATTGAGGACAAGATTAAACACCTGTGGACAGAGACTTCCCGGAGTAAAATTAGTAGGAAAGCAACCCAGCTGGAGCTGCTCATGCAAGGAACAGTGCTGGTGTGAGCCTCTGGTTCTTACATGGAATGATCATTGGGGGGTCCAGCAACCCCACCTTCCAAATCCAGAGGATGGGATTTCTTTAAGGGCAAGGAGTGAATTTGAATCTGTTCCCTCTGAATAGAATACTCAAAGATAAAGACTTGTCAAACTTATGGACAAGTTAAAGGCATAATTTATTTATTTCTAGCACAGTCCTTTGTGGATGTGTGGGTAGAAGGGTGGGTTGTAGCCATCTTAAGGGAAAAGATTGAAAACTATTATTTAGGGGTCTCTTTCTGAAAAATAGGCAACATCCATTTCACCAGTTAAGACGATCAATCATTCAAGTGTAACACCAAGCTAATTTTTAAGCTTCATACTGGAAAAATTAGACATGTACCTATGACAGACATTTTCAGAAAGAGGTTATATCTAATTGTGTGGAATAATAGTAATTACCTGAAATCCCCTGAAGCTTGTGTATGGAGCAAGGACCAGCAACATAGCATCTCTTGTGAGATCTCTAGAAATGAGGGACCTCCTGGCCAACTTCAAACCCACTGAATCAGAATCTGCAGCTTAACAAAAGCTCCAGGTGATCTATATGTATTTAAAACCTAAGAAATTCTCTAAACTATATACTAATCCATTTTCCTCTTTAGTGTAATTATAAAGAACTTTGGAAAATTATGCAGAAAAGTCTCCTTCATAGTTACCATGAGCTTCCTTTAAAAACACTCGCTCACTGGTGGAGGTACCAACATTGTCTCCATCCCCCACCACTACCGCCTGAAAGAGTAACATTTTATTTTAATTGGCTAACCAGTATTGAGAAACCCAGATGAAATGAGGTAAGATTCCAGCTCTCAGGCAAAACCCTCAAGGACTAGGAAAAAGTCTAAAGGCAAAATGTGGGCTGGCAGGCAGCTGGAAGCTGAGGTCATCGGTTAGATGCACATTTAACCGGATCTTCTGCTTTAGAAGTCACAAAGGTCTCTCTCCTTCAACACTGACTACTGACTGGGTGCTCACACAATTTGCCAGTGTCTTTGTGCTTGTCTAGTTTTCAGGGGATTTGGTCTTTCTGGGCCGGCAATTTGCAGTCATGTATCCTGCCTGCTATTATTAACCCAGGATCATGATTTTCTTTACTCCTTAAAGCTCACACAAAATCATCTTCTAGCTTTTCTATAATCCTGAAACCCCCTCAAGGAACAAGATAGAGCCATAGTCCAAGGTTTAAGAAAGGCAAAACCTAAAAGTGTTTTGTTTGTTTTCCCCAAACTGAATTGTTTGGGGAAAAAAAGCAGTAATACCTTTAGTAATATCTTTATATATCCGATATAATGCTCATCTTGCATTTGAGTGGTAGCTTGGAGCTGGTATGAGACCTCTCCTGCATATGAGTTTGGGCCTCTTATGGGAGCTGGGAGACAGAAGAAAATGCACAGGAGGAATTCCTGTTTGAATCGGAAAATCTGTATGAGTGAATCTGAGCTGCAAAGGTAGAGTAGGCATAAACGTCATCACTCAGGGATGGGATGGGATGGGGCGGTAGCTTGAAAAAAAGCCATCGAGACTGAATAAAGTCTACTGAGTTGGGCCAGAGCTAAACCCAGCTGTTTCCTTACAGACAGAATTACAAGTTCTAAGGAACTATCAATCAAGCTAGATATACAGCAAAACTAATTTCAAACTCCTACTCCAATTCAGTTTAAATGGAGGAAATATATATATATATTTTTAAATTAAACTGTCTTATATATAACTTAGGATCTTGTACAGATTATTTTCCTTATCCTATAAAGATTACAGTTAAGCATGCTTATGTATAATAACAAGTTTTCTTTTCCATTCAAAATACAACACAGAGGCCAGAGGCATGGCTCAATAGGTAAATTGTTTGTCGTAAAAGCCTGTGAACCTATGCTCCATCTCTGTATCCCATAAAGGTAGGAGGAGAGAACTAACTCTACAGAATCATTCTCTGATCTCCACAGGTGTTCCACAACACTCACAGGCCCACACACACCTTCACCCATTACACACATGCACACACACATACACACAAGAAGAAGAATAAAGATTTTTTTAAAATATCACATAATTATAACAATTCTGTGTTTTGTGTAAGTTACTAAAATATACTGAAAATATAGAGATGGGCTCACTAGGGTGCTGTGGTAGATTAAAAGTTTTCTAGCTGTTTTATTTATCCATGTTTAATTAAATAACAGTATTTTCAGAAAGATCACATGAGGACACATTCAATTCCTGTCCAGTCCTTTAGGGAGACTGCTGGAGGCCCTCTGGAGTCAGCTCAGATCCAAGAAGCCTGGAGGGAAAGTAGCACCACCCGCACCTCATAGAAGGCTAGCTCTCATCTCCAACCTGAAGTTCTATACTTTTTTTCCATTTATGATGCTATAAATAAGCACTTATATCTCCTTTGCCAAATATATAAAATTCTAAATTAATTAACAAGGTAAACATTGTATTACTACAATTTATAAGACTAGCTCATTAACAGAGTCAAAATGGTCACAGTGATAATTCCATTTCGAGGTTCTAGGTTATTGCCCACCCACAGTACTATAACCCCGACATTCAGAGCAACCTTACTTTTCCCCAAAAACATTCTCTGTTACCTGAAATTTGAAAGCTGAGAGTTATTTTCAGTTAAAATTTTTGTCTTCTTCTAAAGGGCAAGTGTGTTTGTGAGAGAACAGATAAAACAGACTACCTAAGTTATTCAGGTCTCTGATAACATGTTTTAGAGTGTTCGGGAGTACAGTAATGTTCAAGGTACCAGGCATAAAAAGATTAGGAGTGTTCTCAGTTCCATCCGCCCCCCAGCACTCACAACCCACTGGGGGAAGGACTCATGATTAAGGGACATCAACGGTTGATATAAGAGAGTTTAGTATGAGCAAGGAGAAACACTGGGGTGATCAAACCTTAGTTTTGGGTCGGGACATGACAAGCAGAGGCCAGGGAAGGACAGTAAGAGACTGAGTAGGTGGTTACAGACACTCAAGGTGTGGAAATGCTACTCAGAGTTGAGTAACATGGAGGGAAAGAGCTCCCAAGGGGCATGCCAAGGGCATAGAAATGAGAGAGGGTGGGTTTGACAGAGTTTAACACAGCTAGAGACAGGGAGAACCAAGCTATCCACTTTCTTTAATCTCTTCACTCTTCCATTCCCTGTGCTTTAGATCAGTTATGCCATCTGATTCTGATGACAACCCTGTGATTTAAATCATTCCTACTCTCATTTTACAGATAAGGAGGATAAATTCAAAGGAGGGTCAGTGGCTTTCTCAAGGTCATTGAGCTGTAAGGACCCAGAGACAAGCTTCAAACCAGAACCTTGCTAGCATCTTCTAAGTGTGGGCAATGGGACAGTGAAGATGAGGGAGCAAGATAAATAAATAGATAGATAAATAAAGACCTAGGAAGTATACAATAGGCTGCTCATTGCATGCTTGGTTTGAAGGCCGGCTTGCAGTGTCTACAGAGACAAGGCAGCTGCTATCTTTGAGAAAATTAGAAACTCCCTCCTCTCTGTTCATTAAGATAGCTCAATCTCTAAGAAGTTACCAGAGTTCTTTTTTTTTTTTTTTTTTTTTTTTTTTTTTTTTTTTTTTTTTTTTTTTTTCTTTTTTCTTTTTTTGGTTTTTCGAGACAGGGTTTCTCTGCAGCTTTCTTAGAGCCTGTCCTGGAACTAGCTCTTGTAGACCAGGCTGGCCTCGAACTCACAGAGATCCGCCTGCCTCTGCCTCCCGAGTGCTGGGATTAAAGGCGTGCGCCACCACCGCCCGGCTCCAGAGTTCTACAGAAGTCAAATTCACCACCCTACTCAGAAGCATGCAAAAATCATCCTATTGATCATTTAAATGCCCTCAGCCTCAGGTCTGTAAATCATCTATGTGGTCAGTAGGCCCGGGCCCATAGTCCTCTGTAAGACTTCTGGAATCCCGTCTGTATGTCCATGCCCATCATCTGCATGATGAGGATATCATGACCCAACACTTGAGTCAAGGTCATCATACATAACTTCTTGCTTCCCACCGTTGAACACATAGTTCGTGTTTGCTCATCCACACATAGCAGCTGCCTCCTCTCCCCTCCTCCATGCCATCATAATGCCCTGCACAATGGTGACTCAGCAGAGCCAACCCTGATGTACCCTTGGCTCTCTTTGCACCGCCCCTTTCTTTCCCTTGGCCTGGCTGAAGTGCCTCAGAACATCATTGCCCGGCAGCCATCTTTTATAAGGCTGTTTTCCTCTGTGTTCCCTTCTGTGGCCTAGGAAGAGTTATTCTGTCACCTTCTCCCGAAAACAAGAAGGTGTTTGGAGGTTTCTGCCCTTTATCCAAATAATCCTCTTCCTAAAATGGTCAAAGACTCCTAGCCATGCCCTTCTTTCTCCAAGTCTCTGTCACTGGCTACTAACCTCCAGAGCGGCAATCCCTTCCACAAAGACCTCTCCTGCTTTCCTCTTGTAATCAGGACCTCATCTCTTCCTCGAGAGCCTCCATCTGCCTGAGCTTTTCGTCCTCTATACGTATGAAGGAAATCTAATACATCAGTTCTCATGACGTCCTCAATAACCACGCCACCAGTCTGGCTTTCTCCATCCTGGGTACCACCTCCAACAGCTTGTCTTCTACAAAGAACTTCCCTGTTGGTGATTTGGGCCCTCACCACAACTTCAGAGTTCTCCACCCTAACCCTAAGGTTATTTTTTTCTGGACTGAGCCGTCTATGGTTTCTCAGAACCCTTTGGCTACAGATTTGAGCCCTCAACCTGGCCTACAGAGGCCTGCTGGGCCAGATCCAGGCACAGATGACACATAACCGCTTCCAACATCACTCTCTCCCTTCACATCCCCACTACCAAGCTTGTCTACCATTTCCTTTGCCATGCCCTGACCCTTGGACCCTAACCACACAGGTCCCTTTCCCATGCTTCATTCTTCCCTCTCTTCAACCTATTTCTGGTCAGGGTTACAGTTTTTGGAGAAAGTGAATTACATCTTCTCATAGTGCCTAATTCAGGTTTAATTACAAACATTATTGGATGATGGCTTAATTTTTGTACCCTCCACCACTGAATTATTCATTCCTGCCAAGAAGACCTCCTTTACATTGAGCCAAAAAGACAAAGGTTTGTACTCTATAGATCCTATAGCCCACTGGAAGGAAACACCAAATAAACACACTACTTCAAGAAAAGGGCACCATCACAGCTTAGTGGTGAGCATTAGTGCTAACTAACGCTAGAAACTAGAAGAGAATGTGGAGATCACGGTGTGTGTAAAAAGATTTGGGACGGTGGGTGGCAGTCTAAAAAGACATGGTCAGGAATCATGGCCTCCTTTGTAAGATCATGGAGGAAGTAAGGTTTGTGGAAAGCTCCAGACAGGTGACTAGAGCAAAGGACAAAGACGGTCCATTGTCTGCAGCGTTCCCAGCAGACCACAGCCAGCAGCCACAGGCACTGGTAGGCCAAATGACATCAGACAGTGGAGGAAGAGGTAAGAGGGAGGCCTCATGGAGAACTCGAGGGCAGGACCCGCCCACTGGCTATGAAACTCAGAAGAGCTCCTGGTCTAGTTAGCGCTCTTCTCTCAACATCCTGAAGTTTTTTAAAAAAAATAAATCCCTTTTAGTATGTGAGTACCTGGGAGCCATTAAGCTGAGAGGTTGCGAGGACGCTACAGACGGGTGAAAGAGGAGCCTGCACCCAGGTTCTAGTGGTCATAGTTAATGGTGCCCGACATGTGGGCTATTAAGCTTGAGAAAGCGGGGCAAATCAAGGGTGGAGTGGTGATTTCGATGGCCTATCTGCAGAGTGAAGGCACCAGGGTTAGGCTTCAGGAGGCTGGAAGGGAAAATGTGTGGCAATTAGTAGCTCACTTTTGGATATCTTACCTTTTGAGACTTGTAAGTCATTGACGTGGGGGATTTGAGGTGAATTACATCTTGGGCTCTAGATGTCAGAGTTCTGCACTCAATTTCCGTGCTCAGTAGGTCTTCGGAGCGGAAGTGATATAATGACTGCCTGTTACTGGCAGACAGCAACTGGTTTTCTTCACCCTTGGGGGCGGGGGGCGGGGTGAATGAGCGAAGCAATCGAGAATGTGTTAGGAGAACTAGCACATCCAAAGGTTACATATAGAGAAGGAACAAACAGCAAGCCGACGTTCATCTATAAAATGAGATTTTCGCTTTTAAGAGAGTCTCTTCCTTAAAGTCAGGTTGGGGGAAATGAGGAGAACTGCCACCGCCCCCATTGTCCACATACTCCCGAAGCAAGCCCAGGTGATGGTGGTGCGCGTGCCTTTAAGGGATGCCTAGAGGCTGCAGTATCTTAAGCAGCATCTTCTAGGCATCCACAAGCCCTTCAGGCAGCTTCAACCTCAGGGAGAAGACAAACCTGTTCGCTGGCCACAAAGCCAACTAAGAAGTTAGGCCTAGAATCCCAACGACCTCATCCCCACAACACATGCAAAGGCAACTTGTTATTCTCTGGGTTATGTCCCAAATACCTCAGTAAGGTGATTAGAGCATTCTTCAGAAAACCATCTTGAACTTTCACATCCCCTAAAACAATGATTTCTCTGGATATTGTGCTTATTTTAACTTTCCCCACAAAGTTATTTGTCCTCTTTAATAACTTAGATGTTGATTCCATGGTCTTTTTTTTTTTTTTTTACTATATCTTCAAAGGAAGCATTAAGTAATATCTTCGTATTCAATGTTCCTTTATAAAGGACGTGGACTGGACGCAGCTTCCTGTGCACTTTTAAATTGATATTTAATATATTGTATGTATTCATCCATTCGCCTGTGTTTCTTGCTCGTGTGTGAGAGCACACACCAGGGCTCGTTTAGGGAGATGAGAGGACAACTCCCAGGACGGTGCTCTGGGCTCACTGTATGATGCCAGGGTTCAAACTGAGGTCATCAGGCTCGGCAGCAAGTGCCTTCGCTTACTAAGCCATCTTATCAGCCCAGGTCTCAGCTTTTCAAAGAAAGCAAAGCTTTCTGTAGAACAGCTCCCAAATTCTTAGGAGATTTGCTCCAGGATCACCACGGATGCCAAAATGCCTGGATAGTGAAGCCCCTTGTGTAACATGGCATAATATTTCCACACAACCAGTGTGCATCTCCTGTGATGTAATACCGCGTCTTTACTAGATGACTTTTAAATTAGAAATCTAATGCATATAAATAGTTGTTAGGTAGTAGAGGCAAGAAAACAGTCCACATATTCTGTACAGATGGGATTTTTAAAAAATATTTTCAGTCCATGGGTGGTTGAATGTGCAGATACTGAGCCCATAAATAGGGAGGGCCAGGCCTTATTAAAAATATCCCCAGCATATCTACTTTTTCTGATGATGTACATCTCATTAAAAAACTTTCTTAAAATCATAGACCAACACACCAATCAGACTGATTCCAAATCTTACTACATCATGATACCCCGCTGACCCCAAAGGCTTTTTATCAAGTTTCAAGCCCACTCCTTATCTTCCATAAGAACTGCAGAACTGGAACTGGATAGCATTTTTGTTTTAATATGTCGGGGATTTTTTCCCCAGGGTCTCGCAGTGTACTGCTGGCCTGGAATTTACTCTGTAGACCTGGCTGGCCTGGCAGATCCTGCCTCCCAAATTCTGGGATTAGAAGTGTAAGCCCCTAAGCCTAGTCAGACAAAGATTCTTTTATAATCAATCGGAATGGCATTTAAAAACCACTTCTCTTCCTTCTGGAAACAGCTTGTGGTAGAACCATCTAGGTTCTTTGTGAAAAGCATCCCATGCGGGGACCTTTTTGAATTACCTTACGTTATGACTACGTCCTTTTCTACTCTTCCCATTATCCTTAGGGATGAATGCAGGTAGGAAAAGGAAAATCTGCAAAGCACAGGCAAGTATCAAGGAACTTACATTTGTCCTTCCAGAACAAATGAAATGTAAGGCTCTGCAGAGGCAGGGGAGGCACACTTGAGTTGTAATTAAGATGATGCGTCTGGGGCTAAAGAGATGGCCGTGTGGTTAAGGATACTTGCTGCTTTCACAGATAACCTAGGCTCAGTTTCCATGCAACCACATGGTAGTTCACAACTCCAGTTCCAAGATACCCAACACCTCTTCTGGCCGCCATGGGCACCAAGCACACCTGTAGTGCACATGCGCAAAGCAGTAATGCAGATGAAATAAAAATAAAAAGCCTCGAAAGAATGGTGCATTTAAGATGCTTACAGCTTTTATAGTTCTAATCTAACATAGGCATTTATCCCTGTGTGAATCAGTGGGAGGGAAGCAGACACACAGGGAGCAAATGGGAAATGATTAACCAACAAGAAGTAGAACCTGCAAGGAAATGTGGAGAAAACAATAAGCAAGAGATAAAAGACAAAATTGTTACAATGTTTTGACTAGCCTCAGAAATGTAAGCAACTCTCTTTCTATGAGTTGTAGTAGTTTATCTTGCTGTGATACTGTTGGGGGTCTCTCTCTCTCTCTTTCTCTCTCTCTCTCTCTCTCTCTCTCTCTCTCTCTCTCTCTCTCTCTCTCTCTCTCTTTCTCTCTCTCTGTGTGTGTGTGTGTGTTTATTTTGAAAAGCTAGAATTTGCTCTGAATGCCAAGGCAATTTCAGCTCCTGGAAGAGAAGGCAGCCGAAAAGATAACAAGCAAAATACAGTCTCTATTATTCTTAGCTTTAAAAAGTTTTTTAAATACCCTCTGGGGAATTTGCATACTAGTCAGACTTCAGAGCTGAAGTGGGTGGTTCTGGCTGAGAGCGAGCTCTATTCTGGGCCGTCTGTGCTGAAGCTGGGTAGGACAGAGATTGCTCGGCGCTGCTATGGAACCGTAGACTCGTTTCTTTTAATGGGGTTCACCTGTCAAGTCAAATTTCCCAAACCTGTGCAAATAGCTCTCGTAATGAGACATGCCATCCCTTTTTCTTGGCAAAACTCAAAAACTGGGCAGTTTCTGTCAGTGAAACATAGTCTTTCTGCCCCATTAATAGGACTGCTTTCTCTTCAGAGTGAAGGCTTGGGAATTTCTTCTTCTTTTTCTCTTTTCACCTCCACCCCCACCCCGACTCCTTTGGTTAACAAAAGTGCATCACAAGGTAACGTATTTTCCTCCAGGCAAAGCAGCTGCCTTTTCCCACTTCTTTGAGTAGCAGTGTTACTCAGTAGCTGGATTTCATGTCATGTGACTCTTAACTACACCGTGTCAAGGCGTCATGAGCCTATTACCAGCCAGGAGTCTTCGGTGCCTATTCCGCCCTTTCCTATTTGAATAAACTCACAGCTTAAAAGGCAAAAGGACTGTGCAGGAGCCAATACACAAGTCATTCTTTCTAGTGCTTGGAATTCAGGATTTTAAGACTTGTTGCTTATCGAAACATCCACATCATTGAGTAAAAATTGAGTAAATAAAATAAACCAGTTTAAAGCTTTAGTTTTTCTATGTACGGGGAAACTCGAAACTAAAAATTTCTCATTTTTATTATTATCTGAAACTCTCGTTAGCAATCAGCGAAGTATACATTTTATTGTGTTGTTTTATTTTAGTGAGAGGTCACATTTTCTTGGGAAGTTTTTAATCTCTTTTGTACAGTGTGAATTCAGGCAGAACTTGATGAGAGGAAAGCAAGAGTAAGTGTCCTCTTAAATGACTCCCAGGTGAATCTGCCCCCTCATCCCTTGGCTTTGTAACACATTGACCAGAAGGAAGTCAAAGAGAAAGATGTGCCAGCTGATGCCAGCTGATTTATATGTAACATTAAAAGTGAATTTCTCAAAACCAGAAGACAACCTTGGGTGGCAGCGAGGGAGGGTATAAAATTACTTTCTAACAAAAGAGAAACAGAAGAAACCAATGTGATGTTTGCATTTCAGAAAAAAATATGAAAGCCGGGGGTGGGTAAGATACAAAGATGTATTCTGTTTTCTTGTTTTGTTTTAATACCATCGCACTAGAATTTTTTTTCAAGACTGTGTTCTTTTCCAACCTAATTCTCTCTAGGAATCTCCTTGAATACAGATGTGAATGGAAACAAGGCTCCACAGTGGAGACTAAGGAGGAGGAGGAACGCATTAACCAGCCAGCCTCCAGGCTCTGGGCCTTCCTATGTCATTGAAAGTTGAAAATGTTGTTGTTGAGATCAGAAAGCATATCATCTCATGATGAAGAACGGCTAATTTCAAAGCTAATGACACACCAAAGTCTCATGAAAACCTTCCATGTTACCCTTTTCACCTTTCCATTGGTTTTTGAAAGAATGACACCCTGGTTAAAAAGCCATCCTCTTGCTAAATTCTTTAAATATCAACTGCTTGGCAGAGAAAAAAAAAAATACTGCCAGTTTCAAATGAAGCAAAACCATAGCTCTTTCTTGCAAAGTTCCTGACAGTGGGCTTGGTAGCACATGTCTTTAGTCCCAGCATTTGGGAAGCCTGGGCAGGCAGATGTCTGTGAGTTTGAGGTTAGCCTGGACTACACATTCTGTGAGTTTGAGCTTAGCCTGGGCTACACAGTGAGTTCCAGGAGAGCTCCTGGATGATGATGAGGGTACAATTTTAAGATTATTCCCCGAGAATCCAGTTTTCAGTACTGTACAAATTAGTTAAAATAAATCCCAAGTAAAATACATCTGCCATGTTATCGTGGAAAGGCTGAACTGAGTTAAACCATGGCGCTGGATCTCACCGGTCCCGAGAGACTGGGAAACAACCAAAATTAAAAGTTCAGTAAGTTGTCTAAACAGATCTTTCTCCCAACAAATGAAATAGCTGTAATTTGCTGTGTATCAAACTTTGATATAAAAACGAACAATAAAAATCCGATGTTCCATTCAGGGCCAATTTTGTTGATGAACTAATGTTGCAATGTTTCTCATGAAACCCATGTTCCAGTATGCTATGGTATTTCCCTCGGTGAAGATTAAAGTTCCAGGGTACTCGATGAAAGCAGACTCATGTATCTGGGCATCTAGAACCTAATAGCTTGCCCAACATTGTCAGCCAGATAATGTCCAGATCATGGTGGTAGTTGATAAGTATGCCCTTACGGTCTACCCAACCTGGGTCTTGACTCTAGTAAGCAAAAGAGGTTCCAAGACACTGAAGGATGTTCCTGCCTTTTTCCCAAGTCCCCCCCTTCTTCACTAGCTGGAAGTTGCCTATGAATGACCCACTCCAGGCTTGAGGTGACATTGGACCATCCCAGGATGCACGGGTCAACCCATGTCTTATGGGCCTGCATCTATCTGCAACATAGAGGTAGTGACCATCATTCAGGGTAGGACCATTGAAGAGGAAGAACAAACTCAGAAACTTGGGGAACATTCATGTTGGTTCCTATTCATTCCCCTCTAACAAGATACACACAAGCACTCAAGGAATGTGAGCCCTAGAGCCACTCATTTTTCAGAAAAGATTGTGATGCCCAAGTTAATTAAGCAAATATGTGAGTTCACAGGCAGTTGGGATGTGTTTAACTGATGTGTGCACTGATGTGCCTTCACTTTATATGATTAAGGAGGGAATGGCTGAGGATAGTCCCAATTTAATATGAGTACCCAACACCATTCCCTTCCTAACTGAGCCAGTCATTCCCATGATCTAGGTTTTCTGCTGGACATAACAGTTTCAAAGGTTTTTAAAGAATGATAAAATTAGGTAGCCTATACAAAATAACAGAAATTTAGTGAATAGATATATCTCAGATTTGAATTACTTCATAGCATATCCTTCAACTCTACACATAAACTGAACTGTGCCTACTTATTTTCCTTATCCCATCCAGAAACTTAGAATGATAAATGCTACCCTGAGAGCCCAAGTTGACTGTTCTCACCCAAAAGCGTGTAAACATTTTCATTAAAATGGTAGGAGGAGAGAGTAAATCTATCAAATATTACTTCCACCAAGCATGTTTTGTTGTGATAAATTAAGGCCATCTAATATTCATAACCACTTTGCCGCCATTGATAATTATTTTTCAAAAATAAGTCTTCTTTTTCATTTTAAAGATAGTCTGCAATTTTACAAATGCCTTCCACAGCTGTTGAATCTGTCACCTCCCTAATACCAGAACCCCATCCCTACCTGATTTTATATATTCTAGGACAACTGGTAATGCCCTGAAGAGTCCCCTGCCATGTTTCTCCCCTAAAACAGTTGGCTGTTGATTAATATTTCACATAGTTCATGTGTGCTGTGCTTTTGTGCATTAAGAGTTCAAATTTATTTCATTATAAAAACAAGAACCCCAAGAACTAGACATGATCATGACCATGGTCTGAATTCCAAAATACATTAACTAGTGCAATGCCACCATTTCTGCTTCTCCAGGTGTGGTACTGATTCCAGATACTCAGGAAATACCTAGGGAGGGGCTCTTTCCTCTTTGTGTAGCCCACAGGAATGGAGCCAGGCTGATTTAGATTCACAGTGTTATACACGTTCCATGGCCTCCACGAATTCTACAGGAAGCTCTCCAAGTAACACTCTAAATATGAAACTGTTACTTATTTTCCTGGGCATTTCTCTGATTCAAGTCTGAGAAAACTTTGCAGTGCTGAGGTTTCTTTTTTAGAAGTCGTGTCTAGTATCCTATCGGAAAACACCCAAATTACTCTCAGCAATCCGACAGACAACCACTCCTTTTCCTACACTCAAGAACTGGTGTGCATGCACAGAAGCCACCACCCTCCAGTCTCTTTTCCCTGAGCACACAGATGGTCACTACCACAGTAGTGGAGTCATGGGGGGTGACAGGCTAGCACGGCTGCCCGTGGTATACACGGTTCTCTGGCATGTGTACAAACTTTTACCTAATTTTATTATCATAGGGTTCTTGTCTTAGAGGTCACAAGGTTTATGGTCCCTTGAAACCAAAGCAACTGCAGTCTGGAGAAGGAGGAAGCCCTAACAGCAGAAGAGAATGCAGCTTTCTCTTATTTTTCCACCACCTTCATGCCTTTGCTGGGCCCTTCCCTTGCTCTGCCCTCTGTTCACCTGAAGGAGGGGCAGGCGTAGATGCTGGTCCATGACTTCACAGCTTAGACACATAGGATGTCTCCATAAGATCGTGCTAGTCTTCCCTGTCTTCAATATACAGCTCTCGATTGTCTTTTAATGTTTCAGTCAAAATATTCGCTCTCTTACAGTATTGATGATTACATCCATGCTATCATTAGGTGTAAGCCCATACAACTTTTTCCCGTTCATCTCACAGGATGACTGAACTGACATTGACCCCACTGTTGGTGCCTCTTTGTGTGGGTTTTAAAGATAATGGTCAAGAAGACTTTAGGATCCCGCTTCATACCTTCATTCCATCATTCGCAGGAAAGAGAAGCGCCCACCACAGACAAGGAAAGGCAAAGAAAGCCAACAGCCTTTACTACGTTTTAATTGTTTAACTTTATTACTGTTGCACCATTTATACAATTACATATAATTTCAATGCATCCATTGTACATTTTTTTTATTTTTTGTTTTTTTTTTATTTTCCATTTTCCAATGGGTGGTGTGTTGGTGTCTGAGACACAGATGGGAGAAAACTGGAACTGCAATGAAGGCAGACTTTTTTTTTTTCATTTCCACTGACCAATAAACAGAACTACAGGTGCACCCAACCACGGACATGCATTAACTCGTCATGAGAAATCTAGGTAGGCTAAGTATGATGAGAGAATGTTTGTTACTCCCAAAAATATCTGGAGAGGAAGAATGGAGGCTTGGCATCGAGATACATATGGACAAGCTCAGTGGGCTCCGTCTGAAAGGTGGCATTCATCCACAACGTTAAAAAAAATACCAAAATAAGAAAGGCTGTAAATTAAAACACAGAAAATACTGCTTTCATAAAGATCTGATTGCCTTGGCACTGGCCCTGTGGGCAGAATCAAACGCTTTCCCCTCCCAACCGCAGCGCAGGAAAGATGCTGGGGCTTTCAGGGTGGCGCGCCAGGGGACAGCGGTTCAGGTACAAATGATGTACTTTCAGACAATGATCTCTAAAATCCAGGACTGACTGGTCAAGTTGACTGAAGGTATATTAGATATTTCCCCACAAAAATACTATTTGGATTCTCCCCGCCCCCTCCCTCCCCTGATGGGACACATCCTCTTTTTTTTTTTTTCCTTTTCTCTTTTTCTTTTTAATCCCTTGGGCAATACATATCCTTACTTCCAATTTGAAACAAGTTAGTATAGGATAGAGAGACAGAGAGAGGACAGAGTGAGAGACAGAGAGAGCGTGAGACAGGTCGTTTGCAAGTGGCGTTGTCGGTTCTGGCTAGGCTGTCCCGGTTACTCTTTGACGGCCACGCTTTGCTCAGAGCTGGCCGCAGGGGCGGCGGGGGCCTCGGCCTGCGGCTCGGTGGTGGCGGCGGGGGGCGCAGCGGGCGCGGTGGCCTTGGCCGTGGAACTGGGCGCCTCCGAGGCCGCGGCCGTCTCCTTGGACGAGGGTGCGCCATCGGCGCTACTAGGTTTAGAGTCTGAAGCCGGGGCTGCGTCGCTTTTCGCCTCGGGGCCGCCGGCGGGAGCCTCAGTCTTTTTGGCCTCGCCCTCCTCCTCAGCGGCGCCCGTGCTCTCGGTGCCCGCGGTGTCGCCGGCCTTGGGGACCTCGCCGCCCGCAGCGGGCCCGGGCGCGGCCGCCTCTTGCTCGGGCGCCGGCGCGGGCTCGGGCTGCTGCTCCTCCGCGGCGCCCTCGCTTTTCTCGGGCTCGGCCTTGGGCGCCTCCTCCTTGGCCGCCGCCGCCTTGTCGCCCTCCTTCTCCTCCGCCTTGGCCTCGCCGTCCGCCGCGTCCTTGGGCTTCTCCTCCGCGCTCTCCTTGACCTCGGCGGCGTCGGCGGCCGCCTGGGGCTCGCTCTCCTTCGCGGTCCCCTCCTCCTCGGTGCCCGCGCCTTCAGCCTTCTTGTCTTTGTCCTTGGCTTTCTCGTCGTTCACATTGTAGCCCTTCTTCTTCTTGCTCAGCTTGCCTCCCATCTTGGAGTTCTGCAAGGAAGCACAAGGGGAGACAAAGGGGACGTTATGGTCAGGCAGCCAAACTTGCGGGAGGCCTCCTGCAGAGTGAGGAGTCAAGGACCTCAGGTGATTGATGGCACAGGGGCCACTGAGCAGCCTAAATGTCACAAGCATCCTACCACAGTTAGAAGTAACACGTCGAAAAAAAGAACAAAAGAAAGCCTCGGCTAAGAAGCCTGCAGGCCAGCAAGTAGAAAAACTCTTAACCCAAAGACCAATGAGCCGGCGCAGCTGCCCAAAGGGAGTCCAGGTGGGATGGTATTGGTTTCTTATCTGTCTCCTTAAACATCCAGGATTGATTGAAAAGAGAGGCACAAAATGGCAGAGACAGCCATTTTAGAACTAAAATACAGCTAGTTTAAAAAAAAAAAAAAACTCATAATTTACAAACAACTTTCTGAAGAAGCTACACAGCGTACATCACACATCTCTCACCTATTGCTTCCGGAAGCACGTTTTTGTGGCATCATATGCCTGTGAGAAATCACTGAGATGCTGCTTTCTTAAGAAATCTTAATTGTTTTTCGTGAAAGATGGCAAAGCTTTTCAACGCTAGCATTCCACGGCCCCTGTCGGATCCCACAAGGAGAGTAGGGCAGAGGAGAAGCACAGGCTCCAGTGGAAACTCTTGGTGAGCTCACGGGTTCTGCTTACTCCTGGCGGGGGCCCTGAGCTCTTCACCCAGCTCTCCCTCACCCCTTACCATCACCACCCATTCAGAGCTTTTCCTTCAGCACACCTCCTGTGAGCAGGATTCGTAATAATGGCGTCACCCACATTTCCTGACAGTCGGGTGTCGGATAGAGTACCATTCTTCAATCAAAATGTGTCTCACCATGCTATGTTAATTTCCTGTCTGGGTTGGTTTTAAGAGTTGGAGGAGACAGGAGAAAAAAAAAAAAGAAACAAACACAAAGATGACTGAACTATTCTTCCCATTTTCAAGAAAGGTCTTTTTTGTGTCATCCAGGAATTTCTGCTATGTTTCTTAAACGGGAAAGGAATGGCTTGGAGTCCTAACCCACTTCAAGCAATTGGTGCCATTTTACTTAATTTTTCTGTTGTACCAAATATTGTAGTAAAATATATGTGGTAAAACCACAATGAAAAATATTTTACCACTAAGTAGTAAGTAAAATCATAAACTTGAAGTTAAATTGTAATTTTTAACACCTTCTTCAAATTCTTAGACACAACCCCAGTTGTTGATATTACACACGACTTTAGCTCCTAGACCCCAAGTTACATTTGGATACATTAGGCAGAGTTGGGGAATAGAAAACCTCACAGTTCTGCATTTAGATTTTTCTCCCAGTTGTCTGACAGAAACCCGTACACCATCTAGGGATAGCAGCCTATGAAACAAAGACTAAATGAAGTCTCACTCTGAACAAAGAGTGGAGCTCTGGATTCTGACACCCACAGTATGAAATTCTATATAGCAATCCCCAGAGCTTTAATGTTCTGTTGGTTTACAAACCTAAAATCTACGATACTAAAATTGGTTTTCCGAAGTACAATTAAAGCCACATTCTATTCTTTGTCTTAAGCCCAGCTGTGACTCTTTTCTTGGTAGAAATCAAACAAACACAAGTTGTAAGAGAAAGTGTCTCAATAATGTCGATTTTTTTTTCTTTTTCTTTTTCTTTCTTTCTTTTTTTTTTTTTTTTGGTTTTTCAAGACAGGGTTTCTCTGCAGCTTTTTTAGAGCCTGTCCTGGACCTAGCTCTTGTAGACCAGGCTGGCCTCGAACTCACAAAGATCTGCCTGCCTCTGCCTCCCTCCCGAGTGCTGGGATTAAAGGCGTGCGCCACCACCGCCCGGCTCGATTTTTTTTTTTTTTAACAAAAACACCCTGTGCTTTCAGCTGATTGACCTGCGCGAAACACAGCAGAGTTCCAGGAGGAGGCCTATGAACTGCACTAGAAGCCCGGGAAAGTAGCTGTCTGGTTATTTCCCCCCAAGAATATGTGTGACATGGGATGTACTCACTCATAATCAGTTTTTAGCCATAAATAAAGGACATCAAGCCTATAATTTGTGATCCTTGAGAAGACAATAAGAAGGTAAAACCAAAGAAAAACATATAGTTATCCTCCTGGATATTGGAAGTAGACAAGATTGCCGGGCAAAAATTGGGAACTTGGGGGTGGGGTGGGTTGGGGGCAAAGGGAGATGGGGAGAGAAAAGCGTGAAGGGGAGGATAGGGAGAGCTTGGGGGAATGGGATGCTTGGGATATAGGAAGGGTGGATATGGGAGCAGGGAAGCATATAAAAAAAAGAATATGTGTGAACACCTGCCCAGCACCCAGAGGGGTAAATTAAAGTTAAAAATTAAAACCGAAGGCGGCGGGAACAGTCCTAACCCTAAACAATTTACCTATATGTGTCACCTTCTCAACAGCATCATACATCCTCCTTTTACAGAAAAGGAAATTCTGACAAGCTGACTCCATGAAGCCATGCGATAAAACAAAAGTCAGAGTCAACAACGTGTTGGTGCAAGACGTACCACCTGGCAGGTGATGGGGGGAACTCTGCCCACTAAGAAGCTGATCTGGCAACAGAGCTCTAAACCCAGGAATGTCGCTTTCCTGGATTCCTAGGCAGAACCTCCCAGAATGGCCCAGAGCTCAGCACTGGGAAAGGGTACGAGTTACAGAAGAAGACACTTCCTAGGTACTCTCTCCCCTAAACTGCTCCTCCTCCTCCTTCTCCTCCTCCTCCTTCTCCTCTTCCTCTTCCTCCTCCGCCTCCGTTGCTGGTAAAGCTCTTTTATAGATCTTTTAGACAACAGAGAAAGCAAGGAGCGTGGGGATGGAGTTGAATGAGTCCTCTCCTTTCTCTGACTTCTATTTTTGAAAGAAATGATTTAGTCTAGAAAATAGAAACACTTGGGCTTAAAAAAAATAAAGATAGCTATAGGGCTGGAGAGCTGACCTGACAGATTGATATATATATTGGAGTTTGGACCCACAATTCACTAAATACCTGTAATTCTAGCTCTAGGAAGGTAGAGACGGGGGATGCATTGAGCAAGATAGCTAGACTGGCCTTATCAACCAGCTCTGGGTGCCACTGAGAGAACCTGGCTCAAGAAATAAAGTGGAGAGTACAGCTATGCAGAAAGACTCTGGACACCAACCTTGGGCCTTCACACAAACAAGCAAACATTTGCACACATGCATTTGTACACACACATTTGCATACACACCATACACATACACACAGGAGAAAGGTCAGGTTTGCAGGGAAACAGGTATCTTGGGTCAATAAGAGGTCTTGGAAGTTACTTAAGCCTAACCCAAGGCAGCATCCAAAGCGTCAAGCTCGCCTCTGCATCTCCTCACAGTTAGGATGTCCACCAGCCGTGAGTGGCGCTGAGAGAAAGGACGGGCAGATGCTGAATGCATGGACTGGAGTTCTGTGTGTTCACAGGAGGACAAACGCTAGAGTCCGTCTCAGCCATGACATCTCCACAGACCTTCTACATCTTCCTGTAAAGGGGCATGGACATTCTCTGCCACAAGAGCCAAAACTACAGAATCACAGTTTGAAAACCACATTTTTTTAATAGCAGAGGAAGAAAGAATGCTGGGTGCACTCTGATAGATCAGTGGGCAAGAATTACTTCACAGAGCGTCCGGACATTAGGGCCAAGGTTGATCCATGCATCCCACCTTCAAAGGACACCTGGATGAATCCTTGGAGCAAGTTAATGAACCTTGTTGTCTCTTTATTTGCTGTAAAATAATAAATGTCAATTTCATGGGCATTTAAAGTAAGACAACAGTACAGTGTCTGTTGAAATCTTGGTTCTTCTCCCCAGTGCTTCATCTTACATTCCCAGAGAATTCTGCACTTACACACGTGAGCAGAAGAGCTGAAATTAGGTTCTTATGTGAGTTTTAGAGTCACTCACTAGAAACATTGTAATTACAATACTGTTGAAAAAGTAAACACTTTTTAAAATGTTATCTGAAAGACGTTTGATGGATGTGCTGCAAGCAAGCTCCTGCTGTCCCTGCAGATGTGAGCGAGACCTTTGCACAGAACGGCTGACACCAGAACCAGGTTACCTCTCTGCTCAGGATATTTAGACATATACAATTTTCACAACGCTACAAGTCCGTCTAAATGCACCAACTATCCATTATAACGAGAAATCGGTTTCTAGACAAAGATTTGAGAAACTGTAAATTAGAAACTGAGTATAGTCGGTCTGTAATCCTAGCACCTGCAAGGCTGGGGCAGTGGTATCATGTGTTCCAGGACAGCCTGGATTACATGGCAAGACCCCGTCTCTAAAACAAAACAAAACAAGTATATATGCACTATAAACCCATTCCTGTGAATTATCAATCCGTCCTGAGCGGTCATGAAGGAAGCATCACTTCACTTGCCCCTGGGTTCTCAGTCAATACCTCTCCATCAGTTATTTCAAGGAAATAAGAAATTCCGTATTTTACATTGGGATGGAAAAAAAATCTACGTTCCTTACTTAAAGATCATCAATTGCTTCAAATTTATACATCGAGGATAAAATATCTCTATTTTATTTTGGCTTACAAGTCAAAGGTAAGATGTTCATGAGAGGAAGTAACCCAGCCAATGTCTCTTTTTGATGATTTTTCTACATGTGAATTTTTTCTGCAAGATCAAAAAAATGAATCAGTGCTTTTAGTAGTTTAAAGCACTGACATAGAACGTACTCTGCACCTCCCATGACTGCCTTCTAATTCTCTTTCTCCTCTCTTTAGAAACTCGGTACAAACCAGCATTCCAGAAGCAATGTTAGCGAGACCTGCTTTCTGTTTCAAAAGAGGTCCTGTCACTGCAGCAGCTAACAGCATTGCCAGGTGCAAGTGACCCTGGGTGAGGGGCAAGAAGACAGGTATATGGAGTCAGCAGCAATTGCTGATCACAGCAGCTCCGTTGCAGCCATCTGCCAGGGAGCACAGGGTTTGCATCCATGCAACATGAGTCATGAGCACGCCACTCCTGAGACCAACTTCACAGATGCCATATTCATTGATGATGCAAGCTCTGGCTTGCTCATTGTCAGAGATGTTTCTCATGAATGCTTATTTTGGAACTTTTGTGGTGCTTCGTGTGTGTGTGTGTGTGTGTGTGTGTGTGTGTGTGTGTGTGTGTGATGTATATTTACAGGTACATGTAATAAAATCACAGAACAACTGTGGTGTTTTGAATGAGAATGGCCCCCATGGGCTCATATGTTTGGTCCCTAGTTCGTGGAACTGCTTGGGAAGGATTGGGAGGTGTGGCCTTGTTGGAAGAGGTGTGTCACTGGGGGCCAACTTTGAGGTTTCACAAGCCCATCCATTCATATTTAGTTCTCTTTCTTTGCCTCCTGAATGTGGTTCAAGATGTAAATTCCCAGCTACTCGTCCAGTGCCCTACCTGTCTGCTGCCTGTCTGTCTGTCTGTCTGCCTACCTGCCGCCATGCTCCCTGCCATGATGACCTCTAACCCTCTGGAACTACAAGCCCCAAATTAAATGCTTCCTTTTATAAGCTGTGCTGGTCATAGTGTCTTATCACAGCAATAGAAAAGTAACTAGACAACAACCTTGACAATTGTTCCTCAGGCACTATCACATTTCTTGAAATGGCCTCCCACAGGCCTGGAACTTGCCCACTGAGGTCCAGGATCCTCCTAGCTCCCCAATGCTGGAATTACAGACACCCACCACCATGCCTGGCTTTTTTACCTGGCTTCTAAGATGGAACTCATGTCCTAGCTGCTGACTCAGTGACCTCCCCAGCCCTCTTTGTGACATATCTAAAACCATGTTTCTTTAACTTCACACCCAAGAAAGTGTATAAAGAAATGTCTTTCCAGTCAGATAGATTGGCTATAGTGATGTCTGTTGCCCTAAAAGCAACTGGAAAAGTAATAAATATTCCCCCCAAAAAAACTATGCTTGAGGTCTTCCTCTAAACCAAGTACTAGGATTCTAGGTAGTAACAGATATATCTTATAAGGGGGAAAATTATTTATAACTAATTTCAATTTCAAAGAGGGCAGAAATGTGATTTTTTTTAAATGGGTACTACAGCAAACCTTAATGATACATTGGTTCTTGATCCTGAACGTTTAATTTTGGATATTTCACAGCTACACAAAATTCAAATATGTGCATAAATAATTATCTTTTATGTTTATTTGAAACTCTGAGAGATTAAAGGTGACAAATAATTCAGAACTTATAATCAAGGCTCTCTTACAGAGATGGTCTGAAATGTTTGGTGCTTCTTGCTTTCTCTCCAGGAAGCCTGTCAGGGAACAGGAATATATATATCCCTTAGCTGTTCACATTACATAAGTTTGTGCTTATTTTGTATATAATCCCTAGGACACAGCAGGCCCTAGTCAGCTCTGTGCCATTATCACAGACGTCCACAAAACCACCCTAGTTCTCACCAACTACAGTATGGTTTGGGTGCAGACAAAAATCAGCTCATCCGGAACATTCCTGAACTCACATTTTTCTATCTTAAAGCAAGCCCATCTATCAGTGCAGCCAATTAAACTAAGATTTACTTTGTCAATATTTATGACACTTGTTAAAAACTAGAAATAAGAAAACAGTAATCTGAAACTATCAAAAACAGTTAAAAATAAAGCTTTATGAAACATGATCTTTACCAAATATTTACCAAAGAATAGAATTTTTTAGGGATCACGATTACATTTAGGAGATGTTTTCATAGTGTGTCAGCTTGCAAATGAGCCAGAGTGGAAGTTCACGCTGAATACATTCCACCGACGGAGTCATGGCTGTCAGAAAACTCGGGTGTCATTAGCTTCCCTGGCATGGCGGGACTGACAGGACAGTGTCGTGGTGATTTAGAAGAGACAGTGGCTTTTCTTTCACTGCTTTTAGTGTGTCCTGCTCAGCAGGAGTCACCCTCTGCCAAGGGGAGGGTGTGCCAAAGAACGTGTCCTTTCTGTGCCGTGCCATCACAGCCTTCAAAACCAGCTTAAGCAGAAGGATGGATAGCACAACCCCACAAATTAACATGTCACTCAGCTTAGGAAAGGGTAAGTAGGCTGAGGCTTTGGGTCCTGATTTCTATAATATATACATCTAACTCTCTCTCTCTCTCTCTCTCTCTCTCTCTCTCTCTCTCTCTCTCACAAAAGAAAGAGGCAGTAACTGCCAACCTAATAGAAACAAAGAAATGCAAAGCAAGTATAGAACCTAGAGAGATAAATTAAAACAATTTCCTTTACCCACTCTGCATCCGATGAGAACCATTTAGGTCCATTTGCAACAAGCTAAGAGGAACTATGAAATCTGTTTCCTGCATGTAAAATACACTGGTAAGACACAAGTCCACGCTTGTGAATGTAGGAACTATCCTTCCACCACCACTTCCTCTACCACACCTTCCGGAATAGTCCATAGAGAAGACATTGTCTGCAGAGCCCCGGGAACCCGTGACCCATGCAAATAGAGCCCTTGCGTTTTCTGAAGCAGGGCTGGGCTGTTTTACAGGACATCAGCTCGGAAAGCTCACCCATATAGAGGTGCATGGCGTATGAACTACGAGACTTGCTCACACGCATTTGCTGGAGCTGAGAAGAATCATCTCAGAAGTAGAGCTTCCTCAATGCGTCTGACGGTGCTTTCGTTCATGACCACAGACTCCTTTGTACCAGGAACATGAAATAGAGAAAACTGGGGGACAGTCTCATATAAAAGTAGGTTGATCTTCCCGGGGGGCGGGGGGAAGGGATGGGGGGGGCGGGGAATGATAGCATACTGAATTCTATGAAGAACAGAAAAAAAAATCCCTCCAAAGAAATAAATGTTAAGATATTACAGCATAAATAAAGGCCAAAATTTTGCCAAGGTCAAATTTTCCCCTCTCCTTCCCTCTGTAGACCTAAGAGCTTAGCACACAAACAGTATTCTTTCCAGCTAACGCCTCTCACCTTAGAAGAAAACATTTTCTGTTTTCATTTTAATTGAGCTCAGAAGCCCAGGGAATTACTTTCTAAGGGAAAAAATATTCAATTCATTTCTAAATACCCAGGGGCTCTCTAATAGACTCAGGAATAATGAAATTATCTAAGAAATTCTTATCCATTGATTTTTTTTCTCCAACTGAAAGGATAAATTATTTCTTATTTGCTAAAATGGAAAAGCTCCATAAAATAAAACAAGGACACATTACCATTTTGATAAAGTCGTAAAAGGGCAACATTTTAGGGTTGAGGAATGCGGTTCAGGTGGAAGAGATTGCTTAATCTCTACAGGAGGCCCTCAGTCTTGCAGGATTAAGGACACCACCCTGTGTCAGTGTGTGGTGTCCATACCTACAATCCCAGCACTCAGGATGTAGAGGAACATTTGTGGCCAGCCTGGGATAGAGAAGACAGTATCTAAGACAAAAAAAATAAAATAAATAGTTTTTTTTTAAGGGAAGACATTTTGTAAGATTTTGTTTGGAATATAAACTGAGGATCCTGCAGACCAATTGTGGCTTCTAAAGTGACTGGCCCTGCTTTGAGAGGAGCAAGGCAAAGCCACGGGGACCTGAAGCACAGATCCTTTATTCTCCCATGAAAATCAGCAAGTGAGAAGAAGCCATCCGGAGAGTGGAGTGAGGAAAAGCTGCTCGTTTTGAGAGATGCCAAGTGTCTACGTCTCCACACCCAATCCTCTCTAGTACTTCTACCTTACAGGTACTGGAGTCTGCATGTTCTTATCCTAAAGACACCTTTAGAGAACCGTTAGAGCAAGAGCATGCAACAGCAGAGGGCCGGGGCCTTGGTGCCACTTTTAACAGAAGTAAAAGCAACGGTGTAATGAATGGGGAGAGCCACCAAGGCTTTGTCTTCTGTTCTAGCAAACCTGGGCATTGATGCATTGCTTTGGTAATTGGACACACTCTCTGACCTAATTTGGGAGGTAAAAACTGATGTTTGTATCCTTTCCAGAAGACTATACCTGGCAATAATGGGGTTCCTCAACCCCTGCCAGTAATAACTAGCTAAGATGCATGGTCAGCCCTACCACCTGTACACCCTTTTGGCTTTAATCAAAAAAATTGCACAAGGGCTTTGCATAGCTCAGCAGGTAAGTGCACTTGCTGAACAAGCATGAGGACCTAAGTTCATATCCCCAGAACCCACCAAAAAAGCTAAGACTGATTATACAGGTGACCGTGGTCCATCTCCCCATAAGGGCAGGGTGAGAAACAGGATTCTGGGGATTGCTGGCTTTTTGCCAAGTTCCAAGGCTGATTGTGTCTCCAGGGAGTAAGATAGAGAGGGAGGGGGTAGTGATAGCTTCCTCTGCCCTCTTTGTATGCAAAGATGCATATATACCTGTATACGATTGTGTGTATGCACCATGTGTGTATAAGCACACACACACACACCATGCTTTAAAGAAATCAGAATGTTATGGCTTTAAGTACAAAAGAACTAGAGTCATATAGAAGGAGAGAAGTCATAGCCTGGTGTACTAGGACAGTATCTGATCCACAAGAAGGCCATCGTGGGAATTGTTAATATCGCTTCCTGATAAGATGTAGGCTTTGTAGAGCTGCTGTTACTGGCTTGTTTCTGTTCACTGAACTAAACATATTAAATAGTGTGCCTGCATGTAGACGAAGGAGAAGGGGGAACTCTGAAAGAAGTCAAGCAGTGCATAGGAGAAGTGAGTTTTATTAATGATAACAAGTCTTCAGCTCTTTGACGCAGGTCTAAATAATGACGTGTGACCACGCTTCCTCAAAGGCCCTTGGACTGACAAGGGTTACCCCAGTGACCCCCAAGCTTCCTCAAAGGCCCTTGGACTGACTCGGGTTACTCCAGTGACCCTCAACTTGGCAGCACGTAAAACTAAGACACTTACATGTGGGCGTTTTCCCCAATCTGGGTTCTGAAGTTTGGATGCAGATGCATGATTTGGGAAGCATGCGTCTCACATGCATGACATGCAGATGAGCATGATTTGCAATCACCCACTTATCACATTAGCAGAACTTCCTTGGTCCTACCACCATGACTTAAGCTACCCAGTTCTCTGAGTAAGTAAAGAGCAGAACCCTTACTCAGAGCATTGCCCTCTTCAGAGAACACATAATTGCATAAGGATACAAATCCAGGGCATTAACTAACATTCTCCATGATGCACCCAATTCCATTTCTCACTGGCAAAAGTTCTATATAACACTACTCCACCAATGAACACAGCTTTGTAACTTAATTAAACTCACTGGCATGAATCAACCAGCACACATTAATAGAAAGAAGACAAGAAAATGACATCAAACTCCTCCGTGTGATCCAAAAAGCTAATATATCTACTATTTCACAGGCTAGCTCTATCTGTGTCTTCTTTCTTTGCACTAATAACATCTAAGCATTTCTTACATAAAAAGCTGCCAAACACTGCAAAATTCCTATTTTGAAAATGCAAATTTGGATCAATTGGCCATTTCATCTAGAATCAGCAGAAGAGAGTTCTTAACTATGATAGCAAACATTATTATGCAGACAACTGCATATCAGCAGTAAAACCCAACATGAATATCCAAGAGCCTGTTCAGAGACTAGAGTGCTATTTCAATTCATCACTCAGGACACACAAGAAGTAATCTTCTGATTGTGTTTCTGTCTCATAATCAGAAGAACATATGTACGCCGTGGGAGGATGCTAGGACCCAACCCTCCGTTCTTGACAAAGTTTGGTACATGGCTACAACACATAAACTACATCCTTGGAAAAGCAATTGTCACTCTGTTAACACAGATCTGCAAAGGTCAGCAGCTTTAGATACCAGGCAACCATCGAGTGACTTTTTTTGAAACGAATATAAAGCTACAATTGGCTCATGAATTGCATCTGCTGACATATTTATCACTAGACAGGTTGGACTTGTAATTACTCAGGATGGAAGAATCTAAGCCGTTCGTCAAATCTAGCTATCACTGGGTGTGGTGATTTAGGAGTACCTAGAATTACAAGGCTGGAGCAGCGGACTAAGGAGGGTTGAAAGTTCAAGGACAATCTAGGCCACACAGCAAAGATTTCTCCCTTACAAACACCATAAGCCATCACACCAGTGCCACCATCACTGCACTCCCCTTACCTTAAAGAAAGACTTAACAGAGAATGAAGGAGCAAAGAGAGTTTTTAGTAAGTATAAATAGAAGTAAGGGCCTAAGAAAGTTAGTCAGGCCCACCGATTTCTAGTTTGAACAAATGACTGGTTCTTTTATTTTAAATGGTCACAACATTTATTCTAGAAGGGGGAGCTGAGGTGAAGGCAATGTAGACTGTGTATTTTGGGTAGCCTTACCAGGACGTGTCCATCACAACGATCTGCTGTCAACTTTCTGCAATGCCTGGTGAGAATCTCCCTTATTAGATTGATTGTTTGCCACTGTCTGCTTCAGTCAAAGCTTCTATTCAGCAGTTCTAACATCACCATCATTCGGGGATGGCAGTGTTCTCCAGGGAAAGAGAACCGTATTAAGAGTTGTCAACCCAGCCAAAGTTCCCAAGGCAAACCTTTGAAATGCCATCCGTAAAAACTGAGAGAAAGCGTTTTGAAGACAATTCTCTTGTCACAGTAAAATGTTCCCAGTGTTATAAAAGATATTGGGAGGCATTATTGGAAAGAAAAAAGAAAGAGAAAGAGAGAAGAAGGGAAGGAAGGGAGGGAGGGAGGGAGGGAAGGAGGGAGGCAGGGAGGCAAGGAGGGAGGGAGGGAGGGAGGGAGGGAGGGAGGGAAAAAGACAGAAAACAATGTACCCCCACATGCAGATACTCATCCTTCTATAACCCAGTTTTTCCAAACAGATGACCAAGATGAATTTTTCCTACAAACGCCCTGCAAAGTGCAAGAATACAGAAAGTCTTTCGAGCACAAAGAACAACAGAGCATAAGTGTCCTTCCGGTCGTCCCTCACCCATCCCAGGCAAGTCCTACAGAGCCTACAGAAGCATACCCAGGGCTCTTGGAGGTCTCAAAAGGAAAAAAGGGGGAAGGGAAGTCCAGCATGCAGGAGAACCTGGAGAAATTTGCATGATTAAAACAATCTAGAAAAATACATTAATCATACTGGTAAAGGAGCTTTATTTAAGCATAAGAGTCTAATAATACCTGATGGGACATATGCGGATATATGCAGACAAAGTACATAAATACCATGAGAGGAAAAAACGAGGGCAGAGGAGCAGGGAAAGTTTATTGATTAAGGAGAAACATCAAAATTACTTACATATATATGACTTATTCTCCCTAAGGTGTTTCCCTTAGGTGTTTTAATGACTGTTTTTTTTTTATGCCTCAATATATTAACTGTCTTATCAGGAAGAAATTATTACTAGTCCCACCTTACAAAAATTAAGAAATTGAGAATTATAACTCACCCTCAGCCAGCAAACACAAATGGTTTGTGGAGCTGCAATCTAGCTCACTGGAGTTCCTTAACCAAAGGAAAAACAGCCTGGAAGGATAGTGCTGTTCCTTAAGCATAGGGCAAGTAGCCTTGGAGGATAAATAAGCTCTCCAGTGGGAAACCATGAGAAAATGCAAAGTGTCAGTGTCCCTGGGAACAAACAGGAAGTGTACATTTAAGATGATCTGAAAACCCTTTGACATTCATGAAGTCGGCAAGGGCACTCTTACTAGGAGGAGAGGACGCTGGACTAGAAAGACACAGGCTGCCTCGGGGAAAAATGCGTAGATTCTGACGGCAGAACACAGAACAGCCAACTCTGGGAACAGATAGAAAATTAAAAAAAAAAAAAAACAACAACAACAACAACAAAAAAAAAAAACCCACACGTCTCAAGTATCAAGGAGAGAGTTTTAGGAAGTATCTCTGTGAAGTCATATGTTACTTAAGAAAGACAAGAAGACATGAAGAAATTTGGCCAGGTCAGAGAGCTGTGGACCACTGACACCTCCATGACCTTGCAACTTGGGGAAGATGCTTGACTTTTGAGGAAGGTCTCGATAATGTCTGAGCAATATGAAAGGACCTCGCTTGAGTCAACACCAAGAGTCTGGGCAGAATGATTCCAGGAATCCTGAGAACCAGCAAGGCTGGCTTCTCTTTTGCAATAGGAATTTTTGGAAGGAATGAAATACTTACGGGAATATGGGATTACACAAAGAACAAAGGAACTAAAGTAAAAAGATGAAAAGGTATTGATGGGGGAAGACTAGAAAACTCGGGGATGTATGCAGAAAATATGTGTGTTAGAGAGAGACTGTTGCTATTTAGAGACGAAAAGGAAAGTGACATAAACCCAGCTCCAATGGTTGTTGCCTCACTCAGCCCCGTTCCAGCTGAAAGACTACACAACTAACCTAGTGACCATAGACATGGGACGGTCTTGTTGTGCTACAGTATAAACAGACTCACTGCATTCTGCCTGGTTCCATGGGCTTCTTAGGCGCTAAGCAAGAACTCAAGTATAGATTCTCAACCAGTACCCAAAGGGCCTTGACTCATGTAACCCCTTTACTCTCCTTTATTACAATCCTGGTTTGGGTCTAGATAAACTATTCATCTTTAGTCATTCCTCATTTGGTTGTCTAATCTTTTTGTGTTCTATTATATTGTGTTGAAATATTGTTGCTTTAGCAAACAAACAGACCTGAGTAATGACCTCAAGCTTTTCTCCAATATTTGCTCAAATACATCTGATATATATAGAGCAAAGGTTTTTGTTTTGCGTTTGTTCTATGGTAGTTACTATTCAGTGGGAGCTTGATAAATACCATAAACTCACGGTACACAGGAACATGAAACTCTGGCTATAAAACTGTGAGATGAAAAGAACCAACACAATGATTTAGTTTACACACTGAATTATGTAAACCCATCTTTCATGTCGCAGTAGAAAAATAAGCATGCTAAGCTATCATTGAGATTTCCATTCCATTAAATAAAACATGTCCCAGGCAACGTCCACAGCAGCAAACTCTGTCACCACGACCCTCAGTACAATGAGAACAGACAGTCCTACAAGTCATATTGTCACGGTTTTCCCACTTTAAGTAAACTGTGTGCACATACGGCAGGCCAGTTCTCAAGCTGTTTCTCCTCTAGCTGACCCTACACGTTTCTAACAGTAACAGTCTGAGCTGATGATTGTGCCGCTGCCATGACGCTGGCAGGTGAGGCTTCTCTTTGAAGGCAAAGGTTGACTGGCAGCAGCCATGGTACAGAGCCCCTCTCAATACAACCTGCCTCATGCGGCCAGCCCTCCCGGAACTCATGTATTATGCATCTCCATCCGCCATAGACTATGCTTTTAGAGTCCACCGAGGCTTCACGATGTTATTTATTTGCACTTAACGGGGTGATCCTTTCAAAAGGCGAGGCTGCTGCATCCTCCCTCACCCAGGGTTCTCTATGAATCACCTGTGCGTCCAGTCAAGACGGCAAGTGAACCGCAACTAACCACCTCAGGAAATGCAGGCTGCTGAGATCATTTCCAAGCCACACTTCCCTCCCAGAGACTCGGGAAAGCAATATGTCATATTACCACAACTAATTTCAAACTCTCAAAGAGAATCCAAAATAAAGTAGGGGAGGAAATAACTAATAGCTCCTGAGATATTTTCTGCTGCTTATTAGTGGGCTAGACAGGACATGATGAGCTTGGAGCCATGACAGTTTCTCTCCCTTGTTAGTGGGCTAGACAGGACATGATGGGCTTGGAGCCATAGCAGATTCTCTCATTTTTAGCTGCCTGACAAGAAGAAGAAAGGTTCACCAGCACCAGGAATAGCTGCAACTTATTTCCAGTCGCTCCTACCCCCAAATATAAACGGATGAGTCACACATTTTATGGCTGCCTAAACCTGCTGTACATTGATATTTCAATGTATCTTTTTTCTCCCAGATCAACAAGTATAGTATGTCCAGTCTTAAACCCACCTTCTTTCCTTAGTGTCTTGCTTGACACCAAGAGGGGCTCAACCAACGTTTTCAAAGTTAATAAAGGCAAACAGTGTGTGCGAGTCCCACGTCTAGGAAACTGCAAAGCTGAGCTCAGACAACACCGTGCACCCTCCACAGGCACTGATCTTCGGTCTCTTCCCAACGGTTGAGGAGTCTCCCCCACATTTCTCCCTCGCTAACTCATGTGCTCCTCCACATTTTTTCAGCTTCTTCAGATCTGCACTCTCAAGCTACCGAATGTGAAACCATCCAAGGGAGAAATGTTCCAGTGTGCTGAGAGATTTCAACAGAAATACGGCTAAGGCTTCTCACCCAGGGAATCCTGGCGAAGATCCTTTCCCCAAGAGCACAGCACATAGCTGACACTCAGCGCCGCTTTCTGGGTGGATGAGTGGGAATGGGTTCTAACAGGAATAACCAGGTTTCAATACACTTTAGAGCATCGCCCTTCAAACTCCCTTACTTATCCACCACCTCAACTCGATGGGTCCAACAACAGTAAGATGGGCATATGCCAGTCTCTGAAGAGCTAGTGAAAACACAGGGAGATAGTGGGGTCACAGGGACATGTCAGGAGATTAAGTGGAGGGCCTAGACCAAGTCCTAAGAATCTGCTTATTTATCAGTATACCACATAAAAGCCTAGCACATAGTCAAGGGCACACACTGAGAAGTCCAGACATGAAATGGAAGAAGCCTAGAACTTTTTCATTATCACCTGTATACACCCTGAAGCACAAAAAGAAAACCAGTAAGATCGCTGGTCACTACAAAGAAAATTAAAAGTATATAAGGAAAAAAAAAGAAACCCGGGACACCTAG
The DNA here is from genome assembly GCF_903992535.2 of Arvicola amphibius. Taxonomy (NCBI): domain Eukaryota; kingdom Metazoa; phylum Chordata; class Mammalia; order Rodentia; family Cricetidae; genus Arvicola; species Arvicola amphibius. Next base: position 12,362,287 of record NC_052049.1, on the reverse strand, counting down.
CCTGGTCTAACCCAGAAATGATGAGGGTACATAGAACATGGTGGTATTAGCCCCAGTGAGATATCAACTCTTAGGATACCTTACCTTTGAGTTCTTTTTGCAGGCAGAACTACAAACACATCACATTTACTACAGCATATTCCACCGTCCAAAGCTTCTCCAGCAGCCAATCCCTCAGCCATCCTCTGCTCACCCCTGCTTCTCCCTTGCCAACCCCTTCAGTTAGTGCCATAGGTTAGCCATAGAGAGAACAAGACACAGCAACCTTGGCTGAGCAATGCAAAGAAACCCCTGTCTGTATGTCCCGGGACTTAGGCAGGCTCTTGTCACCCCATCCGTTTCCTCCTTAATTGTGGCTAGCTCAGGACAGGTGCTATTTGGTTTTGAACTGATCCCTTCTTACATAAAGCCAAGGCTTTGATTGTTGTTCAAGATTTTGCAGCCTACACCATGAGACAATACTGTTCTCAGAAGCATCCACTTTATGTAATTAGAGTTCGTGTTGCAGAAAACAGGTTTTTCTCTTTTGGTTCAAGTAGAACTTTAATGGCATGAACTCTGACCCAGTATACTAAAAAAAAAAAAAAAAAAAAATGTGGGGTATGAGGTTAGCCAACCTGGCTGAGCTATGTGATCTGGGCAGGGAAGTCAAGTCTAGCCTGAAGAAGGGGCAGGGCGGGGGAAGGGAGGGGACCAGCAGGTCGTTATTGTATCCAATGCACTATCGCTGGGGAAGGAAGTGAAATCAGCTCCAGCTCCTCGGGACACACAGTAGGTCTCCAGTCCATTTTTGTTTTCATTCCTCCACCTGAAACAAAGCCTCTGTTGTATTTACATGTAACAGAGTCAAGCTGAAATTCAAGTTCCCCTGAGCAGCCAGAAGGAAATAGCAATCTGACAGTTACTGCATTCATGGCTGAGAAACAAGAGAGCATTGATTCAATTATAATAAAATAATCACCTTCCTTAACGTTATGATTCTAGGTCAGACACTGCAAAAATGCACAATCTGCTGTGTGCTCGGTGATCCTAAGAGCAGGTCGTGTAAATAAATCTTCCAATGATGAAAACAGACAGTTCGCACCAGTAGAGTTTGAATAAAACCCGGAGTACCAATCGGCTGGGTCCAGCATTTAGAAAAACACCCCCAAGACGTAAGCAAGAAGGATTTGATTTAATGTATGCTCAGAGGACAGAATGTTTTCCAAGCTACTTCCATCTTCCTTACTTACGTTTGCTGTGACAAAAAGCATGTAACTGAACACCATATTCTCTCTTGCTCAATTCACCTGTTTGAGGTTCAGAAGCAGTTTTGAAATTGAACTATATTTTATTTTCCATCCAAGGCTGTAACGCCATATATTTAAGCACAGCGTCGGAAAAGAGCTGACAGAAACCTGTCGTCAATCTTAGCACAAAATTCAGGACAAAAGTCAGCCATCACCATTTTTTTCTATAAGTTTAGAGAAAGCAAGAAACTGAGATTGGAAGCCACATTTTGCCACAATGGCATTTCAGCTCCCTGGATCCTAAGCGCCACCGAACATGGACTCCCTGGTTTGTTCAAGACGTTCAATAGCACTCGGTTACTCTCCACAGAAAACCAACAAATTTTGTTCATGACACGGGGCTTTTAAATTTTTAAATCTTAAATATCTGTTGGACTAAAGACTGTACCTCAACACAGCCATGGTACTAAGTGTTCAGGTTGAACAGGCCACTTGTAACTTCCCAGGGTTGGTCACTGCAATTGTGATATAAATGTCTAGAATTGCATCTCTTAGTTCTACACACTGGTCTTCATTTAAAAAAAAAAGGTGTGATAATAAGTGTGTCTAATGAAAATGTCTTACAGACTCAAATCCACCTACAGACTTGTTTATGAAACAATATGAACATCTTGACTACGCTGCACCCCACATCTTGACACACCTCACATCTTGACTCCCCTACACCTCACATCTTGACTCTGCTACACCTCACATCTTGACCTTGGCGGTCCACTGAAAAGCAAGATCAACCCTGACCACTCCTAGACATTCTCCTCCAGCATCACAGGCACACTCTGCTTCCTGAAAGGGTCAAAGGTAACACAACAAAGGTCAGCCCAAGGATCAAAGTCAAAAAAGGCAGCTTAAACAATTTTAACAAATCAACTACAGCAGAAAGTTGGCTTATTTTGCAGGAACTAGAATAGAAAACTACATAGCGAAGCTTTCTTCATTCTTCAAACTTGGTTCAGTAACTAAAGACAAGGACCATGGAGCTGCTAAGAAACAGGGTACAATGAGGTGATGGAGCAAGCATTCAGACAAGGGGGCAATAATCGAGTCTCCAATGCCAGCAACAGTGCATCTCTAGATTCATCGATCAGGCACAGATTCTCTCTAATGGCTGAGGAAACGAGGTGCCCTCTCCTAGGCGCTCAAAGTCCCCTGCATGTGGCTGTAGCACACACCCATTCTTGCCCCTTCCCAACTCCCTACCTTACTGTACTGCCACAAGTGGTGGGTTTCAAATTACATTTCCCGATTGGCCCAAAGCAGCCAATGAAGGGCAAGAGATTCAACACAAGAGCAGCCACACGCTGACACAGGGACCAGAGATTTCACACACTTTGCAGATGGGAAGGGAAACATATATACAAGCATGAGAAGGAGAACTAATCTATGACTCCCAGGTCTGTCTTAAAGCAGACTCTCTAGTGAAGCTCTATAGTATTAAGTGGGTAGATGGTTTTACTGTGTTGTTAACAAAAGACAACAGACCCAAAATCCCAGGACCTTGTCCCTCGCATACCCATATAGGCAGGCACAAAATCTCCCCCACAAAACAACCGAGCTACTTACTTAAGAAATCCCATGGATCAAAGACACCAATATAATAAATGCATAATTTTGTTTGGCTTTGTTACATGCGAGGACAAAAGAAACATTGTTTGGGGTAAAAGAATATGAACAAAACTTGATGGAAGACCTACTGTGTGTGTCACGAGCTAACTTCCTTCCCTGTCCTCCAGACAATCCACTCGAAGGGTCAAACGGGTTACATGTTTAGGAAATAGATTTCAAAACATTGCTGCCTAGAATTATCACACAAAGCAAGGGGGAACCAAAGCAACACCTTCAGTCAGTTGCACCAACCAAGGAGAAGTGAACTGAAATTACCCAAGACCCATGCCTAAGCCAGGGAACATCTACAGAGATAGTGATCAGGGCCAGACTGTTACTTCCTTTGGCGCCAACTGAAACAGGCTGTACTATGTGATAGCTACTGGAATAAAGATACCGAGCATTGATGGGCACTAAAGATCTGCCCTCTTCACTTGGCAAATCTCAAGCTCCGTCTATTTCCCCACAATAACATAAATGTGCTGTTTTATGGCTCTCTCTCTCTCTCTCTCTCTCTCTCTCTCTCTCTCTCTCTCTCTCTCTCTCTCTCTGTGTGTGTGTGTGTGTGTGTGTGTGTCCCACTTCTGAATTTCTCAGGAACTTTCATATGGATTTCTGCAGTGGCTGGACTGCTTCCCATTTCCACCCTTCTCCCAGTAATGAACATACATGCTTTGCCCTATATCCTCACCAGCTTTTGCTGTTTGTTTTCTTAACCCCGCCCCTTCAGACAGAAAGGAGAAGTTCAACCAGGACGACACAGAAGACAACTGCCATATTTTCCCCTCATATGTGGAATATAAATGATATGTAGTGTGGTATGAAAGTAGAAAGAGGATAATTTGGGAACAGGAAGTGGACAAGAAGGACCAAGGACCAGAGAAGATGCTGTGGGAGAATGCAGTCAAAGTGCCTGAATGACGACGACGCTATGGAACTCTCTCTTTCTCAGTGAATGACCGTACCATGGGAACAAGTGAGACTGAGACCAAACTCAGGGGCCTGGGCAGCACGTGCACATTTTGTGACAGCTTACACCTGGGAAATTGCACTTTCTGTCACAGAGTTTCCCCACCAGTTAAACTCTGAAAAAAAAAAAAAGACAGTTTATTTTATTTTTTCTTTTTTTTTTTTTTTTTTTTGGTTTTTTCGAGACAGGGTTTCTCTGTGGCTTTGGAGCCTGTCCTGGAACTAGCTCTTGTAGACCAGGCTGGTCTCGAACTCACAGAGATCCGCCTGCCTCTGCCTCCCGAGTGCTGGGATTAAAGGCGTGCGCCACCACCGCCCGGCAACAGTTTATTTTAAAACACCATCAAGATCAACCCACTAATCAAACTACATCATTTTACTTTTGCACCCAGACTGATTTCATCAAATTGTCCCTGTCCTTAGAATTAGTGACACTTCCCACCCCTTGCTGTAGGATTGGTGACAGCCCCAGACTCATCAGGTCTTCCCACCCCTCCCCCACACCTGCCCCCAATCATCCTGCCATCCAGAGGTCATTCACGGCTGAACTCTTATGCACTCTGCAGACAGAAGGGACACCAACAGCAGAGCACAAGCATACTTGCTAGATATGTGCCCCTACACCCCTGCAATACAGCCTTTCATGGAAAAGTAATTTAAAAAAAAAAAAAGAGCTAGTTGTTTTCACAGAAACTTACTTTTTCAACTGCAAATAAATGTGAATTAACAGCTAACAAAGACTAGAGAAACTGCTTTGGAGTCTTTAAAAAGTGAATTGTGCTCATTTTTTCCACCATCAGCACTCATTTGCATATAAGATATTAAAGTACTAGCTTGTTCTTTTCTTTAAGAAAAAAAAAATCCCCCTCAAGATTAGTCTAGCTCAAAATACTAAATACTCTCAAGTACAGGGCAAATAAAGATTTCCAATTAGAATACATTATCAAAGGGCCTAAATGCAGATTCCTTTTATTACGTTTTTCTCAAGTAGCCAGATACATCCTTACACAGTAGAAACAAACACAAGGCACCACACGTGGTAATTGACCCTGAAGGATTAATTCTTAGGTTCCACAAAGCCTCCCGCATGAGTGCATAGTCTTCTCACTGCTGGTGGAGAAAAGGCAGGTCAGCTGACTAAGGAGGCGAGAGGTCAAGCCTTCCCTGGACCAAGGATTCCAGCCTGTCAGCGCACAGGCATTAGAGAACACAGATGTGCCAATCAAAGCAACCTGGCCTCCGGTTTGATAACCAACCGAATATGAAGGGAGGTTTTGAAAGATATGGTTCATTTGGAGATACTGGGAGAAGTCTGGTTGTTCGACCTATCAAAGCAAGCAGGAAAGGAGCCTCTAACTTCAAACCGCAGCTGTTCTCCTAGGGGCATGACTGTCTTATGCGAGGTAACCCTGTAAAGACAAAGAATTCTCAGAAACATAGCTAAGTACCCTGAATCCTGCAGAGGGAAAGCAGCAAGGGCTGATTTTCAGTTTTGTCAGGTGATTTGATTTGTCAGATTAGAGCTGGAAATTCCAGAACTTAACCTCTTCTCCGAGAGTAGCAACCAGTAAGCCTATGCCCGTCTACATAGCTGAAGCTCCCTCAGAACTCAGTCTTCGCCATTCACGGACACTGCCTGTTGCTCCTTTGCATCCCAAGAGCAACGCTGAACAACTGAGACAAACACTGTGTAGCCAGAAGTCTAAAATAGCTCCTGTCTGGTCCTTTAAGTTTGCTAAACTAGGAGTGGGGAGAGCGGTGACACACTGTCATCCCTGCTCTCAGGAGACTGAGACAGGAAGCTCTCAGTTTGAGACCAGCCTGAGCTACACATGCAGGCCCAGGTTGATGGGAAGTGAAGGAAGTAGAGGGGAAGGGGTTGCCAAACTGTGTATCAATCTTGGTTGATGTATTCAATTAGATTTTGACAGGATTATCACCTGGTGGGAATGCATGCAGTTGGGAACCAAGAGAGTTGGGGAAAGGGTTCTAGTGGGTGTTAAGTCCAAGGTTCTCCCAACTATGTTAAGTCCAAGGTTCTCCCAACTCCCCCTAAGTCCAGGAAGGTGAGCAACCAAACTGACAAGGCTCACAGTGAGCCCGTCCATGCTGTAGAGTCCAAGCCCATCGCCGTTGTCCTTGGTTTCTCAGTTCTCCTCCACCATCAGCCACATTCAGAGAGTCCGGTTTGGTCGCCTGTTCCATCAGTCCCATTCCAACTGGACTTGGTGGTCTCCCGTTAGATCTGTCCCACCGTCTCAATGGGTGAACGCACCCCTCACGGTCCTGACTTTCTTTCTCATGATCTCCCTCCTTAGCTTAAACTTCTTGACAGCAAAGAAACATATGATGTAGCAGAAACACAGCTCTTCAGGTCAACATTCTGGGAGAGTCATACAGAATAGTAATATGCTAGAAGTTATTCATAAAATTTGAAGTGACAGATTTTAAAAAATACTCTCCTTGAGCAGAGGATATCACCTTGGGGGACCCCTGTAGTCTTATCATGCCTGATCTCTCAAAACTTGAAATAGGCATCTCTATGACTGCTCTGTGCTATCAAGGAATCATCCAATAGTGAAAAGGAAGAAAAATGATGTCTGCTTCAGGCTGTGAGTTTCTGCCCACAGCACTCTTCCATCGTTAAGTCTGGCCTGGGCTCTTCTCTCCTGCCCAGGGCTTGTTCCAAACATTCCTGAGAGTATCACCTTGGGGTCCACTCACGTAGTCTTGCTCTTGTTAAGACATTAAGCCCCTCTGAGACACTATGATGTCCAGGCCACTGACTCTCAAGCCCAGGCTTCAATGGTACATGAGATAGACAAGTCTCAAAACCTTTCTGCTCAGGGTTTCCCCCGAGTGAGGGGATGGCTACCTCTCTCATCTACTTGAACCCATTCTTTCTCTTGTGTTCAAATCTAAGAGATGAGAGCCATTAAGCACTTTACTACCAGTGAGAAATGTTGGGATCTCACCATCAGCACCGCTACCCTTGCATGCAATGGCTGTGCTCTCCTCTCACTTAAAATCCTTTTGCAATTCCACTGCAAGATACTAAAAATAAAATAAACAGGCAGGGCATAGTGGCACACACCTGTCATCCCAACAATTGGGAGGTGGAGGCAGGAAGATCGGGAGTGTCAATTTAACACAGAGAATTGAAGGCCAGCTTGGACTATAGGAGAACTAATCTTCTGAGACCAAAATAAAAGAAAGAGAAGATGAAGTAAAAAGAAGCAAGCATATACATGCTACCAATTTTGTTGCATGTGGGTTTATTAGCTCCACTGATCATGTACACAACTCCTTTCATTAATGTTTTATTTATTGATTAAAACAGAAAATATCAAGGCGGTAACTCCATCTGGCTTTTGAAACTTCTCATTAGTTAATGACATCTATCCAGACGCTCCTGCAGCGTCTTTGGGGTAACTGCCACCCCAAAGGCCCGAGAGAGGGAGTAAATGGTGTCCGCTACTCACTAGGTGGATAAAAGAAAAGAAGGGGGAACCGGGTGTGATATGACTGACATTCACTGTACCACACACAGGTTCACCCCACTACGAGAAGAGGGGATGCAAGACCAGCAACAAATGGTGTCTGTATAGGCAGGCAAGAGTGGCTGAGCTCAGAAAATGAGCTCTGGAGTCAGTAAATAATGCCCCCAAACCACGACGAAGACCTCCAGATTTTAATTAGTGTTCTTCGGCAGTAATGGGTATGCCAATTAGTTTTACAACTCAACATATTTCTAACTTTGCAAATTACATTTAATTTAGGATGTGAGCATATGTTAATGCTTAATAAGCCAGACCTCCCCTAGGAGATGGTAGGGCCATAGAACAAGGAACATGAAGGGAGGAAAGGAATTCACAAGTCCTAAAATAGGTGCCCTGGTGTATATAAGCATCATATATATTTCTCCCAAAAGAGAGCCATTCTATGCCCTCTTGTTTAATGTGGGCACACAAAGATATGCTTGTTTTAGGACCTCATGCTATTTTATAGACAGGAAGTCATTTACACTGTACAGTAGACCACATTGGCTTGCTGCCTATGGAGATGAAAGAACACAGTTGTGTCTGAATTTGGTTTTATTAATGCAGTGAGAATGTGAGGATGTTGAGTCAATGACATGGCACTGGGCCCTCATATAGTAATGATTAGGAAGCATCATCCCTCCTCAGACTACAGTTGAGCTCACGCTGGAACAGATACCTTTTGATAGTTTTTTTCTGCAGCAACCTCCCTTGAGCTAACAGCAAACAGACTGGCGATCCAATACAGAGCTAACATCATGATATACTGGCACTCGGAAAAAACTTTTAATTACCAGACGTGTCCAGCTCACAGAAAAGCAACAGATAATAAGGGAGGAAAAATAAAACCATTCTTAGAAGTGTGATGCCACTGTTTTTACCCCAAATGACTAAGACTAAAGTCGGGATAAAGGCTGCTTCGTAGACAGGCGCTGGGTGTAATCTGGGTCCTTTAACTGTAGCATTGGGAAGGGATGAGGCTAAATCTACGCGTAAGCCAAGAAGGTTGCTATGGTTACATCTGAAGTGAGAATTCTTACAACAGGTCTCCACATGCCCATGTCAGTCAGACATGGTTACTGGCTACAGGCTAGCCTGGAAGCATCTGTCCACAAAGATATGGATGTCCGAGAGCTGAACTCAAATAAGGAAAGCAGCTGGAAGCAAGAGAGCAAGCCTGCCGAGTGTGAGTCTAGGACTTCATGACAGCCTGGGATCCAAGAATCCAGTGTCCCTGTCCCCAGCACCCTTTCCACAAAGGAGGGAGCACCACCGTACAGAATACAGAAATGCCAACCACAGTTCAACATTCATCCCCTGATTTACATCACATGAAGTCTCCTGAACTTAATGTCAAATGTGAACTCAGACACGACCTTGCTGGATACCTGCTACTGTGTCACAGGGAAGGAGCCGGGTTCCAGAAATCTGAGAGAGGCAGCATGCTGTGCAAGGCGAGCTTGAATGCTGGCCCAGAAACCTAATAGGCCACATCAAAGCTTGCTCCCAGCTTCAGATAACTTTGAAGAAGCAGGATCCATAGAGAGTACTACAACTTGGAATCAGTCTCACAGCCCCCAGAGGGCACAGAAAATATGTTCATTGGGTTGTCTGGTATTTAACCTACTTCTTCATAATTAAATGAAGACAACAAAACATTTATAGTTTCAGTCCCTTAAACAAAATGAAGACTTGACAATAAAGAAATGGCTGATGTATGTAAAAGTTGTGATCTATAGCAGGGCACGTTCCCACACACCGTCCCCTAGATCCAAAGTCTGACACACAGGAGTCTTTACTTTTAGATGTTAAAATTTTAACAAGCCAACGCTCAGAAATCCAAGCCATTCAGACAAGGAAATTCAAGATTAGATTAATACTTGGGTGATTCTCAACGCTCACAAAGAGTTCATACAGGGTCTGGAGCGGAAAGGTGCAACTTCTTCAAAGACTTCTAACAGAAAGGTTTGAAAAGCAAATTTGGAAGATGGAAAATGTGGCCACTCCAGATGTTCCCGAGTTGCTTTTACAAACCCGTGCCTGGTCAACTAGTCATCCCAACTCTGCCGCAACATCTCTAGTATTGGCTAATACTTAACAAAGTTTAACTTAAGTAGCAGTGATGAAGGTAATAACCTGTACTCTGCTTTAAACCTGGATTACACTCCTCAAGCTAACTAGACTGCCTGTCACTAACGAGCCTCTTCTCCTCCCTACAGAATCAGGGACTCGTCTGTAGATTGGGAACCTTGGCTCTACTCCATTAGTTGGTAGCCATGATTTAATGAAAAGTCAGTCCCCTTGGCTTCCTTCCAACACTGCACATGATCTTTTCAGGGTTGTCCTAGACTCTGCAATCTAGAACCTGTCCATTTCCAGGGAGTGTCTGTGCTTGTTGGGGCAGTCTCTGATGCTCTCCAAGGGAGCCAAGGGCGTCTCCACAGGTCGCAGCCAACCTCCAGCAGAGAAGCATCCTCCAAATGCTAGAGAAAGAAGACTGCCTTAAAATACCCAGGACAATGACAGGACTCTAGCCAGGAGACAACCTACTACTCTAGAAAATAACCAGCTGTTTCCCTTGCTAGAGTCTCCTGGATATTTCGTTCTCTGTCTACATATTTCTTGATATGTGGTTTGTTTGTACTTCATGACAGCTCCTATTTTCACCTGGACTTTGGAATTTCACAGATGATATTTTCGCACCCTGGCACTTCATTTAACACCTGAGTTTTCAAGGAACTCTAGCCTTTTCCTACCTCAGTCCTACCTCCTCTTCTCTATTCTTTTCCTTCCCACAAAACAGAAACTATACTGTTTGTTTCTTGAAAAAGCTACACTGTGTAAGACCAAGAAAATTCTAGATCTAAAGAAAAGGAAAATCTGTAACATTTTTTGGAGAAATGAATAATTTTTAAAACCTATAGAACCTTAAACTTTATTAGTCACAATCTCAGACTGGCATATATTAAATTGCTGAAATAAGAAGGCTCATGAAAACAGAATTTATTGTGGAAACATAGAGGTATTTATAGGTCTGGTCTCCTGAATATAGATGTACATGTGCTTGGCATTTTAGAGTTATCATTTATGGTATCTTCTAAGAACTAGATGATATTAGCAGACTAGCTCTACTGAGAAAAAAAAAAGTCCCAAATGATAACATATGTGCCATCTTCACAGTGGGAGAGAGGAAACACTGATTTTACTATTACTTATTTGATAGCCACTACAAGGGAGAAAGGTTTTATTTCTAGATTGGTCTGGGAATAAATTTCATAAACTATAATTTTAGTGTGTTTGTCTGTGTGTGTGTCTGTGTCTATGTGTATATCTTTCTGTGTGGTGTCTATTGTGTCTGAGTGTGTGTGTCTAAGTGTGTGCGTGTGAGTGTATGTGTGTCTGAGTGTGTATGTCTCTCAGTGTATGTGTCTGTGTGCATCTGTGTGTGCACGTATGTCTGTGTGTATGTCTGTGTATGTGTGTCTGTGAACATGTATCTGTGTCTGTACGTCTGTGTCTGTCTCTGTGTGTCTGTGTTGAGACTGAAGGAGAGAAAAAGAGGATGCCAGAGGTAGCACACTGTAGGCAAGTGACTGTGTGCCCAGTTTATCTTTACGATGGCATGAGGCAGACATCTTGATGTCAGCTTCGAACAGGAAGCAAAGGAAGTGGGGTGGGCTCATCCCAAAGCAGATACAAATAAAGCAGAAACACCAGCTTACAGCTGGGTGAGTTCATCATCTACCACAACTGTAAGTGTTCCAGAATATTCCCTTTTACATTAGACATATAAGCTTCTCTACAACCCAGATTTAATGAAGGGTACAGATTTACAGGGTTGGAAACACTGATACAAAGCATAAGCATGTGTCCACTTGCTTAGCTCCTCCCTCAAAATATCATTTTAAATGGCAAATTGTGTGTGTGTATGTGTGTGTGTGGAGAGAGAGAGGTGGGGGGGTTTCTGGGGTTAAAACCCCAGTACTCTGTGGATGAACTATACTCCCAGTCCTTTTACAACTTTTAATATTGAATCAGCTATGACTAAGTTTCCCAGGTTGGACTTGAACTTGCTCTGTGGCCTAGGCAGGCCTTGGGTCTTGGACTAGCTGCCTCAGTCTTCTGAGTGCATACTGCATATACATCTGCACCATCAGATCTGAGGGGCCTTTCTTTTTTTTTTTTTTTTTTTTTTTTTTTTTTGGTTTTTCGAGACAGGGTTTCCCTATAGTTTCTAGAGCCTGTCCTGGAACTAGCTCTTGTAGACCAGGCTGGCCTCGAACTCAGAGATCCGCCTGCCTCAGCCTCCCGAGTGCTGGGATTAAAGGTGTACGCCACCACCACCCAGCCCTGAGGGCTTTCTTGAACCAAGCTGACTTTCGTTTCTAATTTGCCTCCACCCTGGAAAGGCATGAGCAAGTGGAGCTAGTCTGTGCTACTCACAAATAACGTTAACGTTTGTGATTTAAAGTTGTAATTGGAAACAGCACACATTCTTTACACGGGCATAATGAACTACCAAATGCACTTATCACCATTTAACCCTTCTCAAATTAAATGAGCAGTCCCAACTTGATCATTTATTAAGAGACAAATAATGAGGAGACACAAGTGTAGCTGAGCAACACACTCGCCTGCATGTGCACAGCCAAGGACTCTATCCCGAGAACCATAAGCAAAAGAAGAGGAGAAAGGATTGTCATACTATAGTGGTGGATGTGCAATAAGTTTGTCCTGGCCTGTACAGTGTACACGTGTAAGCACAAACTCTTCTGGAAGTACAAACTTAGGGTGTCAGGAACACATCACTGTAGGTACGTCAACTGTGGCATCAGAGCGGCAAAAGTACCACTCTGGTGGAGAACGTGGAGACCAGGGGAGGCTGCGCATGTGTGGGCAGGGAGGACATACGGCAAGTCTCTGAACCTTCTGCTCAATTTAGCTGTGAAAATGAAACTTCTCTGGAAAATATGTTATTAAAGAGGAAGAGAGAAAAAGAACCACCAGGTCATTCTTACCTCTGCTCGTTCAGATGAAAATACCCTCAAAACTTCTACCATTTCCTGCCTTTCTTCTTCTTTGCCATTTTTATTAACTGACTCATTGACAAAATTTAGAAGTTAAAAAAAAAAAAAACTACAGATTTTCTCCAGTTCACTATAATTGCTAAAACTATTACTGTAAGAACCAGAATGACTTCCTATTCCAGGGAACGGCATAATAAACCTGTGTTCATTTCCCCGTCAATCAAGAGAACACGCAGAACAGGAGAGAATGAGAGGGTGGCTTTTTTGTGAAGATACCCACTTACCCTTGAAACATAGTGCTGCACTTAGCGAAGGCATAGTGGCTCAATATCTCAGGTCAGGCACCTTCTCGACTTGATTATTTTAAAGACCCCAGGTCTCAGAAAGCCTGAATTTTTATGTTACTCCTAGGTGCTAGTTTTCTGACCTATGCTTAAATTGCCCAACCTCCAACCTGTTTCTGTGATATGCCCCAGAGGCCAGATTCCCACTCATAAGAGTGTAATGGTATGGCAAAAGGGGCCTTATTGAGAGAGAGTGTCCCCCGAGTTCTGACAAAGACCTTAAAAGTTCCTGGGTTTCCCCTCACCCCAGTATTGCAACCAAGGTATAACACCCGCTTAAAGAAATCAGAGCTTACTTAAGCTGGGTTCAACAAATTAAAGTTTATTTTGAATTGACTGGAATATTGCCAGTCAATAAAAACCATGAACACAAAGTCAGCTAGGAAGAATATCATGGGTCACACTGACCGTGGTCGGCAGTTTCTTCGCCTGTACAAAGAGGATATCCATAGAACCTGCTCCCCTAGCTGCGTATTCCCATAAGTCATGCAAGACTGCTTGGAGCATAAGAAGCACAAGAAGAGGATGTGCTCCACAGATGACAAGATTTTATTTTATAACGCTGTTATTAAAGTAAAGAGACCATTGTGATTCAGCGGATGGGGGAGGGAGTGGGTGTGGCTTGTCTCTTAAAGGGACAGGGACCAAAACCATAACAACCATAATGTGTTTTTAATTCTATTTTAAAAATGACTCTTTGACTAGCGTCAATTTCCCTGAAATAATAGTTTTATATTATCAGCTTAGGATCAAAACGACAACAACCTGGTCTTCTTATCAATTCCTTGTCTGTCTTTTGTCTTAGCCCACTCCTGTGCCTGCAACAAAATCCTTGAGCCTGATGAATTAGAAATAAGTTATTCCCCCTACTCTCAGTGTTGTGACATTGTGACGTCCACAGCAGAGGACAAAGGAACAGAGGATGTCCCCCTTGACCTCTGTGAAAATCCTAATCTCCTTCGTGAGGGTGGAGACAGCACATCCTGAAAGGCTCCTCCTCTCGGTGTGGTCTCATTGGGTACCAGGCTCCAGCACCTAAGTTCTGGAGGGAGATGATACAGTGAAAGCTAGCACAGAATCCATTGTCTACCTGGGCTCTTTACACAGTGCCTATCACCACTGAGACTACTCAAGAGAGAAAGTAAACAGGGCCCTTCTACTGTAGCAACATTTCCTTTACGGCAGTTTTCCGGGAAGAGGGCATAAGTCAACATAAACTAAGAGGTCTAGAATCCAGACCAAGAGTCTTTTACTATTTTTTATTAATGCAGATTAACCATCGAGAATGATGGATTTCCTGTGACATGTTCACAGATGTGTCACACGCTCTGGTCATACTCACCGCTCCCCGTTACTTCCTCTTCACCCCTTCCCACCGTGGGGCAGGAGTCTTAATTCACTAACTCAAGCGTGTGCTGTCAGCTGTGAAAGAATATTATCACATGCAAATACGCCACACATATCAGAACCCCTCCGTCATCCACAGGCTCAGACTCACTTCGAGCCCAGGAAAAGGTGAACTGGAAGACTAGAAATCTTGGTGCAAGTGCCAAAGCCACCTCTGCCGCACACACTGATCATGGGGTCAATGCCCATCACCAAACTTATGGCCCTCTGCTGTGTCTACTAACAATGACCTATTTTCAGGGCATGGTGGTGAATGCCTTTAATCCCACTAGTCTAGAGGTAGAGGCAGGAGGATCTCTGTGAGCTCCAAGGCAGCCTAGTCTATAAAATGAGTTCCAAGACATCTATGGCTACTTAGTGTAGACATTGTCTCATAAAAAGTAAATAAATAAAGACCTACTTTAAACATACCCTCAATTTGTTGACTAAAACAAACTCTTTCCTACAGCAAGTGAGAGGACTGCCTTCATGTCTTCATCCGGAAGCTGCTGAAAGCCATGTATAATATTTAGACGTGTGCTAATGGATCGTTCAGATGAAGAAGAATTGCGTGGCTTTAGTCTTCAGCTCATTCACACATTCCACCAGGTGAACCAAGCTAAGAAGCCTTCTTACATGGCGAAGAGGGGGGACCAAACCAGTTTTTCTTCTTTCCTAACCATTTATTATCAAGCTGGGATGTCCCCATTTGGAAAAGACAAGAAACCTTTACTGAAGATAAACAAGGTTAAACAAGGTCAAAAAAGTGTGAAATAATTGACACCTACCTCTAGGACAAGTCTGCACAGCCCCTGAAAACTCAGGAAGTCCTATCAATGACTTAATATAATTCACAATGAGCCGCACTACAGTAGTTACACACCTTGGGTCCCACATGACATATTTATCAGAAATTATGTCCTGTTCACAGGGCTGGAAGGAGACAACATGGAAAAGACAACAGAAAGGGGGAGGGGTGTCTTAATTTCAGATGGGAGCCAACTACAGCAACACTTTAGACATTCCACTGAGGTGACCTAGGGACCAGACAAGCATTTATATCCCAGTTCTCATGGGTTCCACAGATCTTCAGAGTGGCAGTCTCAACAAGGACTATTAAAAGTCTATCCACATTGTCCTGAAGCTGGCATGGCTCTCTATTAACACACCTAACTACAGGTTTCATCAAATAGGCATCAAATTATTTCCAAGATAAACATCAGTAGGTGTTAGTTGAAAGGGAGAGGAGGGAGGCCCAAGGCCCTCCCAATTCTTTGAAGTTTTATTTTAGTGAAATAAAAACTCAGCAAGCCAGCCACGGAGATGAGCTGGGCGGAAACAACAACCACCTTTGCCTGAAGAACGTCGAAACAGGGAGAATCAAGGAATTGTGAGATGTAGGTGAAATTCAGTGTTGTTCTGCAAAAGAAGAGTAGTTAACACAGACAGACAGAGAGACCGACAGACAGAACGGCACCTAGACAATGGGTTAGGTATTGCTCACAAAAAAATATCCTGAATCAAAAACCCACATAAGGTGTCCTGGGGAGTTCTAATCTCTGAGTGATCTAAATCACTCGG
This sequence comes from Arvicola amphibius, assembly GCF_903992535.2. Lineage (NCBI taxonomy): Eukaryota > Metazoa > Chordata > Mammalia > Rodentia > Cricetidae > Arvicola > Arvicola amphibius. The sequence goes on along the minus strand of NC_052049.1, from coordinate 12,346,550 downwards.
AGAAAGAACCCTATTCAGAGTAAGACAAGTACCTGACTCCCAAATAGGTACCTAAAAAATGACAGTGTCCTCTGTGCATCAATGTGTCTCAGTGACACCAAACTATAAGCACTCCATGTCAGGAGATAGTCACACAGAAGAACCAGGTTACAGACCACTGGAATCCCTCATGCCCAGACTGTCTATCTGGAGACTTGGATGGCGGTCTTTCTAACTATGCAACTCTCTCGATATCTGCCTTATTTCGGAAAAAGCATCCCAAATGAACTCTGAGGGAGTTCTTTGGCCCAGACTAGACAGGTTCTTCAGTTTTCCTAATTCCATATCCATGAGGAATTCTTGGTTGTTTACTGCAGTGTGGGCTGGAAGATTCCTCCAGGGATCTTGAAAGGTATACGGAAACATCCCAGGTTTTTTAAATTCCAGAAGGATTACACAGTACCATAAGCAGATTCTTTGACACAGAGAACTGTGGTTTGTGTAAACCAAGATGACGTGTTAAGAAAGAGATGAGGATCTAAGAAAAAGAATGCTCTACCCACTATATGTGAACTATTAGAGTCTCAAATATCAGTGTTACTAGATAAATCTTTCATTCCCATTGTTAAACTAGTTCAACAATGACATGAAAACTAAGCTTTGAGGACACACTCTCAGGGCAGAGTAGCCATGAAACTATGTAGCACTGATTTCCATTTATCAGTCAGGGAACAAACCCCAGATGATTTGCCCATGATTCCCACCAGTGTAAACAAAAGAGCAATAATAAATCGGCCTTGCTTTTCTTCTAGCAAGATAACAAAAACACCTCAAAGATCACATGAGACAACTACACTGGGCCAAGTACTACATGAGGTTCTAGGGAAGCGAAGACCAAAAAGACGGGGTCAGATATCCAGGAGTTTCCCTACAAAGCCAATCAATCATCCACTCCAGATGACAGGAACTCGACAGCGGAGTAGATGTGAAGGCCAGAGGACACCGGTGAGAGTCTGGTTGCTAGCGTCTTCTCAAGTTTGATGAGAAATTAACACACACTCAAAAAAAAAAAAAAATCCATAGCCAAGAGTCCAATCTGAAGCTATTCAGGAGTCAAATCAAACCAGCACTTTAGGGCAGAAGTCAAACATACATCTGTCTAGACACGGACAGAAGTACACTTATGGAAAACAGCTATGGGTAAAAATAATAAAAGAAAACTTACATTGGCATTTTAGACCATGTTCAGATCATATTTTATCAAATAAAATGCTTCCCTTGTATAGACACCCTCCATCCTTGTAGGTCAGTATCCGCTCCACAGACCCGAACTCTTAGCACTAGCTACTACACTTTTGTCTAGAATCAGAACAAAGGACAAACAGTGTTCATTCCTTGGATTCGGGAAGAAGTTTTCTACCGAAGGAGAAAGGAAGGAGCTGAAAGATCTTGTAAACGACTGGCAGCTTTTCTTAAGATTTTGAAGGCTGGAACCACGACAATTTTTTTCTGTTTTCCAAACCAAGTGTTCTGTGCTATCACAGGTAAGCTCACTGCCCGTGGATAAAGGTCCCTCTCACTGTGCATTGACCTTGGCTCCTCTTGGAAGGTTTTTCCTTCTGTATCTAATCCCCCAAAGGTTTAAGTTTTAATAGAAACTTAAGATACTTAAATGTCTTTTTGTTTCTAGTGGTTAAGACCTTTGAATTAAATGGAATCAATTCAGAATTCCCCTGCATTTCCTAAAGGGTTCTTTACATTAAACCCTTTCAGTAAGATAATTGAACTTGGGCTATCTCACGTGACTTAAGATCTACAGATAGCCAGCAGCCAAAGAGGAAGGGCAAGGCCAGTGACTGACAGACAGTGATGTAAAGCCTATTCCAGGGGTGGAGGCTAGTGAAGCTATAGGCTGATACTTATCTCCTGTAATTGCCTATCTACTTATTTGCCTGTAAGTTCCTTATAAAAAGAAAAAGATAATAAGTCCTTGTGTCTCCCAGCTCCCTCAACAGATAAAAATTAATTCCACAATATTTTAATGCAGTTTGTATTTTCCCATGTTGAAATCAATAAAGACCATTTCTTCATCATAGATTTCCAGGGAGGACTTGGGAAATACATGGACTCCTTTTACAACTGTGATTCATCTTTATTAAGGAAAGGGGATTCATTACTAAAGTAAAACTTGCAACTTTTAGCTACATAAAAAATATGTTTACTTAAGGTCTCAAATATTTAAGTATTACCATGTTCTTCTGACCTAATGACCTCACACAGTAGGAACAGAATAATCTTCCCATATTCAAAGAGGGGAGCGGGATGGGCTATACTACCAAGAGACTGAGGCCCTCTTACGGGGTTTCCAAGAGGTCAGAGACAGCACAGCCTCAACATCTGCCTTCAGCCCCAGTGGCCGTTCTTGTTGCTATTCAACCATCATATTATGGCCTTCCTGCTCCTTATACATTCCAACTACAGAACCCATATGAATCAAGAACAAATGGCACATGGAACTTGGTATGTGAGGGATCAGGAGAAGGAATGTTAAGTAGGGGATTCTAAACTGTACTTAGGATAGATTAGAATTAACTATAAGGCACTATCTACTCTAGTGCCTCTATTCTCTCTGTCTTTTTATTCTACTGGTTAGTTTAATCAAGCCAACTTGACTCTATGCATTAGGATCTAATGCATAACGATTAGATGATCCATGAGCCAAAGGTGCCTGACCCCTTTCCCCATGGGCTCCTTCAGATCCATCTAGCAAGGTTCTGAGATGCGACAGAAGAGGGTACTGGCAAGGAGGTGGGTAAAGGAGTCTCAAGGGAAGACACAACTTGACAATTTATGAACTGAACTCATTTCCAATGACATGGATTTAAGAAAGGGTGTTGACTGAATAAAATATCAAATGTTCATTGCAGAAGTTATGTAAAAGGATGAGGCCATCTCATACCCCAACCCTACAATTACATCAAGTATAACTACAGTCTTAGTATGTACAAGAGAACCAACTGAATTGTTTCAAGAGAGGAGGTAGAATGTGTATAAAGAGCATCCCCAGAAATGGCACATCCACTGAAGCAAAACACTGTTATTCTTCAACCAGAAATTACTTTAGAAATCAATGTCATGCTACAGTTTTAAAAATATGAAACTATGAATATAATAAGCACCCCATTGATAAGAATAAGCTTATAAAATCTAGACATACTGGAGCTGAAGAGATAGCTCAGTAGTAAAGAGTGCTGGTTGCTCTTATGGAGGGCTCCAGTTCAGCTCACAGTACCCATGTTGGATTGCTCACAGTCACCTGTAACTCCAGCTCCCAAGGCAGGGGGTGTCCAACGCCTTCATCTGGCCTCTGCAGGTACCTGCACTCATGCGGCAGACACACACATACACATAAATAATATTTTTAAAAAGAAAAGTAGACACATTCTGTGATAGTTTGCAGGGTAGACATAAAAATAACTCAACCTCCAATCATTACAGGTAAAACCAAAAGATATTTATGAACAAGACAATGAGAAAAACATCAGGGCAGCTTCTCATGGAGTACATCAAAATCAGGGAGGAAGGGGACAAACCAGCTGGTTCCTGGCTGTGAAGTAAAGCCAAGGACAGCTTTCGGCAACAAGCGTTGTCTGTCTACCCTGATGCACATGGCAATGAAGCATGTTCTTTGCAATCTTCTCATGCACTCAGCCCTTTTCCAGTCCACAGATTCGGTTAGAGATGGACTTAGAAAGATGTCATGCCACAGTTTTAAAAACATAAAGCTGGCAAAGCCCTGACCTCAAAGAACTCACGCTTTAGAGAAAGCAGTCCTAGCGTGGAGCGAGGGAACAATTCACTGTCCCCTTAGTAGGTTCAGAACAGACTAATGTGAGACAATCTCAAATCCCATGCTCACTGGCCGGCCTGACTCTCCCAACTTCTCAAAGGCTGCTTAAATTGCTCAGTACTGATTGACCCAAAGCAAATGAATGGCACTCACGACTTGGAAGAACAGACAAGCAATGTCCCCTGCACTCTGCCCCAGCTCCCACTCACTGGGCTGTGTTGTGCAAAGTTCCCATGATGCAATTTTACTTGTTTCCCACAGATAGCAGTTTCATTCTTCATGTGAGACCCTACCTTAGGAGGAAGCTCAGATGCATGAGCCATCAGCACTAATTACTTGTAGTGTCTCGGGGGCTTTAGGACAATTACTACTGAGGTTACTGCCTGGAAACCGAATAATGACACTAATTGGAGTTCATCAGCTATTCATCTTCATAGTAAGCACAACTGATGAGGTGAAATTTAGTGACCCTACATGGATGGCATCTCAGCTGCCTGGGGCACCTGACAGGAGACATGTGTCTGACATGAATATACTGTGTGTTGGACAAACACAGAGTTCTTGGGATGTGTCAAATTCATACTGTAAGGGTTAATAAGAATGGCACCTTCCTGCCTCCTGGATATTTAATCTAGAGGAAGAAAGACAGAAAATAGCACAAAAATGCCACAATGCTTTGAGGTGTAGGTATATCTTTGTGAAAGTGTCATTTAACCTGTGCCCTTTACTTGACGTGATTTTGACAGTTGTGGAAAGAATATTCCAGGCAGAAGAAACAGTAGGGATGAGCTGGAGTTATAGTAAGAACTTCAGTAGGCATTAGAGACAGGCCACTGAGGGTGGACGGTAGTGCATATGAAAGGAGTGAGAAGGTGAACGCTCAGGACCTTACGGATTAGCCAAAGGTGTCTGTGTTTTATCTGAGATGCAACAGAGACGTCATTGCAAGTATGGGGTGAAGCAATGTCAGACTGGAAAGCAAACGCCTGGGCTGTGGTCCTGCAGCAGAATGGACACCCAACACCAGCTGTGGCTCAGGCATACAACAGTGGGCAGATGTGAGAGGCCACGGTGCTTTGATACCCAGGATCAGCCTCAGAAGGAATGGTAGCTTTTAGGCCTGAATGGAAGAAGATTCACTTAAGAAAGTGTGTACTTAAAGAGGACCATGGATGATAGTCTAAAAATAGACACTGCATAGACTTAACATGTTGAAATTCTAAAATAATCCCGTCACATCTTCTACAGGAGATAATCTGTGAACTTCTTATAAAAGACACTCAGTAGACTCGCCTAACCTTGGAATTAGGTTAGGGCTCTGGGCTTGTTTATTCCCCGCAGTAAAATATTAAAATTAAAATGTCACCTTCAGTTCCATTTCACAGTGGGCTGATGAGGTCATATTTGCATTGCTATAGATAAGCTACCTGACATGACTTGAGATGGAGAACAAGAAACTAATGGCTGATTCACTTGAGAAGTCCCTCTCTATAACTGTAAACTGCTCTTCTAAAAAGAGCAAGAGGTAAAAGCAGACGTGCCTGCCTCTCTGCACGTGCTGAGAATGCCCCTCAGGGAAAAAAACCCTTTCTGTATCACTACTTGTTTTGTTACATGGAAAGGCCCCAACTTTTATTAGTCTCGGTTTGTGTAGTCATCAAAGGGCACACATGGTTTCTGACGTGGACAACAATGCCTTATCCTATCTGAAGCCTTCCAAAGAATTCCAGCTTTCTCTGATGCCTGCTTTGGCTAGAGTTCACATCTTCCAAAATGATCCCTTCCCCGTAAGAGTATGTCTACACACGCCACTTACCATCCTTGCCCAACAGAGTCTAGGAACATGTCTCTGAACCCTGCACCAGCTTTTTCTAGTGAAGAGAATCTCAGGAAAGTTCATTTCTCTTCATCCCATTTGGTGAATGCTTGGCTCCTATAGCTTCATGAAGAATATAGCTCTAGGTGTGCTGAGTCCCCTAGCTCCCTCTTGAGACAAAGAGCTTCCAATGATATCCACAGAGAAACATCTATTTTTTAGATCAATCAGGAACGATCATTAGCTGAACTATGCACCCCTAAAATTACTAAGATGAAGCCATACCTTCTGGTATTCTAGATGTGACTATACATGGGAAACAGGCCCATCATGGGGTAATTCAATGAATACTAAAGCTGGTAAGGTGGAACATAATTTAGCCTGGCCTTAAGAGTCCTTAAGAGAAAGTAACATTAGGACATCCAGAAAGACAGTAGTGATGTGCACAGTCTATAATGATTAATCTTCATCAATTTGGCTGTCTTTAGAATCACCATGGAAACATCTCTAGGTGTATCTATAAGAGTATTTCCAGATATATGTCATCGAGGTAAGACCCACCCTGGGAGGTGAGTGACACTGTTCACTCAATGGAATAGAAGTCGGGTTACTAAAGAGGAGAGTGTGAGCTGCATACCAGCACCCATCCTAAGAGCAGATGCCATGGAAGCAGCTACCTCAGGCCTCCGCCACCATGATTCTCCAGTTGCGACCCACTGTACCCCCTGAAACTATCTCCTGCGGGTTATTTTTATCGGCTATTTTTTTTAATCACAGCAGTGAGAAAAGTAACACAAGCCCACTGAAGGTGATGAAGAAGCCAGGTGAGGAGCCTCAGAGGAAACCAATTCCGCCAGCTACTTGATCCTGGAGGCCAATCTCCAAGAAGCACAGGGAAAGAACTTTGGCTGGTGAAGTGACCCCGTCTGTGAAGCTTTGTGTTGGCTGCTGAAGCACACTACGTTGAGAGCAAGGCACAGGTACCCCCACTTTCCAAATATGAGACTTCCCACCCTCCCTCCCCTCTCCGCAGCACCCCCCCCCTTCCCTCCTTCACACTAGTCCCCTTTCATTCCATGTAGACACTAACAAGAGTCGATGGTGATGCTTGGATCCCGGAAATTACAGGCTGCTGACATCCAACGATCTAGTTTTGAGTCCTATATTGTACTTATGAGAAAGCCTGCCCACACTGGGGGAATCCAGACACTTCTAGAAGCAGGACAGAATGGCTTTGCCTTCTTCCCCCTTCAGAGAGACGGCTGCAAAAGTACCCAGTTCAGACTTCCCTCATGTTTGGCCATTTCCCCCTTTGTAGAAGGCTTTTAACCAACATCTCCATTTACAGAGAAACCCTGCTGCTCTGTGGGATCGGCTGCAGGGGCAGATAAATATCAGAAATTCTCATGGAAAGACATCGCAGCCAGTTAAATGTCACACTGGCCTGTGTAGGCTAGGACTCCTGAACATTGTTCTCATCATCGGCTAGTTTCCTCTACTCGGTAAACTAAGCAAACTGTGGCTAACATGCCAGGGCATGCTGGCTTGCCATATGTGTGCTCCTCATGTGAACTACCGTCTTAATACCCTGGGGGCATCTCTTGAATGACATACCTCTTCCTGCTCTCACCTTCCTTCAGTAGAAATCACACCCAACTCAAAACCATCTCTGCTTCCACTCCCCTTGCAAAGAGCTACTCACATTGGGGGGTGGGGGTGGAGCTACAGTGCATCACTGTGGACTCCTTTGCTATTCCTCTAAGAGTCTCAGCTTGGTGAGCTCACTGTAGAGATGGCAAAGGCCCTGTGATGGAGTGCCTAGCCAAGAGGAATCAATATAGGATGGGGATCCACCAAATTCCACCTCTTCCTGCTGAGAAACGCCAGTAGACCTAGTCTATTGTCTCAACCCAACAAATGCCTCATCTGTCCTTATCTTTTCTCCTTAACACAGTATTTGTAGCTAGAAACAAGGATACAGTGAAAGAATGAGCTCCGTTGGCAGCCTTAATGTTTCAATAGTAACAAAGTGACTTTAGCATGTATTTTGTTCTTGTTACATTGTCTTTTCCTTAAAGTCTCTGCCTTCAGAGGGGTAGTCAGCTAGACATAATCTTAAGGAGCATCAGTGGAATTCCCTTTCCATTGAGAGATCGCCCTGCCTACCTTATCGATTGCTAGGCTCCCGTGGCATCTGTACCTTTCCGTCTCTGTGCCATAGTCAGTTGAGGTCACCCAGACCCTGCCCACCCAAGACTTCAGTGCAGAGGACTTCAAAGCAAGCTCTCTGGATGGCAGCAACAGAAGCAGTCAGAACAGCAGAGCTGGGCTAAGTGAGCTAGTAATGCTTTTCTTTTTCTGCCTTTGGTTTCCATCAAGGAAAGGAATACCAAACCTTCCATGAGGTTTCTCACTGGTCAGTCATGCCACTGCAGAAAGAAACCGAGGTAGCAATCTGTCGGACATCAGAAGGAACCTGCACCCTGGAGACCGCCCTCAATCTGATGAACAACGCTCCTGTTTGTTGAGAAACCAATCACCAAGTCTCGAAAGTCCAACTGAGTGAACCCCAGGAAGTTAGAGCTTGGAGTGTCAACAAAAGATCACCAGGGCTACTGAGGAAGCCCTGATACCACCATAACCCTTGTCAATAGGGTACCACTCATCATGTTTACCTAAGGTTGTGTGGTCAAAACCTCCAGGAACTACTGCCACCACCAATTGTTAACCAAGATTCTTTCCATTGTCCAGGAGTCATGCAATTCCAAGAAACCTTAGTTGATCACATTAATGTCTTTAGCAAACATCCAATAGTACCCCGACTTGACCCCACCCTCTCCATGGACTACAGGACAAGGTCATGAGGCAGCTGTGCACTGATAAGTCACAGCTTTCTCCCTCTTTTCCTTCTTTCCAATCATATTTGATGAACCTAAAAGCAAATACAGAATGCTGAAATGGTTTTCCCTGTCGAAACAGCTGGGGACATCTGTAAAGGTCAAAGACAGCAAACACTCCCACACCACTCTCAGTCTCTGAAGCCACCTCAGATGGCCTAGGCTAGGGAAGCCTCTTCACAGACTCAATAATCCCACAAGAACTTTATTCACTGTATCTCTAAAGAATAGAAACGGGGCACCGAGGTTTTCCCTTCTGATACACTAACTCCCCAAATACAATCCATTAGTATTTCACCCTCCTCTTGTCTTAGTCTGCAGCGACAGCGTTTTGACCAGACCACCAATGGGAACTAGCTGTGCACCTTTTCACAGCAACTCCGCCAGGCAATCTAGGAAGTTCCCAGTACACACTTCAGTCAGACCAGCTTTTCTTGTACGCCTGTTCCTTCATCGGCTGAGGATAAAACTTTAATTTCAGTTTACACTTTGAATATGTTGACTTCTGGGAACGCATGAGTAATTATTAAAAGCACCGAAGCATTCTGAAAGCTGTGAAGTCACATACAGATTGCAGGTTTCTCTGGGAAAATACAAATTCTTCAATGCGCCAGTCACACAAACTTCTAGACAGTTGTAAATGTGAACTTAAAGTTTTCCTACCTAAATCTAAACTTAATAGTTTGTTCAAATCTGAATACATGTAAACAAAACTTGCTTAAAACAATTCCAAACATTCCAATATTAAGCTCCATATTAAATTCCCTATATAACAGACTACTTCAGAATGCCATAGCCCTTTCAAATCCCTGAATCAGCTCAAATAGTATAACTTGTTATTCTAAAGAAAATCCCAGCCTCTTGTCTCCTGGAACTTGCAAGCCAGACGACACTAGGCATGGGCACGATCACTCCGGGCATCCATCACCTGCCTACAAAACTCACACACTCCATGTCCCCAAAGGCCTTGAACTATTTCTGCATCATTTTGACTCCAAATTAGTCCACGGCTGGTTTTCTTCTCAAACATGAACCTTCTAATCCACAACCACTTAATCCTGAAACTGTTGTCCACTTTAGAAAGAAAGGAAAGACACAGTATCAAAGCCTATTGTTAGGAGTCATTTTGAAATCAGGCAGTGGTGGAGCACACCTTTAATTCACATCAATTGAGAGGCAGAGGCAGACAGATCTCAGTGAGTTTGAGGCCAGCTTGGTCTACCAAGTGAGTTCCAGGACAGTCAGGACTCTTACATAGAGAAGCCCTGTCTCAACAAACCTAATTAATTAATTAATTAATTAATTTTAAAAAGGAGAGTCATTTTATTTTGATGCATGCCAAATAGTCTTTATAGTCTTTGGAATAAGAAGGAAATCATACGCCTCGAATATAAGAAGTGAAGACAAGTAAACTGAAGGAGACGGGAGACAGATGACGTGGAGATAGAGGTAGTTTCCAAGCAGTTCCCCATGTGGGCAAGTGTGCTGTAATAAAGGTGAAAGAGGCCCTTTATATAGAAGCGGTGAGAATTACAGGAAACCAATTGACTGCCAAACAATAGTAACAGGTGAAAGAAACAGTATGAAATTTGTTGTCAGTTTCAGGCCGTGACTACGAGTAACCCAACTGGACATTTAGAGTTTTCCCTGCCTCGCTCTCTCAGTTGGATGGAATAGCAGAAATGACATCTCTATTGGGAAATAACCTTGCTTCCCCCTTTAGCCACTAACCAACTCGTGGCACCTCGGGCACACCACTGACTTCTCTAAGAAACTGTTGAGTTCCAGGATAAGCATTTCAGTAGTGAGCCTTCCAACCTTCTACTCCAATAAGCAAGCATTTACAAAGAGAGTTGGATAGTAACTAGAAGGAGCCAGGGAGTTTCTATATGCATATCCTGCATGAATGAGTATTAGTCATTCAAAGTCATGAATAGTGAATTAATTCTAACAAGGTAACCCTGATTGCACAACTGGAAACAGGTGTACTGCTTCCTACCCCTACTTAAGGATATTAGCCCCTAGACACAATGACAAAGGCATTTCTAATCAATAGGCCCTAATTGTATCTGCTTCTTGAATTTTGAAATTGTTCAGTAGATCACTTTTCGTTGGGAAATTTAGTATCACTCACTTGAGGTGAATATTGAGGGATATTAGCATGTTAAGAATTGTTTAGAGAGTATGCATTACATAGGATAATATGGCCAATTAGCACTGATAAATGAAACAGGGCTAAAAGCTGCAGATCTGAGGCGCACTATTTGAATTTCTACTTTCCATTTATTTCCAGGTGAAATACATATTGCCATTAGTCTGAGGGGATTAAAATTCAATTATGATATGCGTCATCGCAACATAATGACATCCTGGAACTAGGAAGTGTCCTGCCAACATAGTAAAAGAACTATAGCTATGAATTTCTGTTTATTTTGTTTTGTTTTGTGTTTGTCTCTTTGTCTTTTAGCCATTGATTTTTAAGTTCTTCCAAACACTTCCCAAGGCATTCTCATGGGCCTGGCATGTAACACAGACTTCATCTGAAGAAGCATGTGACTAGCTACCGACCCAGAAGATGAAGTAAGAGAAATGGGTATGTTCACCACTACAGAGTGAATGGGGATTCAAAAGGCACACCGAGGCCGGATGGGCCATTGTCCTAACTTGATGATTTTCTTTCATCCTTAAAACTCTGTATTCCAATCTCCACTTTCAAAATGAGTGTCAGGCACACCGAAGCTGAGTGGTTTGCTAAAGTTCATCTAGCTAGCAGTGACTGAGGCACCTGAGGCACGATTGTATGCAGGTGACCACAACCCCAACCACACCAACCTATAGAAAACATCCTCTCTAAATACCATATTCCATATACAATGCCCAAACTGTTGCTACCCCTCAAAGGGTTACTCAAAGAGCTACTGAAGCGCAGCTCCTCTCCTCTCTTTTCCAAAGTGAGTTTTCATTCATTAAAAGTTCATAAAATGCTTTTAAGTGACGAGGAGAAAGCACCATGCAGAGGCTTGGCCTTCTCCACTCAACCCCACATTCCTACACCATCCTGAAGTGTTTCCTTATGCTCGAGTGCCCTGTTGTGCTCACGAACAGGATCTATTTCCAAATCTCCTAAGCTTTCAGGAAAGTCTTCCCAGACTCCCCTCAGTCCTGCCCTCTGTGCACCAAGTGCCTAGGCTACTCAGAATTCTCTATGTGTTTCCTTAGATTGGTACTTAAATCCTCCAAGCACAGAAGGAAAAGCCACCATGGGCTCTCTCTGCCTCTTCCTTCACCCCATGCCTACCTCCCAGAGGGAAAGAGGGAGTGGTGTTTAACCCCTACCAGTTCCTACATGTGTGTCTCCTCAGACGTAAAACTGATCTGCACCTTACTGAGAACATGACTGTGATACTCTGCTTTCAAAGGGTTCACCATGCAGCCATCCCATGTGACATTTATCGCACATCTGTCTTTCTAGCTACAGAGGGATTGACATATAACAGCGGCTCTCCTTCAGAAGACTAGTAATGGTTGTGGTTTTTGAGAAACTACCAGGGTGTCTATAGATCCTCAAAACAACTTAAATGCCCTCTTGATTTTTATAAGCAGCCCTGGGACCACAGGGAGGCAGCCTGAGACCATGCAACCCACTTTGGAGCAAATCCACACAGTACCCATAGAATATCAAATTATATACATACAGCACACATATGCATATACCATCTACACATGTGTATGATATATACATATGCGATATCTGGGTCCTTTCATATTGAAATAGGCTGTTTCTGGCTAAATGTTGCTAAATACTCAGCTCTTCATCTGCAGCCTGGGACAGAAATGCAGCTCAACACGGTAGAAACTGTTGAGTAATGTCAGTTCCATTTAGTATATCAAACGTCATCAATAGGGAGATTAAGGAGCCCTCAAGAGCCAGTCACTATGATTAGTCATTCACAGGCATGTGTAATCCTTATCATGGCCTAAAAATGGGCATTAATATCTCTATTTTACAACTGAAAAAAATGGGGAAATTCACCAAGATGTGATGTCATTTGTCCAAAGTAGACAAGTCACTGTCTAAAGATCCTCCATGCCCAGTTTCTCTTCATGAAACCTCAGGATAAACTGTCAGCAAATTTCCCCCAAAACACATATTTTAACTTTAAATTCTGACTGTCGGCAACTCCGAGTTCTAAAGAATAAATCTCATGCTCACTGGGTTAGCTCAAGTCTTGGGAGAGAACGCGTTGGAAAGGATTGAGCTGAGAGAAAACTTGAGGACAGAGACTGTGTCTGTCCTGGAGAAGATCAACTTGTCCGTGTACTCGGAGGATATCTTCGGCAACTACCTAAGTCACCAGCTAAGACCATCGTCATGGAGTACAGAAGGTGGAACCTGCCCACACCAGTAAAGGTCTATGCAAATCCAAAGAACCAGACGCCAGCACACCTGCTTTGATATTGTTCTCAGGACTTTTTTGGACAGCTCTTGAAAATCAAAATTTTGTAAGAGAGCACAAAAATAAGACCAAAAAATAAGTACAAATCCTTTATTTGGTGGTGTTTGCTCCAGCTTTTAAAGTATAAGGGTGGTTAGAGTGAGTTTGAGGCCTGAAAAGAAACATCTTAGCTAATCTCAATGCAATTTTAGAGATATTGGTAAGGAGTGTGTTTGTAGACTACTACGACTTCCCCTTTCGAATATGTATTTATAAAGACAGAAATGAATTGTTATCCAAAGACCAATATAAAACCACTGAAAAAGAACATTCTATACCACTTCATTTAGTATTGTCATCAATAAGATTTTATAGTGCATACCTATAAATATGTATGTATACATTTAAGTGTGTACGTGTGCATGTGTATATACATGTTATTTGAGCTCTTTGAAGAATGGTTATGTTGTGCAAGGTTTTACAAAACTACCATGGATAACACAAAGCTCTATTTTACAATGGACAATATTCCCAAAAGCTAGGTTTTTCTCTGATTTCATGAACCATTTATTTTAACCATTAAATGAGAATGGCTTGAAGTTGGAGGGAAATAAAAATAAAGAAAACATAATTAATACATTTAAAGCCATAATGAGATTTGTTCTGGAAAATCCAGGAGAGGATTATGAACAGGCCGCCAAGCACAGAGAGCCTAAAGCTGAGGGTTCTTCCTCTGAATATTTAAATTAAGGTAATGGAGGAGATCCATTTCCTAAGCCACAGAGAGCTTGAACACCAGTTAAGAAACACACATGCCACTGTCCAGATAGTCAATATACTGGTACAATATAGCAGGATTTGAAAGAGTTCCCTTTCTCCACCTGCTAATGCTTAGCAAGAAAGCTGGCTAAAGGAACAAAAACTAACATAATATTTTAATTGATTTTAAGATTATTTTGTTTAAAAACCGAAAGCTCACTGATTTGAAAACTATTGATTTTAGACTATATTCCAGCACTCTCCTCCATTTTATTTAATTTAAGTATAGATAGCCCTCTAAATTATATTACTCAATGAATTATTCATACAGAATAATTCAGAACTCTAAATACATAAAACTCATCTCTAAGGATCAGAGAGAATAAAACCCTTGCCACTTAAGAGGTGGCCAGACACTCACCCTACCAATTTATAAGCTGTGATATAGTAAATGTGATCAATATTGAGGGTATCTTTGGTTCTTTAAGGAACAAAAGGGAGGATTGCCGTTTTCTGCCACGTGTTCTTCCACCAGGGACATGCTAGAAATCCTTTAGCATGAAAACCTTTGAAACACAAACCGTCATGGCAGAAACAGAGCTTTGGGCTCCTATCTGATTCATATAGTCAGTCATATTTTGAATAACAAAGGTAAACCAGCATCTCCCCTTTAAAAAAAAAAACTGAAGGTCCATAAACTGGGAAATATATCATTTGAAAGAAAATCTGTCATCAAAGGACTATCACGGCTTCTGTGGATGGGGCGGGGGGGGGGGGGGGCATTATGAACTTGGTGTTTCGCCATCTTCTTCCCAGCAACCCCAGCTCCCATCTTCCTCCCCACCTCTGTGGGGTTTGTCTCTTGGGATCCTTAATGAAACAATAAAATAGGAATCAAGAGAATTCGGGAAAGGCTTAGGCTGCTGAAAGGGTAACCATTTTCTCACGCTGGCTTCTGTAGGCCATCTTGTTCGTTTAAATGCCAAGATGTCTTAATCTGTCCCAGGTGGTATCACCAGGGGCAACACCATCGCTGGTCTGAGACTAATGTTCCTTGGTCAAATGACCCGCAATAAAGAGCTGTCGGGCAAACAGTTAATTGATGCAAACGAAGAAAGCCATCATCCCTGCAGTGAGATACATTAGAACAGAAAGAACAATGGACAGTTCTAGAAAGAAAAAAAAAAGCGGTGTGCGTTAAAAAATAAAATAAAATAAAATAAATCCACAATTTCCCTCGCTGAAAAGGATGATAAATATCGGGGGGAAGGGAGTTAACTGAAATCTGATAGAATAAGTAAGATTGGCCTGGGGGAGGGGGAAGAAGCACGCACATCACCACGACGGGGGCGGGGAGGGGGTGTCATTTGTGTCCAAGGGTTTCATGAAACATTTAGGGCAAACGCCTTTGTTCCTGGCCTCGGGAGGGGAGTGGGTGGATGGATGATGGGGAGATCAGATGGGGCTGCCTGGCCCTCCACACCCTGCTCTCTGGCGCATGCGCGAGGCCAAGACAAAGGAATAGGTAATTACAGTCCCGATTCATTCATTTTGCCCGCAGTACTGGAGGTCTGTGAGCCTTTGCTGTGTTCCCAAGGGTGGAGGTTAATCCACACCCCATCAGCAGCCCCTCTAATACTCGTGTTTCATTTTAACCCCGCCACGCAAGTGGCCAGCGGTATTGGCTAAGACAGAGGTGTGTCAACCGCCGTACAAAATACTGAAATTGCACCCATGTGCGTCGTGCTCCTTTCCACAGAGTGAAAATCACTGGGGCAGAGGCCGTCCACCGAGTTCGTCTCAAGGCGGAAATGTCTCGGGGGAAGCACATTAGGAACAGGGCCAAGCGTTCGATGAATATTCATGAAAAGAATGCGGTCCCCAGCCACGCATTGTGTGCCATCGGATCCAGGCATTCTGCAATAATTTTCTTTTAATGGTGAGGGGAAGCGGGAAACGGACGTTGGATTGTAGCCTTTGAGCTACGGGCAAAAATCTACAGAAATCTTGGCTTGCAGCAGGGTTGAGCCCGTTGGGGCTGCGCGCTGTCAGGTTCAAGCCCACACCCCCTAGGCTGGGGCGGCGGTGGAGGCGCACGGCGCGTTCTCAGAGCGCAAGGCTCAAAAAAGAAAATGCTGGAGACGTCCACAGGTTAGTGGGAAAACAGCTCAGCCGCAGACCGGCTTGGGGCTTTGATCTGCCCCGGACGTGCACACCGCCTTCTGAACCTCGTGTTCCTCGGTTACCCCAAACCAAGATCCAAGAGTACCGCGGGCCAAGCCAACCCCCGCCCCTTCTGATCGGACCAGATTCCGTGTCTTCTTTCTCTCTCCCCACCCCACCCCCACCCTCCATCTTCTGCTGCTGCGCCCCTCACACGGAGGGCTTTCTCCGTGGCTGTGCGGGTTCCGATGACAGAAGGCTAGGTTCAGCCCACAAAACCGTGGCTGGTGGATTCGATGGGTTTAAAGGGTTTCGCACTCGGTATTTCCCGGTCATCAGCAGCTTCCCACCCTCCATTCCCTCCCTTCCGAACTCGGTTCATCAGCCTCGCCACCACCCGCCTCAAGCTCCCCACCCTATGAAAGGCCGAAGCTGTCCACCTGGGGGGGATAGCATCACCCTGGATCCCCCAGGACGATAGAGCCCACATAGAGAAGCCCCACGCCCACTGTGTCTACTCCCGGCCGCACCCAGCTGCACCCACGGAGAACCCTGGGCTTCAGGGTGGGGCGGGGCCCTGGGGAACCGATGGCCCTGAGTCCGCTGTGGCGTTAGGGATCCACGGCGCGCCTCCTTACCTAGGCTTTGGGTGCCTGTGCCGGCCCTGGGTGAGCGCGGTGCCTCCAAGGGGCCCGGGTGGCTGGCGTCGTCCGGCCCGGTGCCTGGCTGCTCGGCAAAGGCTCTCTCCCGGCTCGACGGCGGAGCCCGGAGCGTGGAGCGAGTTGGAGCGCTGCCGCCGCCGCCGTCGCCGCTGCCGCTACTGCCGCCGCCGCCGCCGCTGCAGCCTCTGCATTTCTCGCTCGCTCCCCCTCCCCTTCCTGCCCAGCGCCCTCCCCCCGCGCGTCCGCCCGCCCAGCTCCTCCGCTCGCCGACCCCGCCCGCCTCGCGCCCGCCCCTCAGCTCCTGGCCCGCGCCCCACCAGCTCCTTTAGCGCCCCGCTACCCGGGGGTCCCCAACTTCTCTCCTCCTGTAGCCCCTGTGTCCCGAGACGCCCCGTGATCCAGCGCCCCCCCTCGTCACCACACCCTCACAGTCACCCCCACCCTCTGCTACCCTCATCCAGATCCCTCCCCTCCAGCCCCATTCCTTGCCTGCCTCCCCAACAGTTTCTGTTAGTCCCCCCTCCTATCCCCATCTTGCACGCCCCTCCATCCTCCCACCCACGGAGGTACTGTCTGTAGATTTCTTCTCTCTGTGTCTCACACACATTTTATTTGAAAGCATTGAATAAGTAGCTCAGGCTCTGGCTCAGACTTAAGGGTTGATGAACTACGCCCCCACCGCAGCCAGCTTTCTCTGCGCCCCAGTCCAGCCAGCTCCAGACGTCGGGCTGAGATTCTGCTATCTCGTAGGCAGTGAGATTGGGGGAGACGCGGTGCTTCCCTTGAAACCATCAAGACAGATGTGCACGGGTTTTTAGGGTGTACCCCCAAGGCAAGCACATCTGGGGCGTCTCCAGGCAGATGCTCACCCTCGGGGTCAACCAGGAGGCTACAGCTTTGCGAGACACCACCGCCCAGAACCCAGGTCCGGGTGGAGGGGTGGGCGGCACCGCCCCTCGGGGGGATGTTCTCCCGACTTCGGAGAGGAAGAAAGGAAGAAATGCACCCTAGGAAAATGGGCTTCGACTTTTTGTGTCTGTGCTTTCATGGAAGTCACCAGTTCTCTGGCTGCTTAAGATGCTACTCAGAAGCGCACCGAGCCAGACTGTGGCTAGCCTTGCTAAGTCCTCGTGTCCTGTTCAGCGACCACTTAGGGTAGCCTCGGGATAAACAATAGCCACCAAGGCTAGGAGATATATTCGCCATGCTTACCTGTTGACAAAAAGAAAAAATGCAAAATAAAATTTGAAATTTGGAAAATAATACATGGTAACATCTTTTAGAACCAAGGCTTTTCAGACAAAAGCCAGTTTTACCATCCCGAAAGCCATGGAGCCTTGGAACTACCGTTCGCGGCACTTTGGCGCCCTCTGGCTGTGTCAGGATTGCTTGCTTGTTCTGCTTCGTCCCAAACGAAGAGGGGCAATGGAAATGCTTGCTGTTGTCTTGGTTGGATCTACCCTCATGAGAGGAGCACGAATTCAGAAGACCTTGTCCTCCACGGTCGCGATGACAAAACATAATCATATTTAAAGAGAAAAACGCCAAAGGTAAGCGCCTGCTTCTGTTAGCATCTCACCTAGGAAAGATAAGTCTTCCTTGACAGAAAAAATAAATAATAAAACCTTAATAAGAGTGGCAATACAAGTGTCAGATCTTAACCAAAGAGTGATGGGGGAAAGGTAAAAATACTTTGTGGTGGCTGGTTCTCCTCCTCCTCCTCCTCCTCCTCCTCCTCCTCCTCCTCCTCCTCCTCTTATTCTTCCCCCTCTCCTCTTTCTCTTCCCCATCCCAGCCCCCTCTCCCCTCCTTTCCTCTATCTCGATAGATAGATAGATGATAGATAGATAAATAGATAGATAGATAGATAGAGATAGATGATAGATAGATAGATAGATAGATGATAGATAGATAGATAGATAGATAGATAGATAGATAGATAGATGATAGATAGATAGATAGATAGATAGATGATAGATAGATAGATAGATAGATGATAGATGATAGATAGATCTTTCTTTCAATCTCTCTCCTCTCCCCCCCCCATCTTCCCCCTGCTTAAACTAATTAAGAAATCAAACAGTACAAGAACAGGAAATCAGATCCCAAATGAGATTTATTCAACTGAGCACTTCTTTCCCTTATGTCAGTGTACTACCTATGACGCTAGACCTATTTGGGGTGCTGTGGCTCCCACACCAGAACCAATTACGACAACCAAAACTGTTTCCAGATATGGCCAAATGTCCTCTGGAGGCAAAAACCATACCAGAATGAAAGCCAGTCAATGAGTCATTTTTAAAGTTCTTAAAGCAAGCCTCTGTTTCACTCTGTTAATGAGATGAATGTTTATAATGTATGATAGTTACTGCTTGCTAAAGGAGCTAAGTAGTATGTGGAGCTGAGTCGGGGTGGGTGGGTGGGTGGGTGTTACACGGTGTGACATCCCTCACTTAGAATTCGGGTACTTTTTATCCCAGTGATCATCTTCAAATTAATAGATGTTTTTACTGTGTTTGCAGGATAAGCCTGTAGGAATTGTCTTCCTTTATGTAGCCTCGTGTTTAATTTTTTTGAAAATAACAGATAAGAAAATTATGGTTCAACACCGTTGGTGCTTCTGGCTAGGGTTTTAGGATGGAAAGAAAAAACAAGCCTTCTAAAGGTGTGACTGGACTACAGATCACTGGTTACCATGGAAACAGGAGGCAAAAGCTCGTACTGACAAACAGGATTGCAAGTGTCCTTGATGCTGTCTCCGATTAGATTTAGTTGTTCACCCCATTTTGAATAAGAAAAAAATATAAACAAAGGAAAAGGAGAGCAGGCCAAGGGTGTGGCTCGGTTATGGATCACTTCCCTGGGATGCTGGGGGCCCTGACTTCAATCCACAGTACCACACCTGTGGGCACATGCACTCGCGGACGGGAGAGATTCAATAGGGACAGAGAGGATGGTGAGGGGTGGGTTAGTTTCATCTTTGGCCACTCTTCTATGATCTCAGAGAATATTTCCTTCAAAACGTCTCTAAAATACACTCGGCGAATTAGTATTTGAGCAAAGGAAGCTTTGGATGTTAGTAAATTATTGCACTACCTCTTGTGAATGTTACAGACGAATGAATGTGGAAGCTGAAAGGGTTAAGGATATGATTCATAGCAAATTTAATTAACGTTAACCATGACAACCATGAAAAAGGATGTTTTCCTTCTCAAAAGAATGAAGGATTTAGGGGGAAAAAACCCACAAAGCTAGACTACACAGCTTATATACTGAATCGCAGTCATTTTGATTGCCTGTATAACTTGTTCCAATAAGCCCTCACCTACGTTATAAAGGTTTTCATCAAGAAGACAAATGCTCCATAGCTATTTATTTTTGCTAAATGATTTGCCACAAAATTGCCTGCAATGTAAGGGACTCTTTGTCACTAAAATTACCCAGTTTCAAAAAAAAGTCACCCCATGTCGACTCAGCTTTTAAAATCATGGCTCTGTTGAGCCCCTGACATTGGTTTATGTTGACAGACCTGATCTCACCTTCCAGTCTCGCCTCTGACTCCCTGGTCCTACCTCCACCACCACCATAGCTTTGAATTATTCCTGTCCATGTCACTAGAGAGACCCAAAGTATATTCCACTTCACTAGTATAAAATTTCGGCCACAGGACTGACAGATCTCACCAACATATTACAAGCAAAGGGTTAGTCAGTATTATACATGAAAGGATAATGTATATTCTTTTCCCCTAAATACATTTAAGATTTTCTTCAAAGGAAAATATCAAAATATGGGTTGATTTCATCCTTTTTCTTTCCCCTCTCCAATCCCAGCCTTACTGTTCACAGGGCCAGAGGAAAGAGTAACCTTGGCTTCATTGGTGTTATGAATTGTCTTGCTTCCCAGATAGCATTTGGCAATGTCACATAAGAGTTGGAGAGACGGAGCTGACATCTAGTTGATAGAGGCCTGGGGACAGTCCCACAACCGTTATCCAGCCCAAAATATCAATCATTGTAATAATGAAAGAGCTGAGAAGCTCTGGTTGAAAACTGAGTATGATATTCTACCCAGTTGGGTAAGGCAAGATCTTTTTTTAATTTTATTTGAATTTATTTGTTTTTGGTAATGCTGGGCCCAGCAGAAGCTGCTTTTTGCTGTGGTTCTTCCTCGGTGCATCACAGACTGACGTAGGTTGGGCTTCTAGTAGAGTGGTCTCTTTACCAGTTCTTTAAGATACCCTCCGCCCACTGCAACAGAAATCTGGCATGTTGCTTCAAGAGCAAGGCCAAAGATTACCACTGAGAAATTTGAATTCCATTCCCTGTTACTACAGGCTGGGTCACTGAAAGAAAATGGCTTAACTCCAACTCCCCATTTTACCTGCTCTTTAAGTTTGTAAAAGGATAGCTGGAAACCTGGCTAGACCCTTGTTTAGGAGGAAGCACCAGGCTTGAAGTGGGAGGAACTGGTTGGTGTCGGCATTGTTAGCAGGATGCAGAATTTTCTCCAGATGAAAGCAACTTGAGTCTCCTTTAATAGTTCTCACACCCTCCCATCGCCCATAATTCCCCCACAAATCCCTCAGTTCCCAAGTAGATTTGTATTCACCAGCACTTTGTATGAACAAACCACATAAAACCAAAGGGAACACAGGGTCTGCTTGCCAGCCAGCAAGGGCTCTTCCAGGCAAGGCATGCCTATTGCCACAAGACACCAAGCAAGGGATTAAAGTGTAAGGGCTTTAGTTTGGCGAAATGGTCCCTAATTTGGGGGCTCCCTTTCCTCTTAAATACTTTAGAGGATAAACTATTACAGCATAAAGAATGTTGTAGAACATCTTACTGAGACTGTTGAAGGGGGCTGTGGAGCTGGAGAGTGGTTAAGTCTGCCTCTGCAGCATCAGTGGAACCCACTTCTACACACAGATCAGCTCCTGCTCCATTAAACTAATGTGCTCTGTTAAACTAATGAAAATAACTCTGATTTAAGCCCAGTGCAAGGAATGGTGCCCGGAATAAATTGGCAAACGCAAAATCAAGTTGCCAGCAGAACATCAAGGGCTCAGCCTTCTGTTATAAGCAAATCAAAAGATGCTGCATGGCCCACTTAAGAAGTAAGCACTGCCCAGGTCCCAGCGACTGCCTGCCTCTGCTCTTCCAGTGAACCCCTTAAGATCCCAAGCAGCTTCTCTAACTCCCTTGTCTCTCAAGCCCAGGCAGCTCCAACTTCAATGAAGCTGAATGAACATCGGGGTGAAGACTTGATCTCCAAATCAATAAGGTGAGGTGAAACAAGAGAGCCAGACTGGAAATGTGTGAAGGGGAGAAATGAAGTGGACAGTTGCCCGAATGTGCCCTGGGAACATGGCACAGTGGGAAAATCCCGGCCCCCATGCTAGAGTGTCAGTATTCTTGGAAGATTTTTCTTTTAAGTTTCATTTTCTTTATTGTTTTTAAAAAAACCAAGCACAAATAAAGGTGTCAAAAGCAAGCTTTCATGTGCTTAAAGGGAATTGCTGCACAATTTATATAGTATTGTCCCAATGAGGTTATAGATAAATATGGGAAGAGGGGTAGATGTCTGCAGGGTTTGTCCCCAAACAGTGAATACCCCCGGGAATTTATGTTACTTCTGAAGTGGGGTTTAAGGTAACTTATCTTTCTGTGCTGTCTAATTTTATGTCAACTTGATACAAGCTAGAGTCATCTGAGAGAAGGGAACTCAAACTGAGAAAATGCCTACATAAGATGTTTCTGTAGGCAAGTCTGCAGGGAATCTTCTTAATTAGTGGCTGACAGGAAAGGGCACAGCCCATGGTGGGTGGTGCCACTCCACAGTGGTAGTCCTGGATTCTGTTAAGAAAGCAGACTGGACAAGCCTTAAAGAAAAAGCCAGTAAGCAGCTCCCCTGCGTGGCATCTGCATCAGCTCCTGCCTCCTGGCTCCTGTCCTGTTTGAGCTCCTATCCTGATTTCCTTCCATGATGAACAGTGATGTGAAATCCTTTCCTCCTCTACTTGCTTTCGGTCATGGTGTTTTGTTCATCACAGCAATGGTAACCCTAGTTAAGACGAGTTTTAATGCCATGTTATAAAGTTCTAGGTTTAATGAAGAACTTTTGCAACTGCCCATGTACTGGTTTAGTGACTAGAATATACATAACCTTGGGAGTTACCCAGTACTCAGGAATATCTGCCAAGAGCCTTTCCTCTCATCAGCTCTCCCGGCACTGCCTTTTTTAACGTCATGCCTCCCACAACTTTCTGCTTCACTTGTATCTGACTGTCTCCACTTGATGAAGAACATACCTCATTCTGACCTCAGAAGAGAAAGATCAGGCTTTACCACTGGACTTCTAGAGCCAATGACCTCTCTGTTCTGGCTTTCTTGGTTTGAAAGTGATGCATCAATGAATGGCAATTACAGGAACAAGGAGTTTTTAACCTGGAGTTAGCCTTCCCTATTCATCGATACGTTACCTTTTTATGTTGATGAACCCAGAGCACAGTGCTATGTTCTGCTTTCTGCGTAAAACTTTGGCTTCCTCCTAGCTCTGTCTGAATGGACTATTACATTGAATTATTGCCAAATCAGAGCAGGTCAACACTGTACATTGGCAAGACATTACTTTCCTCCTTCTAGCTCCTCATAACGCAGCTATGACAGCTTCCCACTTCAAAAGGTTTTCACCCTTTGAAATATTCTGTATACAGGTCTAGTATTGAACCGATCAGCCACAGCTGTGTTGATTTTTATGACTCTTGCCCTCCAATAAGATTAAACAAATTCAGTACAATCAAAAGAACTTAAGAAAACCAGTTCATCCAGAACCCTTCTACCAATACACCCAATAATTCTGCATAGGTGCAGAGTGGTTTTGAGTTGCATATTGAAGTGAGGACCCATAAGAGTCTATTTAACAATTTATTAAGGGGTGCAATGAAAAGCAAACTCACGAATACCAAACAAGGCAGATGCCGCTGTTGTTCTCCCAAGGGTGATGGGGAACAATTGCAAGGTATGCTCCGACTACCCATGAGAGCTCATATGATTCTTCTCTGTTTTATCTGGTCACATCTCCAGAGACAATCATGCTCATGTAAGGTCACCCCAAAAGTCATTGGCTAAATGGATCGAGCTTGCACCATAGTGTGTATTTCTTTTTTTCTTTTTTTTAAATATTTTTAATTTATTATGTATACAAAATTCTGTCTGCATCTGTATGCCTGCAGGCCAGAAGAGGGCACCAAACTTCATTACAGATGGTTGTGAGCCACCATGTTTTTGCTGGGAATTGAACTCAGGACCTTTGGAAGAGCAGGCAATACTCTTACCCACTAAGTCATCTCTCCAGATTCTCTGAGAATTTCGTACAGTGCATTTTGATCATATTCATCTCTCTTCCCCAACTCCTCCCAAATCCACCCTCTTTCCCTACTCACCCAACTTTGTATCCTCTTTCTGATTTTTAGACGCATCAAGTCCAATTTGTGTTGCACATACATTCTTGGATGTGTGTCTTTCCACCAGATAATGGGTGACAACTGCCAGAGATCACACAAAGAAAACTGGCCCTCCATTTCACAGAATATATCATTGCCAGCAGTAGTTCCCTGGTTAGGGGTAGGATCCGTGCTCAGCTCCCAGCTCCATACTGGAATTTTGTCAGGCCTGTGCACACTTCCCATGCCATTGTGTGTTCACACACGGAACTGTACTGCTGTGCCTGTAAAATACTGTTTCACTATGGCCACCCATCACCTCTCTGTCTTCCTGTCTTTCTGCCCCTCCTTCACAATGACCCCTGAGCCTTGGGAGGGGAGGGGATGACATCATTGTCTTGTTTAGGGCTGAGCATTCTACACTCTCTTATTCTCTGCACCTTGGCAATTGTGGGACCCTATTAATTGCATTTATTGAAAAAAGAAGCTTCTCTGACAAGAATTGAGAGGTTCACTAGTCTATGGGTATAACAATAAGTCATTCGGCGTTGTTTTCCTTTAGCAGACTAATAGCAAAGAGTTCTTCTCTAAGGCCCATGTCCTCACTAGCCACAGGTTCTTTTCCCCAATAATAATGACAGGAGTGGGTTTTATTTTGTGCAGTGTACCTTAGATCCCATCAAAGAGTGATCCACTACTCCCATGACATTCATAACACTATTGCTCCAGTGGGCATATCTTTACTACGCTAGTCATTATTGTAGCTCTTGGAATTCACAGCTGGGTAAGGTTGATAACATATTTCTTTACCAATAGATAGGTTTCATTTTTCCTATGCTGATTCACTATTAGATCTATTCATTATTTTGTCTAGTTTAATTAATAAAAGGTTTCTTAAAAGTTCTGTGAATCAAAGTTTCCTACCTACCCATCCTTTCAATCATCTTTTTCTTTTTAAAAATACTTATTTATTTCTTTTGTATGCAGTGTTTCTGTCTACATGCATGCTTGTTGTCCAGAAGAGGTCATCAGATATCATTATAGATAGTTGTGAGCCACCATGTAGTTGCTGGGAATTGAACACAGGACCTCTGGAAGAGCAGCCAGTGCTCTTAACCACTGATCCATCTCTCCAGCCCCTCAATCATCTTTTTCAGTGGCAGAACTGTTTATATTCAGACAGAGTGGTTCTCTGGGATACCCACTATTCTCCATGAACACATGGTTAGAGAGATGAATCATCTTGGGTCTTAAGCACACATGCTTGGCTGTTAGAGGACAATGAATTAAATCCCTAGCTTAGCGTCTGCTTTCTAGATTTGTAGCTTCGTGCAGATTCTTTCTGTTGTCCGGCAAAACTTTTTCTGGGTAGACACAACATAGGAATCCCGTGACAGACCAAAGTACAGATAACACCAAAGTCCAACCTGGCAAACCAATGAGTTCTATTGGGGTTTCTTACAAGGGTACAGGTGATGGGTTATGTACAAGAGCAGAAATGAATCTGAGAGAGCTGCATCACCAAAGCCCACCCCAACATAAGTGACATCTCACAAAAGCTGGGAATCTAGAGCACAAGGCACACCTGCAAGCAGTTCAACAAGCTGGAGTGTGTCCTTTCTAACTGGTCTAAACAGGCAGTTCAACTGGTTTCTGCTTCTCCCAGGCAGCTGGTCTGGTCTCAAGAATCTTTACAAGTTTGACTTTTCTGAGTCTTCTTTGCAACTTACTTCAGTTAGCCTGAGAAGGACTCTCAACTTTTGTGACTTACTCTGACAGGGAGGGGCCTAGAGAATCTAGTCAGTTTCAGGGACTTCCTGAAGCTACTTTGAGTTGTTTACTTTCTACATACAGAGCTTTGCTACAGAATGGAATGTTTCATCCTGGGGGGAATTTGTTATATGACTCCTTTATCTTTCTTAGCCTTCATCTTTTTTATTTGGGAAGGATGTTGCCTACTTCTTGAGATTGTTCTAAGTGTTACATTTTTTTAAATAAGGAAAGTTTAACCCATTTGTAAGACACACTCAGTAAGTGTTTTTATCTTTTACAGAGGTAAATCCATTCAGTTATTTTTTTCCATCTACTCAAAACATTATGATTGCCTGTTACCAAAGGTGATGAAAACTGAAACTCATTCCCAACTTCCATAAAAGGGACTTTCAGTCTCTTCTTGGGTTTATTTTATTTTAATCCCATGACTTCAAGTGAGTATTATCTTAGCATTATCACTGAGATTATCTTGGTAACTGAAACACGGTGTGGACTATCTACTAATCTACTCTGAATTATCTCTTTGTCTAGATGCAAAATAGGAGAAAAGAAGGCAATGAAAGTCCTACCTTTTCTAGTGAGAAGAGGCAGAAAATACATGGCTTCAGGGAAATAAAGTTTGAAGTTTAACGGATTCCACACGTAAGATAGATTTGTAATGTCACTTGTAAATGTCAAATGATACAATTATTTCCCTTGTGATATAGGAACCCATATGAATGCTGGTCAGATAAACAGACATAGATCTATTTCTATCTGCCTTCAGTTAATTTCCAATGGCAGTTTTTAATTTTGAATCTAGGTTTAATTCTTACTCTTTCATTAAATGCTGAGGAACATTCAAAGGCTTGGGTCAAGTTCAAGTCTAGAATTCAATTCAAGTGACCACATTTTGAAAGTTTTATAAATAATTTTTCAGTGTTTTGAACTAAAAGAAGCGTATTGTCCAAGCATGCCCAGTCCACTGTTTCCCCTCCAGGGTAGACACTGATAATCATGCATTGCTGATCAATCACATCCTTTCCATGGGTAAAATGTCCATTACTATACTCTACCCCACACCCACTGCCAACCTGTAACTCAAAACTGCTACGTGGCTGTCATCTACAATGCCGCTCAGTTCCTTCATTTTGCAAAAGGGAGTATCTTGGCACATTAAGGCTTAGGAATCTTCCCAAGTGCTATTAATAAGACTGTCAGTTCAGTGCCATTCCTGCGTGTGTTTGTCAAGATTTCATGTGACGGTGAGTGCTGACTGTCATAGATGGGCTTCTGGGAATGTCTGTGGGATCTCACTGTGAACGCTGACTGAGCTGGGAAGTCTAGGCACTATGGGTAGCATCATTCTGTACCTACAGAAATGCAGACATTTTAAAGAGACGCTTGTGTCCCTCAGTGTGACTATCTGGCTATTGGAACAGTGGACCCCAAAGAAAGAGGGACTTTCCCCCAGGAGTCTTATGCTATGAGAAGAAAGAGACCCCAGCCAGAGGGGGAATTTACACAGTTCTAACAACTTGCGAAACTGTGTTATGGAATGTAACTAAAGTCTACATAGTCCTCACTCAGTCCATGTTAGGTGGGACCACAGTTTGACCCGGACTACTTAGCTATGCATATCCCTGGCCCTCAAGTAAGACTTTTATCTCACTTCAGGACCCCTAAAACAGGCGGGGTAGAGGGAGAGCATTGCTGGATCTCTGTGTTTCTCTTCCCAATGTGGCCACGTTGCATAAATCACCCTTGTCTGCTTTCCACTCTTAATTTGACTCTTTTAATTGGTTTATTGATCTTAGATGGCTGGAACTGGTTTTGGGACACAGGTTGTGACCTCTCAGGAAGGAAACCAAGTGGCAGAATGTATTCATGGCTCTCTGCTTCCTGAGTGCGAAAGTGATGCCTTCAGCCAGCTTCCTGATCCTGCCTCCTTGCCTTCTCTACTTACTGCCTTCCTCTGAACCGTAAGTCAGAAATAAGCCCTTTCTCCATTTAAGTTGCTTTTGATTGTGGTATTTTATCACAGTAGCCGTAACTAAGACGCACATAGATCACAGAGCTGGGGTGACGGCAGGGATTACTAACACAGGAAGTTTGAGTACACACAAACTGAATGCCAAACAATAGGGGTTCAGCAATCACCAAGCAGAGGAGGCTTTTGTGGCAGCAAGGTCATTTCCAGATGGTCCCTTCTCTCTGAGGAGGGATAGGCGTCAAGTGAGAGCCAGTGTGTGATAAACGGTCTGGGGTCTCCTAGCACAAAGCTGACGCTTGACTGAGGAGAGGCAGCCCTGTAAGGATGGGGAGGAGAATGCAGATGCTGAGCACAGGGTATACTGCCTTCAGGACCTCTAAGGTTCATTGGAAGGAGAGAGGGCAGTGGTCCTCTACATCCAGAGCCGAGAGACAGGATGAGCTGGAAAGATGTAGGCCCATATTTCGGTATGGCACAAGAGCCATAGGCCCGGCCTGAGGTGGTCACGTAGCTTTGCAGACAAGCTGTCTCAGCCTAACAACAGCCTGGATGTGCTGCTCCTATTTTCTTTTGTTATTAATGTAGATCCCCTGAGGAGAGGTGTTGGCTGATGCTGATCAGAATGTTTGGTGCTCCTTCCTTTCTTAATTTGGAGGATGTCTTATAGAGATGCTAATTCATGGCCTATGTGACGGCTACTCACAAACAGGTGGATGCAGACGTGACAAAAGACCATTCACCTGGTTACCTAGGAGACAGCCTAATGTTTTTCCCGCTCAATTGAGGGGATGATATATAAACTATTTGGAGAATAAATGGGGATCAGATCTTGCCCTTCAAGGATGACCGTGTAAGCTGTGTCTGATTACTCCTAGCGACTCCGTTCCAGTCTAGTTAGAGAAAATAGTTATCTATGTTGGAACCCACACGGGCCTCGACAGAAAGAGGAAAGTTTGGGCCTAGAGGTGATGGGTAGCTGAGACAGGGCAGTTCAGGGGAATGCACGTAGCAGAGGACATGGATGAAGGAGCTCATGAGGACCTACCCCTCCCTGAGGCTCTAAAGGCAGTTAATGCTTGTGGTGGGGAGAGAGATTTGCTTCCGTGATGTGGTCGTCAGTGAGTTCCTCCGTAAGTAACCCTAGTTAAACTACTTGGTTCATAATAAAAGAAAAGAATTTGCTGCTTCATCATGGAAGAAAGGGTAGAAAGAATACGACAACCAGAAGACTGGAAGAAGGGCTGTGAAATGCCACCATCTGTCCCCGAAAGCCATTACAGCGACCATCTCACCGCAGCTGCGGGCGCCTGCACGGGGGCTGTGCGAGATCAGGGCTTGCATAAGCCAGTCATGGAGCAGGAGGGACTCAAAGGTCAGCCCCCACCTGCGAAGGGATTCTGAGTGGAGGAAGAGGCACCGCTATGTTCACTTGTGTGCCCACAGGAAAGCCCGCCAGGCTCCAGGGAGTAGTACAGACTCATGACCACAAACAGCCCTAGTGTAATTCAAGACAACAAGAAGACGTGAATACAAGTGAGGGCCTTATAAAGAGGAAGGGCTGACAGGGGTGGAAAGGAGACGGAGAGGCCGAGGTGAGAGAAAATGTCAAAGATGGGAATTAACGAATGGCATATAAAAATAATTTGTTTCATAGAAAAGAAATGTAATTAATTATTACATACATGGTGTAACCATCTATATTTCTAGCGTTTTGCTTATTTAATTATGTATTATTTATTTTGGCTTCTTTTGTTGTTTTTGTTTTTGGTTTTTTTTTTTTTTTTTGAGATAGGGTCTCGCTCATAAAGATCCATGCCTCTCGATCTGCCTCTCCATCGCAGGGGCTGGGATTAAAGATATGTACTCCACACCTGGCTTCTGGCTTTTTTTTTTTTCTTTTCTTCTTTTCTTCTGCTTTCTTTCTAATCCTGATGGCTTCTCTCCTTTTCTCTCATTTTCTGGCATCACCAGCAGAAGCTTGCACAGACGCAGTGGCGGTAAAAAGCCTCGCTTTGCACCGTCACATGCAGCTCATGCAATACGGAGCCATAAGCTTCCCTAGTGTAGAGGCCTTCATCAGTTTGAGAGCACCCTGCCGCTCCTTAGTTTGCAAACATATTTATTTCAAACTGCTTTCCTATATTACAAACAACCACACGGTGGCAGATTCATTCAAGAAAATCCAGAGACACCCACTTGATTGGTTTCTGCCCCGTCATGGAGACTAAGCCAGGGAAATGTTCTTGTGAACCATCTAGTAATCTGGAAGAAACAAGTGTCAGCATTAAGATATGTCTTGTGACCAACGAGACCTTGTGCACAAACACAGTGAAGGAAATGTGCTTCTAAATTCATGGGGATCAGAAGTTAAAGATACAGTTCTGTTGATAGGAAATCATTTCCCCTTAAAAAAATGTCTATCCTTAGCTTTCCCCTGCAATAAATGGGAAGCCACGCAGAGGCTCAGAGGCAGACAGTGGGCAGAGAATGAAGCCTTGGAACACTCAGCCCTAAATGGGATGTCTCCATCAGTTCCACCCCTCCCGACTCTGGTGAGGCTGCGAAAGAGGAGGCAGAAAGACTCTAAGAGCCAGAGAGGGTGGGGGACACCAAGGAACAAGGTCTCCTAGGACTGAGACACACATGACCTCACAGAGTCTGTGGCAGCATGCACAGGGCCTGTACTGGTCTGGGCCAGATGGGATCCCAGCACCGAGAAGAGAGTGGACACAAGCCCCACCCCAACTCAGAAGCTATCTCCAACGATAACCGCTCACAAAGGAAAGATGCATCTCTCCAGTGGACTCTCCACACTGAAGGCCAAGCACCATGGCAAGCGTCAGATGGCCAACAAAAACTCAGTGGTAGTTGGGAGTTTGGTTTTTTGGTTTGGTTTTTTTTTTTTTTTTTTTTTAAATCTCACAGTGTTTTGTCTGTTTTCTTTCTTTATTTATTTACATTTCAGATTTTTTTTTGCTTATCTTTTATGGTTTCCAATTTTGTTTTTATGGAATTTCTGTGTGTTTGAATGAGTTTGAATGTGTGTGTCTCCTTGTGCTTTTTCTTTGGCACTCTCTTTCTCTATCTTTCTTTCCTATTTTTTGTCCTATTCTGATTTTTATTTTTAATTTTTCGCTTTTTTTGAGACAAGATTTCCCTGTGTAGCCGGGCTATCCTGGAACTCACTCTGTAGATCAGGCTGGCCTCGAACTCAGAGATTCTCCTGCCTCTGCCTCCTGGGTGCTGGGATTAAAGGCACGCACTATCATACCTTGCTATTTGCTTTTATTTACCTTACTTTATTGTTATTATTATTTTAGGTGCCTGTTTGTATTATAAAAAGATAGAGAAAGAAAAGGTATTACTTCGGTGGGTGGGGAAGCAGAAAGGAACTGGGAGAAGCCAGCAAAGAACAGAATCAGAATTTAGTCTATGAAAAAGATCTATTTTCAAGAAAAAAGAAATTTCTCTCCTTAAAATAATAATGTCTCTTTCTGCTTGGCTGAATTTCAATGGTCTTGTAGATTTCAACATTGCGATGATAAATCTAAGACACAGGAGATTCTCCAGTGTGAACAGGATGTCCTTTGAGACCTCTTTGGACATGAGAAACCTAGATTTTTGTTTTTGTTTTTCCCCCCACCCTTTGGACCTAAGTTTTATTTGTATAAATACAATGAGGGCTAGAGGCTGGTGAAAGAATATGTATATGCAAGGCATGCAAAAGACCCTGGGTTCCATCCTCTGACAAAAATAAAATAGGATTCCACATAGGAAATAATGACATTAATATTCTGTTTTCCTTCCCCGGAGAAGTAATAACACTGAGATAAAAATTGTTGGTTCTCTCTGAGAAAATGTGACACGCAGAGTCTGACTCTAACAGCTTTGGGGACTACACCTACTCTACTGCGCGTCTGCTTCTTTGACTTTGCTTGCTTCTGTTTTTACTTTCCTTTTATTGTATTTTGCTTTTGAGGCAAAGTTAGCTATGTGTCCCAGGCTGTCCTGGAACTCAGGCCATCCCACCACAGCCTCCTAAGCATTGGGATTGTACACGTGTCTACACACCGGTCTCCTCCTTGCAGTTTAATTAGACAGCATTTTTAAGTATTCCAATATTTTGTCTTCATAAAAATTAAGAACTGAATGGCATTCTTAAACTTGTTCACTTTTGCCACTAAGAAATCAAGAGGCTCATAACAATAACAGCTATCTGAGAGAAATATTGCTCAAAATACTGGCTGCCTGTGTTGGTCATCTCCCTATCATTTTAATAAACATCTGACATATTGAACTGATAGGGAGACAGGTTGTACTCCCACGGTTTTGAAGGTGTCAGTCCAGGATCAGCTGTCCCATTTGGGTTGGGGTGTGGGACACAACAGAACCATTTGCACCTCATAACTGGGAAGCAAAGGAAATAGAGGAAAATCCCAGGGTACCACAATACGCCTTGAAGGGCATAAATTCAGTGACCTTCCATAAGTCAACCTCTGAAACGTGCCACTACTTCCCATTAGTGTCAGAGGCAGGTAGCCACACCTTAACACACAGGCCTTTGGCACAGCTCATCTCTGGGGGCGATCTGAATTCCCCGCCCACTGATAACAGACCTGAGATTGACACTGTCACCTGTATGACTTGAGATGCTCCTCCACGTGATCAAACCCGCCTGCGCCACTGAGGTCAGGAGTGACCGTGTGTCTTATTCTGATCATTGAATCTAGGAGAGACGTTACCCATATCACCGCTGAGCCCAAGTTCAAGAGCAAGCTGATGGCTCACCCCCTTCCTTTCACCTCAGGAACTACCAGCATCAACTCAGGAGGGCTCCACCTCGGATACCCAGGCGCACAGTTCAGTGATGGACATATATGGGCAAGAAATAAATGTGAATTGCTTAGCAGCTCTGACCCCTGGGACTATTTTTTCCTGCAGCATAACGTCCTGTAAGGTGACTAATAGAGTGTCTTTTAAGGTGACTGTGAAGATAGTAAGTCAACATCTCTAAACTACTTATCCCCACACATAGTATATTTTAAATTTAAAAAATTGTTTTCATATATTTTGACCATGTTTTCCTCTCTCCAAGCCCCTCCCAGATCCCTACATACCCAACTTCCTGCTTGTTCTCTCTCTCTCTTTCACACGCACACACGCGAAACAAAAACAAAACAAAAAAAAGAGCAGAAACAAACAAAACTCAGAAACGAAAATCAAAACAGCCAAAAGACCAATAAAACAAAAATTGTCCAAACAAAGCAAAAATCTACAAAACATATCCCTGAGCTGTTTATTTTGTGGGTCCAACTACTCTTGGGCCTGAGGCCTGCCCTGGTGTGTGGGTGACACAGCCATAGTTCTTAGTTTGAACCTGTAACTCCCACTGGTTCTCTCGACCCAGACCAAGCTTTGTGTTTACTCCATCGTGAGACCAGTCCCAGCAATGCTTCCTTGCCTGGCTCCATTAAAGAAAAACAAAAATGTGTTCACACTATAATTTTTACAGAGACTCTGAATGTCATTTTATTCCCCCACCGAACCCTTGCACAGTCCAGGATTTAAAACCAAGAAATGCCCAAGGTTGTACAGGAAGTCCCTTCCGACCCTCTCATCTGAGATAGCCACCTGCAGCTCCCTGGTTCCTACATGAGAGGAAATGTACCTGGAGGCACACACTCAGACCACAGAGTAACTGCTACTGCTGAGCCCAGAGGAGAGCATCAGGCATAGGTCTGAGAATGAGGACTTAGCCTAGGAACAGAGGGCATCTACAACTGTCCTATAATATGTCCCCAGAGGCTGTATCCAGCAAGACATCCCTGAGATGATTAATACTGTCAGTTTGAAAAGAAAAAAGTCTAGTATCACCTCAGAGGCATACATGTCCGCGAGGAAGTTGTTAGATCAGGTTAATTGAAAATGGATGTCGCTCAGTCTAAATGTGGATGGCACAAACACATGAGCTGTAATCATGAAGGGAATAAAGATGGAGAAATGAGCTGAACACTGGCATTCCTCTCTCTCTCTCTCTCTCTCTCTCTCTCTCTCTCTCTCTCTCTCTCTCTCTCTCTGCTCACTGACTGGATGCTATGGAGCCATCTACCTCGTGCTCCTGCTGCATGGTCTTTTTTGATCTGGAAAGTGTGGGGAAAGGGTCAGCTGGTCATTCCTCCGCTGCTTTCTTCATCTATCAGGTTTTGACCCCAATATCTGACTCCCAAGATTCTATTGATAATGTAACAATTTAGATAAATGCTTCAAGGCCCTAATTGATTTAATTAATGCTTTCTTTAATAAGAGCTGCCATGGTCATAGTGTCTTACCACAGAAATAGAGCACTTACTAAGACAAATGATAAGACTCTTCAGTAAGGAAGGTAGAATAGAAATGAGCATTTAAACAAAGGACACTGGTAGATAAGAACTCATCAAGCAGTTGGACTCTTTGCCCAAATAATACCGTTTCACTCTGAGAAAAGAGGACACACTGTGGCCTTGTCATTATAAAGGATGATGCTGAGGGAGATTTACTTGGCAATGGCAAAGGCAGGTGAAGAATTCAGCAGCGGTAAAAGTACAACACCCTGGAGATACGCAGTGAGTAATCAATTTAGATGGAAGTCCAGGTGCTGGAGTGCACTTTGGATCCTAGAGGAGATGTCTAATTGTTGGGACCATTTGGAGTCCTGGCCTCCAGCTGCTCTTCCTTGCTAGAGATCTTTACTTTCCTTCTGATTTGAGTTACTGAAAGCTGTGTCAAAGTTGTTTACCAGCTCTGCTTCACGAGCACGAGTTGCCTTAGCCTTGAGGATCAGAGGATAAGGTTTTCACCTGTTGGACCACCTGACTGTTGGGTATATAAGCCTCCAGGGTGCTGTTGAATAAGGGGCTTCTTACCAGTGACTAAGGGTCCGTGTCTCTGTCTCTCTGTATGTGTTTGTGTGTTTCAATCTCCAGCCCCTTGCCCAAAGCTCAGGAACTGTTTGGTAGCACATAGAGCACAGACAGGCATTGTGCACAGCATCTAATCACCTGACCGCTAAGTTGGGAAGACTCCTGGCTCTGGGGGTCTTGGAATCCAGGCTGAAGTTTTGGAGCACTATAGTAAATCCAGTCCCCATAGAGATGCAGGTCTACCCCAATGACACACAAGCTGGCAACAATGAGTTCCTATTCCCAACAGCAGATGCACTATGTCCAGACTATATTATATGACCAAGGATTGTGTGCATTGTCCCAAAGTGATAAGATCGGGATAGTAAGGTCTCTCTTCACATCTAATGTATTGTCATATGTTGCAGGTCATATTTTATTTTTGCAGGTCATAAAATAAGGCCTAAGTCACATTTTAGCTTAAGTGACAGTTAAAAACATCCAAAGAGGTTTTTTTTTTTTAAGTCCTAAGAAATGACAGATACATTTAGAAAAATGTTTGGCACCTTTAGTAATCAGGGAACATCAGGTCTACGCTGAATGTTTGTCTCACCCTGTTCGGAATGCCTATCATAGTTTCCTTAATCCGGCGATCCACTGAGACAACTCACCAAGGTTGGAGACCGGAGTTCAATCCCAGGAACCCACATGGTGGAGGGAAAGAACTGACTCTCCCAGGTTGTTCTCTCATCTCCACGTGCATGAGGTGACAGATGTGCCCACCCCCCCCCCACACACACACACAGAGAGACAAATATGTGACGTATAAACAGTGGAGTTTATTTAGGTCATAAAGAAGAATAAAATTAGGCCATTTGTAAGAATACGGATGGAATTGAAGATCATCCTGCTAAAGAAAACGGGCTGGAGAGATGGCTCAGTGGTTAAGAGCAATGGCTGTGCTCCCAGAGGTCCTAAGTTCAATTCCCAGCAACCATATGGTGACCTACAATCACCTGTAATGAGATCTGGTGCCCTCTTCTGGCCTGCAGGCATACATGCAGGCAGAACACTGTAGATATAATAAATAAATAAATCTTTTTAAAAAGAAAAGAAAACAAGACAGATGCAGAAAGATAAATCTCATATACTTTCATATGCAGAACCTAGATCTCTCTCTCTCTCTCTCTCTCTCTCTCTCTCTCTCTCTCTCTCTCTCTCTCTCTCTCTCTCTCTCTCTCTCACACACACACACACACACACACACTGGAAGGAGTGAGGGGACTACTGTACTGGAAGAGAGGAGCTAGAAACAGGTGAAGAGGAGAGAACTCGATCAAGAACATGACACACTAAATGTCATTACAAAATTCATCACTTAGTTTACTCATACACTAATGATGCTTACAGCATATTTGATTATATTCATTTTCATGTATGTGGCAGGGGAGATGTAGGTCACAGGAGCCAGAAGAGGGCATTTGAACCAGAAGCCATAGTTACAGGTAGTTTAGCCACCTGACATGCCGGCTGGAAACTGGACTTGGACTCTCGGCAAGAGCTGCAGAAGTTCTTAACCACTGAGCCATCTCTCCAGGCCAAATAAAAAAAGTTTTAAGTAATGGCAGAATTTGATAAATTCTTTAATGAATCCAAAAATGAGACAGAAAGGTTGGCTTCATGGGGAAGAAAAATTTGTTGCTGCAGTCCTTGTGAGTGTGTCTACCAACGGCACCTAACACAGTGCCCTGTGAGTGTGTCTACTGGTATTATATAGCATAATAATTTATAGCAGCTTTGTATATTCTTTGATCACTCCTACATAACACAATTCTGTTTGGAACCCTACTTTCAAGGTTACACAAGGTGTAAGTGCTGTCTTTATTCTCTTAGAGGAAATAATCTAAACTAGAAATTTCAGTTTCAGTCTCAAAAAGTCTCCTACCAATCGGATAGCTAAAGCATAACCATGTGAGTGTCAGTTCTAGGGTAGAAGTCAGCCTCGGATCATTGTATACATCATCTCCTTCACTCCTGGCCACAATACCTTATGAAAATAAACTTATTACAGTCATTTCATAGAAGCAGAGATGAAGGCCAAGAGCTGAAGCCCACCCCCAATAGTAAAGCCGGATTCCAAGCTGGAAAATCTCTCTCCAAACCACACACTAACAGCATAGATATGCCTCTTTGTCTTCCCAGTCCCAGAGAGACCATGTAGAGAGTGCCAAAAATCAGCTCCAAGCTCTCAGGAGGGCAGAGACCACAGGCATCCATGGGACACCTGTCTGCCTCTCCCACTTTCTCTCCTCCTCCTTCTCCTCTTCCTCCTTCTCCTCCTTTTCCTCTTCCTCCCCCCAATCCTCCCTTCTACTCTCAAAGCTTCCTTCCCAGGATGGATTGGGTGCTGGGAGGACCACAGTCTAGTCTGCCAGCTTCCTTTCCCTGTGTCTTATCCTTGCCCTTTGTTGTATTTCAAACACGAACTGTACAATGTGGGTTTACAAAGCATTTTTAATGGTTGTAGATCGGAAATAAAGTATGTCACGTGAGCGGCTTTTAAAAAGGATGCCCGTGTCGTTGCTCGAAAGCGCCACTTGACCCCGATTCCTTTCAAGACGTCAAACTGTTCCATTCTCTGCACTCCTTAGCATTTTGTTCCCAAAACGTGCGAAGCTACAATAAGTCCGCTTCTTTTCATCTGTCCGGTGAAGAAAGACACACAGGCCGCCAGGATAGACACGAACTGTAGATAACTGATAAAGCGCCACACGCCAATCCAGTGTGACTGGAACTCCACGGATAGAAGGCAAGAGTAGAATGCACAGCCCAACTGAGGTGGCCGACTCAAAATGTCAGGTGGCTTGGAAGGGGGTGGCAAGATGGCTCAGTGGGTAAAGGCACTTGCCACCAAGTCTGATGATATGCGTTCCATCCCCCGGACCCACGTGTGGAACAAAGGACCCAATTCCTTCGCGTTCCTCTGACTTCCGTATGTACATACATACATACATACATACATACATACATGTGAAAATTGTCTAATGTTGGCAGCTAGAAATAGCATTAAATAAGAAAACCGTGGCTGCCGTATATCAGGAGATATGTAGGGCACAGTCTGAGAAGATGGCAGACTGCTGTAGCCTCCTGTAGCTGCCGTAACAAGTTCCAGAAACGTGGTTGCTCAAAGCAGCACAAACGTGCCTCCAGGCCTGGAGGCCAGAAGCCAAGGTGTCAGCGTGGCTGTGCTTGGAGAAATGTCCCCTTCCCTCTCATTAGCGCCTGTCTTGGCTTCTGTCCACATCAAGCCAATCTCTCCCTGCTTCACATCACACATGTATCTTTTTTGAGGGTTCCTGTCATCGATTTAGGACCCACAAAGTGCTCAATAATTTCCCCATCCTGAGAATTCATTATGTCTGCAAATATGGAAATCTCCATCTATTCTGGAGATTAGGCTGGGCATGTATCTTTAGAGGGCATCGTTCAGCCCTTTGCATTGCCCGTATTCCAAACCAGTAGTCAAATCAGTAAAAACGAATTCAGGAGATAAAGCAGCAGACTGAAAGACAGCAGGTGTTAGGACTATTTGGAGTCCTGGCCTCCAGCTGCTCTTCCCTGCTAGAGATCTTTACTTTCCTTCTGATTTGAGTTACTGAAAGCTGTGTCAAAGTTGTTTACCAGCTCTGCTTCACGAGCACGAGCCTTGGCCTTGAGGATCAGAGGATAAGGTTTTCACCTGTTGGCCCACCTGACTGTTGGGTATATAAGCCTCCGTGGTGGTATTGAATAAGGGGCTTCTTACCAGTGACTAAGGGTCCGTGTCTCTGTCTCTCTGTATGTGTTTGTGTGTTTCAATCTCCAGCCCCTTGCCCAAAGCTCAGGATCTGTATGGTAGCACATAGAGCGCAGACAGGCATTGTGTGCTTCAAGCAGGTGCACGCACATGCTCGCGCGCGCACACACACACACACACACACACACACACACACACACATGAAGGAAGAGCAGAAACCCCAAAGGCTTTACTGTGTTGACCATAGAGCACTGCAGTCCACCTGAAACAAAACATGAAAAGGCACCAAGTCTAGAAAAAAAAAAGCCAAACAAATATATTTAGGATAAAACCTTCTACTTCTATTGTATCTTGTGTGTACACATATGCATGAGTGGCATGTGTGGAGGCATATGTGTGCATGATTGTTTGCAGGAGGGAAGCACAGATGTATGTGTGAAAGTCAGAGGACCATATCTGGTGGCAGTCCGTGCCTCCTCCTCCCTCTTCTTGTGCCCTGTTAAATCTGGCCTGAAGCGCCTAGGAATCCTCCAGTCTCCGCTTTGCATTTTGCCCTAGGAGCACTGGGTTGACAGATACCCTACTTTTCATGGGCCCTGGGGATCTGATCTCAGGTCCTTGCACTTAGGCAGCGATCGCTGAGTCCCCTGAACCACCACAGCGAAACCTTTAAACCAGGGATAAAGAGTGTGAGCCTGAGGGGACAAAAGGTTTGACCCTGAAAGTAATGGGCTCCAGTCTCTCCCAAAAAGACTCAAAGAGAGATGCGGACTATGATTCCTCTCAAGACAGGTCTGCACACTAATGTCCTCCCCCGTGGGAGACAGTGTGACATTCTGCATTACTGAATGCTGGTGTTAGGGTGAGGACTGACATGCATGGAGTCCCCAGTCACCCTACTCAGCTTCTGAGACACGTACCCTAGCCCCAAATTGCATGGCTCATACCCATCACCACCCTCCCAGCCTCAGAGAACCTCCCATTGTCCTTTGTCTCTTCGAGGCTAATTGTCAACTTTATAACACGGGAAAATTTAATCACGTGAGTTTGTCATCTTTCCAGCTCTAAGTCAGTGAACACAGGGTTCTGTGTCCCCTCCACAGAGGCTGTGAAATCTCTCCTCGGAGGTCTTGAACGTGGGACACATTCCAGCTGTCTATAGCGATTCACATAGGGAGGTCTCTGTGCTGGTGTGGGGGCAGCAACAGAGATTCCCCAGGTCCCAAGGGTCTGATAAACCCATCCCTGTAGAGTCTTCCACAGAGGCCAACAGAGAACACGTTCTGTAACTCAGAAGGATGTCTCTCTTAGTCCATCCCCTAATGTCCCCCTCAGCTCTGGTTTTAAAGGCATACCCTTCCAGAGATGTTCACACACCACCCCAGAGACTCAAGGAGTCCCAAGCGCCCGTCCAGACAGGTGGTCAGCTCTAGAGGAACTCTTCCTAATTGCATAGTAAAATGAAAGAACAGAGCGGCCATTTAAAATCTGCCACCACCGCCGCTGCTGCCGCCGCTGCTGCTGCTGCCGCCGCCGCCACCACCACCACCGCCACCACCACCACCACCCCCTTTAAAAGCTTCCTTTTCTTTTTGGCTCATTTATGAAACATTCGCTCTGTGATTTTCTGTAGAAGTTTCACAAAGATTCTTGAGAAACTTTGACAAGGCTTCCCAAGCAAGACCATGTGGAACTTTCTAGAAGGCAGCTGCCAGGACCTGCGTTGCCATGCCAACTGCCCAACCAACAGAGAGGGAAAGCCGGGATCGCAAGCCTGTGCTAACCTGACCGGTGTGAGAGAAAGATAAAGCAATAGAGACCTGCAGCCTAAAGCTCGCTTCTTGTTTCTGGCCCTCCAGCATGAACTCATAGCTCCATACTGCTTTCGTTTTTTAAAATCGTAGTTTTAAAGGTTCGCATTGAATGGCAGTTTTCTGGGGATGTACATCATGCCGTCACCAACAGTTCAAGTCTCCATGGCGATTCCCTCATGCACCTATTTTACATTTCCTTTCGCTGGGATCCCTTCTCCCCTGAGAAGGAAGAGGAAATTCAGGGTTTGTGCATGGATTCTATATTCTCACACTTCAGTCCTGTACTGAAGTCCAATGCTGAGATTTACTTGTGGGTAAAACAAAACAAAAATAAGAGGCAGTCAGGACCCAAGGTAACCAAATCGAAAATTCATCAGCCAGAAAACCGTGAGTACCCCAAGATGCCCGCTAGAGGGCACTGTAGTTTAAAAAAAAATTTCCAGAGCAAAGTCAAAACCCCTAATTTGGGTAAACATGAGTCATTTTATTAGCACTGCCCAAAAGGAACTGTTTCTGAAAAAATGAAATGTCACTGTTTCTCAGACTTAGCAAAACTATTTCATAAGGCACGCCTGGAAAAAAAATCATTTTCTGGCCGCAGTAGCTCGAAAGTAGCTGACTCAAGTGTGCAGAATTGGCCCCAAGCTAAGGGCAGTGTGGATGTGATCCAGAAACCCGAACCAGCCCAAGATTGCGCCAAGACTTCAGGCCCGAGATAACACGAGGGGCTTGTAAATGTCAGATCCGTGCCTCCGCCCAGGTGACCCTCTGGCCACCCCCACCCCACCTCTGCAGAGACTTGAAAACAAGATGTAGGCAAGGCACAGACACGCGAAAGACTTCGGAGCGGCCGACGTTTAATTTCATAATGGATCGCACGTTGCCAGCTGCAGCTGAGTGAGGACACAGCCTCCTTGTGGAAGGGGTCGCTGTGAGGAGACAAAGGTCAAGGAGGCGCTTTCCTTGTAGCTGAAGCAGATGGATGGGAAGAAAGGAAGAGCGCCAGAGACCAGGAACGCAAGCTCCGATCAGAGACCAGAACCACATGCTCCAATCAGAGACCAGGAACGCATGCTCCAATCAGAGACCAGAACCACATGCTCCAATCAGAGACCAGGAACTGCATGCTCCAATCAGAGACCAGGAACGCATGCTCGGATCAGAGACCAGAACCACATGCTCCGATCAGAGACCAGGAACGCATGCTCCGATCAGAGACCAGGAACCGCATGCTCCGATCAGAGACAAGAAACGCATGCTCCTATTCACAGTCCAAAGCGGCTGACTGTTTTCTTCATTAGTCATTTTCAAAACATATAGATTATTCACTAAACTAAAAATAAATTCCTAGCCTAGGAGTTGAACACCCAAGGGCTAGGGCAGGGCAAACGGAAGCCAGGACAGAAATGTCCTGCAAAGCTCAGCCTATTTGCGCTTGAGGATGCGGCAAATCTTGCTGCAGGCGGGTCTTCCCTGCCCTTGGAGGCAATGGTCTCCCAGAAAACTTCCCAATGCCTGGGGCCAAGGGAATGTTTCTGTACACTAGGTCAGAGCTGTGGTCTAGACTGCATTCCAAACTGCATCAACATCCCAACTGGCCCTTCCTGTGAGTGAGGTGTTACTTAGAGGGTTTTAGTCGATGTAATAAAGTTAAAAGGAGGTCAGAGACAGTCCTGGTCCCCTGTGACTGATGGCTTTCTGAACAGAGGACATTTGGGGAAGCAGAGCAGCATGCCATGGAGCAACAGAGGCAAAGACTGGAATGGCACGTCTATAAAACAGAAGCTACCAAGGGCTGCTGACAGCCCAGCAGTCAGGAGGAAAGAGCTGACATAATGCTGCCTGAGAGCCTCTGGAACCAGCCCTTCTCATGTCTTGACCTAGACCCCTAGCCTCTGGAACTGTGAGAACGTTTGGTTGTGTTGTTCAAGCCCCCTAGCTTGTAGGATTCATTCTAGCAGCCCTAGAACACGATCGCTGAAGTCAGGAAAAGTCAGCGGAATTGAGGCACCCCTGTGAAGAGACACTAACCTAGGGTCCTGGGAGATTCTCTCTCCCTGTCTCCCCTTGTCTCTATTCAACCCCAGTGGTTTTCAACTAAAAGTATTGCTTTTAGTTCTTTCCAAGTGAACTGCTCTGGGTGATTTCTGGAGCCATGTGTGTTCCTTTGCAGGTCTCCTTAAAGACGCACAAACTACACAGTCCGGTGGGCATTTGAAGCAGCTGTGCTCCCTTGGGTCACCCAAAGCATTCGCTGTGTTTATTTCCCTGTTCTTCATGATGACAAAGAGGGAAAATAAGAGAAAGGTATTTACACTGTGGCTATAGGTCATTGGCAGGACGGCTCCCTAGCAAGTGTGTGGTTCCAGGTTCAATCTCAAGTCCCACCATCTTACAGTGGGTGAACAGAGTTAGGAAGGCAGGTCCCCCAGCTCCCTGTATCACACAGTGACATTCTATTCTTAATTTCGACTTACAAAAATGAATAAATGTTCCCAAGTGACAGCCAATAAGCAGCTGCCTCTAGGAGCTCTTTTGGCCACCTGAGGCCTTTGCTTGGTGACAGACGGCAGGCAGATGTACAGGGGTCCCTGAAGACTCAGTGGAGTTGAAGAATCCTTCTTGTCTCACATCATTAGTCGATCCTCCTGGACTCACATTTGCCATTGGGTCCCAATTGCCCATCACATGTGGCAGGTAGGTGTGGCACCATTGTAACTTAAAAGCTGAAGGTTGTACCGTATGGCCTGTGTGTGAAGTAGACTATACCATCCAGGGTTATGACAGGAATCTACAGCGTTCCCAGAGGGGCAAATCCACCATCCTATCAAGGTATTCCCTAGAATGTACTTAGAGTAGATAGCTTAGGTTTCTATGAAATCATAAATCTCAAACAGAATAGTCCAAGGACACGACCATGTTGTGCTTCTTAGAAGAATTTCTCTTTCTGCCTATTCCGTTCTGCAGAAAAGTCGCTCCACCCCCAGAGCAACTGGAAGGAGCGGGCACCACAGAGCTAAGTCTTGTCCCCTGATGTCCTGGCTCCACCTGGTTTTAGCCAGTTTGTCTAGCCTTATCTCTGTACTGCGGTCACTCAGAACTTCGTAGCCGGTGCTTAGCATCCCCTCTGCCAGTGGCACTTTGTCTCTGAGAGGAGTCCTGCCTTAGAGGTCTGACCCAAACTAGGACACTATCCCTAGTAATGGCATCTCAAGTCCCATGTCCTTGTGGGCTTCTGCAGGCCTGCAACACACAGGCATTCCTAAACGTACGAAAGAAAATTCGGGAGAAACTGAAGAAATTCATAGAAATACAGACCTGTGCTGAGTTTTCCCACAACTCACGGGGCCTCTGTCATTTCTCATCCAAAGCCAACACACGATTCAGAGAGTAAAAATCTCAATGAAAACTGCCATCTCGCCTTCTCCCTCAAGCACACGCCCTGCACAGCTCACCCGGTGTGATCAAAGGCATCTGTGACCTAAGGCCTCGTCTCCCGGTGAGTGGGTGAGTGGTGGATGATCAGATCCTTCGCATGTGATCGAGCTTGGGGGTTCGGAAAGTAGCTTTAGGGAGCGGTTCAACCCCATACAATCCCATATGATGGAGTCATTACCAGAACTACGACCACAGAATAGACTGTGCCACTTAGGCTAGGTGACTCACAGACTCATCATAGCCTCTGCTGATCTCAGTG
This sequence comes from Arvicola amphibius, assembly GCF_903992535.2. Classification (NCBI taxonomy): domain Eukaryota; kingdom Metazoa; phylum Chordata; class Mammalia; order Rodentia; family Cricetidae; genus Arvicola; species Arvicola amphibius. Next base: position 12,302,614 of record NC_052049.1, on the reverse strand, counting down.
AGAGCAAACTACCTGGGAGGATTGATGGTGCAGGGCGCGGCCATACAAAGAGAAGAATGCAAGGGACAGGAGAGAATTGCTACCAGCAGGGAGAAGAATGAAGACGCCTGTGGGGTCAGGTAATCTTTAGAAAGTAGGAGAGCTGTGTGTGGGAGCTGCAGGCCCTGGGAATAAGGAAGGCAAGAGCGCTCATGGGAAATGGTTGTGCTGGGGGTCATTCGGTAAGGACTTTTGTCACCAAGGCTGGCAACCCGAGTTTGATCTCCAGAACCTTCATGGTAGAAGGGGATGATAACTCCTGCAAGGTGTCCTCTGGCTTTCACACGACCACCATAGCTTGTATAGGTGTGTACGCGCACACACATGCGCGAGTCCATACACACATCAAAATAAATAAATGGTAAAAAAAAATTAATAAAGTTGGATATGTAAGTCAACAGAACGTGGGAGATTCCTCAGATGGTGGTCAATTAAGATGGGAGGCGAGCAGAGCAAATATGGTAACAGTTGATGCTGCTTGAGTTACACCCAGCGCACACAGGACACGTCACATGTATCTTCTTGTCCAACCCTCCGAATACTGTGTCATAGGAAGTTCCTGTGAGCCCCATTTCACAAAGGAGCTTGCAGACCTAAAAACATTAAGGAAATAACCAAAAGTTGCACAAAATCAAAATCAAAATTGGAGCTCGTCTCAGCTGTGGTAGCCAGGGTAGATAGCACGCGTGCACGCGCGTGCGCGCGCGCGCGCACACACACACACACACACACACACACACTTCACCACCACTAATTGAATTGGAAGTGATGGGAACTAGTCACCAGAATCTCACACAGTGAGGGAGAAGGGATACAAGGCGAATCACAAAGCATGAAAGACTCAACAGAGCACACACAATGCCAAAACAAGGAGCATCGTAGACAGGAAGCGACCATGGATTGTTGATATAAAGCACCTACCCAGCCCAGAGGAGAAAATTTGGTCAAAGAGAAAATGGGAAGAGTCCACAGTATCCGGACTTCAGAGAGAATGGGGACAGACAGGGGGTTACTCCCCAAGGAACAAAAAACCCAGCTGGATGACTGAGGAGCAAGAGCACCAGGAGTCCCTGGGAAAGCAAAGGAGTGACAGCTGAGGGACGGCAGAACTCCAGTGGTCCTGGAGGTGGGGGGCCAGGGATGAGCAGGCCAAGTACAACTCTCCAGCCCCCTGGGTCCCTCAAGAGTCCTGTTGTTTCCCTGTCCCTTGAGATGGCAGGACACTGCAGCACTCAGGGGTCAGTGGGTGGGTACCAAGGCAGAGGAGGAATGGAGGGGGCTACAGGCTCAGGGAAGAAGGAAGGAGCATTGATCCCCATGGCTGGTGGGATCTGCCAAAACCTCATAGGAGCACTAGCTGCTCTAGGAAGCTTACCCTGGTGCGGCAGGAGAGGCAAATAGTCTGCCTAGAGGACATTCCTCTTAGCCCTGGAAAATCCAAAACAGAACCATTTGCTTCAAGTGTGGTCAAGCCCGCTGCTTATTTGGAATAGGTAGGACAAGGCGCTCCCCACAAAGAGAAGGACCTAGTAATTACAATGTCAAAAGCCTCAAGCTGGATCCGCAGCCCCTGGGTAAGGTAGGAAGTATGTGGCAGCCACATGAGTCATCTCAGGCCCACGGCTTTGGGTCTGTTCTTCTGTCTCCTGCCTGTCTGTCTGGTCAGATTTTGACTTGGGCACTGTCTCACTCACCCAGCCACTAACTGTGTATCACAGACTTTCCCAGTCATCTTGTGCTCCTGCCTGCTGGGACTGAAACATGGTGAAACAGTTTGTGGGAGTGGTTTGAAGGTTCCAGGAAAAGGCTTTGTAAAAGAGTCTCCAAGGAAAAAGCTCTTAAAAGACGCGGCCCTATTCCACTCTCTCACAAGTGGAGAGCCACCCCCTGTCAGCGCCACTGCCCCTGAGAGAGAGAAACCGAGCGTTCCTCACACCCATTCCTTGCCTGTTCCTTTTTCTTCTTTGTTTTGTTGATGTTTGTTTGTTTGTTTTCATTTTTTCTGGGCCATCCCTGGACCCAGATTTGGAAAGAAGGAGCCATTTTTAAGGGAAATGAAGCAAAGATTTGCCCCCATAAGCAGGTCTATCTCAATTTGGAAGTGGTCCCTCGGGGCAGATGGGTCTGAATAACTGTGAGGGATTCCAGGGTTCTAAGATAGCTTTGACCTCAAGGAATGAGAGTAGCTCATTTTTATCTCTGTATTTAATACAGGCCCATGCTGTCTTTCATAAGGAGTGTGGGTCACCTTGTGTCACTGCGGTAAACTACGACCCTGACAAATTGGGTTTTCTTGTTATTGCAAGTGTCAAGCATATACAACAGAACAGAGGAAGAAACTGTTAGTCTCTGGGCCAATCATCCTGTTTCAATAGCCAGGAAGCATCCACACACTGTAATAACTGTATTCAGCAGACCTGGGAAGGAAGAAAGGGATGGGAAGAGGAGATGGGGAGGGAGGGAGGGGACAGGGAAATGGGGAGGGAAGAAAAAGAGCCAAGCTCATTGCAAGCTAGAGCATGCTGCCTGCTCCCACCATGTTTGTTCTCGTGTTTCAGCCCGCACTGAAATAGTTTTTAATAAAAATTACACACTATTCATTTGGCAGACCTCCTCTAGCCTAATCATTTCAATTAAGACTTCAGAGAAATCATTAGGAGCCCCATTAGCAGGCAGTCCGTTTCGTTGTAACTTATTCCGAATACGACTCGAAAACAAAGCTGACTGTTTATGCCAAGATCCCATTTTGCTTGTTGGGGTTTTAACCTCATGCAGCAAATTCCAGTAAGACGCTTAGAAAGGTCCAAGCCAAAGAAATGATGGCAGGGGTGGGAATGGTGAGGGTGAGGGGCAGAGGGAGGGAAATACACATTCCAGAGATTTCAGAAAACTCCGGCCAAGCCAGGGGGGTGTCCACTGCAGAGTGTTTAAAGATAAAGGCCCACGAGGAGTCATTTTATCACGAGCCAATGGAGACAGTTCTGGGGACAGCCCAAGGTATCGGAACTGGCCTCTGTTTGGGGACAGGGAGCAGATGTTGGCCGATACATTAGAAGTTTTGCTAATGTAGAACATGGGGTTCCTCCTCCCCGAGCTTCCTCCTCCCTCTGCACCTCGCCCTCCTCCTTCCTCCTTCCCTCAGCGTTTTCTCTCCCTTTATTATCTTGTTTTAAGAGCATGCCCTGACTTAAAAAGAACAAATTACCATTTATGTTAGCCGTGCCTCCAGTTTCAGGGGGTCGTTAGAGGGCGAAACTGAAAGGGAAAAGGACCAACAGGGAGCGCCAATTTTAGCTCATGGTCGTGAAGCCGTTCATTATGGGATCCGGTGAACTCAGACGACCAACCCGAAACCCTGTCCACGTCTGCAGCTACAAGCATAGGTTTTACAAGATATTGGTCGGGGCCAATGAGATCTTGGCCAGCAAGGTCTCCACCTCCATATGGAATCCTCCCTGAAGTAAATGCTTATGGCAGATCTGTCTGCAACGAATACAGACCCTGGGAAGATGGATGGCTACAAAGTGCCTCCCATCTCTTTCTCTCTCTCCCTTCTCACCACCCCTCTCTCTACCTCATGGTTGATGTCTCAATACGTAAGCTCTCAGCTTCTGTTCCAGTGCCATGCCTGCCTGCCTGCCTGCCTGCCTGCCTGCCTGCTCCCGAACGTGATGTCACGGGCTCACCCTCTGAAACTGTAAGCCCCCAATAAGCCCTTTCTTCTGTAAACTGCCTTGGTCATGGTGTCTTAGCACAGCAATAGAAGAGTAACTAGGCACTTGTGCACCCTCGCACACTGATAAGTGCATATAACAAACACATACATACAACACATAATAAACACACCCAGCCTTGTTTGTTAACAGTGAGGGCAAAGGTCACCCTCTCCAGAGACCACAGCTTGGGATGCGTGGTCTTGCAGCGACTGTAAGTTCCAGGGGAGATGTGGGATTTCCCGCTGTATACTGTGATTACCATTAATGAATAAAGGAATTGCTTAGGGCCTATAGTAGAGCTGTAGGGAAAATGAACGCTGAGAAAAAGAAGGGCAGATTCAGAGAGAAGCCATGGAGCCACCACTGGAGACAGATGTGCTGAAACTTTGCTGGTAGGCCACAACCTCGTGGTGATGCACAGGTTAATGAAGATGGGTTAAATTCATATGTAAGAAGCTAGAGTTAATGGGCCAGGCAGTGATTTAAATAATACAGGTTCTGTGTGGTTATTTCAGGGCTAAGCAGCCGGGAACCAACAAGCTACACAGGACAACTTTTCTTCAGTTCTCAAGCCAAGAGAAGACTGGATGTGTTTCCCAAGGTCAGAAGGCACCAGGAGCCACTAAACCACATCAGGGGTGAGGGGGAATGGCTTTTACTCTCACAGATTAAAATCTAGGTCATGTGACCATGGGAAATCCATTTGATTTCTTCTCTGACCTAGAAAAGGGAAGACCTGTGTCACAGACCCCTATAAAGATGGAATGCTTTAATACTATTAAAATGCCTGATTTAAGGACTACATCACAACGTTAGCACGCTCCTTCCAAAAATACTATCATTTCAAGCATCAAGGAATCTGGGAAGCTTGCCTTTCTGGAACACAAGTTAATAGTTGAATCCAAAATATCTCACCATAACTCATCACTCATCAAAACATGGCAGGCATACGAATTTGGGTGAGTACTACCAGAAACACTTAGGAGCTAGAAGTATCACCCAGTCTATTGTTTTCATTTTTATCTCTCCCATATTTGGTCCGAGTTATTTATAACTAAAAGAAATGGCATCCGTTAAGCCAAGTTAGGAGGCTGATGGCTTTACAAAGTTTGTGTTGCTAATTAAATTAAGGTGTGTAGCATATCAGGGACAAATACTGGGCTCAGGAAAATATCTCCTTGGATCCCACGTTCCTGTGCTTCACAGGCTAACTGGAAGGCGCTTGCAGGTGTGGGCAGGCCTCCTTTCCCTGCCAGGCAGGGATGCTGGCACAAGGAAGGCAAGGGCCCAGAGATCCGTGGCAGAGCTGAGAGATGCCTCCAGCGACTGGCCTTCCCAGGCCAGGCTGTGATGTCAGATGACTCAGGAGAGTGATGAGTCAGAAGATGCAGGTTTAAGAGCTGATTCTGCCGTGGCTCACATCCCACTAGAAAGTGGCTTAATATCCAGCTTCGTATGCTTCTGTGAGGAACGGGACTGTGACATCTCACCTATTTGTCTTGAAGCTTCAGTACAAAGGTGATGCTGGGAGGTTAGACAGACTGAAAAGACTCAGAAATATAAAACTCTAATCGGGTGCTCAAGCCAATTACTTTGCCTCCCGGGAAGAAATGTCATAAGCTTGTATCCCCCATGTTCTGCATACAGGACATACTCCGTAATTCTGAGGGAAGTGGGGATGAGGATTGTGCTAAGCACAGGCCCAGGGACTCTCCACAAGATTCTTCCTCTGGAATTAAGTCTTCATGGTGCTGTTGATGCTCTCACCCCAACCGAGCCTATCCTGAATGTGACAGCCTGCCAGGAAGAAAGATATTTGATAAAGACATTCCCTTTGGCTCTCAGACCATTGAGTGAATGGCTCCAAGGGACCAAAATTTCCTCAGGAGGCTCAGGCTGGCAGGAGGAAAAGGTTGAAGCCTGGTACCCAAGGAGTAGCTTGTCTCCCTGGAAGAGATGAGCCGGCAGACCACCTTCCAGGAGAGTGTCGCTGAAGCGGTGGTGGCTGGGGGACATCTTGACCAGCACTGCTTAGATGTGAGCACCTCTAGTTCTCTACCTAAGCCTCATGTCAGGACCCGGAAGAGGAGTGTGACGACACTAGACCTCTCTTTTCATCTTCTCAACATGGCTACGCTGAATAAATATCCTTTCTATGCCTTTCACTATGACCTGTGTTTTCAGTTTTGTTCGTCGATGATAATAAGTAGGCAAGCCTACCTTTAATAATGGGCTCATCGGGCCCGGCAGAGACTCGGAGAGTAACACGTCCATGACTCATGCAACAGGAGCACCAGCTAAGGAGAAGGTGACTGAAAATGGGTGGAGGAAGGCTCACCACAGCCCAGGACAGAATCCTGGCAACTTTGAAGAGGGAGAATGACTCCTACAACTGCTTCAGGTAGGAGGCAGTCTCATGCCAGCTCACTGCATCCCATGCTATTGAGCAAGAGCTCTCTCAACAACATCTGTTTTGGTTCATGTTTACCTCCCACGGAGCTGAACATTTCCACACTTTTGTAAGTCTAGATGTGAAACTCAACTTATCATTGAAATACGACATCAGGTCATCTTAAATGCTAACAAAAGACAGTTGGAGATACTGGGGACACCCAGCCTCTGACTGTATGAGAAGAAAAGAATGCAGAAGGACTGAGCACAGACAGCATCCATTTAGATGCTGTATCTTTGGGAAGTTTGTTCTGACCTTTGGAAAAAGTTTTTTGTTTGTTGTTTGTTTTTGTTTTGTTTTTCCAGATTTGAGATAAATGGGTTGATGCTAGGGGACAGGCTGAGCTTGCTAGATAGGACACCAGTGGAATCCTCTTGTGGGTCCCACCATTTGGAACTGTGACATCCATTGCCGTCCCTGGCCTTAAATGACTTTTCCTTTCTTTGACATTGAGATGGTTCCTGACCCACAGCTATAGTGAATCAGCCCATGGCAGAGGACTGAGTTGCTTAGGTGCTGAAATAGAGCCACTTTCAAAATCCCCAGTATCACTGAGCACGTCTGAGGCTCCCATGTAGGAGACAGATGTGACCTAATGTCACTTCAAACAGAAGTTCCTGTGCTTATCTCACTTAGCAAGAACTTTAGAGACACGTGAACAGGACTGTGCAGCTCTCTGTAGTCATCCCTGGCCTAGAAGACAGTGACGGAGTGACCAAAAAGGGCAGAGTCTTGGTCACATCTCCCTGAGTTTAAGTCCTGTGCTCGTGGGTTATAAAGATCCCATGAGTTATCTGCTACCCCAGCCTCAGTTCCTCCTCTGTCCATTAGACAGAATAATACCTCTCTTGTGGCTTTGCTGTTAGCATTAAGTTGGCTAAGTCATCTAAGTGTTTATCTAGAACTTGTTAGGGATTAAGTACCTCACAAATGCTGTTCTTAACGCTTTTATCTGTTTATAGCTTCTGCTTAGCACTGTGAGACAGTCCCAAAGCAGCAACCTTGCATGGGGCACGTGACAATGAGCACACCCAGAAACAAAGTAAGGCACAGAACAGAACCGGCAGGAAGTGATGGTGGCCTGAGGTTCTGGGCATTTCTCTCCTTCAACAGGAAAGAGTCTTCCCCAGATCGCTACCTCTCACTATGGGAACCTCTGTTGGCTTGCATGGTAATTTAAAAGCTTATTCTTGGGGCTGGAGAGATGGCTCAGAGGTTAAGAGCATTGCCTGCTCTTCCAAAGGTCCTGAGTTCAATTCCCAGCAACCACATGGTGGCTCACAACCATCTGTAATGGGGTCTGGTGCCCTCTTCTGGTGTGCAGGCATACACACAGACAGAATATTGTATACATAATAAATAAATAAATAAATAAATAAATAAATAAATAAATAAAAGCTTATTCTTGGCATGGGGATGCAATTATCATGGTTTAGACTCCCTGTGCTATGTAACACGATAGCCACCAGCCATATGAAACATTTTCTATTTCATAAGGTTTTGTGTGTGTGCATGTGTGTATGTCTACAATGCAGGAGTTTGTTTGTTTGCTTGCTTGCTTGTTTTGGAGACGAGTTTTTTTATTAATAAAGATTTATTTTGATTTTATACATGTGGGTGTTTTGCCTATGTGTATGCATGTACACCATATATGTGCAGTTTCCATGGAGACTAGGAGAGGGTGTTAGATCCCGGGGAACTGGAGCTACAGGTGCTTACGAGCTGCCATGTAGGTGCTGAGAGCTGAACCTGGGTCCTCTGTGGGTGTGATGCTGTGAGATCAGTGGGTGTGATGATAGTGTGAACACTGAGTGTGAACACGGTCTGCAAACGAGAAGGCCAGGGAAGTGCAGGATACATCCCTGGACTCAGGCTTACCACACTGGCCTCTCTGCCTCTGCGACAGCATCTCTGCACATGAAGCCAGCTGACTGAATTGCTGGGGAGGGGGGCGTAATCAGGAAGAATGATTAAGATCCCTTCCACCCAAATCTGTTTCGGTAACTAAAGGGGGAAAATAATGCTTTTTACTGCTTACATCCTGGACCTAACGTGGTAATAAGATTCTGTAAGTTACCATGTTGACCATTTTTATGATCGTCCCATAAAATTTAGCAATAAAAATCAATTTCTGCCTCACGTAATCACTGTGAGGTAAAGTCTATCACATGCCAAGGCCCCAGGGAAGGATTATAGATTTGCCTGAAAAATGCAGCAGTGGGAGCATCACTGTCTTACCCAAAGACCCCGGCAGCAGTACGAATCCCCAGGGCACCTCAGATATGTGGTATGCTGGCTGGCGGTGGCAACTGCACAGCTGGAGCAGTAATAACAGCTGGTGTACAGTTATGCACAACTACATGGGGTCTGCAAATGAAAGGCTAGGATTGTGTCCAGACACCCTAGTGCCAACGCGGCACTCTGCCGGACTTTCTTGTCACAGCTCTAGATTAGCAAACCTTTTGCAGATGTGTCAGGATAATGATTCTTGAATGCACGCACACATCAGGACCATCTGGAAAGATCTGACACACACCTGTCATTCCAGCACTGGGCACTCAGGAGGCAGGGTCAGGAGGAATGTGAGTTCAAGGTCAGCTTGGGATGCATAGTGAGTTCCAAACTATCTGGATTACATAGGAAACTGTTGTCTCCAAAGTAAATGTTTTATGAATATCCAATCCATAGTTAAAACTGCTTTAAATTTTTTTTTTAAAAAAAAAAAATAAGGTTTGAGGGGCTGGAGAGATGGCTCAGAGGTTAAGAGCATTGCCTGCTCTTCCAAAGGTCCTGAGTTCAATTCCCAGCAACCACATGGTGGCTCACAACCATCTGTAATGGGGTCTGGTGCCCTCTTCTGGCGTGCAGGCATACACACAGACAGAATATTGTATACATAATAAATAAATAAATAAATAATAAAATATTTTTGAAAAATAAGGTTTGAACGATATATTACTTTAAATTCAATTGGCAAAGTTCCTACGCCTCTCTCATTTTTAATTTTTTTCATTACACTGACTTTTTAAAAAAGATGCTTAGGGGTGCTAGAGAGATGGCTCAGCAGTTAAGAGCATGTACACCTCTTTCATAAAACCCAAATCAGGACTCAGAACCCACATCAGGCAGCTCACTGGATCTGACATCATCTTCTGGACTCTGAGCTTCCCTGCTCTCACATGTACATACAGACACACATGCATTCACAGCTTTGAAAAAACAGTAAAATAAATATTCAAAATAATTTAGAAGATTTGTGCATTTAGGGCTGGAGAGATGGCTCAGTGATTAAGAGCATTGCCTGCTCTTCCAAAGGTCCTAAGTTCAATTCCCGGCAACCACAAGGTAGCTCACAACCATCTGTAACCAGGTCTGGTGCCCTCTTCTGGCATGCAGGCATACATGCAGACAGAATACTGTATAATAATAAATAAATCTTTTAAAAAAAGATTTGTGATTTACCTGTATTTATGTGTATCATGTGAATGCAGTGCCTTCAGAGGCCAGAAAGGGTCATCAAATCCCCTAGGACTGGAATTACAAACAGTTCCGAGCCAACATGTGGGTGCTGGCAACTGAAGATTAGTTGTTTTGGCAAGAGCAAGTGATCTTAGCTGCCGAGCCGTTTCTGTAGACCTGCACTAATGTTTAAAGCGATGGAGCCAGACAGAATGCCTACAATCTGTATGCAGCTGATAGTCTCTTCCGGTATCACTTATAGTGTTTCCAAGGAGAGTAATACGGATTAAACTCTAAAGGCATAGATTAAGGAAAAGCATTTGGCCAAAGTCTAACTCACAGCAAATGGGGCTTACATCACAGTAGACTGTATATTCCATAGTTACATAAACTATGGGTTGTCGCCTTCTGTTTAGTCCCACGTACCTGAATGTACTGAGTGAGTTTTACTCTCTGATGAAGGAGGTGGCTGGCCATCCTATCTCTCCCCTACATTGTTGGGGTTTTTTTTTCTGTTTGTTTTCTTTTTCTGTTACAGTAGTCTCTGAGAGCACTGAAGTTGAATATCAGGGCTCTGTTGATACCCATTAAGCTCCTGGTCAAAATAATGGAATCTGCCTCTAGCTCTGATGGAGTCACAGCATTCTGATCTGCTCCAAATATTAGAATAATGCATAGCATTGTCTCCTCCTCTCAGAGTCAACCCAGATGGACCTGTCAATCGACTGGCCAGATCACTCCTCCGGAAGGCTGATTTACCAAAATTCATGCTAAGAGATGGAAGGAATAATCCCTGGGATGAGACCACATACATTTGCAATTAGCAAAGAACATGCCAAGCAATACTCCATGTCTTGTTTCCCTAGCAAAATTTCTTCTACTTTTAGCATCCATCAAGGACACTTGTCTACAATAATTGTTGAAACTTCTTAATCAGGGCATTTTTACATACAGTAAAAAAATCTATCCTTCTATTCTGTATAGTTTAGCAAGTCTTGAAAAAGACATATATTTGTTTAACCATGGCAACCATTAAGATACAACACAGTTCCCTACACCCCCTCAAACTCCCATGGTAGTTCACCCCTCCCCCAGTTCTAGCCCAGACAGTTGCTGGTCTGCCTTCTGTCCCTTTAGGTTTGCTTTTTCCAGAACAACACATAGCTGAAATCAAATGGTACGTGAGCTTTTGAGTCTGGTTTCTTTCACTTAGCAAGATGCATTCTTGATCCATCGATGTTGCTAGGGTCTGCAATTCCTTCATGTTGCTCAATAGTACCTCATCATGAGCACTGCATTATTTATTCCCTGAGAGGTACTTGAGCTGCTTCCATTTTTTATTAGTTATGAATAAAATCATAGAAATGTTTTGATTCCTGCCTCATGTGAATATAAGTCCTCATTTCTCCTAGGTAAAAAAAAAAAATCTTTTTTTTTAAACAATTTAAAAATGAGATTTATTTTGTGTGGGGTGGTGTAGTGTCCATGCAGAAGCCAGAGGACAACTGTGTGGATTTGACTCTCTCCTTCCCCCAAGTGGATTCTGGTGATCAAATTCAGATCATCAGGCCTGGTGACAAGTGCTTTTCTAAAAAAAAAAAAAACAAAAAACTCCAAGCCTTCTATCTGGCTCTAATAGAATAGCTTTATTAACTGCCTGAGGGTAGCTCAGTGGAAGATCACTTGCCTGTGACAAACATGAAGTCCTGGATGTGTATATCTGTATGCTCACACGTAAAGTCTTACGTAATAGATTTGCGGCGTTATTTCGTAAGGTATGATGATCAGAAACGAAGTCGTTCTCCATATTAGCTACATATGTGAACTGTATAGCTGCTTTTAACAGCTAGCATCCCGTCTACCTTTCAGTTAGCACCACATGTCCCCATCATGGTGCTGTTTCCAAAGACACACTGACTGCTGACACCTCCCATGTCATTACGAATTCACAGATTTATAGTAATTATGTCCAGGAGTAGCAAGCAATTTGTTTGTTTTTCTCATTTTCCATTTCTTTCTTTTTAATAACTGTGGGTTTAGACATTTTTATCCTTCATTTTTTAATTGATAACAGCTTTTCTTTTGCTGGTCACATTATCCTGAATTTGCCTTCTTAGAAACTGACTTCTAATCCTACATGACATTGGTTGCCTTGGCTTTTGACACTTTTTTCCTTACTGGCCCAATGAGACTGTCACTCTCACCTTGAATTTGCCTGAACACAGCCTAGAAGTAGCCAGAGGCCTGACTCTTTAATGCAGTTTAGAAGCAAAATGTTGACTGCAGGCATCCTGTGGCCCCTGGGTCTTCATCATTTTTAGAATCTTTCAGCAGACACACACACCACCACCACCACCACCACCACCACCAAATGAAAACTAGGATGCGAACATTTTGCCTCCCGACTTCACACCTCTGTTGCCAGCTAATGTTAGCCTCCTACCACCTCTGAGTTTTGTTTGTATCTCTCTTTCTTCACACCAGAAACTTGGTTCTCATTAAAACTAACATATTTAGTCATTAGCTCTGTGCCCAAACACAGATTAAACCAATTTCACAGTCACAGGGCTGGCCTCTTGCTGCAAAGAAGCAGGTTGGGGGAGGGTCAGGTCCCTTGGCAGTCCTTCCTGTTCCTAACATAGGGAAGGAATTCCAGTTGAGTGCTGAGTGCCGAAGACAGTTCTTCCTCCCTGTGGTTATGTGTCCAGTTTGGTATACAATTGTGTGTTTTTGCTTCCATTTATTCTCACTGTTAGGAAGTGATATGAATATATTTTCAAAGCTCTCCAGGGTGTAGAGAGTTAAGTAAGGGGTGAGAAGAAATAACTTTCTCTCCTTCCTTCCTTCCCTCCCCCCCCTTTCTCTCTATATATCTCTTTTCCTTGTTCTGTTTCCACATATTGAAACAAGGCCTTCTCCAGCTCTCTTCCTACACCTGTAGACCTCGCTTTGATCCCACCTGTCAAGAATAGCGTTTCCCTCCTCTGAACTCCAATGGCTACTCATAACAGACATCCTGGAATGTTTGTGATTGCAGCCCTGTACCCAGGATCAGCAGATGGCTTTTCTGAAGGGCCACATGAAACTATTCCAGGCTTAGCAATCACACACACCTATGCTGAACACTTTTCTTTCTTTGATGATCTTTTATCTCCTTAACTAGCCGGATCTACACAAGATAGATGGTGTCCTGAAACACATAGCCCCCTGAGCCACAGTTCTCCAACACCTTTCTCGCATCATCCTCCTAACCCAGGTGCATTGTGGGCAGGAAAAATACCCTACCCACCCTGTGTGCCCTGCTTATAGCACAATGTGTGGGAAATGCTCATTGACTCCATGTGTATTCTGCTCTCTTACAGCATACTTAAAGGGTATTGTTTAGCACTCTAGACAGTTGTGCTGCACAAAACTAGAAAATGGTTTGTGTAAATGTAGTGTGTCCCTCATAGACAACCTGTGTGTACGCCAGGGTGCGTGCCCAGTCAGTCATTTGCCTGACGTGAGGCCCAGGGTGGCCATGAAGATGATCGTTCCAGACTTGGGTTCTTGAGACCAAACACATACTCAAAGGAGACTTCCTGGCTAAAAACGTTCAGATTTTTAAGAGAGCAGTGGGGTACTGGAATCCCGTGTGGAACCCTCAAAGTGGCTAGCAGTTGATATGAAGGTACAGGTAGGAAGGAGATCATGTCTCCAAACGCTCTTTTCAAGTTTGGCGATATTTACATGCACATAAAAATGATATCTTTGGAGAAAGTCTAAGCACAAAATTCCCTCAGGTTCCATATCTATTTTACACACATTCTGAAGACGATTCTACATGATCACATCAATGAATCAGCATTTTAGCTGTGCTCATCACATGAGGTCAAGTGGGGAATTTTCCACTTGTGTATCTAAAAAAAAAAAAAAATAGCTTTGTTAATTCAGATTAGTGATGCCCAGCCTGAATTTCATCCTTCCCTCTTTGGAGGAAGAGGCCAATGAAAGGTCTTGGAAGCTCTGGTTCCAGAAGCTACCATTCTTTCCTATCTATGTTTGAAGGTGGAGCAAGTTTAGAAAGGAAGGTACGACCTGGAGTTGGGGCCTGGGCTTTGGCACCTGCCTCTGCTAGAACTCAGAAACGCAAGTAGGGCATGATCAGTGCTGAGGAGTGTTGGGAGGTGGAAGGAACCTCGATGTCCTGGAGAGTTTACTCCCTAGACTCAGACCTCCACCCACCCCCAACAACTCACATCTGACAAAAAGACCTTTCTTTGAGGTCTTTGCCAAGGAATCTAAGGGTCCGTTTGAAGCACTTTTCTCCTAAGAAAATTTATTTCCACATGCAGTTGGGATGAAAAGTATGTGAAACCTATCCAAAACAAAGGTGCTTTACATTGTTTGAAGTCACGGTGTTGTTCTTTCCCTTGGCCTATCTTAAGCCGCATGCTATCCACGAAAAGGAGAGAGCTTCCAGGCCAGGCTATGGCTCTGAATAAGTTAATCCCTCCAGGAGTCCTTGTGACAAAAGCCGAACAGAGATCATGCCACTGCGTTTTAAGTCACAAACAAGCTAAACATCTGAGCTATTTCTGCTGTCTCTAAAATATTAAGACCAAGACAGTTGTGATATTTGTTGACATTTGTTATACTTCTGTTGAACAATTAGCCTGCAAGGATATTAACAGGAAATTCCATTCAGGAGATAAGCAGCTGTCCCTGCAAGCCTTCAGCCCGATCATGGGACCCAGAATCTTCTTTATGTGGCTTCTGTTGAATAGTCAGCATTCCTACGTGTCCCAAAGGAAATGCATTTAAAATAACTTTTATGGCTAATTTTGACTCATACTTTTGGAAAGAAAAAAGAAAAAACAGATTTTAAGGTTAATTTTTACTCCAATTGTAGTGTGTCAGCTATGAATGTTTATCAGTTTCTTTAATTGTCATATAAATTTCAAATACTAGTCTTCAACCAATAACTGACCCCAGTAATTACCAAACTGATTTGCAAGTCGGCCTTAGGAACCCAGATTTCATAGCCTCCCATTATACATTATTATTATTTTATTCTTGCAGGAAACTTCTAAGAATAACCTCTCATAAAAAATACTAAGTCTTCTATTTTTGAGCTAAACATGCAACGTAACAGTTGGATTGCAGCTCCTGAATTAGTGGGGCCACAGTTTCAAATGGCTAAAAATAATACAGCTAAGAATGACAGAGAAAAAAAGAGAAATAATATGGGTAAAAGAAATTATCAGCCTATAGATTTCAAAGACCATAAACTACATAGATATGAAAGTACACATCTATCATCAAGAATAGTTTTCAGCGGGCAGTGGTGGTGCATGCTTTTAATCCCAGCACTGGGGAGGCAGAGGCAGAAAGATCTCTTTGTTCGAGGCCAGCCTGGTCTATAGAAAGAGTTCAGGACAGGCAAGGCTACACAGAGAAACCCTGTCTCAGAAAGGGAAAACAAAGAATAATCTTTAACAAACTGCATAGGAAGTGGTTTCTCTTTACATGTTTTCTCAAGTGTTTGGAGAATCTTGTCATCAGGAGGCAACTTCTCACT
Source organism: Arvicola amphibius (assembly GCF_903992535.2). NCBI lineage: Eukaryota > Metazoa > Chordata > Mammalia > Rodentia > Cricetidae > Arvicola > Arvicola amphibius. The sequence goes on along the minus strand of NC_052049.1, from coordinate 12,287,388 downwards.
TGCAACCTAGGATTATTGGGGAGCAATTTTGATGCCCCTCATTTATGCACATTCATGGTTTTATACAAATTCCTATTAACCAATGATAGATACCCTTGTGACTACAATGTAAATCTTATCCAGTATTCTTAGCATAAAGACGCAATGGGTATTGCATATGTTGTGGTCAGCATACTGTTTGTATTGAATTACCTACAGACAGCAATAAGAAAACAATACAAACTCATCCATAGGAAATACTGAATCTTAATCACACACTCACATACAGGGCAGGAAGGACACCCCAGCCAGGTGAAGTATATTACAATAGAAAAAAAATGGCAGCTTTGTGAATGTATAGAACATTACGTTTTTTATAAAGGGGTAAGGGCTCTATCGAAGATGCATTTACAGTCCTTCACTCATGAACTCTTCCGCTGCCTCCTTCCCAAATGTCATCCCCACCTGCCTCAGACTCCTACTGCTTAGAGTCCTCTCCCCCGTCACTGTGAGACCCAACAACCTCCATCTGGCCTGCCTGCTTTGCATCCTCTGAGACACCCGTGAACTCAACCCTTCTTGGATCATAAGTCCTTATCACTAACTACTTCGAGGCAGGCATTTCCTGGATGATGTTTATTTATAAATCATCCATGTGTACCCCTGACTTTCAAGGAATGTATCAAAACTCAGCAGAATTAACATCCTTCCTTTCTTTTCTTCAAATTAAAAACTCACATGCCTTCAATTTTCTCTTTATTTCCTCATAGCCTTTTGGAGTGCAAGCCTCCTTTGCAACTTGGGCGATCCCCCTTCAAAACAGCCACCACAGTAACATTTCTGAAATAATAGGAGATCATAATTAAAATCCCGCTTTCAGTCCTGCAATTATAGTCTTCAGTTTAGACTCTGAAATGAGACCCCGGCCACTCCAGATTTCTGTCTGTGCCCACACAGCCTCAGGCCTGGCTATAAAGATAAACACACAGACACACTGAGACACAGAGCCACAGGTTGCCAGCAAGCTTAGCCAGTAAAATGCTTGCAGTTCAAACACGAGGACACAGTTCAGTACCCAGAACCCACATAATAAAAAGCCAGACAGAGTGACACACAGAAACAGGCAGATCCCTGGCTCCTGGGTCAGCCATCCTCTTCTACATGATGTGTCCCAGGCTAGTGAGAGTGCCTGTTTCAAGCCACAGGGTGGGGGCTTGGTTCCTATGGGTACCTGCATGACCATGACTTCAGATGCTCTTGCAACCGTGTAAAAAGCACCACTGGGTGTTTTGAAAAAGGCAGATCTCTGAAGCTCATTGTCCAACCTAGTAGAACTGATAAACCCCTGGTTCCAGTGAGAAACTGTATCAAAAAAATAGGGCAGGAAAGAGCAATTAAGAACAACAACAGAAGCCAGCTTCTGGCCTCCATATGTGCTCACACATGTGCGTGCACACCCATTTGCACACAGACATGTGTATGTGCCATTCACGCACACACACGTACAAAATAAAATGAATGGCACCTTAGGAAACACACCTGAGGTGAACCGCTGCCTATCACACACTGGTGGTGTGCACACATGCATGCGTTCATCCACATCCATACGCATACCCAGAGAAAGCCCAGCTGTTGAGGGAGGGAGACAGACCAGTTGGTGAAGTGCTTGTTTGACTTGAACTCAGGACATCCTGAGTTTGATCCTGAGAATCCAGCTTTAAAAAAACAAAACAGGCCAGCGGTGGTGGTACACATGTATAAACCCAGCACTCGGGAGACAGAGATGGGCAGATCTCTATGAGTTTGAGGCCAGCCTGGTCTACAGAGCGAGTTCCAGGACAGGCTCCAAAGCTGCAAGAAGGTTTTGCATAATAGAGAATTCTTTTTCTTTAGGGGTTTAGTCACTGGTAGGTTGCCCAAGCTTCCAAAGGATGGCCCCGCACATCCAATCATTTGGGAAGCACTAATTTGACTCAGTAGTTTATAGAGAAGAAGAAGAGGAGGAGGGGGAGAAGAGGAAGAGAAGGAGGAAGAAGAAAAGGGGGAAGACATGAATGTGAAATTGGGAAGTCCTGTCACACGACAGATGGTAAATGGGTAGCTTTTAGCAGGCCCCAGCCAGAGCGGCCTGTCACTCATGAATCCAAAAGGTGATCCCCAAAACACACCCTGACACTTCATATACAGGAGCCACTCTGTGGCCCTGCTTCTCGTCGTCAGCCACCTCATGCTCAACTCTCCTCTCCTTCGTGCCCATACCCACTCACCACCACTTCCCCCTCTACCACAGAGAAGTCTCTTCAATCTCTACCCACCGCTGCTGCTAGTTAACCTAGGCTCTCAGCATTCCTTGCTCCAAGAGTTAGATCTGCTTGCTCTGCCAGCCTCCGCGTTCTCCAAATAATACTTCTAGCCCAGTTATCTTCTTGGAGAAAGTTTAGCCTCCATGATTATTCCCAATTAACATATTTATTCTTTTTTTAATATTTATTTATTACTTATACAATATTCTATCTGTGTGTATGCCTGAAGGCCAGAAGAGGGCACCAGATCTCATTACAAATGGTCGTGAGGGGCTGGAGAGATGGCTCAGAGGTTAAGAGCATTGCCTGCTCTTCCAAAGGTCCTGAGTTCAATTCCCAGCAACCACATGGTGGCTCACAACCATCTGTAATGGGGTCTGGTGCCCTCTTCTGGCCTGCAGGCATACACACATATACAGAATATTGTATACATAATAAATAAATAAATATTTAAAAAAAAAAAAAAAACAAATGGTCGTGAGCCACCATGTGGTTGCTGGGAATTGAACTCAGGACCTTTGGAAGAGCAGGCAATGCTCTTAACCTCTGAGCCATCTCTCCAGCCCAACATGTTTATTCTTATACCATAAAACCAGCTCATACCCACCTACTTTTGTTCTCAAACGTGTATTTGTAAAAACCAGAAAGGTATATAACTCCAAAACATGACTATCTGCTTCAAGATATGCATATACTACTCCTTGATCCTTTGAGACCCGGGTAAAGAGTAACCTACTCCCGTGACACAACCCGTGAAAAGTCACACCTTCCCTACATATTCACAGCCTTTATGGAAACCACTTCCTTAGATGATTCATTTTTGCTTGCTTGTTCATGTGCCTACCCAGTTCAGGAAAATTACTATTGTCCCGACCAGCTCCATCAGTTCCCAGAAATAGATTTATTCTTGTGTAAAGGGTAGAGTGTGGGAGCAACCAACAAAAGCTAGAATTCTGTTTAGTTCAAGAAAGAGAATTAGATGGCTGTAGCAAGTGAGGAAGAGGGGAGCAGAGGAGTCAGGAAGGGGAAGGGAGGACAGAAATCCTTCTCAAAGCACTGGGGAAATGCAATAGAATGAATGAAAATGTCCAAGTGATTTCTCTAATAGGGGAGCTAATTGCTCTATTCTTGAGTTACATATTTTATATGTTGTGTGTACACACACACACACACACACACACACACACACACACGAGTGCCAGTATGCCATGGAGGGCAGAGAGCAATTCTTGAGAATCAGTTTTCTCCCCTACCTTGTGAGGTTCAAGGAAGGAACTCAAGTCATCAGGCCTCTAAACCTGAGCCATCGCTCTGTTTCCATTGCTCATCTTTAGACTAATTTCTCTATGCCTCTGTGACGTAACCTTCCTTTTCATCACACTACCAGCAAAAACATGCCCCATTCATCTGATTCATGTTTATTCATTCATTTATTTATTTTATGTGCATGTGTGGGTAATGCATGTGTTCATATGTACCGTGTGCATGCAAGTGCCTCAGGAGGCCAGAAGAGGGCTTTGGATCCCAAAGAACTGGAATTATACATCGTGAGCTATCACATAGATGCTGGAAACGGAACCCGGGTCACCCGCGAGAGCAGTGAGCATTCTTAACGGCTAAGGCATTTGCTCAAGCCCCTCGTGTGCATTGTGCTTTATCGGAAGGAACAAATAATCAAGGGTCATCATTTGGGTTGACTCCAAGGGAAGAATAAAGGAACAGCTGCAAGACAGAGCAGAGAACCAAAGTTCAGGGGAAGATGGAAGATGAAAACGGAAGGAACTAAACATGACAGGTACGTACAGAAAATGTGTCCATAGCTTTGACCTTCTGTTGTCTGCTGGCTGGGAAGTTTGAGCAGATCTAGTCTAGACCTCATATGGGGTGGGAATAACCTGTTGACAGCTGACGTCTGACATCACATCCTCATGCGAATCCGCTGTGTCTGGATCTCTGCCTAGTTGACATTCTAAGTGGCAAATGCTTCAAGGACAGCACCATAACTTTGGTATTTTTAGTTAAGCAGCATCTTTGCTTTATAATGAGAGGTGATATTAGTATATTACACTTCTAGCTTTAATTACTTAATGAATACCAAGAAGTTATTTGAATGAGAATGTCCCCTGTGGGCTCATGTTTGAATGCTTAGTTCCCAGTTAGTGGAAGAGTTTGGGAAAGACTAGAAATTGGGGCCTTCTTGGAAGAGGTATGTCAGTGGTTTCTAAAGCCCACACCAGGCCCAGTTCCTCTCTCTCTCTCTCTCTCTCTCTCTCTCTCTCTCTGTGTCTCTCTCTCTCTGTGTGTGTCTCTCTCTCTTTCTCTTTCTCCCTGCTGCCACATTTCCTACCATGATGATGAATTAACTCTCGAAAACTATAAGCAAGCCCACAGTTAAATTCTTTATTTCAAAAGTTGTCTTGGGCTGAGCAGTGATAGTGCACGCCTATAATCCTAGCACTCAGGAGGCAGAAGTAGGTAGATCTCTGTGAGTTCAAGGTCAGCCTTGTCTACAAGACCTAGTTCCAAAACAGCTAGGACTGTTACACAGAGAAACCCTGTCCCAGAAAAACAAAACAAAACAAAAAAGTTGTGTTGGTCATGGTGTCTCCTTACTACAATAGAACAGCAAGATCGGTAAGCAAATATTCTGCAACTGTTGATCAAAATTATTACTATCCAGAAGCACACTGTATTTTTATATTTCTTATACAATAAAATTAATTTACTTATTTTTAGTGTTTTCCTGAGGTTAAAACATTGTGTATCAATCTTTCTGCATCATCATTGGCCTTCAATTATTATTTTTTATTTTGTGTTTTTTAATTATTTAAAACAATTTTTAGAGTTAACTATATTTTGATCACATTTTCCCCTCTCCCAAGTCCTTCTCCCCGCAACCCAACTAACCTTAAATTCTTTCTCAAAACAAAACAACAAGAACAAAATGCAAAATGTACACCCCAGAACCAGGAAAAGAAAAAGAAAACCACACTCCCAAACAAAACAAGCCACCAAAATGCATCCAAATAAAAGCACGCAAAACACAACAAACCTGTGGAGTCCGTTATATGTTGTTCAGCTGCTCCTGAACGTGAGGCCTGCCCTGGAGCTGCTATTCTGCCCAGTGTCACTCCATTAGCAAAACCTGAATTTTCTCTCCCAGCAGATATAAACGACAGGTCGGCTGTTAACCTTTACCCTAGTGGCTAGGTTTTCATGCATTCATTTTTTAAAAAAGATATAACAAAAGAAAACATAAGATAAAACAAAGATTATTACATCAGAGTTGATCAAGACAAACCAACAGAAGAAAGGGGCTCAAGGAAAAGCTCAAAAAATCAGAGATTCACTTTTTCACGCACTCAGGAATCCCGTAAAAACATTAAACTGGAAGCCATAATATAAGCACAGACTCTGTGCATGCCGCCTCCATCTCTATGAATTCATATGAGCCTTGCTCAGTTGGTTCAGAGGACCTTGTCTTCTTGGTGTCCTCCGTTCCCTCTGACTCTTACACTCTTTCTGTCTCCTCTTTCATGGGGATCCCTGAGCTCTGAGAAACAGGATTTGGTGGAAACATTCCATTTGGGGCTGAGTGTTCAAAGGTCTCCCACTCTGCATAATGTCTGGCTGTGGGTCTCTATATTTGTTCCCATCTGCTGCAGGAGGAATTATTATTTATGAGCCACTCTGGATGGAGCCATTGCTGTAGTATGGCTCTTGAAAATCCTCAAAGGTCCATTGTTAAAATTTTCTGCTTCCTAGGCAGGTGATGATGAACCCTCTCAGAGGCTCCTTAAGAGCGATCTCTTAAGTCACTGGGAGGACTGTGAAGGGGGCTTGGTTCCATTCCGTATCTTTGCCTCCTGGCTCATGAAGTGCTGACACACAATCCCATAGCAATGTGGGACTTTATCAATGAACCAAACAACAAATCACAGTTGGAACCTCCAGGATTGTAAGTGAACACTAATCTTTTCTCTTTATAGACTGATTATCTCAGATATTTTGCTACAATAATGGAAAGCTAACACATCAAGATGACCTGAAGTGTAGACCCAAGGACCAACCAGGGGTTAATACTCACACATGCACTAAAAAAAAGAGCTGTACCGACATGCATATGTATAGTGTTATGGACTGAAGGGACACCTCTATAATGGGCAGGTTCTATATTTGGACATCAGGCTTTTAAAGAAGGAATTCAGTGTAATGCAGCCTCAGGCTGGACTCTAATCTGCTTTAACTGGTATTCTCACCAGAAGAGAAGGCTAGGAAAGAAGCATGTATATATACAGGTAAAAACCCATGTAAGGACACAGAAGAAGATGGGAATCCGTAAGGCTGTCTTAGAAGAGACCAATCTTACTGACGTATATGATCTTAGGCTTACAGCATCCACAACTATGAGAAAATTAATGTTGTTTTCTTAAGACTCCTGTGTGTGGTATTTGGTAATAACAAACCTAGAAAACTAATTCAGGGACCACAATTTCCAAACTAAGAATTAGGGCATGAGGCCTCACACATACAAATGATTCATAGACACAGGGACTGAAATACCTTTGATGAGAAGCCCAGTCATGCTTACTCCATCACTGCTACATAGTGTTAATTCCAAATAGAACTTTGCCTGATCTGAGGAAAATACTTCTACTTTATAACATCTAAGAGAAGAAGGTCCAATACCGTAGCTGGACATCTACCAAAACCCCGCTCAAAAACTCACGCTATATACGTGTGTTCTCTTCAGGTTGCTTGGAAAATAAACTGTAATTTAAAGAGAAAGGAGAAGAGAAACCAGACTTTTTCAGCCTCAACATTTAAGTGTGGTCTAAATTACTGTAATGTCACATGGTTCTATTTTTAGAAAAAGAAGTGAGCTAGTAATCCTGCATACGTCTATGAAGACAAGGCGTTTGAGAAAAATGACAAAGGATAAGACATTCGTAGGCTCTGAGGACAGCAAGCTACAGAATTAGAATAGACCTGGGGTGGAGCAAAAAGGATGTTTTTTAAAAAAATCTAAATATTATTCAAGATCTAAGTACAGTAAGGAATTGCAAGTTGGCCATGGTTGTTGGTACAGTGCATAATGAACAAAAAAAATTAAAGCTCTCGCTTACTAACTGCCCTCCGCTTCTCCCTCATGTGAACCCGTGTTCTTTCCTTCCTTTTCATGGACACCAGCCCCCAAATACTAAGGACTGTGTTCTGAATGTGTACCCCAAGTTTTCATGTTGGAATATAGTCCCCCAAATAGGTCGGACAGTATTTGGAAGTGCAGCAGTTAAAAAGTAAGGCGCCAATGATGACCCTAGAGTATTTGCAATGCCCCGAGCTTTCTCTGTCTCACCCCCACGATACCCTACACCAGCTCATAAAACAGCACCAAGGTCTTTCATCAGATACTAGCAGATGACAGCACCAGGGTGGTGGCCCTCCCTACATCCAGAATTCAATGACTTATGTTTTTACCTAGTCTCAAGTATTTTGCTAGAGTGGCAAAAAATGGACCAAGACATTAGGACACGGCCTACAGTGATCCTTCGTTACAGAGTGCAAGGTGCCTCTTACACAGTCTTTGAATGGGCGGTGTTATATTTATAGGAACCAGAATGAACATTATTTGCTAGGTATTAAAGAACAGGGAAAGAGCTTGCCCGTTCATGTGGAGTTAGATCTCTACTCGTATCTTATATTTTCCCAGGGAAAGAAAGAACTTGGAGAATGGCCTAGTCCACATAGTGAGTTCCAGGATAGCCAAGGATACACAAAGAGATCCTGTCTCAAAAGAAGTCTCAAGAAAATCCACTTATTCCCATAGGTTACTACCAATAGCTAATATAATGACTAACACACCTGGAAGTCGAAAATTATAAAACTAGATTACAATGTCCTCGACTGGTTCAAAGTTAACCCCTACTTCATTTTGTCAAGTGCTCCATGAATTACAGCATTACATCATTACAGCAAAGTCCTTCTGAAGCCTTACTGTACACTCCACATCCACACATTCATTGAGAACACACAGAAGTAAATCGCCTCTCTCCTGAGCTGTATAGTATGGTGACTATATTAATATATGGAATTTTACATTGTACTAGGAGGCACATGCAACCTAGAGATGATTTAAAGTATATAGGAGGATGTGTGTGGGTTATAGGCACATATTGTGCCAATTTATAAGAACTTGAGTGTGTAGATTTTGGAACCTATAGGAACTCCTGAAAATAAAGAAGTACTGTATCCAGCAAGAGTATCCCCAACCTACCCTTTATATTCTTAAATCCAGGATATTTAGCTCAGTTTAGATTTGCTGTGACTCCTAGACCCGTGGCCTTTTGTTCTGAAAGAAGAAGAGATGAATGAATGCTTTCACATCTGAGCAAATACATGTAGTCTCAACAGGGAATACAAGCCTGCCATCCACAGCCCGGACCCAGACCCATGCTTTTCCCACAGTAGGCCCTCAGTAAACACTTCCCAATGCATTCAGCCGTATCCTTCCCTCACTGGTGTCCAGCCAGAGGTGACTGCATAGGTGTTCGCATGTTCTTATGGCTAAAGACCCTAAAATAGGGAAAATGCAGACAGATTGAAAAGGAATACTGGATTGGCAGGGCCTGCTCTTCCTACCAAAAAGGAAGTCCCCTTGTGCCTGTGGGTCCCAAGAGCCCAGAGAAAACTCTAAAAAATGCTCTCAACATGAATCATTGTAATAAAAGAATTAATTCCTTCCTATCAAAAATCTGTCTTAGGACTGGAGAGACGGCTCAGCTGTCTTAAGAGTGCCTACTACAAAGGGCCTGGTTTGGTACCTATATGGTGGCTCACAACCACCTGTAACTCCAGTTACAGGGCACACTATCTTCGGACTTCCACAGGCTCCTTCACAACTCATGTTAGCACACACATAAAAACGATGAGGAAATCTTTTTTTTTTTTTTTTTTAAAGCCTACCACCTAAGTCACTCGACTGCTTCCCAAACCCTTCAGAGGTGTAAGCTCATTACCCACAGTCAGGTCCCACACAGACTGCAGTCTCTGTAGGTCCCAATAAGGAAAGATCACTGGCTTCTCCCCCAAGAGGATACAGAGGCAGAAAAGGAAGAAACCATGACTGAACAGGTATGTCCAACCTACCTCACAGGAAGCCAGGTACACAGAGGTGATGTAATGCGCTTATTCAATTACAGCTTTGCACAACACTGCATCTTCCTGTTGACCAGAGGGACTTGTCAAAGTTCATGCCTTAACTCAGGAAAGGACAGCCAGTAGCGCACAGACAGAACAGGACAGAAATGGTCAGTTGGACTGAAGAGGGAAGCCAGCAAGGCTTGTCTGCTGACTCTCTCCAGCCTCTCAGTGCAGCGTCCTCTCCTCTGAGGCTTAGACAAACCTTTCTGGAATAGGAGTCGTAAAAAAACAGGGGGTTTCTTTGCCGCTACCTCCAAGAGAGGAAAGGCCAGGCCAGGGCTTTGAGAAAAGCAAGGGGGGGTGATGGAGTTCTGGTTTCTATGGTTCTGTTTACCAGGGGAGGAAGAGCTCACATTTCTGGCTTGCCTTGGGGAAAAATGAGAAAAGAAGAGACGAAGAAGCAGAAAGTCAGGGACGTATTTTCTCTGAAATCTCTAACAACATTTTGTGAGCTCCAACACGGTAAAGGCAATCTCTAAGCATGACTGATTTCGAGGAAATGCACGTGGCAGAGAGTGAACAATAAGGTCATAGGTCACAGACCCTGTTACAAGTGGACCTTCATCTCTAAACACCGAGAAACTGACGTCTAAACCTATAGCAGATACTCACTACTTTGAACGAGTAACCCTTTACATAGAACGTCCATGTTTACGTAGAAAGCAGCCATTAGCCAGAAGCACACGGACACCAGTCTACCGGAATAACTGTCATTTTGCTTACACTCAGTTGTGTGGCTCGCATCCTTTCTGCTATTGCTAAAGAGGCCTTATTTTGAAGAGAGGGTTATCAATTTATCGAATGCCTAGGTCTCGGGTTTAGTAAGAAGTCTTCAGTCACAACTCATGTTTTGAAAAGAATAAGGTTGAATTCAGATTAGTGTAACACCCACCACAGGACAAAATAAGGGGAAACAAGGACCTCATAAGTAACTGGCAGGTCACACCAGTGGACACTTGCCTGAACCTCTAATTCACTGTAAGATATTGCTCCGCTCCATCACTAAAATGGCAGGGTGAGCATGTTTTTCTAATGGAAGACTTTTATTTATTATTTATTCATTAAAATGTCATGCCTGCATATACACTCTCACGGTTATTGTCCATGCTACATTAATATGAAATAGAACACATGCGGATTTTGTGTGTTTCTTGGGAAACTGGTTTTCTCCGGTGAGAAAGACATTAACACACATCTCCTTCCATTTTGTCTTCCTGTGACATTAATACTATCTATGAGAAAATTTTCTCTACCCTTGCCAAAACAAACTGTTTTCAACTTCAAAAGGAAAGTGACATATTTTTCATTTTTGCTTCTAGATTTAATAGAGATGAAAAGTGGGCTTTAGAGGCAGACATTCTGCTTTCCTGAGGCCGAGGGGAGGGGTGCTTTCCATTGCAAAGACCCAGAGAGAACCGCTGGCACTTTGTAAAACCGTGGCTAGACAAGGGCAGGATTAGTTTTTGCGTTGTAGCTGCTTAAAAGCAGCTTGCTGGTGTGTGTAACTGTGTGTGTGTGTATGTGTGTGTGTGTGTTTTCTGAGAAAATCTTATTCTTAAATTTGTTTTCCTTCTGTTCCTAACAGCTTTTGTACATGTTGCTAGCAAAATACACTACTAATACCCCAAATTATGTATGCATTATGCAGTGTATAAACCAGTAGTTCTCAACGTGTGGACCGCGACCCCTTTGGGCCTCGAAAGACTCTTTCACATGGGTCGTCTAAGACCATCAGAAGACATAAAGATTTACATTATGATTCATAACAGTAGCAAAATTACAGTTATGAAATAGCAATGAAAATAATGTTATGGTTGGTGTCACCACAACATGAGGAACGAAGTAAAGGTCACAGCATCAGAAGTCTGAGAACCACAGGCATAAACCAAGTGTGGCTCTTGTATCCATCTCGCCAATACCTGTCGGAGGACGCTGACCTTCCTATGCTGACACGGGATAACCGATGTTCTAAAGCACATTCTGCTCGGCACTGTCCCAAACGCTTGGGGAGTTTTCTGTTGGATGGATGAGAAGCTACTTTCAGTTTTAAACATTTCAACATCTCGGGGTGACAGGCTTAGGCAGGTAGTCAGTGAAGTTTGATAGGATAGAATATATTTCTTTTTTTCTTGCTGGTTTGATTTTTTTCCTGCATTTGAAATGTATCTTTTGATGAAAAGACATCAAAAAACCAGCTGTCCCAATGCCTAACTAAGAGGGTTTGCTTTGCAGCTGCTTTGCTTTGAGCTCTTAAATACAAGTTTTTTAAATAACTAAGCCTAGTTCCAAGAATAACAAACTCAAAGAACAACAAAAGTCATCCCTATCTATGAGCCTTGGAATTGCAATCATTTAAAAGTTAATATATTTTTAATCCAAATTATAAAAAAGGTAATTTACACAGTTTCACCAAAAGATTTTTTTTAATCTAACTAAACAAATGAGTTAAAAAGGAAGTAGATTAAGGATAGTTACCACTCCTCAGTTCTTTTGCTGTTTATCTCAATGCACAAGGCATCAAATGATAATTCTTCATTTAGCTCACAATTGCGGGAGGCAATAAGTAGGTTGGTCCCGGCTGTGTGATTCTTCTTCTGGTGCGTAATTCAGTTACTTGGGCACATATGTTCAGCTGCTGGTGATGTGGTCAGTAGAAGACTTCTCAGTGTTGTTGGTTCCCATCAGTTCATTCACACTGTTGGTGGGTAACTGGCTACCGAGTAAAGTTGTCTTCCACATGGCATCTCATCCTGTAGATGTCCAGGTGAGTAGAGCTAAGTGGGGAAGGAGCAAAAAGAGAGAGAAAGGGATCTCAAAAATTGAAAAGTCTCTTCAGCACTAGTCTCAGTATTAATATAAACCCCACGTTGCCAGGAGATCCAGAGTAGACACTATCTCTATCTATCTTTCTATCTTTCTATCTTTCTATCTATCTATCTATCTATCATCTATCTATCTATCATCTATCTATCTATCTATCTATCTATGGTTTAGCAATCTTTTTTCTTTTTTAGCATTCTTTTTTATTTTTAAAACAATTTTACTTTACATACCAGTCCCACTTCTTCTCCTTCCCCTCCTCCTGCTCCCCCCATTTTCCCCCACCCCACCCCCACCCACTCCACACCTTTAATTTTTCAGCTATAATTTATCTTTATTCTTGAGAATTTCATATGTGTATATGAAATATGATCATCTCCACCCTCGTTTCCTTTCTCCGGTTTCTACTTTACCCCCCTCAATATATCTCCCTCCCAACTTGTCTTTTGTTGTTGTTAGCTCGGGGGATAACCTACTAAATTCAATTAGCACTGCCCATAGAGCTTGGGTATGAGGCCATCCAAGAGAACATGGAAACATACTAGTGGCTATATCCTTAGTAAAGAATAATTTTCTCTCTCCCAGGTGCTACCCGCTACCCATGGTGCCTCAGTATGGAGTGGAATCTGGACACCCCCATCACCACCTATGCATGAATTTCAACTGGCTCAATCTTACTGCAGCTGCTGAGTGTTGATGAATGTGATAGTATTTCACTTCCAGAAGATAACTCTTTGCTGAACTCCTCCACATTCTCTGGCTATTACCTTTCTGCCCCATTTTGCAACATCCCCTGAGCTTTGGTGGCTGGGAGGAGGTAATACAGATGTCCCCTACAGGGTTGAATACCCATGAATTCAATTCTCACCCTCACTGCCACATTACAAAGGCAGGGTTGCAGGACAGACAGAATTTGTGATCATTTGTGCAATCTGCCAAAGCATCAAGTTGCTCTTAAACAAGCAGCATTCAGATGTTTAAAAGCTGTGGTTGAAACACACATTGCGCTTGACTTTAAACCTATTAACAAATTCACCATTGCTTGAAAACATGATGCTAGAATTGAGATAAGCCAATTTCTTAGTTTTCAGATCATACCTGAAAATGACGTCAGTAAGAAAGTGGGATAAGAAAGAGGAGAAATTCAAGGGTATACTCTGGAGTGGGGGAACTTTTAACCTAACAGGTCACGGAGGTCAGTGGCAACAGAGGTTGAGAAAGAAAGAAGACAAGACAGGTACTGTCTGCATTTTATGCACCAGGAAACATGGTGTGACTTGCTGTTGATGGGTGAGGTGAAGGAAGAATTGAGTATAAACCATGGCATCAGGTCATCAGGGCTGGGAGGTTCTTAGAGACTTGAATGGGGAAACTTGGGGTGCAGGCTTGAATAAAGGCCTGGAAAATCTTTAGAAAGCAGCAGAAGAAAAGAATTTAGGACACAGAGGATAGAACATCATTTTGAAGATTGTTAGATTAAAGGAAGACAAAAACGAGGAATTCAATGAGGTACAAATAGCCAGTGGCTATCAGTGAGTAGTCAGCAAGGATGGCAAGTAGAAGATAAATCCATAAATAAGTAAATAGACAGCCGACCCATGGAGCTCCTCTATGACAACTATGAGAAGGTGAGGATGGAGTGGAGAGCTCACCCAAACGAAGCAAGAGCAGAGGCGGCTGGCAAGATGGCTGCCACTGAAGACACGGAACTCAGACTGCTCTATGAACAGAAAGCCTGGGGCCAGCAGGAGAAAGAGACGCCTACCCTTCCTACAGTCTTTGACGTCCAGGTGCACAAGGCAGGTTGAGAAGAGAGGATGTCTGGAGAAAATCATCGGGAGACAGCAACAGGTGAAAGAGCAAGAGTTCAAGCTAAGGAATGAGCAGGGCTGGGGATCATAGTTCAGAGTACGCCTGATTGAGCAGGCCTCTTTCAGGATGTGTGAGATAGGACGCCTCTTCCGATGTCTCTAAACCTTGCCATCTCCATCTATAAGCTGCTAATACCAATAGGGTTGTCTTCAGCAGGTTAACACAGTGATTGCATGTGATAATCCAAGCAGTGTGTCACTCCTGGAAGTTTCCAGGCCCCTTATAAGCACATATTAATAGAAACTACGAGTTGAAAACACTCGCTTATGTCTTGGGCCCACTCTTTTTCTCATCTTTTATGGTTGCTCCTAAATTAAAACTTGTATAACATAAAATTAACCATGTTAAAGTTGATAGTTTCAAGGCATTACTACATCTACAATGGTGGGCAACCACCAACTCTTACTCCAAAACATTAAGATGTCTAAAGGAAGCCTGATTCCAGTTAAGCATCATCCGCATTGCCCTACCCATGGTCCCTGACAACTGCTTTGCTTCTTGTCTCTGTGGATTTACCTCTTCTGGATGTTTTGTTTGAATGGAATATTATAATCCATAATCGTCTATTTCTATTTTGTTTTCCTTAACGTATTTTCAAAGCTCATCCGCAGGGAGGCATAATCATGGCCTTGCTCCATTTTTGTAGTTGAGTTATAGTGTATTTACCACATTGTGCTCTCCATTCATCAGTGAAAAAGAGAGTAAGTTGTGTCCACTTTGAACTACATGAATATTCCTCTATGCACGTGGTTTATGCACAAGTATTCAATTGCTAGGTCACATGGCCTACACTTTCGATAGCAGAAAACAAGCTTATAGAGTATGTCCTTCTACTTATTCATTCAACTGCCAAGTCCGACAGCCTGGGGACCTTTTCTTTGCATCCTGGAACCTGGAACCCGATGGCTCTTTAGAGAACGTGTCTTAAGTTCAAGAGAAATGTTATCATCGCTAGACACTGGTGCTTGTGGGAGGTAACAGTGTGTAGAATATGGGAAGAGTTTCCCATTGTTGTGAAGAGCCACCTTGACCAGGGCATCTTACAGAAGAAATAGTCTATTGGGGGTTTACCATTTCAGTCCATGATCATAGCCAGGGGCATGGCAGCGGGCAGGCCTGGCCCCAGAGGAGTGACTGAGAGCTTACGTATTGAAATAACAACCGTGAAGTAGAGAGAAATCGGTAACTGGGAAAGGTATGGACATTTGAAACCTCAAAGGCCACCCCCCAGTGACACAAGTCTTCCCCCAAAGCCACACCCCTAATCCACCACCCACCCACCTCCCCCTCCCCCCGCAAAAAATGGCCAATCGAGGACTAAGCATTCAAACATATGAGCCTATGGGGGCATTCTCATTGAAACCACCCCAGAAGCCCATCCACGTATACTCAAGACATGAGGCTTAGAAAATCACTTACAAAATGCAATACTTAGTGTGAGGATTGCATAATTCCCCTAAGTAGGAATTCCCACATTAGCCATATTAATTTCTTCCCAGAAGTGAGATGGGGCATTCCCCCTTGTATCTCTTTCTATGCCTTTCCCATAATTTCTGCTATTAGCTTGCAGCAGAAATTAGGGGATTTGGCCCTAAAGTCAAAAGCGTTTCCAAATGTTTCAAAATCCACATACCATTCTTAGCTCACAGGCTGTATAACACAGAGAAAAGGACCAGTTTTAACTGGTGGATGGTTGCTAGGGAAGTCCTCATGCATCCCATATCATACCATACTATGCTATATTTAAAAGCGGTACAGTTTCAGGACAAACTTCCATGTATATATATATATTTCCAAAGTGATAAGCTGTGTGCATACACTTTCATAGGCAGAAAATACACCGCAGATGCACTTTTTGGGAAAGTGGGATGGGGGACAAAATGCAAAAGCCTAATCACTGTTACGAACCGCGGGTGAACACACACTCAACTGGGGCATTGCCTGGCTTCAAAGTCTTATGAGTAGGAATGCTTATGAAAGGAGAATCAAATTTCATTAGCTAATATGAGAACAGAGGGTGGAGTCAGGCATCTTGAGTGACATAGGAGAATGAGTCCCAAGGGGACAAAACAGAATGAAGGGAAGACAGGCCTGTCTGTCTCCAGTATCCAGGGCAGATGGAGTGG
This sequence comes from Arvicola amphibius, assembly GCF_903992535.2. Lineage (NCBI taxonomy): Eukaryota > Metazoa > Chordata > Mammalia > Rodentia > Cricetidae > Arvicola > Arvicola amphibius. Next base: position 12,271,088 of record NC_052049.1, on the reverse strand, counting down.
AGCAGAAGTTCAGGCCAGTCGTAGAGCCAAGGAGTCAGAGCAGGGAGAAGATCCTTGATTCAAGGAGTGGAAAAGCAAATGTGGTATCCGCAACAAAGGCTGGTTGGTTTCGATTACACCGAAAACTAGAAAATCCTGTGCCTTTCTTACATTCTCTTCCTAAAATTAGATCTAAAGGCTAACCAACCTACTGGCCCACCAGCAATCTTGGAAAGTCTCTTTATGGGATGATTTTGCTTTCACTGTTCCCTCTGGATACCAGTTCCTCCCTGGGCCACCTCCTGGGACCATTTGTAGCTACTGCACTGAAAACGTATTTGAGTGTGAGATCCCTCCTCTGTAATTCAAGCCCACATCCACTAATTTGATCTTCCATGAAACTGATGAAAACCTAGCATACACTGCCCACACCAGACTTCTCATCTCCTTAAAGATGCTCCATAAACCTCGCGGAGCCTGCTTTCCTCTCAGATAGTATCTCCCAACCCGGACACTTTTATCATGAAACTGCCATCCTTTCAAGCACCTGTTGTTTCTCTGGCTTCTCCGCCTCAATTTAACAGCAGAAATAGACCTCCCCCCCAAAAAAAAAAATGTATTTACTGGTGACGTTTCTGCTAAGTGTCACACTTGTCAGACAAATACAGGAAGAAACGAGTCCCTTTGACAATGCAGGCTTCTCAGGCTCAAGCTGGGTTTTCTTTTTGATTATGCCCACAGAACCATGTCTCTGAAGAATGCTCACTTGGCTAACAGTCCGCCCATGAAAGTCACTGTGTCAGTGAGTTTTACACGTTGGAACAATCTAAACATCAGCAGGGCTAACAGCAGGGTCTAGCTTTGTTGCTCGGTGTGCACAACTCACAACCGCCTCACTTGGTTGGTTGGTCTTCCATTTTCTGCACTTTACAGTGAAGAGCTCACTTGGAGAACTGTGGGAACTTGCCCGGCCCGTGCCTCTGTGTGAGTGGTGACCTCACTTGCCGTGGGATTGATGCTGGGCCTCTAGGTTCACTCTTGAACGCCACGTTGACTTCTCAGTCTCTGTGGATTGCTGTTAACAGCACCTGCCTTCGTCAGCCCTAGCCACTGTAACTAAAGTACCAGAAGCTAGACGGTATCAAAGCAGACATTTCTGTCTCTCAGTTCTGTGGACTGATAGATATGAAGTCTCGCCAGGGTGCTTTATTTGATGTGTAAATGGGAGCCTGGTTTTCTTGTAGTTTCTTCACATGGCCAGGAACAGAGAAAGGAGAACTCAGTTCTCCTCAGTCTCCTCTAATACTGGCGTGACTCCTGCTATGAAAACTCCACCCTCATGATCTAATCTAACCCTCTTATAGTATACTGTAGTATAGTAGAGTAGTTTTCATAAATAATCCCTTCCTAACCCACAATATAAGGTGAAAATGGATCATTTTTTGTTCCTTGTCTACCTCCTTGTTAATCATAATTTAAGTCTTCACTTCTTTCAACTAGAAAATATTATTTTATTTTTGCTTTGATTTTCCATTGTAAGAGAATTACGAAGGGGGCATGATACAGTGTAATTTTCACATTTTAAAACAGATGAAATGGCATCACTCACTGTCTCAGGAGATATGCACACACATCATAAACAATGAAGATTAACAAAGGCATGGTGGATGGCAAAGTCGGAAGGAGACTCACTTGAGGAAGGGGGTAAGAAGTGGGGCATCCACCGAAAGACTCGGTATTATTGGACTTTTCCTTATGTTTAGTAATTCTCTCTCTCTCTCTGTCTCTCTGTCTCTGTCTCTGTCTCTCTCTGTCTCTGTCTCTCTCTGTCTCTCTCTCTCTCTCTCTCTCTCTCTCTCTCTCTCTCTCTCTCTCTCTCTCTCTCTCTCATGTGTATGTGATTTTAGACACAGGGTCTCACCATGTAACCTAGAACTCAATCTGTGGACGAGACTTACCTCAAACTCCGAGAGATCTGCCAGCCTCTGCCTCCCCAATGTTGGGATCAAAGGTGCGCACCACCGCCGCCCAGTGCTCTTTACAACTTTCTGGGGGTTTGGGATTTTTATCATTTTTAGAAGATGTAAGAGAAGGAAACTGAATAAGAATTGGCAGAATATAGCAAAGGGAAATTCTAAGAGTATGGAAGTCTAAACTTCATTCTTGAGCTTGCTCTCTCGGTTAAAGTCCTCTTTCTCTAACTGTAGAAGAAAGGTGTGGTTCTAGAACAGGAATACTCTAACTGTAGATCACTAAGATTTACTGGAACATCTCCATGCCCGTTCTATCACATACAGTACATGGCTGCTTTCATTCTATGAGGGCTAAGTTGAGCATGTGCCAAAAAGGGTATAACCGAAAAATGTATATGGAGCCATACGGAAAATGTCCCCTGCAGTGGCAATTCGGCTGCCTATATCTAATAATCAACCCAGAATGTAGCTAAGGTACCAAGACTTTTGCACTGATTGTGGGTCATGAATGTCAACTATTCACACGCATGGGTGCACACACACAGACACACACGCACACGCACACGCACACACGCACAATTTGCGTTCAGTTATCATGTCCATTCTGTAAGCCTGAAGAAGCTTTCAGATTTAGGAATCAGGTAGCAGCTGCTCTGCTATTGTCCTGGAGGATGTAGACACAAACATCCTCGTCTGGGACGGATACACCCTGGCTTGAATAGAAGGAAAACCCATGGTCCCCAGGCACGCATTTAAGGGTTTGTAAATGGTTCTACTTTTTTGGGATTTACAGAGGCGAGTTTTAGAATAGAATATAGATACTAAATCTTTGAATAAACTGCCAGTGTGAACAGAGGTGCCACACACCGAAGCAGCAAGCAGAATTATGGCTCAATAGCAAGAATTCAAGAGCTGGATGTCAAAGACTATAATTCTTCCTTGTACCTATTCTGCCTGGACATTTTGGGCATTATATAGAACTTCCCTGTTAATATGAATTTCACTGGGCTGCTGCAAGGGTTGGATGGTGTCATCCATGACATAGCATTTAGCAAGCCAAGTACTCATCTCTGGATAGTTATCTCATTGGGTTGCTGAAAAAATTAAATGATGGCTTTCTTGGGATAGCATTTAGGACAATACTGATTATATTAGCCACCATTAGTGATGGTTATTAGTGATGGCTATAACACATAATACACATTTTGAAATGGTTTTAAAAGCACAACTTCTAGGGATGCTTTCATGACTGACAAAGGATCTGGGGGAAAAGTATGCAGAAGATAGTTGAAGCATATCCATTCTAAAGAAAAGAGGAGGGAGAGAGAGAAGGAGGAAGGGAGGGAGGGAGGAAGGGAGAGAGGGAGACAGAGAAGGAGGAAGGGAGGGAGGGAGTCAGTCCTAGAGGGTTTCAGTCAACAAAGACATCCAAGAGACACAATGTCAAGCACTCCTGACTCCTGGAAATGGACCCCCATTACCCAACAGCGTCTGCATCATTCCATTCAGAGAAGGCCTGGAATCTCTCCCTGGCTCCACAAGTTCAACACCAAGTCATGGCTGCTTCTGTAGTTTTTTGTGTGTCTTTGCCCTGTCCAAAGGACCTGTTGAAAGGACACGTTAGTCCCCCGTGCAATGGCCTTGAAATGGGGGCCTAATGGAGCTGTTTGCGTTATGCCAACAGAGTCCTTTCTAGCCTGTTCTGTGATGGAGCAATGCTACTCAAAAGAGGGTTTGTGGGAGCGCATTTCTTCACCTGTGCTCTCCCGCCATAGGAGACACGCCTATTTTCCTTCTGGGGATGTCACAAGCAGGCAATCACCTTAGATGCGAGAAAACAGGGCCTAATTTGCTGGCCCCTTGATTTTAGACTTTGTAAATGGCAAAACTGAGAGGATAAATTTTGTCCTTGGTAAAACACTCACTCTTGGGTATTTTGTTTTGACAGCATAAAACAGACTAAGATGGTGGCAGTGGCGTAGAACCAGACAGGAGTGTGTGGAGTAAACACCAGCTTCAGTAGGTCACCTCAGCCCTCCACAGGGCTACAGAATGAGGCCACGAAAGCAGCACGGCCACCCTGACTTCTGTTTCCTTAATGGACATCACCATAGCATAGCAACAATTGGAAGTACTTCACTAATTTTGTGTCTTCTGTTAGTCAGGGTATAAAGAGTAAAAGAGAAGTGGCTATAAGTTCATTTTACCAGGACTGGAATATATTTCAGTGGCATATGGGTGCTCAGCTTATGCAAGGCATAGCAATTTATGGTTTTTTTTGTTAAAAGTTATGAATGGGAGGTTTGTATCTGCGACAGCATAAGTGTAGAGGCCATGGGACAGCTTGCAGGAGTTAGTTCTCTCCTTCTACCATGTGGGGCCTTGAAATCAAACTTAAGTAACCAAGTGCGGCAGCAACTGATTTTCCCTACAGAGATAACTTGATGCTCCTCCCAATAATAATTTTAGTAATATATTTTATTTTATATAATGTATGCAAAAATTATCGTTATTGTCATGTACAACCAACAGAAAAAGATACTGACATATTTTACACCATTTTTGTCATTACATCCTTTTTAATAGTAGAACATCCATCTTGGTATGCATGTTACAGGGATAACACATGCCCAAGTTTTACAGGCTCGTCCTCTGCACGTGGTCAGCAGCTCCCACGACAGAACGCACCTAAACTATTCGAAAACCATTGACTCTAAGGTGCCTTTTGGGAATGGGGACAATGGCAAGGACAAAGTTTGGATGTCACTGTTCCATTTATGAAGACTTAATCCAAGCAGTAAATAATAATTACTGCTATTATAAACTGTCAGAGCCAGAAAGACAAATGGCAAGAAGGCATAGCCATAAAAATCTCCTAAAGGAACTTGTGTGTGATTAAGTAATATGGTTTTGATCTGAAGAAATTGAGTTCATTCTCCTTTTTTCAAAAACAAAGCAGTATTTGGGGTGATGTTTTAAAAGAAAATGATTCCCATAGGGAGTGGTATTATTAGGAGGTGTGATCTTATTGGAGTAGGTGTGGCTTTGTTGAAGGAAGTGTGACACTCTGAGGGCAGGTTTTGAGGTCTCATATATATTCAAGCCATGCCCACTGAGACATTTCACTTCCTGTAGCCTATGGATCAAGATATAGAACTCTCAGTTCCTTCTCCAGCATCATGTCTGCCTAAACACTACCATGTTCCACCATAATGATAATGGACAAAAACTCTGAACTGTAAGCCACCCTGATTAAATGTTTTACTTTATAACAGTTGCCATGGTCATGGTGCCTCTCCATAGTAATACAAACCCTAACTAAGACACTTGGTCTATGAGCTCTTCCAATAGCCCTTTTTAGCTTGGAAAAACTTTGTATAAGAATGTTCATAACACATGTTATTCCTAACATCCAATCACTGGAAGCAAACCAAATGTCTTTAGGAGGGTGAATAGAAAATCCATACCATGAACTATACCTCAGCAATAACACAGAAAGAACAATTGCACAGCTTAGGTAGGTTAAAAGAAAAAAATGTACCCATAAAGAAAGACCCTTTAGGAAAAGCAAGAGTTGCCTAAAAGGGGCAGGCCCTACAAGAAGCAACTTCAACAGCAAGCTAAGATGAGGATCCTCAGGAGGCAAAGGAGAAGGATAAATTGGCTCATCATCTGTCTATGAATTTAGGATCAACACCAAAGTGTAGAAAAGAAAGATGGCTCCAGCTACAGGACTCCTCTGCTTTCGGGTCCACAGCGTGTGTTCCGGAGCCTTTAGGAGCCAAGCAGCATACTGGCTGTGTTATGACACAGCATGTAATTTCAAAACCCACAGAAAGGGAACGTTAGAAACACACACATAGGGCCAGCTGGTTGCCTTTCAGTAAAACTGCAGCTTACAGAGCTTACGCTTCTCTGAGGTAGTCAGTCCTTTTAGGACACTTTTGAAAAATTACTTTGTGTATGTTTTTTTTTTATTTTCCAAATGGTAAAACACTGATGAGAAATCAGTATTAAAGCTCGAGTGTCAGCCTAGAGAAAACTCGCTTCTCGAAGGACCTGAGAAACGCAGTTTGTAATATCTGAACTGGTCGCAAGAGGGCGTCTTTTAGTCTCGGTGAAATAAACCAGTGCAATCTTTGAAGTTTACATTTTACAAGGAAGAAAAAATGAATTGAAAACCAAGCACTGGGTATCTTGCCATCACTAATATTTGGCTGACTATACAGTTTGTAAAATGTGAAATTGGTTGGTCACACTCTCATTTATAATTTAGAGTTGATTTCTTCTTTTTAAGTTTGGCATCGTCCGCGATGGAAACTAGGCACCCTTTAAAAGCATGTGCATAATTTTTTTTCCCAGTCAGTAGATGAAGTAGAGCCAAGCATCATCTTTATTTCTGTCAGTTTTGCTATTAATATATATAGATCCTCCTATTATGCAGTTCAGTAAGAGTTCTGCAGACATTGGCTCCTTATTTATTATTTAAGGTAATTCTGTCAGGCTACAGAATGAATTTTCTTTAGTCTACCTCTGCTCCCGCACCATCTCTGTTTAGTGGTTTCTGTGCATTTTATTGTCATCCTGGGGGAGAAAGACTCATGCTCTTCCAGAGATGTGACCTAGTTTTAAGAAAAGAAAGAAGGTTTGGGAGTTGGAGGTGCATCAGTTTGCTGCTTAGCGTCTATGAAGCCCTGGGTTCCATCACCAGTAACATAGAAAACTGGGTATGGAGATGCACACCTGTGCCCAACATTTAAGAAGTAAAAGAGGAGGATCACAAGTTCAAGGCCATGCTTGAACATATATATATATATATATATACATATATATATACTATATAAAAACAAACAAAAATGTTTGGAAGTCATTTCTAGAAGGCTAACAAGAAAGTGCTAGTGTTGGAGACCCTTTGGCACACTTCTGGGATTTGGTTTTCAGCTTTTGCCTGTGGGTTCTCCATTCTGCCTAGGGCTCCATCTCCACACATGCCAATCCATAAGCCCAGGTCCCAATCCTCTATGATTGTATTATATATGACAGCCAAGAACGCTATGCACAGCACCACAGCCGCCATAAGCCGCCATTAGCTTTCTGATTCCTTGCCCCACTTAACAGACCTTTCTCAAGTCTACTGAAGTTTTGTAAAATTTGGACAGATAAAACCAAGATCACCTTGAATTTTGTTTATTCATCAATATTACCTCTCTCTCTCTCTCTCTCTCTCTCTCTCTCTCTCTCTCTCTCTCTCTCTCTCTCTCTCTTTCTCTCTCTCATAGCTTTGAAACAGGATCCTATGAAATCTTGAATTCATTGTGTGGTACAAGATGGCCTTAAATTCTCTTGATTCTTCTGCCTCAGTTTCCCAACTCTTCCCAACTTGCTGGCATTACAAATGGTGTGTTACGGTCAGGCAGTGGTGGCGCATGCATTTAATCCCAGCACTGGAGAGGCAGAGGCAGGCGGATCTCTGTGAGTGCGAGGTCAGCCTGGTCTACACAGTGAATTTCAAGACAGCCCAGGAATACACAGAGAAACCCTGTTTCAAGAAGAGAAAAAAATATATAAGAGAAGAAGATTAAAGAAACTGACAAATCTGTGTTGCCAAACTTGGCTAAAACCGAGCATTTCCTGATGGATTTAGTGAAAGAGGGTTTGGTTGAAAACAATTGAGTTGTGGCAAACACAAACTCTCTACGGGTCTGAGCTAAGTCCTCTGAATATATACATTATGGCTGTGTAGCCTGGTGCTCTTTTGGGACTCCCAATTGTGGGAGTGTGGGGTGTCTCTGATTTTTTTGCCTATACGTGGGTTCCTTTTCCTCCTACTCCTGGTTGTCTCGTCCAGCCTTGATATGAGTGTTTGTGCCTAGTCTGGTATCCTGTTCTGTGGACAGCCCTAGGAGACCTGTTCCTCTCCTTTCTTCTTTTTAAAAGAAAGGAGGAGGAGTTGATCTGAGGGACAGAGGAGTTGGGAGGAGGAGAGAGAGGGAAAAGGACAGTCGGGAGGTAATGTATGAGAGAAGAATAAAATTTTTTAAAAAATAGGAAGTTTTTGCTAAATAATGAACTATAAATAAACTGGTCTTTTATGATAGTTAGAGAACATTCAAAGAAGAAAATAATTGTTGCAATCTATAAAGTACAACCAACAATCCAATCAGTTCAATGGACAAAGCCCTGCCGGTGACGTGCCTCTGAGGTTCCCTTTCAGCTAGGCGTTTAATCCTCGGCCCTGAGTGAATCAGGTGTGGTGGGCCAGCCTGTAACTCAACACTGGCACCATGGACGAAGAAGGGTCACTGGTTCAAGGTCATCCTTGGTTATATGGTGAGCTGGAGATCAGTCAGGAACACAAGAGAATCTGTCTAAATAAAATAGATCAGACTGTTAGAAAGGAACTCGAATCAACAGGCCCTTGACCTATAGTCAGTTTTGTGAGAAAGCTGTAACAAATGACCTGCATAGGCCTCTCGGAGAAGAGGAAACCGAGGAGAAGCCAACTGGAGCGCGAGGACCGGTAGGGATGGGCAGGGACAGTTTCAGGTTCCCTTCAAACTCCACCCTCACCTTCTGGGGGAGAGGGGAGATAAGTTAACTTGTGCATTCAGATGGTCTTGGGAGTGGCCAGAAGGAAGCCTGATTATGTTAAAATGCACAGCTGCTAAAAGCAAAAGCAGGGGTCTGTACAAAGACCTGAGATTGAGACACGAGAACCCGGGCTCTGAGGCCCTAATCTGGTATCATGTGACTCTGATCTATGCTCCTTGTCAAAGACTATTTCTCTACTGCTGTGACATATGACGAATATATAAAAGGTGTCTGGATAATAACTCCTCAAGATCATCAGTTTGTGCTGTGGACAGCCCAGCAAGTATCAGGTCTTGATGAAAATGCAGAGTGCTTTATCGATGTTCTCCCTGATTAGTCTATGCTCAACACTAAATAGAGAGCCTCAACCTACATCTGGAGGATGTCACGTTTTCAACGTAACTGCCTGACTTTTGAGGCACAGAGCCTGAGAGATGGGCTCAGAAAGAACAAAGTTCTGATGTCCGATATTTCCAAGGAAACCCTCAAGCATCTCGTCAAGTTCAGTCCCGCCTAAGTGAGAAATGTCAGGGTCTGTTTCCCTGCTTGGCTCGACTTCAGTGGGGATCTGCTGCATGTGTGTGTTTTGTGTGGCCCTGTGTGCAGAGAGCTCTTTCTCAGCGCCTCTTGAGTGTCTGCTGACTTGAAAACCAGCATACATGGAACCACATACTGTGGGAATGCGGAGGCCTTCATCAGCCTCAACTAATGCATGAAGTAGATCATAGTGCGGGGGCGGAGGACAGATTGGCAGCTGCCACCCTACCGGTGGATGTACAGGGAAAGCATCCACATAGAGCTTAACTTCTATTCTGATTGCTTCTTGGCAAGTCCTAGGGCAAACAAGATGGAAGCCAGGGCACTGGATACATCCATCACTCTATTCTGGACTGCTTGTTTTTCCTCCATAATGTCTACAAAACCTTCTATTTGGTTTGCACATGAGTTGGGCTCCTCTTTTTCTCTATCATTGTTGCCTAAGCTTGCCTGGCTAGTCCTCTTGGGAACTGTTGCCCAGGTTACAATCCATGGGCTGATGGACACATAATAGAGCACAGCCAAAGAAAGGGGGCTTCTGAAGGGACGAGGCACCATTATAAATACCTCCTTAGTTCAAGTGGACCCCTCATTTGACCTCTGTAAATATAAAATTCTCAGTAGTATAATTCCTTCAAGGTTATCTGATGAACCAGACAAGAGGCTCATATTGGGGTTATCAAAATTTTCCCCAATAGGTAATGTGACACCTATTGAAAGTAATTGTTTTTTTCACAGAATTTCACAGAATAACATTGCAAAATTATAATCTTTTTTATTTTGAGAGATTCTTAAGTAGCCACATCAAAATGGAAGGATTTTCCTGCTATGATGGAAAATCTACTAGAAGTTGAAAGTTTTGTCCCTTGTCATACATATATTTTCTTTTTTAAAAAAAATCATCTTATTTCTTTGTGGTATCCTTGTAGTTTGTCATTTTTCTACAGTTTTCCTTCTTGCTAGATCCAAAGTTTCCTGAGAATGTCAAAAAGGAATTTCAGGGAATTGTGAAACTTCGCTTAAATAGGGTTATTAATTCTCACAAAGAGAAATGCGTATTTAAAAAGCTGGTCCATTACCTAATGCACTCATGAATACCCATGCCAAGAGCTTAAACATGAAAAGGAGGTATGGAAGATTAGGAATAAAAAGGATTTGTACAGGTTATTTTATGTAGTCTTCGCCACAGGCCAGTACTGCACCATTTTATAGGGGACCTACAGAACACAGTAACGAGTCAGAGTTTATTCAGGCAATGCGTGAGGGATCAAGGGTTGGAAGTTGAGTCCATGTGCTGGGGAAAGCTTGTCATACATACAGGAAGCAGACGGGGGCTCAGTGATCTCTAGAGTCCCACTGCTGGATGACTGTGGCCTTCAGTCAGGTGATCTGTGCCTCAGATTCCTGGCAAAGTCCAGAACTGCAAGCCAAGTGTAAGTCTAATTTTTTTAATGGAGCAATAATATTTATTTTCCCCACTCAGGTAACTCAACAGTAGAGTTGAGTTTATTTACTGACCGAATCCTGTGTCAGTACTGGTGTGTAGAGCTCACAAGGCACTGAGACTGGGTCAGGCTCAATCGAGATTAAAAGGAAGCAGTGATGTTGAAATAAAATAGGTGTTGTCCAACAATCAAGGCCCAGCTAAAGATCATGAAATATACCGGGCTCTGTCACTCAGGAAGGTTTGATAATCTTCAACCACCACCCAAAACAAGGTTTAAAGCTGTGCACCACTCCGTAAAGTTCCCTTGTGATCCTTAGCGATCAATACCCATCCCTAAGAAGGAGGCACACTACAGTTCTGAGAACCCAGCTACTTCTGAGAGGCAAAAGGTAAATGGCATCGGACATCAAGATCCTTTAGCAGAATGGAGGATGGATTATCTGAATGTGTTTCTTCTCCCAGGAAACTTATAAATTTCTTTAAAACAAGATTGTGTTCTTTTCATACATACAGCGAGCATGCTTCCTTCTTCATCTATACTTACATAAGAAGATACTCCTACCCAGGTGTGATGGCACAGGCCTTTAATCCCAGCACTTGGGAGGCAGAGGCAGGTGAATCTCTGTGAGTTGGAAGCCAGCCTGGTCTACAGAACTAGTGCCAGGATAGGCTCCAAAGCTACACCGAGAATCCCTGTCTCGAAAAACAAAAAACAAACAAACAAAGATACTCCTAGATCATCTGAATTCATTCATTCACTTATATATTCATTCATTCAACAAAAATCTGTTATCACCTAAGTATAGGTGCTGGTTTTAAGCAAGACCCACATAGCTACATCCTTTTGGGGCCCATAGTCTTTGCTGGGGAGACAAGCCCCTGCCATTTCTAAGACGCAGGATTAACAGAGCTCTGCTGGCTGACTTGAGCTCAGAGCCACAGCTCACTACTCTCCCCATTATTTATTCACAGTCTACTACACGCCAAGGCACAGTTCAATACAGCAAGAACAGAAAAAACTTCAAGAGGTTTCACTTCCAGGAATTATTGATCTCTGGCAAAGTGTCCCTCCTTAAAAAAAAATAAAATAAAATAAAACCCTGTCTGCTTTCTCCAGGACCTCTGGACTGGAAGCATTCATATACCTTTTTCATCAAATCCACAGTTCCACATCTTTTTAAGCTGCTTTGATGGGAGCTGTTGGGCAGCTCTTAAACGGGAAAGGAAGTAGCTCTGCCAGACAAAGGCGGAAGACTGCTTCCCGCAGTATTTCTGGCATTTCGTGGTGCATTAGTCAGTGTGCCGTTAGCAGAGGTTTTCAAAGACAAACTACGTGCTTCGGCTAGTTTGCCAGACCTTTGAAAACAGACTAACCAGAGTCCCGAGCTCATAAAATCAACACCTACATTTCCCAACACACAATCACATACAGTCTCCCACTCGTTCTTAAGGTTAAGGGCTATAGCTTTGAGAGGACAAAAGTTTCAAGGGTGGATGAACGCTCGATACCTTGAGACAGGACAGAGCTGAAATCGACTCCTTTTTGGCCAAAACTTTCCCATTAGTGTATCAGAAACAGCAGAGGCTCTGATTGGGTTTTCAATAAATTCTGTGAGCCAGGCTCCAGATCTGTTTGGAGAGGTTTATTTGTCACGTAGAGCCTGCTGGGGGAATTGGAGACAGACCAGTAACGGGAGCTGAAGTTCACAAAATGAGACGGTGTCTGCAGGGGTGGGGTGAGGGTAGACACGTATGCAAACTGTGTCTGCAGGGGTGGGGTGAGGGTAGACACATACGCAAACTGTCTGCAGGGGTGAGGTGGGGTTGACACATATGCAAACTGTGTTTGTAGGGATGAGGTGGAGTTGACACATATGCAAACTGCAAAGACAGCTGACTTCTGACTGGAGCACTCCAGTGCTGAGAATCGCCTTCACCTGGAGTCTGCAGGTTTCTCACAACAGTCTTCACCTGAAAGGGAGACAGAGCTTACGAAGCTTTTTGACTTCTGTTTTGTTTTATTTTAGTTTGTGTGTGGGTAAAAATAAGCTTGAAGCTGAGTGTAGTAAAGAGTCTTAAATCACACAGCTGATTGAACCAGAACTGAAGCCTGGGCTCTCCATTTCCAAACCTGTGTGTGTGTGTGTGTGTGTGTGTGTGTGTGTGTGTGTGTGTGTGTATGCGTGTGCGCATGCATGTGTGTGTATGCGTGTGTGTGTGTTTTATGTTTGGTTTTTGGGAGGGATTGTTGTTTTAGGGATTTTTTGTTTGTTTGTTTGTTTCTCTGTATAGCTCCGACTGTCCTAGAACTCACTCTGAAGATGAGGCTGGCCTCAAACTCACAGAAATCCACCTGTCTCTGCCTCAGAAGTGCTGGGATTAAAGGCATGTGCCACCACCACCTGGAGGCCTGTATGTTTCTAACCCACATAAAATGCCACTGTGAAGAAGGCATTGACATCGAGGAATAAAACAAGATATTTTGTTCTAACAGACCTGTTGGCTGAGTTTTCTGTCTCACCAGTACCACAGCTGTTCAGTCTCAAAGAATCACACAGAGGTCTACATTGATCATAAACTGATAGGCCTATTAGCTCAGGCTTCTTATTAACTCTTATAACTTATATTAGCCCATAATTCTTGCCTGTGTTAGTCATGTAGCTTGGTACCTTTTTCAGCGAGGCAGCCACATTTTACTTCCTCTGTGTCTGGATGACCACTGCAGACTGCCTCTCTCCTCTTCCAGAATTCTCCTGTTCTCATTGGCCCGCCTCTACTTCCTGCCTGGTTGCCCCACCTAGACTTTCTGCCTAGCTACTGGCCAATCAGCATTTTATTAAAAATAATACAAGTGACAGGATAAAAGATCATTGTCCCCACAGCACAGACCAAAATTAGTTCTATTGTGTCTGAATTTCTGATTTCAGTCAGAAATAACTTACGTGTACAGTGGAGCATCTTTTAGTTTAAATGTCTTTAACGCAGAATGCTTGGTGGGAGAGGCAGCCCAATGGTTAAGAGCACTTGCTACTCTTGCAGAGGACCGGGATTCAGTTCTGAGTGACTGCTCACAACATAGAACATTCATCTGATGACCTTTGGCCTCTTTGGACACCCACACTCACAGAACTTATATTCACATAGACACACACATGCACATAAATAAATAAATAAAATAAATAAATAAGTCCTGGGGGAAATGTAGAAAGCTGAAAAGCTGTTCAAAGGAAAGCACTGTAGCCAGATGAAGCTATGTACTTAGGTATCTTACGTAAAATTTACATGCCTCGCTGCTGGTTGTACATAAGACCCTCAGAGCTACGCCCCATTGGAGCAAGTCGCTAAAGAGACTGTCTTCAGAGTCTCTTGGCTTTAGACAAAAAAGTTAATAAAACGATCAACAAAAGGCTGGTGTGTTGGAAATACAGCACGCATAATTTCTTTGGCCTGACTGTCTGAGTCCAGGGTTCTGTTCTGTAGCGTATCTATCAAGGCTTCAAGACAGCCGTGAGAACAGTGACCAGTTTCCAGCACGCCAGCTCCAGTGGCTGGTGTCTGCGCACCAGGAATCTGTCCCCACAGCAACGGAGGCTTCTGTGCTCCTACGGTGGTTTTTCCCGAGATCTCTCTCCTTGGCAAGTAGACAGCCATCCCCCTGCACATGTTCTATGTCTCTCACACCCTGGCTTCTCTCCTTGCAGGTTGGATGAGGCTAGCAGCCTTATGAAGTCTTGTCTGCTCTCAAAACAACCACCCTTGGAGTACTGGGGGTCAGGGCTTCAACTTCTGAATTGAGGAAAAGCATGCATCCTATATTAGAGACTGAGAAATGGAGAGGACGGGGTGAGGAAGAAGACGGTAGGAGGTGAACTCCAGGGAAGGCAGATCTCCACCTTCAGAGTGTGCACGAAGGGCCTCTGTGCTGTCATCAAGACACCTAGTGATAAGGAGGCTTAGTCTGTCTAACTCCGTTAATTCACAGGCTGCCACCAGAGTGAGGAGAGTGGAGGGAGACTGACTCCAATATCTATAAGATATGTTCAGAAAGAGTAGCTCCTCAGAGTCAAGAGTCGTCACCAGTCAACTGGTGTGAGTCACTTTTTAGGGCTTCAACATTTGGAGACAAACACCCTCATACAAGGAGGAGATGAGTGAGGCACCAACACCACCCACAATATACACCCAGCTCCTCGGTTCATGGGTACACAACACAAGTCACCAGCCTTATGCCTGCATGTGTTAAAGCCACTCTTTAAGTATTGAGGACATATGGCCATAGAAAAGGGTGTCATGACATTTAACAATGAGGGTGGGGCAGGCCACGCTCTTCTCATTCCTAACCCAGAGTCCTAGGCCTGAATTCCTAACTTCAGTCTTCACTAAATCTATGAGCTCGGGCTTCTTATCAGTCTTGAAGTCCATCTTCTCTCCATTCTCATTGCCTTTGACTTGGGCTAGAGAACCCAGTGTTTTCTCCCTGTGTAGCTAAAGCATCACATAGACCTGATTTTGAGGCCTCTGGTCTCAGCTCAGCTGAATCTCAGTTCACTCGGCTTTGGGGAAAGCAAAGGTAAGATCTGTCTTTTAGTAATGACTCCTCCAACTTCAGCCTCTAATGCTTGCTTTCTTAAAATGTGTGCGCACACATGAGCACACACACATGCATGCATGAAAGACAAAGAGACCGAGAGGGGGTGCGAGGGGGGCGGGAGGGAGGGAGGGGGGGAGGGAGCGAGGGAGGGAGGGAGGGAGGAGGGAGGGGAAGGAGAGAGAGAGAGAGAGAGAGAGAGAGAGAGAGAGAGAGAGAGAGAGAGAGAGAGAGATCTTGGGCTGTTTTATTTTAATCTTTCTGTGTCCCCACGATGTCCTTGAGGAATGTATCTTACAGGCTGGACTCAGTGACAGATTCTGACTAGTTAGAGCAGTGTCCCGTGCACAGCCACACTGCGAGCGTGTTCACATCAAAGCTACAAGTGGTCACAGAGGGCAGTTCATCTCTATATCAGTAAGTAGAGTACTGGGCACTTAGGTTGAGAAAAATGGAAAATGCTAGAAGTATCCCAGAAGTCGACTAAATTAATATCATTTCCCCCTGATAGTTCTGGAAATGCTGAAACCAGGAGTTCCTCTGATCCCGGTTTCAGCCTTAATCACTGACTTGCAAGGTAAATATTTAAAGTTACAATACAGTTGACCCTACCAGAATGTATTAACACTAGATAAGGGAAGAAAACCAATAAAATATTCTCACTTGAAGAAATAATAGGGTTATAACAAAGCACTGTGGAGCCCTGCACACAGCCAGTGTAGACCTGGAGCCCTGAGCCCTGCACACAGCCGGTGTGGACCTGGAGTACACAGGTAGAGAGTCTGGTAGCTAGATACCAACCCATTTCCTCTCTGTTAACACAAAAACAAGACTAACCCAAAGCGACTTTCGATGCCAGT
This sequence comes from Arvicola amphibius, assembly GCF_903992535.2. Classification (NCBI taxonomy): domain Eukaryota; kingdom Metazoa; phylum Chordata; class Mammalia; order Rodentia; family Cricetidae; genus Arvicola; species Arvicola amphibius. The sequence goes on along the minus strand of NC_052049.1, from coordinate 12,255,113 downwards.
GATCTGTGCACTTCACATCTGTCCCTATATCGTTCCTAGACATCTCTTTTATTTCTCTGCTTTCAAACCTCACATTTCCCTTTCTCTCTACCTTCCCTCTACCTCCTCTCTACCTCCCTTTCACTTCTTCTCCTCCCTTTTTCCTTTCAATGTCTTTTAATTTTATTTTCACATTCCATGTATTTGTGTAGATGGGGTGACATGCAGAGTGCAGGGCGCTGGGGAAGTCAGAAGAGGGCAACAGATCCTCCTGGAACCAGACTTGTGACTGTTGTGAGCTCCCAGATGTGCTGGGAACCAAATGCAGGCCTTTGCAAGAACAGAAAGTGCTATTGACCACTGAGTCTCTGCAGCCCGCTTCTTTCTTCTTCTTTTCTTTCTTCCCGAGCTTGCTGTTCACCTCAGATCCTCAAGTCCTGTTTTCTTACAAAGTTTTGAAGTCATATAAAAACACCTGTATGAAAAGCAGACATAACCAGACCCCATTCAATAAAGCAATTCAACCTGAAGATATTGTCTGGAAAGTTCTGCCATCCCTCACGCCCACAAACACAGGAACATGTCAATGAGACACTGTTGCCCCCTACCTACCTTTCTCTCCAAATCACCCTAGTAAAAAAGAAATTTTTTTCACATTTGGGAAGTGTGAACAAAACTTCCACACACAATGGGAAGCAGGATATTGGTCTTACATTGGGTTTTCACACCTCGAATATAAAGAACAGAGATAGTTGAAGTGTGTTTGCTGTAGGAAGCAATATAAGGGCTGATTCTGAAGGGAAGACAAAGGCCAAGTGGTACTAACATTGCATGATCTCTGTAATTTTAAAAATAATGATAATTTTTAGGAGAACATATGAATGAAAGAGAGCATGGAATGAAAGAGCGCCCACCGTCAAAAGCATGAAGCCGCACCACGTGAGAAGGGACATCAATTAGCCACGGTGACAACACACTGAAATGAGACGGGATGACGTGCAGCCAAAGGCAAGGTCAGTTAGCAATCACCAAAAGCTCTCCACACATGAGGAGACTCTCAGGCTAGGCAGACCAATGAGGTGACAAACATGGTAGTCCTGAGGACAGACCCAACAATTAGAGGTGCTGAGAACAAGACATTATCCCACAACAGCAGACAGGCTAGCAACAAGCTTGCCCAGGCTCCTAACTAGAAGTTCCTGTTCTCTGTGGCTTTCTCAGGACTCAAGAGTGAACGTGAGGATGGCGGGCCCGCGGAATGAAAATCTGTGTGCCTAGAAACAGATGTGAGAAGCGGTTTCTCCTCACAATATCTTTGTTCACGTCACCTCATAAAGATCATGGCCGCAGTAGTGAAATGGGTGACGTCAAGCAGGACTATCTGGAAACATTTATTGCCAATCCAAAATGGAGCCTTGTCTAGTGCTTGTCGAAAGTCTACCTACTCCCCTCTTCCAGATGACTACAACTGCAAGGTAGAGCTCGCTTTGACAACCGATGGCCGGACAATAGTGTGCTACCACCCTTCTGTGGACATCCCGTACGAACACACAAAACCTATCCCTCAACCAGACATTTTGTGTAATAATGAAGAAACACATGAACAAGTGCTGAAAACCAAATTAGAAATCAAAAGCGAGCGGCTTGAGCAAGGCCCCATGATAGAACAACTCAGCAAGGTGTTCTTAACCACGAAGCACCGCTGGTACCCGCACGGACAGTATCACAGACGTCGTAAGAAACCGAATTCTCCCAGAGACAGGTGACGGCTCTTGACTTCCCAGGCATAAGGAAGTTTTGCTGTGTGTCTTATTTGCCAGCTGAGAAAACGCACCTGGTGTATTCATTAAGATGTTATGTAAGAAAATAATAAAAGTACCTTTCATATTTAAAAAAAAAAAAGAGTGAACGTGAGGATGAGGCCAACTTCCCTCCAGAGCAAACAGAGCTGGTCCTTCAGAAGGGAGCCCAGAGCAGTCTGTCTCCAAATGTGATCCCCAAGAAGTCAAATCAGGCATCTAACACTGATAAAATAAAAAAAGAAATCGATCCTTGGCATATTGAAATCAGAAAGAATGAGGCATAATTTAAGAAATCCACCCAGGATTGTAAAAACCCACCATAGTTCCAATTTACTCTTCTGCTTCCTCTGCTTCCACCAGCTGTCTAGAGCAAACTCAGTAATAATTCAGAAAAATGTTAACACCGGAGCAGGCCCTGAAGCTCTCATTGTCTTAGTTTTTAGTTGCTTGTTCAGTGAAGGGTTGAGAACTTGGTGTCTCCTCTGCAGAGAGTTCTGACTTCTCCAGGCTGGAGTTCCTGAGGCCACTTCTGGCCAGCGTCCTCGCCAAGCATGGTGACCAGCTGAGGTTCTGCACCTCTGTGTCCTGTTTCTGGGACCTGCCCTTCACAGCAACCTGCTTGCAACAAAGTAGCCTGGCCTTTGTCTGAAGTAGGAAGCATGAGAACAAACAGTAACACCCAGAGAACAAGCAGTAGCCCCCTCCCAAACAAGCTCCCTAACTTACTCAGTGTGCTTCCCTGCCTTAAACTTAGAGAGGCAGAAGAATCCGGCCACGTGTGAATTTGCATTTGAATTCTCACTGCCAGGAAGGTTCAGCAAACCAATTAACTAATTAAACCAATTAACGAAATGCTTAATTAACCTTGAAAACAGAAGTGTCAACAAGCACAACAAAGAAGTCACTCTCCCCTGGGAACTGCCTGATGGTTTCGAGCCTTCCTGGTTTTCTGTCTTAAAGGGGTATACAGAGAGAAAAAAAAGCTGAGCATGGGCCTACTGCAGGCCAAGCAGCCTTATCAGGGAGACAGGAGGAGCCAAGGCAAGGATACTTTCTCAAAGTATATTCCTGGCGCGTAAATACACAGGTGCTTTGAAGAGCCTGAACCCAAACACTGGCGGTTTCACAGGTGAACTATACAAGTCCTTATCAGGTAAGTGGGGACAGGAATTTCAAAGCGAGACTCCAGCTTGGAGATAGTCAACACCTGGTAATTCAAACAATTGAAAGGGGGGTGGGGGGGGGGGGGGAAGGCCGCCAAAAAAGTTATGGGAGGCCATTGTTTGAACTCACCTCCTACTTGGCAGCCACTGCAGCTGAGGCCAACCCATGTGAAAGTTCCCTCTATTAACTGACATGCTATAAAACTGAATTCTGAAACAGGCCAGCTGTCAAACCCAAGAAACACATAGCAAGTGGCCTGATTTCCTGATCTGCCTGACAAGGAAGTCCCTCTGCTTTAGTCAACATAAAATACCTGAAATGGGGACTGGCAGCTTGTTTCTAGATTCTGCTGCCTTCGGCCCTTCGCTGCCTGGGAAGGCAGCATCCCTCCCAGCTCTTGGGAACACAGCCAGCCTGATAGAATGAAGTCTTCCCCACTTTTAGGATTGCAAGCAAAAGCCAACCGGATATTGAAACTGGAGTCACTGTCCTTTCGTGCTTTGGCAAAAGCTCCATCAGTACAATGAAATCTCGTGACGTTAGGCATTCTGCTGTCCGTGCAATGCTCTGGTGGTAACCCTTCTTTGCCAAAAACAACCAGTTAACACCTTGCCTGAGTATTCTGAAACATTTTGGTTCCCAGGCTGCTTAGGAAATGTTACTTAGAAAAATTGGTATAGGGCTGGCAGAAGGTGGAGAGGGTAAAGGTGTTCATGACCAAGTCTGAGAACCTGAGTTCAGTCCTCACAAGCCACACAGCGCAAGAAAGGATGGATTCCCGCAAGTTGTCCTCTGACGCCCACACACACATTTCCACACACACAAAGAAATATTTGTTTTGAAGGAGCAATGTATTTTTTTAATAATCAGGAAACAGTTGTTGTCTCAGACAAAAAAATCAGCAGGGCTAGAAATATAGCTCACTAGTAGAGCTCTTGTCCAGCAGGTGTAAAGCTCATGGTTCAAGCCTGAGTGCTGCAAAATAAATAAGCAAGTTGATTTACCAATCAATCGACAATGAGCTAATAGATATATAACACATACAAGTTAATAGATATATAACACATACCAAAAGATAACACAGACAAGAACTGAATAGCCATGGACTAAGGTAGGTTGAAGTAGAAACCATTTCAGAAAATGAACAAACTCTCCAAGGAAACCATCCAAGAGAACTGGAAGCTAACCATCAGGAAATGTGAAGCGTGTAATATGTACATGTAAATATGCATGAGAAGCCTCATACTGGATTTTCTTGTTCCTCTTCTACAATAGACACTGCTTTTCACGTTGACCTTGGAAGAGATCAAAGCTAAGTCAGCATAGGATTTGATTTCTAATCCTTAAGTAAAAAGATACACTGTGAACTGTAGCACCCAGCCAAGCTCACAGATTCTCCCCATAGGCAGGGCCCTGAAATGCAATGTGTATCTAACTCCAATGCTTGAAGAATCAAATTTCAACTGTTCAAACGCCACAAGTTCCACTGCCACTCAAGGGCAGAACAAGTGCCTGGTGGTATTTGAGCTCACCTTAGGGCCTCAGCTTCTTCATCTAAATGATGAAGAGACCTTAGAATTAAAAATCTCTACAACCCCTCTGATGATCCTCACAGACTCCTTCCTACCACAGGCGGCTAGAGTTCTGACAGAAAACACTCCCATGACTACTATTTTGTATCAATTAGCATAATGAGACCAGTATAAGAAGCTTTTCTTGGGAAAAGGACAATATTCCCTTTGGCCAGTCTTATTGAAACTAGTCAGGGAATGTATCAAAAAGGTAGAAAAAGAGGAAAAAAACAAAGAAAGAAGAGAAAAGAAGGAAGGAGGAAGATAGGGAGGAAGGAGGAAGAGAGGGAGTGAGGAAAGAAATAAGGAGGGAGGGAGGGAGGGAGGGAGGGAGGGAGGGAGGGAGGGAGGGAGGAAGGAAGGAAGGAAGGAAGGAAGGAAGGAAGGAAGGAAGGAAGGAAGGAAGGAAGGAAGGGAGGGAAAGCAAGCACCATCCCAGACTGGGGTGTGAACCCAAGAAAGTCAGACCCCCAGCATCTCTGGGGGCTCTAGAGCTACACAGTTGATGGTCAAGCAAAGAGTAAGGAATGTGATTTTTTTTTTAAAGTCATCCTAGACCACAGAGACTCAGGTTCAATTTTCTTTAAATTGTGTAATTGACAGTGACAAACTTCTAGAGAAATCTGTGCCCACCATACGAATTAAGATATTAAACTTCTAGAAAGACGTGTGGATCATCTTGGTGAGACTATAAACAGGCAAATGGGGACCAGTGACCCTTGCATGCACCTTTGTTCTGCTCTGCTGCATTCCCCAACCGGGCTGTCCTCATCAGCACAGCCTGAGACGTCTAGTGGCCGCACCAATCCCACTCAAGGTTTCTGCCTACAAATCAACCTTACTCTGCATCTATGCAACGTCAGGATGTAGTATCCCAAGAACATGAGATGTCAACAATTGTGATAGCTGATACACCTTTAATATTAAATATAAGATGTAAACATTAAATATCAAAGACAATGATGCTAATATTAAATGTAAGATATTAATGTTAAATGTTGTTTTAAGTTCCCAATTGCATTTGATAAATTCTGAGGCAATTTGCTAATAGGTGAAAAGTTAATCCAAGAAAAATAGTTTTCAAATGTGTAAAACATATTTATTTCCATTGGTGAGATGGAAGCCTGACAGCTTGAATTCTATCCTCTGAAGCAAAGTGCAGTAGGGCATTCATCTGTAATCCCAGTGCCCTCTGAGGGGAAATGGGGATCAGACACAGAAGAGTCAGCCAGAAGCTAGCCCGGGGTACCAATTGTACCAGCCTCAACAAGGTAAAAGACAGGAACTAACCCCATCCCTCAAAGCTGGTCTCTGATATCCACACGCACAGTAGCATATGTTCATTCACATCAAGCATGCATGCATGCATGCATACATACATGCATACATACATACATACACATGTACAAAAAATGGAACACACATAAAGGTCATTGTACATTTAAATGCAGTGTTGCATGCTTACATTAGTACCCTAAACCAAGACTTTTCAGACACAGGTGTCCACCCATGTTTAGGAAATACAAGCAGAACTAGGACGAAGAAGCCATTCATTGTTGCCACCTTTAAAGATATTGTCAGACACATGATATAAAGATACTTATTTAGATAATTAATACAAACATTAGCAATAGTACAACAAGAATATTGACTTTCTATGTTCTATGAATTGCTTCTGTTAAGCCATGAATGACTAGAATACAGAAATATTACGGGGTATACTTTTTTGAAAGGCACTTAGAAGAGAAGAAGCAAACACTAATAATTTTCAGGTTATTAGGCACTCGAGCCATCAACTGTAGGCTTAGGCTGGACTTTGGATGTTTGCTGCTGGAAAAGTAAATAGCAGGGGTAGCTTTAAAGATATCACTTGGTTTGAATCTCACAGACTTAAAAAGGCCAAGTGATTTGTTTATGGAAGTCATTAGAAGAAACACAGGAAGAAAACTAGAAATGAAATGTTTAAAGCCAATCATCAGTGAGGAGTCACTGAGCTGAGATCTCTTTTCTAAAACTGTGGTGATACAGAGATCAAAGGGCTTCATCAGGGAAGCCAAGAAACTTGGGGAAATTCCCAGAATTCCTCAGGGCTACTGCTGAGCTAGCCAGAGGAGGAAGCAGACTTCCTTCCTGCCTGTCCTGGCAACATCCTTAACCTTTGTCCTTTGCTCTTCAGAGCTTACTGGCGGGTTCCCCTCCTTTAACCCAGTCACCTTCTCACATCGCAGCACAAGGCTGAAAGCTCCAGAGTGAACAGAATCTTCTGCATCGTATAGATTGCCAATCCATACACCAGTGTGCTAGCATTCGGTTATCATTCCTGCTAGATGGGCAAGAACTGTGATTTACTTATCCCCTTCCCACACTAAAAATGGGAATTATAGAGATTTTTAGATGCTAGAGACAAAGAAAGGGATTAATATTAAGGGAAACTATGTTGAGACTGGAGAGATAACTCGGAGCTTGCAAGCCAAGGACCTGAGTTAATCCCCAGCACCCAAGTAAAAAACTGGATGGTGTCACACACACATAATTCCTGTACTAAGAAGGAAGAGGTGGTAGATCTCAGAAGCTCTCCGGATGGCCAGCTTAGTCAATGGTAGAGCCCCAGGTTCCAGAGAGAGACCCTGTCCCCCAAAACAAGGTAGATACCTCCTGAGGAACAACACTGGCTTCCACGTGCATAGGAATACATGTGCATGCATATCCACACATACATGTGCATAAATGTGGGCACACACAAAGAATATATTAAGATATTCAACGTGATGGGGCCATTGTAGTTTAGAATGCACAAGTTGCGTCGAGCAAGAATTTTTTTATTTTACTTAATATGAAGCCTCTTCCTGGATGCTTGTTTCTATTGTCAAAGAACCATAAGGAGAAAGCTGTCTACAGACAATATCAGTGTGTATTTAGACATTCATGATAGTGATTCCTATGACAAAACACACACTCATAAATGTTAGAGTATCTCATAGCTTAAGTTTGTTCCTGTGTCTTTCAGGAGGGGTCTAACATCTACAACAAAAAATACATTGTACATGTTAATAGGCATTAAACAGTTTACTTGAAAATCCCTCTTTTGGTTCAAGGGATTTAGGAGCTAGCATAAGTAACAACACTGCTAAACAAAGCTTGAAATAAAGTCTCCTCCTTGTAATTACTTTTAAACGGACCGTTTCATTTCTGAACACAAGGATCACAGCACACCCTCTGTTCAGGAAAAGAACATACATACGTAGTTAAAAACCCTGCAGGAATCTCCATTAAGTCTGCTGTGTGACTTAATTCATGGTAGTGACTTAGCTGTGTGTCTGTCTTTGCTTCTGAGAGGCTGTTTTCATGAACTCACCAACTTCATAAATAAAGCCTATGCATCTAGAACAGAATGAAATACAGCATTTAGTGAAAGCAATATTCCCAAGCAATACTGGGGGCCATAAGCACCTCTCCCAGCAGATCAAATTATTTGAGAAATGCTCACTTGGTTTCTTTTTCCTTAATTAAAAAAAAATTCATTCTGGGCTGAGACTATAGCTCAGTATAGACCTTGCTTAATAGGAGCAAGGCAAGCCCTGGTTCCAATGTCTAAAACTGAGAGAATAAAAAAGAATTTTATCCTGCTAGTTTACCGACTAAGGGAAAAAAATTAGCCAAAACATAAACTTCCTAGGAAAGCTAGCAAGGCTGTCTCACAGTTGAAACAACATATAATATGCACAAGCAGCTTCCTTCGATAAAATACATCCTCAGTGTGTCCTGTTGGGAACTGGATCGACGGTCATTTCACATAGACTATAATGGTTTCTCCATGGACAGCTTATTAAGATTCTTTCCTAAATAATAAGCAAAAATGATCCGCAGCCTCCCAAGTATTAACTATAAAATAAATAAGATTTTCTGAACCTGTTGGGTCACAGACACACACTAAGATGTGTGGATACACGGTGGCTCTCAACCACACGTAACTCCAGTTTCAGTGATCCAACAGCATCTTCTAGCCTCCACGGACACACATATAGTACACATGCATACACAGAAGCAAAACATTCACACACTAAGTCTAAAACAACATTCTTAATAAATAATTTCTTAAAATATGAAAATGGCTTGAAACCAATATTCCAAAAAATCTCCCTTTATGTGGCTTTAGACTTACCATCACATGTTGGTAAATCTCATAAAGAGCCGTCCATATTTGGTCTGTGTCTCAGTGTTTTGGTACTCTAGAGCTCTGTAGAGAAGTGTGATCTAGCAGAGGGCCATCTCAGCACCTGTGGTGCATCCTAATGGTGATGTTTGAATTGAGTAGATCCTGGATGATAGAAGTTTGAATTGAGTCGAATCTTGCTTTCCTGATTGTTATCACCATGACTGTCAGATAGACAGGCTCTAAAGTCATCTGGGACATAAACCCTTGGTCATGTTTGTGGGGGAGTTCTAGATTGAATTAACACAGGTGGTATGCCCTATGGTTTTACAATTCATTTGAACTGTGGGAGCATATTCCATTGACTGGAGCCCTGGGCTGAATAAACAGGAGAAAGGGGATCAGCAACAGCGTTCTCTGTTTCCAGACTGTTGATGCAGTATGACCAGCTGCCACACTCTCCTGCCTCCATGCCTTCCCCACCATGATGGAATCTATCTCTTCTCAAATTGTCAGCCAGACTAGACACCACCCACCCGCTTCCCCATCATTTCTTCCTGTCAGGTTACAGACATGAGCTGTTGTTATTGTTTGAAAATAATCTTCCCATTGACAATGAGACCTCATAGAATTGCTCATTTTGTTCCCTTCTTATCCTTCTCATAGAAACTTGAATGGCAAGATAGTCATCGACAGCAAGGTGTCTAGAAACTTCTCTACAGCTAATACAAACCCTTTTGTTAGTTTCACTGCCTTCAGATTTTTTGGGGGGGAGTAACAGACTAATGCACTAATACAAATCTTCAATGGTACAGAAAAAGAGGGAACCCCCAGAAATAGGAAATTAAATAGCATCTCCACTAAAATCCCAGAATCTAGCATCCTTCAGTGCACAGTGTTATGTAAGAAAGCTTGTATTTGAGAGGTGGGCTGGTTCCACCACTGTGAGACCTTGGGCAGGGCATTTTCATCCACAAGGTCAGTTCTCTCACCTGCAACAAGCAGCAACAGAACTAGTGAGTGACCAACGGTCTCCTTTTGCTGCTGCTGCTCCTCCCCCTGCTCCCCCTGCTCCCCTGGTCCCCTGCTTCCCCTGCTCCCCTGCCTCTCCTGCTCCCCCTGCTTCCCCTGCTTCCCCTGCTTCCCCTGCTCCCCCTGCTCCCCTGCTCCCCCTGTTCCCCCTGTTCCCCTGCTCCCCTGCTCCCCTGCTCCCCCTGCTTCCCCTGCTCCCCCTGCTTCTTTTCCTCCTTTTTTCTACTTTCCATCCGTCACTGGCTGAGTAAGGTAAGAGCCAGAAATGATGGGAGTGTGGGGTCAGGTCAACAGGCAGGAGATCCTAATGAGAGCAGGGAGCCTAGCAGGAGCCCTGTGAAAGCAGATCGTTTCTTCTGGTTGTTTGATCACAGTTAAATTTATAGACCCTGAGGTAAAAGAAAGGGTAAAACAGTTGAATAAAACTTGCTAAAACAAACAAGGAAAGCAAGCAAGCCTTGGAGACCTGAATTCAGAAATAAGCTCAGATGCATTCCCAGCAATAAATCCCATGGACAGGCTGGGGAGAAGCCTCCGTGTCCAGCTGTTTAGGATGCTGGGTTTGACACGCAGAGAGAGCACTGGTGGGTGGGAGAGAGATCCGCACAGAACTTTCCGACTGACTCCCTAGGCAAGTGGGTGACCGGGTTACGGAGACTGAACACAGATGCATTTCAAGTAGTTCTTTCTTCAACCCAGAGAGCAAGCGGAGGTGTGCTCCATCACTGGGCAGGAAAGAGCCAGATTTCTTGAGCAGCAGGGCATGCTGCCTGGACCACTTGATGCCTTTGAACCAGACAGTCAAGGTCTTAGCCACTGTGCATGGGCGAGTCTGCAAAGTGACGGTTGCGTGCAGCAAAAGGAGCTGAAATATGCGCTCCTGGGCCATACTAGCCGTATTTGAAGTGCTTCAGAATATCTACAACATAGAAAGGCCCCCTGGGCAGCTCTCCTGCTGGGGGTTTTCCTTGAATGACTCCCTGAGGACAGTACTGTCACTCCCAGCATAGAGAGACATGAGAATCTGGGGAAAAGCCTCACCGAAAGCTGGGCAAGTATGAGGACCGGAGCTTGGCTCCCTAAACCCATGTAAAAAGTCAGTGGGGGGCATGCATGTGCCTGGGACTCCACAATTGGGAGGGAATGGTGGAAACAGGAGGATGGCTGGGGATTGCTGGTCACCAACCTGTCTTAAAAATGGCAAGCCTCTCCTGTGCATGCGTGCATGACTAGATACTCTGGCCCTCTGCTGTGTGTGGTTTACCTGTCAATCACACAGAGGGTTTCCTGTCCACTCTTTTCTGCCTCCAGGGCTCTTCCACCCCCACCACCCGCAGCGAGCTGTAGCAGTCATTTTCCCAGCTGCAGCAGTGACTGACAGGAGCCTCCAGGCTTGTATTTCAGGTGCCTTTTCCTTTCAAAATAGGAGACTCCTCCGGGTTGTGACTCTCCCTCTGCTGTCCTGCCTGCTTACCAGGTTTGAAATACTAAGCCCGAGGAATTTCCCCAGGAAGGGAGTCAGCAGAGGAGCTGGAGTTCAAAAGAGGTGGAGGATCCATCTGAAGTTTATGTTGGCTCTCAAATGAGCCAGCAATCATGCATGGCTGCCCTTTCATGACAGGACAAATAGCATTCCATGTGGGGTACGGGGGGCAGAGTGCTCATGTGCTCCTGCAGCCCACATCTGTGTACCATGCACATGCAAGCAACAAGAGAGAGAGAGAGAGAGAGAGAGAGAGAGGAGGGGGGTCACCTCGAATTCTCTGTAAGCATCACCAGTCACAAAGGGTGCTGGAAGCATCATTCTGCAAAATGCAACTAATATGAGAGTTGAGGCAATAGAAAGATATGAGCTATTTCACCAGTCGGCCTCCTCTTCAGCCTGGGTAACTACAGTGGAGCAGCTTGTTTGGACTAAACCATCCAATGGGCACATTGTTCTCACAATATTCTACCAAAGGGGGAAGAAGGTTTTTGGATTTCACAATAGCCACCCAGCTCGCAAGTGAATCACACATGGAGGCTTACTCTTATTTAGAAATGTCAGGCCTTGGCTTGACTTGTTTCTTGCCCATTTTTCTTAACTTATATTATCCCATCTACCCTTTGGCTTCTGTGTTTTTCCCATTCTCTTACTTCATTAAATCTTACTCTTCATGGATGGCTATGTAGCTGGGTGGCTGCCCCTGATGTCTTCATCCTTCTCAAAAGACCCAGTTTTCTCCTTTTATATATTCTCCTGCCTGCCAGTCCTGCCTATCCTTTCTCCTGTCTCGCTCTTGGCCATTCGGAGCTTTATTAGACCACCAGGTGCTCTAGACAGGCAAAGTTTCACAGTTTTACAGAGTTAAATAAATGTAACATAAACAAAAGTAATGCACCTTAAAATAATATTCCCAACAGATCAGAGAGGGGCTCACAAGCTCCCTCCACTACTGAACAGTTCATGGTTTCTGGGGGATGAAGAGTATGTTTTCTTTAAGGTCCTATGGAAGACCATGTACCCATAAATAATGCAAAGCAAATATTGGACTTGGTAATAAATGTTATGTTATATTTTGTGAGGGATTAAAATTAGTAAGTGGATCTGTGAAGATAAGGAGAGAAGTCAGAGAGAACATGATCAAAATGCATTGCAAGAATGTATGGATCTCAAAGTATTAAAGAAAATGTTTTTTAAGTCTGAGATATCAAATAGCTTAATGGTTCATCCCAATATCTTAGGAAAAAAGAATAACAAGTCAAAGCCCAAGTCAATAGGTAGAAAGGACTAATAAAGACCAAAGCAGAAACTAATAAATGAAAACTGAATAAATGATGCCAAGAATCAGTAAAAGCGTCAGCTCCTTTAAAAAGACAAATAAGGAGAGCTAACTCTTAGGTGACCTAACCAAAAGAAAAGATGATCCAAATGAGATAAAACTAGTAAAATATATAACATATTATACAGTATATATAATACATAAATATATATAATACTTTGACAACCTACATTCCAAAAGGGTGGAAATCTAGAAGGAATTATAAATTCCTAGACATGTATGACCAGCAAAATTCAGTCAAGAGAATAGGAACATTTTACATATAAAAAAAGGAGATTGAAGCAATGATGCGAAGTTTTTAACAAAGGAAAGTCCAAGACTGAAGCGGCTTCCTAAAAAATTCTAACAGAGTTTAAAGAAATAACATCACTTTTCCTCACACTATTTTTAAAGTGGAAAGGGAAGGAATGTCGCCAAACTCTTTCTGTAAAATCTGTTTTACATGACATCAAACCTGGGTAAGGGGGCCGTGAGATGACTCAAGGGCTAAAGGTGCCTACTACCATGCCTGATGGTCTTAGTTTGAGCCCCAGGAGCCACATGGCAGAAGGGGAGAAGAGGCGTTTGCCTCCACTTGGGTGCCATGATAGGAATGCATGTGTGCACAACACAGACACAAGCACACACACACTCAAAAAATACACATTCAAAAAACACACAGAAATGTAACCATACACACTCAAAAAAACACACACAGACACAACCACCCACACACACACTCAAAAAACAGAGATGCAACCACACACACTCATAAAACACACTCACAGACACAACCACACCCATACACAAAAACTACAAGCTGCTGGCACATGCCTGAACCCAGGAGACAGAGGCAGGTGGGTCTCTGAGTCCAAGTCAACCTGGTCTACAAAATGAGTTCTAGGACAGCCAGAGCTGTTACACAGAGAAGCCCTGCCTCAAAAAACCAAAAACAAATTACAGACCAATTTCTTGATAAAAACAGACAGAAATCTTCCAATAGTAAAATACATGCAAACTTTATTCAAACAGCCCATTAAAGAGATCACATACCATGATCAAGATGATTTTGCACCAGAGATACAAAGATGACTCAACATATGTAGATTGTTAGGTATAATAAACACATAAATAGACTCAGGTCAAAAAAACATGTGATCATCTCAATAGATGCAGAAAACAGCCTTTGACAAAATTCAATATTCTTTCACAATAAAAGCCCTGAAGAGTCAGGAACAGAAGAACCATAATTCATTGCAATTAAAGCTGTATATAACAAACCTATGTTCAATCTATACTAAACAGGAAAATTAAAAACATTTTCTCTAAAATCAGAAGTGAGACAAGGAATCCACTCTTCAGACTCTTATTCAAGTGCTCAAGTCAAGAAAGAAATAAATGGAGAAATGTCCAAACAAGAAGCCTAAGTATTTCAATTTTAGAAGAAATGGTACTATACTATACTATACTATACTGTACTGTACTGTACTGTACTGTACTATACTATACTTAAAAAGGCCCTAAAGACTCTACCAGAAAGTCTTAGATCAGACAAACACTCTCACAAGGGTGATAGAACATGAAATCAGTGTATGGTAATAAGTAGTTTTCCCAAATAACAAAAAAAAAAAAAACCTTGCCAAGAAAGCAATTAAAAAACAAACAAATAAAATCCCATTCACAAATACCTAAGACTAACCATAAGCAAGAACATGAAAGACCTCTACTGAAGAAAGAAATCGACTAGACCCCCCCCCACAAAAGAATGGACTTCCCATATTCATGGATCAGACTAATGTAGAAAAGGCCATTGTTACTCAAAGCAGCCTACAGATTCCGGGCAATTCCCATCAAAATCCCAAAGATGTTCACAACTGGGAGAGTGAATCCAACTTCCTTAGCTTGTTCCTGTTTCTCTTCCTTCCTTACCCATCCTCCCCCACCCACACCCACCCTGCCTTCCTTTCTGAATCTCCTCCCCCGCTCGCTCTGATCTTCACCATCATGATATTTATAAGAATCTCCCATGGTAAATTTCATGTCTGAAATTTCTTCCTCGGGCTCCAATGTTGATGTCTGTTACAGCTGCTGAGACTATTCTGGGAGGCTATAAGATACTAGGAACGTTATCTGCAGAATAGAGTGGGGGACCAGACTGTGCTGGAAACACTCTCCCTGCTCATTTTGTGTTTCATCTCTGCTTTCTCTTCTGCTGTAATGTGAACCCCCTCACCTACATACCCAAGCTACCACGAACTAGGTGCCCCCACGACGCTTTCACCCCGCAATGGACAGAAACTATGAGCTAACGCAAGTCCTTTCCTGCTTACGTTGTCCCTGTTGGGTACTGTGGATACAACAAGAAAATAACTAATACTATCCATTAGTTATAGTCTAGGGCCTATAATAAAAATCACAGGCAGTAAAACTCGAACATAATAAACCAGAACCCAGGTCAACTAGAGCTTTGGGAATCTTGCTAGTGGACAACACATGTTGAATCCCACCTACAACACCCTAAAGGGTCCCAGCCCAGCTCTTCTGAGTAGAGTAGCAGACACACTACCCACTGCATCTCCCTCTCACCTTCTACTGGCGAGCGTTAGCTCTGTGCGCTGGTGTCTCCACCTATGTAATTTAAACACAAAGCTCCTTGCTCTGCTCCTATAGGAAAAGAGGACAAAAACCAGTTTCAGGGCCCCAAGGGAGCCTCTGCCTCCTGACAAGTTTCCATTTTTAAAGTCAGCCTGAAATGTTAGACACTTGTTCCAATAAATCAAGACATTGGAGTCCAAAGAAATGCTCTCCAGGGACCAGTTTTCAGGCCACATAGTATGCTTACCCTAGAAAACATGAGATGCCGTGCTAAGTACTCACTCCGGGGTTAGATCTGAGAACTCTGACCAGCCACCGGTTGCCAGGGCAGTCTGTTTAGACACACGCTCCTGCTTCTTCTTGGATGTCATCACTTAATCAATGCTAAAGAGACTCTATAGTCACAAGGCCTTGATGGTTCCATTACTTGAACCCTGCCTCCAACGTGGTTTATAATTGTCCCTCAGACAATCTGGGTTTATAAAGGTGCTGGCCTTAAAACCTTACACAATGCACAATGGTTCCAAAGGGTTGTCACAGATGTGTTCTGCGTTGACTTTTACAGGATCCTTAGATTTCCATCAGTGACAGAAAGAGAGAGAACCAGAGAAAAGACAGTGGTATGCAGGCCAGTGGGTGGGGATATCAGATAACACTGAACACGAATCTTGGCTCTGTCTTTTACTATCTGTGTGGCTTTGGGTATTGTTTCGTGTTTCTTTAAGACCTAGAATCCTTCAATTAAGGATAACAGTAGTAAAAGGTTGAGGGTTTATTATTCATGGGGAACATCGAGATGGATTTGTTCTTTGAGTAAAAGATTCATTAGAAGAGTTAAAAATTCATGGACAGACAGACAGTGGCATATTGAGGGGTCTGAGGAGAGTTTGGGCACTGACTCCACAGACAGGCAGCAGCGTGGCGGGGGCTATGAGAGTTCACACCCACAGGGCAGAGGGAATCCCTTATGGGTCTCAGAGGAAGGTGGAGGTTTCATGTAGGGCTGGAGAGATGGCTCAGCAGTTAAGAGCACTGGCTAGTCTTAATGACACAGGTTCATTTCTCAGCACCCATATGGCAGCTTACAACTGTTTGTAACTCCAGTTACGGGGGACCCAACACCCTCACGTAGACAAACATGTAGGCAAGATACCAATATACATACAAATGAGTGAAGCTTAAAGAGCTGACATGGTCAAGGTGTTTCTTCACAATAATAGAACACTAACAAAGATAGACTGTACGGACAAAGATAATTCTTACCTACTTCACAAATGAACTAAGAATTGGCAGTTACTCTGCTCTGACTGTCTTCACTCTGAGATCAAGCCCTTCTGAGTAATGTTGATCTTGAGGAAGGAGAAAGCAATAGCATATCCATACAATGCCACGCCTGTGGAATGGCAAACCCATGCAATGATACATCCAGGCCATGGCAGAGCCATATAGTGGCTCAGAGGACTCATTTATACAATGGCAGACTCACAGAATGACAGGCCCACCCAATAGCATATCTACATAATGACAGAGCCACACAATGGCATAGAACTAACTGACAGAACCACGAAATGTCATACTTTCACCCAACAGAAGAGCCATGAAATGGTGGATACACGTGATGGCAGTTCCAGTTAGCAAGAGAACTTTGTGATGGCTCAACCACACACACTGGCTCATCAGTGTCTGCCAGGAAAAAGTACACCACATCCCCACTCACGTATCACAGAGGCAGACCATGTGGCCAAACCTGCCATTAGTGTGGGGAAGTACATCTACCCACAGGATGACCCAGTGGAAGCCACATAGTGAGAGCACATACAAACAAGCCTCCCACGAGTGTACAGCTAGCGAGAACAGTTGCAAAACCCCATCCTCTGAGTATTGGCTTTGAACCATAGTTCTGTCTGAGATCCTGCCTTCAGAGGGATTTCTAAGATTTAAGGAGCACCATACAATGATTTACAGTGCACACTGTCCATCCTAACCAACTCCAGACTGTGGCCCGTCTTTGTGGGGCCCGTCAGCTAGGAATCGTCTTTACACCCTTTCAGGCTTGTGAAAAGAAAAGGATGAAGTTTGTCTGACAAACATAGTGCAGGCTCCAAAGACTCATAAGCTCATTTTTCCAGAAAAGTTTGTCAACTCTTAGGATAAGGTAAAGCTGGCACATGGCCTTGTAGACTTCCATTTGCCCTGGAAGCACACTCTGTCTGTCCCAGGAGAAACCTATTGCAGGAGTAATAAATGTAAGGAGACGTCTAAGTCGGTGTCGACTTCTGCACTTAAACCTGGTACTGGGTTTCCACAGATCTGCCCAACACATCCCTGGTGTTGCGCTTTACCAGACTGGGTTTTAATCATTTTTATGTCTCTAAGTCCTGTGGAAGGAATATGATTATTTCTTCAGTGAAAGAGACTGAAATATTCCACACTAAGGCCGGTGCTTTATAAAGATGTCTTTCCTAAGTATTTTGATTCGGGTTCATTCTCTAAACTCCCAGCCTGACTGGAAATCTGAGCATACCTGTTCTCAATTTCACCATAAATCCCCAGCTCTCAAATCAATTCCTTGTCTGAGATTATATGAAAAATGCAAATATGAATGTCAATTTCCATTACTGCGACAAATATCTGAGATAATCACTTTATAGGGAGGATTTGCTTTGGCTTGTAGTTTCTCAGGTTTTATGTCATAAAAAAAATGTGCTCTGGGGAGTAAAACCATTCACCTCATAGCTTCGAAGTAAGGCAGGAAGAGGAGGGACTGAGCCCCATTGACTCCTTCAAGAGTGTCCCCTAAGGGCTACAGCCTCACATCAGACCTCACCTGGTAAAGGTCCTACCACCTCCCAGGAGCTCCATCTGGGAGTGGTTCAAACCCTGGCAGTTACTGCACGCTTTCCTTCAATATGTACACACGGATAACAGTTGTGTTGACGTGGCTGCGTTTCTGAAACTCACAGGAAACATCAAGACGGCCCAAAAAGGTACGTGTCTCATTAGAATCTGAAACTCTCTCCACAGGGTCATTCTTTTATCACTGGGACTGCAGCTGTTTTGGGAGGGCATAGCACCCTGAGGAAGGGGCGCCTTGCAGGAGAAAGTGCACCACTAAAGGTGGCCCCACTTCCTGTCCCTGCCCTGCTGGACACGATGTCACCAACTGCCTTCAGATTATACCTTTCCTCCCTTAAGTGTTTCTTGTCAGGCCTTTGTTGACGGCGACGACAATAATACAGTAAGTAAGGAAAGCCCATTTCAAATGAAACAGAAACAGTTCCTACCCCAAACTGGAATTATGAAGGAATTATCTGCTCCTAAAACTTAAAATTTACCAAAACAGAACAGTGTAAACATTGAGATCATTTCCAGCGTGTGGGAGAAGGGAAATGGTTAAGTACAAAGAAAAAATGAAGGGGATTTCTTTGAGGGCCGATATTGTTTGCTGTGGAACGAGGTTGTCGGGTCCATGACTGTACCTTTGTCAATCCCAGGAATTGTAACTCAAAAAGAGTCACATTGGATGGGGGCTAAACTTTTAAAACTCAGATGGAATGCCGAGGAAATTTCAGGATGGAAATCGGACTGACATAATAAGGCTAACTATGCTGTAAATATGGGACAAAACTCAGTGACGATGGAGAGGAGGAAAGAAATGGAAGAGTTTCAACTAAAAGCCATGGAGTTTGGACTAAAAGTTACGAGAGCAAGAACCCTGAAAGAACAAAACTTAAAGTATATGGAACGAGCAAGAGCTCGAAAGATGTGATCCTCCAGACCTGGGATTTACAGACATTTCTCCCTAAGCAAACATCCCAGTTATGAACCCTCTGACTTGAGTGATACATTCAGGAGCACCGTGAGGCTGTCTCGGAGTAGAGCATCACAGAAGGGGGGCGGGAAGAGACCCACACTTTGTAGATCATCACACACAGTGGTAAAGACCAGGACTCAGCTGTGGATGATGATGGGATGCTGTAGATGTGGAAGAGGAAGTCCCAGAGGGAAGCCTGGTGTCTGAGCTCTGCTTCTGTAGGAGACATAGTCTGGGTGGCCTCACCACACACTTATTGTCTCAAATATCTGCAGTAGGAAGTCCCAAATCAAGTGTCTGGCTGTGAGGGGTTTATCCTAGGACTCTCTGGTCATTTTATACTCATCATGCCAGTCTCTGCCTTCACCCTCTGCTGACTTTCTCCCTATGGGTGCATCTGTCTCTCCACGTGGAGTTCTTTTATAAGAAATCAGTCATCTTGGGCGAGGGCCCACTGTATGACCTTTTCATAACCAGTTAGTTATATTTTCAAAGTCCTAGCTTCAAATGTTATGTCCTGAAGTATTTGGAGGACCTGAAACCATGGGTTTGAGGGTACACAACTGAACCCATAATGCACAGAATTATTAAGTCCTAGAAATACACACACCATAAGCTACCCCAACCTCCCGAGTACCAGAAACTGAGAAGAACCCTCAGGACAGACATCACAGTGTTATATGAGCAATTGTTCAGGCAATAGCCTAATTCACCTTGGGGAATCCCACAGGACACTCTAGCAAGCCCTCCCCACTCCCATTCTGTCCCTTCACACAGCACACGGTATCATTAGCAAAAGCAAAAACTGATCAAATTGATTTGCCCACATAAAGGCTGCCAGTGGAGATACTGAGAACAAAGAGAAGCCGGGCACCATGATGCACGCCATTGATCCCAGCATTGTGGAGACAGAGGCAGAATGATCTCTGGGAATCGGAGGTTGGAGAAAGAGCATGGGACAGAAAAGGAATCATAAAAAAAAAAAAAAAAAAAAAAAAGGAAAATGTCGCTGACTGTTTGCCAAAGTCTAATAGGGATGGAAAAGTAACAACTGATATTTTGGAAAGAGACATTTGTAGGATGAGCAGAAAGGGGAAGTGAAGGGTGAGATGCAGACTGGGCAGCTTAGGAGTCGTCATGTGTGGGAGAAGCAGAGAAAAGCAACTGTGTGAGAGACAGGCAGCCAAGAGCACAAAAGAAGAGCCTGGAGAAGCCAGGAGCACAGCAGAAAGTTCGAATTACACAGAACAAGAGGACATCCACATTTCTCTCATAGACAAGGGCAGGGTAAGTATCATCTGCACTCCACACATCTTCCTGTTTCAACTTCTCCTTTTTTTGTACTCGCTATCGCCCCCCTTTGAAATGTATTCTGTTCTCCATTTTACGTTTCTTTCTGTCATTCTTCATAGTTATATGCTTCAAGGTTGCTGTTTTCTGTTTCACTGCTTGCCTGTTTACAGGAAGAACTCTTAAATCCACCTTTACACCTTACTAACTCTTTATCCCACTGCACTAAGCCTACTGCAGAGTGAGTCACTTGTCCTCTGCTACAAAATTATGTTTCCTTAAAATTTCACATATTACAAAACACTCAAAAGTGCAGAAAAATTTAAATAGCGTTATAGTCAGCATATGCCCAGCTCTAGAGTCTTTTACCAGCATCTTCTAACACTTTGTCTCCTCTCTGTCCATCCCTATTCATCTGTCTGCTTCTCCCTCAGCCTGGCTTTTTTTTTTTTTTAACACATTTAAAACTCAGCAACAAACACAAATTTAACTCCTGTATTCAAAATCCCTTTAGTATCTTTAAAATAAATTTTTTTTTCAAATAAATTGCTAAACACACCTGTTAGAAAACCATTGAGTATTAGCGAACCACACTCCACCGTTCTAGCCCAGCGTTTCCTGGCTTGTGGCGCTCAGGAAGACTAAGCAGCCTCTTTCTGGGTCCTAAGAAACCCTCGTTAAAAGTCATGATGTAAAAATGAGATGCGTGAGAGCTCCTGCTTAAATTTGACATAAGGGACACGAACTGAATGACTATGCGATAGAACAACAGGAAGAGACACCTCGGCGCTCGTGCTCTGCCCGCGTGGGCAGGAGAAAGGGAAGTTCCACCACAGGCTGTCTTCCCGCTGATGAGTTTTTGCCGAAGGGTTTCCTATAGGTACCAGGAGAAACATTTGCCTCTCCCATTGATTGGCATGCTGTGGGGTGATGGACTCGTTATACCAACGTCTTGGGAGTTTCTTTCGAGTACTGACATCTATAATTCTCAGTCCCCAACCTTGTGGTCCCAGCACGTAGCTAAAATCATGAGGGTTTAGTGAAAATAACTTAAGGAGCTTGGGGAAAACTCCCCATGGCCCATACGTTGGCTACATGAACGCCCTTGTTGCTTGAGTGAAGCCAATTGTTTTAATGACCACGACCGCAAAGTCAAGCATGAGTCTCAGTGAATACCTTACTAGCATTTTGAACGGTTACGTTTTGCTCTTTTTAAGATTTATTTTTTAATTCTTTTTAATGATGTGTACGTGGAGGTGGTCTGTGCCTGTGAGTGCAGATGTCTGAAGAGACAAGAGGCGTCAGATCCCCCCCCCCCCCCCCCGCCCGGAAGCTGGCATTCAGGAAGTTGTGAGCAGCCCAGCATGCGTACTGAGACTCACACTCAAGTCCCCAGGGAGAGCAATCCACACTCTCAGTCACTGAGCTGTCACTTCCCCAGCCCTCACCTGTGAGGCCGCAGGAGCCCACCCTGAGAGTCAAACTTCCCTTCCTCCTCATCCAGCCAGCCCAGTCTCCTGAGAGATCAGCTGCATCATCCCTGACCAGTCAACTTAATGGGAACTTGGCTGAAGGCTTTAGCCGCAGTGTAGGGTGACGATAAAAGTTACCGCATAATGGAAGAGAACGCTGCTGTTAGTTACATCAACTCGGCAAATAAACTCCGCTTCCTCCTTTCTTTCCTTTTCGCTGGAATACTTTGTTCTCAGTTTCGTTAGCTTTTACTGAAAATCAAGTTACATATCGCAACGCTTGATAAATGCTGACGTGCCTGCTACTTTAGATATGCGAATAACCTTCTGAAGTACGTATAGTGCGCACACAAACTCTCAGCAGCCGGCAGGTTGAATCACAAGTTTGGGGGTGAGGCCAGCCTGGGCTACACAGTCAGACCCTGTCTCGAAAAAAATAAATAACTTTGAGTATATTGACAAATGCTCATGTGTGCACATACCGCCACTTCAATCCCTGCAGAGCAGACAATGCTCACTGCTGTTCCTTTTATGTTCTAAGCAAACACAGAGGAAGTAAAAACAGGAATTCTGCTTTATGGCCACATTTCACTCGCCAGCGATCAGCTCTATTTTCTGAACTTCAAAGCCAGATTTCTTCCTTATTAGCATACAGATAAACCTTGCTTCCTCCTGAGATGGAGGCAGTTGACCACCAGGCCCAGTTCTTCTTTTGTGAGGCCTCAGTGGCCTAGAACAGGGCCCTTCTCTGTCTCCGACATGTTTGACCTGACCATGCCAGCATTGCCTTTTGGTCCACTCCACAAGTAAAGTTTAGGATCAGGGCCACCAAAGGTGCTTCTGTGGCCCAGAAGGAACAGTCCCCCCAAATAAGAAGGTCCAGTGGGAAGGGCAGTCAGTAAATGGAGGGTTCAAAGGGAAGGAGGGATGGGTAACTGAGGCTGTCACAAGACAATATGATTAATTTGGGTTTACAAGACACTAATGATTAATTTGGGTTTACAAGACAGTAACGATTAATTTGGGCTTCTTGTCCTCATGACTCCTGCTTGCTCTGTCAACGTGACTCTGCAGTAGAACAATGTGTCTAAATCCCTAGAGAAGCAGGTTTCTAGACCTGACAGTCTCTACTCTTCTGAGACACTTTCCTTTCCTTGGTTCAGGGCATGTTTTAGACAGCTTGCGGCGTGGCATGTTCCAGAAGCTTGACGCTTTACCAGGGGATGACTCGCCCTTAGCCATTGCCTCCTCAAGCTCATTTTCTTCATTGATCTCTCATTTCACACAGGGAGATGAGGAACGCTGAGTCATCAGAATCAGAGCGCGCTGGCCCTGGACCCCTCCACCGCTCCATTCTTGTCTGTCCTTTCGACGGAGCCTTGCTGAATGAATAAAGCTCTCTTATTATACTTCAGAAGAGCCATCTCAGAGAAATTCTGTCTAAAAAGGAAAGTTTTCTGAAGTGATATTTTATTTGCATTTTCATGTATAAAGCTTGCCCAAATATCAGAGAGCACAGTAGCCTCACGGGTCAGCCTTACAGATCAGGCAGTGGGGACACACACCTTTAATCCCAGTACCACACTAGTTGCCATAGAAACCAGGCGGTAGTGGCATACACCTTTAATGCCAGCTCAGAAAAGAATGTAAGATGGGAGGGAACAGCTCTCACACACAGTCTCATTCTGAGAATTCCTGGAGGCAGGACTGCCATTTCGGACTGAGGTAGAGGTAAGAGCCAATGGCTGGTTGTTTTGCTTTTCTGACCTTCACTTTGAGCCCCAATATCTGCCCCTGGGTTTTTATTAATTGTGCTACAGTTCTCATTGGCCAAAGACAACTGGTACCCATCCCAACCCAAGCCATACATGTTAGCATATGAAGTATATCTTAAAAATTAATGCTGGGCCGGGCGGCAGTGGCGCACGCCTTTAATCCCAGCACTCGGGAGGCAGAGGCAGGCGGATTTCTGAGTTCGAGGCCAGCCTGGTCTACAAGAGCTAGTTCCAGGACAGGCTCTAGAAACTACAGGGAAACCCTGTCTCGAAAAACCAAAAAAAAAAAAAAAAAAAAAAATTAATGCTGGTACTTATGGTCTTAACAGAATAGGCTAAACAAACATAGTAGAAGCCGCTTTGTTTTTCTGAAATGAAGAAAAATTCCTCGGGGGTGGGGGGCACATATTAAAACGGGAAGGAGGCCTTTGGTTGAGCTCAGCATTGAGGGAATTGAATAAGAACCGGAGATGGAGGTTGAGGGGAGAGCTTCCAGACAGTTGTGTTCTGTGGAACCTGGTCCAACAGGGAAGGAAGCCTTGGTTTCCGCTTTCTGCTGATTCAGAGTCTAGGGCTTAAGAGAGCAGCTCCAGGCTGGGCAGAAGATCTTATCATGGCTTGGAAAACCACACTGTCATCCTGGTCCTTTTTCCTTAAAGCTCAAAAAAAAAATTGTTTACAACTCACCATGGCTCCTCAGCTGCTTACATCCAAAATTCATTCCTTAGCAGGATTTTCTGAACCTTTGGGAGTAGCCTCAAGGATTGACAGCAGGCCCTGTACCCTAAGGAAGGCCAATTCCGCAGAAAAATGTTAATTTCTCCATGACCTTGTGCCATTTACTGTTCCTATGAGCCAAAGACCTAAATTAATGTGGGACCTATGCCACTTATCACTGTCTGCCAATAAAATTATACAGAAGAAAACCCCACCGGGAGATTCAGAACTTCCTTCAGTTCAGTATTTTACACATTATATTGATTCCAGTTTTACTGAACTATCAGCAAAGAATCCAGCCATTAAGGCTTCCACTTTGGGGAACTGATGTGGGGTGTTTTGTGCTCATTACATGACTGAGAGTTACTGGAAACCTGAATCACAAATGATAATACATTTTCTGTAAAATTCAAAGTTATAGACACACAATGCTGAAGGTATTTATTATAGTCTCAAAACCTTTCTTATTTTTATCTTCTTCTTTTGTTAAACTTTGAAATAGATACAATTCCCCAGAACAATTCTTCCTTTTAAAATCTCTTGACATGTCTATGTTTTGTTTTGTTGTATGTGGCTTTGGTAAAAAGAATCTAATTCTAATCAATACTTAATCCTACTTGATCTTAAATAATATTTCTCATTTCTCACTTAATATGTTCACTGGGTTTTATACCACTTCAAATCTCATGTATAAATGACACAGCATTTATAAAGCATAAAAAGAACAATATTTGCTCCACATTATTATGGGCAACAGATGAGAAATATATGAAAAATATTAATAATTGTTAATTTATGCAACTCAGAGAATGAGGCAGCAATTTAAATAAATTTCCTCAGCACTTGGTAATGGCTGCAATGAAATAATACTTTTTAGTTTTAATGCACTATTATAGATATCAATTATCATCTAATCCCTAATCAATTGATTAGAAATCTTTTCTTCAACTACTTCATCATCTATAGAGAGACATATAGCTCTCCAAATTTTACACATTTAAAGTTACACTTCAGACGTTTTTCTCTTTAATTATCAGCTAAATAGGCTTGGCTGTGGCATTTGCATACACACTTTGCATCTGTCCAGCTTCCTCTCACACACCTGCTTTTCCTTCCCACCAGTCCCCGCTCTACCCTCAGGTTCAGCATGTTTTCAGGGTTTATGTTTGCATCCTCCCGTATGACATAACATCGTACCGGAGACGGTTGCATTGTCTCTGAAAATGTGAACAGATCTGAGAAAGCTGAAAGATAAATCTTGGAAGAATACTAGACCACAGGAGAGAAGCCAGATCAAAAAGGCAAGAGAAAGCCAAGCACACACTTGTAATCTTAGCACCTAGGAAACCCAGGCAGGGGGATCACTACAAGGTCAAGGCCAGCCTGGGCTACAAAATGAGTTCCAGGACAGCCTGAGCTGCAGAGTATGGCTGTCTCAAAAGAAGAAAACAGCATAGTTGTTACCTAAGGAAGTAGACTAAGAACTAATCACTCTTTAAATTCCTCTCAGTTTTATTATATTTGAAGAGTATACAGAAATAATTTTCTAATTAAATGATTAAATTTCTGATAAAGAATCAATAATCTGGTTATCAATCAGTATCAGTACTGTGGTTTGAAACATCAATGCCCCTTCCCCCCAATTTGAACCTGTTCCCCAGCTTGTGGGAGGTTGAAGAACCTCTAGGAGGTTGGGTCTGGATGAAAAGAGAGATCATAGGTGGTGGGTCCTTGGAGTCTGTTGTCCCTGGATACTTCCATATACTTCCTGATCCAAACTCAAGACCAGCTTCCAGTGCCACCAACAGAGCTGCCCACCATGCCTTCCCCACTGTGATGGTAGATGCTCCCTGAAACTGCCAACCAAATTAACCACTTCCCCTGTAATTGTTCTTTCCAATGTGTGTGCTCACAGCAACATGAGAGTAACGGATACTGAAAGCCAGTGCCAGACAACTGCAATCACTGCAGGACGATGTAAGTGGATCTTCAAGGGTCCACTCTGGTAGACATTTGGCAGGGGATGGGCAGTCTAGTCTGCATTTGTGAGGTTTGCGACAGAAATTGGGCCATAGGCCATCCAGGATACACCTGACGATGAATCTGCCTATAATCTTCCCCGGTCCTGAAAACTCAAATGAAGACAACTTTTAAAATAAAGGCTGACCGGGGGCTGGAGAGATGGCTCAGCGGTTAAGAGCATTGCCTGCTCTTCCAAAGGTCCTGAGTTCAATTCCCAGCAACTACATGGTGGCTCACAACCATCTGTAATGAGGTCTGGTGCCCTCTTCTGGCCTTCAGGCATACACACAGAAAGAATATTGTATACATAATAAATAAATATTAAAAAAATAAAGGCTGATCTATTTGGCAGAGGAAATTTCAAGACAGTAAAAAATTTGGAACTGCAACATGGTTACAGCTTTTAGTGTGTGTGTGTGTGCGTGTGTGTGTGTGTGTGTGTGTGTGTTATATCTGGAAGCACAAGTAACTAAAGCAGTCAGAAGAGGACAAGTCACCAGCCCAGCATGAACACATACCTCCATCATCTCCCACATCCAGAGGAAGATGGATCTCCTGGAACTGGAGTTAAAGACAGCTGTTAGCTGCCATGTGGGTGCTGGAAACTGAACCCAGGGCCTCTAGAAGAACAACCAATGCTCTTAACTGCTGAGCCATCTCTAGCTCCCAACCAGCTTAATTTTAAGAACAGCAAGTAGACAATAATGAATTTTGGGCAGACATACCCATGTCTAGTCATCTGTGTTGTCCTCCAGAAGGGAAGAGTCGCCACAGTTCAAAACATGCTGGGAGAAGTGGCACACTCATTCACTCTTTGTGTTTTTTCTATGGCCTTGCTCTCCTGCATGAGGAACAGTGTGAATCAGGTTCCAGAAAGTCGGAACAACTAATCCTTTCTGTAAATATTAGAAATAGGAAGTTGGCAATTGGGAAAAGGTTCAACAAAAAAGGTATTTCTTTCTAAAATAGAAATAGGAAGTTGAGAAAGACTTTATAGATTAGAAGCCTCACAGCGTTCCTTCTGTTGATCCTGGTAAAGTAGTATTGTTTATTTTTTGGACTAGACATTCTCAGACACTGAAGAATTCCCCAAGCAACAGAACTTTGTCAATACAAGCCATATCCTCTTTCACCCGTGGAGCAAAAAACCTGTAAGTGTTCCACCACATTTCCAGTGGTCTACTGTCCTAGAAACAGCAAAAGATGCCTTCCTGCTGATCGATTGCTCAGTCAGGAACAAAGAAACTCTGTCAGCAAATGACCCTTTATCATGTTTGGTGACAGCTGGAAGGGAGTCTTTAGCTACTTCACTAGATGGTATAGTAAAAGTCTAAGGAGTCGCAACTTTGAGCAGGAATTGTGTGGTGCCAAGTTCACACAAGGCTGAAAATGCTGAATCTTTAACCAAGCAAATAGAAACAAGATTGACAGGTGGACTCCGGGAAGTACCCAATCTATTACCTCTGACCACACTCTATATTTGTATAGAACCTAAAGGCAGTTTTTCATTGTGTGTGTGTGTGCGCGCGCGCGCACATGCGTGTGTGATACGTGCACATGCCTGTAGCACAAAGAAGCCAGCAAAGGATGTTGGGAGTCCTGTTCTATCACTCTCCATCTTATTTCCTTGAAGCAGAGCCTCTCACTGAACCTGGAGCTAGGTTTGTTATCTTAAGCCTGCAGGCTCCAGTGTTCCCGCCTCTCACAACTCTGACAAGTGTACCTGTGCCATGCCAAACGTGTTGTGTGGGTGTTAGGACCTGAGCTTAGGGCTTCCTTCTTGCACAGCACATGTCCTTATGTACATGGTTAATCTCAGCTGTAAACAAGACTGCATCAGGAATCCACAAAAAGCAAGACATGGGCCTTCTTGTAAGGGACTTTTTTGATCAGATTTCAAAGTGGAAAGGCACATATTAAATGTGGGCAGCACCTTTTTATATATACGTCCTATCACTGTTGTTCCTTCCAACCTTCCAGACTACTACATCCCCTGAGCCCTCTCTTCAGAACCCCAGCTTTGAATTAAGTGCATGTTGTATGCAGATATCAATCATATCAGAAAGAAGCACACAGAAAACAATGACTAGTGTCTAAGCAACAAAAACCCAATTTTACACATCCATCTTCGCACAAATCTACAGCAAGGAAAGAGCTGCTAGCACCCCCACTGTGTTGAAAATTCCATTTTCCAAAGGCAACTTTTCCTTCAATTATTGATTCCATTCTACCTGCTTCTTGCTAGTGTTCAGTCTGCTGCCAAAACTATAATGAGGATATCCATACTCACAACAGCACCATTCATAATGGTTAAGTGTAGAAGCAGTGCAATATCCATCAACGGAGGAATGAGTAGCAAATGGCAAGTGTGTTGTGTGCAAATGATGGGACAGTATATGAGAAGGAAAATCCAGATGCATGCTACAACTTGGATAATCCTTCAAAGCATGATGAATGGGAGATAGAGGCACACTATGAATGGAATTCATCACACTAAATTATACACTAGAAACAACTGAGCCATTATATTCTCTTATGTGTTTTACTTCGATACAAAATGGGGAGAGTTGCTGAGTCTGGAAAAAGAAGCAAATATAGCAGATGAGAGGAAGGTATGATCCATAACAAACACTGTTGGAGGAAAATGGTTCCATGCCCCAGAAGTGGAGGAGGTGATGATGGTCCCTGATGGATGCATCTGATTGAAAAAGTAAACAGTGCCTTCCTGAGAAGTTCCCACTTGGTTTTCTACATCTGGTTCGTTCTGCATGGTTTGAATGCTCCATTCTAAAAGACATGTCAGCAGTCTCTCTCCCGTTACCTCCCTAAGTGGGGTAACTGCAAACAACTCAGAGTTAATGTAAGACTGGGGGTGCATTGTATCACCAAGAGGTAAGTTCACTTCTGCCCTGACGGTGGGAGAGCTGGGACTGTCTATTTATATGTTACTCATGAGGTTTGGCCTACTTAACACACTCAGCTGCTCAAGTCATCCTATCGTACATAATATCACGTGGTTCCTTAATAAAATAGTGCACTGCAAGGCATGTGAGGCATGTATGACGATACCCTAAACTGCATTACCAGGTCGCTAACTGCCTATCACTTACCAGATGGAAGGAGGAAAAGGCAAGAAGAGAGCTAACATGTATGCAGTTCTGGCTAGGCCTGCCCTCGCTGAAGATCCTTACATACCATCACATGAGCCTTTCAGATAAGGCAATTATTATTATTAATCGTTCTGTTATTAACAACTTCGCAGTGTTAAATAACTTGCCTGCAGTTAGACCTAAGAGGAAACTGATTTTCTGTACAGGCCTCGTTGATTCCATACTCGGCTGTTATCCATCTGATGTTAAAGATGGAAGTGGCTCTGAGAGGAACAGAAAAGCATGGCTTGACCAAATAGAATATCTGGCCAATATGTAATTTCAAATCCTCTAAACCCCATTAGAAAAGATTTTATGGAGGCTCGGGAAATAGGCCAGCAACCACCTGAGTTCAGTCCCCAGAGCCCATATAAAAAGGCTAGGTTGATAGGCTGTGTTTGTAATCCCATTCATGCAGAAGAAAATCTAGGCAACCCCTAGTGATCACTGGCCAATAATCCTAGACTACTGAGTGAGTGCCAGACCATATCTCAGAACCAAAACTAAAAAGATAGGGAGAGAAGATAGGGAGGCACTGGCCTCCATGTGCACCTGCACATACGTGTGCCCCCCAACATGCATGCACACATGTGCGCATGTACATGCATAGATTCTATTTTATTCTTTATGTCTTAGATTTATCTTATTTTTATTTATGTGTGTGAGTGCAGATGCCCACTTAGACTGGGAAGAAGGCATGGCATCCCACAGAGTGAGTGACAGGAAGTCACATGTAGAAGTGTGCACCATGTGTGATAGCACATGTCTACAATCCCAACATTCAGAAGCCTGAGATAGGAGGAGCTAGATATGTACACTCAGTTTCATGCTCAGACTTAGAAATCCAGTGTGTAGTGTCATCTACAGGAGGTCTAAGCATGCTGGGTACTCCGCAGTCAGGCTCATGGCTACCGTGTCAAGCAGTGAGTGACACAGACTCAGTAATGATTGCTTGCAGTTGTACAGCACCACCCACAAACTTAATCGCTGTGCTTTTCCCTTTAAATCAAATGACTCATTAAAATATTGAACAGATAAGCTCCTCAAAAGATTAAGAAATAATTACCACTTGGCCCAGCAATCCCAGTTCTAAGGGATTACTTAAAAGGGATGAAATGAATGAAAATATTTCATAAAGAAATGAAAAACACTCCTAATTGAGGGTAGTGAATAATAAAATAAAATTTAAAATGAAATAACTCAAAGGCCTTCCAAATAATGACTGGATAAATAAAACGCTGTGTCCACAGAATGGGATAGTATCACCTAAAGGGGGGTACACCGGCCCATGCTACAACAGACACAAACCTTGCAAAGAGCATGCTAGTGAAAAAGCCACTCTCAAAACGATCGCATGTTGTACAATCACACTTATGCGAAATATTCAAGTGAGCAAATCCATCCACTAAAAGTTGATAAGTGGCTCTCTAGAACCCCTGAGGTTGGGCTCAGAGGAGGAGGAGTAACTGTTAATGGGTGTAGGATTTCTCTTTGGAATGAAAAAACTTTAGATGGTTTCTTGGCCTATGCTAAAAAGTACCGAGCTGCATGATATAAAGTATTCGATGGATGAACTAGATAGATCTTGATGAAGTTGTTGCAGTAAATATTTAAGCAAGCAAACCCATCTGTGAGTCCTCAAAAGAGCAAGTCAAGGATCAAGTAGAAATCTCTGTGTGGATCTTTGTCTGCTAATTAATTGCCACTGGAGATTCTAACACTGCTCTGATTGTTGTCTCCTACTGCCACTCCTGTGTTCCCGATACTGTCTTTTTAGATAACCCATCCAATAAACTTCTTGGTGGACAGAGGCAGTAGAGCACTTTGTTAGGTTATCTCTGCCTTAGAAAAGCAGACACGGGGGAAAAACAAATTGAAGCTGCTGGAACCTGGGCACTGCCCAGGACCTCAGGGAATCCTCAAGGCAGACAGACTAACAGGGCTCCCTAGATCTGTCAGGGCTGACAGCCATCCAAAGACTTGGTCACTGTTTGTCACGGCTTATCATATAAGTCATAGGTGCATTACTTTTTAAGTCATTGTATTTTGGAGTGGTTTTCAGAGACTGGGTCTCATTTTGTAGCCCAGGATGGTTGGGAACTCAGGCAAGTCTCCTGCCTCAGCCTCAGTGCAGGGATTTCAGGTGTGAGCCCTCATACTCTGCATTCTTGGCCGATCCCCTAAAGTGCAGATTGCATTTGATTTTCTGTTATAGAATTATATATCCTGAAGAATTATATAGCATGTTTACGGGTCAGTAGTTTCCAGTTCCCCTCTCTTACTTTTAAAAAACCAAATACATGGCAGCTCCTGTCCTGAGACCTTTCTCCCTGACTCCTTAGTAGAAGCTGTCTGAACACCAAAGAGCTATCACAATCTAACTTAATACCTTTGCACTGGGTACAAATGTTTTCATCAACACAACACTCAAACAATCCAAGAGCCAATCAAGAGTTGAAAGATTAAAGGGTATCAACTAGTCCTTTATACAATGGATTATTACACAGCTTTGAAAATGAATGTGCTGCTCTAATAAAAATAATAATAATAGTGAGTAATAGAGTGGATACTTGCGAGCTATTATTTATGGACAATTTACATTGGTATAGATTTTTGTATATTGATACAAGTTCAAATTATATTTGTTATATTGAATATGTTCCTATTTCTGTTTACAATATTTGTACACCTATGTAAAGTTATTTTTGTCAGATTATATGTATGCATGTTTCTACCCCTGTTTAAGACATTTTGTATATTGATACAATTTTAGGATATATTTATCATTGCATTATACATTTCTACCTTTGATCAAGATACTTACACACTGTTTACATTTTGAGGTCATTGCCCTCCTTTATTGTACAGTTGTTTAAAGATTTTTTAATATTCTGATATGAAGTCTTAATCTTTAAGTTGTATAAGTATTGAGTATTATAGGTCAATAGTCATTCATGTTTATTATACTTTTAGTCAGGCTAATTAGGTTTTTTAGATACGTAGAGATTGTATTCTGCATAGACAGGTAATCTTTAACCACTTCAAAGATCCGTAGAATATGACATTTAAATAACTTAGGATTCTGTTGATGTGAGACACAATTGCTCCTGGCAGCACCGATCTATTCCCAAGAGAGTATTGAGCACTGAAGACAATCCACTTGGAATTTATTTTCTTCTTGGCACAATTGGCCTTTGGGCAAGGAACTACCCATGCCTCAACCACTGACAAAGTGTATGGTGTCTGGACTGGACAAGCAACATACAAGAAGAAGACTGCCAAACCTTGCCAAGACAGGTTCTGAAATTTTCCTGCTTCTGAAAATGGTCTGTCAGTTACTCTAGGCCTTAGCCAAAGTTGGTTGCTTCAACATTGTAAATGAGACTTTGATTGCTCAGGTAGCCAGCAGTCTCTGTCATCTCCTGCACATTTTGGAAGCTGCTTGATTGCACTTTCTGCCTATTCAAGTAACATTATCTCCCTTCTCAGGCCTTCAGTGGGGTTGAAGATTACATAGTCAGTAGTTACCGTCCTCTGATGATCTAGCCAAGTCATTTCCATTACAAAACTTAGACTCCTTAGGATAGACTGTTTATTAAAACATTTAGCATAGTGTATATAGTTTTGTATTGAGTTTGGAACTCTCTTATTTAAACAAAAGGGGGAGGTGCTGTGGGAGCTCCTTCAGCCCACTTGGGCATGGTCTCATACTATAATTGCTGAGGTAAAGTGCCTAGCTCTCTCGCTTCGCTTAGGGCTGCTGGATTAGGTTCCTATTTCCTGTTCACGCAGAGGACTATGATCTAGGACTGTGATCTGAGTCTACCCCTAAATAAATAGCCCTTAATTATTAAAAAAGGGGGGGGGGAATGAATGTGCTGTGTTAACACAACCGTATTAGTGGATTTTAAAAGCAATGTTGAGTCAAAGAATTAACTCGTCCAGTATAATTCCATATGACTTTCTAACACAGACAAAGCTAAAGAGCTGGGGAAGCAGAGAGGATTGACAGAGGAAGGGAGGAAGGCAGGGAGGGAGGGAGAAAGAAAGGGAGAGAATAACACTAAAGAAACTCCAAGAGAGCGGGGTAGGATGATTCACAAAACCCAGGATCTTACTTATCTAGTGGAATTAAGAGTGAGGGGTGGTACACAGCCAGGTGAGTGAGCACAGGCGAAGCAGCCTCTTCTGTGTTGTGCACACACTATTCTGTTGTATTGCTCTGTAATAGATGCTGCATTAGATGGAACTGAACTTCAGGGCTACTAAAAATAGATCGATGCCTTGGTCAGCAAGAAGCTGTAAAACTGGCAAGATACATGAGACAGCGGATTCCTGGAACCTCCTCCAGGGTGCTGCCAGGGAGCAAGGAGAAGCCGCGCCTTGATAGTCACGTGACTGGCAGCCCAGTCGGACCACCCCCGATGAGAGGTCAGAGAAGCAAGATGTGCACCCAGGACTGGCTCCTGCCTTCAGTACACTTTCTCCTTCCACATCAAAAGCGCCTAGGGAAAAGGAGCAGGGGATTACACTCATCCCCTGGGCAGACAGTAATGGAAGAAAACCACAATCTGCCTATTCATCATGTCATAAATCAGGCTTCTAGACATACCATAGACTGAGTCTCGAAAGACACTATGGTGCAGGAGTAAGCCTTGCTGAGTGGTCTAGTCTCTCTCAGAGAGCAGGGTGACAGGAGCATGCACAGAGCTTTCGGATAGTAGAGAAGGATAGCTGTCCCAGACTCAAGGATTCTCTCTCTGGCGACAATGTATCCAAGTGCCCTAGTTCCCACCGAAGTGACTTCTAAGTAAAGCCATAACAGCACTGTTTATGTCTGCCAAAACTGCTGCGTTATTACTCTGCCCAGAGTCTAAGTTCTCGGGAGTGCCTCTCATGGCTGCCTCAGCAACTTCCTCCCAAGACAGGACATCTAAGAGGCAATGGGCAAACCAAGAGCTGGTTCCGGGAGCTCTAGTTTGCTGCTTGGGTGGTTCTAGGTGCAGTTCCTGCAGATCTGCTTGTCTGCAGTCCTTGAAGGTGCCCATCCTAAATAGACTTCCAGATAATGAACGCATTCACACCTCAGAGATCTGGCTTGAATGTAAATCACTGTCCACCGAGGAGAGCCAAGGAAGAAACTCACACGGGCAGGGATATGGAAGTAGGAGCTGACGCAGACACCATGGAAGAGAGCTGCTTACTGGCTTGCTTTCCATGGCTGGCTCAGTCTTCTTTCTTATAGAACCCAGGACCATCAGCCTAGGGTTGGCACCAACTACCATGTGCTGGGTCCTCCACCATTGATCACTAATTGAGAAAATGCCTTACAGTTGGATCTCATGGACAGGTGGATCTCATGGAAGCTTTTCAACTGGGGCTCCTTCGTTTCTGAGATTCTAGCTTGTGTCACGATGACACACAAAACCAGCCAGTCCAGCTGAACTCTTGTCAACTTGGCACACAAGCACACCACTATGAAGCCACAACCCTTCTTTTCTTATTCATCCCCAAGATTTCACATTAAAACATAAATAACTCCAAAAGTTCCAGAGTCTTTACAAATTCAAACAAATTAACATTTCTGTCCCTTTTAAATAGCCAATTTTTTTTTTAAATACAAAGTTTTTTTTTAAAATTCAAAGCCTCTCAACTGTGGGCTCCAGTAAAAATACTTTCATACTTCAAGAGGGAAAAATCAGGGCACAGTCATAATCAAATCAAAGTAAAACCAAATTCCAAGCATACAGCGGCTGGGATTCACTCACGATCTTCTGGACTCATCCAAAGAGCCTGGATCACTTCTCTGGCTCCACCATCTGCAGCAACACAGCCTGTCTTCTAGGATCTGGCCGGCTCCACTCCATTGCTGCTCTGTTCTTGGTGGCCGTCTCATGGTCCCGGCACCTCCAAAAGGCTGCCGTCTTCTGCTGCAACTGGGCTGCCGTTTCACCAAGCCTCTCATAGGCTCTCTTCACAGTGTCAAGTCTCAACTTCTTTGCATGATCCCTTCAGTCCTGGGCCTTCAACTGCCCCTGAGACTGCACCTTCACCAATGACGTTTCCTGGCCTCTCACATTGCCAAACCTCAGCAGCTCTCCATGACCCCGTCATACCTTCCAAACCACCTGGATAATTTACCTTGACCAAATCCAGCTGCCAACATGAGGTACAACCTTGGCCACATCCGGAACATAGCTTCTCTGTGACCACAGGAAGCACTTCCCAGATTTTACTCCATTGATGCTGGTCCCTTCTCCATCACCACTAGTTTCTTAGCTCCAGCCATCCAGCATCTGGTATCCCGACAAAACAAACTTTTGCTTTAGCAGTTCTTGTATCTTGTTAATCACAGCTGGTTCTCCAGTCCTAGTGAATCAGAACCACAGGACCTTCACTCAAAATGACAAATAGCCCTGATAGAGTCTTCCTTTAAACTTCCCTCTGAAACTTCACAAGCCCGGCCTCCATCTTCCACACTGCTCTTAATATTCTTATCTTCCAAGCACCTAAAGAACATCCCAGTGAGCTCTAAATACGCAATGGTTTTTATGACCCAAAGATCCAATGTCCTACCACAATCCTCGTCAAAACATGGTCAGGTTTGTCACAACAATACCCCACTCCGGGTACCAATTTGTCTTAGTTAGGGTTTCTGTTGCTGCAACAAAATACCATGGCCAAAGAGCAAGTTGGGGAGGAAAGGGTTTATTTGGCTTGCACTTCCAGCTCATAGTCCATGTTGAAGGAAGTCAGAACAGGACTCAAGTAATGCTGGAATCTGGAGGCAGGAACTGATGCAGAAGCCATGGAGGAGTGCTGTTTACTGGCTTGTTTTCCATGACTTTCTCAGACTCCAGAACCACCAGCCCAGGAATGGCACCACCTGCCATGGGTTGAGTCCTGCCCCATTGATCACTAATTGTCAAAATGAATTACAGCTGGATTCATGGAGGCTTTTCCTCTCTCTCTGATGACTCTAGCTTGTGACAACTAGCCAGGACACATGGTAAGTGCTTTTACCCTCCAAGGGATCTCACTAGCCCTCTCAAACAAAGTTCAAAATGTATTTGAGGCCCCATGCCATCCTAACATCGTTACGGGAATTTCTATGAACTGTAAAGCTTGAGCTCTGACCAGAATAAAGTGTTCACTGCCATACTTCCAATTTTTTTTTTTTTTTTTTTTTTTTTTTTTTTTTTTTTTCGAGACAGGGTTTCTCTGAAGCTTTTTTAGAGCCTGTCCTGGAACTAGCTCTTGTAGACCAGGCTGGCCTCGAACTCACAGAGATCCGCCTGCCTCTGCCTCCCGAGTGCTGGGATTAAAGGCGTGCGCCACCACCGCCCGGCCCATACTTCCAATCTTACCGTCCTATCCAAGTGTGCCCCACATACTCCGCAGCCCAGCTTGCCCCACACCAATGTCGCCATCTTGAAACACGCTGTTGCGATAGATTGGGCAAAGAGCAAATATCACTTTCCAGCAACTCAGGGCTTTTCCTGTCTGCTTTCTCCTGACTTCCACCTTTCAGTGTCCAGGTGCAACAGGACTTTCTGCTTCTGCACAATGCAGGGCCGACAGAGAGAGCTCCCTAGGGACCCCCTCTCTCCCTCAAAGTGTTCTTTCTGCATGGCGGTTCCTGTTGTAGCCTTCTCTCAAATTCGCACTATCTTCTCAGGTAGAAAACAGTTCTCGGCCTGGAGAGATGGCTCAGAGGTTAAGAGCACTGACTGTTCTTCCAGAGGACCTGAGTTCAATTCCCAGCAACCACATGGTGGCTCACAACATGGTGGCTACAATGAATGAGATCTGAGGCCCTCTTCTGGAATACAGGCATACATGCAGACAGAACACTGTATACATAATTTAAAAAAATTAATTAAATTTAAAAAAGAAAGAAAGCAAACAATTCTCCCCACAGTCAGTGTATCTATTTGTATTGCCCTGTTGAAACTTATAAAAGCTAGAACCAGGCTTCTATAGTGCTTGGCTTTGGCGTCTGCCTTCTCTAGTTTCGAGAAGCTCAGCTTCCAGTATCCACTTTCTCAGTTTGCTTCTCCCACTCAGAGGAGAGCATCACTCCAGCAACTGATACATCATGGATGGCAGAATATATGTATATGTGTGTCTGTTTTCCTTTTTTTCCTCTTCCTCCTCTCTTGGGATTTGTCTGGGTTTTTCACCTTTTCAGCTCTAGGTGGGCTCTCTGGAGACAGATGAAAGCCCCACGAGCGTCAAGTTCGTCACTCAACTGTCATTGCAGTATCCTTCCTCTGGCTCAGTATGAGGACAAACTGTCTGCCAACCAAGAGTGTATTGCTTCATCTCTTCTAAACCAAAACTTTAGTGACTATGAACTTCTCTCATTCCTCTACTCTAGACTTAGCAGTGTGCTGTTGGGAGCTGTGAACCCCCCGATCCTGAATTTCTTGTAAACAACTTGTTTCCCCCTGATCTGAGTGCCTACAGCTGCTCCGAGCACGAGACCCTCAGGAGTTCCTGATGGCAGGGGAATAGTTTCTGGTGCGTTTGGCTGGGGCGTGGCTATCCCTATATAAGCTGCCCCTGGACACAATAAAGGGGGCATTCTGTTTCAAGGATTCTGATTTCAAAGATGACCTGGGTCTCTGTCTGTGAGTCTCTGTGTGTTTCAGTCTCCAGCCCCTTGCCCAGTTCACGAGTATGGGCACTACAGTGTGATACTGCATCATCAAGTTAAAACTAATCTACACTAAACCCAAAGCCAGGACTGGGCAATACAATCCACACTACCCATGAAAATGGTATTTAGTGTGTGTGTGCGCTCATATGTGCACACACACACAAAGTTAACCCTTTCTCCAGTCTTTTCTGCTCATCAATTTATGTTTCTACTTCAGAACTGCAGACATTTAACACAAATTAATTTCTTTTCAGGTGGACTGTTTTACGTTCTTAAAGCTATTGCCACTCATGACTGCCGCATAGGCAAATATTTAAATATTCCATTTACAGCTTTATATAAATGACTCGCTCAAGTGCGGTAAGTTATTTTAGCAGAATATTTAAAGAGAGTATAAGCAGCATAACTTTGTCAGTATTATTTTAATATCATTACTCCTGCTGTTATAAAAGTCTCCAGCATACACAGGACTCCTAATTTAATGAACTCCCCTTGTAATGGATAAAGATGGGAACATAAAATTCTAAATAAACCATGAAGTTAAATTCTAATATTCCATATAGGGAGCAAAGAGTGGGTATTAGATTTCAAAAGGAGGGTGCCAGGAGAAGTTCAGGCCTCTTCCCAGCCCAGCATTGTTGGTGGGATTGTGGAGAGAGAGATTTTCACAAGGGTGTTCCTTACGCTAGGAAATTCCAGAGGTTTCTGTCAGAGTGGGGATCACCACTAATGTGAGGGACAAATGCCAGCCCCTGTGTTAGTTCAGGTCACATAAAGTGATCATGGAGTGGACTGGCTTCTCTGAGAACAGCTGCCCCCAGGATGCTGTGTAGCTGTTCATCTTGAAGCCTAACGTGTAAACACTTCCTCCAGCTGGCCTCACCAGCAGTTCCAGCTGACACCTGAGAAGCCCCCAGCCATCATACGGGTAACAACTGATGTGATGCCTGAAGCCCACCTAGCTGACCCAGCAAAGCAAACTCCCTGTAATACTATAGATTCGTGGAGTTCGCACAGACACGCCCATGTCACCTTCAGTGCTTGAACATACGGAAACAGCTCTAGTAAAGACTGTTTAAAACATTAATTTGCTTCTGCCAAACACACGAGAGAAAATGGATGTACGCAGCTTTCAAGGAAACTCCGGGAGGACAATGAAGCTAAAGGTCCTTTGAGGCAAAAGCCTAGCTGCTTACTCAAAGGTTTCCTATCTTTGTTTGTGTGGGGACAGCACAATAACAGAAGGCTTCTAGATAAGGGGTGCCATGGCTGCAGGACTTACAGGAGACAGCCTAATCAAAAATCACTTCTGGGAGTCAAAAAATGCCTGCCCAACTGGGTCTAACCTTTGGTCCTGAATCTAATCTTTGGTCCTGAAGCCCTGATTATCCTTGTGTCTTTGTATTTACTTCATCCATGTTAACTTTGTAGCCAGAGCGAAGCATCAATGTTTTCTGCAAAATCCTGTGGTGAAGTCCCAGACATCACACAATAAAAGAACTCCAGAGTGACTGAGCACGGAACTCACGCTGCATGGCTACTCAAAGTGAAAGTGTGTTGCCTCAGTCATTGGGGTTGCTCCTCGGTGTGACCCAAAGAGATAAGCACCAATCATGCCACCCCATTTTGTTTTATTGAGATTTAGTTATTTTTATTTTATGAGTATGGTGCTTTGCCTGCATGGAGATCAGAAGAGGATGCCTGGTCCCCTAGAACTGGAGTTACAAGTGGCTGTTAGCAGCCATGAGGGTGCTGGAAATCAAACCTTGATCTTCTAGAAGAGCAGCCAGTGGTCTACAGTGCTGAACCATCTCCCTTCTTTTATTTGATACAGTTTGTCTGTCCAACCCCTCAGGGTGGAAGTTAGAGTAAGAGCCAGCAGGGAATAACTGTGTTCCCTGCTATCAGGTCCTTCGATTGGGCAGAGTCACTAGAAAACAAATGAGGTTTTTTTAATCTTAATGATATAAAAATACATATTACATTTATCTGTGTATGTGGTTGGGGGGGTTATGCCATAGCACATGCGTGAAAGGCAGAGAACGGCATGTAGAAATCAGATTTCTATTTCCACTCTGTGAGTCCGAGGGCTTGAGTTTGAATTCCCAGCCTTGGCAGCAATTCTCCCTGGCCACCGAGCCACCTTGCTAACCTTCCCCCGAATCTTAATGCTTTATTTTCAAGTCTTTCTTTACATCATCTTCTTTAAAAGATAAAATGGAATCTTATTCATTAGAATTTATGCCAGCTAATGTAACGTCGGTGAAATGATGGGGTAAAACTCAAACATCTTTCTAGAAACACTAGAAGAAGAGATCAGTCAGGGTCCATACAACTGAGCCAAAGAGGAGGATGGAGACATTGGACCCCTTGGAGCTTCGTCTTTTACCTGGACAGATGAATGTTTTTGGCAAGAAATGTTGACTTTGAAGAGATAGGTCAGTGGTTAAGAATGCATACAGCTCTTGCAAAGGATCCGAGTTTGATTCCTAACCCCACATTGGGTGGTTCCCAACCTGTAATTCCAGCTCCAAGAGCATTTGGCACCTCTGCTCTCCAAGGACACAGAGCTACATACAGAGCTACATACATAATTAAATAAAATAAATCTTTTTTTTTTTTTTTAAAGTGGGTGGGAGAGAGGCTGAAGAGATGCTCAGTGGGCAGGAATATGTTTTACTCTTCCGGAGGACACAACTTCAGTCCCCAGGACCCAAGCCGTGTGACTGACAATCTCTTCAAGCCTCGTCGGGGGCTGAACTCACATGCACAAACCCAACAGAGAGAGAGAGAGAGAGAGAGAGAGAGAGAGAGAGAGAGAGAGAGAGAGAGAGAGAGAGAGAGAGAGAGAGAGGGAGACAGAGAGAGACAGAGACACAGAGACAGAGACACAGAGACAGAGAAGAAGGAATGGGGAGAGAGAGAGTTTTAAACAATGTTAACTAGTTATGCTTTTTAAAAATTTTGCCAAATTTAAAAAAAAGAAATGCCCCACAACCTCTGAAAATAAGGACCATCCTTCACCACAGACCACTACACTTTAACTTCCTATTTTTTTAGTTTAAATCCTGGATCCCAACACTGTCCTAACTAGTGTTATATGAACATCTTTGGAGCCAAAGATCTTTCATCATCTTGTCTGTAGTGGCCAAGGTTATCGGAACCTCTTTGATTAGATTCCAGTCACATCCTCCCTCGACTGCTTATGGCTCAGTCATTAATTTGTATAAAACCTTATATTTTTAAAAAGTTTGTATTCTTTAATTGTCCCAGCTATGACTTCATCGTCCACGTCACCTAAAGTTCTATTTTTACAACAATTCATGAATTTATACTAGTAGTCTGAGCCAGGTCCAGACATTGTAACCTCTGCATCCTGGGGCTGTGGACTCAGCACTGCTCCCCAGAAACCGCATCTTTCTTCACTTAGAGCTTATGAAATTCCAGAAACTGAAAGTATGTCAATATAAATTGCACAATTCCCAGAGTGCTTCAGGAAAAAATACGAGTTGCTTCTCCTGCTAAGAAGTAATCAATCTGAGTTTAAAAAACACATTCCCCAGTAAAGTTCAATGAATACCACAGCGATATGCTGAGAAAAACACAGATAATCCCATGATCCCTCACTGTATCTGCAGAAGAAAAATTTGCTGCATCCGTATTGTTGGTGTAACTTTCCACATCCTGAGAGCAGTATCAGTAGTGCCCTTGTCCGATAACCCATGGTGACAAGAGGTCATCGTGTCCCCTATTAGTGGCTCTCAAGCTGCAGGTGGCGACCCTCTCACAGGGCTTGCATATCAGATATTCACATTGTAAATAAAATAAATAAATTGTAATTCATCACAGGAGCAAAATTACAGTCGTGATGGAGCAATGGAAATAATTTTGTGATTGAGAGTCAGCACAACATGAGGAACTGGATTAAAGAGCCACAGCATCAGGAAGGTTGAGAACCCCTGTCCTAGCAGAAACGGTCCCCAAGCTTTCTCCACAAAAGCGCCTTTGAAAGCCGAGCACAATTCACACACATGTACCAAGTTTAACAGCTGTATTCCCTCTTACCAATAAGCACCAAACAAAGGGGTTTTTCTCATCTGTGGCCTTTGAGATCTGATAACCACCGTTAGCTTTTCCCACACTGCCAGTGGTATTGGTGTGCACGTTGTGCACACTGCCCCAAGAACTCAAAAGCTTGGAAACAAAACTTGGCGCCGCTGTGTTTAGTGTGAACCTGTGGAGTGAGGTCATGCTATTGTCGACAGCATTTGCTTCATCAAATAAGAATGTGTGTCCTGTATTGTCCTTCCCATGTCAACAAAATCAGGAGAACAATTTAAACAATTTCTTTTTAATTTATCATGAAACTGATATTTAAATCCATCCAGCTATGTGTATGCTCCTTGCGTTGGGAACAGCTTTTGATTTAGAACCTAGCTTTAAAAAAACAGTCACAGACACTTATTAAAAGTACAAACCCGAGAGCTACAGAGATGGCTCAGTTCATAGAGTGTTCCCCAGGCGATCCTGAAGACCCGAGTTCAATCCCTCAAACTCAAACGTGATTGTTATTGTTGTTGTGTTAAGGATATGTTTATAACCCGGGTTCTAGGAATACAGAGGCAGAGGGTCATGTGTCCTGTTGGTCAGTCAGCTGTTCTACCAAAATTCAGGTTCCTGTAGAGACTCTGTCTCAGAAAATGAAGTGGAAGGTGAAGAAGAAACCTGATGACAACCTCTGGCTCCCACACACACTCACTCACACAGGCACACACACACACACACACAGAGAGAGAGAGAGAGAGAGAGAGAGAGAGAGAGAGAGAGAGAGAGAGAGAGAGAGAGAGAGAGAGAGAGAACCATCCACACAAACATATGTAGCTGAAATGATAAAGTTTCCCTTTCATGGAGAGGAGCTCAGCCAGAAAGAAGCAAACAGTGGAAGACCATTGCACTACCCAAAGGAATCACAGTGGAGCCTTGGGTTCCAAACCACAACTCCACACACATTCCAGCTCCA
This sequence comes from Arvicola amphibius, assembly GCF_903992535.2. NCBI lineage: Eukaryota > Metazoa > Chordata > Mammalia > Rodentia > Cricetidae > Arvicola > Arvicola amphibius. The sequence continues at coordinate 12,212,095 of NC_052049.1, read as the reverse complement.
CCTTAGCATGCAGCCCAGGCCTGGGCAACCTTCCTAGACATTCTAGGCATTGTGTTAAATTTTCCAGCCTAGTAGCATTCTTCACACGTATTTCTAGGACACTTATTGGATGCATCTATCTCCTTACGAGTCTGATCGGTGTCTGATGTCTGGTGTATCATTCCATTCTACCTCACCCAAAGAGTTCCAATTTGAAGAGAAGAACAATAGAGCAGAAAACCAGGCAATGTGTTGTGTTAGATGTCTGTTCAAGTACAGGGGTCCTAAGAAGTATTTGGAATGGAGAGTAGATAGAATAAAAGAGTAGACGAAGGGAGATCTAGGATGGCACCACCTTCTCTTTGAGGGAAGATTTGTCGATGGCAGCAACATTTCCCAAAGCCTGGAAGGCATGAGGGTCCAGTTCCTGGGCAGCTGCCACACTTCCCTCTCTTAGGAGGGTGCTAAGAATATTGGAGAGTTTTTCCTAACTGGATTTACTTTAATTTATACTTGATCTTTGCTTGCTTTTGCTCCAGGTAATCATTAAAATGCTCCCCACAAACCGGGCGGTGGTGGCGCATGCCTTTAATCCCAGCACTCGGGAGGCAGAGGCAGGCGGATCTCTGAGTTCGAGGCCAGCCTGGTCTACAAGAGCTAGTTCCAGGACAGGCTCTAGAAACTACAGGGAAACCCTGTCTCGAAAAACCAAAAAAAAAAAAAAAAAAAAAAAAAAAAAAAAAAAAATGCTCCCCACAGCCTGGACTGACCTGTGTGTTCCAAGGAAACTCAAGCTATATCCTACAACACAGGGTCTCTCTCCCAAGCAAATGACCTCACAGCCCTGCGAGGAGACCGTGTGGGTGACCCAGGAGGCGGTCCTGCTGTGACAGGGCCCACTGGCTCCTTCCAGTCTATAAACCTCTATAGTAGGAGGTGAAATGTGCCTTTCCTATGAGTGTGCCTTAAAGGGTGACACACAGTTAGCTTTCTGTGCTGATACAGAGTCGCCTGACTAATGAACTCAGCAGAAAAATGAAGCAGTGTCCCGGTCCTTAGCAGAACTTATCAGGAAACCCACTGTGAAGTGGCTGGCAGAGAGATCCACTGGTATTAAGCTCCCTCTAATGTACCTCTGCCTGTTAAGACCCCAGCCCTTCTGGGACAGACTGTAGGGCCTCTGGCAGTGGCACCAGGATTTATCACTAGTGTTTGTCCTGGCTTTTTGGAACCCATTCTCTTTGGAGAGATACCTTACTCAGTCTAGATATAGTGTGTGTGTGGTGGTGGTGGGGGTCTTGATACTGCCTCAAAGCAATGTGCTAGACTTTATTTACTCCCTATAGGAAGTCTTATCCTCTCTGAAGGGTGGATGGGGGTGGGATGGGGGGTGAAGGTGGAGGGAGCAGGAGAGGGGGAGTAGGAACTGGATTTGGCATGTAAAATGAGAAAAGATCGATTTTTTAAAAAAAATATTTTTTTTAAAAAAACCCACCACTTACAAATGTGTGTCTATCACCAAATTGAGAAACAAATACTAACAGAAAAAGGTCTCATTTTTCCTCTCTTAGTTATTGCATCAAAAGGTTTTAAAGCCTTGTGTAGAAAATATGAGACATTTCTAAAATTAATTCAGGTTGACAAATAGATTTTTACTTTCTGTTTTGTAGGGTTTGGTGTGCATGACAAATAGATTTTGACTTTCTTTTTGTCAGGTTTGGGGGAGGGGGGTGGTTGCCGTTTGTGTATGGGTACCTACAGAGGCCGGAAGAGGGTGTTGGAGTCCTGGAGTCTGATCACAGGTGGTTGTGAGCCACCCGACATGGATGCCTTGAACTGAACTTAGGTCCCTGGAGCAGCAATACCTTGTAACCACTGATCCGTTTCTCCAGCCCAAGACACTGACTTACATGATACCAACATATATGCTACATCTCTTAATTCATAATAATATTGTAGCAAGTTTTTATTTTATAAAAATCAATGGGCAAGTCCCTCAAGTACCCCAAATTATCTCAGAAGATTTAAAAATAATTTTTGGTTAGCATACCAAAAACTGCGTTTCATTATGACATTTTCATGCACGTGTATTATTACACATTGTCACCCTGCAGACTGCCTTCCCCAGCTTTCAACATTTAAATTTTATCTTGATTTCATTTTTCTTTTCCAGTGCTAAGATTTGAGCTCAAGGCCCTTGTGCATGCTAGCCAAAGGCTCTACTATTATGTTACTTCCCCAGTGTAACCTAAATGATATTTTTTAAAGTGTTGCAGGTTTGGTTGATAGTTTGTTTGTAACCTGGACAGTAAAAGGGATATCACAGGACAGAACTTCAGAGTTGGAAAGATACTTCCAGTACCCTCAGATCCGTACATGAGGTGGAGTGAAAACAGAGCATCTGACTTAGGGCTGCTAAGACGGCCTACACACCATGCTCTGCTAATTACAAATGAAGTTAGAGTTATAGCACTCACACTGTCTTGCACACTTTTCTATTGCTGCAGTGAACGCCATGACCATGATGACAACTATAGAAGAAGGACTTGTCTGGGTAGACAGTTCAGTGCTAAGGCTAAGGGCCCACCACCGCCACAGCAGGGAAGCAGAATGACAGCTAGGGTATTAAACTGAGAGCTCACATGTTAAACCAAAAGCAGGAAACAAAAGGAGTAAACTAGGAGATACATGGCTTTTAAAACCTCACAACATGCATCCATTGACACCCTTCTTCCAATAAGACCACGTCTCCTAAGCCTCCCCAAACAGTGCCTCCAACTGGGGACCAGGTATTCAAATGCCCAAGACTATGGGGCACACCTCACTCAAAATCACCACAAGCACAAAGGTTTTTGTTTGGGGGGGGGTGGCTTTTGTTGTCATTGTTGTTTCTTTGTTTGTTGTACCAGAAAAGAAATTTTTGTTGTACACGAAAAATTTCCCGTTGAAGTCACACACAAACATATGTGAACAAAATGGTTTTGAAAATGGACTCCTTGAGAGTCTATCCTGGACTTTGAAGTTAAAAGCCCAGCTGTATAGCCAGGAAACAAATATATCACTTCCTGCCTCGGAGAGAAACATGAAGATATGTGAATTTATTAGAAATTGCCCCTGGACAACCTTCTAGACAGAGAGAGAATCTGTGACAAGTGCTATAGACACAGGACCATCTGAAGCGAGGCGTTGCTTTCTCCCGGAGACCCATCTTGACTTCTTCTCACTGGGCTCCCAGCTTGGCTCCCAACTTACTTGGCAAGAATCTCACTTGAACCCGCTGTTGTGCTTGGAGTTGCAACCAGTTCCAGAGGCATACGCTCACAGTGTTTTGAAAACAGCATCCAACAAGAGAAAAAGCAGCTTCCAGATGGAGGAAATGAGTGTTCTGTTCTATATTAGGTTAGGCACTTGGTAGGAAAAGGGAGACTCATTCGAGTTGACTCACTAGCTCGTTGTTACTGACCAAAGCCTTCCCAAATAACAGGCTGCTCAGCTGAGGAATGGAGCGCCAGACATCAAACACTGGAAATCTCCCAGGATTAGTTCAAACCCAAGCAATTTACAGCAGATCTTTCATCATAAGCATACAGATGTGGTGGCACATACATTTATCCCTCACACTCGGAGACAGAGGCAGGGAGATGGAGCTCTGTACAATCGATAGCCTGATCTACCTAGGGAACTGAAGCCCAGTCAGAGCTACACGATAAGAACCTATGTCAGAAAATTAATAATAATTTGAAAATAAAAACAATAAGGTGATGAACAATAGAAAAACATACCCCCAAATAAACGTAAAAATTCAAAATTTAGGGTTTTTTTTTTCATTTTTCTTATATGGCACAAAGATATAAAATCGAGAGTGTTTAACATCTCTCCAGAAAGAGTTCATGTTTCACAGCTGGTGCGTGTACATCGCATCCGCTCTTAACCAGCTCAGTGGAATGCTGTGCACAATCCAGTCGCCAATGTGTATCCCAGGGAAGACCGCAAGTGAAATGGACTTAGGAGTTCTGCTTAAAATATGTTGTCCTTAAGAAGAAGTATGGCTGATGTATGCTGAGAGACATATGAACACATATGCCTAAGTGCTTAAGGATAAAAGTCACGGGACCTGAAAGATGGCTCGGTGGCTAAGACCACTTGTCCCTCCTCTTCCAGCAGACCAGAGTTCAGCTAGCAGCACCCACATCAGGCTGCTCACAACTGGCTGTAACTCCAGCTCCAGAGAATCCAATGTCCTTTTCTAGCCTCCAAGGGTGCGTGCACGCGAGCGCACGCGCGCGCGCGCACACACACACACACACACACACACACACACACAAATAAATTAAATCTTTTTTAAAGGAAAAGAAACCTTAGAACTTCCCAAATGTCCTATCACAGGAGAGTGAGCAAGACTATCATGGTGTAATCAAGAAATCATAGAATGGCATTATTCAGCAACACGGATTCATCTCAGCAATGTGCTTGTAGACTAACACTTTTGTTCATGCATCTGATGCTAACCAACCTGAAGGCAGTAGTTTCCCACTGATTGACGTCCTGGCACTCTCAGACCTGGTCACCAGCAGACACGGAATTAACTTGTGTACTCAACAGATAGACAGGTTTCTACTTTCTCTATGATTTTGGCACCGGAAGACTTTTTCTATACAACATTTGTAAAAGGATGTTGTATGAACATTTGTCTACAGTGCATGAGGCTCTGAGTTCCATCCCTAGCACTAAAAAAAAAAAAAAATGCAATAAAACCAAAGGATATTATAAACTATTTTGCGGCGTTTTTAGTCATCTAACACAGAAGTGATTTCTAATGGCCCATCACACTTCAGACCTTATTTAAAATTCCCAGGTCAACTATAACCAATAAGCCAGGATTTATGAGCTGAGTCTGCAGCATCTCTGTTTTATTTTTAAAAAAAGGTCTTGAGGATATCGTAAGCAAAAATCACAAAAATAGCGACTCAATAAATCACCTATAGACTAATTAGAAGAAGGCATCCTCGTTTGAACTTGACCTAAGTCTAATCCTGAGCTGAGACTGGAGCACATCTGGAGACCTGATGCAGCAGAGCCGGTGATGTTCTAAATCAAATGAAGACAGTCCTTTCCCTGGAGGCTATGGTCCTGTGGTTGACACAAGCGCTAACTGCAAGGAGAAGGAGACGAAGCATGGATGGGAGTGGGGGGGGTCCCTCAGGTGGCCAAGCCCCCCAGTTCTGATACGCTTTAGGCCTCCTTCTTGGCAGTAGTAACAGATGGTAGCCGGCAGGCCACAAGAGTGACTGGCACATACCTAGATGGTCTGGACTGGAATGTCCCGATGGCCGGTAGAAGATTTATTGCTAGAGCAAAGGAACAGCAGTCAGGTTGCGTGAAGAAGTCCCCCCGGCTGATCTTCTCCTATTCCAGTGTGGGTGTCAACCTGACACGCATAGCGTGATCCTTTCCATCTTAAGATGTATTTTCATTTGTGGATATGTACGTGTGATGTGTGTGTATGTGTGTGTGTGTGGCTGTGTGTGGCTGTGTGATGGCAGGTGCTCATAGAGGCCAGAACACGGTATTGGATTCCTGACCCTCTACAGAGCTGGAGTTACAGACAGAGGTGGACAGCCTGGTACGGGTGTTGGGAATCAAATTCCAGTCTTCTGCCTCTGCCAGAGCAGTGTGTGACCTTAAGCGCTAGCACACCTTTCCAGGCTCTTAATTACGAGTCTTCAATCTTGAGTAGATGAGCTCAGCCAATAGGCATTCCTGCGAACCTTGTGTTCTCATAAATCTACATAGGTATGTAAGTCCTCAGTTACAGGGTCTGCCCATCTCTGTGGTGTAAGCTTTCCCACCCACCCTGGTTAATAGCAGCACCATTCCGCCAAACGCTAAACTGGCTCCCTGCTCTGCTGAGTATCAGCCAGCTCTGGGAAACACTGGGTCATTCTTCAACCAATAAGACCTGTCAAAGTCAGCTGACCCTACGGACACACACATTCAAGTTCTCATGCTCTGCTGGAGAAGGGACGAGTCTACCTGTGAGTTCACTCATCTCTGGTTGACCAGATGTATCTCTCAGTCCCACAGTGATTCTCATTAGTCACTGGGCAAGGACTATACATAATCTATAGATCCACGTGTCTGCAGACCACGTGAGGGCACTTTAATCTCCTCCTTTGTTAAGGCTTTTAAACTTTGCTATGGAACCGAACATTTTAAAGGTGTGGGAAAGGCGGTTTGCGGGATCACCCTGTTAAAGATCTACCATGATAGGTGAGTCCAGATGTCTGAGCTGTATCGGAGAGTATAAGGAGGAAATCAGTGGCAGGGTTTCTTCGTCAGGCTTTACACCGAATTTTGATTCATTGGAGTGATAGAATAAAATTTTCAGATGATAAAAATAATTCATCAGTGTCGAACCCAAAGCCCCTGGAAAGCAGTCCCAGTGGCTTTAGGATCCACAGGTCTGTGTGAATATGCTCGTCTACACGTTCTCCAGTGATACTGATGTTGCCGGTGCAGAAATCACACTTGAAGAACCACTTCCCTCTACACATGCTACCCTAGCAGCAGCAAATTAGTCCCGGACACGGGAGGATGTTGGTGGGTTGTTCGACAGACTGCACCGTGAAGTTTACAGTCTTTTCTCAGACGGAAATGAAACATCCAGAAAATAGATCATGCTAGCAATACCTTCACAAAGAAAGTGGTGTCGGGGTTGGAGGCTGTGGTTCTATCTGCGACGCCTAGCGTCAGTCCTACGACCTTATCAAACAGCTTTTCCATAACATGCTCAAGGCCACCCAGCAAACTGCAGGCCTAGCCCCCAAGGGGAGTTCTCACTCTCCAGCCTCCCCTCCATGACACACCAGAGTCGGTGTGGGAACTGTGTGTAGTTTTGTGAAAGCTCTGGGCAGAAGAGGAATAACACAGTCTTCGAGTGTTCCTGGGGGTCGGAGTTAAGCTGCCATGGTTTTCTTCCTGTATGATTTTTACCACTCTTTGTGCCTTTCCACTTCCCTTTTCCTAACCAGAGCAGCTCTGTGTACAAAGGTGGTTAGTACTGAAGCCGATGCCCAAGAGAGCTGCTAACAAAAACTCCAAGTGCTATTTTTAACGCTTGGTACAGCAGGATGTGGAAGTCATTGTTTTAACATAACATCACATCACCTGGGGAAAAAAATAGAAAGAAAGAAATCTTAATCCAGGCTGCTGTTTGGGTATTTTCCCTGATTCACCCACAGTACTACAATTCCAGCTTCTAACAGGCCTACAATCTGTTATCTCACGCTTAGCGTTCCTCGGCTTGCTTGCTTCCAGTGACTTTGAATTGGAATAAGACCTTTTGCTTTGTGGTCCTGTGTGAGAGTATTAAGCATGCTCTCCTGACAGATTTCAGGGCTGTCTTGCAAACTCTCGCATCCTCAGCAGGGCACCTTCCAGAGCATGCCCCCACACAGACACGGTATAAATAGAGGTCGGCAGCATGGCCACCTTCAGCAAACACGCATCCGTGGTGCTCATACGCGGTTCCATTGATGTCCACAGCATGGCTTCTGCATGCTGTACTTCCCATCCCTAGCTCCATCCTGGCCAGGCTCACGTAAGCAGCCTGGAATTTGGTTGACTGTTTCTAGTGTTTGCTATTTCCCCTGCTAGAACGACGGTGGCTTTAGTGGTGGTGATAACAGGACTTTGGGAAATGATATATATTCAGGAGGCTTTAGGAATGGATAAACCACTTGAAGGGATTTGGTCAAGAGGGTTATCCCTGGCTTAGATATGGAACTTGGGCTCTTATTTTATCCTTTACTTAATGACAGGGAAAATCTCCTTTATAAAATAGTGCTTATATACAGAACTTAGGGTTTCATGTAGCTAATATTGATGAAGACTTTTATTTGTTCAGGCTCTGTAATCTGTCAGATAATGTCCTATGTACCCCATCAATTACTCTGAAATGTATGTATGGTTGTTTCTACTGTACATAAAGAAAACTACAGTATAAGAAAGCTGGCTCACTGGCTGTCTAAGACTCCTGGCACTCAGTCCCGTCTACCTTCAAGCAGCAACAGGAAATGGTGTTAGCCAGATTTTTGGTTTTTGGTTTGTTTGATTGTTTGTTTTTGCCATGACAAAGTATCTGGGAGAAACCATTTAAAGCTATGGCCCACGGTAAATTTGGAGGTCTCAGTCTAGGATGGACTGAATCCATTGCTATTGGTCTGAGATGTGACAGCAGGACACAGTGGAAAAAAATCCTTACCTTGTGGCAGCCAGAAGCAGAGGGACAGAAAGGAAGGGGTAGAGGACAGAACGCATCCTTCAAAGGCATGCGGTTCACTCAGGGATCCACTTCCTGCCACAGGCCTCACCGCCCAACATTGCTACCACTTTCCAAACAGCACCGTCAAATCACTAATATACCACAGGATTAATCCACTGACAAAGCGAGAAACTCATGATCCCTTCAATTCCCAGAAGCCCCACCCCGGCATCGAGGATCAGTGCGAGGGCATCAGGGAAACACTTCATCTACAGCAAGCTCTAATGCGTATTGACTTCTTCATGCTAATTTCTCCGTGTGTATCATTTCTTGGTGCCCAGAGAGCTATCCCACATATCCACTTCACAGAGGGAGACTGAGAAAGTACTAGAAACCAAACTCAGGCTTCCCTTCCCAGTTCATTTGTGCCGCTCTTCTCTGTCACACTAATTTTCCTGTTGAACTAGGAGTTCTGGGAGGAATCATCATGGGAGGAGAAGAAACAGTGATCAGCCTGAAGGGGCTGATTCCAGTGTGTAAGGGTGGACTCTAGAGAACACTGCCTGCTGAGCACTGTCCCAGTGGTTAGGGGTGGGCTCTGCCTGCTGAACACTGGTCCCCAGTGGTTAGGGGTGGGCTCTGCCTGCTGAGCACTGGTTCCCAGTGGTTAAGGGTGGGCTCTGGAGACCACTGCCTGCTAAGCACTGCCTTCCAGTGATTAGTAGTGGGCTCTGGAAGCCATTGCCTGCTAGAGTCCCAGCTAAGTTCTCTGTGCTTCCACCTCATTATCTGTCAACACAAATGATAATTATGAAGATTTTCACAAGGAAAAGTAACCTTTTGCTGAATGATGGCTTTTTCACATAAGGGGAACAATAGCTGATTCTCTTGATATTTCTGTTCTAACCAAAACAACACGAGAAGACAATGAGAAGCTGGTGGGAATATTGTTCTCACTTTCCTTAGAACAAACCTGATGAGATTTCAGGTCGCTGGAATGATCTCAAGGTGCCGACAAGACACTAGCTAAAGAAACTAGGGTAAGGAGCTAATTAAAGCCTTGAAAACATTACAGAGATCAGGCTGTGTTGGGCGATTTCAACTCCCCGTGTCCCTTGGGCTGTGAGTCTTCTGGAAACACGACTAAGAAAGGACAGTCCACTATTCTAAGGGGAATTTTTAAGAGAAAGGGATGTTTAAATTTAAGATATTAATCCAAATTGGAAATGGTGTGGGCTAGAGTCTTAATGGTGGGCCACAGTGTCAATGTGACTCTAGCAGCACACACACACACACACACACACACACACACACACACAAACACACGTGCGCACGCGTGTGCGTGCGCGCACCTAAGTGGCCCCTCACTCATGGTTGCATGACTAAAACTCTTGCATGGCGCATGGTCGTGATGCTGTGCAGCTTTGTGAACGCAGGAAGCCCCTGAGATGATGCTGAAAATGATGAAAATGATTTTTTTTTTTGTTTTTGCTTTAAATCCAGAAGATTGAGGAAAGGACTCAATGGTAAAGCTTTGTCTGCACAGGCATGAGGACCTGAGTTCTTATCCCCAGCACACAAGTAAAGACAGCACATGGGCACGGCAGCTGTGACCCCAGCACTTGGGGGGGGGCAGAGGCAGGGGGATACCAGAGTGTCTCTGGGCAGCCAGTGGAGCCAAAATGGTGTGCTCTGCATTTAAAGAGAGACCCTGCCTAAAAAAGTATTAGGTAAAGAAGTGATAGAGGAAGACACTTAACATCAGCCTCTGCCTTCCACGTGGATACACATGAACACACACACACATACACACACACACACACACACAAGACCATCAGTATTTTGGTTTCCTAAAGGAGCAAACCTTTGCACATTTTCCAGATTCAAAAATGCAGCAAGATCTAGGCTTGCAGGGCACACCTACCAGTAATGTGTGTGTGTGTGTGTGTGTGTGTGTGTGTGTGTGTGTGTGTGTGCCTATGAATGCCAGAAGTTGGCTTCTGGTACCTCCATCAATAACTGCCCCTCTAATTTACTGACACTTAATCCCAGAGCACATCAATTCATCTTCCAGTTAACCAGCTTCCCTCAGGGATCCTGTGTTGCCCTCTGGAGAGCTAGAATTACAGGCAGGCTCTTTTGGCTTCCTTAGCATTAAAGGGGTGCTAGGAATCCAAATACACTTACAAGGCAAGTTTTTTTTTCTGACTAAGCTATCACAGCAACCCTACTTTCTGTTTCTTTTATGTGCATTTAAAGTGGTCATAAATTCTACAGTTTTAACTTAAATGTGTGCTAATAAGATGTTGTATTGACGACCACATTGAAAAGTGGTATAATCTCTTCCCTTTGTCAAAGACGATGTCTGTAGATATAGAACTATGAGAGCTGAAACCCCAAGCTGTATACCTTGAGATGATTGCATACTCTAAATTCGAAGTAGGATTGTTTCCCAAATAAAAACTGTGCTAGAAGTAACCAAGAACGAATGAGAAGCTCCGTGGGTGGCAGTGGACATACAGAGATGTGGAGGAGTGGGTTATCCTGGGCTGGAGACCTAAGCATGCCAGGAAGCCTCCAGACTGCCTGTATGGTTTTCATATTAGCCTATAGTAAGTGTGCAGTATTTCGTTGTGATATTCCCATACATGCATAAAACATACAGCGTTCACCTCTTCTATTATACTATCACATTCCCCACCCCCACTCTACTTCCTTATCCTCGATAGTCCTTTAGCTACTTCCATGTCGCACACCCTAAAAAGAGTCCAACTTGGGCTGGAGAGAAACCCACAGCAATGAAGAACACATACTACTCTTGCAGAGGATTGAGTAGGATTTCCTACACCTGTATCAAGCAGCTCAAAACTACCTGGAACTCCAGTTCCAAAGTATCTGATACCCTCCTCTGGCCTCTGTAGGTACTTATGCACATGGGGCATACACTCTCACACAGACACATACAAAATATAAAACTAAAACTTTAGAAAAAATACTCTATGAGAGAGAACGTGTGGAGATACCTCTGTTAACTGGCTTGGTTTCACTTAACATGATGCTCTCCAGTTCCATTTACTTCCCACAAACAATATTGTGCTTCTTTATGATCAAATAAATTTATATGTGTGTATGTATGCATGTATACACATAAATATACACACATGAATTATGTATGTTTGTATGTACATATGTATGTGTGTACTATGTATGTTGCATTTTTTCTCCTTTCCCTTTTTCTCCTTCTTTCTCTCCTGTCTTCTTGTTCTAAATTTCTCTGCAGCAACACAACAGAAACATATTTAGTTTGTTCTTCTGTTTCTACAACAGACAGACTGTCTAGATAGTGGAAGGTAATTCAAGTTTCCATCTTGTTCTTGCCAGTCCTCATGATTTGAGATTGTTCTCTTCGACCCACGGGTGAGAGTGGAGATATCTAATCTCATGGCTCCCAGGAGGAACCTGGGACTGAGGAGGAGGTAGGAATGTTGCCCAGAGAGTAGGGGAGAGCACCCTTGCTGGCACCACACTGACCTCCTCCCTTAGGAGGTGGGATCAAAAGTCCATTGTATTACTTCAAAGGGAAGTAAAGGGATGAGGATGTTGATCTACAAGCCAAGAAAGCCAAGACCCTTCCTCACTCTGTGGTCTTGCTTCTCCTATCTCAAACTTAAAAAAGGTGTAAGTCCTCCACTCCCAAACAAGGATTGCTGATAAAGAGGAGGTGGTTCGTTGACCCTGATGTAGGTGTGTCTTCTATCTATCTGATGATTTCATTGGTTAATTAATAAAGTAACTGCCTTGGCCAGCCCTTAGGTGGATGGAGTAGACAGAACAGGAAGAAGGAAGTGAGGTAGATGGCTCAGTCAGGTGCCACACCTCTCCTAAGTTAGTCAGACTGCCCTGCCTCTCCTCAGTGAGATGCAATGAAGCCAGCCACCAGGTCAGATGTGCTGAATCTTTCCCGGTAAGACACCATTCGTGGTGTTACAAAGATTATTAGATATGGGTTAGTCAAGATATGAGAAAGAGGCTGAAACTAATGAGCCAGGCAGTATTTAAAAGAATACAGTTTCCGTGTAATTATTTCAGGGTACAAGCTAGCCCGGCGATCAGGAGCAGGGCTGCAGGAAAGCAGCCCACAGCCCCTCACTACATGACCCACATCCTAATGCTGAAGACTTTCGGAGGAGAAAGGTGACCACAGCTGTCCTTGGATTCTTTCCTTCCCTGAGGCTAAAGAGAGACACCTTTTAAGGAAATTGAAAGACTCTGTGGTTTCAAGTTTACTCAATATTCTCACTACAGCTCGTCCTAACCTCATGAGAAAGATAAGACTACTGTTTGTGCCCATTTTGTAAACATGGAAGTTTAGGTGCAAAGCCATCAGACTGCGTGGGCTCCTGAGCAGAATGCCAATCCAAGCCACCTAAACCCTCGGCTTGGGCTGCAGCACTCCCAATAGGTACTCACATGAAAGAAGTATTTAAGTGTCTCCCTACTAGCTCATCATTTCCATGAGGGTGGCACCCTGCCTTTCCACCTCTGGATCCCAGAAGCCATCGCAGTGTGACTCAGCAGGTACTGAATAAACACTTGTGGAATGAATAAATAAGAAGCCCGGAATAGGCACTGTGGGCAGAAATCGCTCTGCTTCCCTCTCAAGCGCTCTTACTCCTCTTGAGTTGAAGACTGCTTCTCTTCGGGTGACCAAGTAAGAGGAATGGCTTGGGTGTGTCCTGGGAATGTGACCAGAGGTACACTACCCATCTGTTCCAGGCCTATAGAGAACACTCTGCTTAAAGGAGACACCATTTTAGGGTCTAGAGAGCTGTGGAGTTCCTAGACAAACTTCAGGGAGTAATGGAGACTTTTGCTCACTTTGATGTTCACCGTTAATTCCCTGTTGGGACCATTTGGAGTCCAGACCTCCAGCTGCTCTTCCCTGCTAGAGATCTTTACTTTCCTTCTGATTTGAATTACTGAAAGCTGTGTCAAAGTTGTTTACCAGCTCTGCTTCACGAGCTCGTGTTGCCTTGGCCTTGAGGATCAGAGGATAAGGTTTTCACCTGTTGGCCCACCTGACTGTTGGGTATATAAGCCTCCATGGTGCTATTGAATAGGGGGCTTCTTACCAGTGACTAGAGGTACATGTCTCTGTCTGTATGTGTTTGTGTGTTTCAACCTCCAGCCCCTTGCCCGAAGCTCATGAACTGTATGGTAGCAAATAAATAACCCCTTCCAGGATCTCATAGTAGATAACTGACATATTCGCTTAGGTTTTTTATTTATGAATCAAAATACTATCTCTTCTTCTTTTTTTTAAATTGTTTTTATTGAGCTATATACTTTACTCCCCTTCCTTCCTCCCCTCCCCCTTCAACCCTCACCTAAGGTCCCCATGCTCCCAATTTACTCAGGAGATCTTGTCCTTTTCTACTTCCTACATAGATTAGATCCATGTATGTCTCTCTTAGGGTCCTCATTGTTGTCTAGGTTCTCTGAGATTGTAAATTGTAGGCTGGCATTTCTTTGCTTTATATCTAAAAGTCACTTATGAGTGAGTACATATGATATTTGTCTTTCTGGGTCTGAGTTACCTCACTCAATATGATGTTTTCTAGATCCAACCATTTGCCTGCAAATTTCAAGGTGTCATTATTTTTTTCTGCTGTGTAGGACTCCATTGTGTAAACATTTTCCTTATCCATTCTTTGGTTGAGAGGCATCTAGGTTGTTTACAGGTTCTGGCTATGACAAACAATGCTGCTATGAACATAGTTGAGCACATGTCCTTGTGATATGAGTGAGCATCTTTTGGATATATACTCAAAAGTAGTATTGCTGGGTTTTGAGGTAGTTTTTTTCCTAATTTTCTGAAAAATCACTATATTAATTTTCAAAAAGGCTGTACCAGTTTGCACTCCCACTAGCAATGGAGGAGTGTTCCCTTTACCCCACATCCTCTCTGGCGTAAGCTATCATCAGTGTTTTTGATCTTGGCCATTCTGACAGATGTAAGATGGAATCTGAGTTGTTTTGATTTTCATTCTCTAATGGCTAAAGATGTTGAGAAAAAATACAATCTCTTAAGATACTTTTAACACAACCATCTGACCACTCCAAACACAATTATTTTCAATTTTAATTTTTTTATGAAACTGTACCAGTTCTCACAGTACCATTCATTCCGCACTACCCTTAGCAATTAATTTTGTCTCTGATATTTATCTCCACACGACAAATTACATCTTTTCACATTTACCTTGTCTGTAAGCTCTCCCCAGCTGCAAAAGTGCATGTTCTATGAGGACAATAAAGAGCACAGGCTGTGCCCTGTTGTAGGCTACTCCATATTGTACAGAATAGCAGCTTTCAGGGTGTGCCTTGCCTGGAGTGACTCCATTTTATAAAGTAACATTTGATTCTATTTTGAGTACATTTGCTGAGTGAGAATATAAATAAATATTGACCATCTGTGTAGCATAGGCTATGGCTCAGGCTGATGAATAGTTTATTTATGCATATAAAAACCACCATTAATGAACTTAGAGACTAAGTCAGGGACACATGGGCACATGGCCATGTTAAAACTGTAGAAAAAGAACTAGACTCATTGTGTTAACGGTGTACTAGTTCCGTGACAAAATACCAGACAGAAACAACTTAGAAGAGGAAGGACTTCTTCTAGCTCACCGTTTCAGGGGACTCCAGCCCATCGTGTGGGAAGGCTTACAGGCAGAAACAGCTCAGTCCCTGCTAGTGAGAGCATGTGCTGGTTTACTTCTTGACTGACCAGGAACCAGAGGGCTGGGGCCAGAAATAGAGATGGCTGTAACCTTCAAAAGCTCAACCCAGGGACCCACTTCAAGAAGGATACACAGACTCCCAGAAGAGTACCACCAGCTAGGGAGCCTGTATTCCAACACATGGGCTTGTGGGGAGCATTTTACCTCCAACCAAGTCATACCAACAAATGATAAAGCTCCTTCATATGAAAGGAAGGGAAAAATGGTAAGCCAAAGTGACATATAATCATGATTGATAGGGGTCACACTCTAACTCTGTCCCCAGGGCTGCAGCTCAGCATGACTCCCTCAGCTTGACATGGCCAAGTGCAACTCCTGCTTGTTTGGACCTTGAGCTAGCAAGTGCCTTGAAGTGACTCTAGGCTTTATACCAGCACTGTTCCTCACCTAATTGCTTAGGCAATCCTGTTCCAGACCAGCTCAGTGCGCTCATTCTTTAAATTTCTACCTAACCCTCTGCAATGGACTCTTGAAGATTTCTATCAGCCCTCTGACTCTGTCTCCAGGAAGACCCCTTTGAACCTTGCTGCTGCTTTAACCCTATTTTAGCCATTGTGCTACTTATATGTCATTGTGTGATGTATGACAATGTATCTGAGTTCATCATCAGAGCGATGTTTGCAACAGAATGAAAGAGGCTATCGTTAGCCAGTGGTCATGAGTGTCAGGTGAAATAAGAATAGGGTAACTTAAAGCCAGCCAATGATACATCTTGAAGCTATTGTTATTTGATAAATTCAGTCCTTGTAGAAAAACACAAAGATGTCCATCCATGTCATTGATATTCACAACAGGCTGCAATGTGGGTCTGCTTTGTTCAAACTTTATAGGAAGTCTTCAAGCAGCAAGTTTCATCTCTGCCATTCCACAAAAGTATGCCCCTTGCTTAGCAAGTTTGAGTCCATGGGATCAACTCACATGCAAAAAAAAAAGGAGTATAATTATTGTTATTGTGTTATCTACCTGCCATAATTCTAAAAGATTCCTGACCCTACCAAGCAAAACCTCAGGATCTTTTGCAGCAGTCTCTCTCCATTTCTGTCTTGAGGTTACCTTATTTTATCTTGCTGTCCATTTTTAAGTATATACAGTATGATACACACACACACATATATATGTATATATATGTGTATATATATATATAATTTAAGAGTCTAATTTGCTAAATTCTGGCCTGTGATCCCAGCTACTTAGGAGGCTGAAATAAAATAATCACAAGTTCAAGATTTTGCTGGACTACAGGAGTGTGAGTTCATCGCTACCCTGGGCAAATTAGTGAGACTGACCATAGTTCAAAGTAAAAAGGGGGTAGGCATGCCACCGAAGGACCGTGGAAGCCAAATGACAACTTGGGGAGTGAGTTCACTCCTTCCACCATGTGGGTTCCAGGGATTAGTAGGAAGCCATCTCCTAGCACAAATGTATACACTTCAATTATTTAAAGTAGATATCATCGAATTATTTGAGTTCTATTTTAGCCTGCTTCTGTGTTGCTGTGATAAACACTGACAAAAAGCAATCTGGGAGAGGAAAAGCTTCATTTGGCTCATAAGTTATAGTCCATTATCCAAGGATGCCAAGTCAGGAACTTGAGGCAGGAACCTAAAGAAGCGGAGACCACAGAGGGATGCAACTGATTGGCTGGCTTCCTCTGGCTTGCTCAGCCTGCTTTCATGCATAGGCCAGGTCCCCCTTCCTGGGATGGCTCACAAGCCAATCTGGAGGCAATTCCTCACTTGAGATTTCTTCTTCCAGGTGTGTCTAGGTTTGAGCTAAGTTGGCGAAAGCTGACCAACACTGGCTATAAAGCTGTGAATTTTTTAACAATAAGAACTATTCCATTCTCCTACATTAAAGCAATGCTAAACATATATCTGAACAGTTTGTTGGAAACTAATGGCTTCTGGAAAATAGATATTGTATCAGATGACAATTCCCAGTCCATTGCTCAGAAGAGATGCCTTCCCTGAGAGAGGCTCCAACCTCAGATAAACACAGATACTTTAATCAAATAAAAGGGACCCCTTATTGGAAACTAAGGAGTGGGGGGGGGAAGCAAGGAACTAAATGAGAACATGCTATTGGCCAAAAAAAAAAATAATAATAATCTTACATTTACCCAGAAAACATCAAACAGTATATCCTTAGAGGGAAAGATGGCCTTCTGAAGTCACAACAGCCCATATGAATGACATAGGGAGCCTACCAACAACATCTGTTACTCAGCTCTGTCCCCAGCTTGTTTATTAAACAAGTCAGTGCAGCAGAAAGCTCTAGGGAGGGCTCCCCAAGACTTGCCCTTCTTTGGTAGTTTCAATGTCTGTCTAGGTTTCTCATGGATTCATAGCTCACTTTTATAGCATCCTCTTGCGCTATAATACCCCCTCATAGATTGTCAAGCACACAGACACAGCCTAGTTTGTCCACTATCGATGTCTGAGGAGTCAGGGAGCATAATACACCTTTCCATTCAGTATCTTCTCAAGAAAAATAATGAAGTCTACAAACACTTATCCAGCTAGACATCTCCTTTAGGTAAGAAATGTTTGAGTATAATGTGACCTTGCTGAGCACACGGTGTCAGATCAGCCTTGCTTTAGTCGCTGCTGCATAAACGTTCTGGAGACAACACCACTGTCTTGTAGTCACTGACAATCTGGAGCTGTCCTGGAAGAGTGGAAGAGTCACAAGTTGGGCTCATAGGAGCATCCCATAATGATGGATGGCTTCAGATTGGGCTGATTCCAAATAGCAATTAGAACACAACACTGGCTCCCATTCCAGGGTCGGCATTGTTTTGGGGTTACTAAAGTTGATGGTTGTTAAAGATACTGCTGTTTAGAGTTGCCTAAAGAGAAAGTGTTAACTTACTGGCCATTTTCTTTCTCTTTAATGCAAAGACTTAAGATTTGTGGAATGGAGATGAGGTTCCTAGATAAGCCTATTTCATTTTCAGCTTTGCTTTATTTTTATTGTTTTAAGAATATGGTTTATTTTGCCCTTAATTCTGGTTTTGTTTTGGGGGGAGTTGTTTATTTCTTTGTTCTTGTTTTGAGACAGGGGTCCACTATGTAGTCTTGGCTGGCCTGGAACTCACTATGTAGACCAGGCTGACCTCAGACTCATAGACATTCATCTGTCTCTGCTCCCCCACAGCCAGCTTAGTCTGTTTTATATTTGAGACAGTATCTCTTTACATAATCCACACTGGCCTCAAACTTGGGATTCTCCTGCCTCAGCCTCTTGAGTACCGGAATTACAGGCATTTGTCTCCATTCCTAACTTCACCTTTAAGTTTGTAAGTTAGCAATTGTAAGATTTGAAAATTTTTCATTGTTCAGAAAGGAGGCAACATAATCTAAGCAGACTGAAGACTGTCTCTTGCTGCTGTTCTCCCAAGTTGTCCCACCATTGCTCATTTTAAAAGTTAACATCACAGACACGGACTTAATGTGAATCGTATCACCTTTCCCATAGAACAAGCCTGCAGCCTACAAAGGAAGCAAAACAGAAAGATCAACTGTGTTATCTTATCGCTCCATTGAATGATAAAGTCTTGTCTTATACCAGGAACACTGAGTCAATGACCGACCACATAAAAGCTGGTGATCCCAAAGATTGCAGTAGGGCTAGGAAATGCTTATCTCCTGAGGGCCACTGCTGCTATCATAACCTGATAGGGAAAGGTATTACTCACATACTCACGGTGATGCTCATGGTGACAGGCATGCTGCCACCAGGCACATCAGGCAAATGCAGATGCAATTGTATTTGGAGGGTTGATAATGATATTAAATGACTATGTATCCATTTGTGTGTTACTGTACTGTGCTATTTTAGAGGGTACCTTTTCTTCTCTTATTAAAACAAATGCAAGGTAAGCCAGTATTCTGTGTACCACTGACCGATATGATGGTGCCTGTGATGTTTCTTGATGGCATCAAAGGCCACAATGAGTCACTAACCCCCATCTAGGTTTGCATAAGCACCCCAAGATGGTCACACAATGACTAAGTCACATAGTGACACATTCCTCAGAGCATACCTCTGACATTAATAATTATATTTTCACCTCCCCTTGGTTTCACATTGCATTGACCACAGTCCAGAATGGCTTCTTTTAGAGGAAGCCATCAACCTGTCTTTGTTTCTGTGTTCACTGAGACATATAAATCTAGTGTGCTTGACCTCTGATCTATGAGGAGCACAATATGCCCCACATTCAGGACAAAGTGTCTTGAGTGATTCCCTTTTCTAGGAGAAGGGTTAAGAGAATCCATCAGGTTTGGAACTGGCTTGTTGATGAGCCCTTCTCACAGAGCCAAGAGCAACATCACTTCCCGGAATTTGCTTTTGGACCTCATCATCCAGACCAAACAAGGCAAAGGTTTTCTGAGGTAAAAGATGGTAGAGAGAGACTCCCTACTGATTTGGCTAGGTTAGACCATGCCAAAGCTCATTTATCAGTCATGCAAGAACTCTATGTTCAACAAGCCCTCTTCCCAACAGGAAATGCTACAGAGTTCAGAAGATGGCCCTCAGCAACCCTGACTCCATAAACATCTTCAAGCATCATGAGCGCTAGTCTGTGGAGGCCAGAGGCCCTGAGCAGTAAGACACCTACCTGCAAGTCTCTTTCTTCTAGGACTTAGAAGTTCTTATGTCTTCATCCATGTCTTGATATTATGATGTTATTCATAATATCAAGAAAATAGAACCAGGCTGAGTGTCAAGCAAGAAGAACGGGCAAGCGAAACTGTGGCATATACACATGGTGGAAATTTACTAGGCTGTGAAGAAAGATGAAATTAGGAAATGCTCAGGAGAATGGACAGACCTGGAAAATACTATATTAAGTTAGGGGACCCAGACCCAGAAAGACACAAAGCACATGTTCTCTCTTCTTTGCATACCTTAACTTGTAACATCTGGGTGTATGTAAATAAGGGGGTGTGAATGGGCTACAGGCTGTAACACTCGATAGGAGACCAGGAGAGAACACAGGGTGAGCTAGGAAAGTGGCAGGGGATGGGTAAGGGCACAGATGACATGAGGGTGAAAATGGGACTCCTGGGGTGGGGGCAAAGGAGTAGGAGGAATGGGGAAGAAGTAAGAGAAACAAAAAATAGCATTTTGCTTTAAAAAAATACCGCAGTGAAATTTAATTATTGGTATGTTGATAAAAAGCAAATTAAAACAGAAGTCTGCATCTTTAGGGTCAAGCTAGGCTTAACTTCCATCAGTCCCTGGTGGGAATGCCTCACTGTACTATGACAGTCCCACATGCCTCCTTCACAGTGTGCATCATCATCACACCTAACTTCTGCATGCTCACCAAAGTCAGTCTCAAAGTGAGGGTGAGTCTCGAAGCCCGTATTATAGGGTGAGAGCATTGCTGAGAGATTCATGAGGCAGTTTGCTTCTCTTTGTGTTTTCCACAGGAAAAGAAGAGAACACAGCAAGACAGTCACCTACAAAACACGGAGATGCACACCAGAAAGTGACCGTGCTGGTGCCCTGATCTCAAGCTGCCGCTGCTACAAATACCAAGAAGGAATGTTCGCCATCTGATCTACCCAGGTCTATGACGTTATAACAACTAAACTGACCAGCAGTGCTTTAGAGGGAACAGTTCAGGAGTCTTTCTTCTTTTGGCATCGCCTGTTAGAGTTCCAGGCTCCAGGACAGATGGACTTGGAACGTAGCTGGACTGACAGTCCTGGGCATGGGTCCTGAGAAGAGACCAATAAGACTGTTCGAAATGAAGAGCCCCCACCATCACCAACTCTTTCTGCTCTCCTTCCTCAATATGCATAATTCAGACTTAAATTCTGTTCCCACTTCTCCCCCTCACTTAATTTTCCTAGGCTTTTTTGTTTCTTTATGTGCATATAACATGTACCTTGCAAAAGTCAAATAAAGGAGTAAGGGGAACAACTGTCAACACATAACTTGGCATATAGAAGGAGCACAACAGGCTAACTATTAGAGTTAAATTCTAGCAATTTCTAGCAACGAATTCCAAGCCCTGTTCCAAATTAATATCCTTCCCCCAGAACAGTTCCACCCACCCTTTTTCCACTGCCCTTTTCCTAACTAAGCTTGACCCACATTTCAGATCTGGGCTTGTTTCTTGTGTGACACTTCCTTCTAGAAACCCAGCTCTAGATTAAAGTGTTTGTGAAACTTTAATATTTAATATCACATGCAGTATTTAATATTACATGCCCATGTAATATTTTGCCAGATGTCTTCTCTTGACAACTTCTGACTCCTCTCTTTCTTTAGCCCACAGTAAACTCCCCAAGGGCAGAGACCTAAAAGGTCTGAACGCTGCCCTGAGAGCGTACGTAGTGTCTAGCCTTTCGTGTTGCAAGAGTAGTGAGTGAATCAATGAAGAACAAAGCCACTTTCAATTGAATCCTTGACAGTTCTGCTTCTGTTTCAACTGTCATTCTGACTCTCTTACATTCTCCTTCTAACATACTCAGAAAATGTCATTTTCACCTTTGTAGACAAGGCAGTTGATGGTGTATACACATCAAAAACCGTTGGTCAACATGAATATTTGTCTATCTTAAGTCAGCCCAGTTTGTTTTCTTTGCATTTAAAAGGGGGTGACAAATGAGCCAGGAGAGAGCCCCGCGCCAGCCCCGTGAGAAGGCTGTGACTCTGCCCTGCGCCCTGGAGCGCTCCAGGATGTTGTGACCAGCAAGCTTCCTCAAGGGTGGGGATTTTTCTTCTTTGCCTTAGCTCATAGCTCAGTGGGACCAAATGCCACCTTAGACTGTAAGGAAGGATTTTATTTTCTAAAAATACACTTAGCTTTGTGTAAATAACCAGCATGTGTGCTGCTCCTTCTCCTTCCTCTGCATCTAGTGGATTTCTTTCCCATTCTTAGCATGTATTCACTTTTACCAGGCATGGTGGCCCATGTCTGTAACCCTAGCACTTGTGAAGTTTGAAGCAAGAGGACTGATGTGAGTTCAAGGCCAGCCTGAGTAACATAACGAGTTTCAGACCATCCCAGGCTACTGTGAAATCCTGTTTAAACAATCAAATATTGGAGTGTATGTACATACACTGTTTTCTACTTAGAATTGTAACAGCTACACACTAGTTAAAGCACCCGGTTAATCACCTTTTGTGGACTAATATCCATTATAAAGTTGGTCTAAAAGCTCCTTGAAAAATACCCCCTTTACCTTTACCTACACACAAAAAAAAATACTCTGAAATCTTGACTAGAAGTATTTAGTTAATCCTAAGGAAATAATGGGGTGTATATATACTCATTGAGAATAGTCTAGCAACTTGGCAGCAGGCTAAATGTATAAACTTAATTGAGATTAAAAACTCATTAACTCTCAGGTTACCCAGCTATAAAATGAGGACAATAACTTAACTGATGTAAAACAACTCAGCTCAGTCCATAATTAATAAAGGTTAGCTATTACTATAATTGTCATTGCCCTAACCATTGCTAGAAGCCTACAGCTCAAAGGACATCACGTTCCGCACACAGAAGGTGCTTAGTATCCATCCTGTAGGATAGAAGGAATTCGCAAGGGTCTTTTTCCACTTTTCCACTCAATAAAACCCGCTCCATTGTTGAATTCTGAATGATGAAGCTGTTTGTTGTCCATGGTGAGGAAACTACTTAACTGTGCAATGTTCAGCAACAAAGTTTGGGTGTGTGTAGGAATCCAATAACCAATCTATCTTCACCCCAAATTGCCAGTGCTTTTTCTCCCTATGATTTTAGATCGACAAATATAATTCTACAACCTTAGTAGGTAATAAAGATTGGCTCTAAGTCCTCCACCATCATGGTCTTACAAAACATTTTGAATTCTCAGTGGAAGCTGTGGCCACTTGAAGCCACATCATTGGCCACACATTTTTGACTGGAGCCAACAGAAATTCCTAGGCATCTAGGCTCCAAGAGACTACGTACATCTATGCTGGGAAGAACTGTCCCATGTTCTGAGCACTGTAGGAGGGGAAAAATGAATAAGAAACTTTGAAATGTTTGACCC
Source organism: Arvicola amphibius (assembly GCF_903992535.2). Lineage (NCBI taxonomy): Eukaryota > Metazoa > Chordata > Mammalia > Rodentia > Cricetidae > Arvicola > Arvicola amphibius. Next base: position 12,189,008 of record NC_052049.1, on the reverse strand, counting down.
CCAGACCCCGATTATCCTACAAAGCAAACAGTTGCTCAATGACACAAGCATCTCTTGAGGAAATGCATACTCTGTGCCTCTGGTGTCATTGCCTATCTCCCTTGTCTTTCTAATACCTGCTCACTCTCTGCCCACGGGCAGCCTCCAGAAAGCCTTCCATCACCCTACATCTGGAATTACTTTCCTCATTCTTATTTCTGCTAAGCCTTTTGGTAAACTCTTCTGTTTTAAAACTTACTGCAGCTAGATGTTTGCCAGGCCTAAATGCCAAAGCAATAATAGCCACATAAATATTTACTAACAAACCCGTGACTCACCGACACGGCTTTGTACTCCCTGGAAGCAGGCGCAGTGTGGGACAATGGCAAGCTCTCGAAGACTCCCAGTTGTTCTCGTAGACTCCCAGTTGTTCTCGTTTATGACCGGCAGTCTCTTGTTCAGGTTCAGTCCCTCAGCACTATTGGGAAACAGAAAATGGAATTGTCTTCAAGGCGCTCAGTTCTCTGTTCTCCCTGATTCTCAAAACCTTTACACTTTCCAAGGCTCTTCCTGACAGTGAGGCCACTTCAACAAGCCAATTCAAATAAGATGTTCAAAATAAAGCTGGGTATGAACAGTTAAAGACACATGCACTTAAAAGAGAATGCCCAGGCACCACAATTATTATGATTGCACAGTGTATGATCGCAATAACTCAAGGGCTTTCGTGCCTCTCATGTATATCATTGAGGTAAATATTTGGTGCTTAGAGGTATCTCATGTGTCTCAAACCATATAGATTGTATTAGTAGCTATTTGTGCTACCGTGCAATGGCTCTGGGTTTTGAACCTGCAATCCACCGTCAGCTTTACAAACTACATAAGAGAATGCTCTCAGTGGAACCCAACTTAATCCTCTTGGGTTAAGCAACATTTCTAACACATACGTAAAGCACATTGACCAAAATCCAAGGTGTCCTCACAATAGGAACCAAGCAGGCTTCCCTCTGATATACAAAAAAAAAAACACAGCTAACTCATTAGCTCCTTGGTGCTTGTTAAGTTTGTTTGCAGATGGAGCCAGGGAACCCAATGCTTGTAAAAGCCAGTTGTGTTTATTTGCAAATCTTTTTATCTAAGTTGAACTTATTAGCTTTATTACTGATTTAATTAAGTCAATTAGCTACTATGGAAACCAATGAAATATGAATTTAGAAACAAGATAATTTTGTCTGTAAAAACAGTTTCATAAATAAATTACAGAAATGGAATAGAAGTCACTAACAATAATTTTACCAAAACTAAATTTGAAGAAAACATAAATGAAATAATGCTGTCATAAAAGTCTAGAAGACATATTCTTTTATTATTGCATCTTTATATGATGTCTCTGCTATAAACAAATTAAATCAGAGCTCACAGGCACTACCGGAAAGACATTACTCAAGAAAGTTAACACTGTACTCAGTCAGTAAGCTCAACCTTAACAAATAGTTCTGGGATTTACATGAAAAGACTGGCTACAGAAACTACAAGAATAGATTTTAGGTCAGAAGCATTAAAAGAAAATGCATCCCTTCAAAGAGACAGAGACACAGTCCTTGCCGTACTGTTCCGCTTCTTCACTTAAAGAGACAGATCTTGGCCCCCTTGGAGATCGTATCAGAAGTGTGGTCCTGTCAATTACTCTTACCTATCCCAGTGTCCATGGGGCTCTTCCCAGCTCCTTTCTACATTAATCCCTATTCAACTCCCTCGCTCCGTCCCTCCCTCCCTCCCCCACCTCTCTCCCTCTCCCTCTCTCTCCCTCTCTCTCTCTCTCTCTCTCCTCTCTCTCTCTCTCTCTCTCCTCTCTCTCTCTCTCTCTCTCTCTCTCACACACACACACACACACACACACACAACCCTACATTCCCAAACTCAAAACAGGAAGGTATGGCTACGGTACTTCTCTAATGCATGGCTTAGTTGTTGCCATTTCATTCAGACAGTTAAGAATGCTTTGGAGGGCTGAAGGGAAGGCTCAGCTGTTAAGAGTACTGACTGCTCTTCCAGAGGACCTGGGTTCAATTGCACAGCTCCCAACTATCTATAACTGCAATTTCAGGGGATCTGACACCCTCACATACACATATATGCAGGCAAAACACCCATGCACATAAAATAAAAAGTTTTTTTTTAAAAAAATAATACTTTGAAATTAAAGGCCAAGACACAGGAAGTAACAGAACCCAGTGGCTGAGAGAGGTTAACTGATTTGAAGGGGAAGTGAAGAAGATGGTTTTTTTAAAAAGTTAAAAAGAGGAAACCTAGGCACACTCAAATGCAATTGAATGGAAAGTGTGAGCAACAGGGTGGAAGCCAAGAAAGGAAATAGTTTGACATTTTTAAGACCTACTTCCATTAGTGTCCAAGTCTTAAAGAAACAGGTATAAATGGACCCTAAATTACTACCATAGGCCCCCTCCAAGCTCCTCCGACTCTTCATCTACTCTCATTATGTTCGACTGACAAATTGCCATACATTGGAATGCCACAAATGTTTGAAAATGACACAGCTCCATTCTCTCAAATAAGCATTGATGGAGTTTTTTTTCTTTTTAAATGGAAATAAAAGTTGAAGGGGAACCTCAGCCAATCACCTTGTTTGTGGGGTGTGTTCCCCTTAGGCTAAGATTTACTTATAAAACTTGCAGGTATGCTTCCCGCTTCCTCTTTGTTTTTCCTGCTCTCCTCACTGGAACCCAGGCTTTGTAAGTTCTCATCCTTTCCTTTATTAAAGAATATTTTATATTAGAGCCAGTCTGATTAATTCCAACGGCCGATCAACCACGCCCCCCCCCTTTAAAAAGTTGGGGATTCTGGTCTGCGATAAGGTTAAGCAGCTTGTAGCTGGTGTTCTTGACTAGGATGGCAGCAGGCAAATCACCGAAAGGCAACTCCACCGAAATCTCTCCATCAGCCCCAATCCAGCTGAGTCTTCCCATAGCTTCTGTACTGTGCTCTGCACGGAGATCTCTGTTAGTCCCCATCTGAGCCAAGTCTTCCCACAGCTTTGGTACTGTGCTTAGAGTTTCAGCGCCTTGCACCATTGACCTCCTTTGGGAAGATTAAAGTTTTACAGTTTTTCCAAAAATCAAAGCTGAAGTCTCAGGTTTAGACCCCAGCTGGATACAAACCAGAATAACGAGCAAGTAGAACCAAGATCAACAACCGGCCAGATTCAGTTCCAAACAGCTGGAAATCCTCTTTCTTCTCCCATGAATCCAATATCTTTCCCCGGTGACACATTCAAGGGACAGGTAAGGGGTGGCAGCATTCTTTCATTTCTTTCTCTTTGGTAAAAGTCTCAGTGACATTTCATACTATTGCGCAACATAGTGGCTATGTTACCATACCAGTACAGCCCAACAAAAGGAAAAGTGTCCTTCTGGTCAAGAAGATGGACAAAGGTGGACAGCTAATATTCTGGTTGGGCAGGTCAATAACCTGGCTAAGCCATCACCCCTCAGGAAGACAGGACCCACTTTAAGCCACATTAAGATGATAGGAAGAATATGATTAGCCCTTTAAAGAATCCTAGAATCCCAGCCCTTGGTATAGCCAAGAGGTTCTGTTGGGTTTGCCTGCCTTTTAAGTCCTGACAGAACACCTGACTTGTTTAGCTTTTTGTCTCCTTCTCTCAGATGCTGGCCAGAGCCTACGTGTGCCTTTTGGCACACTGTTCTTTTTCACTCTCTAAGGTTTCCCTCCCATTGGGTAGCTGCTTGTCCACCGTGCACTGGCTGACTTCTCTTGTTTGCATAACTCAGATGACCTGTCTTCTCTTCTATCTCCACCTTCCAGGAAGCTGAGATTTACAGCTCGCTTGCCTTGGGGTTTTCTTTTAAACTCTAATAAGACTGCCCTCAAGTTTTTATTTGAGTCCATTCTGAAATTACTTCATTGACAAAAATAAGAACCCTGGTTCCCTGGTAACATATGGTGACTTAGCCAGGACTCCCCACAATTTCTAGTAACAGAGATATACGTTCAAATCCTAAATATGAGAGGTGGACTTGTAGAGGACCCAGGGTTGTTTCCAGAACCCACAGGGTGACCCACAAACATTTGTAGTTACAGGGAATCAGATGCCCTCTTATGGCCCCCACGGGTACTAGACACACATTGTACATACACATACATGCAGGCAAACACTCGCACACACAAAATAAAAATAAATCTTAAGCAAATAAAGAAATCCTAATATCTATCTTTGAGGAAATGGTTAGTTGTTTGTTTAAGCCTGAGCTCTCTCCCCCTTTGTATAACTCTTAGTCTCAGAAGCAGGCAGTGATTAGAAACTGCATAACAAGCCTCCCTTGCGTCTTGGAGACTGGAGTTTGGCACAGAGTGTGGGAAGGGATGGTGTTTGCCACATCCTCAACAACTTGGTAAGAAACTGTGAGTGTTTCTCTTTCCATCCCACTCCTTCTCAGTCTGCCATCTTGATAGAGCTGAGCATCCGGATCCCTGATGCTGCATGTGGACGGCACATGGAGCCTGGACCTCTGTTCTTGGAAGTATGTTGTTCATCAATTAGGAATGTCTAATTTCCATACTTGATATGAATAAAAATGAACTTACACTGTGGTTTAGCTGTTCTGTGTGTTGAGTCTGCTTACTTGTGTTATCCTTTCTAAAGCATTGCTTTCTCTGTAAGCCAGGACACATTACTGTCGCTAATGGTACAAGCTTAAGTTCTGATCCTACAAACAAATGTCCCTAGTGGGGAAATGCATGTAAAAAGAAATGCTTTTTAATATGATAAAGGAGTATTTATTTTTAATACAAAACCACTCTGTCATTCCTAGAGAGTCATCCATTTGAGTTCCAGAATGCTCAGTAAAGCCCATAATTATTTTATTTCATTTTGATTATGCATTTTCTTTTAACATATTTTTATTGATTCTTTGGGAATTTCATATCATGCTCCCCAATCTCACTCCCCTCCCTGTCCCTCCATATTTGCCCTTGTAGCATCACCCCCTAAGGAAAATTCTAAAAGTAAAAAATAAAAACATTAATTACCCCCCAAAAAAAACAAAAAAGCAAAATAAAAAAAAAAACAAACAAAAATCACTTTGCTCCTCTGTCTTTTCTGCCTCTCTGTCACCTCTTTTTTTTTTTTTTTTTGTCTTAGTGGCAATGGGAGCTGCAGTGTGTCACCTAGAACACCCTTTTGTCCAAGCAGCTTTGCTTGCAAATGTTCATTGTGGAATGCGGTGGTGGTCGGCTTCGAGGCCTCTGGCTTCTGCTACACTATCAATACTGGACCCTCATTAAAACTCCTCTCAGATATCCTGCTGTTGCCCTGAGTCATGGAGATTCTGTGGCTATGATTCCCCAGGATCAACCCCTTCATGTGCTCTAGAAGGTCAGAGATAAGGCAGATGTTGGACTGGGCCAAATCAAAGCCCTGGATGTATGCCTGCGGGGTAGCTGAGCTTGTCATTCTGGGCAGCTGTGACCACCCTCCTCAGTGAGCTCTCCCATGCCCACGGTGAGGAGTGGAACCAGTTCTCTGAGTGGGAGGGGCAGCTCTCCCATGAGGTACAGGCCCAGTTCTCCCACAGCTGGGGCCCCACTCAGCACAGCCCTCAGATTTCAACATACATTCGTAGCCCATAATTATTTTTAACCCATAATTTATGCTGAATCTTCCTTCAATTATTTACCATTGTGATCTCATACTGCTAGTAAATAATCTTGATAGTGATCATTTTAATGCATATGTCTCAAAATTCCTCAGTATTTTTTCTTTTTCCATATTTATACGTATGTATGTTTGCCTATATGAGTTTATGCACACCACATGTATGCAGGGGTCTGATAGGACACCACAAGCAAGCAGGGATCTAAGGAGAATACTACATGCATGCGGGAGTCTGGGGAGGACACTACATGCATGCTGGAGTCTGGGGAGGATACCACATGCATGCAGGAGTTTGGAGTTGACTCCACATGCATGGAAGAATCTGGGGAGAGCAGAAAAGGATGCTAGCTCCTCTGGAACTGCTATTACTAGAGGTTGTAAACCTCCATGTGGGTTCTAAGAACAGAACCCATGTCCTCTGCAAGAGCAGTAAGGTGCTCTTAGGGCTTGAGCCATCTCTCCAGACTCAGTGTTCTTTCTTAAGTAGCTTTCAAACCCCTATCACCCTGAACACTTGATCTATCCAGCAGTAAGACATAATATCGTAGCCATCCTTGCCTTCTTTCTTCTCCCTTTCCCATTTGCTGAATATCACTGATAGCTTCATGTCTTGTTGCTGTAACAAGAAATCCTACAAAAGCAATTTAGAGGGGGAAAGGCTTACTCAGTTCCCACTTCCAGGTTACAGTCTGTCATCTCAGGGAAGCCACAGTGGCAAGGGATTGAGAGAACTGGCCATGTTACCCTGCAGTCAGAAAAAAAAAGAGGACAATAAAAGCATGCCCAACAGTGCTTAGCTTAAGTCTGGGCCTGGCCCATAAATGGTGCTACCTAGCCGGGCGGAGGTGGCGCATGCCTTTAATCCCAGCACTCGGGAGGCAGAGGCAGGTGGATCTCTGTGAGTTCGAGACCAGCCTGGTCTACAAGAGCTAGTTCCAGGACAGGCTCCAAAAGCCACAGAGAAAGTCTGTCTCAAAAAACCAAAATATATAAAAATAAAAAATTAAAAAAATGGTGCTACCTACAGTCATGGCAGTCTTCTCATCTCAACTAACCTAACTAAGGAAATCCAACCTGATTTGGACAATTCCTCATTGGGTCTCCCTTCCCAGATGATCTTAGATTGTTCCAAACTGGTCACTAAAGCTAACCATCCCAAACATTTTGTTTTCCCCTCATGACTCTGTTCCTTTGTCTGAATATTATAGCCACATCAGCAATAATAAATCAAGAAGTTCCTCTGTCAGAGACACTAAGACATGCATGTATGATGATGAAACAGGAGCAATGGTGACAGGATACAGGAAGTGTTAAAAGGAAAACCATCACAGAGGCCAGGGAACCACAAGAGTCACCTGAAAGAGCTCCTAATAGCTAAAATTGGAAAAACTTAATAAATAAAGTAGTATTAGATTGTAATGCAAAGTCTAAAATAAAAATCAGCATATCCATAAAGATAGTAGATGATGGATGGACTAGATAGTTAAATGGATAGATAGATAGATGGATAGACAGACAGACAGACAGACAGATAGATAGATGACATAGATAAATGGATGATAGATAGATAGATAATAGATAGATAGATAGATAGATAGATAGATAGATAGATAGATAGACAGACAGACAGACGGAATGGGCAATGTTCCCCATAGTCTCATTTATTTGAACACTTGATCTCCAGTTGGTGATGCTGTCTGTGAATGTGTAGAGTCTTGCTGGAGGAACCACATCAGGAAGGGCAAATTTTGAGATTTTTATAGCCTGATCCCACTTCCTCACTGCTTCCTGTGTGTGAACCAAATGTGATCTACTTGCTTCCTGATTGCTAGGTTAATTTCATGTTCCTGCTGCCATGCCTTCCCACCATAATGGGCTGTATCCTCTCGAGAACTGTAAGCTATTTTCTCCTGTGAGTTGATTTTGGCTGTATTATTTTATCACTGCAACATAAAAGTAATTAACAAGAAAGAAAGAAATAGACAGAGGGAAGGAAGGGAATAAGGAAGGATAAGAGAGGGAGGAAGAGGGAGGGAGGAAGAAGGAAGTAAATAGAAAAGTCTCTTTGGCAAATAATTCCAAATAATTTACATGTGCATTTCACTCTTAAGGTAGTAGTATTTAACTTCCCATTCCTTAAGTTAATATAGCAAATAATGACAAGAAGGTATACTGTGGAAGGGGATCATAAGACTTCTATGTATCTTTCCCTTCTAGTCATCCATCTAGAGTCCTGAGAGCCTCTGCCTCAGGACGATGATAAGGTTAACACTGGTTAGAAGTCATGCTGATGGCATGTCCCCTTGATGTGGTATGATGAAAGTGGCGTTTCACCGCTGTGTGCCTCCGCTAACAACCCCACAACTCCAGTCTAATCACGAGAAAATTATCAGGCAAAACCCAACTGAGGGACGGTCTACCACACAGTTGACGGCACCCTTTGACACTGTCAGAGTTGCCACAAAGCAAGTCTGAGGAGCCTAAGAAGTCATCGCAGCTAGACGGGCTGTGCTATCTGAAAGGAGCTCCCAAAACAGAAAAGGACTAGCTAAAAGCTAAAGGGATGTGAATGGAGCCTGGGTTTTAGTTAATAATCTAGTATCGATACTGGTTAATTAATTTTGGTGCAGCTATTACCATACTCGTGTAAGATGTAACTAGTAAAGGGAAGTGGGTTGGACTAGAGGGAAACTCTCCAGACTGCGCTTTAAACAGTAAGTCCAGTTAGGCACTAGATAATGATATTTGTTCAGCTATTTGGGAAGCTGGAGTGGAAGGACCATTTCAGCCCAGAAAATGACTGGATGCTTTTATTGATGCTCAAAGCCCAGAAAGGACATGCAGACAATTTTTTAAAAGCCTCTCTTTTCCAGCAGCGTTAAACAGTCTTCTAAAAATATTTACTTTCTATCCTCCTGAGTGTCTCAGGTCCTCAGGCAAAAAAAGAAAAGGTGTAATAGGTCTGACCCCATTCTGAGGCCTTACCGCTAACAGTTTTCCAATCCCACAAGGTCACTTGCCTTCTCCACCCTCTCTCTGGGCAAGTGATAAGATATCTCTAGTGCTCCCTCCTTTGAACCCAATGACAGTCCAAACAGCACAAGCTCTGGGACACTCAGAGAAACTCACCCCAACCTCTCTCCTTTCCCTGTTTCCTCAACCCACTGCAATTGCCTGAGATCAGCCCTGTTCTCTAACAGTAGAGGAAAATGCTTCTCCTTCAGCTCGCATGCACCAAGTGCTCTGACCCAAATATTGCTTCCTTCAAAATTGACTTCCTGAAATATTAACCCCCAAAGTTGTGGTATTCTAGTCTGTGTCTTTGAGGATTGAAATTCTTGAGGGACGAACCCTCATGAATGGGATTAGTGCCTATAAAGGACACCCAACAGCTGCCTTGAGCCTTCCACTGTGCAATGGCACCGGTATAAGTCCTCATCGATGAAGAGAGGATCTTCCTGGATGAAGGTATCTTCATAGATACCTAGCCTGTCAATACCTTGATTTTGAATACCCAGCTTTCTAGAACTGAAAAAAAAATCAGTTCTTGTCCAATAAGCTATCGAGTTCACAGCGTTTGGTCAGAGGACCTCTATCTAACAGACTAAAACAACAAGTTACTCCACTTAGAATCAATGTTCAGTTTCAAAGCTCGCCGTGACAGCTGTGCTCAGAAGCCCTGCCCTTTGGAGAGAATAGAAGCTTCTGCTGTACACGCCCACCTGGGTTCTTGCAGCGTATTTACTCAGAACGAAGAGTATTTGTGTGCAAGCCCGTTTCTGTCTGCCAAGACACAAACACTGTAAGGGTCTTATCGGCTATGGATGATTGCCTAGCCATATCTGTCAGCTTTAAGATAACTCATCAGTCCTTAGCGAAAGCACTCTCTAGGCTCGAACATTTGAAGAAAATGTGGGCAAAGAAAGGATTATAGTAGGCCTTGCCCTGAGGGTGTGTGAAATTGAACACAGCTGCAGTTTGAATTACCGGTGTGTACATTATTTAACGATGCTTTGGAACTGCTTGGGGTACAGGTGCAAAAAAAGTAGTTTAATGTTGTATTCCAGGGCATTTCCCTAACGTGTGCGTGTGTGTGTGTGTGTGTGTGTGTGTGTGTGTGTGTGTGTGCTGTTCTTAAATGATTACTTGGAAAGCCTCAGTTAGTGTATCTCTGTTGAGGTAAAATTGGACAAAATATCTTCATTCTAGACCAGTGTGAGAAGGGTGCACTGCCATTTAAACAGAATATTTTCTTCTTATTTCTGAGCTCTCTAATGTTTCCGTTTTTGACTGGTTTAAAAATAAGACATCATAATCTCTCCAGCAAATTATTTCTAGTAGAGTAAGAGCAGCAAGGGGGTAGGCTGGCTTCTTCAAGATTACTGTATTATACAGTCAAAGAAAACCACCCATGCAACGCATCCAAGTTACATTCAAGTTCACTGTTAAATGCAGTATGTAGTTGTCTTGTGCTGAGGTCAGACTAATCCCTATAATAAAGAAAAATATGCTAAAAAATAAAACTAAGAATGGAAAAGAGGACAATATTCCCCTTGTTGGCTCGATCTTCCCATTGGGACTGGTCCAGTACACACACCCGCTACTTCCTGCTGGCATATTCCAGGGAATCAATTCACTCTTTGTAGATATTAAGAAATTGTGGAAGCATTAAAAAGGGAGACACTCAATGGATCTAATGTAATTGGAGACAAAGGATTGAAGTTATGTAGAGGAAGAGGCAAGAGGAAAGCTGGTCAGGATCTAGGGTGATCAGCATCCCATTGGTGGGAATGGGGGGACCTAAGGTCAAAGCAGAGTATCCCAGAAGCAGCTCGGCTACTCTTGTTTCTGAAGCTATTAACATTAATACCACCAACCAGATGCAAACAACTGTTTGTGCTTAGGAATGAATTTCACACGAACTTCTAAGAATTCCTAAAATGTAAGACTTCTAGTACATGTGTGAGTGTGTGTGTGTGTGTGAGAGAGAGAGAGAGAGAGAGAGAGAGAGAGAGAGAGAGAGATTTTTCATCCTGCGTACAGTGATAAAAATGATAAAAATGTTTTTTCTTTCCTTTGTCTTTTAGGAAGAACAAGCTCCATTATACATGATGGCCCTGAGGTACAAAGCTGTCTTAATAGGTTTAACTTTTGAATCGTATGAACTGTTGGCAGATGTAGCAACATTTGTGAATGAAATGGGGAGGGCTCTGGCTGTTCTGTTGGGTTGGGTTTATTTTACTTTGCTGTCTAGTTTTGCTCTGCTGCCTTTAATTTTAAGTGGACGATCAAAACAACTTGCTAAAGTAGTGAAGCCTTAACTGCAAATCATGCCTTGAAGTAAGTAGGTCACTGAAAACCAAAATGGTATCAGATGCTGTCTAGGATTTCAGTTTAGCAAGATTATCTTGTGTAATTGCTGTAAAAAAAATTCTAAAAGCTTAGGGGACTGAAAACCTGTTTTTAAAGCTTTGCTATAACAGAAAAGCCTTCTTCCTATGACAGGTGGTATTTATATATGCATTACCCTCTTCTGGGAAAACTGTATTTAGATAGGATTTGGCCTTACTATAAGTCCTACCGTATCATGAGGCCACTGTGACCATAGTTTCTCAGTCTGAGTCTGAGTGTACCTTTCCTAGAGGCAGTGACTGTACCACTGTGGTGGTTTGAATGAGCACTGGCCCCTGTAGGCTCACATATTTAAGTGTTTGTTTCCCAGGTGGTGGACTATTTAAGAAGGTTTAGGAGGTATGGCCTTGTTGGAGGAGGTATGACATTAGGGGTGGACTTTGAGCTTTAAAAGCCCACACCAATTTCTCTCTCTCTCTCTCTCTCTCTCTCCTCTCTCTCTCTCCTCTCTCTCTCTCTCTCTCTCTCTCTCTCTCTCTCACACACACACACACACACACACACACACACACACACACACACATATTTCTTACTGATAAGATGTAATTTCTCAGCTACCGCCCCAGCACCATGCCTGCCTGCCTACTACCACACTCCAAACCTTGATGGTCATGGACTAACCCTCTAAAACTGTAAGCCAGTCCCCAGTTAGATGCTTCCTTTTGTAAGTTGCCTTAGTCATGGTCTCTTTTCAAAGCAGTAGTAACCCTAACCAAGACTGAAGTTAAGAAAGCAAGTAGCAAATGAAGGAAATTGTCTCTTTATAAAATTCTGCTAAAGAAAGATAGCTGGATACAGTAGCCCATGCTTGTTATTCCAGCACTTGAAAGGGTTAGACAAGAGGATCTGAGTTGAAGGTTATCCTCAGCTACATAGAGAGTTCAAAGACAGATGAAGCTACTGGAGACCTTGTCTCAAATGGCCAAAAGAAAAGAAAGAGGAAGAGGAAGGGGAGTACTGGAATATTTCCATGATATGATACTTGTGAAGAAATGGATCCATGCATTGAATTTCATCAGTAGAGGTAAACGGTATACCAGACACACTTTATCTCCTGATGGAAGTGTACCACACCATCTAGACTTGAACTTGACTCTGATAAACTTTATTTTCTGCTAGCACTGAGGATGAGGATTGGACCCAGGACCCAGCATGTGTTAGACAAGCTCTCTATCAGTAGCTCTACACCTTCCCCTTTGCACAAGCTTTCAGATCTAACTAGATCCGAAGAGCAGTGTTATATGACAACACTGACAAAACCAACTAAACCCATCTATGGACACCTCTGTAAGGAAAAGAGCTGAGTAACCTCAGCAAGTTAAATACAAGGATTATTTTTTAAGATGAAAAAGAAATCATCAAAGACTAAGGACCAGTAAAGAGTCACATAAATCTGTCATCAGGCATGATGCCATATTCATCCAGCTTCAAAAGAACCAAGCAAACCACACAGGACCCACGTGAGTCCACTGAAAACTGACTCCATATTTGATAACTATGAAACAACCATTGTTGCTTGCTTTGGGATTAATAATAGTATTTTGATTACATCAAGAGGAATCTTCATCTTTTAGTGACACAGACCAATACACAGATTTATTTGTTTACTTTTATTATTAATGTTTAAAGACTGGGTGTCATGTAACCCAGGCTAGCTTCAAACTTGCTGTGTAGCCAAGGATGACCCTCCATCTCCCAAGTGCTGAGATTATAGACATGTGCCATTATTCCCCATTTATATGGGGCTAGGGATCAAAATTAGGGCTCTATACGCACTAGGCAAGCCCTCTATCCTCTGAGCTACATCTCCAGCCCCAACACAAATTTTTATTTTAAATATAGCTGGTGTTTTCTAGGATTATTTCTTCAGAAAATGCTGGCTTTTCCTCCTTTGTTCTTCCCTTAAACTGAGGTTCCCTTCCATCTCATGACAGTCACACCTCATCTGTCTTCACCCTTGAATCTCCTCACGCTGCAGAATAATCTCCTCAAGTGCTTCTGTCACAGACCTGAGCACCATAGGATCAAGGACCTTGCCTACCCATGAAAGCTTGGTTTTTTTAAAAGCCTGATGCGTGGTGAATTAATAAATGAGTGGATTGTAATCAAAGCTATGTTTCCTGCTGGGCATGTTTATAGCAGCCATGAATTTTAAGCTTGCTGGTGCAAATGATAAATGGTTACTGATTCATGAGCAACACGGTCACCATGTCATAGTGTGGGACAGTAGTCTATATTCTGTAAAGTATATTTTAAATAAATGCTGATTGGCCAGTAGCCAGGCAGGAAGTATAGATGGGACAACCAGACGGGAGGTGAGGCAGGTCAATGAGAACAGGAGAATTCTGGGAAGAAAGAAGTCCTAGTCTTCAGTCCTGTCCCAGCAACAGAAGAAGCAAAATGTGATTGCTCTGCCAAATAAGGTACCGAGCCATATGGCTAACACAGATAAGAATAATGGGCTAATATAAGTTGTAAGAGTAAATAAGAAGCCTGAGATACTGGGCCATTCAGTTTATAACTAACATAGACCTCTGTGTGATTTCTTTGGGACTTAACGACTGCGGGAACAGGGCAGGACAGAAACCCTCAGGCAACAATGGCAGCTTTCACTCTCACCGTTTGAGGGCACATCTTCTTAAAATGAAGCAGCAATTAGCAGTTACAACAGCAAGCTTTGTAGCTTGCCTCCTGCACACCAGGCACTGTTAGAAGCACTTTGTGTGTTTTAAGTAACATACTAGGCAGAAAACATGCAGGAAAAAAAATGCCACCTTGGGAAGATAAATAATAGCCCATCAGAGTTATTTAAGGTGACCTTTGGGTGCTTAGTAGATCAACCAAGTCACTTCACTTTTGAATCTATATCTTTTGCCTGGATGACTAAAGAATGTCTTCTCGGGATAAGATCAGATGTGGCTTCAACCGCAACCATGAGACATCCATCACAGACTGGGAACAACACCAGATTCCCAATTTAGCTCTCTCTGTCCTGCCTTGTGACCCAGATGGGAACTCCTTCTTGTTTGGACTATTGTAGTCAGTTAAGGTTAAGGAAACATGGCATTCCTTCCTTACTTGAGGAATCTGAAGTTGGTCAAAGTAATTGCTAAACACTATATGCAACACTAAATGGCTCAGAAGCTAGTTGGTCTATTCTTTCTGCTTTTTTTCTTCCAAGGCAAAAAAAGAGTCTGTCTGATTCCAGGATTGTTGGCGAGCCCATTACTCAAGCCACAAATACTTGAACTATCCAATGACTCAGTGGCCTTCAACCACACTTTAAATAAAGGCCTTCTATCATGTTGTACACATGTGTTCTGCCTCCAGTTGAGCTCTCTACAAATGCCAAGCTGCTAAAATGCCCCCACGTTACTTTCTGCAGAAGTCTGTCCCAATGGTTATTTCAAAAAGATGATTGACTATATTTCCTGGTAAAGTTCAGACAGCAGCCTTTCTGGTTGATGTCACTCCCAGCCTCTTCCAGCTGATTCAAGCACTACTCATTTTCTTTCTTAGTCCTCCTTTCGGGGGTGTTTTCTCGGCAGTACAATACACATTCGTAAACGTACTGTTTGGGCCATTTTGAGTGTATACTTTGGTGCCTCTAAATAAATTCAAATTGTTCTGAGGTCATCAACACAGCCTCATACTCATCCTCCCAGACTGAAACTTGTTCTCACTAAATGGCATTCCCTTTGTACCTACTCAGTCTCCAGCTACGGCCTTCAATTTTCTTTCTCATGAAACTGTCTTTCTAATATTGTTAAGTTTTAATAAATACAATATGCCCACAAGGGCAGCATATTGCCAAAACAAAGAAGTCTAATATAACTAAAAGCTTTCATTTTCTACTTTGGATTAGTGTTCCTTGCTCTCATTGATTCCTATTTATCCAGTTGCCTATGATACTTCCTTAGGTGAGATTTTGTGGTTCTTAATATTAAAAAAAAATAATGGGGTCTCATCCAATATAAAGAGTGCGAGAACGACAAAGCCATACTGTTGGTTTGCTAAAGTCTTGTTCGTTTGTTTAATGTTCGTTGGCATTTTCCCTGCGTGTATGTCTGTGACGCTGTCAAAAGCCCTGGAACTGGAGTTCCAGACGGGTGGGAACTGCCATGTGGGTGCTGCTGGGAACTGAACCCAAGTTCTCTGGGAGAGCAGCTATCTTCCCCTGCCGAGCCATCTCTCCAGTCCCAGTTTTGGTTTTTGTTTTGTTTTGTTTTTAATTGTACTTATTTCAGGGCCATCTCTCTTCTTGGACACTGTCATCCGTGGCTAAATAAGCACTTTCTAAAGTTGAGGTGGTCAAGTGATTCCACATAAAAAGGCATTTACTCACTTATACGTGATGCTCATTCTTACTATTTAAAACATAATTTATACAGGCTACAAAATAATGACTTTCGTTACATTTCCCTATGTTTTTTTACCTCGCTCACGTTCCCCTCTTCCCTCCTTCCACGGTTTGTCTCCATGCCAAGGGTCCCCCTTCTGCTTTCCAGTCACACACATGTATGAGTAGGTTTAATGTATTTAACAACTTACATTCTGCATATGTGAGAAGACATGAAATACTCCATTTTTCATAGATGAGGTTTTTAAACCAAGAGCAGTTTTCCCCTCCCTGATGCCTCTGCTCAGGCGTGTTGGCAAACAGGCAAAATGGTGATCCTCAGAAGAAAGCCACAAGGAAAGCTTTAGTCAGTCAGACTGAGCAACCAGGGAAGCGACTTCTCAGTGTCTGAGGGGAAGAGCCAGCCAGAGCCCTGCTCATTCTGAAGGCTAAGAAGGCAGCATGTGAAGTACATGCTCCTGCCTCAGGGTGAAGCCAGACGCAGCCAGGGAGTCCCAGTGGGTGGAGAAAGAGGTAGGACCATCTAACACTGACACTTTGGCCACCGGAAAAGTCATTTCTTCTTCTCATATAATTCAGGGGAAATAGAGCTGGGGAATAAGATTTGCTTGCACTCCAAACCTCTCAACTACGATCAAACTAAAAATTTCCACCCAGCTTTACCAAGTGCTATGGTTTGGAAATGAACTGTCTGCTCAAAAGGTAAACCGAGTCAGGTGTGGTAGCGCGTGCCTTTAATCTCGTTAGGGAGGCAGATGTAGACAATTCTCTGTGAGCTCGAGGCCGGCCTGGCCTGCGATAGTCATTTCCAGGTCAGCCCGTATTATCCAATGAGACTCTGTTTTAAAAAAGAGAAATTAATTGAAGGTTTGAAAAAGAGCCGACGAGTACAATCATTGAGAACTGATTCTCAATCAATGGATTAATCTCTTGGTATTGCATCGTTCCACGGTGTGAATTGGAGTGAGACCTGTTGGAGAAGCTAGGTCACGTGGGTGATGTCTTAGACCCACCTGTCTACAGTGCACATCTCTGCCTCACTCCCTTCCCCTCCCCCATTCCAGGTCTCACCAGAGCCGGAGACCCTGGGCTGCAACCACGGGCACACATACATCTTTCCTCTTCTCAATGGTTCTTCTCAAGGGACAAAGTCTGCTGACATGGGAGACATGGACAGAGCGGAGCGGCTCTACAGTCAGTTTTCACATTCCTCATTGGATGAAGCAACGTGTGTTATCATTGGTAGCTTGCATTAGAAAACGCCGCTCATCTCCCGATCTCACTGGGGTGACAGAGCACACGCGTTCACACAACCTTCCCATTTTATTAAACTGTCCATTAAATACAATGTAGACATAATATGTGGTGTAAGTGTGAGGGGGGCTCAAAGCAGGTTCACATACGCACCGCTGCTTTATATATATTGCTCTGTTTTATTGTTTAAAGATAGGGTCTCATGCCGGGTGGTGGTGGCACATGCCTTTAGCCCCAGCACTAGGGAGGCAGGCGCATCTCTATGTGTTCAAGGCCAGTCTGGTCTACAGAGCAAGTTCCAGAACAGGCTCTAAAGCTAGAGAAACCCTGTCTGCAAACCTGCCCCCCCCACACACAAAAAAAAACATAGGGTCTCATTATGTAGCCCTGACTGACTTTAAACTCACAGACACCTGCCTGTCTCTGCCCTCTGAGCACTAAGATAGAACGTGGGCCACCATGTCCAGTGGTCCTGCTCTCTTGAAATAATGCAGAACATGTGGAAAAGAACCTCAGCCCTGGCGAAGGTCAGAGGTGTACCGGCCTGTACCGGCGGTACCGGCGGTCGGAGGGGTTAGGAAATAACCAAGATAGTCCTTTTATAATAAATCAGTTTTAATAAAAGGGGAAATAAGGGAACTTACAGAACCAAGGGTCCAGCGGAGTAGAAGGTAACGCGGGGGATAGCAAACGGGGGTCCTTCCGGCGCCCCGATCCTATTTAAGGGGTATCCTACTCCGCTGGGGCAGCCACGCCCCTGAACGCAGGGATTGGGCCAGCTGCCCCAACACAGAGGCCATTTAATGACGCCCATATCCCCCTTTCAAAGGGGAAATTATGTACCAAGAACACTCCCTGTACACTAATTTGCAGTGAGTCCTTACAAGTCCTCAGCTCTGCTTATTCTTCTACACCTGATTATTTCCTGTAGAGTAGGATTTAGCCCCAACATCTCACATGCAGAAAGCTGCCTGAACCCTCCTGAGAAAAGCTGTCTTCCTTTGCTTCCAGGGTGAAGCTACAGGTCACTGTGTCTGCCCAGGGCTCTTCACAAGAGCGAAGAAATCCAGTTTGCTGTGAGCAACCCTTGAGGGCAGGGAGGAGAGGGTGTTGTGGAGAGCAGAGAAGCTTTGCCGGTGACAACCCAGAAAGCTACTGATCATGGAAAACAGTTAAAATGGACAACAGTTTAAAAGCAGATGTATGCTGTGGGACCACCAAACCCTGAAACGAAGCTGAATCTGGGGGAGAAAGTGGCCAACAACTTCCAATACTAAAGGGAACTGTTGGGGCAGCTGGACACCATTTAGAGCCGTTCATCTGTACCAACAGCTGTGAAGCCCACTTCAAACTTTCCCACGTTCCACCCTCGGAGTGGACACACCTAGGCCACCTCAGTTCTCTGGGGGGATATTTGTCCCCCCTCCTTATCCTAACATCAAGAGAACGTTACCACAAAGAGAACACAGCGTCTTGCATCCTAAATGCCGTTCCTCTGTGAGAGCTAGTTCTCACCCCAGCTGCAAAGCCCATCAGATCCCAATTTAGCAGCTATTCTTTCGCAAGTTGCAGTAAACATCATCAGAGACACAAACACGCAGGACAGGTAGTGAGAAAAAAAAAAAAAAAAAAAAAAACGGCTGCCAAAAATATCCCAAGCTCTCCACGGGCAAACTTCCTTTCTCCGGCTCCTCTCAGTACTTCAAGGACCCGCGCGCCATTTGTCTGCCGCACGGTGCACACTGAGTGGCCTTTAAAGGAATAGAATCCTCTCGTTTTCCTGCTCTCCTGTGTATGTGGCTGCAGGCTGTGCGCGGTGAACTGGGCCAACAACAAGGCCTTGTGGTGCAGGGACAACTGAACCATTAAGAGGAGGGAAAAGGTCATTGGAAAAGGAATTCTGCCGTTTAGTGTCTTGCTCAGCTAGATGTGATGACTGCCCCATTCACCACAGAGAAATCAATTGTTACAGTTATTTGTTGGAGAACAGGACTTGAACAGCTTAGGGAGGGGAGGAGAATATCTCTGTGTTCTCCCTCCTCGCTATCAGGCAATTCAGATTTTGCCTTCTTGTAAGAGGGGAAGGGAGAGAGGCCTGTAATTGTCTCCCAAGCCCTGGGCTTGTCCTTGGGATCTCCTAAGAGCCCACAACTGAAGCCATGGGTAGAAAGGGATTTGGAAGGAAGCAAAGCCAGAGTTGGAAGTTCTTTACATTTGTAAGTTGTTCTGCTCTTGACTGGCACAATGCTTGTGTTGGCGACCCTGAAAATCTATACATCGCACAAAATGGGCAGTTACAGGTGCAGCTGCCTACTTACATCCGGCCATCTGAGTTTCCTGTTTAACCCTAACTTCTTGGGGCATAGGGTGTCTCATTTTTGAGTTTATGATGTAATTGGTAGAAAATAGGGCTCAAGAATAGGCATCTCAAAGCTCAGAGTAGATTCTACAGGGAAGCCAAGGATGAGAGCACCGATAATCCCAGCGGCTCAGAAGTCTGAGGCAGGATGACTGATAGGAGTGTGAGGTTAGACAGTGCTACAAAGTGAGGTTTTGGGTAGAGACACTGCTTCAGAAAGGGTAAGTAGAGAAGATGGCTCATGGTAAAATGAATCTCTATGGCCCCCAGGACACCGGAAAAACACCCATACGTAGGGTGCTCTGAATCAATCTTTCTTGCATTCCATTTTTAAATATTTATTTTGAGACACTATTAGCCCTGGCTGGCCTGGGACACCGTAGAAAGACTGAGTTGGCCTCAAGTGCTAGGATGTAAATCAGCTTCAAGTTTTTACTTTTCTTTCCCTCTTCTTTTTGTCTCTCTGTTCTTATTAACCACTTTCCCCGTTTTCTTTCAATTTCTGTTTCCCAAAGTCCTGCCTTTGAGGATCCACCAAGGCTTTCAGAGCAGGGCTGACTAGAGAGGAGAGAAGTAGGCAGGATTTTCTGGGGGACTGGAAGGGAGGAGGGCATTTCCCTCCACCGAATCCAGGTCTGTTTCTGTGACTCAAAACAGAGGTGTGATAAGGAGGGGATGGCAGGAAAGTAAACGAAAAATAAAATCTTCTTGGAAAAGTGATATAACCCTGTTCTAAGAGCCCTGGGATTCAGCTGCGATGAAGACTCACTTCCCTTCGTCCTGTTCTCCCCCACTGGGGAGGGACAGGGGACTGGCTTATTGAAATAAGGGACAGGTCATGCCCAGCTGCAGGAAATGAGCAAGCCCATGAGGAAAAGTCCCGAAAATAAAAATGACAGTTGGAACAGCTATATGCTAAACAGGAGCTACCAGCTCTCCGGGAACAGTTCATTCATAAATCGGGAAAAAAAAATTGATGTTCGTGGAAAGAGCTTTCCATGTGCAGCCAGCGCTACTGGACAGAAGAACTGGCGTCACACAAAAGGCAAGCAAGGGGGCGTCTAAGAAATGATGCAACTGAGAAGGAAGATCACAAACAGCCGAGAGGCTAACAATAGACAGGTGCTTCAGAAAGAAAGAAAGAAAGAAAGAAAGAAAGAAAGAAAGAAAGAAAGAAAGAAAGAAGGAAAGAAAGAGAGAAAGAGAGAAAGAGAGAGAGAGAGAGAGAGAGAAAGAAAGAAAGAAATTCCAACTGACAGAACAGATGTTATAACATCCTCTAATGAGAAACGTCGCGTTTATATCAAACAATGGTATGATGTGGTGCCCAAGGACGCAAATCTATTTCCCTTTTCTCTGCATATCTCCTTGTCACAAAATCCAATCCCTTGTTGTGTTCCTATCCCCCCAGGGCAGTCCCACGAGTAGACAGCAGTGTGACGTCACTAATACCCCTCCTCCCAGTGTCTCTCCACCACACATTGATTTAGTCATAGCGCAAGACCACACTGCCCATCTGTACAGAAGCTGGCATGAAAAACTATCTGTGAGGCACCTGGCAGTAGAACCAGGATTGATCCCTGGTGCATGGCCTAGCTTATTGGACATCATTTCCTATGGTGGGACGCCATGCTCAGTCTTAATGCAGGGAGGGGAAGGGATTTAGTCCTGCCCCAACTTAATGTGCCAGACTTTGTTGACTTCCTATGGGAGCCCTTGCCCTTTGGGAGGAGTGGATGGGCGTGTGGGCTGGGGGAATGCCGGCAGGGGAGAAGGGAGAACAGGTGGAGGGGTGGGGAGAGCACTGTGGATAGAATGTAAAATGAAATTTAAAAAATTAAAATTATAAAGGAAAAAGGAAATCCCTTCCAGGAGGCATCGTGTTCCTTTCCTTCAACTGCTAGAGACACTGTGGTCACATTGGATGCTGCGTCCCCTCCCTGCATCTGCCTTTGATGAAAGGCCCTGCAGAGCTTGGTGAAGCTGGGGACTGAGGAGAGAGGAGACAGGAGCGAATAGTAAGAAAGATGACATGTCCCATGTCCTTTTTCTCCTTCTTTAGTGAAGAAACTAATAAGGCAAAATAAAATAAAATAAAATAAATGACAGAAGGTCCTTTTTGAAAGTAGTAGTAGAAAATGATTTTTCTTGGCAAAATAAAGACAAAATATGGCATATTCTCTAATATTTGCACTTGTTTGCTTCAAGTGTTTACTCTCCTGTTGAACGCAAAAATACTTGGGTCATAGGCTCCAATTTCTCAAATGCTTTTCTCTAGGTAAAATGCTGAATTGTTACTTTTTAAGGTTTCTGAAACTATGTAGGTTTTATAAGCTTTTCTATAAAGCTTACAAGGAAAGAATATACTCTCATTTAACCCATCATCCCTTGGGCTAGATGTTATCACTCTTGTTTCCTGAAGCCTTTCCTTATTGGCAACTCACAGGAGAAAGTGGAGCACTCTCCAGGGGAAAACACTCTCTAACACTTAACGCACACTTTTCTCCCTAATAGCGGAAAGCAGGAAAAGAAGAGCTGTTCAGTATGGCCACATTGGGAAGAGGAACAAAGAGGTCCAGTGGGACCTCTGTCTTCATCCCGCTCTGTCTTCTGAGCCTTGGCGTAAGGGTAGAGTAGAAACAGGAAGCATGAGACACGCAAAACTAAGTAGTTCCAATAAGGTCACCTGGAGCTCACACTTTCTAAAAAGCCTTGTCTCCAGAGCTGGAGAGGTTGCTTTCTGGTTATGAGCATGTACTGCTTTTGTAGAAGACCCAAGTTCTGTTCCTCCTGTAAAACCAATTCTGGTTCTGATGACCTCTTCTGGCCTCCTTGGGTACTGCACTCACGTTCCAAAACACACACACACACACACACACACACACACACAATTTTTAAAGAAAAGAATTTAAATCATATCTTTTTTAAAAAACAAAAAAGTGTTCATCCAAAACCACTGGAATTTAAAGAATTCCATTTTGTGAAGGAGAAAGCTAGTGTAGGGTCATTTTCCTTTTCCACATGCAAACACGGAGTTCAGGAGATAGCTCAGCAGGTAAAGTCGCATTGCCACCACTTCTGGTAACTTGAGATTAATACCTAGAACTAACTCCTGCCTGTTGTTCTCTGGCCGTCACATGAGCATGGCTCAAAAGCACATAAAAGACAGGAAACTGTCAAATGACTTCTTACTCTTTAGGAAAGACATTAAAGGACCTTTATAGAGGTGAATACATTAAACTCTCATAATTTTTTGAAGGTAGAAAGAATATAAAGCTTGCTTCAAATAGGCAACGTTTTATTTCTCTCTTCCATTCTTCCAGAGCTGTGGAATGTGGTGGAAGAAACCACTCTCTTACTAGGAAAGAAGCCAGGCTGGCCCACTGGAAAGGAATGGCCCAGAAGGTTCACCTAAGAAGCTCACTGAGGATGGCAATGTGCCTCAAAGACTTCTGACTTAAAAAACTCAGCTCCTTCGGCTCTGACAGACTCTGATTTCTTTATTGTCCTGAACTCACACCACCTTCATGCCACCATGATTCTGGCTGCTCTGAATTTCCTTGTAGCTAAAACTTTGAAGCTTCCCCATCTGCTCACTATAGGCACTTATCTGTAAGAGGCCAGGAGGGAATCTTTTAGAAAGTAGACCAGTTCTCCTCTTTCTTACAGATTCTCTTTCTTCCTCTGACTGCAAATAACCTCATCTATTCTTCCAACATTTCCACTATTTCAGTCATCTGAAAGCTAAATAGAGTTAATATGTTAATAAGGAGAGTTAAGTACTTGGGAACCTTGACTCAAAGGTCTGAGGTGGGGGTGGGGGAAGGAAATGCAAGCACATCCTATAAACTGTTTCAACATCCATGTGGAGAGATTATGGGCAGGCAGAAAACAAAGGGGCCCTGTGGTGGAGTTAAGGGACATATTGTGTTCTGAGCTACAACTGCCGAGCTGTTACAAAGGGTTCTTTAAATATTTCTGATGGGAATGAAGTGAATTATGACCAACACGGGGGGAAGGGGGGATGCAGAGGGCAGAGTGTCAGGTAAATGAAAATGGAGAATTTCCTTCTGGGCCGTTCCCAGCTCACCTCCTCAATGACTCCCTTTTCCTTTCTTTATTTATGACTTGGCGGTGAGCTGTCTTTTCTGCCATTCATTTCTCACCTCAGCATCATCCACTTCCGAATCACCCCTGTTCTGATCATGCATGGATTTCATGCATCGTTGCTCTAGAGGCAGGAAAGTGGGATCTTCAGATGGGGTGCTAGCGGACACTGTCACATTGGCTTCCTTCCTTCCTTCCTTCCTTCCTTCCTTCCTTCCTTCCTTCCTTCCTTCCTTCCTCTCTCTCCCTCCCTCGCAGTGCTGAGGAATAAGCCAGGACCATGTGAGTGCTTAGCTATGCTCTACCCCCAAGTCACAGTCCCAATCCTTCAGCTTTTCCAGTTCAGTGAAACCCCCACGTCTCATCCCTCAAACATCTAATCATCAGGCCTTATACAGAATCAACCATACATCCGTGTCTGTGAATGGCAGGCCCAGTTTACTAGACACCCAGGAGTTAGACAAGCACCATGTTGCATAACTGTAATTCCAACACCCATGAATCAGAGGCAGGAGGAACAGGAGTTTAAGGATAGTCTGGGTTACAAAAACAAACAAACAAACTCCCATGGAAATCAGTCCTTTCTGTGGGAATGCAGGCTCTTAGCAGGAGGACCGTGAGTTAGACACAGCACTTGCATCTTCATTCAGGCGCCAGTGTTATTAGTAATTGATGTTGCATGAGGACCATCTGCCAGACTTGTGTGACATCATTTACCTTCACAACAGCACGGAGGAAAGTGAGCATCTCTTCTACACTACAGAAGAGGGAAGTGAAACACTGAGATGCTGAAAAAGTAGCCACATCTATCTGACCCAAGCTGCCCGTCCTCCAGGTCACAACTCCCTCTAGGCTGGGAATAATCATGAGAAGCTGTGCCCTAGAAGGCAGTCTTCTGGTTCAACTTGAAGCAAGCTTTTTAATATATGCTCAGCTAATTATAACTCTCTAGTGTTTGAATTTTAAAATGGCCTGCCAACCAGCTCCCAAATCATGACACAGAGACTTATTATTAGTTATGAATGCCCGACCTTATCTTGTACTCCTTTCTTGCTAACTCTTATAACTTAACCTGTTTTTCTTCATCTACGTTTTGCCTCAGGGCTTTTTACCTTTCCTTCCTTATGTATATCTTTCACTGCTTCTCATGTGTCTGTCTGGTAACTGCCTGGCTTTTGATCCAGGGCATGTCCCTCTCTTTCTCCCTCGTTCTCTTCTCCTTCTCTCTCAAGCCTAGATTTCTCCTCCTACTTATTCTCTCTGCCTGCCAGCCACACCTACTCCTCTCCTGCCTAGCTACTGGTTGTTCATCTCTTTATTCTATCAACCAGGTGCCTTAGGCAGGCAAAGTGAAACAAATCCAGCACATCTTTATATAATTAAGCAAATGCAACACAAACAACTGTAACACATGTTTACATCATTAACAAAGGCAGCATAAACAAATGTAACACATCTTTGCCTAGTTAAAATAATGTTTCATAACACAAACCATTAGGCTTTTCTAGGTTTTGTTAGTTTATGCCCCATTTATTTATTTTGAACCTAGAAAAGGAAAAGCTGTTTAAAATGTACACAGTGTCTTTTTCTCTTTTGAAAGAGGCCAACGGCAGAACTGAGTGCAGAAAGTCCTGTGCACCCGCACATGGGCCAGGCCTCCCTTGGCCACACTCAGATTCATTTGCTCAGAGGTCACCAAGCCTCCTGCCAGGCAGCAAACATTTGGGGCTTCAGCCCACAGGTCTCTACTACCATTATTTATCTCTGCAAAGGTAGACAATTTGAAAATGAACAGGCCTAGCTACAATTCCTATAGTTTGTTTTTCAAAACAGCCCCAGGTGCTTGATTCCATCCATCCTTTACTTCACATCTTTATATTGAATGCCCTTTGAGGTCTTCTTTGATACCCACTCTGATTCCTACTCTGGAGTCCCTAAATTGTCCTCTCAAGTAATTTGCAAGGTTTTCTTTTGGCATGTGTATACATAGAGTCAGTCGCTCAGTCGTCCCCCCCCCCCCCCCCGTGTGTGTGTGTGTGTGTGTGTTTATATTCTGTTTGGGTAAGAGTGCCCATATGGGGCCACAGTAATGACATAGATGTCTTCCTCGATTGCTCTCCACTTCAGTCTCTCACTCAGTCTGGAGCTTACCCATTTGTCCCATCTACCTAACCAACCCCAGAGGTCTGCTAATTCTCCCTCCATCCCTCCTGAGGTCTGGAAACCCAGGCGAGCTGCCATGGCCATGGGCGCTGAGAACTGAACTCTGGTTCTCATACTTTCCACAAGTCAGCTTTGCCCACCGCGCTATCTGCCCATCGCGCGATCTGCCTAGCCCTACTTTTTTTCTTTTTACATCTTTACGTTACTACAGCCATCTGTCAAGGAAGGGGTCCATAACTCATTCACACTCTGAGATCTCACATCCCACTACGAGCTTGACCTGCAGCGTCCAGGTCACGGCACACAGAAGGATTTACCACCTTGCTGCGTTTTTTGTTCTCCCTCTTCGGTTCAAGCACCACTTACTACGTTATTTCCTGTCCCCGGAACACCTTGAACAATTCAATCTTTTGCCACTGAGCCATTGAGAATTCCTTCCAAGCTGCCTGGTGTGACTCTTCAGCTGAATCCGGTTCTGTGGGGATATTTTGCTTGTAATCTACAAATAAAGCTTGCCTGGAGATCAGAGGGAGGGGCTAGCCATTCGTTAACCATAGAGTTCTGGAGGTCTGGACAGACAGACAGGAAGTGACATGGCTGGGCGGAGAGAGGAGCTCGGTCTCTTTTGCGGCTGAGAGCTGCAGAGGTAAAATCTCTAGTGGCTGTTTGCTCTGCTCCTCTGATCTTTCAGCTTTCACTCCCTTATATCCATCTCTGAGATTTTGTTATTAATAGCAATTAGAACTCGTGCAACACAGTTCAGTTCATGTCCAACTGTGTAAGCCATTCCTTGCGGTCAGGCTGTTTTCTGGGAGTAAAGAAAGGCATTGGTGAGAGAGTTGGGACGGAATGCAGGGAGGTCAGACTCGCAAGCAGTCCTCAGATCAGCGTGGCAAGAAGAGTTTGGGGTGCCGTCAGAACACCAGGAAGGATACCAAAGCCTGCGTCCAGGTTTCTACGCTTTCTTTAGGAGCCGATTTAAGCATAAAGATAAGCCTGCCGCTCGGTATCACCTACCTGCGAGATGTTCAGAAATTGAATCCTGGATCCCACTCCAACCTACTACCAAGTCACAATCTGTGTTACACAGAGAGTCTGGAAAGCATGGCTTGACCTTACACAAATCCTGTCCATTACTGACAAAATGACAAACTCCTACCTCACAGGTTTCCAAAATGGTGTCAAGTTAATAATCCCCCTGGGTACCTAAGTGTGCAGGTATGGATTCCCTTTCACCTGCTTATGCGAAACATCTCCTGCAGGCCATCTGGGATGCTGCTGAGGAATTTGCTGTTCTAGCGGGTATTGAAGGATTATTGGCTTTAAGGATGTTTTAGAAATCACATTTCCTGATCTCCACTTACACACACACACTCCCCAAACTCATTAGTTTTACATTTTCATAGTGCTTTGTCCTGCTTGGATTGTAGTGTTGGTGTATATTCTAAAATTATTTCTTAAATTTATCATCAGTGTGTGGGTGTGCAAGCATGCTTGCGTACACACACTCTCGCAAAGAGGTCAGTGGGAAACTTTGGGAAGTCAGTTATATCCTTCCACGTGGGATTCAGGAAAGAAATTCAGGTAGTCAATTTTGCACAGTATATTAGTTGTTGCTGGGGTAAAACCACAATCAAAAACAACTTGGGGAAAAGAGAGTTTATTTGCCTTATAGTCCATCCCGGGGCGGAGGTGGGGATGACGACAGTGAGATCTTAATGCAGGAATTGAAGCAGAGACCATAGAGGAATACTGCTTACTGGCTTGCTCCTCGTGGCGTGCTCAATTTGATTTCTGACTACACCCAGGCCCACCTGTCCAGCAATGGCACCATCCACAGTGGACTGGGCCTTCTCACATCAATCATTAATCAAGAGAAGGCCTCACAGGCTTGCCAACAGGTCTGATGGAGCCAATTGCTCAGCTTAGGCTCCCTCGTCCCAGGTGACTCTATTTTGTGTTAAGATGGCAAAAGCTAACCAATACACACAGCAAGGCCTGTGACCCTCTGCGGCATCTTGTTGGACCAGATTATTACTGAGTTCTGAGATATGGTCTCACTATATAGTCTAGACAGGCTTCAAATTCACGAACCTCACGTCTCAGCTTCTCTCATGAGGGAACCAGAAGTGTGCACCACCATAGCAAAGCTGTAAATTTATTTCTTCACACATTAGCTTTCTTTAGAAGCCTGTGAGCTCTTTTCCTTGGATTTGCATGAGGTGCCAGGCTCTCCCGGTGCCCTCGGGAAACAGGCAGGCATACACCTGAGACACAGTGACCACCACATGGCCAGGGAGTGTGAGCCCACAGGGTAGACCACAGGGCAGTACAATTCAAAACTAAAGGAAGCTTCCTTACTGTTTCTCAGTAAAACTTTATTCTGAGGACACAACTGGAAGCCCATGCCTGTTACTAGTTTAAGCTGAAATGTGGCTTCACCTTCCAGCTGGACAGCTTCCTCCCCTAGGTTGTCCCTGGAGCAGTGCTGCCAGCTACCCAGAGCCACCACCTCCCTTCCCCCAGCGATTACCACCTTCATCTCAGTGGCCTTGCACCATCCAAGGAAGGCATGTCTCTATTTGACCTGCTGTGACAGCGAATTCCTCTAGCTAACTGCAAGCTGCATAGAGAAGTTATTTCCTTTGATTTTTTTTTCTAACCAGTTACTCTCTCCTAGAGGGATGACATTAGAGAAGAAATCAATACAGTTATTTTATTGTTCAGGGGGGTGGCCAAGGGACAAAAGTTGTTTAAAAACACTTCCAGAATCTCTGGATCAATTTTAATTTTTTTTTCTTCCCACTGAACGGAGAAATATGTGTTCATTTCACAAATGTTCTAAAATGAAGAAGCCAGGGCCTGTAAGCAATATGCCTCTCACCACGGAAGGCACTGTGGTTACTAAAGAGGGTTTTTAGTGCCGGTAGCTATAAGGTCACATTAATCATGTTAGCGTTTTGGCATTAGTGGACGCCTTTGTCATCTATGCCACTAGTAGCCAGAATCAAATACAGGTCCCTGCAATGTTTTGATGCCTGAATCATTACTGTCTCCCAGGCAGAAAAGGGAAGTGAGCAACAGGAAGGAGCCAAGACAGCTGAAGCTCCCCAGGCAAGAGAGGAAAAGTCAAGAAAATTCCATAAGGGAAGTCTTACTCCTGCTGGGAAGATTTCTCCCTCTAGTTGTGTCTGGGATTGAGCTTGAGGGGAAAAAAAACATAACAGCATGAGCAGCCTAGCTCCCTTCCCCAACACCGTGCATTTTCAATAGTCTGTGAGCTCTTCCCGCCCTCCTATCCTGTGCCCACAGCCAGACTCTCCTCTCTGGAGGGGCACATTGAGTTCCTTAGATGGGAACAGGAAAGAGCACTCACAGTGACGGGCTTTTTAATATGATTGATTCACTTTTGATTGAGACAGAATCGCTGTATGGAGTCCAGGGCGGTAGTTAGACACACGCTTCCGTTGCGCAATGATCAAAGCTGGGATTTAGCCTTTGCACCTGCAAGGTGTGACTCTTTCCCCAGGGCAGCCTCAGGAAATGCCAGTGAGGTCTTCAAAATTAGTTATGTTTAATGTGGAGTGTGTGTGTGTGTGTGTGAGAGAGAGAGAGAGAGAGAGAGACAGAGAGAGAGACAGAGAGAGAGAGAGAGAGAGAGATTACTGCTTTACTCTGTAAAGGCATACATTCATTCAGAAACATTCACATGACAAAAAAATACAAACACTAAAAGATCAAATCATCTAACACCCCAATAGCACCACCCAATAACCGCTATTAGCAATCATAGACCACCTTAGGCTTATTTATTCACTGTAATAGCAGATAAGGTTATATAAATTAAAATGACTATTCAAATTAGACAGTACTAACATGGTACTGATATTTTAAGAGAGGAGGGGGAAAGTTCTTATGAGATAAAAGAGAATGTCAAGATCACCTCCAAAATTTTGATAACTATGTGATTATATTTCATTTTGTCCAAGCAGAAGGTAATGTTTTGTTTTATAAGCATAATTCCTATAAATGTTTACCATTAGTCCCATATTTAAATGAGCTCAATGCTGTTTATATAATCTATAGCCTAGTGCGTTGTGTGCATCCAGGTGTGCATGCATGCATGTGTGTGCTTGCATGTGTGTGTGTTCGCATGCTTTTGAGTGTCCTGTAGAGATAAATGTCAGATGTCTTTCTTGGTTATACTCCACCTTATTTTTTGAGACAAAGTCTCTCACCGAACCTTGAACACCACGTGTGACTAGACTGGCTGGCCAGCCAGCCCTCAGGATCATGCTGTCTCTGGTCTCCCAGCACAGGGGTTATAGGTGTGCACTACCACACTCAGCTTTTACAGATGGGCTGGGGATGTGAACCCATGTCCTCACTCTTGAGCAGCAATCACTTTCCTAAGACTTAAGAAACCGATGCCTTTAGACCTGAACACAACTTGACCTCAAACCTCTATGTTTCGTGTCCCTTCACTCAGGACATTTCTCCTTTGTGTTTTGGCATTTTGTTTCCTGTCAAATTATTTGACCTCATTTCCTCCACCAAGGAGAACTGACCTTTTCCCTGGATAACTACTAGAGTCTCAAAATAGTTTTTCTTTCCTACTTTCTTTCTTTTCATCTTTTCTTTTTTAGAGCTGGGGGTCAGTCCCTGGGCTATACTGCTGAGCTATATAGCCAGTCCTTTAGAATAATTTCATTGGCCCCTAAATGCATTGGCTCAATCAGCTTGTGTTTCAGAGTCTAATTTCTACATATAGAATTCCTGCGACAACACAATGTTTTTGTTGTTGTTGTTTTCCTTTTCTTCTAGAGTATTTTCTTCTGTAACTTCTTCAAATGTTGGTTTTGCTTTGTTGTGTTTTGAGGTTTTTTTTTCCAATTGATTTTCAATTTTCTGTTATTGGATGTTCTTATTTGCACCATGCCTGTCCTCTTTAACCACCAACTCCTGTCTAATCAGTATTAGAGACGTGCATGTTCCCTCTGCGTTCAAGGTGATCATCACAAGCGCAGGACCTCACATTTGCTAGGCTAACCGCACCTCAGCTAGCTGCTATCTCACTCTGTGTTAGCCCGGTCTCTTCATTCACTTGCAGTTCACGTTGCCCATTTATCCAGGTGGAAACTGTGTTTACCTAGCCCTCCATTGTCCTGTCTGTGCTGTGTCTCCTCTCTGCTTCGGCCAGTTGTTTCTTACTGTGCGTTGACCAGCTTGTTGAGCTATCCCTTGAGTGATTGTAAAGCAGTCTAGCACAGATGTGCAAAACCAGGCCTCTGAAGTTGGACTGCGCAGGTTAATCAGCCACCTGCTGCCTCTGAGAAACCTGATCTACAAAACTAAGATCATGATACTGCACAGCACATGCCTGGACAGAGCATGTCAACAACTTGCAACAATGCCTAGAACACAGTAGACACTTGGTATGCTATAGTTACAAAGCAACATGCCAGGGCATTTTCTTCTTTCTTAGGTTGTCGCACACATACAAGTGGTACTCATCTGTCTCTTTCATGCTCTGGTTCTTTGAAGTCCATTTGCTTAGCCGCTTTCCCATGCCTTGTGATTTTGCTAATGGCTAATGTAGAGGAGTCAGGTCTTTCATTTTTCTGATAAGATCAAGAGAGTTGCTCTGGGTCTGTCTCCTTACCTGATTCTTCTAGCCCCTTGGAGCTACTATCTCAGACATCAGATTGTGGCAGAGAGAGAGAGATGGGAGTGAAAGATGAGCTCTGTTGCAGTGGATTCTGCTAGTCCAGGTTGAATGGTCTGTGCACAAGCTCACTCCGCCCAGCTGAGACTGTAGCCTATGTTCATGGAAGATGCCACAGCCCCATCATTTAGTAATGAGCCCTGAAAAATGGAGAAATGTGGCATAGCCTTTACATTCTGCTGAAACATGGAGGGGTTAAGCAGTATTTTAGAGACTTCTCTATTGTTGAGACAAAATACCAAGACCAAGGCAATTTATAAAACAAATCATTGGGCTTACAGCTTCAGAGGGTTAGACCCGATGATGGCATAGCAAAGGCATGCTGGCAGGAACAGCTCAGAGCTCATGATTTGATCCACAAAAAAGGCACAAAGATACACTGGGGGCCCAGCATGGTGACTCGTGCCTTTAACCCCAACACTCAGGAGGCAGATGCAGGCAGATCTCTATGAGCTCAAGGCCAGCCTGGTCTAAAGTTCCAGGACAACCAAGGCTACACAGAAAAACCCTGTCTTGAAAAAGCAAAAAATTAAAAAAGATTTTTTTTAAAAAGCCAAAGAACAAAACAGTAATAGCAACAACAAAATACACTGGGAATTGGGAATGGCTAGAGTCTTTGGAAACCTCCAGTCTCACCCCAAGTGGCACACTTCCTCCGACAAGGCCACACGTTCCACTCTTTCCCAAACAGTTCCACTAGTTGGGGAACAACTATTCAAACACTTGAGTCTATGGGGGTCATTCTCATTCAAAACACCACAGTAGGATCTTTGGTCCTGCGAGTTCTCTCTCATTTTCTCCTACCTTTCTCCCCAGACTTTGAAGGCTTGCTGAGCAAAGCTACATGGGCATCTTTCCTTCCTCTTCCCAGCTTCCGGCCCCATTGTGAAGGTAATAGTGGGAGACTCACCACTTCCCTCGTTGGTACGCCATTACTTTTGCTTTCAATCTATTCCTTAGCAAATCTGGTAAGAGAATCTGTGCTCTGAATTCACTGATGCGTTTTCCTAAGACCAGGCTGCTAAGCCACTGCTGGAGTCACTGTGGTACCCTGAAATACAAGCAGAGGATGCTCTCCGTTCAGTTTTCATCACAACAGCCTTTGCAAGCAGGAGATGGTGGTGTGTGCCTGTAACCCCACCACTCTGGGGGTTGAAACAAGAGGATCAAGCAAGTTCAATACTAGCTTTGGCTACATGGTGAGACACTCCCTACAACAGAATACAAAGTACTTATATGCGACAGAAATTTATTCTTAGATTAGGATGCCAAAATGGGTGAGTTCTAAGAAATTAGGTCAAGGCTTCCACCCTTGTAAACCAATTATCTCCACAGAAGCCCGCACCTACCAATAGCATCCATCACATTGTAAAATAGGACTCCACTACATGAATTTGGGGGTGAGGGACAGCAAATACTCAATCCATTGTAGTCATGGTCTCCAAGAAGGCACTAAGATCCTTGGGACAAAATGGTGCATGATTTCCAGGAAGCAGCTCTCAGAAGAGGAAGAAAGTTTTGGTCTCCTTGAAAACAAGCAGCCTTCAAACTGAATCTCTTGGTGTTTAATTGACTCTGATGAGTAAGGTACTTTCATCATCTATTGTGATACTTGAGAGTTGATGCATTCTCTCTATTCTGAACTATAAGACTTTAAATGTCTTCATGGTTTGGAGCAAAAATCAGAAACAGAAAGCTTTAGGAAAGATTGTTTTCTAATAAAATAGAAACTGTTATCTAATATATTTTATCTACTCTAAGTATGAAAGGAAAAAACAGGATAAATCAATACCAGAGCCCCTGGTGAAACTACACAAAGACATAATTATTTGAGACTAATGTTAGGTGTCTGCCGTGATGCCTGCCAGAACAGAACCATTCTAGGCATTTCCCCAAAATCTACTCTGACGATGACTGACTCAATGTGGTCGGTAATTAATTAAGTATAATAACTGTAAACGATCATTTATTCTGCAGCTTCTGTGTAGAAGGCTCTGTACTGTCAATCCAAATCCAAAGAAGAAACAACATGTTCTCTTTTCTTGGAAGATTATATAGTTAATTGGGAGAAGTAGTTAAACAGAGAGTTTCTTGTCAATGCCACATATGCAATAACAGATACTTGGACAGAGCCTGGGGGCACACTAAGGGCTATGAGAAATCTACAGAGCCTTCCTTAGGAGATGCCATGTGTCCTGGTAATAATGCCATGTGTCCTGGTAAATAAACAAAGCTAAGCATCAAAGGCAAAGCATGTTTAGAGGCGAGAAGGTATCAGAGGGGACACGTGGAGCTCTTGGTGGGCACCATCCTGCCTCCTGACCTTCGTATTGGCTCCTTCTCACCTGAACTGCACCTCTTCCCTTCAACATGCATGGTCACCAACTGGTAGACCAACAGTGAGCTCCATTTTAGTGAATCCCTGGCAACCTGCCAAGCATCCCCTAGTATGGAATATTACACAAGAGAAGCGGCGGCAGAAACTTGGAAAAGGTTGTATTCAAATTTCCTGTCCAATGCAGGGTACTCTGGCAACTTGCTTGACTGGTATCACCCCACCGGTCACAGCCCAGTCTTACCTACACAGGCTGTGCTTTTGCTTGCTTGTATGTCCGTGCACCATGTGCCAGGCAACAGTGTTCAGATGACAGCCTGCATCAGTCTGAACCCATCCATCTGAACCCCAGAGTGAGGAAACTGGGCACCAAGGATCCCAGATGACATGCTATGGGTAGGTAAGGTGAATGAGAAAAACATAAAATTAGGTTGCTTCAGCCAGATGGATTTTGGGAGACTCCTTACTACTACAATATCCTGTCCATAACAAACTGTCTTTGAAGATGAGTCTGCAAAGGTTGGGGATTTAGCTCAGTGGTAGAGCGCTTGCCTAGCAAGCACAAGGCCCTGCCTGGGTTTGGTCCTTAACTTCAGGCCGGGGGCGGGGCAGGAGAGACAAAAATAGCAAAAAAAGACCAAAACAAAACAAAAGCAAGGTAACTGGAAAATGAGTATATGTTTAAATCTAAACAGGGGCTGAGAATGGCAATGGAATTCCTATAACAGGAAAGCAGAAACCTGTGAGATGGAAGGAGACCAGCAAGACAGGGGACTAGGCAGATGGGGAAAGCAGTGTGGAAGGGGCACACATGAGTAAAAAGGACAGCATGTATGTATGGAAATGTATGCTATAATGTATAAAAGTATGTATGCCATAATGAACCCCAAACATGTATGCTAACTTAGAAAAATTATACCAAGAAAATCTAAAAAGAGCTTTGCATTTATTTTTTATAGAATTCCATCTATGTCATAGTGATCAAGATTTCAAGGCTCTCATGATATCTAAGACTCTTGATCCTTTCGTATTGTGTCATTTAGAAATCCAACAAGCAAAGGTGGACAAGAAGGCTCAGCAGATCACAGCACATGATGCTCTGGCAGGGGACTTGAGTTTGGGTCCCAGCACCTACATCAGACACCTCAGAATTGGCTGTAACGCCAACATCAGGGAACCTGACATCTTTTTCTGGACTCTATAGGAGCCAACACTCACTCTTAGATACCCACAAAAAAAGCAGACTTTAAAGACAGATTCTTAAAATCTAATAGCATTTCTTTAACAAAATTATCAATTCTTAAATGTTCACTGGGACAAGGTCAAATGCTTGGACCACTTGAAAAGTCTTCTCAGACTGATACTGACCTCAAAATAAAATTATCATAACACACATTATCCTCCAGCCTATAATTCTTCTTAAGTGACAGTGCACGGGGGTTTTCAAAGTCCTTATTCAAGTTTGGCAGGATATTTCCATTACCTAGATGCTCTGTATAGATCCCTTTAGCATGGCACTCTACTCTTTTTGAATATAGGCTGATTCAGCAATCAGTGTATCGTCTCACCAAGTGCCCCTGGATCACCTGACAGGCCATCCCAAATGCAGCAGTCCATCAACTATCACTAACCTATTTTCTGAGACTATTTCGAGCATCAGGTATGTTTAGATTTCTCGAAACTTGAAATAGCAAAAGGAAATACATTCAACTTTGAATACAACAATCTTGAGCAGAGGCAAAGAGCATTGGGCTTGTACTAGGCTATATTTCCTTCCTTCTGGTTATTCTGTCTTTCACAACTCAGAGGGGCTAGGAGACAGCTCAGTGGGAACAGTGCTTGCTATTTAAGCGTGAGGAGCTGAGTTCAGATCCTCAGCACACATGTGAAAAGCTCCCTGCAACTCCAGTGCAGAGAGGCCAGAGACTTTGGGGCAGCACAGAGACAGCTGGGGGGTGTGGAGACAGGAGAATCTCTGGGACTCACTGGTAGTCAGACTAGTCAAAAACATGGAGCTCCTGCCGGGTTCAATGAGAGACCTTGTCTCAGTGAAGTAGGACAAAAAGCAAGAGAAGAGGACACTCAATGTCTTCCTCAGGTCTCCACATGTAACACACACATGCATACATACGTCTCATTTCTCTCTGTCTCTGTCTGTCTTTCTATCTCTGTCTGTTCTCTCTCTCTCTCATATACACACCTAGTCTCTGTCTGTCCGCCCCCCCCACACACACCCCTAGTCTCTGTCTCACACACATGCATGCACATACAAACACACACATACACCTAGTTTCTGTCTGTCTCCCCACACATACACACCTAGTCTCTGGTTGCCCCCCGCCCCACAGACACACACCCCTAGTCTTCCTTGAGAAGAAAAAGAGGAAAGAATCTACTTGCTAATCTTCTTTTTTCTTGGTATTTTGATGCATGGTTTCTCTGTGTAGCCCCGGCAATCCTAGAACTCACTCTGTAGACCAGGTTGGCCTCAAACTCACAGAAACCTGATGGAGTCTGCCTCTGCCTCCCAAGTGCTGGGATTAAAGGCAGGCACCACCATCGTCCAGCCCATTCTGAAGTCCACTTGCTAACCTTACCCACTATGTAGTGGGTAAGCGAGGGTGATCCTTTAAGAGACTGTTAAACAGTGACGTGCAAGAGACCCCACCCCAAAGCAGAGAGTTGAATTCAGCCTTTATCACTCTCAAGTTTGAGGGTTGAACAACTTACTCCACTGCTAATCCTGGGTGTCCCCTTCTCTAATATGGGACAATTACAGGGTCATCTTACACTGTCATTAAAAAGATCAGAGACTCTAGAGATATTGTCCAAACTGAAGTAAGAGCACAATAAATAAACTCACACCAAGTAAGAGTCCCGCTGATTTTATAGGACGTGGAGACAGGCAATCAATAAGTTAGTTTCCTGGTCAATGGCACATGAAAATGGCTCATCTATTCCTTATCACGGTACAATACTATGTACAATAAGTGTGTCAAAGGTCGGGGGAGATGAAGAGTTAAATCCACTCCAGATGTTGCTTACCGCCTGGGGAATGTGGCAGCAAATTCCTTCAGTGAGCGCTTGCCTGCCTTTGTGATCTTACTCCCTAACAAGCCGCTTTGACTCCACAACTCAGGTCGTAAAGATCAGACACATCTCGGTTTTATTTGTAACTCTCACCTGACAGTTTCCGTTGGTTGGAGAGGAAGGACGGCAGCTGTGCGAGATCTAGGGAAAGACAACTTTTCCTAGAACTCGCCCTCCCCTGGTTTCCAAAGTCAAGACATACTTAGGATTCCAAAAGGAAGAGGGGCAAAAAACCTTCAAAGACACCAGTCCGGGATGTTTTGGCAGCAGAATACTTTGAAAAAAAATGGACTTTTAAAATCTGACAAGGGAATGGATGTAGAACTACGATTTCTGATTTTTGTGGGCTTGCTTAAAATTTCCATAAAATATTTATGCTAAGCAGTCTAAAAGCATCAGCCATGACCTTGAGTCTATTTTTATTTTATTGATTAGTTAACCTAAATAAAATCTTTTTAGGTACCCACAAGACTGGCATTTGTGCTGATTTGGGGGTAGAGAAACACATATGTGATCTTTTATGGCTAATAACATCAGTGATACAGAGCCTATATCCATCCCTAACCTTACTTCGTGGTCCTTTAGGCTTTCTGGAAAAGGAGCCCAGTCTGGCTTGTCCTTCTCACCTCTCCCTTTTAATTCTCCTTGCGTGGGATATCCGTCCTTCATTTGTGAAGAGAATGTCGGGACAGGACATAATGAAAGCCTGGCTCTCCCCACTCTCTCATCTTCAGACTTGCTTTCTGAAGTGCATTCCTTCACGAAACCCCAGTCAGCTCCACCCTTCTGCAAACAACAGCTTGCAGAGGTCTGCCACCACCCTTGCCTCTGACCCTAACTGCATGGAAGCCTGCTGTTGTAGTATCTGAAAAGTCAGAGTTGTCAGTGCTGGCTTCCCAGTTCCCAGCAGCCAGTGCAACATGAAAATGCATGACCCTCTTGTTCCAAACACAGAGGAAAACGGTACCACTCAAAGTACAAAACCCAAAAGCTTTCTCTCTCTTCTCCTGTCTCTTTCCTTGTCATGCCGTTTTTGTTCGTTCTTTTGTCTCTGTGACTAAAGAAGTTGAATTTTAAATTGCTAGCAGAGATTTTGCCATTCTTCTCTATATTGTATAATGACAATTTTAAATTAAATTATCAGAGCATTTAACCCCTATAGAATTTCCATATTGCAAGCATCATGCCTTTTTTGTTCTTGTACACACAATGGAAGCACTACACAAAACCCAATAAGCCATACAGTTTCATTCATTGTTTTGATTGTTGTTTTTGGGTTTTTTTTTTGTTTGTTTTGTTGGTTTTTTTGAGACAGGGTTTTTCTGTGTAGCTTTGGAGCCTTTCCTGGAACTTGCTTTGCAAACCAGACTGTCCTTGAACTCACAAAGATCCATCTGCCTCTGCCTCCGAAGCGCAGGAATTAAAAGTGTGCACCACTACCACCTGGCTGTTTGTTTTTTGAAAGAGAGTCTCACTGTGTAGCCTTAGCTTGTCTGGAACTCACTATGAGACCACGTTGGCTTTGAACTCACAGAAATCCTGCCTGCCTCTGCCTCCCCAGCACTGGGGTTAAAGGAGTTTGCCATCACACCCTGTTCAATGCTTTCACTTCTTGAAACACACATTTTATTTATCTAGGACTAAGGAAAGGGAATTATGTGTGGCCCATCGTCCCTTTCTTTCCATACCATCACTTTCAACACATTATTAGCTAATACATATAAATAATAAACGGCTTGGTTGATTTATTTGGTTCCTTGAGTCACTTTCTTTTTTAATTATTATTTATTTTATGTGTTTGTGTTTTGCCTGCGTTTATGCCTGTGTATCACATGCCTGTAGTGCCTATGGAGGCCAGAAGAGGACGCTGGGTCTCCTGTGGCTGGACTTACTAACCAGCGAGCCTCCACACGGGTTCTCTGGCAACCAGCACTCTTAACTTCTGAGCCATCTCTCCAGCCCCCTTCGAATTTCTTAAAATGTCATTTCTAAGGATGGAGAGATGACTCCACACTTAGAGAGTTTACCCCCACCCCTGCTACACACATTCTTTTTAAAATGCCATTGCTTCCTGTCTGCATTACAGACAGATTTGGGTTGAATGGAAGGACATCCTCTTGAGACATTGAGCAAGCCTTCTCAATTCAATTGTGAACCTAACATGTTTACCTTACACTCACTTTGAATTTCCCTGAATGCTATGCATTCTGGGTATGCTGGACCACACATGATAGGCATATTGAGCATCTGTTAAAACCGTGACTCCTCTCTAGGTGTGGTGGCACATGTCTTTAATCCCAGCCATTGGGAGACAGAGACAGGTGAATCTCTGTGAGTTCAGAGCCAGTCTGGTCTACAGAGCTAGTTCCAGAACAGCTAGGCCTACACAGAGAAACCCTGTCTGGAAACAAACAAACAAGCAAAACAAAACAAAAACCAACCAACCAAACAAACAGAATGACTCCTGCTCCATTTGCCCCATTAGAATTCACTGACAAAATAAGCCAAGCTTGGGAGGCCCTGGGAACTGCACAACCTCAAGTCACACACCCAAGGATGGCCCTGGATGCTTTAAGGTTAGAGTTCAGGGGCTGCTTGACTATCGCCATGAGGCTGTAATAGCGAGTAGGAAATGAGGACCACATGCCTACCCAGTCAAGTTAGTGTCTTTCTATTGGGGCTCATCTGCAGCTTGCTGTAATCCACTACCCTAGCTTGGCTGGGTGTAGGCAGAGGCTGCTTGTTCATTCCCGGCTGCCCAGACCATGAAATAATCACAAAGAAACTATATTATTTGCAATACTGTTTGTCCAACAGCAAAATACGTTTGTCCAACGTATTTTCTAGATAACTCTTATATCCCAAACTAACCCATCTCTATTAATCTGTGTATCACCCCAAGGTTGTGGCCTACCAGCAACATTTAAAAGGGCTCCTGCAAAGGTGTCTGTCCCTGGCTGCAGGTACATGGCTTCTCTTTGACTCTTCCCCCAATATATATTTCAGCCTGGCTATATTCTGTTAAGCCATTGGCTGAAAGCAGCTTCTTTATTAACCAATAAAAGCAACACATATACAGAAGGCCTTCCCATACCAGCCAGGGAGAAAATGATCCATGAATTAACCATTTCAGCCTTGCAATTAGAAACACTACACAGCAATTCTGAGATGGACAGGAAGCAGAATTGGAGAGACTTATCGTGAGTGTTCTCAAGATCCTTTTGACTTCAGTGCCTTTCCCACATCCACTCACTGGTTTTTTTTTTTTTTTTAATGGGCATTGGTGTTTTGCTGTGGGTGTCGGGTCCCCTGCAACTGGAATTACAGACAGTTGTGAGCTGCCGTGTGGGTGCTGGGTATTGAACCCAGGTCCTCTGGAAGAGCAGTCAGGGATCTTAACCACTGAGTCATCCATCTCACTTTTATACACATATAAATGTCCTTAGGAACCTACTAACATATATTTTTAAGGAAGCACCTAGTTAGGATTTCCAGAAAGATGCCAACGTTTCATGGAGCATGCCCAGAGTGGAAATGGAGGTGTCCATCCAGAGCTTGAATTGAGCTGGGTGTCCTAAGTTTCTGTCGGTTAAACCTACCAAGTCTGTGCCCAATGACTCCACTCCAGACGTGCTGCCTATAAGCAACAAAGCTTTAGTGTCATGGAACCATGCAGAAATTCCTGAAAGACTGTCAGAAGCAGAGGTCAAAGGTGGCTGGCACACTCTGCAACAGCAGACATGAAAGTCATTGATTCTTACATCCGAGGAACTCCCCTGTAGCCTACAACACTGCCCTGCAAATGTCCCGCTTTCACTTCTGGAAACCTTTTTTCTTCCATGTTGGTTCCTTGGCCTCAAGCCCCTTTGCGGGGACAGATCCTGGTCTTGTGACAGTCCCAGTCTCTGAAAAGCCAATCACCAACACAAATTCGGGTCAAAATTGAATATTAAATAGCATGAATGAAGAAATGGCCACAAGTTATACATTTTTAAAGTTTACTATTTGGTAGACTACATGCTCTTTGTACTGGACAGAGCTTTTTCCCTTGACTTGACACAAGCTAGAGTCCTCTAGTAAGAGGGAACCTCAACTTAGGGACTGTCACCATCAAATACCTGTAAATGAGTCTGAAGGGCATTTTCTTGAATAAGCTCACCATAGGCAAACCAGCAAGGTCCGATTCAATTCCTGCCTCTTGGTTCCTGCCTTGGGTTCCTGCCCTGACTTCCCTTTATGATGCAAGAGGACAATAACCTTTTCCTCCCCAGGTTGCTTTGGGTCATAGTCTTGGTCACAGCAAGAGAGAGGAAACCCCAACACTCCTTGAGCATCTCTGCAGAGGATAGCTCACCTGTGCTTGCATTTGCTATAGAGATAGAAAGGAAATTAGTCTGTACTCTTGCATGATTAGTAGAAAACCACATTTTACCATTGATAGCGCAGAGGAGTTTGTCTACATCACACGGAATAAAAGTTAACGCCTGGTACCTTTTCAGGCTGACGGACATTTTTGGCAGACTTCATTCACATTTCTTGTATATGTGAGCTGTCAGATTTTAAAAACTTTCCAGACTTGCTTTATTTGTTTTAAAACTGGTTCACTGCTTCTGGTACTGGGCACCACGGGTCACACACAGGCCTTGACTTCTCATTCCCAGATCTACTTCCTGAGGGTGTATACTGTGCAGAAGAGTCAAGAAAGCAACAGCCGCCGGGCGGTGGTGGCGCATGCCTTTAATCCCAGCACTCGGGAGGCAGAGGCAGGCGGATCTCTGTGAGTTCAAGACCAGCCTGGTCTACAAGAGCTAGCTCCAGGACAGGCTCTAAAGCTGCAGAGAAACCCTGTCTCGAAAAACCAAAAAAAAAAAAAAAAGAAAAGAAAGAAAGAAAGAAAGAAAGCAAGCAACAGCCACTCTCAGACAGTGAGTACTCATTTCACTACAAATCCCAAACTTCCCCAAATGTGGAAACTCATACCCTTTGTGATGGCTAATTGTATATTTCAACTTAGCTGGCCCCCAGTGTCCGCATGGTCAAACTTTATTGATGTTTCTGGTCAGATGTTTGGGGGTGTGATTTACATTTAAATGTGTGGACTTTGGTAAATGGAAGGCCTCCTCGCATTGTAGGGTCCTCATCCAATCAGCTGAAGAACTAACCAGAACAAATACTGACTTCACCCAAGCAAATAGAAATCCTGCCAGCAGATGGTCTTTGGACTCTACCGCAGCTTTGTTGACCTACCTGGCGGAGTTTGAACTAACTGCCTCCACGCTCATGTAAGTCAGTTCCTATAAACATGCAGCTATGGTTTGAATGTAGAAGGTTCCTCCTTGCGGAAGGCTTGGTCATAGTTGGGATCTTCTATTTTGGAAGTGCTGGAAACTTAGCAGAGCCACACTAGCTGAAGTACCTGCTGGAGGGAAACCCTTGGGCTCTCTCTGCCAGCCAATGTTGTCATACTTGGTCCCCCACCCACCCACACTGGTGATTAAATCAGGAACAGACGATGTTGCTGTGCTGGGCTCCCCAAACCTACACTTTCATCTTGATCTTCCAGCCTCCAGAACTTAAAAAAAAAGTCTCTTAAGTCGCTCAATCTAGAGCACCTAGTTAAAGAGTTATACCCAAAAGTACTCAGGAAAATCTAAATAAAAATATTAACGTTAAGACCCTATGGTTCAGCTCTTGTATGGCAAATACTTTGGAAATACACACCCTCATCCCAATATCACAGTAATTCCCATAGATGATCAACATGTACGAACACTTCATAAAACAGAATATCAGAATATAAGGACCTCAATGTATAAAAGCTTATTTTTCCATAATTAAAATAAGAAGATAGGCTACTGTACAGAGCTGGTAGGATGGAGTGGGGGCTTCAAGTCTCTTGGATACCTCCAGTTTTCTGTTTTTCTATTTTAATATTTCCTCTTTTAATCTTTAAATGTTTACTTTATGAGTATAGTCCCACAGATGTGCATATGCACCATGTGCATGCCTGGTGCCCTCAGAAGCCAGAGGGGGAATTGGATCCTCTGAAACAGGAGTTACAGGTGGTTGTGAGCCACCATGAGGATGCTGTGAATCAAGGCATGGTCATCTGCAAGAACAGCCAGCACTCTGACCACCTCACCCTCTCCCCAGCCCAGGTTCCTTACTTCCTATCAAGCTGATCAGAGTGGGCAGAACAGAGTAAATGTTGGAAGAAAAGCAATAGATAATGCCAAGGACATGCCTGCCTGGAGTTCGGTTATGAAGAGAAGCTGAGAAATGAAAGCAAAGACAGAAGGTGCTGTTTTATCACCGGCACTGTGGCTACACCTGAATCCAATGCTGGCTCAGCTGCTGCATGTGGCTCCATAATCACTCCCCTGCTGCTCAGGTGAGGCCCTAGGAGAAGGGAAGCCCTATTCTGTTGTCCCTCAAGAGACCCACTTACTGTCACTCATGAGTTCCTTTCTCTCCTCAAGTTTGTCGGGGTTATTTTTCATGCTTACTTCAGAGTCCCTTGACTAATCCTGTAGTCAGGAGCTGCTTATTTGTCCCGGCCGCCCAGAACTGAAATAATCACACAGAAACTGTATTAATTAAATCACTGCTTGGCCCATTAGCTCTAGCTTCTTATTGGCTAACTCTTACATAATTATTTAACCCGCTTCTATTAATCTGTGTATCGCCACATGGCTGTGGCTTACCAGCTAAAGTTCTGTCATCTGGTCTCCAGTGGGGCTACATGGCTTCTCCCTGACTCCGCCCTCTTTC
This sequence comes from Arvicola amphibius, assembly GCF_903992535.2. Taxonomy (NCBI): domain Eukaryota; kingdom Metazoa; phylum Chordata; class Mammalia; order Rodentia; family Cricetidae; genus Arvicola; species Arvicola amphibius. Next base: position 12,145,758 of record NC_052049.1, on the reverse strand, counting down.
TCCCAGCATTCAGCCTTTCCCCACCTACCTAAGTTCTGCCCTATCAATAGGCCAAGGCAGTTTCTTTATTCATCAATGGTATTCACAGCACACAGAGGAGAATCCCACATCATAATCCCAATCTATAATATATTACTCTCTTAGCCTTCCCTCAATCTCTCCCCACAAATGGTCTATCCAGGAACACAAAATATTCCTAACATTAGAATTCCTGCGTGCCTCTGCCAGGCCTTTCCCTGTTTGTGTGATTTACTGCACTTATCCAAACACCAGCTCAGGGGCTCAGAGTTGTACGGCTGTTGCTTTCTGTTTAAAGTTCTCTGTTTGTCCTTGAGTAGTGACCAGCCCAAGTTGCTTGCTATAGGAAGGTGGAGTCAGGAGAAATCTAAACAGACTTCTGTGCCACCAAGGGAGCGCAGTGGAGTGCCAGCGGGATTGTTCCAGACCAAGGCAGGTGACCACAATCAAAAGGAAGAGAGTCTGGAGAAGGGACTCTGGTGGCTTGGGGACAGCTCCCATGTTTCCCCAGGCTGGAGGCTGGAGAAAGGACACCCACTACACACCATACCCATATTCCCAGGCCTGAGGGAAGGAAGAAGGGGCCAGTGAATCTGTCTTAACCATTGTCACAAGGGAGAGAGACGTTACCTGGGCCATCAGAAAACCCACTGTGTGTCAAGTACTCTCTTAGAATACCTACTATGGTTTGAGGCCAGCCTGGTCTACAAGAGCTAGTTCCAGGACAGGCTCTAGAAACTACAGGGAAACCCTGTCTCGAAAAACCAAAAAAAAAAAAAAATACCTACTATGTGTCAGGCACTGATTTAGATACCTTGTGAAGCTCATAAAACACAAGACCACATAAAGCAAAATCACCAGAGATTCAGCCGCACAGCTGAAATGTCCCATTACGAACTCAGTCCTGTCTTACACTGAGGTTCATGGCCTTTCGTTCATGAGTGGATATAGCAGAAGAGAGGGGAAAGACTTGAAAGACCAATGACTAGGACTCAGGATCCATCTGCTTCTTCATATCGGAAATGAGTGAAATAAAGACTGCTTACTAGTGGTTGTTAGCATCCAACGGTGTAAAACAGGCCAAGCATTCAGTGCTCTCCCCAGCTTGGCTCTGGCGTCTGCCCTCTCCTTAGTCCTCGGTGATAATGGTGGTGGGAGCCTTGTGATCCATCTTGACAACGGTTCTCACTTGAGTATTTTGGTTAACAAGTTGATCACGCCTCATTATTCCTCTCGTGTATGCCTCAGTGACAGGGCTCCTTCTGTGTGTTTGAGGACACAGCAGGAGATACAGCTGACACACCCATCCCCTAAGATCAAGCACCCAACATTTTAGTGGGAGATGGCAGACAGCAAGCTTGGAGATACAGTAAACATAAAGCCTGGATCAGCAGATCATTGTGAGGGGGACGGAAGTAAATATTTAGCCTTTGCTGCTTATGAAGTCCATCTTCACAGCTGGTGTGATGAGGTCTGCACTGCAACACAATGGTGTCCACATTCAACCTGTAAGTTACCGACAATGGCTTGTCTGGCTAACACTTCGTCTCAGCAAGCTTGGTGCTAGATTCGACCCACAGGCCACTGCTTGCTGACGAGTGCAGACAGTCATTTCAATGAATGATAAATACTGGGGCTGAAATCAGGTGGGATTAATGTCTTATCTCAGGTTAGGTGGGCTGATGAGCTAACATCTGTACTGAGCCCCCAGGGAGGGGGTAGGACAGCTTCCCAGAGTAAATAAAGATGAGAGCACCTCAGAAAAATGCCACCCGTAAAGGAAACACATGCAAAAGCCCCAACAATTTTAAACTCCCGTGGCTGTTGCTCTTTAGTCAAAGAAGCTAGAGCGTCGTGGCTGAGAGGGAGAAGGCAGGTCCTGGCAGGCTTTGTCAGCCTCATTAACAGCTGGCACTGATTCTAAGCATGAGAGAGTGGCCTTGGAGGTATAAGGGCCCCACGTACAGGGTTATTGGCTTGCTTGAGGGTTTATGACAAGGCTCCTGTAGCTTAGGTCGGTCACCAGTTTGTACCACGTTTTAAAGATCACTCTTGCTGTGTTGGCAGTGGTACAGAATTGACAACAGTAAAGAAGACCTGGAGAAAGAAAGTTTCAGATATGTCTGGCTCTTGAGGCAGTGGCTGGAGGAGGGAGCGTCCATTTTCAGGGCTACTCAGGCAGGCTAGCCACTGATGCATGTGTTCTGGCCGGGGAGCAGAGGATGCTATGGTAAGAAAGGATGCTGGGGGTGAGAAAATGTGGGCTTCCGGGAGAATAAGGGGGCCTGGGTCCCTAGTGGGAACAGGAAATGACACAGCAGTCAGGTCGCTGCCGAGCACCTCCCAAAGGGGTGTCCAGTTTCTGGCAACTGCTCACCTGATATCACCTCATTTGTTAGTTGGGTCTGATCTTGAGCCTTGGAGAATGCCTGGTTTGTCTCTCCCTCACCCTTCACCCAGGGGTTTTTAGTGGCCCAGAATCCCTTATTCTCTTCCTTGTACCCTGAAAGCTGCAATACTCTGGACTCCAAGATAAACACTAGTCAGCCTATAGGTTTACCAAGGTAAATATGCAAGCCACCTTATCTCCTAGTGCCCTAAGTACCCGTGGAGAGTACCCCTCTAGAAAATTCCTCCTCCACCCTCCTCGGAGGTTCACAGTCTCTCGCCTATCTCTGCCCCACACCTATTTCCCCTATCTCTGCCCCACACCTATCTTGCCTATCTTGTTAGAGCCCTGCCTTTCTTATCTTCCTCCTGCATTCCAAACTCTCTTCTAAAAAGCTCAGGTTAATCTCCTCTGTCTCACTAACCACCTCTGGTAGACGAGAAGAGTCTCTGCCCCAGGGTTTTTGGTCTTAGACCTCTGTTAGTAATATCTCCACGTTGTTATTATTGTTGCTGTTGTTTTGTGGTACTGTGGCTCGAACCCATGCTTTTGTGCATGCAAAGCAAGTCCTCTACCCATCAAGTCTTTTTTCCTTTCTTAGTTTTGAGATCCAGGATCTTGTGTGTTCCATGCTGACTTTGACCTTACCTTCTTTCTTTCTTTTTCTTTTATGTGTATGGGTGGCATGCCTTCATGTATGTCTATGCACATGTGCATGTGTGTACCTGGCACCCACACAGGCCAGAAGATGGTGTCCAGTTCCTGTAACTGGAGCTGCAGGCTGTTGTGAGCACTAGAAACTGACCCTGAGTCCTCAGGAAGAGCAGCCAGTGCTTTTAGTGTCTGAGCCATCTCTCTAGTCTCTACAACTCACTGTGCATGCAAGGATGACCTTAGACTTCTGATTCTCCCGCCTCCACTTCCCAGATGTTGGGATTATAGTCTAGTGCCACAAAACCCTGTTTATGCAGTACTGAGGGGTCTAACTCAGGGCTCTCTCTGTGCAAGCTATCTATCTACCATTGTATCAACTGAGCTATACCACCAGCTCTCAAGTTCTTTTTTTTACTGTGTGTGTATATGTGTGTGTGTGTGTGTGTGTGTGTGTGTGTATGTGAGAGAGAGAGAGAGAGAGAGAGAGAGAGAGAGAGAGAGAGAGAGAGCTCCTGAAACTGATGTTCAGTTTCTGTGTGTTGCTTTATTTTCTGAGTCCTAACCCGCAAGGACAAGAACAATAAATTATAAAATAGTCTTTGTAAAGAAGGTGTCTTCATGCTAATCTATGGGAGCAGATTAAGTTATCAGGAATTCTCTGAGCAAGCTGTTAACCATAGCCATTGTTCAAAATGAAGTTGCACAACATACAATTAAATACATTCTATTAAAACAAAACATGGTAACTACCGGAAGCTCATTATTTTTAAATTATCCGGGCTACACTTTACTTATTATCTATGTGGTGGAGGCTCTTTTTGTCTGTTGTAGCTTCCATGGTAGAAACCCCAATGAATTGTGTACCAATGTCATGTGTTTCCAGCTCCATAGAGATCCACATTGGCATTTTCAAACCAGTGAGGATATTGACATCACAAGGCCTGTTGAATGCCGTAATCCAGGAGGACAATTTTCCATAGAGTTCATTGTCTAATACCAGCATACTGATTGTAAACTGACTTAATGGAATTTTGTCTTGTTTTGTTTTTGGTGGTGGTGCCTGACTTAATGGAATTTTAAAGCAGACTTTCCATGTTTGTCTCCATTAAATCCACATCTGGACACTCAACCTTACTAGCTCACTGCTTGGTGCCTGTGTTAGCCCATTCTCCATTACTGTAAGAAAACACCGGAGGCCGGGGAAGCTTATTGAGTCCACGGCTGTGGGGCAGAAGAATGTAAACAGCGTGATATCAGCCCTGGTTGTGTCACATCTTAAAGGATGATAGCAGGATGGTTGCAGAGAGAGGAAGAGATCACGTGGTGAGACAGGAAGCCAGGGCTCTGGTGCAGAACTGAGGAGCCAGGAGGTAGAAGAATGGGAACCTTGCTCCTTTATAACAGCCTTCCTGGGGGAACTAAGCCGGCTGCCGCGAGTACTCCTTTAACTCCTGTGAAGTTAGTGCTCTTGAGACTCCTTTACCCTGCACCGAGCTCCGCCCTGAGCCCCTTGTGTTTCATACCATCTTCCAGTGTAGCGATTCTGGGGACGAAGTTCCCGCATATAAGTATTTGTGGGATGGACCACATCAGACCAGTAATCTGCTAAAATGCTTTTCACACCTAGGCTGGAATGTGCGCTCCTTTCTTCTCCCGCTGACAAATTTGGGATTCAAGCGCAGTTTTCTTTGAAACTTCCTTTCTGGTTTCCTTTGGTTGGTTGAGGTTGCCAGAGCAAAATGTCACAGACTGCGTGGCTTAAATAACAGAATTAATTTTTTCCCACAAGTTTAGAGGCTTAAAATCCAAGTTTGATTTCTCCCCAGGCTTCTTGTCTTGGTTTGCACAAGGCACCTTCTCCTTGAGTCTTTGTATGACCCGCCCCACAGTGTGTTCTACATACTTGGTTCTCATTGGAGAGTCAAATGTTCTCTTTTTAGTGTGCCCCCTATTCCCAGCACTACGAGGTTGTCTGTTGAGTTTCAGCCCAGTCGAGGCTGGTCTACAGCAAGTTCCAGGCTAGCCAGGGCTACATATGAAACCCGATCTAAAACATTTTTTTTCTCTTTTTGTTTTTTTGAGACAGGGTTTTTCTGTGTAACAGTTCTAGCTGTTCTGAATCTCACGCTGTAGACCAGGCTGGCCTTGAACTCACAGAGATCCACCTACTTCTGCCTCCCAAATGCTGGGATTAAAGGCATGGGCCACTACCACGTGGCACTTTTTTTCTCTCTCTACAAAATGACACAAATCAGACTGTGTGGGCCCTCCCTATCACCTCTTTTTTTTTTTTTTTAGTTGCCTCTTTAAAAGCCCTGATTGCAAATACAGTCTTGGTGGTTTGAGGTTCTGTGGGTTAGAGCTTCAATATATGAATTTTCAAAGATACCATCTAACCCATGACAGTATAATTTCACAATGCTTTCATCCCAGGAGTCTCCACAGCCATTTTAGCATTCTCTCTCTCTCTCTCTCTCTCTCTCTCTCTCTCTCTCTCTCTCTCTCTCTCTCTCTTCCTCCCCTCCCTCCCTCCCTCCCTTCCTCCCTCCCTCCCTCCTTCTCTGTAACTCCTAATGTGTGACACCAGAGTCACGAAGTCAGCATTTTCTTAAACAATAGAAAAAAAATGAGTATAGTTCTTTTACAGAGGAAATATGAGCTTTATTCTTCTAACTAGCACTGTTCTTAGGATTTTCAGGCATTACCCGAAGACCAGGAAATTGCAGAAGAAGGGAAAGAATAAGGCCAGGTGCCCTTACCACAGTCATCTAGAACTACACCGCCAATCACTTTTGTCCAAGGTCCGTTATGCTCTTAATTTATTACAGGAAAGACACACACACACACACACACACACACACACACACACACAATTGCTCCCTAATATCTTCTTATTCCTCCTTTTAAGTAATGTTTTTTTAGCTGAAGACAAATAACACAAAATGAATATGATATTTTTTTGGTTTTCCTTGCTACTGATACTAAGTTCTGCTAATAAAAAATGAGAATTATGATTGGAAAGAACTAGAATCTTCCTTTAGAATCTGCATGCATGCTTTGTGCTCTTGGTATTTTTCCTGCTGCTTCCTATTATCCCAAGAACAGAGGCAAGGCTATATTGCAATGTGACAGAAAGGCCTGGGATGCAATGCCCCTCGGGGCCTTCTAGAATAGTCCAGCCTTTCAGGCTTTTGTCTGTGATGAAAAATAAATATATGTTTCAAGTTTCTTCTTTATCAAAAAAAAAAAAAAAATAACCCAAGCAAACAAAACCTCTCTATAACAGATAGATGAAACAATGTTTTATAACTTTTCTTTTACTTATTCATATCCAATAATTTTATTATTTTAGCTGCTAAATCATGTGGATTAAATTTCTACAGAGTCGGTTGTATGGCGGTTTACGCCTTTAATTTCAGCAGAGGCAGAGGCAGGAGGATCTCTGTGAGTTAAAGTCCAGCCTGGTCTACAAAATGAGTCCCAGGCCAGCTTGGGCTACAAAATGAGACCTATCTCAAAAAAGAGAAACTGTTGCCTGGTTGCATTTATACACACTATCCAGAGCAAGTGCCTCCAAGGAGAAAGCAAATCTGTGGTGTCTAGAGGCTAAGGGTATATGCAAAGTAGCAGAGTGCTATGTATGGGATTGTTTTGGGGGTTATGAAAGACACTCCAGAACCACATTGTGGTTATGTTTGCATGAGACTATGAGTATATTAAATGCCACTGAGTTGCACACTTATGAACCTGGCTTTCTGTCAGTTTCACTTCCTTATTATGGTCTGGGTATCAAGCATCCTCCCAACTCCTGAAAAGACTCATGTGTTAAGGTTCAGGCCCTGATTTGGCAGTATTTGAACTGACGGATCATCGGGGCTCTAGCCTTGTCAGTGGATTAGTCTATTCATCTAGGTTTGTGCTTGAATGAACTCTTGGGGAGGCGGTAGAAACTGTAGGAGGTAGAGAAGGGACGCAGCTGGAGAAAGTAAGTCACTGAGAGCATGCTTTGTAGTGACCCCCCACCCCAGGGTCTCGTGTATCCTAGGCCAGCGTCAAACTCACTACTTAGCTGACAATGACCTTGGGTTTCCGAGCCTTCCACTTCTCCAAGTGGTGCTGAGATCAGTCCAGGACTGTGTGAATGCTGGATAAACGCTCTCTCAGCTGAGCTGTGTGCTCAGCCCCAAGGAGGCTAATTCTTGTTCCTGGTCCCTTTTCCCTCTGTTTCCTGGCCACTCTGAGGTGAGCAGCTTTCTACCATCAACCCCTCCCTGCCGTGATGTTTGCTTTATCAGAGGCCCATAGCAAAGCAACCAATGACCATAGGCTGATACCTCTGAAACCATGAATCCAGATCAGTTTTTCCTTCTTTGCATTGCTTTCTCCAACTGTGTTGCTGTATTGACAGATAACTGATGAGCACACTCCCCTTCCCATGAAATCTGGCCACAGATTCTTTGCACCCTCTTCCGCTAAGAGGGCCTAGAGACCCCCTCAGCCCCAGTTCAGGGTCTGACAACTTACTTGTAGCTAACATCATTCGATTTCTGTACCACTTCTCAAAAAGTCTTCCAGGATAGGCAGGGTGATGCGCACCTTTGATGCCGAGGCAGAGGCCAGCCTGGTCTACAAAGCAAGTACCAGGACAGCCAGAGCCACACAGTAGAGACAACTTTCCTCAGGAAAAAAAAAAAGAAAAAAGAAATTTGCCTTGTACTCTGATGGAATCCAGAGCCTGCTATTTCATGGAGATGGGGGTGGGGTGGGAGGGAGGGTGTTCGAACTGTTCCATGGAGGCTCCTCCCATTAGGGACCACTTTGGATCACCAACCATTTGGCTGCAGCCTCCCAGTGACTGAACTGGTGACAGCCACAGCAGGGGCTAAGTCACACCACAAAACTGTGAATAAGCCCACCGTGGTCTTCAGTCCTTAGTTTGGGTGGCTGGTTATTGAGACATAGTAGCTACCCCAAAGGATATGTTGCCCTGTGTGTTTGCCACTGTGTACTTAATCCCTCTGAAAGGCCATCATCGGCTGTGCCCAAGTTTTTAACTTCCAACAGCTCTGCTCCGGACATCCTTAGAGAAATGACTCCGCTCTTCTTTGAACCCCTGCCCTGAGACTCAACAGCGACAAGGAAGCTTTTGGGAGGAAAAACCCAGACACAGTCTCAACTCTTTCAAGAAGCAAAACAAATGGTGGTATTTCCCGGCAGCCTTATGAGAGGAAATAAGGGCTTTCTGGGTACTAAGGAGCTCTTGCTTCAAGTCACCCAGTGATATGTGTCAGGAGCCATCACATTTCACACAGCGGTGGCCACTCCTGTGCTTTTCTGGAGCAGCAACTCAAGCCTTCCCTCTGGGTATACGGGTGTATATTTGACTTAATCACAGTACTGGTGTTCTTATGGCCACTGCCTCTACTGTGTCCTGTGCAAGTACCCTAAGCTTTGGAATTAGATTCCTTCATTAAGCCTTACATGGCTATATCAATCAGTAAAAGAAAAGCCGTGTATTTGGAGTAAGGGTGGTTTGGAAATTCTCCTTTGGGTTGGACAAGATTCCTAAGGTAGGACACTCTCCGTACATGGTTATGACCACCAAATGCTGCAGGGCAGGCTGAAAGGCTGTGTGACTGCCCTTCGCTCTGGCTGCTGCTTTCAGAAACTCAGGGAAATTGGTAGAAGGTGATGGGTAAAGAGAAGAAGCTTCCCTTCGGGGCATAAAATGTGAAGAAGAACCTGAGCCATTTTAAAGCTTAAGCTGCGGATTCCGACCTGGGCAGACATTAGAAAGGAATGGTAGCTGGAGTGATGAGAACTGGTAGCGAGGATGTTAGAAGTAGAGAGAAATTCTATGCTTGGAAGTGATTCAGTTGTGGAGGAGAGAGAGGAAGAAGGGCTTGCAATAGGGCCAGAAAGAGGCTGGAACATTTGTCAAGCATTCATGGGGCCCTCTGTTCCATCCCCAGCACCCTGCATATAATGAGGAGAGAGAGAGAGAGAGAGAGAGAGAGAGAGAGAGAGAGAGAGAGAGAGAGAGAGAGAGAGAGAGAGAGAGAGAGAGAGAGGTCCAAGAGATAAGAACGCAGACAAGTGCACTGTCTTAAGAGTTACAAAGGACTGGGCACATAGTATGTAGGGCCTGGTTCCAGGGCACTTTTTTAAAAATTCTCAAGTACTAAGCTACATCAAAGGAAATGACGCCACGGCTAACTCTACAGGTTACACAGCTAGACGTTGGCCCTGAAATTAAGAAGCTAGAGAATTTCAAAGGAAGGGCACATCAAAGAGGATGAGATTTGAACACAGGGGCAGAGGACAAACATCAGAGCACAGAGGACCAAAGTGTTGACAGCTTGCCAGACAGAGTATGCACAGAGGACTGAGGACTACGTCCCTTCTGCCTTACCGTAATAGAACATCGGAGGCTGGAGAGCGTGTAAAGAATATTTGCTTGGCTGGTGATTCTGGCGCTTGAAACAGCCAAACTGCATGATACTGGTGTATGGCGAGAAAAGCATGATGGGAAGCCAGCATGTGTAAAAGGCACCAAGCAGGACGGGTAGCCCCACCTTTATAATAACCTACTTTCAGGAGTGGACATTAATTCCTACCAACAGTGGAGCCTCTATAACAAATTGTATCCAATCACCCTTTGACTTATTATATAGCCAAGGATGATCTTGAACTTCTGATTTTCCTGACTTTGCTTCCTAAGTACCAGAATTACTAGTGTGTGCCTTCCCAAACCACACTACCAACTGTGGACCGAGTGTTTACATACTGGAGGCTGTAGATGCTATCACTGTAACACACAGTGCTCACTGTGTATGTCTGTGTGGTAGATGAGAGATGTCCCCCAGAGGCTCGGGTGTTTGAACACATGGTCCCCAGTTCGTGATGCTTGTAACTGAGGGCAGGGTGTAACTGATGGGGGGCTTTAAGAGTTCGTAGTCTCACCCCTACTTCCACTTCTCTTTCTCTCTCTGCTTCACGGTATGAATGAAGGTGTGCTCTCTCAGCTTCCGGCTCTGCTCATCCACTCTCTTACCTCTCCCTGCCGTTAATAAGGACTCTTATTCCTCTGGAATTGCTGACCCAAATAAACTCTTCCTTCTACAAGTTTCCCTGGCCACGACGTTTTACCACAACAACCGGATGGAAATAATCAACACACTTTGGTTTATAGGACACTGGGGCTCAAACCCAGGGCTTCCTGTGTGCTAGGCAAGCATTTCACCAGTCGAGCTACAATCTCAGGCTCTACCACTTTTCAATACCATTCCATTATGGCCCCAGCCTTCAACACAGGAACCTTTGGGAAGAACTAACCATGTGCAAACCGTAGCTGGGAATGTGAAGAGAGACCGTCTAGTAGTGGTTCAGGGAATAATTGGGTTACGAACAAATCTTTCCAGAGTAGACACAATTGTGTTTGTGGCAAAGACTGAAAGTCGAAGAAAGGAACAAGTGAGAGCTTCAGGTCTGGAAAAGGTGACTGCGCGGTGAATGATAACGGAGGTGAGAGGTGACGGACTTCGGAAAGGCAGCCTGCGGCCATTTTGGAGTAATGGAAGGAGGAGGAGGCACGCAGGCAGAACAGAATCAAGGAGAAGACCGTACAAACTTTCCAAGGTTATCATATGATGTATTCTACTCAACAGGACCAGACCAGGCGCGAAAATGGAATCCTCAGGCACCAGGCACACACATGATGCACAGACATATATGAAAACAAAACACTTTACACATCAAAAACTTTAAAGTTACAAATCCCCTTCATTTTTAATTCATTTTTCAAAGAGACAAAATCCATTGAAAATGTAAGTGCTCCGTTCTGTAAGTGAACCGAAAGGATGATCTGCTATTTCGTCAAAGCATGAAAAGAGTTTTAAATTGTGTCAGCTATTAACTTCTAATTTGTGTGAAAAACCCCTGCAGAACTTTCCCTTTCTCTAACTAGTAATTAAAGCATTACCATGGAGCAATTAAGTGCTGGGTATTTAATAAAAATAAAGATAGTGGAAACCCTCCACCTGCACACCCATCAAGATAAGTATCAGCAGCAAGAGAGCTAACAACAGCAGAGAACTCCATTTGAATTTATAAAGGGAATTAAGACAACACCTCTCAATTGAAAACAAGCAAACACACGGTGGAGAACAAACGGGGCAAGATTATATTACTCAACTCATACATAGACATATATAGCTTGAGCTAGGGAAAAATGATCTAGTGGGTTAGTCAAATATTTTTTCCAGCTGTGGATTAATTATTTACCAATAAGTAAGAAAGCTTCATTTTTGCTTTTTTTTTTTTTTTTTTTTTTTTTTTTTTGGTTTTTCAAGACAGGGTTTCCCTGTAGTTTCTAGAGCCTGTCCTGGAACTAGCTCTTGTAGACCAGGCTGGCCTCGAACTCAGAGATCCGCCTGCCTCTGCCTCCCGAGTGCTGGGATTAAAGGCATCATTTTTGCTTTTGAGGTGTTTCATTTTACACCTTATTAGCCTGATATATTATCTTTGATTTCTGTGTTGGAGAGCTGAGAACAAAGCTTGTCTCGGACTTAATGTCCTTGTGACTGTCACTTGACAGAGACAGGCTTTGACCTTTAGCTTTTGACCATCAGTAGCACAGCCCCAAGCGGAAGTTTAACAACTCAGATTAAAACCAACCAACCAAACAGAAAAAGTAGCAAGAGTAGATATTCTTAGAAATCTATTGATTTAAAAGTGCTTTCCTTTCTTTGTTAGTCTTGCTGGAGACCTTGGGAGTTTAACAGGGCCTCCCGAGGAACCTCTTCCATCAGCAAGGCTTGGAGGTTGCATGCCCTACAGGAATGCTTAGAATAACTTGGCTGTTTGTTCTGCAAACAGTCTTACTGCTAAGGTTTATCTTTCTACCTTCTTGAGAATGTGCATACAGACAGAAAATCTGACAGACTCTGCAAAGATCCTCAAGCACCGAGTAGGCTGCCTGTGCGCTTAATAAAATACAGATTCCCAGGCACCCACTCTACTTCAGGGATTCAGGGCCAGGCTTTTGTCCGGTTTGTTTTCTTTCTCTTATATAACGTTGCCCTAGGGTGTTTGCATAAGGTGTTAAACATTTTTTAAAGGAAATAAAATGATTACATAAATTCAACTTTCTAAATGGGATCTGGTGCACAATTTTCTATATAAATTAAGTAGGGGGCACTTATTAACCATATCTTCTTAAGTGACAAGCAATACCAATACTTTGTATGAGAGTTCAAGCTATGAACTGAGCATGGTGTCTCATGCCTTTGGTCCCAGTACTAAGAAGGCAGAGGCAAACAGTTCTTTGATTTTGAAGCCAGTCTGGTCTGTATAGTGAGTTCCAGGACAGCCAGGAATAAATAAAGAGATTAATTGTAAATAAAGAGATTAATTATAATAACAATCACAATAGCACTTTAAAAACAACAAAACAAGCTAGAGTGTTGGCCCATTCCTGTAATCCCAGTGCTCAGGAAGTTGAGGCAGGAGGATTCCGAATCCGAGACAGGCCTTAGCTGCTTAGTTTCAACAGCTGAGTCTGGGCCAATGGCTCAGTTGGTAGAGCGCTTGCCCAGCATACACAAAGTTCAGGGTTCTATCCCCAGCAATGGAAAAGTTGAACGTGGGACCCAAATTTTGTAGGAGAATCAGAAGTTCAAGGTCATCTCAAGCTTCATAAAGAATTCCGGAATATGTTGGGATACTTGGGATTCTGTCTTAAATAAAAATTAACAGACTTTAGTTTTTTTTTTAATTTTAAATTTGCAGGAAGAGAAGGAAAAGTACTAAGTGCCCATGCTCCAGAGTAGCCCCAGGATCCTCTATTGCCAACAGTTATATTAGCTTAGAACTTCTGTTTCAGGTGAGTATCCAGTATGGACTTGGCGGGTGACTTCTGAAAGGCCAAGGTTGCCCAACAAGTCTGGAGCAGGACTGCTGCTGGGAACCAAGCCCCACTCTCACACACACACACACACACACACACACACACACACACACACACACCAACAAGCCACGCCCCCCCACGCCAACAAGCCCCCCTCCAACAAGCCACGCCCACACACGCCAACAAGCTCCCCCCACACTCCAACAAGCCACGCCCACACAACTCCAACAAGTGCTCTAAATCATTTCTCTTGCAGAGATGTGTGGAGATTAATACCATAATGACTTAATTGTTCAGCTGCACTGTCTGAAGGCAGCTGGTGAGGCAGGACTCTTGACCAAGTGTATTGGTTGGTGTTGAGAACTGTTGCTATTTATCCTGGCTCCATCTTAACTTTCCTTCTTTCTGGTGTAAACCCGTGGGGGAAACCAATCACACAGCACAGCACATGTATCATTAATTAGTTTATAGCTTGACTCTTCCTCCAAAGCGCTGAGATGGGAGTAAGAGTACTAACGCTAGTGAACTGTTTTGTGTTACAAAGACGCTTACACTTTCAAACGAGGATTACAAGAGGGTTCATTTCTTCAGTCATTTTACTCCTTGAGCACAATACCCTCTTTCTAGAAGCTTGCGCGCTCTCCCAATTGCAGGTAGTTAGGACACCAAGAAAAAGGTCATAATGAGACTGGGATTCCAACATCTGGAATAAACCTGAGAAGCGGATACCTAACCAGGTGGGATGCAGCTTGGGATGGGGAGGGCTGTGTCATTTCTCAGAAAGTCTCCCCTGGAAGGAGTCTTCACGAGCTGTTAGCAGTTAGCAAGTCCCTAGAACTTCGCTGACCAGTTCGCTGTTGTTTGCAGTTTGCCGGTTACCAATCCACCGCTGGGCTCCTGAGTCTGGCACCAACCACCCAGCCTGTCGGTTCAAAGGGCTCATGGATCCCGTGCTTGGATGGCCTGGCCCTGCTAAACTGCTTCAGAAGGAAACTCCCTCCGAGCTGTTGGATTCTTTCTGCACTGGGCCAAGCACCACTTTTGGAGGGCCATCTGGATTCTTGCTAGGAAAGCATATTCTCAGGAACCCCAGTCTGTGCTACAGATCCCCAGACTCCTGGCCACACTAAAGCTAGAGGAGTTACCTCGGTGGGAACCAGGACTTCTTCCATCTGCTCTATTTTCTTTATGTCCAGGGTTGCGTTTTTTAAGGAGCCATAGGGCACGTCCCCTTCCAGTGTACAAAACATTTCCCGGCGGCTATCACGAAAACTTCTAACGCGACTTGGAACAGAGAAACTCGACACGGAAAGGCAACTTCCAGAAGTTCGGATTCGTCTCCCGTTTTCCGCTTCCTATCCAGCGATCGCTCACCGGCGGAGCCGAATTGATGAGATAGGCATAGAGCAGGTACCTGGAGCGCCTAACAGTCACCGTCCCGGGGCCCCTCTCCAATCCCCTGTAACTATCTAGTCTCTATGGCCAGAGGGAAGAGTCAAATCCTCTAATGGCGCCTAGACAGGTGGCAGGAAGACCCAGGAGAAGCACATGGCAGCCAAGGATTCAGAGGTCTAGGTGGGTAGTTGGGGCCCTCGCGGCTGAAGCACACAAGTAAAGCTGAAGGCCGGTCCCTTGGGGGCGTGGTCGGGCATCCGGTGGGTGTGGTCTGGTTGGTAACTGGGAGAGGGCGCGGCGTGTGGGAAGCCTCAGCAGGCTGCGGACGGGGCTACAATGGGCGTGACCAGGCACCCGAGTGGGCGGGGTCTGGATATAGTTGAGCCCAGACCCTCAACTCCGGCAGGTTGAGGAGCTCTCGGGGGCGGGGCCGGTCCCAGAGTAGGCGTGGCCCTACTCGTGGAGGCGTGGTTATGGGGCGGGGCGGGGCGGGGCGGGCGGAGCCCGGGGGTTAGCGAGAGCAGGCGCTGGCGAGAGCCGGCTGCGCCTGGGGCCGGAGTGCTCACCGTTGTTGGCGCGTTGGTGATCCGCAGTCCCCCCGCTCGGACCGAGCGCCCCCGGCGGAGCGCAGAGGGAGGCAGGCGCGTCGCCAGCCCCTGGCCGCCCTCCCCCAGCTCGGGAAGAATGTGCCAACAGCTGTTCTCCGCCCGCGAGCACTTCGGCCAGAAGTGAGGAACTTGGAGGAAGAAGAGACAAAGGCTGCGGTTGGGACGGAGGAGGTCCGAGAGGCGGACAAAAGGTGCGGAGGAGCAGCGGCGACCGGGGAATGGCAGCGCGGCGGCTCCGCGGGCTGGAGTCGCCCCGAGGCGCGCCGTGACACGCGTGGCTTCCAGGGACCTGCCGCCGCGCCACGCCGCGCTGCGCTGACTTCCGCGACTGCAGCCGCGCCGCCTGGGAAGAAGGTGCGGGCGCCGGAACAATGGACAGCTTCTTCCCCGAGGTGAGTGGCGGCCAGGACCTGGCGGAGACCGGCACCCGGACCGGCACACCGCGCGCGCCCCGGCGCCTGCGCGTCCCGGGGAGGGGAAACTTTGTGGGAGTCTCCTGAAACCCCACTCCCTCCGCCGGCCCCGAGTCTCGGATGAGTAAGCCTAGGCAGGTTGGGGTTTGTCCTGCTCTCGCATGTCCCCGGGCGTGGGTGGCTAGCTGACACTCCGCGCCAGGTGAGTCCGCGGGCGCCGGGCGGGGGAGAGCTGCGGGCCGGGCGGCCAGGGTGCAGGAAACGCGGTAAAAGGCGCAACCGGGACATGCCTTTCTCCAAGAAAGATCTGGAACTTCCTTTGCCGAACGTGCGGGCTTCCTGTGCTGGGGCCAGTGGCTTCCAGAGCAGCGGGCTAACGAAGTGCGAGCTGGGTCGGCAGAGTCCAATCACTGCTTGCCCTGCCTCGTTGGGCCTTCAAGTCCGTGCTCTAGCTAGGGGCGCTCGGATAGGAGGGCTTGCGGATAATTCCGGAGCACGTATTTAATGCCATTCTTTGGCAGATCTTCAATTCAAGTTTAAATAAAAATTCGTTTAGGGCAAACAAAGGTTATTTTAGAAGATGAAACCGATGCCCGTTTTAGGGTCTTTGAGGGCGGAACACCACAGTTACTTGAGACGCGACTTGAAAGTTCCCTTTCCCCCTGGGATGGAGAGCCGCTCTAGTTTCTTGGCACCGATTCCTTTCTTGGTTGTGTTTATTTAATAAATTCTGTTTAAGTTTAGAGGTTTGAAGTGGCTCAGAGTAAACTTAGCTGACTTAAGGGAGACTGATGTGATTTTCGCAGAAAGCCAGGGCGATGTTTTGTGAATCCGGGACAGTCTTAGAATCTTCCAGCAAATGAGAGTAGTGAGAATTTCCCTCCGCGTTAGCTAACTTGCTTTATCAGACTTAATTGGCTATAGTGTTTCAAGGTCTGACGTTCACTTACTGTATTCTCAGGCAGCCGCTTAGAATAGCCACAGTGATGTATTGTGTAATGGTAGAATTGACTTTTTCCAAAGTGGTTGTCTCTGTCACCCTGAAAAGGCAGCCTGGAAAGGAAATTAATCATTCATCACTTAGGAAGAAGAGAACTATATTGAAAATTGTGACCCCATAGCATTTCCCAATTCCTGCGCTATTGTTTCATGCCTGTCGGAAGTCACTGGCACATTTGAGGAGTAAATGACCGATAGGCTGGACTTTTATCTGTAAGAAAGGTGAAGTTCTGTTTCTAGGGCAAATAGTTCTTAACTTGGTGTCTTTTGGAAAATTTGTATGTAGTTGTCCCTAAGCCTGAGGACCTGCGGAGTTCAAGGTCTCCCCTTGGGGTAGAATTCTGCCCCCTAGTGCAAGTGGTGGGAACTTCATGATAACATGCCCTGTCAGTTCCTGCATCCTGACATTTAAGTTGTAGCATTTTTAAGTAACTCCAGGGGCTTCTTTTATATGTTGGTTCTTTGGGAGGAGATCTCCGTGTCTCGGAGTGATCTTGGAAATAACAGTGAAGTTTTTTTTCTTTTCTTTTGTTTTTTACAGGTTACCTATTTCATTTTTCCTGTTTCTAGTGAAGAGCCTTATTTGAAGAATGTATTACCAGATCCACAGCTCTTTCTCTTCCCTGCTGATGGCTGGTATTTCTGGAAGTTAATTTTTTTTTAAATCTGCCAGTGTGTTTATGTTATCCTGGAGATTTCTAGTCAGCCATCAGCATTCTGCCCCACACATAAAGCAGGGCAGTAAAAAAGCTAAACAATTGTGTCGTGATTGGAGACACACTCCCAACATACACCCTTTTGCTTTAATGTCTTAGAACACCATTTTGTTAACTGTTGGGTGAAGGTGTTTCTTATCCCGTGAGACTAGAAGGCACAGAAATAACAGTGACCAAGGGCAGTCAGCTTATAGGGTCTCCTCCTTTCTGAGGAGTGTTCAGTTCTTCGCTAACTTTTTCTCTGTGATTTAGAGATAATGACTTGTTGCTTGTTAGCCAACAATTTGAAGTTCATGCTAACAGCTAAAAAATAAACTGTGTCAGGCAGTCAACAAGGAAGTAGGAAGCACTTCCGAATCTCTGCTGTTGCTCAGACCTGGACATGGTCTCTGCAAATTGGGTCCATTTGACATTGTGGGCCAGTCACCTCTTTGCTGGAGGGGCTCTTTGCACCCATAGCAAAAGAGAACAGCTTCTCTGGCCTTGGCTCTGCCAGTGCTAATAGCCTTCCTCTCAACGGGTGACATCCCAGAATGTATGCAGCTGTTACTGCAGGCCTACAGCCACAGAGCTACACCCAGGCGAGCAGCCCTGAGTGAAGCAGTTGCCTCCCGGCCCTCATTCCTGTGTGTGCTTCTTGTCTGCACTTGCCTGCTCTAACTGGGAGCAGGCCTCCTGCTAGGGGCCAGTGGCGTCCAGGGAAGCTCTCAAGGCTTGTGCCAATCAGCTGATACCGCTGCCTTCAAAATTCGCTCCAGGATTGGCTGAAGAGACCGTGCCCAACTCCCCAGTCAGGTTTCAGTTTCTTCATGGCCTTCATTAAGTTTTTATGGCTTCTCTTGAGTTAATTGTGTGTGCTCACGCAAAGGAGCTTGCTTTTCCAGCGTTTCTTGCGAAGTTACTGAAAAGTTGAGTTCAGGAAGAAATTAAATTTAGGTATGTCTATGGCCAGAAGTAATTATGTACAATAAAATACACACACACACCAAACCAGTCAACCAAACAGCAACAACAACAACCTCCCCAAACAGTAAATAGCAAAGGTTCAGTTGTACAACATTTTTGAGGTTCGCTGTGGGCTCCGTGTTCCCGTCCCCAGAACCAAGAGGGCTGCCTGGAATACAGTGGAGCACCAAGCATTTCCAGAAGAGCTGACCTCCGCTTTTTATTTTAGGCATAGGTGTGGCATAATGGCCGTACAAGAGCAAGCCCTTGTTTGGATTAACAGCAAGATATAAATGGACACATTGATTTTTCATAATAAATATGTAGAAGCTGCATGCACATAAATTTAAATATAGAAAGCAGATATTAATGCTTCAAGAGACAGCTTGTTAATGAAAATATGCTAGATAACCCTATTTCTTATAGGCTGGTTCGATGTGACTTGGAAGAGGTTTAGCCCAATGCTGTTCAGAGGAGGGCTAGAGGTGTAGTTTAGTGGTGGAGGCACTGAGTTTGAGCTTCAGCCACACACACACACACAGACCATTCTATTACACACATACATACACATCACACACACAGCCCACACATACCTATACACAAGCATACACACACAGCACTCACATGTACCATACACATCACACACACAGCACACATATACACACACAGCATACACATATACCATACACACACGCCACACACACAGCACACACACACACATGCTCACACACACATATACACGCTCCTGCATAACTTGGGAACACACCATGGTTTCAGTTGTTACCTGGAGTTATTCAGAAAACATTTTAAACTAGAAATAGACCCCACCAAGCTTCTTTCTTCCTCCCTCTGACTAGTGGAGCTTGTGTGTGTGTGTGTGTGTGTGTGTGTGTGTGTGTGTGTGAGCCAGCCACATTTCCTGTGACAAGAAAATTGACACATTGATATTTTCTGTCATCTTCTCCACACCTCATCAGTTCCTAATGTGTGCAGGAGAGGTGCTGAGGACCTTTGTCCTGCCAGATCTTGAGGGCTACAACATCTCTTGGTGGTACTGGCTGGGTCCCCTTTGATGTGCTTTCCAATAGGGTTATAGTCCCTTGCCTTGTCTGCACAGTCCAGAAGAATTTCTCTTGTCAAGTCTCCCCCACCCCATATCCGGGACAGCAGAGCTGTAGGAACAGCTGCAAACAGACAGTTGTTCTAGCCCAGAGTACTGAGCTTCTGTCCAGGGGAGGCCACGAAAGCCCACCTCCCCCACATCACATGGCCTGATTTTACATCTCTCAAAATTAGAAGCTGGTCTGCGCCAGGCCTTCAGCATTTAACCAGAGTCCTGGAGAGAAAGGGCAGTGTTTGTTTGCCCAGCTCTGACCTCTTTCCGTGGCTTCACCTGTGAGCATGAGAACCTTGACCGTGCTCATCCACTCTTGTGACCAGTAGGGTGGTAGTACCTGATTAATGCATTTCAAAACTGTGGCTTCAGAGGGACTGATAGATATTTTCACGTTTTGAATTTGCGGGGGGCTTGGGAGAACAAGTCCCTGATGAAGTCTGTGTGAGGCTTGGTACCGTTTCCCCTAGCTGTGCAAGGGCCTTGTAGAGGCAAGTGGACGCCTTGCATTCCTAGCATCCACCCAGCCGGCACCCTCCGTGGGATCAAAGCACTTGTAAGATCCCTGTGGTTAGCATGCCTTCCCAGGCTTTGACTGATAGTAGGTGGGTGTTCTAGTGTCTGCCTTGCTTGGTTGTTAGGCAAATAGGAGGTAAAGTTTATCAAGCCCTACATGTGGTAGGTGGTGGGTATTTAAAGGTCAGTGATCAGAGCTACACTTAGAAGTCAAAAAGAGGCTGAGGATGGAGCCTGAGTTAGGTACCCAGGACACGTGAAAAAGGAAAGAGTGGCTTATGCCAGCAGTCCACTTAGGAGGTGCAGACAGCAAAGTCAGAAGCCTGAGGTCATCCTCAACTTTATGGGAAGTTTGAGGCCAGCTCAATACATGAGATACCTGTGTGGAGGAGGAAGAGAAGGAGAAAAAAGGAGGAGGAGGAAGAGGCCCCTGGTGGTGAATAAATCCTGTGTGTAGTACTCCCAGAGGCAAGAAGAGGGCGTTGGATTTCCCTCGAAGTGGAGTTTCAAACCTACAGTTGTAAACCACCATGTGGGTGCTGGTAATAGAACCCCAGGTCCCCAGGAAGAGCAGCCAATGGCTGAGCTTCCTGCTTAGCTGCTCAGCCATCTCTCCAGCATCTGTCCACCCCCTCATTCCTCTTTGAGATAGGCTCTTGGGTAGCCCCTGCTGACTTGCTTTGTAGCTTGCTTAGCCTTGCTATTAGATGAGGATAGCCTTGAACTTTGCCTCTTTCTCCTCAATGCTGGGATTATAGGTCTGTAATCACAATGTCACCACAGCCAGTGTACGCTCCTAGCACTGAGCTACCACATACTAGTACTAGTACTTCCTACCAAGTGAGCTGCATCCCCAGGAAGTTGTTTTGTGGATGTCAGTCTTAGGAGGCTTGCTTTGCTGGGCCAGGGCGTTAGTTATTGATGCTGTCACAGAGTTCGTACAACAGTTCTTAGGCTGAAACGTGAATGGGCTTGTGAGTGATAGATTTACTGATTGCTTGGGGAACTTCAAAATATTTTCATCTAATTATATATGTCATAACCAATATAGCCGTATTGTGAATTTTCACCATTTCTTAAAGCAAGCCCATTTGTGCTCCCAGGCCTTCTGCTACCCTGAGGGAGAACCCAGTACCTAGTGCTTACTCAGCAAACACTCTATCATGGTGCTGTGCTCCAGCCCAGAACAAGGACTTTTTATGTGGTTTCCATACTTTTCATGCTGTAAAGAAAAATGGAAGATTATATTTGGAAGATTACACCTTTGAGAGTCCTTTTGTTTCTAGCCATATACATTTAAAATCTTAAAACGATTTTAATTTTGTTTACTTATTTTTGGTTTTTTTGAGACAGGGTTTTTATGACATTTAAAATGCTTCTTAGAGTTCTTTCAGAGTTTCACAAATCCATAATCCACCTCCCATCCCTCATCTTTAATTCACTCCCCACTTTTCTGCACACCCAACTTGGGGTCTTTTTTTTTTCATTTTGATCCTTCAAGATCAATTTTGTGTTACCCAGATGATACTGTTGGCTATGGTCTTCGACAGGAGTGTGGTTGATTTACCAGAGTCAACTCTCTTTGGAACCGTCTCTCGTTCTCCCAGAAGCTAACAGTTGTCAATAGCTCCATGTCTAGGGGTGGGATTTGGTCCGGCTTGGGCTTACGCAAGTTTTGAACGCACAGTTGTAATTGCTATGAGTTCATCTGCGCAGCTACCCCCATGTGTCCAGGAGATAATGTTTTCTTGCAGTCATCCACTGCCTCAGGCTCCTGCTCTCTTTCCACCCCCTCTTCTGCAATGAATCCTGAGCCTTGGGAGCCGGGTGCAGTATCTTTGTTCCCTTCAGGGCACCTTGGCTAGTAGTGGGCCTCTGTGTTCATCACCAGCTACTGCAAATAGAAGCTTATTAGGCGAGCGTTGAGGGATGCATTGATCTGTGGGTATAATGGTTAGTCATTAGAAGTCAGTCTAATACCATGTCCATTTACAGCATAATAGTGTAGGCTCTTCCCTAGGGCCTATGACCCGTCCAGTCATAGTTTCTTAGCCTGTTAATGGGGCTAGGTATGGGTTTCATCCTGTGGGGTGGGACTGAGATACAATTAGAAAGTGGCTGGTAGGGCTGAGAGATGGATCAGCGGTTAAGATCACTGGCTGCTCTTCCAGAGGACCAGGGTTCAATTCCTAGCACCCACATGGCAGCTCACAGCCATCTGTAACTCTAATTGTGGGCAATCCAATGTCATAGTCTGGCCTCAGTGGGCACTGCACACACGTGGTGCAAATGGATACATGCACCATACACATAAAATAAGACTTCAAAAAGAGATAAAAAGGAAGTTGCTTGTTCCCATGCTGTTTATGCCGTTGTTGCACTGGTGGGCATGGGAAGAGGTCAGGCCAACGTGTAGAAGTTGATTCTCCCTTTTCACCATGTAGGTCCCAGGGATTGAACTCAGGTGGACACACTTGGCAGCAGGCACCTTTACCCACTGAGCCGTATTATAGGCTCATGCAATTGTTTTTGTTTTCCCCTTTGTTCTGATTTTTAAAGTATCTTAAACATAAACAAACACTTTCTTGTGTGTTTCGTATATAATGCCTTTTTTACAGAGGTAAAATTTTGTTTTAAATTATTTAAAAAACGAGACTTAAAATGGAATGGCTAAATTCTATTGTGAGTTTTTGGGAAGGTTTCATAATATCGTCAGTGAGACTACACACAAAGTAACTGCTATTAGCGCAGAGTCAAAGTTCATATTATTTCCTAGCGAAGACCAAGATTTGCATTTCTTTGATATTGTTTGTTTTTGTGATCTGCACAGCACTTGGGAGTCTACAGTGCAGGAAGACACCTCTGGGTGTCAGGTCTGAGCGTAGTAACACTGCCATTCATCTGACGGATGTACCAATCCCGTGGCCCCTTTTAGGATGTTGCTAATTATTTTCTGCCCTAGCAGCACCAGAACCCTTTCTGGTACCTAGCTCGCTGCACGCTTGTCTGATTATTTCTTCAAGATGAAATTGTGCAGGCGTGGGGGTGTATGATCAAAGGGTTTACACAAGTTTACTTGGATGCTCAGACTGCATAAGCTTGATGAAAGGTGTCAGCTCACCTTGTAGGAGGTGCAGATGAACCACTGCTGATATATTTGTGTGTGTGTGTGGGGGGGCTTTGTAGCTTCTCATCAGAATGGGTGCAATGCACAGCCTGGTGGGGGAAGTTAGCACAGGCTCCTGATTTATGCTTCCACCTCTGGCTCTTTAGTTTTTCTTGTTTGATTACCAGCAAGGCTGCTGATTGACACACCCTCCTCCCTATCTGGGCGTGGTTACTAGTGTTCATTTTTGAGGTCAAAGTTTCACGGGAACCAGGATATATATTTGCTGGGTATCTGTTTGATGAATTACTTAAATGGCCTTCTTTTAATTTTGTTTCTTTTGCCTTGTACTGTCTTTGGAGATAACCATAGGCACAAGTTGGTCTGTGATTACTGTTTTAATTTGGGGACTTAATGAACACACCCTAGGTACGTGCTGGGAGATCTAGGTGTGTTTAAGTTCATTATCTATTAACTCAGAAAGTCTTTGCACTGATTTGGAAGCCAATGTGTTAAGACTTCCTACATCCCTAACAGAGCCACCATTGTCCTTTCCTGCAGCCTCTTTCTATTTCCACCCACACTTTGTTCCACGGATGTGACCACAGGAGACTTAGCAGGGTCAAGCTGGAAGACACCGGTCCTTGTCCTCACCTTGAGACTGGCCCTCATTTTACTATTGCATAAGAGCGGCAATGCTCTTCAAACCCCTTGTGCATATGGCGAGCTAACAGTTCTCAGAAACCAAGCCAGAACCCTGGGCTCGATTTGATAACTCTTGTCTTTCCTTAGATTTTCTGGTGCAGGCCAGAGCTACGGGCCAACTAGGTCACTCGCCCTGCAGCAGTTTCCAGTCTCAGATTACTGAGTGTGTTCGAGTGTACTACTTTTCGGGTCTCTCCAACCCGGCACTGTCGACGTTGCTGCGCGGGGGATGGGAGAGGGAGGTGGGGACGTAGAGCTGTCCCATGCATAGTAGGGTTTTTAGTCTCATTGACCTCTCAGTCACTGGGTGTCAGTATTCCCAACTCCCAATGGTTGCGACAATAGATGTTTCCAGAAATCGACCAGCGGATTCTGGCATGAAGAGCCCACAATGCTGTGTTCCTTCTGTTCCGTACAGATTAAGCACAGTGGTGTGCTCTCAGTCTTCCCCAGCTCTTTTCTTTCCTAATGGCTTCTCGTGGCTTTGGGTGATGTGGCGCAAACGCCCCTTTATCGGTGCTGCCGTTCATTCTGTGTGGGCTCTGGTTTCTCCCTCGGGTGTCAGCGCCTGTCCACATTTGTAGCTGATACTTGACATTTGAGTCGTCTATCAGATTCCTGTACAGTTAGAACCTGTGCCTCGGGCTCCTTCTGGCTGTCCCACGGGTCCCTTCACCAATGCTCTTCCGCTTATATCCCCCCCTCAAGCGTTAGGGAAACGCTGCTTATGCTGAGAAATTAGCTGACAGTTGTTCTCTGTGCGGAGAGAGGGTCACATTTTCTCAAGAGTCCCAGTGCGCCTAAATAAGTTGCTTCCCAGGTCCTGTTCTTGTGTGTTTTGGAGTTTTATTCTGGTTTCTTTTAAAAACAATTAAGTATAGGCTTAGAATCTGCCCAAGTAGCTAGAAGTGTAGCTTGCGGTAGATTGCTTGCTCAGCTGTGCCGGGCTCTGGGTTCAGGCCCTATGCTGCAAAACACTCAGGGTACAGGAGGTCCTTCCTCTTTCCTGTCACCCCATTTCCCTGGTGGTGACCTTTTACATAACAATAGTTCAGTATCAAAACAGTAGCTCAGCATCAGAACTGACATTGGCGTAGGCTGGAGACCTCACTCGGGTTTCCCTGGTCTCATAGACTCACACCTGTGTGCACACATTACCACACGCAGCTCCCAGCATGCAACGAGTGCTTCGCCGCCCACAATGTCCCCACGGGGAGCTGTTCCCACAGTCCCTCAGGTTCTCCTTATCATCCCTTCCTCATTTTCCTCCAACCTCTGTAATTTTGTTACCCGAGATTGTGATGTAAATGAACCCAGACCGTGCTGCACAGAGCCGTTTTGCTGTTTGGTTTTGAGAGACTGTCTCTCGTAGCCCAGGCTGACACTGACTTGACTACCTTGCTACAGTAGCTAAGGATGACCTTGAACTCCGGTTCTTCCTGCCTCTGCCTCCCAAATACTAGGGTCACAAGTGCGTGTCCCTGACACCAGCTAGTGCGTGATCTAGGAGGTGTCGTTTTTCTCTCACTGGCCTTTGACCCCTTTTCTTGGTAGATGTCAGCAGTTCGTCCTGGACTCGTGTTGGCTATATGCTGCCTTCACACACATGTTAACGTCAGTTGCTGTGCCCAGGACCATTCTGAGATAACTGCTGTCTTGTTATTCTATTCCGGTCCCGTGGCGGTTCAGAGATCATACTGCCCGTACTCTACGCCCAAATTGGTGTTGCTGGGAAAGAACTATGTGATTTCTGACTTTGCTTTACCTTTTCAAGTAACTTTTAAAATTCAGTTTATTTTAGCTTGACAATTAGTCGTGGTACATACATAGTAAGTGTGGCTTGGCAGACGTGTGCCATGGTGCAAATGTGGAGGTCACAGGCCATCTCTGTGGGCCTGGTTCTCGCCTCCTTCCTTACTGTGGGCATGGAACTTAGGTCATCAGGCTTGCTCAGCAAGCCCTTGTACCCACTGAGCCATCGCGAGGGCCCTGGATTTACTCAAATACTCTGAAGTCGACTTTTCTACTAGAATTCATGGCCATCATTTTCCATTGAAGAAATATCTAGTGTGACATTCTTCAGCAGGGACAGGTGTGACATGAAATGCAGTGAATCGGTGTGGCCAGGCTGGGGGACTGGGGTCCTCTGCCCTCAGTGTCGTAGCCTCAGGACACTTTAGTCCCCCATGCAGTAGCCAGTCAAGCAAATAAATGGAAGCTGCGATTTGTCATATACGAGACCTTGCAGGACGCAGGACAAAAGGCGTCAAGACATTTCTGTCCCCGATCAGTGACACAGGAAGATTGAGACAGAGGGGGCTTTCTTTAAACCAAGGCGTCAAGACATCCAAACCTCCTTGGGGTCGGGGGTGGTGCTGGTGGCAGTGAGAGCATGAACCTGGTGAAATGGCGCAGCAAGAAAAGCTAGAGTATGCGGATGACAGTCTCCATGCGGGCACAGTCTTGTCACTGTGCCGGGAGCAATGGCTTCTGGCAATGTGTGCTCCACTGGGAGTCGAGTCAGAGCTCGTGAGTGAGGTGCCCTGGGAGGAGACATGCAGACAGGGACTCTGTGGATGCTTTGTTTCATCCTGCATCGCACCCGTGTAGGGGGAGTGGCTGATGAGGGAGTCCACTGTGGAACCTGGGGGAGCAGCGCCCCTAGAAATTTCTTACAGAATGCCACTTCTTACTGCATCTGGATCTTGCTTTGAGAAGAGCTGTGTTTGCTGCAGATGCCAAAACAAAGGAAAAACTTGGAGGCAAGAGAATCACACACGAGAGCGAGCTCTCCGAAACTTTTCAGTGCCTTTTCAGTGAGGGCCACCCGATTCTCGGGATGGGGCTATCCCTGGGTTTCTCAGTTTGGTCCTGGGAATCTGACCTGCTTGCATCCTTCCCGCATGTTTTTAAATCAGCTTGCCGCACCCCCTACGTTGAGACCCCCTCATTTCGCTTCCTTCTCCTTGTAATTACCCTGTGCAGAGACATTGGCCCTGAGCCCCAGGGAACACCCTGTATTCTGCTCTCACCACCAAAGTCAAGGCAAAGAATTTTCCCACATACTAATCTTCTATCTGGGTCATCCCTAATTTGTATGAAGAGCTTGTACTTGCTCTTGTTTGTTTGTGCATGTGTGCATGTGTGTGTGCGTGCGAGTTTTGTGTCTGAGCAGCAGGTAGGTGAGCTGGTATCACCCAAGTGTAAAGGAAATGAGGACTTTTATGTAAATCTGTCTATACAGTTAAGTCCAATATGCATTCAGTTGTCCCTTAGGATGTGTGAGAGACTATCTCCATGGACAACAAAGTCCATGGTGCTCAAACTCCAATGGCATTGTATTAGAACGTAACTGTACACAGCCTCCTGTTTATAAGCCGTAAATGCTGTGTAAATAATTGTTCAGTTCTGTTGTTTAGGTAGTCCTGATTAGAAGAGGCTGTGTTTTTATTCTAGAATAGAATAGGCTGAATGCCCAGGAATGGCCAGTGAAGACACAGGTCAACTGTATATGCCATATAGTGCCTCTCTTAGGGTTACCCTTGCTGTGATAAAACACCATGGCCAAAGGCAACTTCCAGAGGAAAAGGTTTGTTTGACTTATGTATCCTGAATTAAGGTCCACTGAGGAGCGCCAAGGAAGGAATACAAACAGGGCAGGAACCTGGAGGCAGGAGCTGTTGTAGAAGCCATGGAGGGATGCTGCTTACTGACTTGCTCCTCATGGCTTGCTTGCTCAGCCTGCTTTCTTATACAACTCAGAACCACCAGCCCAGGGATGGAACCACCTGTAATGGGCTGAGACCTCCTTTATCAATCACTAATTAAGAAAATGTCCTATAGGCTGTGTACAACCCAGTCTTCATAATTGAGCCCCCCTCCCAACGTTGATGACTAGCTTGTGTCCGGTTGATACCAATTTAGCCAGCACGGGTGTGTGTGTGTGTGTGTGTGTGTGTGTGTGTGTGTGTATATATGTACATGTGTATTCCTGTTTCCTGGCTTGCGGCAGTCACGGCTACTGGTAGTGAAGTCTCTCACTAAAGCTCTGTCTCCAAGGACTTTTTACTCACTGCTTGTTGTAAAGATTTGGAATTTTCAATAAACAGGGCTGTGTGCTGCTTGTATTTTTCTGAGGAGATAAAATTCAGAAGGCACCTCCCCGCTGTTTCCCACACACTTGTCTTGGTAGAATGGGGTCATCAGAATACTGTTTTGACTGCCGTAAGATTTGATCTGCCACCCTGAAGGTGTTTGTAAGTCAGGGGGTCGTCTCAAAAGTTGGTGCCAAGCTCAGTTTCAAGGCCCTGAAGGCCAGGCACAGACTGTAAATTTGGCATTAGTTCCCTTCAGACTTGGAGACCCCACTGAAAGTCTCCTGTTTCTCTCGCTGATGAAGCTTTTTCAGCTGTAACAATTTCCCTCTGGCCGTGGGGCAGATTTGCTAAATTAACTTTCTGTGTGGTAGGTTATAAAACCACGTGTGGTCAGGGCTCTCTGCACAGGCCAGAGAACCCTTTTTCTCTATAAAATATTTAAAAGCCAGGATCTCCCCCTCCCACAACATTCCATGTATCCTAGGCTGGCCTCAGATTCGTGTGTAGCTTCGGATGACTTTGAACTCCTGATCGTCCCGCCTCTGGTGTTGTAGCTGTGCAGCCACACCGGGGTGTGTGGCCGCGTGGTAGGACTTCATACATGCTAGAGAGGCGCTCTGAGCTGACCTACATCCCCAGCTCCATGATTTTATTTTCCTCAAGAGATGAGGAGAAGGAGAGCATCAGATGGACTATACTCTTGCCTATGAAATGAGGTTTGAGTTTTGGCATTTAATATTTTGGGCCGTGAGCGAATCCAGTGCTCTGCATTTGTATATGATAATATGAACAGCTGCCCTTCTCTCAAGTTACTGTTCGCCACTATTTTAACCGTAAAAACATGAAACCACAAGCCATCCGTCCTGAGAACAATAGGGAACAAACAAGGTTTTAACTTGGTCCAACTGGGCTTCAGGCCGTGTGCATTTTGAGATAATGTATGCTTTGAGATTAAAAGTCCTTTCAAGAAGCTAAGAGGGCTTTCTTTCAGTTGAATGCGGCTTGTCTTTATTGTCATGTTATCTTTGAAATTTCAGAGCGGTCCGTTTTATTCCTCAGCGCAAACAGCAGTTGCGTGCCTCCAATCTACATCGAATGATGGGGTCAGACACGTAACTCTGGCTGTTCTGTCATCAGAGTTTCTTAAAAGCCCCTCGGGCACCCGACCAACCGCCAGACCCTGCTGTGAGGCTTTGGAGCTGGTGTGAGCCTGAGATGTTGTAATAAGATAAGCTGATCTCAGAGTGGGGCTGGCTCTGTGGATCCTGAATTCTTCAGAGACTCCTCTGGCTTGAAAGAGTGTCATCTTTATAGTAGACTATTATTTTAAGGTGCGTTCCATTGTTTATGCTGTGGAACATTTGTTTTAATGATCCTAAAATGTGTTTCATTCTTTTATGTTGCATTTGTTTAACTCTGAAGCTGTGATTCTTTGCCTGTCTAAAACACCCCATTGGTCTAACAAAGAGCTGACCTACCAGTAGCGAGGTGGAAGGATAGGTGGGGGGGGACAGGCAGAGAGACTAAATGGAAGGAGAAATCTGGGGAGTGAAGGAGAAGGATCAAGAAATGAAAAAAGAGGAGAGGAGAAAACTAGGGGCCACACCCAGACACACAGTCACCCAGCCACCCAGCCACCCAGCCACACAGCCACACAGCCACACAGCCAGTCACAGAGTAGGAGTGAAAATAAGATAAACAGAAGTAGGGAAAGGAAAAAGCCGGGAGGCAAAAAGTAGATGAGATAATTTAAGTTAAGAAAAGCTGGCTAGAAACAAGCCAAGCTAAGACCAGGTATTTATAAGTAATAATAAGCCTCCATGTGTGTGATTTATTTGGGAGCTGGGTGCCCCTCCACTAGAAAACCCAAAAGAATAAAAAGAGTAAAAGAATATCAACCAACACCATTTTGACGTTCCAGCGTGGGGTGAGTAAAAGAAAGTCCTACAACATGTCTTGAAGAACGTATGTGCTTCTCCATGGAGAGCCGGCTGACACATGAGGCGACCTCGGAAGAACCTGTTGGCCACCCGGGGATGGGAGAAACGAGAGCAGTGTCATGAACCAAAGCCACAGCTCAGGCCTGCTGGTTGCTTGGGCGATGGAGACGTCCAGGACAGGTTAACATAGCAATTCTGCGGGGGCTAGATAAACATAGCAATTCCACTCAGAGCCAAGGTTAAAATAAAATAGTTATAGTAACAGTTTTATGTGTTTCTAGGGAATATGCACAGAAGGCTTGGGTCATACTGACTCTAAAATCATTTTTCCCTGGGCTTTTATTGTGTATTTCTAGTAAACTGCAGAGCCCCTGCGAGGCCATGTGGGAACTGGGGTTTTTTGTTTGGTTGGTTGTTTTTTTGTTTTTGTTTTTGAATCAGTGTGCTGTTTGTAAATATCGTTTCCATCTGATGCTTCTTGTTGGCTTTGTCATGGACGTGACATGCACTGTCTCCATCTTGGGGCCTTGAGTCTGTTCAGATCTTCCCTACCAGGGCTGGATAAAAGCTGATCTAAAGAAACTTAGTGACTGTTTCAAGAAAACCACGGAAAATGATCCTACTTTTACCAATGAGAGATTTTTAAAACATGACAAATGTCCTACATTTAAATAAGCTTCTCAAATTTGAGTCTCAGAGAAGGTTCATCTTAAGAAGTGTAGATTTTATGGTTTAGTGGGTAAGAGCACTTCCCCTGCACATGTGAGGACCAGCATCTACATCCCCAGCACCTACATAAAAAGACAGGCATGACTGTGTGGGCCTTACCACCGGCTTTGTCAGGCAGAGACAGGTGGGACCCCAAGAGCTTTCTGGTCTGGCAGCCTCGCTGAAATGGCTAGCTCTGGTTCAGTGAGAACAAAACAAGGCAACAAAGTGGGAAGCCGTAAAGGAACACGCAATGTCCTGCACTGGCCCGTGCGCACACCTCCACCCTCGCGCTCCTTTGAGGTTTCCA
This sequence comes from Arvicola amphibius, assembly GCF_903992535.2. Classification (NCBI taxonomy): domain Eukaryota; kingdom Metazoa; phylum Chordata; class Mammalia; order Rodentia; family Cricetidae; genus Arvicola; species Arvicola amphibius. The sequence continues at coordinate 12,115,218 of NC_052049.1, read as the reverse complement.
TGAGCTCCTGGGGTGTCTGCTCTCTTCCTCCTCTTGCTCTATGGTGACTTGCATTGCTCTTGGTGTCTCTTCTTTGGAAGCCTTTTGTAGCCTGGAGCTGTGGTTGAGCTGGAGTCTCCTGCTCTTTTTTTGTTCAACTCTTTCAGCCCAACTCTGAGTCCCTTCCAGGCCTCCAAGGCTTGTCTGAAGCCTTTGAGTGGCTGGGACTGTAACTCAATAATGGACAGCTTGTCTTTCAAGTCTGGGGCTCCAAACATAACCCCTGGTAATTGCCAGAAAAGAAAAGAAGAACAGCAACAGAAAGGAAACAATTGAAGTCTCTTGAGAGTCCACAGCTGGACTGGACTCTCCCCTAGCACCCCCAAGGGTTTTAAAGCAGCCAAGATTAGCCGGCTGACCATCCCAAGAGCTGGCTGCTTGATTGGCAGCTCCAACAGCCCTGGTGAATTTGGCAGGGACCAGCTGGTGATTGTTGCCATCCAGGTCCAGGTCCAGGTCCTTCACAAGTGGGAGCAGCTTGTTCAGCCCAGACAGACTTTACAAACCTTGGCAACCACAGCAGGGGCCGCTCCTTACCCGGCCTTCCTTTGTCCTGGGTGACTACTTAGCTCTGCTACACAGCAACTGCCTTCGTAGCCCCGGTGGGACAAGATGGGAGATTTGGAGGGAGCCTTGACAACTAGCTTTCAGGCTCCTTCCGAATCAATCACCTCAACTGCCTATTCTACACAGCTTCCATCAGAAACTAAAACTCAACCAAACGAAAAAGGACTATTTCAGTAGAGATTTAATATTTAGTTAACAATTTTTTTTCAGCCAACTTTTTGTAGCGCTTTGCCTCGGTCTAGCCAACTTTAGTGTAGTGTGGGTCCTTCTTGATGAGCCTCAGAGTTGTGTTTTGTGGATAATAGCAGTTCTCAATCTGGAGCGATTCCCTGGGGAATTCAGCAATATCTGAAGGCAATTACAATTGTTCTTGGCTCAGATGTAGGAAAGGACTGCTGGTACGTCGTGGGTAAGAATCTCAGACGTGCAAAGTATCCCAGACTGTCCAGGGTAACGCAACAGTGCACACTAGCTTGTCCAAATGATTCCTAAGGCCCTGCTCTTTTCTACTTTGTCTCTCTCTCTCTCTCTCTCTCTCTCTCTCTCTCTCTCTCTCTCTCTCTCTCTCTGTCTCTCTCAATAAAAAACATCCCGATGAAACAATTGCCCATTTTGGCCCTTTTGTTCACTTTAATATCATTATATATTTCATGACTTGATGTATTTCTAGATCTATGGATATTTTACTTCTCTTTGTTCCCAGACTGATGGTTGTGATAGATATTTGTGAGTAGCTGAGCTATAAAATTATCTTTGTGTGAACCTGGGCATAGAGCATCTCCAATCTGACAACTGTTTTCTGATGTGAACAATCAATAGCAGGGCAGGGCGGCATGCGTGAGCCCCATGCCTCTAGGTTTTTTCTTGCTGTTCGCTTACTGTACTTAATCACTGAACTCTCGGGCTGGCAATCCCAGCCACACCAGGCAGGCAGTTTGAATGTGGCCAGTAAACCTCATTGGCCAGCGCTGCCCCTTCGTTCTGCCGCTTCTCTCAGTGTGGATGAGTAAGCGCTTGATTTTTCCTCTCGCTCTATTTTCACTGAGCACGATGTTTTTCTTGCCAGCCACAGTCATGAATCACTTAGAAAGGCAGCTGACTCGGTAGGCAATGCTCTAGTTTGCTGGAAATAAGCGGAAGATGACTCCCAAGTTCACACCCTCAGCCGCTTTCATCAGATCTTCAGGCAGGAGGAGATGGAAGCTGGAGCCTCTTCAGACTCCTACCTTCCTTTGTGGCTTCGTGGGAGTTCTTTCTCTGCTTATCTCCGCCTGCTTTCTCTCGACCAGGAGAAGGCTAAAAGGAGTTAAAGTTTAATCTTATTTTTTAAGAAAGACTCTGCATATGTATGCGTGCGTATGTGCACACATGTGCTTGCAGAGGACAAAAGAAGGCATTGTGTCTCCTGGAGCTTGAGTTTCAGGCTATGAGTCACCTGACCTGGGCATTGGGAACTGAACTCAGGTCCTCTGGAAGGGAACCAAGTGCTCTTAACCACTGAGCCATCTCTCCAGCCCCCTAATCTGATATTTATTGACTTTGGGAAGTGCTGTAAGTGCGATATCTTTTTAGATAAACTTGAGATTCACATATTTTGTATCTTGTTTGTATAGTGTATCAGTTTCTTTTCTGTTGCTATGACACCCAGGCAAAAACAGCTGAGTGGAGAAAGGGGTGATGATTGACAGATGGTTCCAGAGGGATAGAGTCTGTCATGGTGAGGACGGCATGACTTCAGGAAGCTGCCTGATCATGTTGCAGCCTCACTGAGGGAGCAGGGGTGGCTAGGACATCAAACCTCAAATCCCAGTCCCAGTGACACACTTCCTGTTGCAAGGCTCCGCCTCAAAAGGCTCATGGGGCCTTCCCAAACAAGGTGAAGGGCCTAAGTGTTCAAACACACCAGCCTCTGGGGGAACTTCTTCAACCAGGGCAACTTCACCCAGGCTGAGACTTAACACTCAGGGGGCCACACAATTCTACCTAAAAGGAACATGTCCCGGGTATTTATTGACTAGTCATGTTAATCCAAGTTAGTGATAAGAAGTGGAGTATGTATGGCCTATGACTGCTTCACTTCAGAGGTCGTGGTTCGTTCCAGCCTTTGTTGGTGGAAATCGGTATGATTCAATGGTGCCGTGGGATCTCTGAGGCTCAGGAGGCAGTAGAAGCTTGGGGGATTCTTACCTATTGCTGTTACCACATGAGGGAGGTGGTGGGGCAGCTGAGACTACCAAGCTCATGCCCTTGATGAAGTAGTGCACTTGGAAAGTCTCTTAGGCTGATCTAGAAACTACCTCTTAATAAGAGGCCCTCCAGGAGGATCTGTTTGGTGCTATTCTACATGCTAAGTCCTTTATGTCCAGTGTCTTACTGAGCCCTCTGCATGTCGGGCACCATTCTTTGTCCCGCGTGAAGCTGAACAATCCGTCTCTTAGAGCTTTAAGTTCCTTGTTGGATCATACAGTTCACTGAACATCTCTAGTCTCTTGACTTCTCCAGAGCCTCTGTGTGTTTATTTCTTTGAGTTCTCATGACCAAGTGCATTGCCAGTCCCAAGGGCCAGTAGCACCCCTACACTGTTTGGGGCCTTTTCTTGCACTCTAGGATCCCATCCTGGCTAGTAAGTCTGGTTCAAGGTAATTTGCATGGCTTGGGTTCCAGCTGAGTCTGTGTTTTGTCTAGGATTTTTTTCAAATATCTTAGACTAGACACTTCATTTACAAATAGGCAAGACAAAAATAGCAGACTCAGCATGGAGAGCAGGTATGCAGATCATAGTGAAGTGGTGGACGATGTGTTTCAGACTTCACTGGTCCTGAGAGATGATGGTTCTGGGTCATGTTAGCAGGCCACTGTCTGATGGGAACCTACCAACACTGGCCATCAGGTTGTCCTAGAAACAACCCCACTGGCTTTGTGGGTGTTCTGGGAGAACTCCTGGGAGTCCTTGGGGAGGTTGTCTCAGGCTGGAATCTCATGAGCTGGCAGGTGGGAGTGGCAGATGCAGCTTGGCTGTGGGTGGGCTTTGTCAGCCTCTGTTGCCCCACGTCAGGTAAGGGACCATGTTCTTTGCCTGCCTTCCCACTGAGGCTTTAGCAAGAATGTCACCGTCACCTTCCCATTGGGGCTTTAGCAAGAACATCACCTTCAATACGTGGTTCAGCCCCAAAGACCATCCTGGGACATTAGGCCTCTGTTGTCAGTAACAGCTGTTCGTTAGGTTTTCTGATCCATTTTGCAGCAGAAGTCACTGCTGCTGGGTCCCTTCCTGCTGGGAGGATCCCAGACTCACTAAGAATGCTGTGTGCTCTCTGAGAACCCTGGAAGAGGTGCCAGCTACCAACCACATGACCAGGATCATTCCAGTTATTCTGTTGTGTGGAGGCTCTTTGTTTTTTGTTTGTTTGTTTGTTTGTTTTTTAGAGGATTTTACTTACTTGTATGTGTGTGTCTTTGTGTGTGTATTTGAGGTTGCCCATGGATGCCAGAAAAGGGTGCATTGCACAGGAGCTGCAGGCAGTTGTCAGTTACCCATTACACATTCTGAGAACCAAACTCTGGTCCTCTGCAAAAGAAGCAAATACTTTTAACTGCTGAGTCATCTCTCAAGCCTTCCCTCATGAGTGTGTGTGTGTGTGTGTGTGTGTGTATGTGTGTGTGTTATGTGTGTATGTGTTCACATGTGTGCACTCATGTGGTGGCCAGAGATCTGTGTTGGGTGGTTCTCTTGCCCTCCACTATATTTTATGAGATGGGGTCTCTTATTGAATCTAGAACCTACCAACCGGCTCGTCTGGCCGGCCAGCAAGCTCCAGAGATTGTCCTTTGTCCCCGTGCCTGGAGCTGGGACTACAGATGTGCGCTGCTGCTCCCTGGATCCAAGCCCTGATGCTTGCACAGCTGAGCCACTTCCCCAGACTTTGTCACCACCCTCTCCCACTGTGGGCTAGACTTTGCTTTGTTTATGGTACTTGGAACCCTGGTTCCCCCCTGCTGTGCCCACAAACTTTACTCCACACCTCTCCTGTAATTTGCAAGGGAGATTGGGCTCCACATCTACACCCCAATGCCATGTTGCACACCTGTGCACTTCTTCGGAGTTGGCTCACTGCCCAAGGAGGGTACTACTCCACGCTGGACCATGTATTTCCTGGCACCTGAGGCTCTGTCTGTTGCCAGCCTGGAGTCCCAGTGGTAGCATGAGTTCTCGTAATTCTTGAGCTGAGGATGCAGCCTGTGGTGCAGTTTTTCACAAGGTAACCTGTTGTAGGAGGCTGCTTGTTTGTTTTTGGCTGCTCAGCCCCAAAATGATGCCACAGAAGCCACAGTATTTGCAATAGTGTTTGGCCAATAGCTTAAGCATATTTCTGGCTAACTCATATCTTAAATTAACCCATCTCCATTAATCTGTGTATTGCTACGAGGCTGTGGCTTACTGGGTAAAGTTCCTGTGTCTGTCTCCAGCAGGGCTACATGACTTCTCTCCTTTACTCTGCATCCTTTCTCACAGCATACAGTTTAGTTTTACCCGCCTAGCTCTAGTCCACCCTATCAGGCCAAGCCAGTTTCTTTATTAACCAGTGGTATTCACAACATACAGAGGGGAATCCCACATCAGTAACCTTTATTCATGGACTTGAAAGGAAAGAGTGTCCAGTCTAGGGTGAAACTTGGAATGCATGGCACAGCCGTGACGTTCAGGTGGCTGGCTGTAGAGGGAGAAGCAAAGAGCTGCAGATTGAAATGTTCACAGTCAGTTCCTGACCAGCAGGCCTGTATCCCCTCTGTAGTTTCAAGGAATGCAGCTCCCCGCCTCCTGCCTAATCAGAGAGACCTAACTAAGACTCAAGACTTTGATAGTTTTGTTCTGTGTATGCATTCATGAGTGTGTATTGTGTGGTGTATGTGCGTGCATGTTTATATGTGGACTCACTTGTCCAAGTGAGTGCGTATGGAGGTCAGAGGTCAACAGAAGATGTCTTCCTCTGGTGTGTTCTCTGCACCTTATTTAGTGAGAAAGGGCATCTTATTAATCCTGAGCTCCCCGTTTCTGCTAGAGTGGCTCATCATTCCTCCATCCCTCCTCCCATTGCTGGGGTTACGGTGGGACTGAGCCTGAATCCCCATCATAGACTTCCTACTGCTGGGTTACAGCATCAGTGAGCCAGGATCCCCCACTCTCTCCCCAGTGCTGGGGTAATATTGAGACTGAACCTGTATCCCCTCATCACAGACTTCGTAGACTTCCTACTGCCGGGTTACAGCATTCTGAGCCAGGATCCCCCATCACTCTCCCCAGTGCTGGTTTCGAGTGGGTACTGGTGATGTGACCCGAGAACCTCATGCTTCCCCACTGAACCGTGTCCTTAACACCCTTCCCCACTTAGATCCTAAGATAAATTGGCAAGAGTTTTTAAAGAATTTGCATGGCTCCTTGTGCTTCTCTGAGTTTTAGCCCCTGTAATCCATCCTAAATGTAAAATGATTCGCTTCATAATGGGGGAGACAGAAATGGTTTCCATTTTTGGTCTGATGTTCATCAGTTAAAAAGGAAGTGCTCCGAGAAGCGTAAGCTATCTTCTGGACAAGTCTGTAAAAACCAAAGTGAGGGAGGCCCTCCCCCCTACTCCCTGTTTATTTGAGGAATAAACAGAATTCCCTTGTGTGGTTGGCAGGTGGCCAGAAAGCGTGCCTATAGCTCAGGAATCATCAAAAACAAACTAACGGAAAAAGTCTGACTTGCTGGAGGCTGAAATTAAATACCTAGGAGGGTGTGTGTGTGTGTGTGTGTGTGTGCGCGTGCACGCGCGCGCGCGCAAGCCCATGTTCATGCACATGGGCGCATGGTGGGGGCAGGGTGGCAGATAAAGGGCGCCTGGAAGCTTTAACCCTTGGCACTGTAAATAGAATGAATACTTCCTTGGCGGGCTCAAATACAGATTTTTGAAATGGAGTTTATCCTGCCATTTGGTCAGAATTAAGGTATGACTCACTGTCCTGTGCCCAAGACCGGCCCTCACTCGTACCCACTTTCCTTTCGATTGGAGCCAAGTTTAATTAAAAGCAACACTTGACAAGTCCATTAAATAACCAAAACCCTTCCCTTCAAACCCGTTCCATGAATGGAGGCATTATACACAAAACAATGCCTTTTTTAAAGCCCAAAGTGAGACCCAGACTATGCAAAGCGTTGGGGAAAAAAAAAACGGGACAAATCCGGGCCCACACAGGCTGAACCTGCAGCCCAGGAGGAAGGTCGAGAGGAGGTGCCCTGTGTGATAGGGAGCAGTGGGGACTGGCAGCAAACAGACCTAGGAGAGTTAGAGCTTGGTGTTGCCAGGTTCCAAGATGAGGAAGTCTCCCGAACTCCGTGTTACATTAACAAAGGGTGTTGGTCTTTAGAGGATGGGCCAAACAGTCTGGCTGGATTGCACTCCCTGGGTTGTGAAAAGTGAGACTTCATTTTGTATAGCAAAAAGGAGTGGCATGCTTGTTCCTGAGGTACTTGTAGTCTGTTCCCCAGACGTACGTGCTCCGCTTGTGGCCTGAGCTGGGATGCATTTCTGAGCTTTTGGATGGATCCCCACGGTGTCTGGGTCTTTGATTCAGTTTATGTTTCACTCAGGTAATCCATGGGTGGAAACCAGACGGCTTTGTTTTGAAGGGGAAATGTTATGTTTTCCTGTTGTAAGAGTTTGCAGCCTCCCTCCGGTTTCCAGAGACCGCAGCCGAAGCAGTCACACTGTCAGCTCCCCATCAGAAGCCACAGTGACCACATTCACAGGAGCCTGGGGCCCAGCCTCCACGTGTGACTTAATAAGGACCTTGGCCCCTGGTTTTCTGCGTGGATTTCAACACTCCCCTTAAGTACGTGCTGGCTGATACGGAGTGCCAAGATTTTCTTGACCTAGCCTAAGAGGACACTCAGAAGTCATTCATGCTGGCTTTAGTTTTGAGTGCTTTATCACTGCTCCATTCTTTGAAACAAAGACAGCAGAAATATATTTTGTGTGTGTGCCCGTGCTGCCTGCCAGTCTCTGTTCCTGTGTGTGTGTGTGTTTCCTTGGGTGTGGTTCCTTAGACACCATCCACCTTTAAGATAAAATTCAAAAACAAAAATGAGACAGGCTCCCTGATGTTTTTCTCTTTGACTACGCTGGCTGGTCACTGAGCCACAGGCATCTGCCCGTCTCCCCCTACCTGGCATTGCAACTACAAGCGCAGGCTACCAAGGGCAGACTTTTCTTTTGAGGAGTTCTGGAAATAGATCTCGGGCACTGGTGCTTAAGCGCTTTGCCTACTGGGCCCTTTTCCCAGACTTATAGATAGATTTTTGGTCTCCACTTCTCAGTAAAACCCAAGTTTCAAGAACAAGAAGTTGTGTGGATCTGCTCTTCCCAGATCCTTAGTTTTTCGTCTCTCATCCCCACCTCTTTCCCTCCACCATCTTCCCTCCTCACCTCCTTCCCTGCAGCTCCCATGTGGAAGTTCCATAGCAGACATTTCCCAGTTTCCCAAGACAGCTAAATTGAAGATCCAAACCAGAAACAGCATGCTTGCCTTCTTCCACATTGAAGTTGTGCATCCTATGTGGTTTGTTTTTAAGATGTCTCTGTCATATTTTGTAAGTGTCACAATACAGCCATTTTATTACCGTCCCACTAGTTGTGGATATGGCAGCTCTAAGAGCTCATTTAGGGATGGAGATTGTCTCCTGTGTAAGCTTTCTGCGTGTTTTCAGCCAGTTATTTTAACAGTGGTCTCTGTTCCTGTGGCAGTCTCTGGCCTTTCCTTTGGTCCTCTCTGATATCCTTTCTTTCTGTATCTCCATTGGACTTCTTGGACATCCTACTCTTCGTGGATTCCTTGGCTGGCTCAGTGTCTGCCTGTCATTTGAGATGCAGTAGCACATGGGGGGACAGGGGCTGGGGACAGGGGTGTGTGTATCTGCTTTGAATCAAGAGCAGGGATGAGAAGAGCTGTCTGAGATGATGACATCCCTCTGCTTTCCTGAACATCAGTGGCTTACCTTCTGTGAATTAGCTGGGGACTGGAGGAGAAAGCCGAGGAGCCAGATATGGCTGCTGTAGGCTGAGTGGAGGCACCAGGTCCTGTGGACATGAGGGTGTGATGCACATAAGGACCCTTCCCAGCTCACCAAGTGATGGTGGGGAGTTCAAGATGGAGAGAGGAGGTCTGGACAGACCATAGCAAGGTGTTTTGGGTCATGATGGTCTTTGACATCTAGTCCTGGGGAGTTAATGATTTAAAATGGGGTGTTGCTGGGTGTGAAGCAGGAGCCTGCTTCCCTTTAGGTCGCTGGGCCTGGTGGGAATGAATTACTGTCAGGACAGTGTTTGTAGACTCTTGTTTGGTTCAGCCAGCAGCCAGTGGTCTCCGGTGTGTACAGCCAGGATGGCTGGCTGGTAAGGCTCCGAGAGAGCGCCAGGCACTGTAAACTGCTTCCTCACCCCATGTGGCAGTGGCAGTAGATTCCTGAACTCAGGGGCTCACATTTGTTTAGTCCTAGGAGAACCTGCTGTTGGTGTGTCCCTCCAGTATGCAGTTTTAAAGGGTGGCCTTTGTATCCACCTCAACGTCCTCAAATCTACCATTATCAGGGCTCACCATGTTGGCGTACCTTCAGGGCCTGTGATTGGTGCTCTCTCTCTCTCTCTCTCTCTCTCTCTCTCTCTCTCTCTCTCTCTCTCTCTCTCTGTGTGTGTGTGTGTGTGTGTGTGTGAGACATCATCACCTTTGAGAAGCTGAGTAATCGCTTGTTTCTGATTAGGGACCCGATGATGGAGCCACCCTAGTCTCGTGACACTTTTTCATGTGGACAGGAAGGTGGACGCCATGGTTGCTGGGTTATAACAAGTTTTGGAGTCTCCCAGCAGTCACTGCCACACCTACATTGTATGTACGTGGGTAGCACATAAGATAATTCCACACAGATAACCAGTGTCTTTGAAATCGGGAGTTGAATTTCTTGGCTCCAACGTGAGTAGTTTCTAAAGCAAACTGCAAACTACACTGTGCCATCGGATTTGTCAGATCCATAAAATGTATTTGAACATGGGTTGCATCTAAGGTAAACCAACATCTTGTGTTTGGCAGGCCCCAGAATGGAACTTTCGAGTTTTGCTGCAGGTGTATATCAGTGGGGGTGTGCCATGGCCTGTGGCCTTGGCCAGAGGCTGTTAATGAAACAAGGCAAGAATTGGATTTCACGGGGCAGCTCTGGTTACAGGGAGAGCAACTGGTCTCATGGTTGGGTGAATATTCCTTTGGTTTCTTCTTCACTCCGCTCTCCTACTGCCTTGTCTTATTGAGAGCGAGGGGTGGAGTGAGAATACTGGCTCCAAGGACAGGCTTCCCTGTAGGGGTGGCTTGGGAAAGGAGGGCTTCAAGGTTGGGGAGATTAGCGCCTTCAGTCTCAGCAGTGAGCCTTCAGAATGTGACCAGACATCTGGAGGAGGTTGCGTCTGCACAGTGAATACATGGGGGTGTTTCTTGTAGGGGCTTCAGGGCCAAGTGTGTGCTGGTGAGCTCACAGGTCATCATCTCTCCACATGTTCCCTACAGCACTGCAGATACATTGCCTCCTGCTCTGTGTTGTATTACATGCAAGACTCATCTCAGCAGAGGCTTGAGCCCATGCTTTAGGTGGATTTAACCAGAGTAACCCATGTTCTCAAAGAGGCCCATCATTTCAGACCTGCCAACTTCCAGGATGGGGACCTCACCCCATTGTAATAAAGCCCCCTTTCTCATAGTTCTGTCTGTACTTGATGTTTCGTTCCCTGCACTCTCTGTTGTGGCTACTTTCTGTAATGACCAGTTTGTTTTGGATTAAGCTCATTGACAGACCGCAGTTTGAACAGTTTTCCATGTTAGGCCCTGGACTGTACTGATTTACCATTATTCATTCCCTCACCATGCCTCCTAGCTGCTGTGTGGAGCACAGCTTATTCCTCTCTTGTGTGAACTAGGAAACAGTGGCTCTGGATATCTAGGGGGCAGTGAGCAAATGGAGGGATATCGTATAGTTGTAAGGTTGGACCTGCTTGGGTACCATTACTTTTATAGTGTGTATGTGTCTAAATTACACATCAATAAAACCATTTTTTTAAACAAAAGTAAGAAAGAAAAGGAACCCCAAACCTGTTCTACAACCTGTTAGTCCTAGGACCTTGGGCAAGTGTTTGAACATCTCAGCCTTGGTTCCAACATCTGTAAAATGGGAGTATATAGTGACTCACTCGGCGTTGTGGTGCTGTAAGAGTTAAAGAAGTTAGTGGAAGAGAAGTGGCCAGCACTCAGTCATTTTGTCTGCTTGTGCTTAACTGCCAATCTCCATAGTCACCCAGCCAGCAGGGAAATGGAGCCTGAGCAGCAAAGCCATGTCATTGCCGTTGAGTTCTGTGCCCTTCTTGGCTGTGGCCCAGTGCCTGGGCCGGTCACGCGGATTAGATAAATATTTGTAGAATGAATGAACACGTTTTGGTTTTGGAATTTTAGGTGGTGGTTTTCCAGGCAAGGAGAATTTGTTAGAAGGTAAGAACATACCTTGCGACGCATGAAAGAAACAGAACACCAGGTCAGAGCTCTGGAGAGCACCCCTGCATGCCTCAGTGTGGGCTGTAAAAGCAAACAGCTCCTCGGATCAGTCACTTTCAGAGAGAGAGAGAGAGAGAGAGAGAGAGAGAAGAAAGTGCCCTTGGCTCATGTGGAAAATGTGGCTTCATGATGGTCAGGCTCAGGACAGAAGCAGTAGGGTGGGGATTCTTAAAGCCCTGTCTGTCAGACATCTGCTCTACCTTACCATGGCGACAGCCCATGAGTGATTCAGGTGTTGTGCTTGGCTCCTGAGAAGGCACAGACATTGGCAGAGAACCCAAGGGTGTTCCTATCACTTTTACTGCTGGTGTCTGTAGATGTGAACTTTCAAAATAGGTGAGTCTTCTCATCTGTTTAAATGCTGGGAAGAGAGCAGAACACAAAGATTGAGTTCATAGGGCATGACTAGCAAAGTCAATCTTCTGGTCAGGTGGTAATGTGGGTGGAGTTAGGTCTGCTCTGTCCTTGGATTTTTGCTCCGAGCCCTCCTTTACTTTCCCTTCTGTGCTTTCCTGGTGCCAGACATCACACTGAGCCAGGAAAGAGGGGTGAATTAGTGGTGGTCTAGTAGGCAGCTATGAGGCTCATTTATGAATTTGCAGTCTGACTTTTGCCATCAGGGAACCCAAGTGCTGGAGGCAATTGTCTTAGTCACTTTCTCTTTCTGTGACAAACACCAGGACCAAGGCAACTTATAAAAGAAAATGTTTAATATGGGAACTCATGACTCCAGAGGGTTAGACGCTATGACCAACATGGTGGGGAGCGTGGAAGCAGGAGACAGGCAAGGCGCTGGAGAAATAGCTGAGCGCTTGCGTCTGATCCACAAGCACAAGGAAGGGAAACATGCTTGGGAATGGCATATGGGCTTTTGAAACCTGAAAGCCCACCCCCCAATGATACCTCCTCCAACAAGGCTACATTGCCCGGTCCTTCCCAAAGAGTTCCACCAACTAGAAAACAAAAGTTTAAGAGCTTTTGGGCCATTCTCATTCAGACCACCATAGCGATCTTGACTGAGTCAGGTGGTCTAGCAGTGGGAGGGCCTCCCAGAGTTGGAGAGATGTGCCAGTACCCAGGCTGAGGGGTCCACTGGTATGTGAACAGAGCATCATGCTGAGTCTTGGCGTAGGCTGGAGTGAGAAAATGCTCAGCCTGGGGGAGATCTAAGAAAGGAAAGAGGAGGGTGCCTAAGAAAAAGGTCAGAACCTGGCTGGGTCTGTTGGATACCCCAAAAAGGGATTTCTTTTTACAATGGGGGGGGGGGGACTTTAAGAGAGTTATCAGTCAGGAGGAACCATAGTGATAGTGGCATGCATTTAAGATGCATGCGGTCAGGGGGAACGGGACATGAGAAGTTGAGAATAGTTAATTGGCTGGGACCCTTGTCACCACCTGGTGTATTCCCCTGACTTTGAAAAGCTGAGTCTCTCTCAGAACTTCCTGTCCCCCTATCAGTTTTGGGGGTGAGGGTAATGTACAAAGATGCTGTGCACTCAGCCTCCCGGTCACTCATATTCTAGGTTCCAGAGTGGGTTATTTTCCTTTCTCTTGGACCCATTGCAGAGTAGACTGTAGACGTGTAGAGACTCCAATCAAGGCACACTTACTGCAGCCCTCCATTAAGTCCACAAAGTGTTTGCTCCTTCCCCCCATCGCCTTAAAACCCTGGGCCTGACTGGGAGGGGGAAGGGCAGTTTCGAGTTGGAAACACATTCTGCTGCCGTCCGTGGAATTGTCTAGGGTTGCCTGCAGCTCTGAAGTACCGGTTACCAGTATAATTAAGAGTTCAAGAGTTTAGAACACACTGCTGCCGCGGAAATGGCAGTGGTCTTTACTGCAGCAAACACATGCTTTTCCTACTCTGGTCAGCCATGTCACAGGCAAGGCAAATGCTAAGTTGCTCTGTGGTGGGCCAGTCCGGTTCTAGGCAGGGCATGGAGAATTCACATTAGTCCACAGTTCTGATTTACTCAAACCTTTTTTTCATTCCAGAGGGAAAGAAAATGATTTTTCTGCTTCTCCCTCCTAGTGAATGGTGAGGAAAAGTAGGCGAGGGTCGGGCAGTGGGCACAGTGGGAATTAATACACGTGTTGTCCACTGTCACTGAAGTTTTGTACATGTTACCCCAAATGGGAACAAACGCAAAGGTGGTAACACATCTGTTCATAATCTTTGCTCACACGACCACTCATGCTCACAATTACAGGTCTAGAGTCTAGACTTGCACAATCAAGGCCTTCAGCCCCTAGCGACATGTGGCAGTTCTTAAGCAGTAGGACTGTGGATATTCCAAACTAAGAATACTAAGAATGTGTGGGTCTAACATACCATGTTTTAAGAGTGAGTGTGGGAAAAGAGTGGCCCTTTTCCTTCTTTATATTGATGACATTCTGGTGCTAAAATGATTTGGATTGATTAGTACCCTAGTTTTCTTTTTATTGTTATGATAACCACTAAGACCAATGGCAACTTGGGGAGCAGAAGGGTTTGCATCAGCTTACAGTCCATCACTGAGGGACAGGGCAGGAACCTGGAGGCAGGAATTGAAGCAGGGGCCATGGAGGGCCACTGCTTCCTGGTTTGTTCTCTTACTCACTGAAGACCACCTACACAGGAGCAGCACCACCCACAGTGAGCTGAGCCCCCTCCCATCAAGAAAATGCCTCACACTTGTCTGCTGGCCAATTGGATGGAGGCATTTTCTCAAATGCAGTTCCTTCTCAGATGACCCTGGTCTGGGTCAAGTTGACAAAACTCATCAAAGCAGTTGGGTTAATGGTACTTGTCTGCCTCTCTCTCTCTCTCTCTCTCTCTCTCTCTCTCTCTCTCTCTCTCTCTCTATGTTTGTGTGTATTCAAGCATGCAATGACAAAAGGTCTTCCTCAGCTGCTCTTCATCTTGCTAGCGCTTTGTTTTATTTTTAATTTTGAGGCAGGATCTCTCAGTTTTTACCTGGAGCATGTCAGTTTGGCTAGGTTGGCCACAGAAAAAGCCCCAAAGAGAAATTTCTTGTGTCTGTCTCACCAGGGTCTCAATTACAAACAGACCAACACACCTGACTTTTTTTTCCCCTCTCTTTAAATGGGTGCTGGGGTTTGAACTCAGGACTGTATGCTTTCATGCAAACATTTTGCCAACTGAATCATTTCTCCAGCACTTTTTAAAAAAAATGTGACTTACATTTAAAAATTATATTCATGGCTCCAGCTGTGGACCTAAGAGGCAGATGAGAGGGTTTTCTAAGGAACTGGCCACCACTGAAGGAAGACACTCCTGAAAAGTTTATCTGCTGAGTCAGGGCGAGCTCTTGCTGTTTCCTGCCATTGCCACTGCCTTGCATGGCCTCCCGGGGGATTTCACTTCCTTGCCTGCCAGCAGTGCATCCCAGAGTGTCCTCTTATCTCCTGTCTGTGACTGCTGACAAGAGGGTGTGGATGCTGTACGCCAGCTTTCTCAGGACAAGCAAGGCGGGAGTTCCTCTCAGAGCCTGCATGCGTTTGTCAGTCTGCACTGGCTGCTGTGCATTCGGTGAGCTGGCGCTGAGGGTTCTGAATTCTGGGTGAGCTGCCTGGGCAGAATTTGCCCTGGCTTGTTTTTCCTCTGATGTACCTGCATTGTTTAGAATTAGGTTTTGTTGTTTGGAGTGTGTAGTGAATACTCACACATGGAACTGTGCATCTGGAGGCCAGAGGTCAGGCAGCCTTAAGTGTCTTCCTCAGTTGCTTCTCTGCCCCGCCACCCCTTTATCTTTTTGAGGCAGGATCTCTCACTGACCCTGGAGGCCTACTGTTAGCTGGACTGCCTGGCCAGTGAGACCCAGAGATCCTCCTGTCTGCCTTTCCAGAACTAAGATTATAACCTTCGTCTTCATGCCTGACTTTTTCACATGAGCCCTGGGCATCTGGTTTTTTGTTTGCACTGTTAACCACTTTACATCCCCTGAGCCCTAGTATATGTGCAAAAACTACCACCAACGAAAAAGAAAAAAGAAAACTTCTTAGGTCCTTTTGTTGTTCTTCATTAATATTTATTTGATTATTTTTTTTATTATGGATGTGTTTGCAGCTTGTGTATATGTGAATTTTACGCATGCCTGGTGACCATGAAAGACTTGGGTTGTGTGGGTGGGTACTGTGAATTGAATGCTGGGCCTCTGGAAGGCTCCTAACTGACTGCTGAACCATCTCTCCAGCCCCATGTTAGTTCTTTCCCAGGAAATGAGAAGTTTGTACCTTGTTGATTCTGTTGTTCAAAAATGAGGCTAGAACTCCTTCCATAAACAGGTCTCCAGGAAGATTTGTCTTGGTGCCTAGAAGTAGGATATGGAGACCTGTGAGTGTCCTTGACAAACCTTTGTAATATTTGTATGGAAAACAGAGGCCTTTAGACTGTGCAGTTGAAGAGATCCTCCAGCTTGCTGTCTGGAAGGAGAGGGAGCAGCATTGTGTGGAAGAATTTAGGTCCCTTGTGCATTGATTAGCCGAGGTGTGAGCCTCACAGATTTCAGTCCTTGTAGAGAGATGCTTGCTTCAGACACTACGAGGTCTCTGTGTGCGTGTGTGTCCATGCAGTATGAGTTCCTAAGTCACACTAAAGAAGAACATTTTCTTGTGAACACTGGACTTAGCTTCTCAGGTCTTTTGGGCTGGGCCTGCCTAGGCATTTAAGGAAAGATTTCTTTCTCTGGGAGAAGAGATAGAAGGGAGCCAAACCCCACCTTCTGGTTGGAGCCCTTACTTGTGATAACTCACCTACTGCCTAGATAAGGCCATTAATCCACTCTTGAGGCCCAGTTCTTGATACCTAACACCTCTTAGAGGCCCCACCTCTCAACACTGTTGCTTTGGGGATTTAGTTTCCAGAGCAAGGACTTTGGACACATAGTTTGGCAAACTGTTTGATTTTACGTGCGTGTCTGTGGTCACTTCTAAAACATGTTTTAAATCACATATTTTATACTGACCTTTCAACTCAATAATTTCAAAGCAAGAACTTGGATTGCAGTGAGTGTTCATTATAGAGGAAATTCTAGCTGTGGACATGTATACTAGGATGTCATGTAAATTCCGCAGGAGCAGCGAGTTCCATCTTGTGCACAAAATATTAATGCCCCTTCGATCCTCCCTGGCTTTGTTTGGTACTGAGGCCTTTCCCTTTAGGACCTACTGCCTGCATCCCTGCATCGTGGCTTTGTGCCCTGGGGTCTTTGTTTAGCTGAAAGCCGCTGATTTTCCCAGTCAGACCAGATTTGAGAGTCGCTATGCTTGCTAGTTCTATGTCACCTTTACACAAGCCTTAGTCATCTGACTGGAGGGAACCTCAACTGAGAAAACACCTCTATATAACTGAGCTGTGGGCAAGCCTGTAAGGCATTTTCTTAATTAGTAATTGATAGGGGAGGGCCCAGCCCATTCTGGGTGGTACCACCCTAGACTAGTCACGCAGGCTGAGCAAGCCAAGGGGAGCAAGTTGGTAAGCAACACCCCTCCATGGCCTCTGCATCAGCTCCTGTCTCCAGGTTCCTGCTCAGTTTGACATTGCTTTGGTTTTCCTCCATGGATTATGATCCAGGATATGGAAGCCAAATAAAGCCAGGTTGCTTTTAGTCATCACAGCAATAAACCCTTATTAAGATAGTCACTGAATTGGTGCATTTGCATATCCCAAGGGAAGGGAGCCCTTCTCCAGTCCCAGCTGGAATATTTATCGCCTCTTTCCAGCCAGATGAATTCCAGCCACTGGCGGAGCACTGAAGACTCAGCCCTTACACTGATTTTTTTTTTTTTTTTTTTTTTTTTTTAATGCCTCCAGTTGGTCCTTGGGTACTGCCAACTCCACTGTGGTTTGACTTTGCTGTGAAGGCAAGAATGAAAGCTTCCATCCTGTGAGAGTTGTTGCTGGCTGGTGACCGCGGCCTGAGTCATTAGCTGACTTCGCATGTAGTTTTTCTTGCCTGTAAGTGGAAGACAGGGCTCAACTTTTCCGAGAAAAGAGAGCAGGGTCTTGCACACAAAGAAGCCAGCAACTGGGACCGCCACTTACAGTGAGTTTTAAGAATAATATCCCGAATTTTCTTTTGTTTTTTTCCCCAAGACAGGGTTTCTCTGTGTAGCTCTGTCATGGTAGACCAGGCTGGCCTCGAACTCACTGAGATCCCTCTGCTTCTGCCTCCCAAGTGCTGGGATTAAAGGTGTGCACCACCACTGCCCGGCTAGCATCCTGATCTCCTGGAGCTCTTTACACGTTTTCTCATCTGTGCCCTTTCTTCCAGCCGAGTCAGGCTGCCTAGGTTCGGGACAGTGTGAATCAGTGATGGCGCTCGTCATGACAGCTTAGTCCTGCTGTCATGGTTTATGAAAGTTGGGATTTTTGGAATTTAGCCCAGGGCACTGCTCTGGGTGAGGGACAGTGCCTCTGTGTGGCACCAGCTGCGTCCTAGGTGTAGCCCATTGTCCCGTTTTACATTGGGCATCAGGTGGTGAGCAGCTTCCTGAGTGAGAGGCGGAAGTTGGGGCCTTTGTTTTGGACTATGGTCATTTGGGTCCACACAGGGCAGTGGTTCTCAACCTTCCTAATGCTACGACCCTTTAATAAAGTTCCTCATATTGTGGTGACCCCTCCAAACATAAAATTATTTCATTGCTACTTCATAAATGTAGTTTTGCTACTGTTAGGAATTGTAATGCAGTTATCTGATATACAGGATGTCTGATATTCAGCCTACAGACTGAGAAACACTAGCATAGAGCCTTGTGTCCTGGGGGTGGGGGCTAAGAACAAGGCTGATCATGACTTAGGAGCTACGAAAAATTGCCTTCCCTTATGTTCGTGACTTAGAGCCTCCTGTGTCTGCTCCAGATGGGAACTGCTGGCTTTGTTTGGCAGACCTCAGATGCAGCTCACCTGACTTGGCTCATTCTCTGTGTCCTGCTCAGTGGTGTGTCAGCTAAGCCTCAGCCTCCCACATACTCATTCAGCTGGTGACCTTGCGGGTTTCCAAGTGTGGAGTGGCTAAAACCACTGACACAGTGACGGAAGTAGCCCCTGACCCTCACAGATGGGGCAGTGGCGCTGTGCATGTGTGCTGTGTCTTGTAAGCGCAATTTGAAAGAAACCAATGCATGGTATTGTTTGTGGAAGTCATTTGTCCGCATTTCATTGGCAACAGGGGTGATTTGGGTCCTCAGTGGCTTCCAGGGCTGGGCGGGTGAGGTGTCTTAGATTGTTTGTTCCTGGGCTAGACAAAGGTGAATGCCTCCATTGTTGAGCCATGTGGTGCTGTTAATAGTTTATGGCTGGTGATTAAGGGGAACTGTGTAAGCCAATTTACAGGGTGTCTCAACCTAGGTTGACACTTGGCAGAAAACTGGCCCTTTCAGCTCCAGACTTCCACTTACCCATAGGAACTTGGTCCATTCAGCCCCCATAACCTGTTCCTGGCAGGCTGCCTCCTTGCTCCTCTCTATCTGTCTGTCTGCAGTCTGTCTTTGTCTCTGTCATGCACATGCTGGATTCTAGTACTCTGAAGACATTTCCCAAATTATTTCTTGTGGCATAGAGTTTAAATTCATCTCATCGGAACACCTCAGACCCCGCGTCACTGAACAAAAGCTCCAATTCTTTTGCCCATCTGCAGTCTCAGGCTTCTTATTTTAGCTCCATGGCTTCTGGGAGGTAGGTTGTATTTATTTTTCCATTTCTGGTGACGACCAAAAATAATATATCTATATCTATATCTATATATATAATATATACCACACATATAAAAGGATCCTAGAGCTTACTGTATGTAGCAACTCATGGTGAAGGTGTGGTAAAGGCTCTGGCAAGGCAGTTTGGTATGACATTCAGGACTGAGTCATCACTGAAAACCTATGGTCCTGGTTTATTTTCTATTGCTAAAATAAAGTACCTGAGATCAGGTAATCTGCCAAGAATAAATTAGTTCATTTAGCTCAGAGTTCTGAAGGTGAGCCCCCAGGGCGGATGGGGAGGGCCTCTTTCTTCATGACTTGACCGAGGACATCACTGGGGACACAGAGCAGGGTTTCTAGAGAACTCCTTGACAAAGCCGCTGCTTCAGTACCTGTTCACCTTCTTAGCCAGGGGGTTCCAAGTCTCCAGCATGTGGAATTTGGGGAATACATTCAGGTCGCGAGACTGCACCACAGTTCAGCCACAACATTCCCCAGGCTCGCTAACTGAGGGGCATGCCGCAAGCACCTGACCAGCGGTCCTCAAGGCTGTCAAGGCCATCAAACAAGAAAGGCCCAAGAGACTGGGACAGGGAGGTACAGCGCTAGACACAATGTCCTGGAGGAGCTGTGAGATAGGAAAGGGAGACCGGGAAAACTGGTGAAGTCTAAACGGATTGTAGATCAAGAACCTCATTGTTCCCAGTCTGTTGTGACAGAGGATGCGTGTGGTGGCGGTGTAAACAGGGACTTCTTGTAGTATCTTTGCTACTTCTTAGTGTGTTCCCAAGCTTTCTAAAATGAACCATTTACTTTGGAGGAACATCATGCCTATGTGTGCCCCCTAACTCTGTTTTGTTGGCTTGTGAAGGTTATCTGTGTGATCACAGTCCTTGCTCTGAGAATTTGCTGGCTGGTGGAGAGGCCCTGTCTGTGAGAACGGTTGATCTCTGTCTCATTTTGGGTTTCTGTTGCTGTGAAGAGACACCATGACCATGGCAACTCTTTTTTTTTTTTTAAAAAAAAAATTTATTTATTTATTATATATACAATATTGTCTGTGTGTATGCCTGTAGGCCAGAAGAGAGCACCAGACCCCATTACAGATGGTTGTGAGCCACCATGTGGTTGCTGGGAATTGAACTCAGGACCTTTGGAAGAGCAGGGAATGCTCTTAACCTCTGAGCCATCTCTCCAGCCCGACCATGGCAACTCTTATAAAGGAAAACATTTAACTGGGGCTGGCTTAACAGTTTTAGAGGTTTAGCTCATTATCTTCATGGTGGGACATGGCAGTGTACAGGCAGACATGGTGCTGGAGAAGGAGCTGAGTTCTGAATGTTCTACATCTTGATCCGCAGGCAGCAGAAGGAAGAGAGTGCACTAAGTGTAGCTTGAACACATAAGACCTCAAAGCCTGCACACCTACTCCAAAAAGGCCACACCTACTCCAAAAAGGTCACACTTACTCCAACAAGGCTACACCTACACCAACAAGGCCATACCTCCTGATAGGGCCAAGCATTAAAACACAGGAGTCTCTGGGGGCCATTTCTATTTGGACCTCTATAGTCTTGCTCTATTTCCATGCCTAGGAGTGGGCTGGCAGAATGTTTATTTTTTGTTGTTGTTTTGGTGCTAGGGGAAGGACCAGGGTCTTGCACATGCTAAGCACATTTCTACTCAGCTGCATTGTCAGCTTCTTTTTAATTTTATTTTTTGAAGATTTAAAAAAAATATTTTAATATTTGTTTTCTTTGGGTGTGTGCACATTCCCATATGGTACCACACAGAGGTGGAGGGCAGAAGAGAGTTTGTGGAAGTCAGTTCTCTTCTATTTGTAGGTCCTGGGGATTGAACTCAAGTTGTCAGGCTTGCTGGCAATCACCTTTACCTGCTGAGCCGGCACGCAGGCCCGAGCACCCGCCTGCTTCAACAGCAGTGTCATGTGGTCTCCAAATCCCAGGAAACCAAAGAGGAAGGAGGGTGGGTTTCAAGCAGGAGCGAAATACATTGATTTAAATAAAGTCTTGGCTGCTACCAAGAGGAACAAATGCAGACACTGATGTCATGTAGGCGTGCGTTGCTCCGGGCTCGGCTGGGCTGTCCTCCCCTCCCCTCTTCCCCCCCCCCCCGCCCCTGTTCCTGATGGATTATTTTTAAATGACTAAGTTATTTTTAGATGCTTCATAACTGGTGGCAGGTGAAGCTGTAGTTTTGATGGTTTGGAGGGAAAGCCGGGGTATATGGTTAGATAAATGAGGCCTGTATATTCCCCTGCCCTCAGCAAGGCTTTGAGGAAGAGGTTACATTAAAGTCCTGGGACCTGGGTGTGACTCAAGCAGGTGGCAAGAACAGGACTTGAATATGGACAACTGCCTTGTTGGGTAGAAACGTCTGCAGAGTTGAAGCTCGGTAGCTCTCTCCCGTGAACGTACTCCTGGGAACTCTAGCCGTCCGCCAGTCGCACAAGCGAACTGGTCCCTTGTTTCGTAGTGTCCTCAAGCGATTAGTAGTAGTCCTCAGCTACACATGTGAGTTGCTCCAGATGTCTTCTGAAGGTTAGGTTGTTTATATATGTCAGTAATAGCTAATCCATACTCTGCTTCCCATTACGGCAAAGGCTGGTCACGTGGAAGGCTACCAGTTATCCTTCGCAGTCATTCTCTCCTCCCTACCCCTCCCTTCCTGCCTCCCTGAGCATCTTTCTGCCTGCCTCCCTCTCTGTCCCCTTCTTTCTCTTTGATCTTCCTATTTGCGATACAATTCACATATCCTATGTTTGGAGTAGAAATTCAGTGGCCTCTACTGTCTGCGTGAGACTGTATAGCCATCCCCATCATCTAGTTCGTAAGCGTTTGTACATCCCCCCAATGATGTCCCTCTTAGTATCATTCCTACCTCTGTGCCAGGCGACCATCCATCTGCCTTTTGTCCATATGGATCATTTTAATGAAATCCTGGTCGTGTTCTGGTTATCATCTGCCTTTAGTAAAATCCCTCCTGGTCATGTCACGGGAGTGAACTTACACGATAGGTACAGTATGTGCGCCTCTGTGACCACAGCCTTTCACTTAGCATCATGCTTCCGAAGCTTGCTCAGACCGTGTCGGTTCTTCACTGCTCAGTCATTTTCCATTCATGGATATCCCACATAAAAAACCTATTCCACTCGGTGTGTTTCTCTAGCATGAGTAATAGAAGCCCAGAGACAGGTATTGGGGTTCAAGCTGAAAGATCAGAGAAGCAAATCAGCCAAGCCACTAGAGAGCTCGTACCTCTCTGAAATCTTCAGGCTGAAAAGAGTGCGAGCTCCTGTCTCATCCTGCCTTTTATTCCTCTCCAGTGCTGGGATTAGAGGCGTGCACCACCACCGCCGGCCTCTGTGGCTAACTAGTGTGGCTGCTGGGATTAAAGGTGTGTGCCACCACTGCCTGGCCTGTGTGGCCGAATAGTGGGGCTAACTTTATATTCTGATCTTCAGTCAAACTTTGTTTATTAGATCATAACATCTCACGGTATCTCTCCTTCCGGGTGTCATGAGCGACGCTGCTGTGACCATTTGGGTGCGTGTCTGTGGACATTGCCATTTCACTCTTGTAGGATGTGCACCTAGAAATGGATTCCTGGGCCACGTGGGAATGTCATGTTTCTCTTTAGAGGGCCTCACAGATTTCCCCCCAGTGGGTGGGTCATTACAGGTTGTTCTTGTGGCAACCGCAGGGTTCTAATTTCTCCGTATGTTTACCGCTATGTTGTACAAGGTTTTTGTCTGTTGTTTTAAATTGAACTAGATAATCTCTTGTGTACTTGTAATTCAGGAATAACGATTTCGTGACAAGCATTAACTGGTTTTGGAGCTCAGTAGGCTTCTGGGAAGAAGTTTATTAATGTGTGAAACTGGAATGAGAAGGAGCTAGCTGTTCTCAGGGCTCTTGCATCCTACTGTTCTTCAGGGTCATTCGTTTTTATGAAGTAACAACAAGCCCTCGGTCTTAGTAAGTTTGTATATTTTTTTTTCCAAAGGCATATGGTAGCCAGAACACAATCAGGATTTCATTAAGATGCTCTTATCGGTTTTGTTTATTTGTAGTTCTTTTTGTAAGAAAAAAAATGTTCTTGCCAAGAGTGGGAAAGGCCTGTGAATTAGGAAATAAGGGACAGGCCATCCGTCACCATGATCCGCAGGACTGTCCACACGGTCTGGAACTGTCCACTGGCCCATAGATCCACACGGTCTGCGCTGCCTTTACAGGACTCTGCTGCTGCAGCTCCTGCTGCATCTGGAATGCCCTTCCCTTAAAGAGGCGGTTCATCTAATCTTAGACAGTTTATGCAATTGGAAGAATAGTTTTGTTTTCTTGTTTTTAGAGGTTTACTTTTCCCTGCATGTCTCTGTGAGTACGTGCACATGAATGGGGGTACCTACACGGGTCAGAAGAAGGCACTGGGATCTCCTGGAGGTGCATTTGTGGTCCGTTGTGTGCCGCTCAACATGGGTGCTGGGAATAGAACTGGGTCCTCTGCAAGAACAGCAAGTGACCTTGATGGCAAGCTGTCTCTTCAGCCCCTGGAATTTACAAGATTCTTGCATCCTCACACTGTCTATCTACTTCTCTTTCTTGCCTGGATCACGTGATTGTTTCCTTATGTAATTATTCACCAGGGAGCAGAGGCTGGGGAGGGAAGGTGCTCTATTGAGCGTGGTGTGTATCCCTGTCTGCTCAGCAGAGGGAATTATTGTCCCGTCAGATCTTCCCTGGTTCCTGACTCCTAGCAGGGAAAGGTTTCGAGGAAAGAAGGTGAGGCTTGTTGGAAGCTGGGAGCCAGACCAGCTTCCACGGAGGAGAGAACTGCGGGTATCCACGCATAGCTTGCAGAGACATTGTGGGTGGTTTGCGCTCCATCTTTGCTTCTTGCCCCGTCTTGTTTCTACAGGTTTGGGGCTAGATTCAGTAATTTGGACAAGGATGATTTCTTTCAGCGTCTGCTTGTTTCTGGGATTTTTTTTCTTGTCTCTGTAGTTCAAATGAGTAATTGGCCTGGTGTTTTCAGGAATTGTGAGGAAGGTGAAGGAAATAAGATATAAGAAGCAGGGCTGACTTGGCCATGGGAAGAAACCGTTTGTAGCAGCACACACTCCCAACTAGACACCTTGCCACGCGGCTTTCTTTTTTGTGGTTTTGATTTTGATTGGGAGTGTGGGAAGCCAATGAGGCTTTGTATCATTACCTGGGGAACACTGAGTATAGGGTACTTTATTGGTAATAATAGACCTGTTACTATTCTCTTTCCCACCCCCTCCTTTCCCACCCGCTTCTGTTCATACGTTGCCTGCGGTCGTCTTTATGAAAATGACTTTTTCTGATGGTGGTGATAGAGTTTGCTACAGTCCGCACAGGAGTGGGAAGAATGGAATGTCACGTGATCCTTGTGTACTGGAGAGCCCTCCTGTGGACCAGGCTTGGGGCAAAGAGAACTGTGTGATAATAAGCGTAGGCAGACCTGACTCATTGTCAACCATACCGAGGTGCTGGTTAACTTTTTGCCAGCAGAGCATAACCTGGAGTCACCGGGGAAGAGGCAATGCCAATCAGATTGACCCATAAACACTTTCTGAGGAATTATCTTGAACTGTGATTGATGTGGGAGGGTCCAGCCTACTATGGACAACACTTACAGGCAGGTGGATCTAATCCAGCAAGACAGCCAATGCACAGCCTTCCTCCATGGTGTCTGGTCCGGGTTCCTCCCTAAGCTTTTGCCCTGTCTTCCCTCAGTGATGGACCGTGAGCGTGCTGGTATTACAGATGTGCGCTGCTGTGGCCCTGTTTACATGGGTTCTAGGAATGCAAACTCAGGTTCTCAGATCCGTGTGGCAAGTGCTTGCCCACTGAGCGGTTACTTCGGAGCCACATACCTTTGTAGGTGCATTTCCGAGTTGTTTGTGAAGCACCGCCCTTTAGGGTATTGGGTGATGGATGAGCTGATGTGGCTGACTTCTTACAGAAATGTACGGGAGGGCCAACGAGATGTCTGCACTGTGAAGACGCCTCCTGCCAAGGCCAAGGCCCTGAGTTTCATTCTCTGGTCACACATGGTAGAACAGAAGAATCAACTTCTTTGTGTTGTCCTCTTACCTCCACATGACACATCATGACACATGCATGCCTGCATGTACGCACAGTACACACACACACACACACACACACACACACACACACTGTGGAGTATGACTTGTGGTAACTTCTGAGTGTGGGGCCTGCCCTGGAGTGTGGCTAGTGTCACTCCACTGTAGAAACTGGGTTTTTCCCTCTCCCGGCAGCTATCCAGTTTGAATGGCTTCCTGATTTGGGGTAGGACTTTGTGCCAACCCCTGCCTTCTCCATGCAGGGACTTTCCCTGGCTTGAATTTGTCCAGGTTTTGAGCATGCAGCCAGTCTCTGAGTTCACATGTGCGCCTGCTCCATTGTGTCTGGAAAGCGCTACGTCCTCGAAGTCACCCGCAACCTCTGGCTCTTACAATCTTTCTGCCCCCTCTTCTGTGTAAACTCCTTAGCCTTGAGGAGTGTAATATAGTCATCCTGTTTAGGGATAAGCTTTCCAAAGTCTCTCACTCTCCGTGTCGTCCAGTTGTGGATCTATCTCTGTGTTTGTGCCCATTTACCACAAGAAGAAGCTCCTCTGATGGGGCTGACCAATGAGCTCATCTATGGGTATAGCAGTGTGTCATTAAGAGTCTTTTAATCACTATGTTCATTAAGCAGAACAACAGTAATAGGTTTCTCCGCTTGAGTCTGGGACCTATCTTGTGTCTAATTATTGGCTTTATTAACAGTGTCAGGTTCTGAAGTGGGCCCTAAATTTGAGCAAAAACTGGTTGGTTACCCCGTCACACTCATGCCGCCATTGTACCAGTGGCTGTGTCTGCAGGTGGGATGTCATTGTCCCTCACAGGGTTTGCAGTTGGATGAGATTGATGGTGACGTTCTCCTCCCCTAGTGTGTTACACTGTATATAGTGTGTTATAGGTCCTCACAACATGAGAAATGCCAGCCAGTGGGGTCCAGCTTCAAGAGGAGTCCCAGTTGTATTTCTCCGTGTTTTGTACAACAGCTGTTGCCTAAATAGAAAAACTCTGTCATTGCTCAACCACCACCACCACCACCACCCAAAAACAGTACAGGTTTGGGATTCTTAAACCATTTATTTCCAATAGTAGCAACCATAGGCTCCCAAACTTCTCTCTCCCAACCCTTTCTTTATTGCAGTTTTCTCCTAAGTAGTGAGTATGGGACCCTACCTTGACCTGATCCTTGACTTTGATCTCCCTTGGCCTCAGTCACTAACCATCCAGGTGTCACTCAGAGCTATAGCATCCTTGGATCCATTTGAGACTTCCCTCGTTAAAGGTGAGTCAATTGTTCACACAGGATTACCAGCCTCAGGGCCAAGCCCTGCGGCCCTGAGAAAAGGAAATGCGTGTCAGCAGGGACTTTTGTGGGTCTACACCTCTGCTTGCTTCCTAAAGGATGCTGAGGGTGTGTGAAGGCCACTACTGTGCGCCCAGGCCCTGGAGTACTTTGAGGAGAGCATTTGTAGTAATTTTTATTCTGTTTCCAGGCCCCCGCTAGTGTAGAACATGGCCTTCTCAGGAGAGGAGGAGGTGTCCATTGGAACCTCCTCTTACATTTCCGGTCCCCTGGCTCCTGGGCCCATGGCGCACTTTTTCCCATGCTCTTTTGGGATGAGTGATTATACCCTTCACTTCACTCCACATTCTTGCTTTAGCCAAGCCTGAGCTTTCTGGGTTTTACACTGAGGTTTGCAAGCATTCGAGAATTGAATTAGGCTGAATGGCTGTGGCCTGCGCCTTTAATCCCAGCACTTGGGAGGCAGAGGCAGGTGGATCTCTGTGAGTTCGAGGCTAGCCTGGTTAACAGAGTAAATTCCAGGACAGCCAAGGCTATACAATGAAACCCTGTCTCGAAAAGAGAGGGAGAGAGAAAGGGAGGGAGGGAGGAAGGAAGGGGGAGAGGGAGAAAGAGAGACATGAAGTAGACCTGAATGGGTGTGCTGTCTGTGCAGTTCCAGCCATCCTGGTACAGATATTACAAGGTGAGGCTCGATTAAAATCAAACCCAGCTCCACACCAGCAGAGCACACGGTGAGCAGAGCAGAAGGAAACAGCGGCACCCCCTAGGCACCCACCAAACGGTTGTCCCCGCGGCCCCTCCCGCTGCGTTTGTCACATTTTGAATTATGCCACAGCAGAGTGTGCACCCCGCTTTAATGTTCCCGGAAACGGGATCTGCTCTAGCTGTGCTTCCCTGGCTTCTGCTTCGTGAGACTGTTGCCATCCGTAGACTTGAGACCGTAACAGAGTCCACTTCCAGAGAATTAGGTCAAGAGCGGTGAGCTGGTAACACTCAGAGTTTCACGGTGGCTGTGAAGTTTCGACCCTAGAGTTATTTCTCAACGAGGGCAGCTCCTTATCAGCAAGAACTTGTCTAGCTCAAGATAGAAGTATTCCCTACCGTAGACTTTCTCTGCAGGAGAAAGCTGCTGTTGTGAAGGTCGTGTGTCCCTTGATGTGGGTGTGCATAGTGAGGGGTTGAAAAAGAAAAACAAAACCAAACCCACCTGCTGCATTCACTAAGAATCTCTTCCCGTAGATGTGTGTGGGTGGTACTGGGACCCAGGAGAGACTGTGCTCTTTAAAGCCATAGGACTAGTGTATTAGTTTCTGGAATTAGGAACAAGGATCCCCATCCCCCATCCCAGCCAGGCTTCTACACCCTGGAAGTCAGACTGATACAAACAAAACGAGGAAAAGTTTGGTTGCTGCACTATTTATAGATTTGAATAGTCATATCAGTTTATCATGTCCGTTCTGAAGTTCCATGAGTCTTGAGTAATTGGAGGTACGGGGGGGGGGGGACAGTTGAGTGTACCTGAGGTAGGACTGGAAGGAACCCTGTGTGGTCCAGGATGGACCATCTCACCCTCCTTCCTTCATGTCACCAGCACCGGAGTTACAGGTGTCTTGTTATACTTACTTTTCCTTTTTAGACAAAACACCATGTCTGAAACAACTTATAAGTGAGGGTTTATTTGGGACTTAGTATTCCATGGGCAGAGTAGTAGCCCAGCAGGAAGCATGGCTGTGTTGGGCATGGCAGGGCATTGTAGCTGCAGGTGAGAGCTCCTGTCTCTAAACACAAAGGGCAGGTAGAGATGCGGTGGTGGGAGGCCACACACACACACACACACACACACACACACACACACACGACACCACCCCAGGGGCAGGGACAGACGGGACTGGAAGGCAAGTTTGCTTGAAAGCTCAGAAGCCCAGCCTCAGTGATGTACTTTCTCCAACTGGGGTGTTCACGTCCCCAAGACTTGTCCTCTCACTCGGATCCCTCCAGCAGCACGAGCCACCATGCCCATTTTATATGGTGCTGAGACGTCCAGATTTTGTGGGTGCTAGGGAAGCACTCTAACACCTGAGCTACCTCACCAGCCCTCTCCTGAGTCTTTAAGAAAAAAGAACAAGAACACACCACACATCAGAAACGAATTGCAGCTGTGGCTTGGAAGTCACTAGATAATACTCATCTGGGTACCTTCCCTAGCCCAGGTGAGGGACAGCCACCCTGACCTAGCGCTGAGACCCATGTGTGTGCTTTGCTTAGCGTGTTCTCTGTAGTGTCTCTGTGGTGAGAACAAACGTTAGATTTATTCCAATCTGGGAAGAAAGTAATTTTTAAAGTCAGAAGTAGGAACATTTTAAAGGACAGCAAAATCTTGGTGGTGCTATCCCCTTAACTTCAGGGATTAAGAATTTGGGGGCAAAGGACTTTGATTATTTCATGACTTCAGGCTTTGTACTATTACCTCATTTTGCCCCACGGGTCGGAAGGAGCCTTAGACTTTGGAGAATGAATGAGCGTGCCAGGTAGTTCCGGTAGAATTCAGTACCTAGGGAGGTGCTAATGGAGCCCCTCAGGCAGGGGGGATTGAGCACACCGCAGTCTGCCTGAGGGGGCCTTTGTTAACGCTGAGTAGAGACTAAATGAATTCAATGTGAGGTCTTCAAAGTTTCAATGTGTAACATATGGTCTTTATACTTACTCCTTGTGGATTTTCTTTTGGGTATTGTGTCTTGATTTCTCCATTGCTTAATTGTAGGAATGTGTTTGGTTTTCTACTGTAGAAGGTAAGGAATATATTTACATGCCAGTAGGAAGTATTCAAGCTGGTCAATTTTTTTTAAACAGCTTAAATTGTTTGAAATGACCTTGGGTATATCTGTACCTCTGTGCAAGACACAGTTCATGTACCTTCCCTGTCTGAGATTTACCCTTTTCAGAAGAAAATCTGTGACATGGAAGCCTACCATATGGAACCGTTTTGTCTGGCCTCTTCCACTTCTCACAGTGTTTCTGAGACCCATCCTTGCTGGAGAAACCACTGATCATATCAGAGATTTTGTTTTTCTTATTACCGTGTGGAGTCATATATGAACTTGCCGTGTTTTCCCTGTTCCTGCGCTAATCGGTAGACCCCTGAGATGTTTTCAGTGCTTGGCTGCTATAAGTAATCCTGCTCTAAGTTCTTGCACACAGGCTCTGTCTGGGTCCCTTTTCCGTGGCTGTGCTGAAAAACCCAACAACTAGGGGGAGGGGTTTACTTTGGCTCACACAGTTCAAGGGCACAGTCAGTAGTGAGGAAAGGAAGGAGCTGGAAGCAGCTGGTCACACTGTACCTGCAGCCAGGAAGCTGAGAAGGATAAATACTCCTTACGTTATTTATATAGTGTAGGACCCAAGCCAGGGCTTGATGCTATCTTCCTTTACAGGGGCCTTCCGTCTTTGGGAAGGCTATCAAGAGAACCACTCACAGGTGTGCCTGAGGCCTGCCTGCCTCCTGGGTGGTTCTAGATCCTGTGTAATTACCAGTCAATATCCCCTATCACAGACTTGTTTAATGCTTTCCTTCTCAGGAGGTTAGATTATCTTAGAGTTCTTCTTCTTCTCTCCTTGTCAGTGTCTAGGGGTTGGATGGCTGGAGACTTATCTATAGTAAGTCTTTGCTTATGTTTTTAAGAGGTTGCCTGACTAGCTTCCAAAGTGGATGCACTTCTTTCTTTCTTTCCCTTCCTTCCTTCCTTCCTTCCTTCCTTCCTTCCTTCCTTCCTTCCTTCCTTCCTTCCTAGACTGAAATTTAAAGATACTTTATTTTTTCCTTTTTTTATTACTTAAAAAATACCAATCTAAATACCCACTCCCTCCCCTCCTCCAAGTCCCCCCCCCAGACCCTCCCCCCTCCAACCCTAAGGGGGTGCCATGCACCCCACCCTGTGGAAAGTCCAAGGCCCTCCCTACTACGTCTAGGTTGAGCAAGGTTTACAGTGGATGTACTTTCTATTACTCTAGTTTCTCTGCATCTTCACCAACATTTGGCAGAGTGTTTTTATTCTCTCCCGGAAAACACTGGTCATCCAAAGACAAATTCCTGTGAACCCCACTTTTGAAGAAAGGGATGTGTCCCTTGCCTTTCTACAGGATTCTTCTGAAGATTAGAGGCGATGCACAGTTCTACACAAGGCTTTGTTTTGCACAAACATTACTGGATGCTATGTTCTCAGAAGTTTTTAGCTGTTAAATTTAACGCTCACTTATCCATCTGAGATTTTAAGAGGAAAACGTGTCTGAGTTTTAATAAAATATATATGTTAGGATTCAGCATGTTCCACTTGCTTATAAAGGCATTACCCCCCCCCCCCAAATTGTGAGCTTTCTCCATATGGTAGGTTGCCTGTATTGTGTATTAAATTATCAGCCTATTTAACAATGTCAGACTATAATAGTTTACATATGGTGGGCAAAGTTTCTTCCCCGCTCAGATTTGGATGGTCTGGTAAATGTCCGTTTGTGAACTTATTAAATCCAAGTGCTTGTGGGTGGCCTCTTCTAGACCTGGGCATACGCGTCCTGCTCTAATGCAGTGGAAGTGGGAAGACTGGGGACTCCAGGGAAACCACCAGGATCAGTCTATGCAAGAATGTCCATTTCAGAGTTTTAGTTTGCTTTGTGGATTCTGCGGAAGTCATGGGTTTATACATTTTCCAAGAACAAAGAGTGTTTTAAGTGAGTTTTCTTTCCTTCCCTTTGAAGATAACTTCTGGGTACAGATTTAGGGAACCTGGCAGACCCTGAGTTTGAAATCTCATGAAGGTCCCTTATCAACAGCACTTCACACCTGTTGGAAAGACCTTTGGACACAGCTACGCTGTGTGTTTGATCAGGGAGCAGGCAGCCAGTGTCAACACCGAGCTGGGGGAGAAAACTTCTGGAAGACAAGACTCTATGGCTAAGGAGCTGCACACAGGGTCAGAGCATGTTCCTGTGGCCTGTAGAAGTTTATATTATCCCTGGTCTCGTGTGTGTGTGTGTGTGTGTGTGTGTGTGTGTACAGGGGTACTTGCATGTGTGCTGTGTGTCTGTGTATAGGGGTGTGTGCATGTGTGTAGGGGCCAATCAATGGTCAGTGTTGTCGTGTGTCTTCCTCAATCATCCTCCACTTTCTTTTTTTTTTTTTTTTTTTTTTGAGAGAGTCTCTCACTGAAGCTAATGCGCATC
The DNA here is from genome assembly GCF_903992535.2 of Arvicola amphibius. Taxonomy (NCBI): domain Eukaryota; kingdom Metazoa; phylum Chordata; class Mammalia; order Rodentia; family Cricetidae; genus Arvicola; species Arvicola amphibius. The sequence goes on along the minus strand of NC_052049.1, from coordinate 12,083,641 downwards.
AATTACTTTCTACTATCTGGCCGGTGGCCCGGCAGTGGAATTAGACTTGTATGCCACTGTGCCTGGCTTTTCACATGCATTCCGGGGTTCTGACCTCAGGCTATCTGGCTTGCACGCAAGCCCTTTACCAACTGAACCATCTCCCAACCCCATGAGCTAAATGCATGCTAATTTGATAATGGATAAGATACTTCATTCTTATGAAACAGACAAAGTTAATCAATGAGGATATGGACCTGTGAGGGTTTTTTGTTGGTGGTGGTGTTGTTGAAAGTAAATGCAGGTGAGAATCCTGGCAGGCACTCCTGGTCTTGGGACGAATATGAAAATGATTTATTGTTTCATATTTTAACCTTAGTGAGATGTCTTACCATGTATAGTCTTGGAGATGTGTGTGTGTATTCATCTGTGTGTTCATACATGTGTCTATGTTAATGTGTGTACATACCTGTTTATGTGCACGTGTGTACATGTCTGCATGGTTGTGCATGCATGTGTGCATGTATTCGTGTGTGGATATGTGTGTGTATGTTTGGAGATCTTTCAAAACTTTCAAGCATTGCAGTCCATAACGCACAAATTAAAAAGAATGAATAAAAGCCGGGCAGTGGTGGCGCACGCCTTTAATCCCAGCACTCGGGAGGCAGAGGCAGGCGGATCTCTGTGAGTTCGAGACCAGCCTGGTCTACAAGAGCTAGTTCCAGGACAGGCTCCAAAGCTACAGAGAAACCCTGTCTCGAAAAAACCAAAAAAAAAAAAAAAAAAAAAAAAAAAGAATGAATAAAGTCATTCAGGCACTTAGAAGCCCTTTCCTAGAATTTTGCAGTTAGGGTACGGAGTGACATTTGAGAGAACAGTCTTAGCGGCTGTCTGAGGTAAATGTTCTTTTTGGAAGCAGCTGTTTGCTAATAAAGAAGTCAGGATTGACAGCCTGGTGTCTTTCTTTCCATGTGTTCCCAGTGGCTCAGCTCAAAGTGGGGAGTCAGAGGGATGTGACAGGCCTGAGGGGGAAAGGAAGTTGGCCCAGTTGGCACATGTGTTCTTTAAATAGTCCTCGGGATTTAAGTGGGGCACTTCATATTGGTGTTTGATGCCATTTCCCACCGTTTTAGTGGAGGATTCCAGACCCCTGCGGATGATGGCTAATGAACTAGAGATGACGTCAAACAACCAACACGCTCAGAAAGAGAGGGCCTTCCTCAGAAAGAGAGGGCCTTCCGTAGAGTCCTCCCCTGAGTCCCAGCAGTCACAAAGCTCCCTGGAGAGTCAAGTATGTGAGGCAGTGGGGAAGGGACTCTGTCACTCATATGTCCTCTGGCCACCTTGATCTCAAAAGTGCTTAAAAGTCCTGAACACGCGGCCCCTCCCGCTGGGACCTCTGGGTTCAGCTTGACTGGCCAAGCCGACTTACTGGGGGGCCCTGAAAACAGTGGTGGCAGCAAAGGCTTTTGGTCCCAACTGAAGGATCTTAAATAAGGTCTCATCTGTGTGAAGGGAAGAAATAAGTCAGACTTACATCTTCCAGATTATTCTTTTTAGGAATAGAGAACGAGCTAAATCATATGTATGTTAAATGCATAACTTCCTACTTAAAGTGATCCCCTTGTTATGTTTTCATTGCTGATGGGTGGTTTCTGAATGGATTTGGCATATGAGGGTTTTTTCTTGACCCGAGTAACACATGTGCTTCTTTTGGGGGAGGGGGAGTTAATTAAATCTTTAGTTTAATATACAAAATCCCCACCCCAGCTTACCACCCTTCCCCACTCCTCCTCCTTCATTCCCGCCAGCCCCCTTTCTACTCCCTAAACGGTCATTCTTTGGGTTGTGTCTCACACATGCACAATATCTTAAGGAGACAGATACCACCAATGTGAAGTGGAAAGGTGGTGGCTTCAGAAATTTGAACAGTTGGGGCTGAAGAGATAGCTCATAAACTGTTCTCATAGAGGACCCAAGTTCAGTTCCCAGCACCCTTTTAGGAGGCTCACAACCTTCCCCGGAACTACAGCTTCAGGGGAGCTGACCCCTTCTTCTGGCCTTTGAGTGCCCATGCGCTCAACTTCATGTCACTGCACATTTACATGGGATTGCAGATAGAATACAATTTTTAAAAGGTAGAAAGTGGAAGGCATCATTTGTGACCTCTTTGGGCTACTGCTTAAACCACTGGTCATTTGTTTGGCAGGGCAATAAAAATGGAAATAAGATCAGTTTTTAAAAAATGAAATAATCCAGTCTTAAAGCATAAACTCCATAAGCTGTAGTTGTCTGGGCTGCAGCCTTGTAGGTGTCTAGTGAGTTCCTAGCAAAGTTCACACCGAAAGACTGTGTTTATTGGGCAGTTTAATCCCTCTATTGAGGATTCCTGTTGACTTGGGAATTTTAGGACAGATAATGCCAGTGGACTGGGCTAATGTTCCTCAAGCGGACACACGTGTGAAGCATGACCTGGGCAGGTGGGAGGCACCAGCACCGAGATAGTGGCCTGGGTAGAAGTGTGGCCCCTGAAGCCTATTTCCAGGTTCAAGTCTGCTCAGTCTTAGCGTCTTGAGTACTTATCTGTAAGCCTCAGTTTCTCTTTCTGTGATATAGGGGTGGTGATAATTCCTGTTTCCTGGGTGCCGGGGGTCAAATGAGATCATCTGGGTGTGTCATGTGCACAGTAGGGACGTGGGATGTCGTCCTCTTTGCTTTGTCTGCCTGGTGGGACTTGTCGCACCCAGGGATGGAAGAAGGTTGTAGATAAGCTCTCAACCATTGCTTCTTGGCTTGCATGAGAAAGACATTTGCTTTTTACACAGATTACTCTTAAAATGTTATTTATTTATATCTTTTTATGTATATGGGTGTTTAGCCTGCATATGTCACTACACCGTGTATCTGTGCCCACATAAGCCAGAAGAGGGCATCAGATCCCCTGGAACAAAAGGTCGTGAGGTGTCACCTGCAGGGAATTGAACCTGGGTCCTCTGGAAGAGCAGCCAGTGCTCTCCTGTGTTGAGCCCTCTCTCCAGGCCCCACGTTGGCCTTTTAAAGCTCTGTAGGAGTCATGGTGATTTTCAGAGTGGTGTTTTGTGACAGAATACCATTTGAACTCATAATTCAATTTTTTTTCTTTCCAGGGAACACGGGTCTGGCTGAGAGAAAATGGCCAGCACTTTCCAAGTACTGTAAATTCCTGCGCAGAAGGCGTCGTGGTCTTCCAGACAGACTATGGGCAGGTAAGGACAAGTCCCCATTGCTTCCTGAAGTCCATGCCCCACTGTTTCACCCATGGGCACCTGCAAATGGTTCCCATACACAGGCATAAACATAGAACAAACACATGCAGACCGACTCTCTCGTTGATTTTCCTAAATGACAAATCAGAGCCCAGGAGGGCATGGCATTTGGAACGTGTGCCTTGTGTCTGGTGGGTAGGACACCATCTTCACAAAAGGAGAGCAGCAAGAGTCCCAACTAGTGCAGGGTAGAAGGACACAGCAGTTGCTGGCTTTCCTTCCTGTGTCTCTTTTCTCCCTGAGGAGTAGCTGGGCATGCAGCCCAGCATGACATTGCGATTCCAGTGTCCACTGTTGAGGGATTGCTTCCCAACATTCCTCCAACTTGACTGATGGTTCTTGACTGTGAACTTTGCAGGTGCCATCGTGTTGCCGGGTTAAAAGATGGGACATGCCTGCTAGACTCTATGAGCAAAACTCAAAGGATTGATGTTTAATGATTGCTTTTCTTGTCCTTAACTCTGGAAAACCTTAAGCTTCCATAGTGTCCTCTGTGTGGTCCAATGGCAGGACCAGACACCGCAGACAGTTGTTTTTCTCACAGTTCTGGAGGCTAAAAGGTCAAGGTCAAGGCTCCAGCTGGTCCTGCGTCTGGAGAGGGTTCTACTTCCTGGTTCACTATGACCTGGCATGTTGTGTCTTCGGGTGTGGGAGGAATGAGGCAGTGCTCTTGATCTTTTATAGGGGCAATAATCTCATCCTGAGGACTCCACCCTCACAATACCCTTACGGCACTGAGGCCTCACCCACCGATGCTCTTGCACTGGGCATTAACTGGGGTTAAGATGTGAATGTATGGGTCAGGATAGGGAGCGTGCACTAGCACTCAGACTCAGACTGTAGTTTACAACAGATTGAAGTCCTGGCATACCTGTGATGAGTCTAGGATGCTGGTGTTCTCTCAGAGCCCTGACCTGTGTGGTTTAGGGATCAGCATGCCTTGGGTAATGGGAAATGAAGGAAGACAGACACACATACGGGAAAGCCGCGATGGACACAGGCCATGGGCTCTGATGGAGATGCCCTGCAGCAGCCAGGAAACTCAACGCTGACCTAGGAGGCAGGTTAGCTAATCTGGGTAGGGGGATCTCATTAGGGGAGCAGTCTGAGGCTGCAGTCCTCTTTGAGGAGGAAGCTATGGATTGATACTTCCGCATCCTTCCTGGCAAGATCAGAACTGTAACCAAAGGAAGACATCTCCATTCCCCTGAGCCATGGGTCTGAGGTGTTGGGGTCATTAACTTGGCTGTGCTCATGTCACCAATACACATCCCCTCAGGACTTGATCTGCTCCCCATGGATTTAAAATATGAAGTAACAGCAGCCATTTGGTTTGGTGAAGGCTAGTTCTCTGTGGTCTAAGGTGGAAGGGCTCCCTGGCCAGCCTCAACTTCACAGGGACTGCCCGCTTGGAGAACCTTTCTCGAATCCTGGATTCGTAAGCAGCCGTGACATCGGGCTGTTGTCTAGTCTTGTTCTGTTTCATTTGGAGTGTCAGACGGACTCTCGTTGTTTACCAGGTAGATCTGGAGATCTGGGAAAGCGGCAAAGATGCCACTTTCTAAAAGCCATCTGCAATGTGGGCATTGCTGTTGCCGGTTTACTTGCTTCCCCACCATCCTCTGGTAATATATCGTGATCTGTCAGCTCAGAACTAAGTCCAGGAAATCTGCAGGAAGGAAGGAACACCTCCAAAATGTTTACTTTTCCCGACAGGACTAGTCAGTGCTTTTCTGCCTCACCATTACTGTCTAGCTTCCCTCCCACTTTCCCCAGATGAGTGCACAGTTCCTTTCAGGCCCTGCAAGCTCTGCTCTAGAGGATGTGAAAAGGGAAGACAGTATTAAATAGCGTGCTATCAACATAACTGTGTTCCTGAGAGCACTATAAAATAAATTTTATTATCATTCTTTTCTTGTTCAGTTTTGTTTTGATTCCAAATCTGCTTTGTTTTTTTTTTAAAGTTAAAAAATGAAATCATGATGAAAACATGTAACATGGCCTGGACAGATGGCTCGGTGGTTAAGAGCATTTGCTGCTCTTCAGAGGACCAGAATTTGGATCCTAGTACTCATGTAAGGCGGCCCACCACCACCTGTAACTCAGCTCCAGGGGATCCAGTGCCCTCTTCTGGCCCCTGAGCACCCATACACACATGGTATGTACACATACAGAAACATACATGTATACATAAATAAAAATAAAACATGTGACATTAACCTTACAAGGCTTCTTCTCCACTGTCCATTGTACACTCCAGTGGTTACATAGATCCACATTCTGTGGCCTGTCTTCAGAATGTTCCTCCCACAGCATTGGCACCCTAGATGCCCCCCAAACAGATCCACAAATTCCTCCCTTCCACCTCAATCTCTGGTAAGTCACTTTACATCTTCCTTCACTGATTTGGATAAATACTTCATGTGAGCAGCATCGTATAGCATCTGTTGTGAGACTGGCTTCTTCCACTCAGCACACTGTCCTTCCTTCCTGCCTTGTTTCTCGTCCCAGCTCACTTAGGTGGCAGCTGCTCCCCAGGTCAACACCGCCTTTCTGTGCTACTGCTCTGAATTGCACTCACAGTCTGTGCCACATGAATCCTCTGCTGGCCCTGTGGGTAGGCGGCGGCTCTCAGTGGTGACATAGTGGGATGGGTGGCCGGATCACTCTGAGCAGTATTTATAGAGTGCAGGCTTAAGAAGGACTAAACCAGAACAATGTGTACCTACATTGAAAACAACACAAAATCCTGACCTCTAAATCTGCCGTTGGTTCTTGGGTGTATGATTTATGTTATCTAGTTTGTCGCTCCAAATATAGCACATATAATTAGCTTGGTGGTTTGTGTAGGAATTGCAGGGTTTCCAGTATGGGAAAAGTGAGGCGCCACTCAAAGAACGGGTTCAGGCTTGGGCCAAGAACCAACAGAGGCTGGCAAAGCAGCACACACTCCGTGTAGCTCAAGTGTTCACACCTTCAACACAAAACAGAGCAAGCTGCTGCAGGTGGGGAAGGTAATAAAACTCTCAAATCCAGGTGCTCACACCCTCCCTTGTTCTCCCAAAAGTTCCGTAGTGTCCCCTAAATGGCATCGCTAACTGGGAAGACATATTCAAAAAATCGGAGCCTGGGTGGCTGGGGCATTTCTCTTTCCCACCACCCCAGTGCTCTTGGACAGCAATCTCTGGGACAGTTTCATAACAGGAGATTGCACAGCGGGTCACCATGTCTGTTTCTGCGGAGCGCAAACATAGCTGAGATCACCCCGGTGAGGGAGCAAGCTCACACTGAGCTTTATCTTTTCTATAACACTCAGGAGGTGTACTGAGAGTCACACGAGCACCCTCCAGGGAAGTGTAGAATGGGGGACTATATTCTCAATTAGATTTTTCACTAGGGGAGATTGAAATTTTATTGTATTATCTTTATCTAGAAAATGTCTAATTTCATTGCTCTGAAATATCTTACAGTAGTATCAGTTTACCTAATTGCATTTTAAGGGGTTGTTTGTTGTTGTATTTACTTCAGTTGACTTCATCCAGGCTATTAATCTATCTGCAAGGATTGCAATGGTTTTCTATCTGAATTATCTTTATCCTGCACCTTCTAAGATATTTACTGGTGGAGAATATGATTATCCCAAATCTACAAGTCGGTGCCCTCTTTCATTTCCTTGTCTGTTGATTTCCAACAAGTATAATTAGATTTGGTTTAAAGGGCTAGTCTCACTTTATTACACTGTCAGGAAAAGCCATTCGGGTGTTTGAGTTGTCTCTCTCCCCTGGCAGAGAACTCTTCCAGTCACACTGAGGACAATAGTTATGCCTCCCCCTTCATGCCAGCTCTAATCTGACCTTCGAGATTGACCTGCGGTGTAGTTCCTGCTGTGGGCCTAATTCTGTGCAGCCTAGGACTGAGCTAATTAGTGCAGTGACTTTTTATTCACACTTGTTTTATTTTTTATTCTTTTGCTTTCTTTCTGCCCTAGCTACTTTTATGTTGCTCCACCCCTCCCGAAACTCTTTTGTCTTCCTCAAGCTTATAAATGCCTTATGTGCTCTGAACATCTTGTGGACATGGGTAGCTTCTGTCCTCTTCACTCCTGCTCCTCAGTGAAGTGTCTGGGCATGCTGCTGTCTGCTTGAGAGATCTTCCCCAGACCTGCGAAGGCTGGACCCAAGCCCTGAAGCAGCCCCATAGGAAGGCATCTGTCAGAGCTAGCCCTGGGAGCTGGACAACTCGAATTCAGTGGCTTTAATTCTAGGTGATCAGAAGTCAGAAGGGACCGTGCAGATCTTTGGCACTTAAGCTGAGTTGTCATCTCTGAAGCTGAGGAACACTCAGGCCTTTGACAGCCGGGAGGCTGCATTCCAGGCTTCACACGCTAGGCCAGCTGTCCACCAACGCAGCTGTCTTGGTGGAGTCTGCAGGACGAAAGAATGAGATGTCCTGGACCAACTCCTTTCTCTGCTGGGACGGGAAGTAGGGAGCGGCAGCTGCTGCACCCACACCCCCCAGGTAGCCTGAGAGGAACTGCAGGGTATTGAAGTGTGGGACAAGGCGGAGGCTTGCCAGGAAATAACTTGACTTAGGAAGCTGGGAGGAAAAGGAGTTTAGGAACATCTGTGCTATCAAAGTAAAATTGTTGCAGTGTATCATTAGGATGCAATGACTCTAAAAGCCAGATGCTGGGACAAAAAGTCAGGTTCTAGTGATCTCCTCTGCTCAGGTGCAGTTCCCTGGCCTTACATAGTTTTAAAATTGTGTGTGTGTGTGTGTGTGTGTGTGTGTGTGTGTGTGTGTAAGTGTAAATCAGGAGACATCTTACAGGATCACTTCTCTCTTTTCCACATTACCAGTCCTGGGGTTCAGGCTCAGGTCCTCTTCACTGGCTGAGCCATCTCACCAGCGCAGTGCTCTCAGTCTGAAAAGACCAGAGAGAGCAGAAGTACATACAAGCATCATGGGGGAGGGGGGTGCACCCTCTAAGTTCTGCCTAGGAAGTGTACAAATCATCCATATGCATTCAAAGGCACGGAATGAGATAACAATATGGCGGGGCGGGGGGGGGGGTCTTCTTGACTCCAGAAATATATAAACTATGTTTCTCATTTCCTAGAGGTGGGATAGTTAGTAGGTATTGAGTTTTTTTCTAAATCTTTCTTTCAAAGTCTGTAATATTAGGACCTGAGGGTTGCTGATCTATAAACTTGAGAAGCCACATTGAAGCAGAAGCCATTTCCAGTGGCAAACACTTCCAGCCATGGTGCTGGACCAAGGAACATGGGGAGTGCCCAGTGTTGGAGATTTAATTTGCCAAGGGCACAGCATCCTTCCTGTGTCCTTGTCTGATGCCATTGGGCGGGCCTCTCTGATTTCTGGGACTGCTTTCTCCATTCACTTAACTGAATTTAGGGCGAGTGGATTTGGAATCCCATTCACTTCTGGTCCTTGTCTTCAAGAACAAGACTTTCGCCCTCCCGGCCTAGCTCCATTTGTCTGAGCATCTGGGTCCCCTCTGCCTCCTACTGGGAAAGAAGGTTATGAGGTCTCTGATAGCAGCATTTGCTGGCCTCAATGAAGACTGGGTAGAATACACACACATTAAAGAGAGAGCAGATGGCTTCTACCTTGGGTCAGGGCTTTTTTTTTTCCTCCCCTGAAATTGTGACCTACTTTTCCTTCATTGGTCCACTGAACACACCTCTTCTCACCAACCCTAGGGCTTGATCTTCCTGGTCTTTTTGTCTGGACTCAGGCGTTCCTCTAACCTGTACCCCTCATCTTTGCTGACTTCTAGGATTGAGTCTGTGCTTCCAGTAGCTGGGTCTTCTTGCTCCTGGGAAGGTTTGTTGTACACACAGCTCTTTGCTGTGACCAGAGTCTCCTGGCCTTACAGAGCTGGTGCTTAGGCACGAAGAGAAAGAGCTGATGTCTGCTTTCCATGATCTCTGTCATTGTGTTTGGTTTGGGGCTTAAATTAGGAAATTTAGTTACCCTTATTAGGGTATTCTGTTGTATTCTTGGTACCCATGAATGTTGCAGTCATCAGTCAATCAATGATAGATGCAGCTTAGACCAAGCTGTAATTTACAACTGATGGAAACTCAACAGAAAACCAACCAAATCAAACCCATTCTTTATATATGGATATTTAAATAAGAAATATACTTTTGTTATGCATATCAGCTTGTGAGAAATGTACACAACAGCCTCATTTGGATCATAGTCAACTCAGAAATTATCTATGGGAATTAGACACAGCATCATTTAATGCTGTGTGGGATTTCAGTAGAATAAGAAGAAAAACTTGGTTAAATTTAGGAGGTTATCTGTATGCGAATGAGTTGCATTCCATTCCAGAAATTAATTTATAAGCCTGTTATTTGGAACAAGATTTTCCAAAGACTCGTGGTATCCATGGCTAATTGATTATCCAGTCTATCCACAAAGACCTGTTCTGGAATCTATAACGCACCAGAAGGCAGGATGATGCTAATCCTCTATTGCCTGATTCTGGCTCTAACCATCTTCAGAGTCCTATCCCAGGATGCCTAAGTGGTGACTGGAGAAAGTCCCATTCTTTCCTTGATTGCCTCCCCTCCCACAGGTAGAGATGGGAAGAAAAAGAGTCACCTGTAAGCTGTGTGCTTCTTACGGTTGGTAAGAAGAAAGTCTCTTCAGGATTGGCACTGCCTGTGGGTGAAAGGAAGTGATATTTGCCTAGCAATGTCTTCCTGCTGGGACCTCAGTGGTGCATTCCAGTCTATTCATGCTGATTCCCTCCCCAAACCACCCTGCAGTGAAGGCACTGACCAGCTATCTTGTTTCTTCTCTTGTCTCTGTGATGAAATCCTAACACCAAAGTGACTTCCGGGAGGAAGGGCTGTCAGAACCTGAAGTGGTTTGTTACCTTGCATCTACAGTGAGGAAACAAGGTTGAATGCATGCTGCTCTAATCCCTTTCTCTGTTCAGTTCGGGATCCCAGCCAGGAAATACACACACGCCAGGAAATCCCAGCCAGCACGCACAGTGGGTGGGTCTTCCGGCCTCAGGTAGTGTAGGAAAGACAACCCTCCACAGCCACGCTCAGAGCCTCCCAGAGCCTCCGAGTGAGTATAGATCCTTCAAATTGATGGTTAACGCAGACCATCATACCCAGCCTGTGTTAGGGATAAGGAAGTTGACTGTCCCTAGGTCCAGGAGAGCACACATTCCAACAATGCTGGTGTCACCCATATGCAATGCCAATCCTGATGAGGCCTCTGCTTGCTCTTGATATCCTACCCCACTCCTCTTTCTTTCTCTCTGTGACATGTGTATGTACGTATGCGTATGTGATGCCCACAGATGCCAGAAGAAGGCATCATACCATATCCCTGGAGCTGGAGCAGCCAAGTGGCTACTGGAAATGGAACCCAGGTCCTGTGTAAGAGCAACAAATGCTCTTGACCTCTAAATTCCATCTCTTTCTTCACCCTTAAAGATTAGTCCATTGGTAGGAGCTAATGCCTTGTGGCAGATGGTATTACAGCTCCCACTTTCTGACTTGTTCCCTTGTTCCCTCCATCCTCCGTTGAGCTGTACTTGCCTGCCCATCAATGGTAGGCAGGTGAGTTATAATGTTGTTTCTGAGAGCAGTTTTCCCTCTATCTCAAGGAGAGAGGGAGAAGTTGTTCCTGTATTTCTAGTGTTGAAATTCTAACGGCCAGTGTGATGATTTCTGGAGCTGAGGTTTTTAGGAGTCCTAAGTAGGAACTACTGTCCCTAGAAATGAGGTCCATGTGAGCTTCCTTGTCCCTTCCTTCATGTTAGGACACAGGGCGGAAAAAAGCACTGTCTATAACACAGAAAGCATCCCTACCAGGTGTGGGAGCTGCCACCCCACAGATGTTTATATTTCAGCTCTAGCCTAGTAAGAAATGCATTTCCATTTTTGATAAGGCTTCCGACGTGGTAATTCGTTACAGCGATTTGAAAAGACAGAGGCTGGCATGTTTCTTACTCTCTCCAGCGCAGGCTGGATGGGAGTGCAGAGGCAGTGATGAGCTGCCAAGGGAAAGGAGCAAGAAGCTCATGCCTCTTGGATGCCTGTCTTGCAGCTTCTTCAAGAACTCGTTACACTGGACTAGAGCCTTTAGTGTAAGCTCTTCAGTTATGCTGCTGTTGTCGACATAACAGGCATCTAAGAAATCAAACTAATGGCCACTTCTGAGGGACTGGCCTTCCTAAAGTCCCCGGAAACTTAGTCTATCTGCTTATGTGTCCATCAGGGCTGTATATATTATTGTACACAAATTAAATCTTGTGTTTTCAGAACTGTCACATCCAGCTTTTTTAAATGCAGCTGTTTATATTAAAGTGGCAGATGCCAGGAAGGCAGCATTACTTAACTTAGTGCTTGCATAATGACTTCCATGTTTGACTGAACAGGAGCAGCGAGCACAGCCCTCATCCACACCCCAGTCTTGAACAGCCTAGAAGCTGAGAATGTCTTTCAGATTTTTGAATGTTTGGAAGAAGCCAAAAGAAGACTATTTAATGGCACACTATTATGTAGAATTGAGGCTTAATACAGTTCTATTGGAACAGGATACTGGCCGCTCCTTGGCTTGTGGTCTGCAAGGGCGTTGCCACTGCAGCAGGGCCGGGGCAGAGCTTCAAGGCCTAGGCATTTCCCCCCTGGCTCTTTGCAGAAAACCTCTGCCAGCCTCATCAGGATGATCTTGCTTTTCAGTCACTTCTGATTAGATGATATTTGGGCTGCAGGGGCCTTCCAGTGACTCCCAGCCTGGAACACACTGGAATCACTCGAGAGAGTGATCTAAATGAGATTCAGGCCCACTGAGCTATTCCCATTGGCTGGCCTCTCTGCCTGTGAAGCCAGGCATCTGTCCGAGTCCAGGACTGCCAACCAGCCTGAGTCGACCTGTGAACTCTAATAGGCTGCTAGGACATCCAGTCATTGTGAAGCTGCCAGCTTTCTCTCATTCTTTTTATTCTTTTGAGGGAAAATGCCTTGGCCAAGAGGGTAAAGGTGGTTTGAGGCAAAACTCATGTTCCTTGGTCTCGGGACATGGCTTAGTGATTAAAGGCCCTGACACCAAGCTGGACAGCCTGAATTTGATCCCCGTAACCCACACAGTAGGAGAGAACCTATTCTTGAAAGTTGTCCTTTGACCTACATATGTGCACTGTGGTGCCCTGGCAGACACACATGTTACATAAAATTTCAATCAACGAAATAAAGAACTCGTCTTTCCTCTAACCCAGTGCTCTCAGAATTGAATGAGAATTCCATGGGAAATTGTGGGCCAACTGGGTCCTGGGCCTCCACTTGCAGTTTCTGACTTGGCAGGTCGCTAGTGGTACCTGAACCACTTTCTGACAGATCATAGGAGCCGTGGATACTGCCATTTTGCAGGCCACACCTTGAAAATGCATTTGCAGAGCATGGCAGGTTGTGGGCTTGGTACCCACACACCTCTTCTTTCTCAAATCCATGTTCTAAATAAAAGTGACTGGCATCGTCTTCCTACCAAAGAAAACAACGATGGTCACTGTCACAGGTCAAGCCCCTCTTCACCTGCTACTGCTACAAAGGAAGCATTCCCAGCACAGTGTTGGGTCGGAAACCACATGAGGTCTAGAGATCAGTCTTTAATGTTAATACCTGCCAGGGACTTAGTCCCTAGCCTCCCCCATTCCCCAGGGCTGGGTGGAGAGCCACTCCCAGTAATAGCAAAAGTGGGAGAAGTCTGTGGATTCCAGCCTAACACATTTCGGAGGAAGATTTACGCCTTCTTGAAGTAATTACAAAACAGGCCAGTTGTGCGCATAAACACCCACGAGCTGCTGCTTAAGCCTGGAACCTCGTGCTTATTGTTATGGAAGAACAGTTCAGTTGTCACGTGAGGCTAATCTGTAGTCCCCGGTTTTCAAGTGAGGCGCTAAGGCCTACGATGGAGACAGTTTCACTGTTTGGAAGCTGCACTCCTAGCACCCATGGTTAGCGGTCTGTCGGCTCTTTTGGCTTTGCGTTGTTGATTTTGAGACCACGACTTCCAGCTGGCCTCCAGGGCACCGTTAGTGAGTGGCAGCCTCTCTAGTGCGGGAACCCAGGTGCCACTCTGCCTGCGCTGATGCGCCCGTCCTGTCCTTCACACTAGTTGCTGTCGAAGAGCAGTAAAGGCAGCGAGAGTGGGTGAGCGAAGGGAAGCCCTGCAAGTGACATGTAGAGACGCTCAGAGGGCGCCCCAGCTCTAGAGTGGGGCTCATTCCATTCTATGATCCTATCCCAGTCCCAGCTCCCATCAGAACTCAGGACCTTGATGAACAAGACCGATGCCCACCCTCTCACACCACCCCTGCCTTAGGTCGAGAGTTTGCCACCAAAGGCTCCCTCCCCTCTTGATTTGCTTGAACGATGCACTGATACCGTTAAAACATTCTGAGAAATGGCTCCTTTGATAAATGTATTTATTTTAGGTTTCAACCACAGCATCCCCTCCCTCTTCTCATACCCCCCGACCCCAGTCCACCCTTCCTCTGTAATACTCAGAGGCCTACAGGCCTCCCATGTTTGGCCATGGGTCTTTCAGTCTGCCTCCATTAGTCACTGGGTGAAGGCTCTCCCATAACAGCCCAGTTAATCACCAATCCAATCACTGGAGGGCCAGTTCTGGCTGTGTATCCGCTGCTGCTGGGAGTCTTAGCTGGGACCATCCTTGTAGACTTGTGGACATTTCCCCCGGGTCAGGCTTCTACCCAACTTTCTCATCCCCTTCCCAGTCTTATCTTTTAGTACTGTTCCCCTCCACCTACCCCCATCCCAATTCCTCATGTCCACCTGCCCCAAGTCCAACCAGGAGGTCTCCTCTATTTCCCCTTCCCAGGGAGATACTTGTATGTCCTGTCCTCATACCCCCGCACTCCCCACCACCACCACCTTGGGCTCTCTTTGTTGCCTAGCCTCTCTGGGTCTGTAGATTGTAGGTTGGTTATCCTTTACTTTGCAATTAATATCCACTTATGAGTGAGTACATGCTATGTTTGTCTCTGGGTCTGGATTACCCCACTCAGGATGATGTTTTATTTCTAGTTCATCCATTTGCCTCAAATTTCCTGACATTGTTTTTATCAGCTGACTAATACTCCATTGTGTAAATGTACCACTTTTTCTTCATCCATTCTTCGGTTGAGGGGCATCTAGGTTGTTTCCAGGTTCTGGCTATTACCATTAAGAGGCTGTGAACATAGTTGAGCAAGTGTCCTTGTGGTACAATTGAGCATCCTTTGGGATATGCCTAAGTGGGTCTTGAAGTAGATTGATTCCCAATTTTTTGAGAAACTGCCACATCGATTTCCAAAGAAATGGCTCCTTTTGAAGAGGACTTTCTTTGGAATTTGGTTTTAAGATATCCTTCTTTATACATTTTTCATAAGGTTGTTTAAGACGAAATGTCTGTGGTTTATACCATGGTTGGTGTGTTAGAAGATTTTGATTGTACCAAGTGGGTTTCTGAGCTGAAATAGAGTCGCCCCAGAGGGCATTTTATACGAAGAGGTTTGAGCAGGCTTGTGCAATCTCACATAGAACTCCAGCCCTGCATTTTGAATTTCACTGTATAGGCTGTATTGGAGGTTCCAAATGCAGAAACGACATTTTAGGGGCCAAAGTCAGTCTTTAATGGAACTGATGTCTGGGTGTGCCAAGTGGTTCATGGAGTGATTTTGCAATAATTAATGTCATTTCTGAGTCTTCCAGAGAGGGTAACAGGGTAGCTCACCCTGGAGAATTGAGCAACTATTTCAGCCTCCTGGAATGATCCTCTGTTCTGAAATGCATCCATCTTTCTGCCTAGGCAGAGTTCATGGTCTTTTGCTTCAAGCATCTGCTTTTGCTCTTGTAAATAGAGCTAATGACAGATGTAAACTGGCTGAGCCCAGACAGTCACTCCTGTGACAATGGCTTGGAACATATGCTGTCCTGTTTCAGGAAGCCTTTGTAACAAAGAACTCAAAAGGGACCACGCCTCCGAGAAGTGCTGCCAGTTTGCCTTTGTAGAGGGTCAACCCTGTCCAATTTATCCAATTCCACCTCCAGCCGTGGTACCAGGGAGGCTGACCTTGCTGATGTTTCAATGCGAGCACCACCCCCACCAAATGTATTTGAACATCTCATTTAAATATTCATAAAATGTATTTATCATGAAAACTTGAACATAGCTCACTTTAAACATTTATTACACCAGAAGTACTCAACCGCTCCTTGGAAAATGATCCTGGCTTACACTTGCTGGAGGGAACACCAGAGAGCTTGGATGTCAGCGACTAAAACTCCAGGCATCCTTTTGGTCCCCCCGTCTGGGACATTTTTTGCAGGGCTGTAACCACCACGGAGAAAAGAAGCCCCATAGCCCAGGGAAAGGCATGCTCACGTTATACATTATCGGCTCATTGCTAGCTCCGATGGAGATCTTAAAATAGCTTGCAGATGTTACTTTTAGGAAAAAGAGCAAAAGTGGCTAAAGCCACATTTTAGCACCTAGGATCTGACTCATGAATAATGGCCGTAAGTTTGAGCTATGGTCTGAAATGGAAAGGGATAGCTTTTTCTTTTCTTTAATCTTTGCAGAAGAGAGAGCTGTGCGTGTGGACGTGTAGTATGTGTGCATGTCGGGTGCAGGTACATGTGCCCATGCGCACAGGGAGGCCAGAGGATGATAGTGTGCCCTGCTCTGTCACTCCCACGTTAGTCCCTGGACACTGGGTCCCTCGGCTGGTGGTGAGCAAGCCCCAGCGAGCCTCCTGTCTCCGTCTCATACAGCCCTGGGTCACAGACGTGTGCAACTCCGCCTGGCTTTTCACATCTTTTCTCGGGATTTGTGCCTTGGGCTTACGCAGCGAGAGCTCGTACCTGCTCAGCAGCTCCTTAGCTCTTCTTTCCTTTTTTTTTCTTGAGAGCTTTATTGAAATATGACTCACTTCCCATATAATTCACCCATTTAAAAACTTATTCCGTGGCTTTTAGTATATTTAAAGAGTTGTGTCCTTATCAGGAGATTTTTGAACATTTTTATTACGGGGGGAGGGGTGAGATCACACCTCCCGATGCCATCCCTGCATCTCAACCCTCCCTCCACTCTCCATCCCAGGAAGTCTCTTTCTATTGCTCTGCAGCCTCTGGAGATTTCAGATACACGTACTCACACAGTATACAACCCTCCACGTCTGCCTTCTTTCACTTGGCTTAATATTTTCCAGGCTCACCCGTGTTGGAGTGTATACCAGTAACTTCACTCCTTTTATGGTTGAATAATAATATCTCATTGTATAGAAATGTCACATATCAAGCAGTCTTTTAAACATCAGAAGACATTAAAAAAGAAAAAAGACAAGGAAAAAAAAAGAGGTGAGGAGAATGGCTGTCCATAAGCGTCCAGTTCCTGTAGTGTTCATTGGAGGTCACATTTTAATATTTTAAAGGCTAGTTTGACATGATCACTGTTGTAGTTAAAGGAATAGGAAGAGAAGTCTTACATGGTTTAAAAATAAGTTTAGATTTCTCTTGGAAACCTTGTGTAGTCTTTTCTTGTGTTACGCTTGTTTTTTGTTTTGTTTTTGAGCCAGCCTCACTGTGCGGACCTGGCTGTCCTAGAACTCTGTCTTTCACTAGGCTGGCCTTGAACTTGCAACCGTCCTCTTGTCTCTGCCTCCCGAGTGCAATATATAATTGTCTCATATCTGAAAGTAGCATTTCTCCTTCTTCTAAAATGGCTGATAGGAGCAGTAAGACCTGGAAAGTGGGTTCTGTGGAAGAAGCCTGGCAATTATGGGGAGCTAGTAGGATTGTTGAAGGCTTGCTGTAAATGCTGCCCTCACTCAGGGTGAGGAGTGGATTCTTTCCTGCTGGGAAGCGGGGCGTTACCCTGGAGAAGAGGGGCGTGCACCCAAGAAAGACCGATGCTCGGGATCTCAAGTGCAGTGTACAGAGTGTGTGGGCAGCAAATGGTGTGACAGCCTCTGAGGGTGAACTGCTGGCTTCCTTCCTGTCCTGGCAAATGCTGAAGCCGTAGACAGGACAGCAAGGCTTGTCAGGGACCCTTCTTCTGCCTCTTCTGGCCAATCAGGAGGGGTTGCCACTTGTAGTTCTTCTGCAGGAGAGAATGGCCTTCTCTTGGACCTGCAGAGTGTATTGATTATTTTTCTGTTGCTAAAATAGAGCCCCGGGACCAAGGCAGCTTACAGAAGGGAGTTTATTTGGACTGACAGGCAGGGAAGGGTGGCAGCAAGTGGCAAACATGTGACTGGAGCAGGAAGTTAAGAGCTCACATCCTTATTGGCAAGCATTAAGCAGAAAGAGGGAAACAGGCAGTGGAGTGAGCTTATGTTGGAGGAGGTCGCTTGTTGGTTCCCAGCCGCTTAGCCCCAAAATAATCACACAGAAACTATTAATTAAAACACTGCTTGGCCCATTAGCTCTAGCTTCTTATTGGCTAACTCTTACATATTAATTTAACCCATTTCTATTAATCTGTGTATTGTCATGTGGCTGTGGCTTACAGGCTAAAGTTCAGGCGTCTGTCCCTGGTGAGGCTTAAATGACTTTTCTCTGACTCCGCCTCCTTTCTCCCCACATTCAGTTTAGTTTCCCTCCTCCCCCACCTACATCTGTTTACCCTATCAGGTGCTCAAGCCAGTTTCTTTATTAACCAATGGTATTCACAGCATATAGAGGGGCATCCCACATCAAGCCTGTATGCACTTCCACCAGCAACACCTACAACCTTGCATCCTCCCTGCAACAGCTCCACATCACACCATAAACTGAGGACCAGCCGTTCAAATCCCAGTGCCTGCAGGGCATGTCCTCATCCAAACTGCAGCACAGAGATACAAAGTGGCCTCTGCTTGTTCCTTTCCATTCATTTGCTAATGCAGCGTGTAGTAATTCTTTAAGCCTAGGGTCCAGGATCTGGGTAAAGCACAAACTGGAGAACAAGGATTTGGACCCCAGCGCTTTGAGTGTTAAGTGGGCATGGCAGCCCACCTGCAGTGACAGCTTAGGAAGGCAGGGGAGAGGCTGGGGGGGAATAGCTGTATGGGAAACATCTGGATACCACTATGTTCTGACACCCTGTCAAAGGGTTGCTGGGCAACTATACTGAGATGCTCTGTGTGAAAGGGATAGGGGTCTCTACAGCCCGATTCTCTGGTGGGAGCCCATTTTGAGCCTTGCAGCCATCATGTGATCGGCAGTCATGTGATCTGCCTTTGGAATTTTAGAATGTCTTTGTTAGCATCTGTCGGTTTCTTTTTTTCTTACTGCATCAACAGGGAGCAATTTCAGATCTGAAGACCTGACTTCATAGTCTCCACTGAGCTAGGTAGATGGGGCGATGTTCCCAAGGCCATGTCTCTGGATTTGAGTGTAACTTTTTCCTAAGAAATATAAAACAGCCGGACGGTGGTGGCGCACGCCTTTAATCCCAGCACTCGGGAGGCAGAGGCAGGCGGATCTCTGTGAGTTCGAGACCAGCCTGGTCTACAAGAGCTAGTTCCAGGACAGGCTCCAAAGCTACAGAGAAACCCTGTCTCGGGAAAAAAAAAAAAAAAAAAAAAAAAAAAGAAAGAAATATAAAACAAAGCTCAGCAATACCAACAACAAAATCACCAGAATCCAGTGACTACCTTTCCATTCTCTCCTGAGAGACCAGTTCCTAAGTGTGAAAAGGTCCTCCCACCAAAATAGAGATCTCTGGGTCTGAAGTGATGGCTCAGTAGTTAAGAGCCCTGGCTGCTCTTCCAGAGGTCCTGAGTTCAAGTCCCAGCAACCACATGGTGGCTCACAACCATCTGTAATGAGATCTGGTGCCCTCTTCTGGCCTGGAGGTATACATGCAGACAGAACACTACTTACATAATAAATAAATAAATCTTCAAAACTAGACAGACAGACAGACAGACAGACAGATAGATGGATGGATAGAAGTCTCGTGCTAGCTACAGTTTTACTAAAGGCAATTTAACTGGGAGCTAAAACCCTGCCCTCCTCTTCCCCATTCACTTTTTCAGGTGGTCGCCTTAAGCCTGGGAATTTGGGACATGGACTGAATTTACCTCTGCTTGGCCGTCCCCTGTTTCTCCCTGCCAGTGTCTGTTTCAGGTCTCACATCTGTAACCAACAATGTATTTGACTCTTTTTTTTGGGGGGGGGGGGGGGGATTCTTTTTTAAACACTATGTGAGCAGCTAGAGGTTAACAGGTTGGCTTTCCTGTGTGAAGCCAACATAAATAAGAAATAGCTTTGTGGGTATATGGTCGTCGTTGTTGAAGGCGTTTTCCCCACTGGTGCTGGCTAGGCAGGATGGACTCCTCTAGCTCTGGGGATGCTAATGTAGGCCAATTAACTTCTTGTTTGTCTAAAAGCATTCCTTTTTGTCTCATAGCAATTCTGTAGCCGAAGTGGCCGCTAGGATCAGGCATGCTGAGTAAACAGTTGAAATGTCAGCCTCCTCAGTTACTCTGGGTAAAGAAAATCTAAGCCATCTGGACTTTCTGGGTCTTTATTATGCTGGTTCTAAAGACTGCAAAAGAGCCTTTGTTTTTTGGGTCAAAGCAGATGTGCTTAGCCTGCCATCTTAATTTCTTTTGTATGGCTTGGCATATATTTCAGCTGCTTCGAAATGTTGAAAAGGTTTCAAACCAAATTGGGGGAGAACAAAATGAATTGTTTTTTTTTTTTCATGACTGAGTTTAACAGTTCAAATATTTTGTGAACAAGTATCTTCTGAAATAAGTACATTTATTTAATACCATTTGGATGTCTCTCCAAATTTGTCGTTAATCGGTCTTTTGGCCAGATGTTTAACGTATGTCGGAATTGTGCTACTAGACTTTGGTTTAGCATGTGTAAGAGAAGAATGCCAACTGGTAAAGAATTTTGATATTAATGTTTATATGGAGGGAAGTCTGAGAGCACATGTTGTCTCTTCCAAGCACAGACCCCTGCAATTTCTAGGTGTGTGCTCCTAACTCTGCCTTACTTTGCTGTGCTTCTATAGGCCGGGTATTTCGAGACTGCACAGATAAGAGCTTTATCACTAATAATGTTCAGTTCAAACTGGCTTTTGTGTGAACCTGTGTCTCTACAGCTGTGCCGTCTTTGGCATTCATTTTGTCACCTGTGGAAAAGCCCTTACATAGCTGAAGGGAGGGACTAAACATCCACTGCCCAGTGACAGGTTAGTGTGCAAAACCACTAAATCCCATAACGTGCGGGTAATGGACAGAAACTTTAATTTTTTTCAGCTACTAAAATGGAAGGCCAAATGCTTTCAAATGATTCAAACACAGGTTTAGTTGGTGTTTCTTTGTGTAGTGTTATTTCTGCCTTCCTGGGTGATATTCTTAAATTACTATGATGTATTTGTCAGAACTAAAGAGCCATCCATGGTCCATACCCTTAGGACTTAGTTAGCAATGATGGCAACTGGGACCTTCAATGTCTAGGGTGGTGCCAATGTGAACACAGACCTCATTGACTGCTAAGAATCAATTCCCAGGATTTAGGCTGGGTGTGATGGCGTATGCATGGAACTCAAGAGGCTAAGACCGAAGGATCGTAGTGAGTTCAAGGCCAATTTGGACTAACATCTAGAAAAACTATGTCTAAAAGAAAAAAAAAAAACCCTAAGAAGTAAAACAACGACCAACCCCCAGAGGCTTCAGCAACAGCATCTGCAGACATGAGTGTTACATAGAAAAGACAAGCCCTGGGTGCTGTTGGGAGAATCAGGGTCAGGGTGGGTGAAATTAAAGGTTATGTGTGTTAGTGTTGTTTTAAGAAATTAAGAAATGAGAGGCAGGAGGATCTCTGTGAGTTCGAGGTTAGCCTGGTCAACAAATCAAGTTCCAGGATAGCTAGGGCTACACAGAGAAACCCTGTCTTGAAAAAAAAAAAAAAAACAACAACAAAAACAAAAAAAAGCAAACAGACAAAAACAAACAAAAACCTACATTTACTCTTAGTGTCTAGAGTAAAGTTCAGGTCTTTTGTAGGCATGCTTCTTGGATAATAAAAGAAAACCCACTTTCTTATGATTGTGAATTAATACTCATTAATATTGCTCTCTTTGGGAAATCCTGGATTACCTTATGTGCTGTCTTCCTTCTTTAGGGTGCCTGCTTACATTTAAATTCCTGTCACCAATGATAGCCAAATGGCACCAACATGTTGTCTAGGGGTATGTATGTATATTTGACTGTTGTTAAGGGACTTGGAATCATCTGTTTTTGAGTCTGAAATGTGAGGGCTAACCTTTCCAGACTGACTAGAGAAATAAGGAAGGAGTGTGTGAGTGTGAAGGCCGTGCCTGGGGTGAGGACTCAGCCCTGTCCGTCACCCATAGGCAAACCTGACTGCAGTAACCATGATGTGGCTTCTCCATACCAGTCACGCTGATGACGCAGCTGTTTGTGGCTTCTCGGAGCTACTTTTAAGGACAGAGAGCCAAGGTAATACGAGCATTGGAAGCTAATCCGAGGAAGGTGGTGCTTTTTCTTGATGACAAGATCTGAGAGAATTTTCTTTTTATTTATTTGTTTGTTTGTTTGTTTGTTTGTTTGTTTATGGCAATAGACTCTGTGGAGCCAGGTGTGGGTCTTTATGCTAGGGTATGGGAGAAAAGAAATGAAAGGGACTTGGCATCTCCGTTCTAGAACATTTTGTCTCACACCCAGCAATGATTGTCACCCTTGAATGACTTCAGGGCAGTTTTTAATGTTGCAGAAAAGCTTGGCGTGAAGGGAATTTCATCCGAATCCTGTTCGGTCTTACAGTACTTGCCAGTCAGCGTTTGATGGTCTTTAGCACCTGGATGCTGTCGCCCAGAGGTCCCAGCATTTTGGATTCCTCCCTCCAGAAACTGTAGGAGAAAAACATAGGCCAGTCCCCTCTTTTATTTTGTCACACCAGGGCATTTAGTAACCACTGCTGTCATCTTACTTACCAAAGATAACTCAGCACACCTCACCAGCAATGACATAGTCTCGGGGGAAAGGGCAATCTTCAGGTGGAAGTAATTAAGTTGTACGAATTCACTATCATTTTACAGCTGACCGCTAAATCTGTCGCAGTTCAGGACATGAGGATTCTATAGATAATTCACCCGTAGGTGTCTGTTCCCTGTCTGAACAAAGTATCTCAGGGAAACATCTACCTGTGTGGCTGCTACTTTAAATATTCTCACTCCTTTGCCTAAAGAGAAGGCTTTGATCATGTTAGTGCATACATTTTTATATATGCACATATATGTATGTGTGTATTTGGTGTATGCATATGTGTGTGTTGTGTGTGTGCATGTGTGTAGGCATATGGGGGCAATTGTCTGGGGGCATGCAGGTGTGGGTGAGTATGGGGGTAGGGATCCATGGTTGGAGGTCTTCTTTACCTCTTCATCTTACTTTCTGAGACAGTCTCTCACCAAGCCTGGAGTTCACTGATTGGCTATACTGGCTGGCCAGTGACTCCAGGGAGTTTGCCAGAATTCCCCACTCCAGCTCTGCTGCCTTTAGCAGCTTTTCCATGGGTGCTGTGGGTCCAGTCACGACCTCATGCTTCCGTGGCCAGCATCTTCCTGACGGAGCTCTCTCGAACACATTGTCATTTCTTGTCGAATCGTCAATTGCTGTTTTTACTGAGTCAGTCAACATTTGAGAAAACACATAGATAAAATTTCTTTATTTGGATGACATCTAACTGGGTAGTTTTTTGTCTTAGAGGCAATGTCAGGAGTGGTGAAGAGAAATCCTTTTATTTCTTAAGTGTTCTGTGAAAATTTTAAAGTCTGGACTACTTGATTCAAGAACTAACTGTTGCCCGGGGCTGGAGCGATGGATGACTGCTTTTAACAGGACCTGGATGTGATTTCCAGTACCCTGTGGCCACTGCCTAACTCCAGTCCAGGGAGGATCCGATGCTCTTATCTGACCTCTGGTGTGTACGATGCTCACACGGTGCACAGGCATACACACAGGCAAACTACCCGTGTACAAAAAATAAAAATAAATAAATCTCAAAATCAAATCCCTATTGCTTGAGAGACTCCAGAGGTGGCTCAGTGGTTAAGTTTGTAGAGCTGTTGAAGAGGACCCAAGTTTGTTTCCCGACACCTATGTCGGATGACTCCCAACCACCTGTAACTCAACTTACAACAAACACACGTGCATACATAATGAAAATAAGATCTTAAAACTATTGCTTCAGGTTACTTGGGTCCAGGCAACACTTATTCTTTTTTATTAGATTCTTCAAATGCTTGGCTTTTTTGCTTTTTAATTTCTTCGTTAGTGTGTCTCGTGTATACAAAATAACAATGAGTTATTTGGTTCCTTGCACGCTATAACTTCTACTCTTAAAACTGCGAAACTTTCGCAATTTCAGTTCAGTGGTTATATAACCTTAAAGGCAAAAAAATAATCCACAAGGTGAAACTCGAATGAGTGCTTGCATACAAACGAGACACTAGTTTTATAGTCTAGGATATTACAAGGACACCCCCTGCTTTTCAAAACAGCAGCCAGATGTTAAGTTCTGGAAGATGAATTTAAGTCATCGAGAGTTAAGACGCGTAAGTTTTCTTACTCCATTTAAAAGGTATTCTCGTCTTTGAACCACAATTGCTTTTATAGCCACACATTTTCCTTTGTGTTTATGACCGTAAGGAACGAAGGCGGCTAGGTCAATACATTCTTGGCCATGGAAAATGAATAAATTTTACACCATAGTTTCATCTTTACTCAGGATATTGATCTCTAGCTTGCTTACTTTACTAAAGTTCCCAGATAATGAACATCTGTGTTAGTGTCTGGCATAGACCCAACAGTCAAATACACATTTTACTTTGGTTTCTGTGAAACAGTCCTAACCCAGCATGGAGAGATGGCTCAGCAGTAAAGAGCACTTGCTGTTCTTGCAGAAGACCCAAGTTCAATTTGTAGCACCCACATCAGGCAGCTCCCAACTGCCTGTAACTTCAGCTCCAGGTGATCTAACACCCTCTTCTGGCCTCCATGGGTACTTGGACACATGTGGGGCACAGACATACATGTTGATACTCACATATGTATCAAATAAATACAGTCTTAAAAACAAAACAAAACTCAAAGTCAATTGATCATATATATCTGCACTGGACAAAGACCTAATTCAAAGAAAGAAAAGAAGTGGGTAACATTTTCGGAATGTCAAGTGTAGGTTGTAGACCCTGTAATCACAGTACTGGGGAGACGGAGGTGGGGGAATTGAAGGTTGAGTACTAGATTGTAACTACACGATGCTCAAAAGGGAAAATGGGGTGAGGGTGGATGGTTAGGTGGGTAGAGCACTTGCTATACAAACAGGACAGCCCACGTTCAGATCCCTGACACAAAGGGGAACAGTTACTATGGCTGCCTATGGTAGGGCCCCTGTGACCCTGCTGCTGTGGTATGCAGAGACAGGAGGCTACCTGGGTTTGCTGCTTGACTAGGTGAAAAATGGTGAGCTCCTGGTTCAGAAAAAGGGAAAATGCCTGAAAGACAGTGATTTTCTCTTTATGATTAGAGAGAGTCACTCTGGAGATCTTTGGAGAGCAGCAGATAGGAGAGTGGAGGATTCTCCAGGTTTATTTGGAGGACAGTGGGAGGAAAGTGAGCCGGCTGTAGTTAGCCAGCAGCTGATTTGCTGAATGGGGAGTCCCCACCCATGCCCACTTCCCCGATTTGTGCCGTGTCTTCGCATTTGTTAGGCTAAATTAAAATGAAGTAACACGGGTTAAGTGTTTGAAGCTCTTATGTAATTGTATAATTAGTATTTGTTGATGTCCTCACTCAACCTTCCCAGGTTAACTCGTACGAAGCAATTTGATTCCATTAATAAGCTCTAGAGGACCCAGAAGCTTCTTGGTTAAGCATTAACTTTCCATTTCCCATGACTGCTTCGCCTCGTGACTTGGTACTTGATATGCTCTGCAAATCCTTAATGCAGTTATAAAATCCTGTTTGATTTTAACTAGACTTTTAGTAATAGGTAGGCCAGAGAGATCGTCTCAGCATCAGTTAGTAATTTAGACCGAGAAAGCCAGGGGGTGGTGGGGAGGCTGCGGAGACGGCTGAGTGGTGGAGGGTGCCAGGTCCCAGCACTTACCCCAGCTGGCTCACAGCCTCCTGGATTCCACTCCAGGGATCCAACACTCTCTCCTGGACTCTTTGGGAGCATGTACACAGGCGACATGTAAATACACACAATAAATAAATAGATGGCCAGGACCTTATGGACCCCAGCAGATAAAGATCAGTTTTAAAAAATGGGAAAACAGCCAGATGCAATCCAGTGGCTCTCAGGTTGGCGTGCCCCCATTGAGAGCTGCTTGTCCTTATTTCTGCCTGCCACCTTAAGTGACTTAAACTGGCAGGACCCTCACATATTTTATTCAGAAAGTTGATGTAAGAATAGCACCTTCTCAGAGGGCTGATAGCCAGAGGGAGCACGGGTACTTGGCAAGTTATACTGATCACAGTAGCCCTAGTTATGTGTCTCTGTGCGTGTCTAGATAATTTATGTGCACGTAGACATCCAACTGAGTCATGGTTTGGAAGTGAAGGGAGGTGAGGTGCAGGCTTCTAGAAGGAACCTGAAGGTCAGTGCCAAATTGTTAGCTGGGCGTGGCCCCATCCGGTCAGTTAGGGAGTGTGTTGGTGTCTGTGTGACCTGGTATATAAACAGGGCAAGCAGAATCTGAATGCAAAGCAGGGTTCCCAGGGGTACACCCCTTTGACAGTGTTTTGATTGTAGCGGTGGCCTGACGGTCTCATCTTGGTGGCAGCCAATGATGTGAAGTCCTCAGGCCTATGTGTTGTGAGCTTGCGAGCGCTTGCAGGCAGGCAGCTTTGCGAACCAGGAAGCGGCAGTACTCCTGCCCAGCTTGCAGGTCCAGGAGGGACAGGTCTGGCAGTGCCCTGTCACTTGCCAGGCATTCCCCCTAGTGACAGGGCTGCAACTGGAGCCAAGAACAAGGAGCGACGGACGGACTCCGTGCAGAGTCTTTCTGTCTTCCAGGAGTCCGGAGCTTTGCCTCGTGGTGGTGGACACTTTGAGTCATCCGTGTCTGTCCCCGTTCCTGCATCTGATGCATCTGCTTTACTGCTTCTCATGTATTTGCCTCCTCAGCTCTGTGCACAGTCCTGGGTACAGGGTACAGAGTCAACACACTGAACAAAAGAGCTTTTAGCAAAGTTGGGCCAGGAGATGACCTAACCCCTGTCACAAGACTCAGAAATTACAGTTATTTCAACTCGGATAAGCCCAGGGGCATGCCGTCTAATATGTGCTATTATGTACAAAGGGTTTTCTATGAAACGACTTGTCCTAAGGCTTTACTGTGTGCTGTGAAGCCAAGAACACCCTGGCCACCTGCTCTTCTGCTTCTCGTGCAACGCCATGCCCACTCCTTCTCCTTCCTCCCACCAAAATTAGTCTCATATGAGCCTTTATGATTGAGTTCTTTTTGTCTAATAACCACATACTGTCTGAATCGATCAGCAGAAAAGATCGTGGCTGTCCCCTAGTGAGGGGAACTTAAGCTAGTGTATGTTTAAAAAAAAAAAAAAAGCTTCCAAGTCTCTAGCTCTCTCGAGTCAGGGCTAATGAGGCCAGGACAAAGACCGTAGACTTTATATTAGACACACTGACAAAGCTAATTAATGAGAAACTGCATGAGAAAAGTTGGCGTAGAAATCAGCTTCCATTGTTAAGAGTTCAAATGGAACTGAGTTTTGCCTAAGGAGCCCGACTTAGTCATTGGTGTCCTGCCCATAAAGCTGGTTTCATTTGATGGTCTGTGGAGCCTGTGAGACGGCCTGCCTTTTCCATCTGGGAGAAACGGCAAAAGTTAAACATTTGCAAATGAAAGTTTATCTCTAGCTTGGCTATTTGATGCATGGCCGTGCATAATTTACAGGGTATTACATTTGTGCCTACAGATTTTGGTGTTCTTAAGTAAAAGATGCTTAGGATTTTGAAAGTCTAGAGAACCTTCCATGGAATTTTAGCCTACTTAACAGAATTGTCACTTGGCTAGTAACGTGTTCTGACCTTTGTACAGAAATGCTGTATCCATTTTAATGGGTTTAGCTCAACTCACATAAGAATTTTGTACAATATCTCAGCTCTTCCATATAGTAAATAGGATTTTAACA
This sequence comes from Arvicola amphibius, assembly GCF_903992535.2. Lineage (NCBI taxonomy): Eukaryota > Metazoa > Chordata > Mammalia > Rodentia > Cricetidae > Arvicola > Arvicola amphibius. The sequence goes on along the minus strand of NC_052049.1, from coordinate 12,056,116 downwards.
GCTTCAGCATTGAACTCACCTGTAAGCTCAGTATGGATGGTAGTTGACTGTTCTCTTTTTCTGAAGTAGTCTTTGGGATTATATCAGTGGCATCTGAATATTTCGATCCTTACTTTTGAGTTGCTCTCTCATATATTGACTTGACACTTGGTGAAGACTATTGTTTTAAAATCTGGTTTTACAGCGTGCCTCTTATTGTCGTCTACTTGTGATTTCAGCATCCGTGTTGAAGACACGTGTGTCTTCATGTGTCATAGTGTGCCAGTGGCAGCCACGCTTCTGGCCATGAGTACTAAAATAATGATTCTTTTCAAGAGGCCTACCTCGCAAAGAAGGGACCCCGTGTTGCCTCTGTTGTAACACAGGGCAGAATAGTCAACACTTGGAGAGATGGGCTCTCATGTGCTGGTCTTTCTTGTTTCCACTGATGAGTAGCAAACCTGCCAGGAGATTGTCGAAGTGGCATTTAACCCTCTCCATTCTCATTTGTACAAGTCTGCTCGTCTTTTGCTTGGCCCCACTTCTGTCTCTGTTGTTCTAACTGCCTATCCTTTCTCCAGCCCCCCTTTAATTAAGTTTTCCTTTGATATAAAGCCGATTTCACAGAATTTGCTCTTAGAATTTATAGTCAGGTGGGTTTTTAATCTCCAAAGTTATGTAGTCATCAGCACAAGCAATTTTATAAAATTTGTAGGACTTTTAAAAAATTAGGTCTCGGGGCTGGAGAGATGGCTCAGAGGTTAAGAGCACTGAATGGTCTTCCAGAGGTCCTGAGTTCAGTTCCCAGCAACCACATGATGGTTGACAACCATCTGTAATGAGATCTGGTACCCTCTTCTGCCTTGCAGGCATACATGGAGGCCAAATGTTGTATACATAATAAATCTTTTTTTTTTAAAAAGGTCTCTGTGTGTGGATGCACACACATGCATGCAGTGCCCAAGCAGCTAGAAGACATCCAAGCCCCTGAAGCTGGAGTTACAGTTGGTGAGAGCTGCCCAACAGGGATGCTGATAACTGAATTTGGGTCCTCTGCAAGAATAATGTGTGCTCTTAACCTCTGAGCCATCTTCATAACCCCAAGTGTTAGGACATTTTCACTATGTGGAGTAGTCAGTCCCAGTCCTGCCTCTGGAGCCTGGCAGTCACGCCTCTTCTTTCTTTCTCTGGATTCACTTGAGACAGTTCAGACACGTGGAATCTTACAATACATGGCAGTTTCTCTGTTTCTTCCTCCGGTTTCTTAGTGTTTTCAGGGCTCATTATTCTATAGTATAAAGGACAGGCGTCAGTCTGTCCTTCTTCACAGCTGAGTGACATGCCATTGTGTCACACTTAGGTTTTTCCTGCCTTTTTGCAAACAGTTTGGAATGACTGTTTCCTTTATATGAATGTCTGTTCAGGGTGTCTGTTCTTCGAAGTGAAATTGCCAGGTCATGGCAACTCCTCCTGATCCTTTAAGAACTGCCAAACTGCCTTCCAAAGCATCTGTACCATTGCATGTTCCCACAAACCATGTATCAACCCACACGGTTTTCAAAGACATATACACAACTGTCAAAAGATTAGGAAAACAGAGAATTTCATTTCATTTGCTTTGGCTTCTGAGGTAAAGTCTTGTCATAGCGCAGGTTTGGCTCAGCTTCCCAGCCGTCCTATGGTGCTAATACCCCAGTGCTGGTATTGTAGGCTGTACCACTAAGTGTGGCTGAGAACTTATTTCTAATCCCGGGGAAACAGGCTGCTCTGAGTGTGACACAGTGTCTCCTCTTCCTTCCAGAGCATGGTGGTGGTGGCCATGTCGTCTGGTACGGTTTTGTTGTTGCATTCTTTCCTCGTCTCCACCTGGACACATTTTCGTGTGTGTGTGTGTGTGTGTGTGTGTGTGTGTGTGTGTGTGTGTGTGGCCTCTGAGGCACTGATGTTGGTCTTGTCTTTGCCTCTGTGGTGAGATGAAGGTAGAGCAGCGCAGGGCAAGGCTGAGGAGCAGGCAAGGCTGCCCAGACAGGTGTTACAAGGGAAGCAGGAGAACAGGTGTATGCTAGCCCGCTGTGTTTGCAACAGAGAGGGGGGAGGAGGAGGGGCTCTCTCTGGGGCTGTGGACCAATGAGCGCACACTCCTTTTCTTCTATACTATATTTGACCCTTTCATCACAAAACCCAAATGTGAAGATGTGCGGCTGGAAAGGTACCATCCGGAAGGAAGGAAGGAAGGAAGGAAGGAAGGAAGGAAGGAAGGAAGGAAGGAAGGAAGGCAGGCAGGCAGGCCAGTGGGGACGGAGGCTGTGTATGTAAAGAAGGATGATGTCGACAAGCACAGCCATGTTCATCCCTTCTAACCTCGGCCCTGTGGAAGGCTACTTAGGTTTCCTCTAGGTTCTTTCACCAGACACTCCAGCTTTTAGTCTCTCACCCCTATTCCCAGTACAGAATGCACAGGGGTTTTCTGTCTTTGTTTCTGTAGACAGGTACAGACATTGCCTGCTTCTGCCTCCTGACTGCTAGGATTATAGGTGTGCGCCACTGCACAAGGCTTTTCAAACAGCAGTTTCCTGCCCAGGGGAAGAGTCTTTTTGAGACAGGTCTATGTAGCTCTGGCTGTCCTGAAACTCACTCTGTAGACCAGGCTGGCCTCAAACTCACAGAGATCTACCTGCCTCTGCCTCTGAGTGCTGGGAGTACACTCTTGAACAGTCTTTTCGACCCTCTTATTTTGGTCATGCTACAGATGCCAAGAAAGCTGTCTCAGCTCATGGTGTTCACTTATCTTTCTGTTGTTTTCGTTTGCTGAGACACAGTTTCTCTATGTATCCTTGGATGCCCTGGAACTCTCAGGGTAGACCAAGCTGGTCTCGAACTCGGAAATCTACCTGCCTCTTCCACTCAAGTGCTGGGATTAAGGCGTGTGCAATCATGCCTGGCTTAACTTTTCTTGTGTTATTAAAAATGCTTCTATTTTAAGAGGACTTTAATGGCCTTTGGCCCCCTGCTCCCTAACCACTCCCTACTGCCCTTCTTCTTCTTTCTGTGGGTCCACGTAGTGTTTTCTTGGTCTTTCTATAGGTGCCCTGGACAGTGTGGCAGGGCCAGTTCACGGGGACATTGTGGAAAAGGAATCATCTCAGATTCCATGTTCTTCTGCTTTGTTCTGGCCTTGCGAGCTTTAAGTTCTTGTGCCATGAGTTTGAGCCAAGTGAACCTGTGGCCCCTCTCTGTACATACTTGAACAAGCAAAACAGCCAAAAATGACTTGTGGGTTTTGTCTAGAATCTGGAATCAATCTGACTCTGTTTTCCCTCTAGATTCTTACAGACCTCTCGAGTTGTCTCTGCCTTGCACTTAGAAACATGCTCATTTGACAAGGGAGCTTAAGAAAAAGCAGAGTCTGTAGGCAGAGACTGTTCTGTTGTTTCCTGGACACCCAGACCCAAATAATCACACAGAAACTGTATTAATTACAGCACTGTTTGGCCTATTTGCTCAGGCTTCTTATTAACTAACTCTTACATCTTAAATTAACCCATTACTATTCATCTGTGTATCAGCATGAGACTGTGGCTTACCTGATAGGTTCTGTTCTGGTGTCTGTCTCCTTCGGCAGTTACGTGGCGTCTCTCTGACTCCACCTACTCTCTATCTTTTCCAGCCTGGCTATATTCTGCCCTGCTATAGGCCAGAGCAGCTTTCTTATTAACCAATGATAATAAAACATATTCATAGTATACAGAGGGGAATTCTACTTCAATAGTATTTAAAGTAGAATTCAGAAAAGTGATTTTGACTGGTTTTAAACTCCAGACTCAGGGCGGAGAGATGGCTCAGCAGTTAAGAGCACTGCTTCCTCTCCTAGAGGTGCTGGGTTCAGTTCTTAGCACCCAACATGGCAGCTCACAACTGTCTGTAACTCCAGCTTTGGAAGATCTGACACTGTCACATAGACACATATACAGGCAAAACACCTATGTTCATAAAATAAAAATAAATAAATACATTTAAAAAAAGGACAGAATAAAACAAAACCTCGGCTTGAAGTAGAATCAGCTCAGATGTACCCTTTTTTCTTAATTACTAAGCAACCACATGGCTGTCTTCACTTTTCGACAGATTTCATTTATGTGTCTCTCTGTGTGTGGGTGCCCATGGGGGCCAGAAGATGGCATCAGGTCACCTGGAGCTGGAGTTACAGGTGGCTGTGAGCCACCCAATGAGAACAGAAAGAACTGAGCCTGGGTCCTCTGCAAGAGCATCAAGTGCTCTTAACCCCCAAGTCATCCTCCGGCCTCCACCTCTGCCCTGTTCCCCAGTTCAAGGCAAGCAGTGGCGGAAGAATGATCCACAGCTCAACCTCTGGAGTCCAGTTTGGACATCAAATGCCAGTCCTCATGGCATGACCACAGGGCCAGTGATGGGCAGCTGGCATTCTTCCCTTTAGCAGCCAGTTACTAAGTAACCGGTGTGGCATTGGATGAGGAGCCAGGGATGGGTCCAGCTCCAGGGCCTGACTGCCCTGGCCACCACACATTCATCCTGCCCCATTTCCCACTGTGTTTTAGGCTGCCCTGGATTGTCATCCTTTGCCCCTGAACTGCAAGCCTTGTTATCCCCATTACTAGACAGAGATAAGAAAGGTCAGAAATGACTCTCGGGTTGTGAGTGTCACAAGAGGCTTTTGTTTGGGTGTTGGACCTAGCAGGAATGGAGGGCGGGGCCTGGCAGGAAAGGAAGGTCCAAAGTCCCATTTCAAAGGGACGGTTGCTTTGCTTTAGCTGGAGATGGCTTGGCACCTTAGGAATTCAGGCTTTAACTTGGAAACCACTGGAGCAGTCTGCGAGGAACTTCATTTCAGCCTGGGAATGGTAGCCATCAGATTACATTCCTCAGAGTCCTCACTTGCTCAACTCGAACTTCCTGTTTCCTGGGGTGCCCAGGACTCTGACCCCTCTGTGACCACGTTCTGTTCTTATACCAGGGTTCAGGCTTCTGATGACCCCTGGGTCACAGACTGTGGAGAGACTGGGAATGAAAGTGACCACTGCTGAGCCACCAAAGCTCCGGTGGAGTTCAGTACAGCCAGAGTCCCTCTGGCTCGCACTGAGCAGTCCCTGTTTCATAGGAGAAAAGATATCAGTGGCTTCTGTGCGGGTCAATACCAGCCAACGCTGCCTCTGAAAATATGCTTAGATCATTGGTTAGAAACAGGGGTGCTAAACTGTTACAAAAATACCACTAAAAAGACAGCACAAAGCTTTATGGATGTATGGATGTATGTATTTTACATAGGTATACATATGTGGGGCAGCAGATGGGTTCTGGTAGGCTCAGTTCTGTCCCCAGGCTTGCAAGGCAGACATGGTGGCTAGTAAGGCTGAGTGGTTTAGGTCATCAGGTTCCTGGCTTGAGGTGGGGTGTGGGGCAAAGGAGTCATCCCTGAGAAAGGAGTAAGTGAGACCACATGGGCGCCGAGGAGCTCTGACTGGGCCTTTGGGGATCTGGGTTTATGGGTGTGTGCCACCACAACCAGATTTAGCTTCTTTATAATTAAACTTTTTTTTTTGATGTAAGTGTACATCCACACTCGTTTGTAAGCAATTACAGAGAAAGCTCCCAGGAGCCATGGGTCCAGTCTCCTCCCTGAGGAGAACTGAACTGACCCTGGTAACTGAGCACAGCAGGACACTGAGACCCTGAAGCAAGACATCCACCTGGCTACAACCCCTTAGCCGCCCTTTACTGTCAGCTCATTGCCCTGCTAGGTCCCTCCTTAAGCTCTGGAAGCCCAGTCTGCTCTTTGTGCTGCCGAATGCTGTCATTTCAAAGAGTATAAGAGCAGTAGAATCACACAGCAAGGCTTACTCCCCTGCTACCTGCTTGCAGCTTTGGCTCTCACGAGTACAGCTGTCGTGAGCATTTATGTGTGAGTTTTCTGTGCAAGCACAAGTTTTCATTTATCTAGAATCAGTCCCCCACTTGCTGGTGGGTGTGCGTGCTTTTAAAAGGTAAACTTAGTATTGTTGTGTGTGGGTGTGGAGTCCAAGTGCACTGTGGGTTTGTTTTAGTCCTGTGATAAGGAAAGCATTATCACCCAGCAGTCTTTTCCGGCACACTCAAGTCTTCAGTGTGAAGAGACTGGCCACAAGAGGCAGCAAGGGGCTTTCCCGATAGCTGGCCTACATGGCAGTATAAGCAACAAGGAGGGTTTATAATGATTCATGGCTGATTCTTTGCCTGGTACATTCTCTTAGAAATGATTAGGAGTTTCCTTTATGGGTGTTAAGTAGTGTAGTTCAGTACTCAAGAGAAATGGAAGTCGGGTAATGAAGGTGGTCCACAGGCACAGGAGCATAGCCAGTGATCAGTTGGTGGGATGAGGGGGATAACTGGGAACTCTGTGTAACAGGAGGAAAACGATTATTAATTGTATGTTTCACAGTAGTGAGTAGAAAGGATTTGGGTATTAGCAACACAAAGAAATGGTAAGAGTTTGGGATGGCAGATGTAGCAGTTACCCTGATCTGGCTGCTGTGCATGGTGAATGCATACTGATGTCTTATTTGTGCACCTCAATAGGACGCCGTCATTATCTTCTACTGACAGAATTCAAAAGAATCTGTACACATTTTTTAAAAAAGCATTCTCTAACCCTCTAACCTTATGTATAAGTACAATTTGGGGGGCAGGCATTCCCAAAAATATAAACATGCTGACATGGGGGGAAGGTCACTTTTCATTCTTACATTGCTGTACAGGTTCACTCCTAAGTCTGAGAGGGGACACGCTGTGGGATAATGCTCTTGTACCCTGTAAAGATTTGTCACTTTTATTGGTTTAATAAAATGATAATTGGCCATTAGCCAGGCAGGAAGTATAGGTGGGGCAACCAGACTAGGAGAATTCTGGGAAGAGGAAAGGCTTAGTCTGCATTCACCACCCAGATGCAGAGGAAGCAAGATGAGAATGCTGCACTAAGAAAAGGTACCAAGCCATGTGGCTAAACATAGACAAGAATTATGGGTTAATTTAAGTTGTAAGACCTAGTTAATGACAAGCCTGAACTAAAAGACTAAACAGTTTATAATTAATATAAACCTCTGTGTTTCTTTGGGACTGAACAGTTGTGGTACCAGGCGAGACAGAAACTTCTGTATATAGGGACAAGTCAGCATATGGCCTTCTGATTGGTGAACATAATAACATGAGTTATCATGTGGCCCTGCATCTCCAGCCTCAGCTGTATTGCTGACGGTTTAGCTTCCTGGCTCTTAGTGATTTCTCAGACCCCTGATCTGCCCCTCTGTCTGCAAATCATGGTGATGAAGACTTTAGACATGAAGGTACCATCATAGCCAAGCTGCCAGCAGCAGCCTCCTGTCCTTGTGTGTTGTGTGTGTCTCCACTAATAATTAGGGTGGTGTGTGAGTTGTGCCTAGAAGAGGAGGGCAGAGGGGCAACAATGTTGGTTGTGTATCAGAGGGATTAAGGAAATTGCTTTCCTGCGAAGATTCTAGAATGGCTTCATTGGATGTTATGTTGTAGTAAAATTTGACTTGTCTCATTTCTGCAGAAACAGTCTCTGTCATTCTTTCTATTAGGGTCTGTTCCCACCATGACACTTAATTTTGCATTCAGTCAATGCACATCCTAAGCCAGCCACTGAGGCAGGGCATAAGGACCCTGCATAGCCCAGTCCTCTATCCCTGATCCTCCTGACCCCTTGTCCACCAGCTATTCCATATGGTTCCTTCCCGCACTGGGAAATGCTCCCTTACTCAGGTGTTTAGGTTGCATATCTCTCAGTGGATCATCAGTTCCACGAGGTGCTGTTTAAGGTCACCGTCATATTCTAATGGTAGACCTCATCCAGGGAAATCAGGGTAGGACCTAAGAGATAGGAACTGATATGAGGCCATGGTGCTGTCTACTAGTGTGCTTCTCCTTGCTTGCTCAGCCCACTTGCTTATGCACCCTAGGATCACTTACCCGGGTTGGCACCACCCACAGGAGACTGGGCCCTTTCATATCAGTCGTTAATTAAAAAATGCCCCACAGACTTGCCCATAGTCCGGTTTTATAGCGGCATTTTCTCAGTTCAGATCCCCTCCTTCCAGATATGTCTAGGTTTGTGACAAAAATCCATCAGCATGATGATGATGATGAGGAGGAGGAAGAGGAGGAGGAGGAGGAGGAGGAGGAGGAGGAAGAGGAGGAGATCCTTGTTGCTTGCAATGAAAGCAATCTGCTGTATCACTCTCTACTATAAAAACTTCCACCTAAGCATGGAGAGCCATGTCCATGTGATATCCACATTATTCTGAGATTACTTGATTAAAGGCACAAGCCTTTATATGTGGCAGTGGTGGCGCATGCCTTTAATCCCAGCACTCAGGAGATAGGAGCGGATCTCTGAGTTCGAGACCAGCCTGGTTTACACAGTAGGTTTCAGGATAGCCAGGGCTATACAGAGAAACCCTGAATCAAAAAGCACAAAACAAACAAACAAACAAACAAAAGAGGTACAAGCCTTTAATCCCAGCACTTGGGAAGCAGGCACAGGTCCAACCTGGTCTGTTACCAGGCCTGCCAGAGCTACATAGTGACTCCTTGTCTCAAAAAAGTAAAAACGACACCAAACAAAAACTTGAAGGTGGCTGGAGAGATGGCCTAGTGGTTAACAATACTTGCTGCTCTTCCAGAAGATGTGAGTTCAATATTTGTTATCCACATCAGTCAGATTATAACTACCTATTATTCCAGGGGATCTGATGCCCTCTTCCGGCTTCCATGGGCACACGTACACACATGTGTATCAAATGCTCTAAATGGCTGAGCCATCTCTCCAGCCCTTTTTCGGTGGTTTTGAAAAAGTATTTTTGACTGGTCTTGGTGGCATATACCTTTAGTACCAACACTCAGGAAGCAGAGGCAGATGAATCTCTGTTTAAGACCAGCCTGGTCTACAAAATGAGTTCCAGGACAGCCAGGACTGCATAGAATAACCGTATCTCAAAACCTTTTGCATTGGCTCTGGCTCTTTATCATCAGTTTTCTTGGCTGTCTGCACAGACATCTGGTCGTGGAGATGTTGGGACAGTTGTCCATCCAGGTGCTCAGGCTGAGTGCTAGCTTGTGTCTCCACGGTATTTCTGGCCTCTTCCCTGTTCCTCTTCTCCCCCCAGCTATGATAAGCACAGATGTTTACAGATGTTCTCAAATGATCCTTGGGAGGAGCATAGCTGCTGCTCTACAAGAAATTCCAGGCTATTGTAAGATGAAGTTGCCATGATCCATGTCATTCTATGTTCCATGTGTTTGTTGATCATGGTAGGATTTTTTTTTTTAAATTCTCTTCTATTGGAAAAGATAGACTTTGGCTGATGTTTCCTAATGACATCAGTAAAAAGGAATCTATTGATATTATTTTGCACTATAAAAATGGCCACAAAAGCTTGGGAAGAGGTGTTCTGTGTTGTATCTATACTGTTTTAAGCTGAAAAATAAAGGTCCCAACTAATTTTTGTCTAATCAATATGTACCCTACTCATACAGAGGTGGACCCAGGGCTAGACTAGCCTCTCAAACTTGTTTTTTAATCATGTCAATTGGTTTCTTGTTTCTCTCTTGGCAGTCTGGTTGTCTCATGACCATTGGTTCCTATTTCTGCATCTGGTCGTCTCATGACCATTGTTCCTATCTCTGCATCTGGTCGTCTCATGACCATTGGTTCATATTTCTGCATCTGGGCTATTTTGTTTCAAGGCCCCATTTCCTCTTAGTTGATTTCCTGTCTATTTATCTTCCCTGCTTTGCTCATTTCTTTGTTTTCTTTCAATCCATTTATTTATTTATCTATCTATCTGTCTGTTTGTTTGTTTGTTTTGGTTTTTCAGGTAGGGTTTCACTGTAGTTTTTAGAGCCTGTCCTGGAACTAGCTCTTGTAGACCAGGCTGGCCTTGAACTCACAGAGATCTGCCTGCCTCTGCCTCCCGAGTGCTGGAATTAAAGACCTGCGCCACCACCGCCCAGCTTCTTCCAATTCTTGTAGCTATTAATTTATTGTATACATGTCTTCACGTAGAGGTCATAGGACAACTTGCAGAGTTGGCTTTTCCCATCCATTACATCCTCATGATGCTCCTTTTTCACACTACAGGAGTCCCCAGGATCACACTCAGGTTCTCGAGCTTGGCAGCAAGCATTTTCTTTGGCTGATTGCTGACCCTGTTTTGTGTTTATTGGTCTCACCAGCTTCTCCATGGTGTTTGCTTTATGGATGTAACTCAGTTTTTTTTTTTTTCTGACTTCTTTTAGAAATACATCTGATTATTGTATCGTGCTCCTCCTTTCCAGAAACAGTTCTGGAAGAAAAGGTCTTGTAAAAAGGACTATATCATTTCGACTTAACAATTTTGTTTCTTAATGTTTAGAAAGAATCTTGAAAAACCAACACCTGGTTAATTGATGTATATTAAAATGGGTTCTGATAGTTCAAGAGATACCATGGGCCTGGGAGATGGCTCAGTCAGTAAAATGCCTATTGCATAAACATGAGGACATGAATTTGGATCCCAGGCACTCAATGAAAGGTTGTACGTGGTGGCATGCGTCTGTAACTCCATCATCTGGTCAGACAGACAGACAAGACAGATCCCAAAGCTTGCTTGGCTAGACTAGACAATCGCTGACCTCCAGGATTAGTGAGAGAGAACATATAAGAAAAGTAGGGAAGAGTGGAAGACACACTGAAGCCATCCTCTCATGTTCGCATGTCCCCATATGCATGTGTACCCACACATACGTACACACACAGTAAAGAACTTCTTGAATGATATGGAGGGTCAGTCGCTGATCTTTTGAAATCCTCCCAAATTAAGTCAGGTGTTTACTCATCCAGCAACGCATTCAGACATCACGATGCAAGAAGTAGGCTCAGTCCCTCACCCCCATGGGGTTTCTTTTATATTTGCCTACTGGTTAGGCTGTCTTGAAACATATGACATGAAATAGCTCTCTTTTATATATCATGGTGTGTGTGTGTGTGTGTGTGTATAAACATATATATATGTGTTCTATATATACACACATAATGTGGTTATTTTACATGATATATATTTATATAATTTTCTTTGCTCCCTTGTGCCTTTGAAGACATCAGTGATACCGTATATTTATTTGTATTTGTTACTTTTCTCAAGAAGCAATTTAAAGGTTGAGGGTTGTTTTTGGCCTGCTCTACTGGGATAGGTAGGTCCATCACAGAAGGGACATTATGATGGCAGAAGCATGATGTTACACTGCAGCTGCTGTCAGAAAGCAGAGAGACATGAATTCTGGCTCCCAGATCCTTTTCTCCTTATGCAGTCTAGAACGCGAGCCCAGGGAGTGTGTGCCTCCCCTTTACAGTGAGTCTTCCCACCACGGTTCACCATGTGGAAATAAATAACATGAAAAACTTAGACCCTCACAGCAGTCTGTCCCCTAGTGATTGTGCATCCCGTAGACCTGGTAGTGCATACCAACCTCGCCTTTCCCTCCAAGGTACATTCTGGATCACTCCACTTCTTTTCTTGGAAATGCTCATGGCTTAAGCATCTGCTGCACTCTGCCTCAACAAATGATCTGTGTATTCCCGGCTTCTTTTAATCCTGTCACAGTTATCACAGTCTGTGATTCTCTTATCCTGAGGTCATGAAAAAGAATACAAATCCTCTTGATTTTCACACCCCTGGGCTGGGCATGTGCCTGTATTCTGTCTGCCACAGGCTGCTGGCAATATGAGGAAGGCAGTGGTAGGGATTCTATGAATGATTTGAGATCATTTGGTCTTTTAGATTTTTACTTTGTTTTTGGCTTTTCCATGAGATTCTGCCTAGCTCTTCTCTCTTAAATGGGCTCATGCATTGCCTTGCTTTTCCCCATAAAATGAAAAAAGGACATGAAAATGTAGTCAATAAATACGTATATAAGTATACGTATTTGTGACTATTAAAAAGTACATTCTTTCTAGAAAACAAAATCAATATAACACAAAATTTTTAATATTTAAATGGTGTTCTGTCTTCATATTCTGGGATGGGTGCTTAGCGCATGCATAGCAACGAGCTTTAGGGAAGTGGTGTTGGCACTGGACAGGAGCCGATGCTGGTTGTGCATGAGGTCTGGGGTGGAAACTGGTTGTGCTGATTTTGAGGCTGTCCCCTTTCCTGAAGGAGCTGTGGAGGTGACTTGTATTGACCTTAGAGGGGTTCTGAGGCTGCAGAGTCTGGAGTAGTTTCTCAGGGCTGCTTTTAACCGAAGTTCTGAAGACAAGGCCTCCTGAAAGACAACACAAGACCTTCCAGTCTGCTTCTCAGCTGAGAACAGTTGACCAGGATAGGCAAGTTGTGGCTTGCACCTCCACAGCCCTCTCTGTGGAATATGCTGTCCTCCTGGTGTGTTTCTGGAACACCTGCTTGAATTGGCATCCTGGAGGAAAGCAAGCTGGCAGAGGGCTTGTCTAGCTTGCGCCTAGGTTACATCCATTGCTGGTCCATGTTTTTTGAACTTTCTTCCTTGGTGGTTATGACTCAGACATGTGTTTCGTGTCTCTGGAATACCTTTGTGCCATTACCTTCACAGCTGTTTTGCTGGATGTGACTCACCCAACCCATACTCCCTCAGCAACCCCAGGTCTTTGTCCAGCTCATGGTGCTCCAGTGGCCAGGTGGGTCCCTCCACCACCTGAGGTAGGGAAACTAGGCTCACTTCTCAGGTGAATGCCTGCCAAACAGCATCTGGGGAGAGTGGTTCTTCCTCGGGAGGGAAGGGTGTGTCTCTATGCTGGCCTGGGGAAGTTTCTCAGGGCTGGTTTGGACTGACTTTCGTGGTATGTCTGGCTTAAGTACCACTATGGAAGTTTATCTTTTCTCTAGAAAAATAAAACATGCCTTTTGTACCAAAACCATTGGGTTGGCATTTTTGTAGTTCTCAGTGTGTCATTCCCTTCGGTAGGAATGTGCTATTTGTTGCAGTGTAGACAGCTGGTTGATATTAAATTTAAAATCCCGAATCAAAAACTTCTTCGGCCATGGCAGAAATGACTTTGTGTGCAGGCACATGCACATGTGTACGTGTGAAGGCTATGAGTTCCTTCTGCTATTTATATTCTTTTTCAAAGAACCTTTTGGCAGTTTTGTTTTATTTAAAGGATCTTGCATGGCTTAAAAACTATTAACTAGACACTAGTAGGGGTGAGAAAGCGGCTGAGGGGTAGGAGCACTTGCTAGACCTTGCGTTTGATTCCTTGTACTGCAAGACCAAACCCAAACTATGAACGCACAATTGAAGATTCAGACTCCATGGGGAAATCCCTTTTATTTGTACGTTTACATGTACAGCAGTTTGAACTTGGTCAACAAACAGAGCATAGCTTTCTGTGTTTAATTCTGTGGTCACTTACGAACAGAACACCAAATGGCTTCAGAAATATGTGCTGGGGGCTGGAGAGATGGCTCAGAGGTTAAGAGCATTGCCTGCTCTTCCAAAGGTCCTGAGTTCAATTCCCAGCAACCACATGGTGGCTCACAACCATCTGTAATGGGGTCTGGTGCCCTCTTCTGGCCTACACACACAGACATACACACAGACAGAATATTGTATACATAATAAATAAATAAATAAATATTAAAAAAAAAAAAAAAGAAATATGTGCTGATCCCAATAATGAGCCATAAGTATTTAGTGTCGCTTGACGTACATGCTAATATATATACATATGTATGTATGTACGTATGTATGTATGTATCACTCCTTACCTTTGTCTGGAAGTATAAGGTGGATCATCGATAAACAAAGAACACATGCATGTTACATTCCATGACAGAGAGGGAATGCTGGTTACATTTTCTAAATATTGATGTCATGACTGTGGCAGTCATGTAGCAGATGGGGGGAATATTTGCTTGGTTAACAATAAGTACAAAAATATAACTCTTAAATCAAAGAACTTTGCTGTGAAACTTTGAGGCTACCAAGTGATTCAGAGTAAAACTGTAGGGAGACCAAGTTCCTGTCTAAAGAAACAAAACAAAACTAGTCATTTTTTTAAAAAAAATGTTTTACTTGGCACTGTTGGCACCCATCACTTGGATGGCAAAGGCAGACAGATCCCTATGAGTTCGAGACCAGCCTGATCTACAAAGTGAATTCCAGAATAGCCAGAGCTATGCAGAGAAACTTTGTCTTGAAAAGAAAAAGGTTTTAAATTTACGCTTTTATTTTAATTGAGTGTTTTGCCTGCCTGTATGTGTGTGCCCCACCTGGTACCCTTGGAGTTCAGAACAGGGCATCCGATCACCGAGAACACGAGTTATGGATGTTGGAAGTGTCTATGTGGGTTCTGGGAACGGAACCCGGGTCCTCCATGAGAAGTGTTTGTAACCGCTGAGCCATTTCCCCAGCCCATGTGAGTTCCCTGATTTATATCGATTAAAGAACTGCGTAGAAAGTGAATTATGAATTTAAAGTTTCTGTGAGTTTCCAAGGATGATTGATTATAAGTTTACTCCAGCAGCTGTCAAAATAGTTTCTTCCTTAGAAAATGTATAGATGCAATAAAGAAAATTTAAAAAAAAGAATACACTTCTAAAACTTAGACTATTGTACTGAGATTGTTTCCCCAATCTGGGCACTTTCACTTTCACATCTACTGGAGACTAAACAGCGAATTCGTTCCTGCCCTCAGGTGTTCACCTACAAGCAGAGCACAATCACCCACCAAAAGGTGACGGCGATGCACCCCATGAATGAGGAGGGCGTGGACGACATGGCCTCCCTGGCCGAGCTCCATGGAGGCTCCATCATGTACAACTTATACCAGCGGTACAAGAGGAATCAAATATACGTAAGTTCCACCTGCGCTCAGTGTGCTCGCCCAACCTTCGTGAGCCCTAGTATCCATCCCCAGCACTCCACGCCCCATAAAAAGAGGCCCCTCAACTTGGAGTGGGTTTTTTTTTTTTACTTTCAAAAAATATTCCCTGACCTTTGAGCACCTCTCATTAATTTCTGAAAAATTGTGTTTTCTAAAGTTTTGCCAAGTTAGGAACTTGAGAGAAAAAAAAAATAGGTTCTCTGCAGTTTGAGATGGCTCACCCTCCTGCGTCTTGTGAAGCCACAGTATTGTGTCTTGTTGCTGAGTGTTCTTTTAAGCAAAGAAATCATATAGGATCCTTTGCCTTCCTCAATAAAGGACATACCAGTACCCCATCAAAGCTTCTTTATTATTTGTTTGAATTTTTCTGGTTTTGTGAATTTTTGTGGCCATTTCTGCCTCTAGGGTCCATCCTAGGGTGATTTTTGCCTTCATTTAAATTTACCTTTCTACGTTGCAGGGTTCCTCTTCCTGCTTTCAGTGGAGAAATGCAGATATAAAACCTTCGTGTGCATTTTTCCTCACTGCTTTCATGAAATGGGATTAAACCTGTATTATAAGTAATATGAAATATAGGTATGGAAAAGTAATATTTACAATTCGCCTTTTGGCTGCAGAGATGGTGCGGTCGTTAGAAGTGCATGCTGGTCTTTGAGAGGGCCTGATTTCAGTTCCTAGCATCCAGATCAGTCAGCTCACATGACTGACTGCCTATAACTCCAGTCTCATGAGGACTGATGCCCTCTTCTGGACTCAGTGGGCATCTGCACTGAGATGCACACATACTGAAATACAGAAACACACATATGCACATAATTAAAAATAAAATATTTATGCTGTATGGAGAGCTTGTGGAACCCCTAGTAGTGGAACCAGTATTTATCCCTAGTGCATGAACTTACTCTTTGGAGCCCATTCCCTGTGGAGGGATACCCTGTTCAGCCTAGATACAGGGGTGAGGACCTTGGTTCTGCCCCAAGTGATGTGACAAACTTTGTTAGTGGATGGGGGATGGGGGATGGGGTAGGGTGGGGAGAAGATGGGAGGAGTTCCGGGAGGATGGGAGAGAGAGGGAACTGGGATTGGTATGTAAAATAGATTATTTTTAAAATTAAAAATAATCTTAAGAAATTCATTCTGGAATAACTTTTTGAAATTGAAATACAGATATTGTCCTACCAGTCAGGATTAATTAATGTATCATCCCCTTTTCTGTCTGTTAGCAGGTTTTTTAAAAGTGAAAATGGAGACCACTGCTTATACATTTTTTTGTGTCAAGTTCAATTTCATATAGTTTTCTTTGAGAACTAACATAATGATACTATTGAAATTCTTGGACTCATAGTAAATTCTGTGCCGTAGGAGTTATGTTTAATGCTGCCAGTGTTTTTGGAATTCTGGTTATTGTAATGTTTTTTATTGTAATGATTTTGATCTCTGAATGGTGCTAGCAGAAGCATGTTTGGTCGTCAGTGTCTATGCTTAGGTGGAGGAGGGGGTGAGGTAGAGGAGAAACTAGACCTAATTTAATGCTCACTTTTCTTTAGTGTGAAGAAGGAAACGTTGGCCTTCTTTTACGCTTTGATAGTGTCATTTTTGTCAGGCTGACCCGCTGTTTGCTACACACTCTCATAGAGTGCCCTGCATAGAGGAACCCAGCTGCATCTCAGTCCCCTGACTGTGGCGCCTGCTGACTCCAAGTCTTCAGATTGCAGTGTGTTCCACATGCCCCTTCGGAGAGGTGGCATGTATGCAAGTTTGTGTAAACGTGGCCACGTCATTTCCATTTTACACATACAGCATGCGCATCCACCCTTTGGCTGTCAGCAGCGAGTTGACAGGCTAGGTTTTCTGATGGCTTATGTTGTCTTCTTTGACCCAAGGATGCTGCCCATCGCCTAGTGAGTGTACATTAAACATTTAAAAGGTAAATGCCATGCACATTAAAAAATAGCCTGTTTTAGCTGATGCAAGAACACGAAACAAACTTTTGATTGTGGTATGCCTCTTGCAGTTATTTCTGAACTCATGCTCTTCTGTCGTAAGAAAATCGACGGACATTCTTATTGCACATTTTCAATAGACAAGAAAGTAGGTCAGCTAGGAGAAGCAAAGCTGTCCCAGGGTCTTTTTCACCCTCTTTTCTCTGTTTATGATAATAGTTTTAAACCTAATTGCTAAATTGCCCAATAACTCTTTGAATAACATCTTGGTCCTCTTTTCTGATGTGAAGTTCTTCTTCATCATCTCTTTTGAGGGAAAAGTACATGATTTTTGTACACCAAACTTGAAGTTATAACTAGTCACTTATGCTCTAGTGCGCTTTCTTTTTGAGATGTGCTCGGTTGTATTATTGCCCATAAAGGGCACAGCATGCTTGGTCATTGCTGTACTCTTTGTGGGAGGTACAGTCCCTGTGAACTGGTCCAGTGGAATTAAAACTGCTCACTGTCAGAAGAGCCACCACTTCCCCTGAGTCCCAGCTCTGCACAATGCCTGTTTATACCTTAACACATTTAGGGGGATTCTTTGAATTTTGCTCAGAATGTTGTTTTAATGTTCTCTTTCTGAATGAACACAATGCCATACCTGTACTCAATCCAGACAGCTAATTTATCTGGTTACAATGGGTAGGCGTGATGGATAAAAGCCGTCTCACAAGCTGGAAGAAAGGTGTCTGCAGGGCCGCTCTGCTTTCCGGCGGCCCTAGGGGTGCCCACTTCCTGTTCATTCCCCTTGGTGGCAGAATTCGGTCACGTGCTGTTGTAGTTGGAGTCTGACTGGCATCTGAAGGGAATCCCCAGCTTCTAGAGCCATTCATGTTCCATTTCCCTTTCCTTTGGACACACAATTATTCTCTCTCTCTCTCTCTCTCTCTCTCTCTCTCTCTCTCTCTCTCTCTCTCTCTCCCTCTCCCTCCCTCCCTCCCCCCTCTCCCTCCCTCTCTCTCTGTCTGTCTCCCTCTCTCATCTCTCTTTCTATCTCTGTCTCATGAGGAAAGGTGACAGTTTCTAAGTCTCAGGATTAGATCAGAACCAGGGAGTCAGAGACAGCTCAGTCAGCGAAGTACCCACCCCATAAACACAAGGACCTGAGTCGACGTGCGAGTGTAAACAGCAGTGCCGGGTAGGAGAGCAGACACACGGGTCCCTGAGGAGTGACCCACAGCCAGCCCAACTGAGGCCGTGATCTCTGGGTCCTCAAAGACAGAGTGAAAAGTAATTTAGGAAGGCAGCTGACATCAGCCTCTGGCCTCCTGTACACACACACATGAGCATATGCACCTGACCATGTGCATGCACACCATAAATATACACCACATCAGCCTCTGGCCTCCTGTACATACACACATGAGCATGTGCCCCTGTCCATGTGCATGCACACCATAAATATACACCACATCAGCCTCTGGCCTCCTGTACACACACACATGAGCATATGCCCCTGTCCATGTGCATGCACACCATAAATATACACCACATCAGCCTCTGGCCTCCTGTACACACACACATGAGCATATGCCCCTGTCCATGTGCATGCACACCATAAATATACACCACATCAGCCTCTGGCCTCCTGTACACACACACATGAGCATATGCCCCTGTCCATGTGCATGCACACCATAAACATACACCACACAATTTCTCTTATAAAATTAAAACAAATCAAACCGGCAGAACCCCTGGTAATGTCCTAGCTGCATTCACAGTTGTTCGTACGTATGGAGTCCCATCACTGTGGACATATATAATCAGTTTCTGGGGGTGAGTGACTCTGTTTCTTTGGGGAGGAGCTGATGTTCTGCCTTCCACTAATAAAAAAGGGACTCTTTCTGTTAGGCCCCACTCATGTGAATATCCTGCCATGTGCTGTGGGACAATGGTCTGTACCCTGTCATTTGTATTTTAATAAAACGCTGTTTGGCCAGTAGCCAGGCAGGACGTATAGGTGGGGCAACCAGGCAGGAAGTAGAGTCAGGGCAATGAGAACAGGAGAATTCTGGGAAAAGGAAAGACACAGTCTGCAGTTGTCACCCAGCCGCAGAGGAAGCAAGATGAGAATCCCTCGCTGACAAAGGTACCAAGCCACGTGGCTAACACAGACAAGAATAATGGGTTAATGAAAGAATTAGTTAATAAGAAGCCTGAGCTAATAGGCCAACCAGTTTATAATTAATGTAGATCTCTGTGTATGTCTTCGGGACCAACGCCTGCCGGATTAAGCAGGACAGAAACCTCTCTCAACAGCCATGGCTTTCTGCTCTGAGTTGACAAGTTGGTGGCAGTAAGGACCACTTCCAGCAAAGACATCTGCTGCTCTCTGTTCACAAGGACTTTATCCAAAGAAAACTTCTTTTTCCTAGCATTTACCATTCACTGTGGAAAGAGGTAGCGAATATCTAATAAAAAGAAGAGAAGGTTTGAGAGTAGGCAAGTGAGAACCGAGCCCCACATTCTTCAGTGGCCCTTCAGGTCCACGTGGCTAATTTAATCTTTCAGAATTGCCCTTTCTTATAATTTGTTTTTGGGAAAGTCAGATACCATAGCCCTCTCTTTGTCATTGCTCTGAAACAGAACAATAGAAAGCTTCAGAAACATTAGCTGTTGTCTTTTCTTATCCAGCTTATTCGTCTCATACCAATGAGTTTTTATTTAGAAAACCCCAGCCTGGAACTTGGCACCGCATTCAGGAGCATTTGGAAGATGTCTAGAGCGTGTCTCTGGTCTCAGCTTGCAGTTTAGCAGGAAGGAAAACCCAAAACTTAACTGACAGCCTACACACTGAGCAACCGAAGATCCAATCTCACTGAGGGACAGCAGATACGAGAGTGATACAATCTTCTCGTGACCTGTGTCCCTTAACTCCTTGTGTGGGAGGGTGTAGCTCTGCCCAGTACTTGCCCTAGGTAGGGAGAAGGTGAACACTCTCCTGGTCACATCTGTAGACCCCCGGGCTCTGTCCTGCCTCTGGCATGCTTGGATCCATGACTCTCCCACAGCAGCTCCATTCTTCCTGACATGCCCATGTCACAGCCCAGCTTTAGACCCTAACACTGGGTTCCTTTGCAGGAACTCCAGACTCGTCTGTGTTGGGGGCTTCACCTCATTTGCCTTCCCATCCTCACCTGCTCTTCTCTGTCCCTCCTCCCTGTGGCCCTGGGTTCCACTCTGGAACTCCTTGACTAGTCCTTTGATAGGAGTGCAGGTGGGGGTCTGAGGAGGGCCTCCCCTCCTTGGTCTCATCCCTTCCCACCTTCTGATGAAAACTGGTAAATATCACACAAAGATGAAAGTTTTACGTGAGGGCTTCACTGAATTGGGAGAAAGTAGACCGTGGCTATAGAACCCGGTGTTTGCTGGGAAATTTTGGAAAATTAGCTGCGAAAGGCATCCAAGGTTAGAAAACTCTAAAACATTTGTTATCAGCTGAATAACTGTGTCTCTGGGGTATTCGGCAGTATCTGAAGACATTTTTAAATATTGTAGGTAAGTTGAGAAATGCTAAAGATCTCTAGCTACTAAATGCCCTTGGATGGTTCCTGCCAACCTGTAGGACAGCCTCTACCACAGGGGATGAACTGACCCCACTTGTCACAAGTGTGACACCCCACCCGCCATCATGCTGATCTGAAAAGTGTACAGTTGATGGTATAGAGTCCTCGTTACCCCTGTTAAAAGTTTATAGAAAGTGACTTTGCTGGACAGTTGATAAGGATCTGATCTTCCAGCCAAGAGTGTTGAGATGGAGATTTTAGATTTTAGCTTTTAGATTTTAGCATTGAGATGGAGGTAAGGCCTTGGGTGAGAAGCTGGAGAGAGAACGCAGGAAGGATTCCCAGCTTGTGAAGCCCTGGGGCTGGACAGCGCGACACCAACAGTCTTGGCTGCTCCTCACGGGCCAGAAAGGATTTGTGGCTTTTGGAGGCCTGTCCTAGTCATCCCTGGAGCCTGGATCATCTCAGATTGCCTAGTGTCTGAACAGTGTTGACTGGAGCGGGAGAGGTTCCCATGATTCTGGCAGGAAGCACTGTGTCCGAGTGCGGGTGGGAACTGCCAGGCTTGCTGGTCCGGCAGCTCTGCTTTCTGGCAGATGGAGGAGACACTCATCCCCTGACGGCAGTGGCTGTCAGTTCTGAGTTAGCTCTGTGGAGGAGACTCCCCTCCCACCAACTAAGGAGTGGCTCCAGACCACATCACTAGAGCTGCAGGGAACCTGCATTTATGGTGTTGAGGAGGGCCCAGAGGAGGCCGTTTTGCGTTCCGCCCAGCTCTTCTGTTAGTTTGTTGGTCTTGCAGAATAAACAGACGCAGAGATCGGAATCAAAGGAGCCAGTTGGGGAGTCAGACTGTGCCTACAGATACAGCTTTGTGAGCAGGGAAGATGTTCTACATACAGCTCACTTAGCTGTAGTTCTTTCAAAAATAGCCCTTCCTGGTTAGGGGGCCCTTTCTCCCCAGTATGTAAAGGTATGCGCTGTTCCTGAGTCACTTTTGAAGCTCACATCTAGGAAGAGAAATGCACTAACCGAGAGGTTTTGGCCAGTTAGTTACCTGTTGGCTTTAGCAGACACTCAGGGGCATGGCGTTGGCCTCTGGGAAAACCATGGGTGACGTGGCGATGGGCATATCCTGTGATGGAGGTTTCTGTTTGGGCACACCCTCATCAAAATTTGTGTTTCATCTCCACAAGCTGAATCTTCCCAAAGAAGTCCTTTCCGTTTGCTTCTGTCTGTTAGCAAAGCCAGAATCCACAATCTCCACGAATCACAAGTTTCAGGAGGACCTAGAGCTTGGACCGATTGTCCAGTCTGGCTTGTGCACACACCAGGAACACCCGTGTGGTGTGGCTTGTGAGGAGGCTCTTGTTTCCTGACTTTTTTATACCCCTCACTTGAAGTCAAGGTTTGTGTTACCAAGATGTAATTGTAACCATCTGGCTGGTTCTGAGTATTCCCAGCGTTTACCCCACCGGGCCCACGAGTCACCACCGTTCACGCCCGCACACAGTGGCAGCACCTGTGGCCACAGTTAGGACCTGTGTTTTTGCGAGGTTCCCCACATACCCTGATTCGCCTTTGGTTCGGATTCCTTTCAGCATGACAAGAACTTGAAACATAAGTTCATTCATAGGAAATGGAGACACTGAAAACTCTAAACCCGGTTACTGAGCTTCAGCTCTTGTGATGCTGGCATCTTTTTAAAAGCATTTTTAACATTTAACTTTTTGTTGTTCTTGTTGTTGTTGTTTAAAACTGTTTTCATTTTGTATAATCAGACCATGGCAAGTGGTTTTCTTATGTAGGACCGAGCAAAGAACACCCTTGAACAGAATGAAACAGAGTGAGTATGTGAGGCAGTGCGGGGAGAGGGAGCTGTTTGTAATGTATGTCCCCAGTAAGCCCGTATCGGGTTAGCCCTGCCCGCGTATCAGACTCTGTGCCGGGCTCCAGGGTTGCAGAATTCCTCTTGTTCACAGTAACTATCTGTTGAAAGATTGCGTAAGTGGAAGTCACTTAATTGATTGGTGAGGACAGACATTAGCAAGCCATGACTGCGGCTCAGGGCGGCAGTGGGTGTGCTGAAAACACGGAGTCTGGTGGGGAAGCATTGGGATGAGGAAGCGGCAGGGTGTTCCTCAGCCGAGGTGTTAGCTGCATGAGTTTGGAGTGTCTGAGGACATTTGGCTAAGGAGGAAAGTGGCTGTCGTGGCAGCATTTGGGTGTAGACAAAGTGTAAAATAGCTCGAGGCATTTATCCAGCGCAGGCCATTCAAAACACTGGAGCAAAGGCTGCACGTCGCTGGACAGCAAGGTGCCTGCGAGCGGGTGTGTGAGTTAATGAACGTCATTCAACTCATAAAAATGATGGCAGAAAATAGACATGAGTTTTGGAGAAACTCTGACAACAAAAATTTGGCTAACAGTAGAAAGCACCAGATCTGGTAGGAGGGTTGATGTCTTAGTCACAGAGAGTCAGAGAAGCAGAATCCAGTTCCTTAGTCATGTTGGCTGGTAAGAAAGTTGAATTCACTTTTAAAACATTATGTATTTTACTTATTTAATTTATCATGAGTTTCTTTCTGTATGTGTGTGTATGTGTTTGTGTTCATGCATGTACATGCCATCATGCATGTTCACACATGGAGGGCAGAGGAAGCTTGTGGGACCGTGGTGGATGGGGATCGAACACAGGTCATTAGGTTTGCTGGCAAGAGCCTTTTTTCCTGAGCCGACTTGTTGGCTCTAAAAGTCTGACTTTCTTTAAGATCGCTGAGTTGCATCTGGCTAGGTGTGGTGACATTGTCAAGGTGTGGTTCTGTGGGAGGAGATAGGTGCTCAGGAGAGCTTAGCCTTGTCCATGTTGGATTTGAGCCATCTGTTGGGCACCCACGGGAAGAGATGCAATAGTCCATTGAGTAATGGATCTCAAGCTGAAGTTAATGTCAGGTTAAGATTTAGAAAGTGAACCACTGGGACTGGAGAGATGGCTCAGCAGTTAGGAGCACTGCTGCTCTTCCAGAGGTCCTGAGTTCAATTCCCAGCAACCACATGGTGGCTCACAACTCTCTGTAATGAGATCTGGTGCCCTCTTCTGGCCTGCAAGCATTCGTGCAGGCAGAACACTGTATACATAAAAAAGAAAAAAAAAAAACAAATGCCCTATTGAACTAGGGTGACTGCAAGAGGAGATGGGGCAGTGGGGGTGGAAAATAAATCGAAAATAAGCTATTTCTATGTCTTCACAGCGTCTCCCTTCAGGAAAATACGCCCCCAGCACAAACTGTAGATAACCAGTTCCCCTGGTACATTACAGCCTGCTTGATCTCTGTTCAGCCTTGCAGAATCGCGAGGGAATAGGGTTGTTAGCAATGACAATAATAAACCCCTCTGACTCATGGAGCATTTCCATACAGTGATCATGTAAGTTACTGGAGGGGACCAGGCTCTAGCTGAGCAGAATCTTGGTCTAGAGATGTCAAGCCATGTATCAGGGAATGCAGCACTCGGGCCGAGGACCAGGTGTTTGGACATCTCCAGATCGCGCTGTCCCGATGAGTTGAGGGTACTCTGCTGTCCCACCAATAGTATGGCTACCTTCACGTCTATAGCTCAGTGCAGCTAAAGCCTGTGGGTCATACAAGATTTTTAATTATACTTGATTTTAATGTAAGATGGGGTATATTGTTCCTAGAGGTACTAAAAAACCAAGCCAGCGTGTGGAGTGAACATAACAGGCTACTCGATTTCCTTCCTTTGAAAATAAATACACTCCCTTTATCATTCTTAGATACAGGGCGCATCTGATACTAAACCACAAGAACAGTGACTCCACTCAATCTCAGTCAAAGGGCTGAGAAGTGAGATGCATGTCTGAAAGATAAAAACAAACACTTTATGAAGATACACCGCATGCATGGCGTTTTGATATACACGTATACTGTGAAATCAAATTAAAATTTTGATGAGCTAGATATAGGTACATTCTGTTTTCCCCAGCCCTGAACGGATGGATTTGGTGTTGAAGGAACACCATTGAGTTTCTCCTAGCATTTTGGGCAACACGTGCAGTGGCTGTTCCGAATTATTAGAGTGGGCAAGGAAGCATATTTTTCAATGTGAGTTATGTGGAACCTTTCTGGCGAGAAAGTTTACATGCTTCAAAATAGGATGTGTTTTCGATTTCCGAACAGCCATAAAAATGACTATGTTGTTTAGTGTTGTGGAATTTGGAATCCAACTTGCAGAAACTGGCACCTGCGTGTGTCCAGCCTTAAGCTGCAGAGTCATTGTGGCCATTTTGGGAGCAGCGATAATACCTTTTTATAGAGCGCAGAAAGATCAAAGCTTGCATCCAGTGCTGCTTCACAGCTGCTAGGGTCTCTTCCAGGGCTGTGCCTTCCGCCCCACTTGGTACCATCTGCCAGCCCGGCCTATTCTCCCTCCACCTGCTGTTTCCCTGAGCTGCCTGTCGCATTTCTCTTGTTACTTACTGACCCCTCTAAAGGTACAGCCTGTATTTTAGAGACAAAAATCACTTTTGCAAAGGGTGGTATCCTTAACTGGGGGGCTGTCTTTGACCCTAATTATTTTGGCTATGTTTCAAACACTGTAACTTATTATTTGGGTAGACTATTGTAAACCATTACTCTGATGGCCATTCCAGAATATCCGTCCGTGGTGAGGCTCAGAAGTGTGCTTTGGCACCTTCATTGGCACAGGCCCTTAAGGTTTACCAGTAAGGATGCTTCTGTGGGCTGAAGCCATTGTTCTGAGATTGCTGTCACATATCACTGAATGGTGGGGAAGATACCTGAGAAATGATCCGGGCAGTTTGGTCATTACATGGACATCAATGGGTGTGCTAACACAGAGTGAGAACATTATGAAGCCTCTCTTGTACATACAGCCCATTCCTTGACCCAAGTATTATGTAGCTGGGTAGGACTTGGGCTGTTATATGGCCTTTTCAGGGGTGGGATGGAGAGGGGGAGACTGGATTATGGAGGAAGGGCTTGTGGAAATTGAATTGAAGTATGGTGAGGCCCCGAGTAAGGCAGTCTCTTGGATGGATTCTAGATCTAAGTCAAATAGTATGTAGGGCAGGGACAGAACTGAGCTAAGCTCTGTATGTTGGTGGTGGAGACCACAGCTATTAATCCACAGCATGGCATCTGTCAAAACCTGATTGCCATCCTTACCCCTACTCGCCCACCAAGGAACTGTAGAGGCATCGTCTTCCTGTCTGTGCTGTCCAGTGCCAGCCAACAGATGTCAAAGTGGCGGCCTCTGCTTGCATAGATGGAAAGGTCTTGTTTAGCAACTAAAGGCTGGTGATATGCATATAGCCCTCTTTGCCTGGTGTCTTAGTTACTGGTCTATTGCTGTGAAGAGACAACATGGCCAAGGCGACCCCTAGAAAGCATTTAAATGGGACTTGCTTGCAGCTTCGCAGGATTAGTCCATTGTCATCATGCAGGGGTGCTGTGTAGGTAGGTGGTCATGCTGCTGGAGAAGTACCTGAGAGCTTTGCATCCTAATCTGCAGGCAACACGCACAGAGGTGCGGAGCGGGAGGGAGTTAGGAAAGAGATCTTAAGAGAGACAGAGACTGGGTCTGTTGTGGGTTGTTGATGGAAGCTGCTTGTTTATTCCTCGTTGCCCTGACCCAAAATAATTACACAGAAACTATATTAATTACAATATTGTTTGTCCAGTAGCATATTGCTAGCTAGCTCTTATATCTTAAATGGGTACTTAAATTAACCCATTTCTATTATTTTATAGAGAAGTATTTTGTATACTTCTATTATTTTTTATTTTTATTTTTTTTAACTTCTATTATTTTATATGAACCACGAGGCTTGTGGTTTACCAGCAAGTTTTTGGCTAGCAGCTCGCATCTTTCTCCTCCTACGGCTACATGGCGTCTCCCTGACTCTGCCTCCTCTAACTGCTTGGAATCCCCGCCTTGCCCTATTCTGTGCTGCAATAGACCCAAAGCTGCTTCTTTATTAACCAATGGTATTCACAGCATACAGAGGGGAACCCCACATCAGTGGGCTTTTGAAACCTCAAAGCCTACCCCTAATAACACACCTCCTCCCGTAAGGACACACCCACTCCAACAAGGCCACACCTCCTACTCCTTCTAAACAGTTTAACAACTAGGGACTAAGCGTACAAATACATGAGCTTATGGGGGGGTTCATTCTCTTTCAAACCACCACACCTAGGATCATGAAACGTCAGCTGAAGTTGTTCTGAAAAATGTAGGCTTACTTGTCATCTAAAATGCTATGACGAAGAAGGTTGGCATGGTGCCACACATCTATCATGCTAGCACATGGGAAGCGGAGGTGGGAGAATGAGGCCAGCCTGAGCTACAGGAGAACTTGTATCTTAAAAGATAAATAACAAAAGTTCCTATGGCAAGGGTAAAGTTTTTGTGTGCTTGGAATCTTTTGAAGTCGAGGTACAGTATTGATAATGATACGAAAACAGTCAAACTCTCTCACTCCTGTTGGAAGAGCTGTATCCACCCCGCACGCTAAAAGGGGTACGAGACGTTTGTTTGTCAACACTGGGGACCAAACCCAATCCTCTAACCTGTCAAGCAAGTGCTCCACCACTGAACTACATCCCCCAGCGCCAACTGCTCGGTGTTTAGCAATCAGGGACAGCTCCACCTGATATCATTTACCCAACAGGGAGATGTGTCCCAGGCCTTATTAGGGCAGGAAAATTCAACTGTTGGGCTGGGTGAAAGCTGTAAAATATGAAAGAGCCTGGAGTTGAAGGCCGACACAGACCTTAGAGTAGGCCACCTCTACGGCTCGTGCAGATTTACTCGTAATTGACCTTAAAAGGTACAAAGGTGGTTGATTTTTGTGGCACTGTAGATCAAACTCAGGACTTCATACTGCTAAGCAAGGGTCCGTCTCTGAGTTACGACCCCAGCCACAAAAGGCGAGATGTTTTAAACATACTAAAATGTAAATCATTTTGAAAACCTGTATTTGAGTTGTCACGTTGTCTTATATCTAAAATGGCAAGTAAAAGAAGAGCTTAGTGTGGTGTCACCCGTTTTCTGGACTCTGTGCTAACACTCTTTGGTGGCAGACCACCTACGGCCCCCACACCATCCCTCTGACGTAGCCTGTCATTCCACAGGCCACCACCTATGGCGCCATTCTCCAGTGTAGCCCTGGGGCCAGGCCTGGGATGATTTCAGCACAGATTGGCAGGTACCATCTCCCTTGTCCACTGGGGACATCGTATTTGTGGACTCAGAGCTTGGGTGAAAATAAAACTCCTCAGGGCTATGTTAAATCAGCTACGAACCCGTGTTTGAGGACACAAGGGCACATGCCGTAGCCTTCAGAAGTTTCCTTCCAGATTGTGGAAAACCAAGATTCTGGGGCAAGAATACCTCTCAGCCATGTTTATATAAATTTGAAATTCTCAGTAGTCTGTAAGAATAAGAAACCTTGTTTCTTCCTGCCAGCTCACTAAGCAGGTGGTAACTGAGCAGAGCACCCTCCCCATCAGGGTGGTTTTAGGAATGTGTATGGTCACTAGAGCTGCTGTGGACATTAGCCAGTTAGTCTTTTCCTTAAAACCACAGCAGCTCCAATGGCTTTGTCTTCTGCCTGCATCACGGGCTCTGGAGAACCTTGATTAAGGTGATTATTGGCATCCATGGCTTCCTCCCTCCTGAAAGGTGGTGCCTTCATGAAGGAGTCTTTAGATGTTTCTAGAATGGTGTTAGTGACCTTCAGGTCGTGGGCTAGCTGTAAATACTGGCCCTGGGTGGTAGTGGCCATGTCAGTGGGGAAAGCAATCACAGTGCTTTTCGTGTAGTTTGGCAAGGGTGGCCACTGAGATACACCACAAATTTTTGATCTCTGCAGACTGCTTTTGAATAGAACAGCTGTTGCCAGAAGTACCTAGCTTCCTCTGACCCCGGGAAGCACTGTCATTGGGTAGGGACAGCATGTAGACCTGGTCTGTGGATAGCCAGAGCCAGCACAGTTGCCAGACTGATCACTGAAAACTATTTCATTGGGCAAGTCCAGTCTGATTTACTGCAACAAAAGAAATGAGTGGCAAGACCGTGGCTGCTGTCTTTAGCGTTGCTAAGGAAAGCCATTGTGTCTCCTTCTGCATAGCAACCATGTCATCCATGCTGTCAGAATGAGCCGCATCCCGAAGGATGCTGCGTGATTTAGAGGAGAGCGTGGCTTTGAGACCATAGCAGAAATAAGCTCTTTGTTTTTAAGCAAGCTTGCAAAAAAGAGGACCTAGAATTGCTGATAGTTTTAGAGTTTTAGAAATAAGGGTGGGGATGGGAAGAGGGGGGTGCCTGCTGTTCAAGGAAGAGGTCTCAGGTTCAGATCCCCAGCACCAACATAAAAGACGGTGCAGTGGCCGTTATCTTAACTCTACTCCTGGGGCAAAGGATTCCTGGAGCTCACCGTTGGGCAGCCCTGCTGAGTCACTGAGCTCAAGGTTCACTAATAGATCTGGTCTCAAAACTAAGATGGGGTTGGGGAATGGTGCAGTGGTTAAGAGCACTTGTTACACTTCTAGAGGAATACAGACACACAGTTTTTTAAAGTAAAAGAAATATAAGGTAGGGAGCAATTGAGGAAGATACTGGTATCACCCTCTCTCTGACCTTCAGAGGTATACGTGAAGGGAGGGAAAAGGGGAAGTACGGAGGGAGGGGTGGAGGGTGAGTAGACAGAATTTTGCAACATCATACAAATTTTAGGAATAGACATATAAAATAATTAAGACATGATGTAGCATTTAAAAAAAAAAAACAGTTTCTTTAATGACAGGTCTACAACCTTGCACCACATTCAGTGAATCAGATGTGGTGATCTGCTTAATGCCGTGCCTATGGCTATTGTGTTCTACCTGTCCCAGGCCAACTCGTGTGTCCATCTAAGCCGCCATGTTGATGGAATGTAGCTGCTGCGCTGTTGACTCGCTTTCTAAAGACTGATGACATTGACTGTTGCCCTCTGTTGAGGTGAGCGAAGAAGTATCTCACAATGGAAACGTGAGTGCTTTTGGTTGATAGTTAACAATTAAAAACAGCACTGACAGGGTAGAGAGAGGACAGACTCACAAAAGGGAGATAAGGACCAAGCACTCAGAGCCTCAAGTATCCCCACATAGAGAGCTAACAAGAGAGAAGGGACCAGAATGCCTGTGGCCTGAGAAGCCCTTTTCCTCCCACAGCGGGAGGAGTGGCTTCTGTTTTTCTTTCTGGCTAAATTTTCCCTACAGAGGTGTGATAAAGAAAAATGGACTTTCAGGGGATTCCTGTTTCCCCTGAAAGTGGAATATTATTTTAAGGTGTGTTACAGTTGTTTATTCTGTGTAATATTTGTTTAATGCTGCAAAGATAAGTTGCATTCTTCTAGGTTGTATTTGTTTAACTCTGTGAAGCTGTGAGTCTTTGCCTGTCTGAAACACCTGATTGGTCTAATAAAGAGCTGCATGGCCAATAGCGAGGCAGGAGGAAGGATAGATGGGGCTGGCAAACGGAGTGTAAATCGGAGGAGAAATCTGGACTAAGAACAGAAGGAGTGAGAGAAAAGGAGGCGAGAATGAGGGACACACCTGGGGCAAGAAGCCAGGCAGACACCAGGCAGACACACTAAAGAAGTAGTGAAAGTGAGTATACAAAAGTGAGAAAAGGAAAGGCCCAGAGGCAAAAGATAGATGCGGTAATTTAAGATCAGAAAAGTTGGCTAGGAATAAGCCAAGCTAAGGCCGGGCATTTGTGAGAAAGAAAACAAAAGCAAAGAGCAAAGAGTGGAAAGACTAAAGCAGCCCGCCACACAGACCTGCTCATTTCCGTACAAAATAGCCTTAATTTAATGTCTGAGGTGAACTTTATTTAACATCAAGTTTGTCACGGGAAGTCTGCGAACCAGTGAGATCTAGTGCATCCATGATGTTGACCAGCCCACAGTTTAATCTAGTCCCCAAATATCTTTGTCACCCCAGACGGAACCTGGTCCTGATTACACTGCCACACACAGGGAGTTCTGCCACCATGATGCTTTTCAACCCGTCTTCCTGTTTCCGCGTCTTTGCCTATTCTGAAAGTGTCTGGTGTTTCTCAGCTGGCAATGCTTTCAAATCCTCTACACTGATAGAGCATATATGGGTACGGCGGTCCTGTTTTGTGCCTAGAGATCATTCTGTTGCATGGCTGTACCACGGCTTTCTCCCTTGTTGATCTAAAGGTGGCATTAGGGTTTCACATTCTTCGGTTGTATTAATAACGCTGCTGTCAACATGGGTGTGCACGTATTCGACTGTCTGCTTTCCAGCCTTTTTGGTTGTAAAATTAAGAGCGCAGTTACCATGGCAATGCCATTTATGAATCTCTTTTTGGTTCAGATTATTTTCCCAATCTAGACGTTCTTACATTGGAAAAGTTGCACTGAACATACATGACGGTGCCTGGCGTTCTTGGCAGTTGCCATGAATGTAAAAATCACTACAAATTATTATAATGAGGCACAGATGTTCTCAGAATGCTTGGACTTTCTACCTTCGCTGCCTCCCTGCCCCCGTAATTGCTGTACTTTAGTGAATTTGGTAACAGAAGGTTCTAGCATTAGGTTGCCTGGATTGCCATGAGAAAATCCCACAACACATACTTCACGGTCTAAGAGGCCAGGGTAGCAGATACGATTGGTTTCTTCCTGCGGTTTTCCTACCGGCCTGCTTCCAAGTGTGCATCCCTGGGTTCTCTGAATGTGCCCAGCTGCCCATTTCTTATAAAGACACCAGGCAGAATTGGATTCATATACCCCTAGGAGGAGTTTAATTTAATCACTCTTTAAAGGCCGGGTGTCCAAGTGCAATGCTATTTTTAGGCATTGTGGGCTGGGGCTTCAACACATGGGAAATGGAGAAGGACACACAGGTCCCTGTAAAGCCGCAGCAGGTGTGCTCCCTAGGAGGCAGGAGGTGTCCTCAGGATGCCATTTCCTTGTCTGTGTAGGGGTGCCAGTGAGTGGAAGCCCCTGTGGAGGGAACCCAGGGCTCTCAGCTGTGGGAAGCAGCTTGTGCTGTAACTGCTCTGGGGGAAGAGTAATTTCTGCCCAGAGATTGACCCAGGAAGGTGATGCTTCCAGGCACGGACATTCCTGACAAGTTAGGTGGCATTCGCATTTCCCAAACAGTCTGTCATCCTTAAAAACCTGTGGCTGCTTAGTGGGCTTGGCGGCACATGCTTTTAAATCCACCACTCAGGAGGCAAAGACAGGCATATCTCTTGGGTTCGAGACCAGCCTGGTCTACTGAGTGAGTTTTGAGTTTCAGGACAGCCAGGACTACATAGAGAGAGACTCCATCTCAGGGAGAAAAAAAAAAGGAAGTGACTGATGAATGATGAACCCTAGCATGGGATTTGCCACTGGGATGATTTTTAACTATTTCAACAGACATCTGTCCCCAGTGCTGTCCCCAGTGCGTCCATAACTTGACCTCTACAAGTTAACCCGTACCCAAACTGCTCATTCAATAGTACCGTCCCCTCTCCCCACCCCACCCCTTGCCCTTTTTTTCTATTTTCTGCCTTTGTCACCTGCTGTTTCATAACAGCCACTGGTGGAGGAAGGGAACCGGAACTGACTGGGCTTTGTGCCAGGAAAGGATTGGGATTGGGGAGGTCACCTGGGAACAGGGATTTGGTCTGGGCTCATCGCCATCCGCATTGGGATTCATTCGCTGTTAACCATTCCCTGAAAGCCCGCACTGAACCTGCTCGCGGTGCATCTGCGCAGTGACAAGATTAGGGTGTGGGGACGGTGTGGACAGTGGACGCGCTGAGGCCCCGTGAGACGATCATTTCTCCGGGTCCGTCCAGGTCCCTGTGCAGAGTGCAGAGCCGGCGAGGTGCGAGTCCCGAGCCTGGCTCACTGCCCCAGTAACGCTGCCCGGTCCTTTCCCTCTGCTTGCAGACCTACATCGGCTCCATCATCGCCTCAGTGAACCCGTATCAGCCCATCGCCGGCCTGTACGAGCGCGCCACCATGGAGCAGTACAGCAGGTGCCATCTCGGCGAGCTCCCACCGCACATCTTCGCCATCGCCAATGAGTGCTATCGCTGCCTGTGGAAGCGCCATGACAACCAATGCGTGCTCATCAGGTGAGCCAGGAGCGGCGGGGTGCAAGGGGTAGGCCGACTGTTCCTAGCCCAGCACGAACCTGCAAGCCGCTGGGGGGATAAAAGCTCAGCAGCCACCTGGCTCCTGCTGAGGGCGCTCAGAAAACACATGGAGCTTGCAGATGGACGGTGTGGGTTGGCGGTTTGCCCCTCACAGGCCCGCCATTCATTCATTTGTTCCATCATTTATATATTCCCGTTTTCTTTTGCTTCCTTCCAATTTTCTTGAATTATTCTTCAGGCTATTTTGTGGATGAAGCGTGATCAGTCTCTTTAAAGATAGATGGCTTTTTTCATATTTGAAATATTTTACATGTTTTAGAATGCTTGTCATGATGCTCAAATGTTTGAACAAGACTTCTTTTTTTCTCTGCTATGATAGAAATCACCCTAGATAAAATGTCCCGATTTTAAGAATTTTTTTTTATAATGGGATGTCCCCAAACCAGTGATTCTCAACCTGTGGGTTTATACCCCTCTTGGAATGACTGACCCTCTCACAGGGGTCGCCTAAGACCATCAAAAACACAGATATTTACATTATGATTCATAACAGTAGCAAAATTGCGGTCATGAAGTAGCAACAAAAACAATTTTACAGTTGTGGGGTCACCATAACATGAAGAACGATATTAAAGGTCCCAGAATTAGGAAGGTTGAGAACCACTGCCCTAACGTTTACCTGTGAGTTAGCTGGAGAAAGAGAGCCTGCTGTGCATGTGTTAAGAGAATGGTACAAGGACATGTTTATTTAAAATAATTTTGTGTTAGATAAGAAATGCCTGTTCGAGCCAAGTCTTGCTTATTTATATGTTTGTTTGTATAATTTTATGTCTTTGGTTATCTTTGAGACAGGGTTTTACTGTGTATCTCACACTGGTACCAAACTCATAGCAATCCTCCTGCCTCATCCTCTGAAGTGCTGGGACTGATATGTGTGTCAGCCAACACACCAGCTCTTACTTATTGGGAAAATAAAGATCTAGGATCCCCAGCCCTAAAACCCTTTCCCACTAAGAATCACATTTTAAGAAGAACTGGAATACGTTTTTATAATTTTCTTAAATGTTATTGTTAACGAATATGAATCGGCCCACTGCACACATCCCAGTGGCATCCGATGGGAACTTACTGTTTGTACCGGGAGTCTGTTCCAGGGGCGATAAGCAAGGCCTGGATGGAGTCCAACACAGATGTGATGAACGTCCTGAGGTTTCCATGGAGTATGAAAGCACCTCATTCATTTGCCCCTCCAGGCTCCATTCATAGGACAGGACTGCTACCGAGGACTGACAGTTCACGGAACTGCTGTTGCGAATGATTTTGACGACTGTTTTGCATGGCTTTCTAGCCCCAACTTGTGACAGAGCAGTTACATTATTTCAAGAGGAAAGGAAGTGGAGAGGACAGTTGGGTGTGGGGGAGGGCAACAGATAGAAACCCCCGGGATTTCCAGTTCCGTGAAAGTAAGACGCAGGAGACAGATGGAGAGCCGTATGTCATCTTCAGACTTCAAGCCAATGGAGCTTGCCAAAACTGTAGCCCACTGTCACACAGACAGACCACCTGGTCACTGACAGGGCCAGGTAATGGGTGGCCTTCAGCCCCATGGGAGACCACGTCCCAGATGGTGAAGAGCGGATCAGAGGCCAAGCAGAGCATGCGCTAGGGCCTCCCTCTCCCCAGATCATAGGAACTGTTCCTGTCAGGGGAGGGGTACCAGTGGAAGTCCTCCCACAGACCCCAGGCAAGGGGATGGAGAGTATCTAAAGACACTGGAGATGTGTTCATACTGCTAAATAACGCTAACACGTTTCTGCAGGATTGTGGTGTATCGTTCACTGTGCCAGGCTCGACGGCACGGACAGCTTTTGCAGGCTCTCATGTGGGCACTCTGTAATGACCATTGCAGGTGCCACACAGTTTTCACACTGCACCATCTGCCCATTGTACTTGTTAAAAGTCTCGCTGCTTTTTGAGTAAATGGAAATTGCATGTGTATGAACGACTGAGCTAGTTCCCCCTCCCCGAAGCACATGGAAAGAAGGACTCTGTGCTCTTTGTCGCTGTAGCACGGCTAACATGCAAGGTTGGAGAAGTAACTTGCACAGAACTGTATTCGGTAATACAAATAGGGATTGTGCAAATTCAAAGTTAAGCAAAGCCCAGAAGTAGCGTTAAAGAATAGCGTGACTCTGGCCTGAGCTCCCAAAGTCCAGTTGAAGAGTGGGAGGACTGAGAATATTAGCAAAGCGGTCAAGACTGTTGTGGGTACATCCACTGAAACAGTTTACCAAGGCTAGGAGCTCACCAACTCCAGCTGGATAGGGAAGGAACAGCGTAGGTCCAAACTAGGCCCTCTGAATGTGGGTGACAGTTGTATGGCTGGGGCAGACTGCAGGACCACTGGCAGTGGCACCAGGATTTATCCCTACTGCCTGTACTTGCTTCTTTGAAACCTATTCTCTTTGGATGGACACCTTGGTCAGCCTAGGTATATTAGGGACGACCTTCCCCAAAGCAATGTGCCTTATTCTCTCTGAGGAGTGGGTGGGGGGAGGGGTGTAGGTGAAGGAAATTGGAGGAGGGGAGGGAGTGGGAACTAGGATTGGTATGTAAAATGAAGAAAGATAGTTTGTTTTCTTTTAAAAGAAAAAAAGTATAGCGTACCTAATGAAGTCACTTGTGACTCAAGCACCATGGAAGACTGTCATTTTTTTACCCCTGTGAGTCAGGGTCTGTGGCTGTTGCCCAAGCTGGCCTTGAACTCAGGACCCACAAATCTCAGTCTAGGAGTGCTGGGATTAGAAACTGTGCTACTAGGTGGGAGGTGATGGTGCACACCTTTAATCCCAGCACTTGGGCAGCAGAGGCAGGTGAATCTGAGTTCAAGACCAGACTGGTCTGAGTTCCAGAACAGCTAGGGTTACCCAGAGAAACTCAGTCTCAAAAAACTCAAATAAATAAGTAAAGGAAGGAAGAGAAGGGGGCGGGGGGGAGGAATATGCAATCTTGATTGTGAATTTTTTTTTTTAGATTTTTTTTTTTAAGACAGGCTTTCACTATGTCTCCCTGGCTGTCCTGGAACTCATTATGTAGACAAACTGTCCTCAAACTCACAGAGATCCACCTGCCCCTGCCTCCCCAGTGCTGAGATAACAGGTGTACACCACTATGCCCGACTCTAGCAGGTTTAAAGAGAGAATGTGGAGTCATTACTTTAGCATCTGAGAATGCTGTGACGGCACAGCAGGAAGCAGAATGCACCGCGATATCAAATTGTGCTTCACATTTACTTACGGAGATGCTTGCTACTGATGAGTGCTTGATTAGTTTCTTCGGGGGGGGGGGTGATGGAAATGAGAACATGACTGATCAAGCCCTTGGTAGACCAGAGCAGTTTGAGGGGAAAATTGGTGTGGTCATCTTGCAGGTGAGATAAAGAAGGTGGGTGGTGTTTTTATCCACAGGCTGGGAGTGAGCAACAAACAGAAAATTCCCATTATGCGTGCTGTTAATCCCAGTACTCAGGAGGCAGAGGCAGGGACTTTTCTTGTCTTCCTCCTTCACCCCCTTCCCTGCTCCCTCTCCTCCTCCCAGTCCTAATAAAGAGAATTTTAAAGATAAGCGACTGGACCGGGCATCTGTGTGGTTTCCTCGGCCCTGCTCTGCCACCTGGTGGGCAAAGTGTGTCTTTCTAGTCTCACAACCTCTCATGCTATCAACATTAAAACCAGAGACTAGTCCATTCCTAGTGCTCCACTCTGTCAAGTAAATACAAAAAAGAGCTTGTTGGGAAGTGGACTGGGTCTTGTGGTTCAGCCTCGGCTGAGATCCCCAGCTGGTTGACAACACCAGGTCCTTGGGCTTCCAGGCTGTGCCTCTTTGATCTCCGCTTCAAGGTGGTTCGGCTCTTAAACGACATTTTTGAAAAAAGTTAATTTTTTAAAACATGTATGTGTGTGTTGTACCTGCATGATTAATGTAGAGCACATGCATGCAGGTGCCTACAGACGTAAGAAAGCATTGGCTTCCCTGTGTCTGCAGCTACAGGCTGCTGTGAGCTGTCAGGTGTGCCTCTATAAGGCACACCCCCTCCCCCCCCAGGTCCTCTGTAAGAGCAATGCGTGCTCTTAACTGCTGAGCCTTCTCGCCACTCTCTGGAACTCTGCACTTATTTTGCCTTTTAATGAATGTACCTTCCTGTCTCTCACTGAGTGCTGGCCCAAATCTGTGGGTTGGGTTAGGAAGGCACCACATTAAAAAGCCGATGAAGCTTGTGGGTGAGGAAGATAGAGGGGACTGGAGACCATAGAGAACGCTCCTCTTTATAAGTCCCAGAGAAGCTCTGAGAACCTTTTCTGTGGAGAAAATAAGGCTTGAACCTGGTGAGCGAATGACTGCAGAGATTTGAACTTTAGCCTCCTCCCGCAGAGTGGTACCTCCTGCTGCAGGCATGGTGGAAGGATTGCTAAGACCTTTGGACTTAATCCTTGAGACACCAGAGTCTCTTCTTTAGTTGGCTGCCAACTAGGAAATGATAGAAATTAGGTTTGACCTGATTTACATTTTGAGAAGATTGTTTAGTTTTGGAATTTGAGTCATAGGAAGGGCATGCTTAGTCAGCAGATACAAAAGGGCCAGAGTACTTCCATTTTCTGTTCTGTGATCAGCTCACCTGCGCCTGAGCGTCTCAGCCCTACCCTGAAATTGCAATGAAAACATGCAAAGAGATGGGAGGGCAGGAAGATGGGGTGTAAGGACCAGAAGTGGTCAGCACATGCATGGATCTAGAACACTGCCAGCACCAGTGTGTCCTGCTAATGGACCAGCATCCCCATGCCATGCATGGAGAGTGTGTGCACACCGGTACCCCCTCCTGCAGGTGGCTGGCTCACCTCCCCCTTGCTTTCCAGAGCACATTGCTGCGAGCATCCTGCAGCCTCCCTTCTCCCAGTTCACTGATGTCCCCTTATGGTAACTTGACATAATCACTCAAGAATCTCTACTGTGTTACATGTTGAGGCAAGGGTTTACATATGGTTCTGAGACTAAATTGAGTCACCCCAGTTTCCCCCCAGCCGGCTCACTCTCTTCCTTGAAGCATAGTATGTCTGGTGTTTCTCCCTCTCTGGCCCTGTCATTTCTTCTATCCTCCCTCCTCCACATTTTTTACTTCTCAGCGTGTCCTTGGTCCACCAAGGCTCTCAACCACCCCGGGCAAGTTTTCCAAGTCCTCAGGTGTCATACCCCCATATCTCATGGTATCTCCAGGGCTGGTTTCTGGACTCTCATCATTTTCTCTCCAAAATGTCTTCCTCCTCCTCTTACCTTTCTCAGCCTCGGTTCTCCAGCCGCCCTCTCCCAAGGCTGAGGTCTGGAAGCCACTCTTTGTGCTGCAAGTTTGTTTGTTCTTTCGAGTCAAGTGTGCTGATCTTGCATACACAGTCTGGTGAGTTTTGACAGATGTGGAAACTGTTGGCAGCATCCAGGTCATTGTGCTGGTGAGCTCACTGCTACCCAGATCATTCCTGAGCCTTTGTCACTTTCTGAACCCCCAGGCTGGGTCTGCCAGGGATCCTGTGCATGCCCCTTCCAGTCCCATGAACTACACACACACACACACACACACCTCACACACAGTGCACATAAACATATACACACCATACACGCACACACATATACACACTATACACACACATACACGTACACACTCATACACACCACACATGCATACACACATCCACACGCGTACACACCATACATGCACATACACGTACACACACATACACACCACACATGCATACACATATATGTGCGCACACATACATACACACACATACCAAACCTTTTTCTACTTCTGTGTGTCAAGAATGAAAACTTTGCCTTAAGGAACATCATTTATTTTAATCACGGGTTGTTCCCATTAATTTCTCTTGGCTTTTGTTTGCTGGTTTTCAGTCAGGGTCTTCTGTGGACATCAACCTTGGTAAGGATGACCTTGAACTTCTGATCCTCCTGCCTCCAGCTGAGTGCTAGGGTCACACGTGTGCACAGCCATACCTGCTTTCTGTGGTGCTGGGAACCAAACCCAGGGCTTTCTGTGTGTCACTCTACCTACTGAGCCACTCTCAGTTCAGCATTTTGTTTTTAAAAATTCAGTCAGGGAGGGCTGGAGAAATAACTCAAAAGGACTGGAGAAATGGCTCAGCGGTTAAGAGCAGTGGTTTTTCTTCCAGAGGTCCTGATTTCAATTCCCAGTAACCACACGGTGGCTCACAACCATCTGTGATGAGATCTGGTGCCCTCTTCTGGCCTGCAGGCAGAACACTATATGTAATAAATCTTTTTAAAAAATAATTAAAAAATGAAAATTTAGTCAGCGATAGCTGTCAGTTCAGTGTGTACTTGTTATGACAGGAGGAGTTGTCTGACTGTTTCTCCCCTAGCTTGTGCTCCACTCCGTCTTGCCCGACATCAGTGCTATCCTTGCACCCAGCACTGGGCTGTGCTTGGGCTAGGTATGTGAAGGGGGCTGTTAAGCCCTGAACCACGGTGACTCCCATTGCTGAAAAGAGATAACTTAGCCCAAACTCACTCAACACACACACTTTATTATCTCAAGCACCGTGCACCAGGACACTTTCTAGGCTGTTAGATTCGGCTGCCCCAAGTAGGCTTGTTTCTGGTTTCCTTGGGTTTTGTCCTTTGATCTCACAGTAGGGGTGGGTAGGTGGGATTTGTCCTCTGTAGGAAGAGCACATTTCTCCGTGTCTCTGTTCTCTGCAGAGATCCTGCCTGAGCCCTCACGCCCATTGTGCTGATGCTCTTTTTTTACAATCTGGAATCGTGATGTCTCCTATGCTCAACCCTAATGCCCTAAAGAGGATGGGGTGCTTGGGGCAGGCCTGGACCAAGAGGTCTCCCTGAATGCCCAAGACAGCCAGCTTGACTTCAGGCATATCTTGACACTTGGGTCACTTCCTCTTTTTATTAAATGTGGTTAATCGTCCCCCGTGTCCCCAGCAGCACTCTTCTCCATTCCTGTCGGTCTTCCACCGAGCCTTCCATCCTGCTGCCTCTGATGGCTCTGTCTGGCCAGGCTTTCTTACTCACCTTTGGCTTTGCTTTCCTTGTAAGTTTTGCTTCTTGCTTCTTCTTCTATCCTCCCCACACAGTACGTGCTGAACACAGCCTCCTACAGACTAGACTGGGATCTCACCTCCACATCTCTTCCTCGCTTTTCTGCTTCATCTCCGGTTGCATTGCATGTACACAGGGTCTAAGCAACCAAAAGCTAGGTAACAGCTAAGCCTGAAGGAGATAGCTATGGCTGATCCTTCTGAAAGGGACCCTTCCGTCCTTCTAGAGTATTCTCTCAAGGGCTTTGCTCTTTCAGGTGACCTTAATGGATCCAGCATGCTCACCACCCAAGGGCCGCATCTTCCAGTACCACCTCGCCTGACTTCTCTGCTTCTGCTCCACTGTTATCTTACCTAGAATCCTGTTGTTTTCTTTGTGATGTTTGCCAGACTCTGAAGTCACAGCTGAGGTGTCCTTTGCTTCTCCCTGTCTGAAATACTTTGCTCACTCTTCCTTAGCTGTCAGTAACATACAACATCCACAGGACTTTGCAATCAGGTACTCCTAGAGTTCAGCCCTGGCCTCCTTCCCTTGTCGAATCACCGGGAGCGTAGTCATGTAGTGTGGGTTTCATCCTTTTGCGACACTGGTGGTTTCGTTCTTATGGTCATTAACTGCGTTGTTTCGCACAAAAGTACTGCTTCTATGCCCACTCATTTAACAGCCACCCACCAGAAATCCACCTGAGCAGGTGTTGTTGGAGGACTGGGGATGTGCGTGGGAACACGGCGAAATAAAGATCCTTGCACATGCCGAGCTTCCCTCATTTGAAAGGTGCCATCTCTCTCCTGAGTCTAGATTAAGAAGCATCTTTCTCCCGATTCTAGTATAAGAAGCATCTCTCTCCCGAGTCTAGCACAGGGAGCATCTCTCTCCCGAGTCTAGCACAAGGAGCATCTCTCTCCCGAGTCTGGCATGAGAATCAGCATAGGGGAGGCCAGAAGTGGACCGGCTGGCGGGAGAAAGAATCTCTGCTTCCCTTCAACTCAAGTTGTTTAATAACAGGCAATTTTAAAATGGCATTTATGACTCGAGAGAGAGGAGGGCATGCATGTGCTGTAGCAGACAGGCATGTGGCAGTCACAGGACAACTTGTGTGAGTCTGTTTTCTCTTTTCATGTTCAAGAGAGTGAAGTGAGGGTCATCGGGCTTGGAGCAAGCCCCCTTAGCCACTGAGCTTCTTCTCCATTCTCCCTGCTGTTAATAGTGACTAAAGGAATGCAGTGCCTTTGACAAAGTTAGTTGTTTTGAGAATACTTGCCTGAAAATGGAGTTTTTCTGTGTCCTGACTGCCACTCCCAAATAACCACCCAGAGAGTAATTATAAATGTTCAGCTGATAGTTTAGACTTTTTTTAGGTAGCTCTTATAACTTAAATTAACCCATTTCTATTCATCTATGCGCTGCCCCAAGGCTTGTTTTAAGTCCTTCCCATCCTGCTCGCTCTGCATCTCAGTGACATTCCCTCTGACTCCACCCTTCTCCCCAGCATTCTCTATGCCCTGAAAATCCTGCCTAGCCAGTGACCAATCAGCTTTTTATTAACAATGAGGGCAGCGCATCTTCACAGTGAACAGAAAGATTATTCCATAACACTTGTCTTCCCGTGGAAACCAAAATGTGTGTGTTTTGTCTTTCAGTGGTGAAAGTGGGGCTGGGAAAACGGAAAGCACCAAGTTGATCCTCAAGTTTCTCTCCGTCATCAGCCAGCATTCCTTGGACTTGTCCTTGCAGGAGAAGACATCCTGTGTGGAGCAAGCCATCCTCCAAAGCAGGTATCTCACTGGTGTGCTTCCTCCCAAGCGACAGGGTATGCTTTTCCTCTGGAATGGGATAGCTAAAGTTCGTCAGTCTCTTTCTCTTCGTGCCTTGCCTGTTAGGCTTCCTCAAGAGATTTGTACCTCAAACCTTTCATCCCAGCACTGGGGAGGCAGAGGCAAGCAGATCTCTGTGATTTCAAGGCCAGTCGGGCTTACATAGAGAGTTGGAAGCTAGCCAAAATGACGTAGTGAGCCTTCGGCTCACCTCCCAACCCCTCCTCCCAAAAGAGAATCAATCTTAACATGTACCCAGCACTTTCTGGAACTTTCAGCAATACCCGCTTTGGCAGAAGCAGCTCCATGTCCCTCCTTCCCAGCTGAGCCATTCGGGATGATACCACAAAGTTTTGAGAAGCAGCCTAACTCCAGCTGCCTGATTGCCAAGGGCTCCAACGCATACTAACCCGGTTGCCACGTGCAATGGGCTTGGCGTTCAGACTGAGGAAGGTCCTGTCTGTGTGAGCAGAGTGCATTTTTATAACCTCCCCGGGACAGATCAGCAGTACCCAGCAGTGCCCAGCCATGCTCCTTGGAACCCAGACAGAGGGTCCCGTGGCCCCGTGTCATCTACAGACAACTGACTCGGTGTCTTATTTGTGCTTTGAAAGGTGGTAGAACTGGTAGAGACATTATAGATGCAGAGAGCTGATCAGGGTCAGCAACCTACAGCCCAAGACAGTTTCCTAGGGCTTTTTAGTTTTTAATCGTGGATACAGCTCAGTAGTAGAATGCTTTCTTAGTATGTTCAAGATAATAGGTACCATTTGTACACGCTACACACACAATCTTTTTAAATTGCAGTTAAATACACATACTTTAATTTTTAGCCACTTTCTCACAGCCAGCTCAGTAGCAACGGTCATCACTGTCCAGTCTCAGGCTTCTACATCTGCCTCCTGCAGCCTTCATTGTAAATAATTTTCTTGGGACCCTGCCATGCTCTCTTGTGTTGTTCCTGGCTGCTTTTACATGATAGAGGAGGCAGTGAGTAGCACTGTCTGGCCCTTTGGAGAACTTTCTCGGACACACTTGATCTATCATGACTCCATTTCACAGTTGGCGCTCGTCCAGGGTGTTAAATAAATTACCTCCGGGCCACGCAGCAAACGTGGAATGTCCAAAATTGAGGGCTTTCCAGCTCCTAGATGCGAGTGTGGACTCTTCCTTGCAGCTCTTGGGCTGCGTGTATCAACCTAGTTCACCCGTGCAGAGCCGAACCATGTGGTCCCATGTGGCATCCTCTTCCTTATCCTGATCAAAGGGGGTATTCAATTTCAGTGAGTGTTCAGAAAAGCCGGCACCTCTGTAAATAACCAGACTCAGGCTGGGCCCTGTGCGCACAGATTTCCCGCATGTGTGTGGTTGAGCATTTGTCCTGACTAATGCTCCGCTCTGCTCGCTCTGTTCACAGCCCCATCATGGAGGCATTTGGCAACGCGAAGACAGTATACAACAACAACTCCAGTCGCTTTGGGAAGTTCGTTCAACTGAACATCTGCCAGAAGGGAAATATCCAGGGTGGAAGAATTGTAGATTGTATCCTGTTTCTTTTCATGTTCATGTTCGTCTTTGCAGTTGGCTCTATCAGTGGACACTTCGCTGCTCTCTTGTTGTGAAGGCCCCAAAAGAGTGCGAAGTACTCGCTAACTCAAGTTCAAGCTCATTTATGCTTTGATATTAGTGCCTTCATTTTTCCTTTGTAAATATCTCATATTATGCCTATAGTCTAGATTCATTATTTCTTAGTCTATTTTCTGTTGCTGTAATGGAATGCCTGAGTGGGTACTTGATAGAGAAAAGAGGTTTTGCCCTTTATTTCTTTCTGATCACTTTATCTTAGGTCACAGTTTTGGGGGCTGAAAGTCCAAGGTCAGTCATTTATTCAGATCCTGGTACAAGCCTTCTAGCTCCATTGTAGCATGTTGGATGGTGTCATCGAGGGAGCATGTGTGAGAGATCACATGACAGGAAGTAAGAGGAAGAGAGAATCGGGGTGGCTGGACTCCATTCTTAACATTTCTCAAGAAACTGACATACCTATGAGATCAGCATTAATGTAGCTTGAATAACCTTGACCTAGCCACCTCCCACTGGGCCCCACCTCCTGTACCTGGTCTACCACCCTCATGCCATAGACCAAGAACTCTGCAGGGCCCATGTGTATAGACGCTCAAGCCAGCTCTATCTGCAGTAGTCAGCAAGCCCTCGTTGTGTGCTTGAATCCAGTCCCTTCATTTGACCCCTGCTAGGGCACCACACTATTGGAGCTGAGTTTGGGGGAAGTGGGCTCTGCTTTGATGTCTTTTGGCACCAGCGGCAGCAATGTCGGAGCCATAACCCAAGTCAAGACTAACCTCCTGCCATGTCTGTTTTCTTCCTTGACTTGCCTTCCTTTTCACACGAAGATTTATTAGAAAAAGTAAGTAACTGTGATTCAATTCACAATTTTCTTATTATGACATTTTTTGTTCTGTATTAAGTGGTGGAAACTATTATTATTGTTATTGTTATTGTTATAAACGTGGTTTCTCTCCACAGAACCGAGTAGTGAGGCAGAATCCCGGGGAGAGGAATTATCACATATTCTATGCGCTGCTGGCAGGGCTGGGACAGGGAGAGCGAGGTGAGTGGCAGCTTGTGGTCCATCTCAAGCACATTGGGAATGACAGGGGCCTGGCATGCCTGGACTTCCGCCGACTGCGGTGTAATGTGCGCTTGAGAGTGAAAGATGCCGAGCTGATCCGGGATCAGAACAACAACGGGAGAAAATTAACAGCAGAGAAACCACAAACTATTTGTATTTAGCGTATTTTTAATTTGATGGGTATTTTGTAAGAAATATATAATGTACTATAATCAACTTTATTGCAGTGAGTGTGTGTGTGTGTGTGTGTGTGTGTGTAAGCTAGTGAGTTTGCCTATTTGTGCGTAGAGGCCAGAAGTTGATGTCAGGTGCAGTCCAGCTGCTCCTCACCTTACCTTTTGAGACAGGACCCCTCACTGAGCCCATGGCATGCTGTTGAGTGTGTACTGGTTGACCGGTGAGCCTGGGGTTATAAGCTCACTATCCCACATGGCTTTTCATGTATGTTCTG
Organism: Arvicola amphibius; assembly: GCF_903992535.2. Lineage (NCBI taxonomy): Eukaryota > Metazoa > Chordata > Mammalia > Rodentia > Cricetidae > Arvicola > Arvicola amphibius. The sequence continues at coordinate 12,011,452 of NC_052049.1, read as the reverse complement.
GGCACTGAACTTGAGCTGCTTGACTGGGCTTTTTCCCCAGCCTATCTATGGCTATACTTTAAAAACATACCTACATCAAATTTCTAAAAGCTCATTTTTTAATTTTTTTTCTTTTTTCCTTTTTTGTCCTACTAGAGAGTGAACCCAGAGCTCGTGTGTTTAAGCAAGTCCTTTCCCATTTAACCATCTAACCCTAAATGTTTGGCTTTTTAAAAAAATAATAAAACAAGGCCCTCATTAATTTGTTTTTTTTTTTTCTGATCCTACTTAATTTAACTGAGCTGTTTATATTTTGCTTGGCTTGTTAAAAGGTAGCATTATTAGCATCTTAGTGTGTGGCATTTGGGGTATAGAATCGTGTGTGTGTGTTAGTTACTGAAGCCATACTCCAGTCTCCCACGGACTCAAGTATATACGTATGTAAATTACAGTGATCGCTTCTGAGTTTTTTCATCCAGGGCCAGCTGAGTCCTGATGTTCCATCTTTCTTTGTCTTTCTGCAGAAGAGTTTTATTTATCTTTGCCGGAGAACTACCATTACTTGAATCAGTCTGGATGCACAGAGGACAAGACAATCAATGACCAAGAATCCTTCACACAAGTTATTGTAAGTTATCCTCATAAGAGTCTGGATTTCATTTTTGTCTTCAGGGAAAGTTCTTTTGTGTAGTGAAAACAGACATGATCACATTTGGAAGGACATACGAGAACTGCTATTCCCCCCCCACCCCCCCGTAAGTCACAGTGAAGCATGCTTTCCAGGCTGGAAAAGGATCCCAGGAGTCCTCGGAAATGTGAGTGGCTGTGTGAGTCAGGACTGGTGCGTGACTCTCTGGCAGCAGAATGTGCAGTCTGTGCCCCCCCCCCCTCTCAAAACAAAACCCCCAGAGTCTGGGCTTTGCACCCACAGATGTTCTCCAGTTTTGAGGTTGCAGGTAGAGTTTCCTTTGGAAAACAGGTTCGTCATGGGACAAGGTCAGCATGGGATTGTCACCCGGTTCCTGACTGGAACTAGTTCTGGTTGCATGTGCTGATCTTGACTCTGGCTCGTGGCAATAGTGGTCGCTAACGTCTCTCGGTTCCCACAAGGGCTCTGGGCGGTGTGACTGCACTGAATAAGCCTGGTCACCTCACACTGTTATCAGCCTGTCTGACTGAGTGTGCCCGGCCACCACATCACGGTGGGCTCAGTGCCTTTGTCAGAGTGTTCCACTTTGGCATACAGTGTGGATAGGGTTTGACTCATCCTTAATCATAATCGGGTATAAATGCAGCTGACACAAGTGGAGGTACCCTGTCCCCACTACCTACAGTCTCAGAGTTAACTGTCAGCAGAAGGGAAAACGGGTTTTTAAATGTACTTAACATAGACATAGCCAGGCCTTTTCTCTTGTTGCCAATTCCTACACAGTACAGTATAGCATATATATATATATATATATATATATATATATATATATATATACTGTATGAGGGCTTATAAGTAATTTAGAGATAATTTAAAGTATGTAGAGATGTGCATAGGTCATGTGTACATATTTATAAAGGACTTGAGTTTTCCCAGACTGTAATGCCTGCAGGGGAGCCTGGATTGATCCACTGTGCATACATACCCAGGCATGTTCACGCATTCTTTCCTAAGCTTCACATGGACTTAACTCTGGTCTTAATGACCCTGTCAGGCCACTAGAGTAGTGGACAGCCTGCCTTTACCCACATATCACAGAGCTGGTATATAAGGGTATGTATCCCAGGCAGAGCCACCAGCTGGGTCTTTCCTGCCTGCAAAGCATTTTAGCCTTGTCTTTCTGAGTCATTCAAAAGGTCCAGAAACTTGGATCATTCAGTGTGTGGTGCCTCAGCTGTAGGCTCTCACTCCATCCAGTTCTCGGGTGTAACCAACGGTAGTATCCTTTATAGTTCTGGGAAGCTTTAATGTCTTACTACCTGGCAAATGACATACAAAAAGGACTGCCATGTGATTTCAAAATGTCCACAGGTCACACAGAAACTCACCTCATCCCATGTATGTAATCCAGGTCAAAGTTGGAAATGGAGTTCAAACTTGGTATGATGGCTCATGCCTGCAATCCCAGCATTTCTGTGGCTGAGACAGGAGGATTGCCATGAGTTTAAGGTTAGACTAGTATGCAGAGTTAGACCCTGTCTCAAAAGACATACATACATACATACATACATACATACATACATACACACACACACACACATATACATGGGGGGGTGGGCAAATGAAATTCAGAGCAGATGAGGGAGTAATGTGATCATCTTTACTTTCTGGTAAAAGCCACACAAATGTGCAGAGTGATCACTGTCTCTCAGTATCTCTGTGTCTCTCTCTGTCTCTGTCTATTCCATCTTTGTCTCTGACATTCATTCATTGCTATTCTATCTGTCCTCAGTTAGAGGGATCAAACCTAGGACCTCACATACACAAGGCAATTGTTTTGCCACTGAGCTACACCCTGCTGAAGACATCACTCTTTGGTGTGTATTCCTTGGAGGGAAAGGATTTTCCCTGGCACAATTTGATTTTTTGAAGTGTTCTTTAAAGTATTGTCAGCCCCCGTATCTGTGAGTCCCATCTCTCTGAGGATAACCAAATTCAGATAGAAAGTACTTTAAAAAAGAAACAAACAAAAAGTTCTGTCTACAAAAGCAATATAACATAAGAACTGCTGCTTTGATAGCATATGTTTGGTATCAGAGGTAATCTAGAGGTGGTTTAAGTCTGCAGGGGTGGGGGGGAGCAGGCACAGCGACACATGCCTATGATCCCAGCACCACAGAGATTTAGGCAGGATGACTGATGCCAATTTGGGGCCAGCTTTGAGTTCAGGGTCAGCCCGGGATAGCGTTGCCTATAAATAAAGTGTGTTCCTCTGCAAGTGCCACACAATTTTATATACAAGACTATATTAGGCATCCGGTGGCTCCTGGCACTCCTCACGGATACTGACAGACCACTGTGTTCTAAGCTGTCTTTCTTCATCCCGTTCTGGCTTTTGCCACTATCCAGCCTTTCTCTAGGGTTTATTTCTTACTGTGTGGAGATCAGCACTCATTCTTTCTCTTAATGAGCGGGGAGGGGAGAAGAGGCTGGTTTCTAGTCTAGTCTTGCTGCAGGCACGCCCACTCCCAGAGAGCTGTGGTCACCAAGGCACAGTGCCTGGGAAGACCTTGGGTGCTGTTCCTCTCTCTTCCTCTTGGGGCTTCATTTCCCCACACAAGACTTTCTGTCGGCTCCAAGACAGGTGGGTTAGATAGTTTGTGTTTCTTAATCCCAGTATTTCAGCTCTATGGTTACACTGAAGTAACAAGTGTTGGCATTTGAAATTTGATCTTATGACAAAATCATGTAAAAGACGGGGATATTTACATATGAAATCAGCATAATGTTCCTGACTGATGTTTTCTAGTTACACATTCTCTTTATGGATCTTTTTGTAGATCTGTAAATGTTTGATTTACAGCTGCTTCTTACTATTATCCCACCAGAAGTAGTAGTGAAAAACTAGCTGATCTTTACTAAAACCATAAATGTGACATTTTGCTATTATTATTTAGCCATCTATTTTTTATTCTAGAGGTTCTAAGCAAGGCTTCAAAGAAAAGGTACAACTTTGATGGAGCAGGAGCAAACATAATCTTCCTTCCTGGAAACAGCAAGGTCTTCCTCCTTTCAGACTAACTGAGAGATATTTAAGATAATTTGTTAGACACACAAATGAGATTCTCTTGTAGCTAGTGAAGCACATGGCTGAGTGGAATGTTTGAAAATATTGTAAATTTGTTTCTTATATAAGAAACAAGGAGGGAGGGAAGCAGCAATATGCATTAAACATATATAGAATCTTTTTGTTTTTAGAAATTATTTTATATATCATACATATAGCAATTATAAGTGAAGAAAAAATAATGAAACAAAAAAAGTATGTCCCCAAAGTGTTATTTTACGTGGCACAATTCTACTGTTTTATTTTTATGCCATTCTCTGGATGTTATGTTTTCCTAATGAACACATTATCTTTTCCATGATTATATGGTTATTATTTGGAAGGACACCTGCTTTTCATGGTCCATAGGCTATGAATGTATGCTCAATGTCATAGCCAGTTTTAATACAGCTTTCAGAGTTGGGCCATAAATTTTTCAGCTGAGATGAAAAGCTGTTTCCAGCCAGCAGTAGCAACTGATCTGTTTTACTTCTTCCGTCTGGCCCACCGGGAGGGTGGCTGACGAAATGTGTGTGAAGTAGCTGGGGACTTTGATGCTTGATGCCCTGTTGGTTCTCTTTGCAAATTCTGAGTGTTTACAGCATCCTTGACTGTGGACCACCGCTAAGATTTCCAGACTTCAGAGACCTTCCTGCACGCACCCAGGGGTTCTGAGTGGTCTGTGGTTGTATTTAAGTATCTGAAAATTCATTTGGCATGAGTCAGATTGTATGACTTCTCAAACAATTGATTTTTCCCCCTCTCTTTCAATCTTGGAAAACTTTGGGGTTGTTGGTCTAGGGAACAGGTAAAGGGCTGGGAATGTTGTTGATTTGGTAGGCTTTGCCTGACACACACAGAGCCCCAGGTTCCATCCCAATACCACACCACCTAAACCATGTATGGTGGCTCTCGTCTAAATTTCAGTGAGGACTAAAGCAGGAGGATTAGAAACTTAATCCTCCCTACATAGGAAGGAAAACAACAACAGAAAGAATGAAAAGCAGAACAAGGAATAGAAAAGACTCTGAGGAGATACTGAGTTTACTCTCGAATGGTACTGCAGAGGGAATATGTCAATTTCTATCGAAGGATGCTGCAGCTAGGGACAGTTCCAAAATGAGGAGGACTACAGAGGTGTTCTTGAAATACTGATCCCTTCTGCAGAGATCCCCAGCAAGGATATCGTGGAAGTGGTGACTGGTGATAGGCAGAGGTCCTTGTAATGTGTCCTCTGAGGACACTGTGGTACTGGCCGAGGCTTCTGCAGAAATTCTTCTTGTCGGGCATAGATTCAGGGGAGCCCTTCCTTCATGCCTTGCCGACTTTATTTGGCCAGTTTGCAACTTGACATAAATAACTCCACTTTGATTTCAACAGCCTTCAGTCAACATCAGCTAACATAATACATGAAATAGTCTAAAACACATATAAACCATCATTTAGTGTACACTACCGAAGTACTTATTTGTCAATAATTAAGCTCCCACCAGCTTCCTTTCCCACCCTTTGAAGCATGCCATTATTCAGGCTTCAGCCAGGGTCCCTGTACTTTCTGAGAAGGTCACTTGTCTCTAGTTTCTACTGTGACAACTTATTTCTAGTGCGACAATTTGCTGCTTCAGAATTTAGCACCATATATCACTCCTTCACACACACACACACCACACACATACACACACACAAACACATACATACACACACACACACCACATTCACAGGCATCTATTTTATGTGATTAATAAAACTTTTATTAAAAAAACCTCTAATTCGGTACCCATTTTAAAGTAAGTGTTTAGCAATTTTAAGTTGATAGTGACAATTTCCCAGGGTTTTTATTTCAGTCTTGAACCATATTATTGAGATAATAATATATAGCCTAAAACTCAGCTATTCCTGCCAAAGGGAATGGGAGCCTGCTTGGTTAAACAATTATAAAAAGGACAGCAAGATACAGTAAATAGTGGCTATTGCTAGGAGTCTTAAGGCCCTTGCCCATGCTGGTGATAATTGTTGGAGCTATTAAATTTCCCTGTAGTTAATCCAATTACCATTATCACCATAGTCTATTTTACTAATCCTTTAGAGGTAGACCTGAAACAAAAGAAGTTAAAATTCATTAGTACAATGAATATATTAATGGTCCTATTTTGTAATTCCATACGCTACCTTCATATGTATTTTAAGAAGATATCTAAGATTTGTATGTGTGTGTGCGTGCGCACCCCCACGCACATGTACAGTTGCATGGAGTGCGGCTGCATGCCTATCATGGTGCACACGTAGAGCTCAGAGAACATCTGTGTCAGTCCACCACGTTTGAGACGAGCTCTTGCTGGCTCACACCGTCATGACCCCAACACACTGGACCTGCCGATTGCTTTAATATGTCTCGCATTTACTTTGGTTCTGGGGATCTGAATGCACGTGCAGCGCTTGCATGGCAGGTGCTTCATCCACTGCGCTGTCTCCCCAGCCCCCCGATAATTTTGTTTTATGAACTGCGTGTTTATACTATTTCAACCGATAGGAACTGCTCATGCATATTTTTAAATCTTATTGCTTTTAGTGCTTTAGAGGCAAGGTAAATGACTCTGTTTTAGCTTCGGCCCAGAAGCTGCGCCTTAATCTACTGCTATTCCAGCAGCGATTGCAACTCCAGTTACCAGTCTGCTTCTCTAGCAGCAGCCTGGCAGGAACCCTGTGCCCGCAAGCAGCGGCTCTATTGTTCTATTTATAAATAAGACTCAAGATTCAAAGGCTGGGGTAAAAACCTGCCAGATCAGAGAGCCTGGGTCACAATTAGCTAACCTCTCCTTGCTAACATCTCTGAAAGACCCCAGCTTCGGCTTCACCAAACCAGAAAAAGCCGCACCACTTCAAACCCCGCCCTACTACTTCCTGTGTCTCTCTATCTCTCCCGGATACCCTCTAATGCTCTATGATTACTTTCTGTCAACTAGTCCTCCTGGCCCAACATTGATTTTATTCAATTAACACAAATGCAAACTCGGGGTTCGCAGTGTGCAAATATCACCTAACATGATTCAGTGAAAATGTTCATTTCTGTGTTCCTTGTCAAACTGGCTGGGGGGGATAAAAACATATTAGTTTCTTTTGATTTTTGAGATGATGTCCTGCTACGTGACCCAGGTTAGCCTTGAATTTGTCGTAATTGTTCTTCTCCAGCATCCTCAGTTCTGGGATTGCAGGCATGCTTAGAAAACACCTATAAACTCACAGAAAGAAAGGAGTGAAGTCCACGTTTGCGCAGCATAGGTGCTTTGTAATTATTTTGTTCATTTCTGACTTGGGTTTTTAACTTTGTTTTAAACGTCTTGAGACAGCCAGGCAGTGGTAGTACACACCTTTAATCCCAGCACTGGGGAGGCAGAGGCAGGCAGATCTCTGTGAGTTTGAGGACAGCCTGGTCTACAAGAGCAAGTTCTCAAGGACAGACTCCAAAGCAACAGAAAAACCTTGTCTCAAAAAACCATAAATAAATAAATAAATAAATAAATAAATAAATAAATGTCTTGAGGCTAAGAGATGATTATTTATTTCTTAACCACAGTTCTTTGCTCTCCCTTTTTGTATGTCCCCCTGCCTCCAGTTTCTGTAAAGGAAGCAGTGTTCATTGTAATTTCCTATTGGAAGAGAGAAGAATTTTGTTGACCTAACAGTGATTCCTAGGATTTTGTTTAGTAATGGAAGTAAGAGGCTGTCTGTCACAGACGTGTGGTCATGTATTGCTGGATGCTCAGCATTCTTCATTTCTGCCTCTTTTTTTAAATTTTTAATTTTTTATTTTATTTTATTTTTTACTATGCAGCATTGTTAAAGTCAGTGATTATCCAACGTGTTTTTTTTTCTTTTTCTTGTTCTTGAAACCATACCTACTAATTTAACTTAATCATCAGCAGTTTGTGTTTTCTTCTAGACGGCAATGGAAGTCATGCAGTTCAGCAAGGAGGAAGTTCGGGAGGTTTTGAGGTTGCTGGCTGGGATACTGCATCTCGGAAACATAGAATTCATCACTGCTGGAGGGGCGCAGGTTTCCTTCAAAACAGGTGAAACAAGCCATTTTTGTCTGTTTGTTTTTCTTTTTTTTGAAGCAGGGTCTCTCTGTGTAGCCCTGGCTGTCCTGGAACTAGCTCTGTAGATCAGGCTGGTCTTGAACTCACAGAGATCTGCCTGCCTCTGCCTCTCGAGTGCTGTGCTGGGATTAAAGGCAGTACTGTGCTCAGATTAAAGGCGTGCGCCACCACCACATGACTAATGCCTGGTTCTTTATAGAAAGTTTTCTGGTGCCTAGAGTAGAGCTACATATTTCCCCCTAGAGAGTAGAGCTGCAGATTTCCCCTCTCTTTGACACTGGGGCCTGAATCTATGTTCTCACCCACTCTCCCATGCTAAGTATGTGTCTGCGCCTGTGCCATGTCCAGGTCAGGAGCTGTGGAGCTTCACCTGTGACGTGAAGTGTCAGGGCAAGGGTCAAAGCCTACGGAACGTTCCAGAATTGAGTTGGCGTCTGTTCTTATTCTTACTAAGAAGTAAAATGGACCAAATAAGTAGAATATGAGCAATAAGCTCTTGATATATGAAAAGTGTTGAGTCTGGCAGTGAGTGACCCACTTTGTCTTGGTTTTTAGAATTATGGAATTGTGGTACCTCGTGACAGGTTCATCAGACTGTTGGCTCGCTGTGCAGGTGCTGGGTCCATAGCCCAGCCCTGCCAGGAGGCGTTCCTCCTCTTATCCCTTTTCCCTTAGGACTTTCTCTTGGTAGAGTACCTTGGAGTTTGTTGTCTGTATAAAATGCCAGTTCAGGTGCTTTTAAATACGTACGTAGAAGCATTTTGAGTTTTCTGATGGAAACAATAAGCGGCATTACAGAAACTGGAAACGGGATGTGTTTGGGATCACAGTGCCTCTCTGGGAGCCCCTTCCTTGGGCAATGGTTATCGGGTGTTCGACCCCACCTAGTTCCTTTCAACATCCTAGAATCCAAGAGCTTTGTTTAGGGTTGGAGAGGGAGAAATGGTTTAGAGATCAAGAGACTGGGGGCTTTTTGAGTTCTAGAGCACCCAGTGCCCTCTTCTGGCCTCCTTGGGCAATGCAAATGTCCATTCTCTCTGTGCTGCAGTTCTGGCTGTCCGGGAACTCTCTTTGGGAAACTCTCTTTCCACCTTCTTCTCCCCCCCCCCCCCCCCATGCGCCCTGAGCACTAGATGAATGAGTTCTGTTGGAGATGTCTCATTGCATTTGGACATGATCCGTTGCTCCCAGAACTTTGACCAATTCTGCTTTTCTGTAACAGTCTCTGTCTGTAGTGACTTTGTTGTTGTTTGTTTTTGTTTATTGAGGACAGGGTTCTAGCTTTGGAGACCAGGCTGGTCTCGAACTCACAGAGATCCACCTGCCTTTGCCTCCCGAGCGCTGGGATTAAAGGTATGCACCACCACTGCCCAGCTATAGCGACTTTTAATGTCCGGCATCATAAAAGACAGATTTTCTGTCCCTTTTAAATTATTATATGTTTTTATTTATGTGTATGTTTGTGTACCTGTTTGTATGTTACAATTTGAGTGCAGGTTTCTTCAGAGCTAGATGCTTGTGATCCACTTACAGTGGGTGCTGGGAATCAGACCCAGGTGCTCTGCAAGAGCAGCAAGTACTCTTAACTGCTGAGCCATTTCTCCAACCCCAACAGCTTGTATCTGCTTTTAAATTCAGTTTGTTAAGATGCCCCTGTGTCTTGAAACCTCTTAAAAGCACTTTTGCTCTGGTGAGAGATCCGTAGTGGCAAAGGCAGTCACACTTGAGTGCTACCAGTGAAAATAGTCACACACCTCGTCGGCGTCTCAGGATCACCCGTCATCACTTTGCTCAGGCCTTGGGTCCTTCCACTCTCCTAACCTGGGATTACTATGGGAGTTATTAACTTAGCAATGAGATACATCCATCAGCTCTGCCTGAGGAGCTGCGGAATGTCTTCTGCTTTCTGGTATTGCTATATGTGGTTGGATTTGAACCCAGCTGAGGTCCAGCCTCTGGTGTGTTTGAGGGAAAGTGGGTTCACCTCTGCCTCCTTTTTTACTTCCAGCTTTGGGTAGGTCTGCGGAGTTACTTGGGCTGGACCCAACACAGCTCACAGATGCTCTGACCCAGAGATCGATGTTCCTCAGGGGAGAAGAAATCCTCACGCCTCTCAGCGTTCAGCAGGTATGGCCCCTGCCCTCAATGCCGTTGAAACTTGTCTCAGATGACATCTTTGGGGTTTCTGATCTAGGTCTCGCTTTGCGTTGTGTGACCACAGTGAACCATTTAAATGTCTAGCTCATAGTCAAAATATAAAGTATTCCCCAGAGCACTGTATCCCCCAGTGGGGTGGAACAGGCTGGCTATGCCTTCTGCCACTGTCTTCTCCACTCCAGGCAATAGATAGCAGAGACTCCTTGGCCATGGCACTTTATGCACGCTGCTTTGAGTGGATAATCAAGAAGATCAACAGCCGGATCAAGGGCAAAGAAGACTTCAAATCTATCGGCATCCTTGACATCTTTGGATTTGAAAACTTCGAGGTACGCCTGCAGAGACCAGGATGGCTACCTCCTGGAAGCTTCTCTTCAACACATCCCTTAAAGCAGCCATGGGTGTTTTTCTCTGTAGCCCTTCCTTCTCTCTTGCCCCTCTGTCGCTTTTCTGTGTACCCTTGAGGGCCCCGAAGAACTTACTCGCTGTATGCCCATCCTTAGGTTAACCACTTTGAACAGTTCAATATCAACTATGCAAATGAGAAGCTTCAGGAATACTTCAACAAGCATATTTTTTCCTTAGAGCAGCTAGAATATAGCAGGTAAGCACACAAGACTCTGCTTCAAAAGTATGTTTGGTCTTGATCAGTAATTTAAGTTAGCGTGAGGTGTGTCTTGATTTCCCACGGCCCTCTGTCTTCTTTCTCCCAGAGAAGGGCTACTGTGGGAAGACATTGACTGGATAGACAATGGAGAGTGCCTCGACTTGATTGAGAAGGTAATGGGTAGCTGGAGAAGGAGTGGTTGCAGTCCCAAGGGTGTCCAGCTGGGGTGATTCATGGTTATGTGAACAAAATAGCTTGTGCAAACACGCACATCAAAGATGTGAATGTTTAGAACACAATGGGCCATTTGGAAACCTGAATGCGAATGCACCGTGGGGTTGGATTTAAATACTTGGCTGCTGCCAGGCTATTGTCTCACCAAACTCAGTATTTCAGAATCAACAGTGTGTGTGAATTGGCCTCACAGATGTTAAGTGCCAGCAAATCCTTGTCCACTGCACTGGTGGGCTTGCCAGTTCTGGAAGTTTATCCATAGCATTTCAGTGGGTCCCATTTTTGCAAAGACAACTAGAACTTCTTTGGTTTTCTTGGTGTGTTTCCTTCTGAATTTTTCAGCCCCAGAAAACACGATGATGTTTCTGTTTTTAAGCACTGACTGGGTCGCATCTCTGAAGTGGTTTGAGAGACAGACATTCTACACTTCATTCATTCACCCTTTGTCTCTCCTCTTGTAGAAACTTGGCCTGCTTGCCTTGATCAATGAAGAGAGCCATTTTCCGCAAGCCACAGACAGTACCTTGTTGGAGAAGTTACACAATCAACACGCTGTATGTCAAAGCCTGCCAGCCTTTCTCGTTTGTCTGAGCAGCAGATCTGAGCGTTAAGATGACGAGTGAGGTGCCCAGGGCTGCTGGCCCTGCTACGCCTCCCACATCTCATGTCCTATGTCCCTGAAATTGAAGCTTTTCTCCTCCCGTACTTATTACACCTAATTGGAAAAAAGTTAGCTTTGGGGAAGCTGGACAGAATGTGCCCAAGTTTATTTCATAAGTGGAAAACTGGAATGTTTAAGCTATCGTCATAACACATTAGAGCAATGGTTGGGAGCCCATCCCTTGCCATATGCCAAAACTCTGATGGAATGCGGCTAGCTTTGCAGTTGTGTTAAATGTGGATTTTCCAAGATGTCAAAGGAAATCAACGAGTAAAATAAGACTTTCGTGTTTTTTTACATTAGAACAACCACTTTTACGTGAAGCCCCGAGTTGCGGTCAACAATTTCGGAGTGAAGCACTATGCTGGAGAGGTAACTTCTTAAGATGCTGCGGAGGGTTGGGATGTGGCTGACTTGCCACTGCTCTTACCATGACTATGAAAAACCCCAAGTTTGATACCCAGTACCACATAAACCAGGCATGGTGGTACACATCTGAAACCTCAGGGTGGTGGAAGCAGGAAGATCAGAAGTTAAAGGGGATAGCCATGCCAAAATACAGCTCTCACCTCAGAAGGGCAAGAGGAAGTCTTAATCTGAAGCCAAGTATGAATGACCATACCGGGGAACACCAGTGTAGGTTACCCCAAACATCATGTTCCATGAAATTTTGTAGTAACAGAACAGAGAAAATCATAAATCAAGACTCTCTTTAAGTACCTTAATAGGAATGCCAGGTAGGTAGGAACAGCAAAGAAAGCAGAGAGCCTCTACTCCAGGCCTTGGCTGCACGAATGCCGTTCTGGGCTTTCCTGTTGGTGGGAGCTGGTGACCTGTTGAATTAATGCATCCCAAAATGTTCCATATGTCGGTCACAAGGACATTAAGTCACACACAGAGGAGGATAATGGCTATTCAAGAGGCCAAGATAGCCCGTGATAATTTGTAATTAGGCCCCCTACCTACAACATTCCAAACTGTCCACAGTTATGGAGCTGTTTTAATGTCAGGTCTGGTTTTATAGGATCCTATTTCATTAATGTTTCACTTAACCTGTGTAGAATGGTCAAGCCAGGCACACGGTTGTGTTTCTGGGGGTTTCATCCATGGTCATTTCTACATATAGGGGAATGTGTGGGGTGAGCCTGAGCTGCATTAGACCAACAGAAACAAACAAGCAAATAAAACAGGGTATTTATTGATATTTTCCCACTTAGCGCTCACAAGAAGTAGTTGTTTGAGAAGCCAAACACAGCTTTGTTAAAATGATTGCTTTTCATGAGTCTTGCTTTTACAGAAGTTGCTAGCTAGGTGTGGTGACTTCTGCCCATGATCTCAGGACTCAAGAGGATCCTGACTTTGAGTCTAGTCTGTGCCACATACTCTACCAAAAGAGTAAGAGTAGTTGATCGTAACTTGAAACTAATTCATTGAGAGTATGACACTCTCTCTTGTTTTGTTTTTGAAACAAGGTGCAGTATGATGTCCGAGGCATCCTGGAAAAGAACAGGGACACCTTTAGAGACGACCTTCTCAACCTGCTGAGGGAAAGCAGGTACGTGGGGTCTCCTCTAGGAAGTCAAATTGCCTTTTGTACAGCTGTCAGTAGTTTTGGTTGGTTGGTTGGTTGGTTGGTTGGTTGGTTGGTTGGTTGGTTGGTTGGTTTTGGTTTTTCGAGACAGGGTTTCCCTTTGTGGCTTTGGAGCCTATCCTGGAATTCACTCTGTAGACCAGGCTGGCCTCCAACTCAGAGATCCGCCCACCTCTGCCTCCCGACACCCAACAAATGTCAGTAATTTGTGGCTGCTGTTGTGGGAGCATTGACTTAGCTTCTTCTCCAGGTCACACTGCCTCAGTGACTTTAGGGGATGCACTGTAGTAGCAAGGACTACCGCTTAATGAGGAGACACCACAGTAAAGCCCTGCAGTAGATGCTCTCCTCATTTCTGTTACAGGAGGGGAAACTGAGGCTGGGAGCAGGTAAGTAGTTGCTGAGGGTTGTATCTGAGCTGGTAGCGAGGCCGAGCTTAGCTATGAAGTACGTATGACTCAGAAACCTGCTCCTGACCAGTCCAGCCTGCTTTCCCCACTGCGGCCATGGAGCTGTCTTAATGTCAGGTCGGTTTTATAGGATCCTGTTTCTCTTCGTTGGGAGATGTCAAGAAAGTTAAGCAAGTATTAATGCAGCCAGAATTATAAACGTATTACACATTCTTGCATTCATTCATTCAGGAACTGTTCGTGCACGCCATGGAGAGTTAAGGCAAACATCTAGAAAGTTTAATGGTTAGTTCAGTGAACCTATTTGTATCCATGAAGCCAGGAAATTCCCTATTGTCTAGCAACTTGGTGAAAGAGAAAGAATTTGAGACAAAGCCCTTTCTTGTAGGTTTTGCAAACCTTTGGAGGATCTAGCGTGAATATATACAGAAATAAACTTTTAATATCTAAGGAAGGAAGTAGACAATTGTTAAAAAGCCACGCTGTTTCTCAGAGTGTAAATACCAGGTGGCCATCCTGTCGCCTAGCCAGCTATGAATTAGGGTGAAGAGAGCCAAGCTGATCTCCGAATCTGAAACTTTTGATCTTCAAGTTTCTGTTCGCATGTGAAAACACACCGCTTAAACTCTTATCAGCTATTCCTATTTGTAGATGAGTTTTCAGACCTGCAGAAAATACAAGATGCTGGGAAAATGCACAGCATGTTACCTGTCAAAGCGGTCTTGACTGGTCGCGTGAATACATTTAAATCCAAGCCACCTGCTGGTTTGAAGCGGAAATGTTTTGTTATGGTGAAAAGCTAGCTCACAGGCTGGATAGTGGACCAGGGTCACCAGCTGTCGCTGCCCTTCTGTTAAAAGGGGTGCTAGGACAGGGGTCGTGAATTTGCTGCTGCAGCCTGGGGTTTTGTTTTAGAAAATGGGGGAGCCTCTCTCTTTGCTCTCACCCTTCACCTTTGACCTCTTTGGCCATCGCCACCTGCAGGATGGCTCTTCTACCTTTCCTGGTGACAGGGAAGCCATCAACCTTCCAGCTTTATAGCACATAATGTCCTCTGTGACCGGAATATAACGAGTTATTGGGAAGTCTTTTGATTTATTAATAGTGGCAGTGTTTTAAGAAATTGACTAAGATCATAGAGCTGGGATCAGTACTGGCTGAGACCCCGGCGCTGGTCTTCTACCTTGGACTGTATTTCCTCATTTTATTCTTGCTTTAGTATCAGAGAACAAATGACTCCCACCTGAGCCCTTTAGAGAGAGGTGGAGCATCTTGCATTTGTGACACAGCCGGGAAGTAGAAGAGGCAGAATTTGAGCCTTTATCTGCCTTGCTCCCAACACCTCTCTGATGGGACCTTCACAACAGTACACAAGGGGCATAGCCCAACAGCTCTGCATCTTTTAGTTCCTCCATTGAATTAACCAACTATTGACTGAAAATATTTATTAAGAAAAAAGCCTCTTGCTGTGCTGAAGATGTACAGACTTCTGTCGTCGCCATTGTTCCCTAAACAACGGCACTTTACCGACTCATGGAGAATGTCCCTTGTAAACAATCTAGACATGGCTTGGTGCTTGGGACGATGTGTGTGTTCCATGTAAACATTGCCGTATCATAAATAAGGGACTTGAGCCTTTGGGGCATTGCTTTCAATGGGAGGACCTAGAATCTGTTCCCCCTACATCTTTAGCAGAGTTTAGGGGGTTCTCCTTACAGGCCTGTCCCTCGGTGACGCCCCACCCCAGGTCATTGTCTTTTCATTTCCTCCCTCTGGTGGAGGACTCTGGTGCTCCCAGGACGGCCTCCAGCCACCAGGCGCTGGTTGGCTGAATCTTTCACGTGCTGTTTCAGCTCGTCAGGCCTCAGTGTAGGATGTTAATTATCGTTGTGGAAATCCACTGTAATTACACTGACCAGGCACCTGACACTCGTGTGCACTCACCTCACAGTCCTGCCCGTCCTTCACACAGGTTTGACTTCATCTATGACCTTTTTGAACATGTCTCAAGCCGCAACAACCAGGACACCCTGAAATGCGGAAGCAAACACCGGCGGCCCACCGTCAGCTCACAGTTCAAGGTCAGTCTGCACCACTGGCTTGCGTGATTCTGTTGTTTCTGTGATCCAAAGAACGGAGGCAGGAGTGGGGTGTATGAGAGACGTGGGGAGACTGGACCTGGTTTCTGTTCTGTCCCATTTTTAAGGCAGGCAGAGCTTCACAGGTACACATCTTGGGCTTAAGGATGTACTTGCTTTTTGCTTTTTTTGTTCTTTTAATCATGCTTAAAAGGACCTTGGTTTCATTTCCAACACTCAAAAAAAGGACCATGAATATTTATACACATGAATATTTAGACTTTTCTTTAGATTTTATAAATTAAATTATACTATTCTTTCCCTCTAGTGGCATGATAATTATAATTACTAATGTCATTAAAGTAGAAATATTTTGGCCAGGTAGTGTTAGCACACACTTTTAATCCCAGGACAGAAGCAGGTGAATCTCTATGAGTTCAAGGCTAGTCTGGTCTACAGAGTGAGTTCCAGGATTGCTAGGGCTGTGACACAGAGAAACCCTGTTTGAAAAAAAAAAAACAAAAAACAAAAAAACAAAAAAAACCCACAAAACCAGAAAAACAAACAGCAACAGAAAGTAGAACTATTTCATGCCTTCAGATCTCAGTTTATTTTGAGAAGGACTGTGTAGACATGCCCGTGCTCAAGTGTTTGGGCACTAATATTTGCAACAGCGTGGTTAATAGGTTATTGTCCTGATGGCTTACCACAGGACGAACCTGGAACACTTAATATATCTATAAAAGAGATGCATATACATATCTATGTACAGGAGAATTTGAAATGTGTGTATAGAACATTGAAATATTTTAAAAAGGCATGTATATGTGTATATAACATATAAATGTACTAATATATGTACTTTTGCACAATGCATGGAAATATGTCTTTACTTAACTAAGGGAAAGCTATTTAATTCTACGCACATCTTGCCAGGCAGTGGGGGTGCACACCTTTAAGCCCAGCACTCGAGAAGCAGAGACAGGTGGATCTCTGTGAGTTTAAGGCCAGTCTGGTTTACAGAGTAAGTTCCAGGACAGCCAGGGCTACACAGAGAAACCCTGACTTGAAAAACAAACAAAGAAAAATATAAAAGAAAGAATGGAAAGGAAAAGAATAGCATATCTCCTTCAGAAGGCTCATTTTGTCTTCCTCAACCATCATTATTGTATTTAACATTTCATGTGAAAATAGGGCGTATTTCTTCCCATGTCTGGTTTTTCCCCATTTATACATACATACATATATGTATATATGAAAGCACTATCATATAAAGCACTATATAATATATAAAATATGTTTTCCCATATATATAATACAGCATCATATCTGGAAATAATGACCATTCTATGCCCAAATAACAGTAATTATTTACCCAAATTCAAGGGAAAAAGGAGCACTAGCATTTTGAATGTGTAAACATTTTCTGTCATTTGGAAGTACAGCCTATGAAGATCACCACCCCCTCATTTAATTATCTGTTTGCCCTTAAGTGAAAACCCTGACTCAAGGGGCCATGGCATCTTGTCAGTCAAGAGACACTGGTAAAATCCGCCCTGGGAGGTTGCTTTCTAGGGTGCACAGGGCTGTGCTGTTGGAGATTGAGCAGAGGGAAGAACACTTCAGCTTGCTTGACAGCCCTGGGACTGTAGTGTGAAGTGCAGGCTTTACACAGGGAAGATGTGGCAATGCCAGTTCCCATCGGTGAATACTTATTCTGTACCAGTCGCTGAAACAAGCACTCTGCATCCATTACTGTGCCTGTGTTCGCCTCACCCTCTAAGTACATATTGCTGTTTCTATGGAGGCAGGAACTGAAATCTGGGGAAGTAGAGGAACGAAGTAGGACTTGAGTCGGAGCTGCGTGTGTCAGGCCCAGACTCTAAATATCTAAGGGAGATCCTTTGCCTTGTTTTATGTTATGGTGAGGTAATTTAAAATGAAAAGCTCTCATTTCTCTGGTTTTTGTTATTTTTTTGTTTAATTCTGACTAAACCCACCTGTCCCCTTCCTCTGACAGGACTCCCTGCATTCCTTAATGGCAACTCTAAGCTCCTCTAATCCCTTCTTTGTGCGCTGCATCAAGCCCAACACGAAGAAGGTAAGGCTTCTGAAGGACCAGCCTGGGCTCTCCTCGAGGACAGGCTCTTGGAGCGGTCCAGCCTGTGGGCTACTCAAGGCAGCCTCTGGGAGTGCTTATGCTTAGATCTGGTTTCTCCAAAATCCTTCGTCATAGGTGGTTGAAAACAGATGTGGCATTCTTGTAACCTGACAGGAAGTGGGAAACCCTTCATCCTCTGAGCCTGTGAGGCAGCTTTTGAGTGCTGCCATCTAGATTTAGGGAATACTACTTTGAAAGGAGACAATGTAAAGCCGACATGGTTTCTTTATTATTTGGTTTAAAATACTTGGCTCCAGCTCCAAAATGCAGAAAAGAAAAAGCATTTAGTATATTTTCTGTTGTAGCTAATTTTTTTTAAAGATTTATTTATTATGTATACAACATCTACCTGCATGTATCCCTACAGGCCAGACGAGGGCACCAGATCTTATTACAGATGGTTGTGAACCACCATGTGGTGACTGGGACTTGAACTCAGGACCTCTGGAAGAGCAGTCAGTGCTCTTAACCTCTGAGCCATCTCTCAGCCCCTATTTTGTTTTTATTTTTGTTTCGTTTTAAGTTTTCTTTTTTAGTTTTGTTGTTTAACTCTGGAAGAAGGTTATAAGCTAAGCAACAATGCTTTCAGTACTTTTATCTTTTAAATTAAAAAAATAGGCTTACTTACTTATTTTATGTATATGGATGTTTTGCCTACGTGTATGTCTGTGCATCACATGAGTGCTAAAGAGGTTTGCTCAGTGACCTCAGAGGTCAGAAGAGGGCATCTGATTCCCTGGAACTGGAGTTGTGGGCTAACATATGGATGCTTGGGATAGGTCATGGGTCCTTTGCAAGAACAACAATTGCTCCTAACCACCGACCTATCTCTCCAGACCTATCCTAAGTATTTTGATAACAAGGCAACTTAAGGCTAGATCTTTTTAAATAGCATGACTCGATTAGAAGCAGTTTAAAAAGGAGAGGCTGCTGGGGCTGGAGAGATAGCTTAGTGGTTAAGAGCACTGGGTGCTCTTCCGAAGGACCCATGTTCAATTTCCAGCACCCACATGGCAGCTCACAGCTGTAACTCCAGTTCTGGCATCATCACACAGACATACATGTAGGCAAAATCCCAATTTACATAAAAATAAAAATATATAAATCAAAAAAAAAATAAAGAAGAGAAGCTCTTCACCAAGAGAATTCAAAACTAAAAGGAGAACTTGTCACAAATGTGTGGGTGTTTGGGGTTGTTTTGTTTTTTGAGATAGAGTCTCATGAACTCCATTCTTTCTTTGAACTCGCTATGTAGCCTAGGCTGGGCTTGAACTTCTAATCCTCCTGCCTCTGCCTCCTGAAGGCTGGAATTGCAGGTGTGTACATCACATCCAGTTTTATGCCATGCTAGGGATTGACCCCAGGGACTGGTGCATGCTAGGCAAGCATTGTATCAACCGAGCTACATCCTGAGCCCATATGAAATGTTAAGGAGTTAATTTTCATTTGGCAAGAAAACCTCTTTAGAACCCTTCTTTAGAGAGAGACTTACCCCTCACCCCAACACCCATGCAGTAATTTCTAGAACTCTGTCTCATAAAAGAATAGAAAAGATGAAGATGCGAAATCTGACCTGGCCTTTGTCCCCTTAGAACTCGGGTTTGGGGGCTGGAGAGATGGCTCAGCAGTTAAGAGCACTAACTGCTCTTCAGAGGTCCTGAGTTCAGTTCCCAGCAATCACAACCATCTATAGTGGGATCTGGTGCCCTCTTCTGTCATAAAGGTGCACATGCAGATAGAGCACTCATATACATAACATAAATAAATAAATCTTAAAAAAAAAAAAGAGCTTGGGTTTTATTCTCCCAGCTTTCCAGCTGCTGCTAACGGTGTCCTTGTTTGACTTTGGGCTCTGACTTAATGTTGTATTGTTTCCACATACAGTCACAGATGTGTTCTTGTGTGTTCTGGTAGGAGTGGCCTAATTAGGCAGTGCTGCCCTTCTGTGCGGTAGGGCTGATAATGCCACATCTCACCCTTTGAGCCTGTCAGCTTTTTCTCAGTTGGAGTCTGGGAGTATGGGTGCCCATTGGATTCCTGGTGCACCACAGTTTAATCGAACCGTGTCCTTCCAGCCATGAGACATTCCTGGGCAGTTCTATCGGTATTAGTATCTCAGATTCCATGAAACGGGAATGTGCCCTGATGCTGACTTTCCTCAGACAAAAATGTCATTTTGAGAAATTTCCATCCTTGATGGTTTCTGTTCTTAGATGGTACAAAGTTCATTTTTCCTTCAGATTATACTATAAATCTTGAAGCCCATCTGCAGCCAGAATTGAAGGAATTACTTCCTTTTTCTTGTTATTTTTCCATGCTGAGATTTGATTGTGCCAAATTACTTGGAATTTTGTACTTTACAAAGTGATCCAACGCGGCTCTCTGTTTACCTTGGCTCATGGCCTCGTGTCCTCCTGACTTACTGCAGACACTAGTTAGTCACTTGCCAAGGGATAGCTTGTAAGAAATCTCTCGATACCATTTTAAAAGCCCTAGAGTACGAAGGCCTTTACACAAGTGCTAACTTGTCCCTGACCTAAACTGTAGGTGTGGCTTATGCGTGTCAAGAATGCTAATTAGAATATGGAGATAGCAAGTGATGACCTGATTAGCATCCATTCGGTTCCGTCAAGAATATTGTTCTGTTCCTGCCCATCGCGTACTATGAAACATACAACACCACACCGACCCTCGCTTAGAATTTCTCACAAAAGGTTTTAGTCTAAAGACAATCCAGAACTTTTCACAGGGATTCTTGCATCCCCCCACCCCTTCTTCCGTGTGTGTCCCTGGCAGGACACATCCAGGGATGGATGAAGGCGGCTCATCTCACATCATCCTCTTCTGTCGGGTTCGTTATGGGAAACTGGAGGTGTATTAAATATCTGGAAGTGTTGGCATAGCCTCAGGATGGAGATGTTGGATGGCTTGGACAGATTCTAGAGTTTTTTTAAAAAGGTACCGTGGCCAAAAAAGACGACCACAATAGCTAACAAAGTCTGTGGGGCTGGCTAAAGAACTGAAATACACTTGAATTGAAGGGACCTGCTTTCGGGAGTCACACAGTGAACAGGTGTGTGAGGCCATACAGAGTGTATCTGGGGATTAGCAGCCTTCCCTCCCGCCACCAATTGTTTAGACCCCAGGATAGTCATTCAAGTCTGAAGAATTGGGGCTTCTTTGTGCCTTTTGTATACTTGTCTGTTGTTGCTATGCTTTTGGATCCTCCCCCCACATCCAACTCGTGTGTGTGTGTGTGTGTGTGTGTGTGTGTGTGTTTGTGTGTGTTGCTGTTGGTTTTCTCTCCCTTTCCCCCCACCAGCCCCTGCATCCTTTGCTTCACTCCCCCCTTGTGTATTTGTAGGATGGGGGAGAAAAGAGAGAGAGAGAGAGAGAGAGAGAGAGAGAGGGAGAGGGAGAGAGAGAGAGAGAGAGAGAGAGAGAGAGAGAGAGAGAGAGAGAGAGAGAGAGGGAGAGAGAGAGTCTTCCTACTGCCAAATTGCAATGAAGCTGAAAACTCACTCCTAATAGAAGGTTGTCTGCAGCCTGTCCTGGCCTTGCTGGGCTTGGGACAGCCTGGAGAGAGTATAGCTCTCCGCTGAGTTTAGACATTCATAGTTCACAGAAGACGGGTGAATTTAAATGGTTGTATTTAGATGGTGATGTGCCCTTTCAGCTTCCTTCTGTTGGAATATACTAGGGTATAGCAATTGCTAGCCAAAAACTGCCCCTAAAAGCAGGGAGACTTCTGGATTGAAGGCTAACCTGCTGGACCTCATCTGCCTCTCTCCCCCAGGGCATCCTAGGCCTGTGATCTCTCCCTGCCCAATATTTTAGCAAGTGAGATCTCATCAGGAAAGGCTTTCATTAACATTCCTCAGAAAAGCCCGAGGTTATCCTGAACAGAATTAAAGACAAGGACAGACTGATGTGTATCAGGGAGGCTGTCCGTCCTGCTGTGAGAACTAGTCTGCAGCTCCAGGGAGCCAAGGTGAAGCTGAGGCCACTGCCCACAGCATCAGCCAAGCCTGCTTCTTGCACCACGCCAGGCTCCCGTGTTTCAAATCTTCCGTCACTGGTTTGGTATGATGAGGACCTAGATTTAAGGAGGGAAGCGTTATGGGTTCCTGGATTCCAGAGCACTGCTATCCAAGTTTTAATAATATATTTCCCAAAACGCGTCTCCTCACAAAAGCCAAGATAGAAATGGCATCTGTAATATGTATGAGTCTTGCCGTATTAGCATGTTGATTCATCTCAGCTGTCTCTATCAAGTGACCCCTTCTCAGGTTTGATACGCTAGCTTTTCGGTCATGCCAGGACTCTTTCTCAAATCATCCTCCAGCTGTGGGTTGGTGCCTCCTTCTCAGATACCAAGATCTCTGTGTGGTATGGGCATTCTGGAACCATATCTTCCGTGGATGTACGGATGGCAGATCCGCCCACAGCAAAAAGTTAAGCAGAAAGTTTAAACATCGGAGCTTAATATTTGAATTACTCTTTCTGGAATTATACATTACTTGTTTGGTGCAAACACAATCTATTATCGTACTTTGTTGAACCTAAGGTCCTGGAAGAATGAAGTGCAGAATTTTTCTGTCATTGCAGGTTGAACAAAATCAGCAAGGATGCTGGCCAGTCCACACAGACGCCATGCTTGCTCACCAATTTTTTGCCATTTTACTTTATAAAGTTCAGAGTGGAGGTCACTCCTCTCCCAAGTGCATGCCCTGCCCCTCAGTCTCCAGGCTCTTAGATAAAATGACTTCCTTGCCTCTAGACTGTATGTTTTGACAACATCTACATAGATGGGTGGTTATATGTGCTTTATGAGGGTGTAAAGATGTAAAACAGCTGCAGAGAACCGTGTGAAGTCGTCCGTGCCTGCCTTACGTTTATGGTGGAGAATTTACTCAACATTTATGATTTTTATTGTTTTATGCTTAAAATTAATTAATTAAAAAATTAATTAAATTCAGACCAATTTCTCTGACCAAGGGACCACCCTTCAGGAAGGCAGGTTTACCAGAAGTGGGAGCAAAAACTTGCCCTGTAATGAGATGACTACTTAACCTGCCCCCTAGCGGCCTCACTCCGAGAACTGCGGGCTGCTTTTCTGAGTGACTCAGATCATAACTATTACTTTGCTTTTCTCTCTCTCTCTCTCTCTCTCTCTCTCTCTCTCTCTCTCTCTCTCTCTCTCTCTCTCTCTCTCTCTCTCTCTCTCGTCTTTCGAGACAGGGTTTCTCTGGAGCTTTGGAGCTTGTCCTGGAACTTACTCTGTAGACTAGGCTACCGGTCTGGCCTCGAACTCACAGAGATCCGCCTGTCTCTGCCTCCCGAGTGCTGGGATTAAAGGTGTGCGCCACCACCTCTGGTCCTCATCTCTTTTCTAAGTATGCTTTTCCTAATGCTTTGGCCTTCACTCTTTCTCTAAAGGCCCATGCCGGCTTATTCTCTTTCTCTGCTCTCTCCTCCTCCTCTTCCTCCAGGCAGCAAGATTCGCACCTTGCCTGCTCCAGGATCTCCTCTGCTAGTAACCACTGTCTTCCATCTTCCATTTGAGTCCACTCTTGAATTCTTTAACTATAAACACTTAGAACCGTAAAGGGGGTATTAAAGTGGTGGCACACACACTTTAATACCAGCAGAGGCAGGGGGGTTTCTATGAGTTCAAGGCCAATCTGGTCTACACAGGCAGTTCTGGGACAACCAAGGCTACACAAAGAAACCCTGTCTAAAACACAAAGAACCCTAAAAGGAGATCCTGATTTTCACAGTATCACTAATGTATCAAAATGTTAAATGTTCAAGTTTGGCTCAAATTACAATGAATATCTTTTTCAAGAAACATTTTGTAAGATTAGTTTGTGACAGCCCGGCCGAGAGGTTAACATTCTGTTGTGCAGAAGAAAACATGAAATGACGCCGGGCAGTGGTGGCGCACGCCTTTAATCCCAGCACTCGGGAGGTGGAAGCAGGTGGGTCTTTGTGAGTTCGAGGCCAGCTTGGTCTCCAAGAGCTAGTTCTAGAACAGGCTCCAAAGCTACAGAGAAACTCCGTCTCAAAAAAAACCAAAAAAAGAAAAGAAGAATGATATTACTTTAAATAGAAAAGATTATGTGAGCCGGGCGGTGGTGGCATATGCCTTTGATGCCATCACTTGGGAGGCAGAAGCAGGTGGATCTCCATGAGTTTGAGGCCAGCCTGGTCTACAAAATGAGTTTCAGAATGTCAGGGTTATTACACAGAGAAACCCTGTCTCAATAAGCCAACCAACCAAACAAACAAATGAATCTAAGATTATGTGAAGAATGAAAGTAGGGGTTTTGTAGAATTATGTAGACGGTCAGCTCTTTTAACCAACTCTGGGTGAATTGAGTTCTTTCTTTAGAGGTGGCTACATTTCCTCTGTGTACACTCCCCCATCGTTAACTAACCTTCAATAATTCTGTTTTTCTGATTGCCTCCAATATTCCTGGCTGGCTTTGACCATCTTCCCCCAGCTAGGACACATTTCTAGAGTTTTCCTTTTGCTTAGAGAGTATCTCATAAGAAGATCTGTGAAAAGGCAGCTTTGCCTTTTGAGGAAATTTTGGTAAAAAGAAACCATTATAGCAACTATTCTTCTCCCCCAACAAAACAATCCAGTAAACCCCTCAGTGGTCACTTCAGCCCTGTTTACCAAGTTGTCATGGCAACTATTCAGCTGCCTTGTGTAAAGACTTGGATGAATAGCTGTAAATGAAACTCAGCTCAAGTGAAGAGTGTTGTTCTCCGGGTGGGTTTTCCAAGATCACAGCTAAAATACTTGAGTGTTTTCATCCTTGGGCATCTCTACATACATACATACACACACACACACACACACACACACACACACACACACACACACACACACACATATATATATACACATAAAATCTTTGAAAATTTATAAAATCTTTGAAAATTTAGCCTCTTTGGACTCTTACTTGAATTTGTGTGTTTGTCAGTGTGTGGATGATGGCTCGTTTGTGCCTCGAGTCAAAAGTATTATCAGCCATTCCTGTCACGCTGGCCTGAGAGGCTGGGTGTCTTTGAGTAGACTCAGGCAGGAATGAATTAAGCAAGCACAGCCCAAGACAGCACATAAAAGGCAGGGAGCTAGGCAAGCTTCAGAGAGCAGGGATTGCCTGTTAGCTCAGATGCTCTTGGGCTCTTCCTCTGGAGATGCAGCTGTTCGCCTTGGACAGACCGTGAAGGGAGGGAAAGAAAACTCAAGGTAGGCTTTTGTTTTGCTCTGTTTTTCTTTCTTCTTCGGGGCTCTGCCTAAAAGTTTCGTCTACTTTGTAATGGTTGCTGTTGTGGGAAGCTGTAGGATGAAATACCAAAGGAGGGGTTTGGTCGCCTCTCTGAGCCCCAGACTTTAGGTCCCTAAACAAATGGGGGAGGTGCTGGTTCGGATGGTACAGGTTTGAAATATTAATAATCCTTTGTAAAAATGAAGGCATTACTCCACTTATCAGCTGAGACATTGACTGTGTGGTCTGTTTTTGATAAGCCAAGAATTAAAAGAAAAACACATTGTGAATGAATTGAAGAGGAAACTTGGTAATGGTGTCTTTTGTTTGAATTTGAAGTATTTCTCCCCAAAAGCTTCTTACTACCGTCTTAGAGCTTTCCCGTGCCATGGGCTGCGTAGAAATGTTCAAAGAAATCTGCACAAAAGTTTCCTAAATTTGCCTTTTAGTGTGGAGATGTGAGGTTAGGTGAATTAACTGATCTGTTGGATAATGTGAGCTCTTTTCACACATACGCACGCACGCACACGCGCGTGCACACAAAGCGCACACGTATGTGAATATTGCTACCAGCCTGGAGAACTATGTGGAAACACAGGCACATTTTGCTCGGTTTTCCGAAGGGAAATGTCCCCTAAGAAAGAACTCTAGGGAGGGAAGCCAGCACCGAGAGGGTGGGATGGCTCAGGCTGGTGTCCATTCAGTTGCTAAGTGGGTCCTGAGAGGGATTAAATGTTTTCAATATGAAGGTAGTCTTTCATATTAAGTAGGACAACATTTGAAAGCCATGCATAATAATGGTCTGCCACCTACTTGGCTACAGCTACCTCTCTGTTGAAATAGGCATCTAGGGTCTAGAAATAATCAAAACCTCTCGTGGGCTTGTGGTTATCTGGGGCCTTCCTCCCTCTGTGTGGAGAGGTGTCCTGTAAAGCACCTGGACCACTGTGTGGCCATCTCCTACCACCCTCACATTGTTCTGTTGAGTGGACCAGTGTTTGTCTCTCTGATGGTCCTCATGGCAGGTCAAAGGTTGTATAGGAGGTGACTGCTGCTCCCTGTGGAGTCACAGCTGTAAGTGGGGCCCCTGCTCCCTCTCCTTGGGCCCCTGTCCTCCACTAGTCTTTAGCTCCTCCTGCTGAACCTCCAGAAGATTATCCAATCAGATGGGAGACTCACTGGCTCCTATGAGGAGCCTGCCTCAGACACTTGGCTGTCACTGACAGATTTTTTTTGAGGGGTGGGGGTGGTCTCTTGGCATATAAAGCCCCACATTAGCATGCTCACAGGCAACCCCCACAGTGTGTGACTTCTGTTCCTGACTGTTCTGCTTCTTCCCAGCTCACTGAGCTCAGCAAAGAGCACTCTTCCCCAGCCTCCATTCTCATTCTGGTCAAGTGGTGGGGGTGGGAGAGTACCTGACTCTCAGGGTAGCTTCTTCCCTCGACTACAAACATTGAGGAAGAGTGGTAAGAAGCATACAAACAGCTTCTGCCTCCACTCATGATGCCAGTGTAAAGGACGGGTTTATTTTTTCTAAATATTGGAAAGTTGTCGGTGAACTTTTTTCTTTATTCACCCATAATTTCACTATCCAAAGACCATGCGTTTATATTTAAATGTATATATACTGCCCACCTCCTGTCCCCGGGGAATAAACAGGACCTTGACTGTCTTCCCTGTTCATCTGACCTGCATTTCCAGTCTCTTTATCATAGTTCTAGTTTGAGACAGAGTCCTTACCCAGCTGACCTTACACTTCCTTTGTAGGCTAAGTCCTCCTGAGCCTTGGCCTCCAATGTAGCTGGAATGACAGGTAGGCACCACCATACCCAGCTATACTTAGTTTTTCTAAACTGGAATCATCTTAACTTTGGAAGTATTTTTTTCAACCTAAAATGTCATCAAGCATTTTCTTTATCCTTCCAGACATGGTTTGTCCGTGTAACAGTCTTAGTTGTCATGGAACTCACTCTGTAGACCAGGATGGCCCCGGACTCACAGAGATCCACCTGCCTCTGTCTCCCAAGTGCTGGAATTAAAGGCGTGCGCCACCAGCGCCAGGCCATTAGGAAGCATTCTTATAGCTGTAGGATTCTGTCAAGGGCTGTGTGTGTATGCGTGTGTTGTGTGCATGCTGGTGAATGAACCCAGGACCTTCTCTGCACGATAGGGGTGAAGGGACTTGCTTTTTAAATGATCTGTGTCTCCAGTCCTCAGTGGCAGTATTTGAAAGATTTCTGTTTCTGCATTGTCTCTCTTGTTGCAAACATCACTGTTGTCTTATTCCCATGGGCAGATACTGTTTTCTTAAGAGTCTTTTTTTTTCTTTTCCTAAATCCAAGTGTGTATATTGTTATGGCTCTATTAGTATATGTATACATGTAGCTGAGTTCCTGTTCACTGAAGCCACCTACAAATCAAGAAATAGGTAGCCTTCGCTGGGCGATGATGATGGCACATGCTTTGCTTTTAATCCCAGCACTTGGGCAGGTGGATCTTTCTGAGTTTGAGACCAGCCTGGTCTACAGAGCAAGTTCCTGGACAGGCTCCACAGAGAAACCTGTCTCAACAAACCAAAAACAGGAAGGAAGGGAAAAGGAATAAATAGGTGGCCTTACTATATAAAGAACATTTACAAACTGATTAAAACTATAACAGATGCTTTAGAGAAATTTAGAAAGCACAAGCAAGAAATTTGCAAGAAGTAATGAAATTTGGGGATCTTCAAATTAAAATGTCATTTTTCAGGCTAAAGTTTGAATTTTTGTTTGTTTGTATTTGGTCCGTTTTGGTTTTGGAGATTGTCTTTCTACATAAGGTCTGGCAGCCCTGGGACTCAGTATGTAGACTGAGCTAGCCTGGAACTCACAAGGATCCGCCTGCCTCTGCCTGGGAATAGAGGTGTGTACCACCACACCTGGCATAAATTAATTTTGAATTGAATCCGTTTTCTTGCCTGCTTTGATATACAGTTATACACACATACATCAATACACCCTGATAGAGATAAACAGACTACAAGAAGGAAGAGGTGAGGCCTGAACTGGGCTGTCCCCTTGAGCAAGCAACTCTTCACCGCTGAATATTTAACTTGTCTGAGGCTGTGGGATCAAAGCCTTTCGTGGCACCCTCTGTAAGCTTCCTGCCTCCTGCTCTGCCCTTCTTCCTGGTCTCCACCCCACCCCCAGGCAAGGGGCACCGCTAGCTACTAACTGCCACTCCTTCCCGCCCTCTGACCAGCCTCCCCACCCCCACGCCAGGCTCTTGACTGGCTCCTCTAGGCGGAGGCCTGGCCTTGGGCTCTGCCCCCACCTGCCTGTTCCAGTGTCTAGATCCAGGCTCCTCTCTCCTGAAGCTCCTGGCTGGTGAGTACCTGCCCTTCCCTCCATATCTTTCCAGTCTGAAGCTCCGTATTTGGGTTTCACAGTCGCCTTAATTTTGTAGTCCACTTTTCTGGGTGCAGTTACCTGGATTTTCCAGTTCTGGGCAGCCTGGCTCTTTGAAGTGAAATGTATCCATGATTTAATTTCACACCCTTTCCCTTCCTCCCCTCCTCTCCTCATACTCCCTTACTATTTTCTTTCTCAGCAGGTTAAGGCAGAGATTGCTGCGCTTGTCCCTGCTGACAAGCAGGTGGGCTGGGCAGTTGCGGGTAGTTGTAGTCTAGCCTGTTCTTTGCCAGAGACTCAGCAGTGGTCATGGACCTCACTTCGTAGAAACAGATTGTAGCCCCAGTGTCTACTGTAGAACCTCTGCATGAGGATTTTAAAACTACTTGTTGCTTTTTATTTTATTATAATTTGCTCTTAGGGAGGTGGCACTCACGTTAACTTTTTCTGTCGAATTTGCTGTCGCATTTAACCTCGTGTTTACTCATAGAAAGCTGTATCATTTAGAATCTTCGAGATGGTCAAGTAAGTCCTGACGTTAAATGGTGTGGTTTTAGTGAGCTGT
Source organism: Arvicola amphibius (assembly GCF_903992535.2). Lineage (NCBI taxonomy): Eukaryota > Metazoa > Chordata > Mammalia > Rodentia > Cricetidae > Arvicola > Arvicola amphibius. Next base: position 11,982,482 of record NC_052049.1, on the reverse strand, counting down.
GTTCTGACTTTGAGAATGTTTGAGGGGCTCTCATTGTGCGGTGGCTGTGCACTGTCCACCCTCTCGGATGAATGGCTGCCCTAGTTTCAGCCCTGTGAAAGGATGCAGCCGCTCATTAACGCGTGCCAGATGCCGCTCTGGTCGGCACTGCACTTTAAAGGGAATAATACTTCAGGCTTTGGAACGACCCGGGGATCGTCTCAGCGTCTGCCTCTAGGAAATGGAAGAGAAGTGGCCCTGTTATAGCCATTGCTACTTCTCCCGGCTCCCCATCTTTATGGGTGAAAAATCCACCAAAAAAACTTGTTTCCTTGGCTGTTTTTAAAGCTCTAAATAAGAAAAAAAAATGAGATGAGGTATGGCTTCACTTAATAAACGTAGATAGCTGAGATTTCACCCCCTGGCCTAGGCAAAGGAACAGGATAAGTCTTTGAGATCTGTACATACGGACTTCTTTTAAGGCAGCCTAGACTTAGATACAGTTATTGCAATATTTACATAGAACGCCATAAAGATTTGCTACACCACAGGAAAGTCCGTGGGATCAAGGAAACCCAACCCAATACAAATCATTCTCTTACGTTGATTGTGCCCAGAGGAAGTTTGAGAAGAAAAATTAGCTTCATTTTGTTTATTTATTTATTTATTTTGACGCTCATTCTGAAATTTGGGTCTGTCACTTGATTCGAGGATTGCATTGCATAATTTCAGCAGTGCCCAGGCTAGTTGGTTTCCATCGGATCCCAGGTGCACCCTTGCAGCCCTGGGAGTCTTCAGTCAGAGGTATCTTGCAAATTAGGGAAATGAGGTCCCGGGGAGGTGGAAGAACAGGTTGGACATGGCCATGATGTCATTCGATTCTGATTTCCAGGCATCTAACACAGCCTGTTAGTACTCAGGGCGGAGCATCAAAGGAACAAAGAGGGTCTGGAGCTGCAAAGCCACGCCACCGGCCACCTCTTAGACCAGCCTTGCTTGCAGCCTTGCCACCTGAGGGAGCGGGCTTCCCCTCACCTGTCGCTCCTGCTGTCTGGAACAAGCTAGCAGCGGTCCGTGGTCAGCATCACCTCCAGCTTCTGCCAACGTCCTTGGGGTGAAAACTTTTCCTTTCTCGTGGCTCATTTAAGAAAAGCAGCTACAGCACAATCGCCACTTGTTCTATAGCGCGCTCCCCGGCTTGCTCATGCCCTGCTTCTCTTTCTAGTTAGCAACATGTTGCTATAGGGCGTTTGAATGGTTGAGCAGGTGGTTTGGGAATATTCAAAAGGCCTTAAGCAGCTGACCTGGAGGCCCAGCTGGTTTAGGGGCCCAGGGATTTTGTTGCTGTCGTTTCTTATCATTGTCCAGGTCTCATTGTAAACACACAAGCCACAGGCGAGACACCAACCACTCTTTTGAGTGCATGTTGGGGGAACTGGGGAGACCTGAGAGGAGTTTTTAGGGTGCTCCCCAGCATATGATGTGTCCTGGGGTGTAGTAAGGAGCCGCTTGTTCGTTCCCGACTGCTCAGCCCAAAAATAATCACACAGAAACTGTATTAATTTCTGTGTATAAATCACTGCTTAGCCCATTAGCTCTAGCTTCTTATTGGCTAATTCTTATATCTGAATTTAACCCATTTTTATTAATCTGTGTATGGCCACGTGGCTTCAGCTTACCAGCTAAAGTTCCAATCTGAGGCTTCTGTCTCTGGTGGGTGGCTCCATAGTGTCTCTCTGAGACTCCACCCTTCCTTTTCCCAGCATTCAGATTAGTTCTCCCCACCTAGCTCTGTTTCACTATAGCTCTTCTATACGCCCAAAGCAGTTCCTTTATTTATTAATGACAATCATAACATATAGAGGAAAACCCCACATCACTGGGGTTTGTAAACTTTGTTTACCCTTGTGACCTTCCATGGTTTCATCAGAATTTCAGCTTTTATCCTACACAAAGTCCCACTGGTGTGTGTCCCTTGGACCAGGACTGTATTGCTACATCTTGTGGGGCCAATGGCAAAGGCTTTCAGAATTCTCAAAGAACAAGTTAACTGTGTTGTTGGCCCAGTGAGAAGTCACCTTTCCTTTAGACAGCCCATGGCCAACAGCATGACAAAATGCTTTATTCTCTAAACATCCCTGGAGGACAGTTACAGGTGAATGCCACCTGCCTGCAGCCAGCTCAGGTCACTGCCTGATGTCTGAGTGTTCATTTTGTCATTGATGGTTTGAAGATGAATTTTACCCGCTTTGGGAAGGACCTGGGGATTGCCTGTGAATGCATCTGAGTCCACGCTCCGGCTCCATGTCACCACTGATGGTCATGGAGGCTGACAACCTCCATCATCCTTTGCATCCCTGTGGGACAAAGTGACACACGTGTGTTGCTAGGGGACTCTGATACTGCGTGGCCGTTCAGGAAAAGACAGCTCATTTTCCACACCTTTCACGACCTCCCCAAGTAGAATTTGTGGGGGATGCATATCCCCCCCGGAAAAGACAACTGGAAAGGCCAGCCCAGGACGCTGCAACTGTTCTCGAAATGCAAGCTGGGGCATACTTGGTGTAAGGTGAAGTGGATCACTGATGGGAGGGAGGGAAATGCTAGTCCAGGGTCAGGTGAGCAGAAGGAAGGTTGTCAGAGTGGACGTCTCATGGCTGTGTCTCGGGTTCAGGAAATGCACCCACTGCTGCTCCTACCATATACATGTAAACATTTCCAATTCCTCCTTTTATTATTATTGCTTATTTATTATCTGTGAGTGTGTCTAACTGTGTGTAGGTTGATGAGGAACCAGGGCCTTAAGTATGCTCAGCTAATTTCTTTGCCATGCACTTACATGCCCAGCCCCTTTAGTTTGAATATTTTGCTTAGTCTAAAAGTTTTTCTCAAAGTGGGGTGGTGGCACACACTTTAATCCCTGCACTCAGGAGGCAGAGGCAGATGGATCTCTGAATTTGAGGCCAGCATGGTCTACAGAGAGAGTTCAAGGATAGCCAAGGCTGTCTTGAAAAAAAAAAACCCGAAAATTTTGTTGATATCAAACTCTTTTATACAAATCTGGCTGTAGATGCCGGCAGCGGGTGGGGGGGGGTGCCTCATCTGCTTAGTACCTTCTCTGAAGCTAGAGGAACACCCAGATTTTAAGCAGTTGGAATTGCATCACTCAGAAACCTAGACTGGCCGGGCAGTGGTGGTACAAGCCTTTAATCCCCGCATTTGGGAAGCAGAGACAGGCAGATCTTTGTGAGTTCAAGGCCACCCTGATCTGCAGAGTGATACCCAGGACAGGGTCCAGAGCTACAGAGAAACCCTGTCTCGAAAAATCAAGAAAAAAGAAAGGAAGGAAGGAAGAAGGGAAGCAGGGAAGGAGAGAGAGAGAGAAAGAGAGAGGGAAGGAGGAGAGGAGGAAGGAAGGAAAGAAGGAAGGAAGGAAGGAAAGAAGGAAGGAAGGAAGGAAATCTAGACTAGCACGCTAAGGGCTCCGGTGATCCCCAGATCCTAGCCCCTTCTGAACTGGAAATCTGGTGTGCATAGTCTCCTGGTGAATGCCACAACCAAGGATAGGAATAACCCAGCTTTTGAGTATCTTTTGACCTCTTGTTTCCTAGCAACTTGTAACTGCTCAGTGTAATACTGTGTGATGGCTCTAATTTATACTTAACAGACATTGGCAGATATGTGAAACGGATTTTTGTGCGCTGGCTAATTTCCCACTATGACGTGCGAACAGCCACTTTTAATACATGACTGGGCAGAAGAGAAGACTCCTAGGACACCGTGCTCACCCATGCCCCCTCCCACCAGGCCCGCCTGCCCTCAGTAGAGTTTACCCAGGACTTGCCAGTGCTTTTCCACCGGTCTCAGCACACTGCGTGGAGCAAAGGCCAACTGAAGGTCTCCATTTGATTTTGTGTTTCTCCCAGTATTTTGCATGTGTTCATGAATATTTATAAATCGCCTGTATTGGTTATTGAAGTTTCTTCTTCGCTGTACACTTTTATGCAGATTGAGTCCCCTGTGCATGGGGTGCTGTCTCCAGACTGTTTCAGCCCCATCCTGAATCTGAGGACGTCTTTACTCTCCAGGCGACCGCTCTGCTTGATGACTAGAAATTTGGCTTGACTTTTTCTAAATTGCTGTTTTCATCTTTCTTTAGATAATTTAGACTTCTTACCTTGTGTGTGTGTGTGTGTGTGTGTGTGTGTGTGTGTGTTAGTCTGTCTGTCTGTATCTGATGTCTTTTTTTGAGGGGAGAAGTTCAAGACAGGGTTTCTCTGTAGCTTTGGAGCCTATCCTGGAACTAGCTCTTGGAGACAAGCTGGCCTCGAACTCACAGAGATCCGCCTGCCTCTGCCTCTCGAGTGCTGGGAATAAAGGTGTGCGCCACCACCACCCAGCTGTATCTGGTGTCTTAAGCAAGGACCCACATACACATATTCTGGTTATCATCTATACGATGATTTGCATGGTTACCACAGCGTATTATATCTGCTGTGAATCCAGCATTGTGAAATTCTTCACCCAGACCAAGCATTCCAGATCTCAGTTTGACAATATTCTGGGTCTGGACACTGAAGAATAAGGATGTTTACCTGTAGTTCCCTCTTTAATTTTTGCCTTTTCATAGCTGTAAACCCTGATTGCATTGCATAGCCATAACCTTGGGCCTTGATAAGCGACTCAGAGAGATGCCTAGCTATTCAGCATTCTAATGAACGGTGTGGGCGTCCCTGTCCGCCGAGAGGGACAGCTGCTCTCCTAATTTGTATTTCTCAGCATGATTTGTCAGAGGGAGTCTGAATAGAGGGGGCTGCGACCTGCTCCGTATGGCGGCTGGAGAAATGGCAGAACAATGATGAATAGGGCGAGATTGGAGTTTAGTTTCCCAGGATGAAAAGGCTGCCTTGGGGTCTTTAGATAAGAAGGCAACAGATTATACCCAAGGCTGCTCTCTGAAGGTTCGCAGATGGGGTTTATACAGAGGGCCGGACCTTCTGTTGTCAACTCCTCCAGGGCCGTGGTCAGACTGGAAAAATCCTTCCTTCCCATCCTCTTCCTCTGGGTCTTTTGGGGTTTTAGCTTTTGTTGCTGTTTCTGTTTTTTCAAGACAGGGCTTCTCTGTGTAACAAACAGCTCTGGCTGTCCTGGAACTCACTTGGTAGACCAGGCTGGCCTCTGGCCTCAAACTCACTGAAATCTGCCTCTGCTTGCCAAGTGTTAGGATTAAAGAACTGCGCCACCACTGCCCAGCGAGTTTTGGCTTTTCTGAAATGGGGCCTCACTATCCTGGAATCTCCTACATAACCCGGGTGGGCTTTGAACTCGTGGTGATCCAGTGTTCCCGCTTAGCCTTCTAGGGCTGGAATTCGGACGTGCTCCACCACACCTGGCCTTCTTGCGTGTTTCTGAGACTCATGCAGCACTCTCTTTTGGATTCTGTTTGGTGCGAGGGCTGGAACCTGAGAAGGGCTCAGCTTAAGACTGTCTCTGAGTAGATGGAGAACCGGGTGACCTAGCTTCCCACCAGGGTGACATTCAGGGCAGGGCCTGCCTCTTCTGCTTTCTGGGTAGCAGTAATTTAGGTTTTACCCCGCGTGATTCCAATCTCCCTGCCATGCAGGGGGTTCCACTCTCATGAGTAGCCATGATACACCCCAGCCCACATCTTAATGGACGCTCTAGTTCCATCGTTCAACTCCTCTCACCCCATTTTAGTTTCTACAACTTCTAATCCTCTAAATCTGCTGTCTCAGCCCTGCAGAACATAGGAACTGCCTTCATTTGGTCACACGGGCATCACCGTCTTTTTCTTAGTGTCTTCAGGGACCCGCCACCACCAGAGAACATCACTATTTTTTTGCCTCAATTAATGTTTTGGTCAGCGTGAGAATTTTTTTTTTCTGACTGCACCATAGCTTGCATATGAAAAATTGAGCTCTGAAGTCTCTTGTCCATCTTGGAATGCTCTTTCAGGAGCCACAGCCTCCTGGGTCAGGGAGGAAGTGGTGAGCCACTGATGGGCTCAGTTCCCCAGTGCCCCAGCCGTCCTTGCTGATTCTCCCCGACCTGCCCACACCTGAGCTTCCACAGCCCATGAGCTCACCGTGTAACTCAGCAAGGGCTGAGAGCATCTATTCCTGAGCCCACGCAACCCACCTGTTTCCTACTGGAGCCGAGTCTTCGCCTCCTCCTCCGTCCTCACTCCACTCTGAGCACTGTTTTCCCACGACTTTCCCACCCAGGGAACCTGGGCATTTGGCCACTGCTGGTGAAGCCTCCCCGGGGATTCTCCCTGAGGCTGCCGACTCTGGTCCCTGCTCCCAGCTGACTCTGAGTTCCTACCTTTGAACTTGACAGCCTAGCTTACCCTCCTGGGCTGACTTGTGTTGCTACGGGGACTTGTGTTGCCCCATGCTGGCTTCCCTTGAGCATATTTTTGACATTTAGGGTTCCTCACCGGGCACAGTCTTCCTATGTGGAAGAACGCTTTTCCCTGTGAGACCTTTGTCTGCCAGCAACCTAGGAAAGTGCAGCACGCAGTACTCTCTCTGTGTGTCCTTCCGCATAAATGCCAAATCTCAGGACAGATGGTAACTGCCAACAATGACCTGTGCATCTGGTGTGCTTAGAGGTTCTGCTTCATAGCAGGTGTTTGTTGGGAGCTTCCACAGCGTCGGGCCTCCCAGTTAACACGTCCGTAACCCCTTGAGTTTGCAACATGGCAACTGTCACAACTCTGAGAGCATCAACAAGTAGTTTTGCCAGCATTTTTTTTAATTGTGTCATTTAGGTCAATCTGACTAAAAACAAAGGCTGGGAAGAGTCAGAGCTGAACCCTGAGAGCCCCCCCCCCATTACTAGGAAGCTTTCCCTGGGGTTCTTTAGTGGGTTTGTCCACATCCCCCTAGCCTGGCTTTTCTGCTGGGTTCAAGGGCTGGGAACATATTGTTGTCTTTCTGCACTTTCAGGGGAGACTCCGTGCCTTGCTGGAGGTATCCCCATGCTGGCATGCAAACTGGCACCTTGCTATGGAGTGTGCTGGGAGTCAGGAGGGGGGTTCCACATTGCAGCATGGAGATGGAAGAACAGGAAGCTCGTTTCTGGGCAGTATTAAGCACAAATCCCTGGAGAAGGGAAGGAAGTCTACAGTAGGGTCAGGGTCTGCTAGAAGCAGGAAGCTGGAAGAGAGAGGTTGGAGGAAGAGCTGGGGTGGAGGCTAGGCTGGCATTCTCATGCCTCGGGGAAACATCTGACCATATGTTCACTGTGCGGTTTTCAGGCCCCGTGTGGGGATTGGAAACAAGTACGTGACAGGGGGACAATAGTGGCTAAGGTCTGAATGTGTGAACATCCCGTGAGTACAATGAGAGAGGAAGACTGGCTACAAACACTGGAGGCCTAGTAGGCCTCCAAGCCTTCCAAGCATTTACTGTTCTGTGTGTGCACCCCATCTCGGCCGTGTGTGCACCCCATTTTGTCTGGCCTGGCTTCTTAGGCGCTTACACATGGTTCTCCCCACAGCTGTGAGCACTGACAACGCTGTGTTTCAAGGTTTATTTTTAAAGAGTTGCTGCGACGATCTTTTGTGGTGTTCCAGAAACTAAATGCAGAATTGTTGGGAAAGCTGCCATGTTTGAGAAACACTGTTTCTGTCTTGAAAGCCTTTCACGTGGTGTATTTGATGCTGGAGGAACGTCCCCGTACCCGATGTTTCACGCACCTCACTATTTTTGCTGGTTCACGTTCTTGCTTCAGCCGTCCTCCTTGTCCTCCGATCAGAGCAGCTGGTGAGACTGTATGTCTGAGAGTTTATCTAAATGTATGAGCCTTGTGTTAGAAACTCAAGTAGAATGATTTTAAATTTGATGTTTTCTTACCCCGCTTGCTTTTGGGGCTCTGTTTCGTCAGGAGATGCATGATGTGAGCTGTGTACAGAACCAAACATGTTCCAATAGCTATATTGAAAAGTATAAAGAACATTAATTTTATAAAGATGATTTTTAATAGCATGTATAGCTTCCTGCATCCTGATTCTGGGCCCCACCCTTGAACTGTGCCTCAGTCCCAGGCATGGCCTTTGTTCTTGAACTCAGAAATCGGCATTGTGGGTGCATGTGCACGTGAGTGTCCAGGTGTGGTGTGCGTGTGCTGTGTTTGTGTGGTGTGTGTACATGCTGTGTGTGTGAAGATCAGTCCAGTGTTGGTGTGTAAGCTGGCCACAGGAAGACATCGGGTAGCCTTTTTATCTCTCCCTGCCTTATCTTGAGATAGTCTCTCACTGAACCTGGAGCCAGGCAGGGGACTAGTAAGCTCAGTGAGCCTCCTGGTCCCTTGCCCCCTCAGCACTGGGGTTGTGGGTGCATTTGACCATGCCCAGCTTTTTATATAGGTGCTGGGAATTTGAACTGAGGTCCCCGTGCTTCCCAACCTCGTACGACTGTATTCCAATAAAACTTTATTTATATAAACAGGCTATACTTTGTTAGCCCCTGCTCTAACTAAAGTCACCGTCTCAACTGCATTTTAATCCTTAGATTGGATTTCTATTTTGGGCTACTCCCCAAATAGCTACTGTGGTGAAGTTCATTCAGGAATACCAGGAAATAAACTCTACTGTTGTGTAATGAATGCTTTGATGCTGCAGGAACACCCTATCCCCTTTCTGAACTTATGCAAGTGTGGCTAGCTAGGGCCTTAGCAGTCACTCTGTCCGACTCTGGCAGGCATGTGCTCTGTGACCCTCGAGGTAACGAATGGCATCTGTAAAACGGAGACAGCGGTGATGCCCATCGAATAGAATCCCTGAAATCGGTGCCTGGGCACCTAATCCTCGGGACGTGGTAGCTTTCATTCTGGCTGCCGTCGTGAATAGTGTTGATGTTAGTTTTGTGCCTCTTCCTCCTAAATGCAAACCAGTCCAGGTGCTGGAACAGAGGAGGGTCCACTTGACAGTGACCCACAGCGGATGGCCGTGGCACTCACAAGGTGTCGTTGTACACTTGATCTGGCCCATTAAGGAGAGAGACCACTGCAGTCTAGGAGAAGGGCCACAGAATTTGTCCCCCGGGACTCCGTACTCAGTGACACAGAGCTGCTTGAGCAGCCCTGTCCGCCCCTGGGGTGGGGGAGAGAAGAGAGAGAGATAAGAAAATTGCTTACATGTGCTGTGTTTTGGAAGTTGTAGAATAGCATTTACCAGATGGTCATCTCTAATATCACAAACTACAAACTGCACTTGTCGTTGTGGACGAGTGACTTGTGCAGAGGGGAGGAGGGGTGACCCACGCACAGGGAGATGTGGCAGCATCCGAGAGCATCTCCAGGGGGAAGGTGAGCTATTTGCTAGTTGAAAAGCAACTAGACTTATCTGTGGTGTGGAAAAATGTAGGTGTGTGTCCTTCGTGAAAAGGGGGATGGGAGCCCTGTTTCAAGGTCCTTGAATGGGAAGCTGCCCCCTTTGTCTTCATCGTATCCTCGGTTTTCCTTTCCCATCGCGACACCCGGGTTTGTGTGGCTCCAGAGAAAGCGAGCAGTTCCAAACTCAGGACAGGGTTTCCTGTGCCCCGGGACTATCTAACCTGTTCCCCTCGATGTGAGGAATTCCCCTGAGCTGTAACCTCCACGCTAGCTCACAGCTCCAGGTGGGCCTGTCTCTCACCTGTGGCTTTCTGTTCTTACCTGGGGAGACTGCCCACCCCGTCCGTCGTCCACGGAGGGAAATGAACTTCCACCTCTTTCCCCCCCGAGTGTGAAAATTAGCAAGAATGCAACAGCTGTATGAAACGCCTGTCAGCCCTGGAGAGATGATGGCAGCTGAAAACAGGAAAGCATGTGGCTGACTGAACCAGCTTTGGCTTTTGCCTGTCGGTGGCAGGAATAGCAAGATCAGGAAGACTATATTGGTGACCTCGAGTTTTAGCGTAACCTAACGTGCCTGTGGTATTGAATCTCTAAAGATATCAAAAGATAAGGATGGCTTGTGCCCACAGTTGAGGGGGATGGCCTTCTGTCTGTCCGACAGTGGTGGTCCGTGACCGCAGGACAGCAAGGGAGATGTTAGCACGACTGGGGTTCCTTGTTTGGCTTCTGTAGCCATTGGTGCTCTAGAGGTCTCCTGGATCTCCAGAGCCCGGACGCACTGTCCGTTGCATTTTTAGTAGTTGGGTCCCAAGCACCATCTAGGCTGGACCAGGCAGGGCTGGCTTGCCATGATTTCTACAGAGGCTGGCTTCCCTTGTGGCTGTGTGGGTGAGGCCTTTCATAAATCTTTTCAACTGATTAAAAATGTCATGTTTACATGATCTCATAAATTATCTCCAAAAGAGGAAGAAGTGATTCATTTTGGAAATAAATTATAATCCATTAATAGCACAGCCTAAGAGGACAGCTGAGTTGGTGAGGCGGGCGCTAGAGGGGAGGGCATTGGTCCAAGAGGGCAGCTCAGCTGAGAAGGTTCCTGACCTGGTAGCAGGAAGGTGTGGGTTCTGTCTCTAGAATCAGCTTAGAAAGCTGAGCCATGCTAGCACATACGTGTATTCTCAGCACTGGGGGAGGGGGAGGGGCTCCTTGGCTAGTCTGTATAGCCTAGCCAGTACACTGTAGGTCCAGAACACAAGTGAGTACACAGATGATAGACACACAGATAGATAGACAGACAAAAATTCCAAAGACAATAAACTCACTCAGTTTTCTTAGATTTACTAGGTACAGATGGAATCTTTCTTTACGGTAGGCAGATGACACATGCTGTGTTTGTGTGATGTGCTTGACCCAAGACTGGGTCACATTTGGAGACAATCCGCTCTAGAAGTGTACCCACATCTGTCTCTGGCCCCACTGTGAAGCCTTTTCTGGTCGTCTGCCCCACATTGCCGGGTCGCCTGATGTCCTTGTATGTAAATTCCTGGGGCAAATGCTTGCCTACTCCTTGTTTAACTGGTAAGTTGCTCTATCATCGGTCATTTGTTCCTGTCTAGGTATTTTACCTTCTTATTTCATTTTGAAGAAAAGATTTGTTTTCTTCTTTTTTTACATGTTCTAAGAAATGTTTCTACTTTGTGTCTTTTGTATTTGACTGAATTCCTTACGCTACCGTTAAGCATAAGTGACAACTATGTTTCATCCTGTTCTGGAATGCGAGCCTCCTCTTGCCTTCACTCCTTAGGTGTTTTTAAAAGCCTCTTGGCCTGCTGGGCCTTTACTGTCCTTTCTTTTCTTACTTTCTCACTGCCGGGGCTCAAACTTGGACCCATGATGGTGCTCGGCGAGTGTTACACTGACCTACATTCCCAGCATTCTGCTGCATCGCCTTTTCAGATAGGGTCTTACTGGGTAGCCCGGGCTGGTCCCCCTGCTCAAACTCCGAGTTATAGGCATAAACTACCATACCAGACTTTTATTTGTAGTTTTTATACTTGGATTTTGTTGTTTTGTTTTGCTTAGCTTTGAGACAAGGTCACACTTACTACAGCCCAAGCTGGCCTGGAATTCACCGTAAAGACCAGGCTGAATTTGAGTTTGTTTGATCTTCCGCGCCCCCCCCCCCTCCTCAGTAACTCTAACTCTCTAACTACACAAGCACACACCACAACCAGCCAACTCAGGCACCGCGTGACTCTTAACTACACAAGCACACACCACAACCAGCCAACTCAGGCACCGTGCGACTGACTTGCTGAAAACACACGTTTCAAATTTTTCACAGGTGCAGGCAGCTAAAATCTCCACTTGGACCACATTCACCATCCCAAAGAGAATCGCTCTTCTCCTTCCCACATGACCCCACTGGGTGGTCCCCAGCTCCCTGGTCAGTCCACTCCTGTTTCTGTAGAGTTCCCTCTGCTGGATGTTTCGTCTGAATTGAATCATAGAATGTGTGATCTTCTGTGATGGGCTCTTTCACTTAGCGTGACTGTGTTGTAATGTTAGTAGCACATTCCTTGTTCCTGAATAGAATATGTACAGTCAGCCCTTTGTATCCTTGAGTTCCTCGACTGTGGGTTTAGAAAATGGAGAGATGGCTCAACAGTTAGGAGCACTTGCAGAGGACCTGCGTTCAGGTACCTAAACCCATATAGATGGCTCACAACTGCTGTCCATTACTGTTCAGGGGATCCAGCACCCTCCTCTGGCCTCTGTGGGGACTGGCACGCAAGCACATGGTGCACATATACACATGCAGATAAAACACTCGTACACACAAAGTAAAATAAATAAATCTTTTTTTAAAAAAAAAAAGGTGGACAGTGCGTGAAGCATAAAACTTAGGGTTGTCCCTCTGGTATCCAGTCACATATGTACATGCACATACGTTCCTCATGCATGTGTGTATCTGCGCAGTCATGACCACACACAAAGATGTACCATTCCAGAATGTCTTTAAAGATAAGCTCATACGGAGACCTGTTGTCTGTATGACTAATTCCTTCTCTAGTGCAGTCTGGTTCTTTTCCCGCCCTTTCTCCTGAGCAGTCTCCCTGCACTCACTCCTGCTTTGCCTTTCATATGTGTCTTGCCTCCTGACCAGCCACAGGTACGGCCAGTTTTGCAGGAAGGGGCTGTCGATTTTCAAAGTGAGCCGAGCATCCGTGGCTGGTGCTTTCAGGCATCTCTGCAAAAGGTGCCACCGCTTCTGGTGTGCTGGGGTCAGGTGGCCGCTGGCCTTCCCATGGTGGGTGACTGCCTTGTTTTTAAGTGTTGTCCTGCCGACAAGGTTGTCCTTTGATCACACAAAGGTCCACACTCGGCCTCTCCTTTTGAACCCCATAACATTCCATCCTGAATGTTATGTCCCTGCTCATCCCTGCACCTGTCTCTGCCCCATGCGCAAACTAGAACACGGCAGGCGGGTTTTTGCCCACTCCTTTGTTTAGCTCCTCCTTCCATTACAGCCAACCTTCCTCTTCGACCCTTGTGACACCAAACTGGTACAAGTCCATGTGGTGCCTGAGGCTCTTTTTTTTTTTTTTTTTTTTTTTTCCGTGACAGGATTTCTCTGTGTACAGTCCTGGCTGTCCTAGCATTTACTCTGTAGACCCAGCTGACCTTGAACTCACTGAAATCCACCTGCCTCTGCCACCTGAGGGCTGGGATTACAGGCGCGTGTCACCACCACCCGGCTAACATTTCTTCCATCCCTTCCTCTGCCTTGGAAGGATAGGTACATCATTTAGGACCGAGCACTCAACAATCTCTTATCCTCAGCTATTTGACCAGTTATGACTTTATATTAACTGCTGCTCATTGATAGAAGGACCAAAGCTGAGGACAGCACTAATTGTTAAAAATTATCTAGAAGGCAGTTTGACAGCCTGACCACTTAGCCAAACAATGGTAGTAGCCCCCCTCCCCCCCTGCCCCATACCCATCCCCCCAGGGCCTTTGACCTCCCCAGCCTTGGGCCTTTGCATTCATAGTCAGGCATGAAATTTCCTCCTGAGAGCATAGCAATAATGCCACTAATGACCTGTAGGTTCATCTGGATGAGTAAGACCATTCTTGTCTTTCTGTTTGTGTTTGCTGCAGTGCAGTCTTAGACTCTCTGTTGTATTATGTGCGTGTGTGTGCCACCTGTGTGTATACGTCCTTTCTCCAGTGTGCGCATGTGGAGGTCAGAAGTTGACTTCGAGTATCTTCTATTGCCCTCGACCTTGTTTTTTTCCGATTACTTATTCATTTATGAAAGGGGCATACCTGTGGGTGGAATCCGTTCTCTTCTGCTGTGTGCGTTCCCTGGATCAAATCCCAGTGCAAGCACCTTTACTGGGCCAACTCGGGGACCCACCACCGCCTTATTTTTGAGACAAGACCTCTAACTGAAGCTGGCTTTCAACTAGACGGGCTAGCTACTGAGTTCTTAAGATCTGCCTGTATACGAAGCTCAGCATCGGGGGTCACAGAAGTGTCACTGTGCCCTGCTTTTATGGGGGTGTATCTTTGTCCATCTTCCCCAGTCAGTGGTGACACACATGGCACCCTTCCAAACGTCAGAAACCTTCAGGACAAAATTTAGCCCCCACTTGTGACTCTTCCACGAGCCCGAATGACAAAAATCTTGTAAATCTTGTACATAGTAGGTGTTTCATAACAGTGCACTTAGTGACTTCGCTGGGGCTGCAATTGCCTGGAGTTAGAAGGCTTCTTCCAAAAATCCAGTCTATTTGTTCCCATCAAAGCCTGGCTGTTAGAGCTCCGCAGGCAGTCTTTGTTGCGTGCAGCAGGGCCGGGAGAACTGGTTACCAGCGAGGACTAGCAAGCATTAGGCAGGCTTTGAAAAGCCAAATGCTTCTTGTCCAGCCTCCAGCTGTGACATCTTTGAAAGTTAAATTCACCAGAAAAGGAAGTTGCCACTGAAAAGAGAAGCACCAATGGAAAGCCTGGGCTACCCCCTCGTGACCACCGTAGGCGGGTTGCCCAGGGCGACAATCGGCCTATAGAGCCCCCTTCCCCTGGTTAAATTACTGGGAAGGGGCTAAGGCACAATGGCTGTGGGAGTCTGCAGAAAGCCACAGCTCCCGGCGTCCCTCACTTCCCTCGCAGCGCTGTATCGAATCCTAGAACCACACCACACTAATTAGCCTGGAGTGGAAAGGGTTGTCATGGTGACCGAGCACTTTTTTTTTTAAAGCCCAGGAATGGTGTTCATTATTGTTCCAAGTCTTTAGCTGTGGGGAAAAGGTCAGGGTGGCAGCCGTTTTCCGTATGAAGTTTGGCCTGAGAGCCTAGCAGAAGGTGGAATGTCCCTCGGAGACACAAGAAGATGGTGAGTGCTGATCCGGGTTCAGAGGGGCGGCCCCTGGAGGCCTATCTTTTTGAACGCTTTAATAACGTGGGTGCCAGGCTAAGGAATTATGTGCAGGAAGGAGAAGGTGACAGGGCCAGTATGTGGGTCAGGGACAGCGATAACTGGAGGAGGAGTACTAATTCTCACTTCTTGGAACCTCAGATGATGCCAGTTAAAAGTTTCTCCGCTTCCACTGAATTTATTAATTAACAAAATTGAAGGTGTCTGATAGTCTATAAATACTTCACCTTGTAAATGCACTCTGTACTATTATTCTTCGTAGATCATTGCTGCTCAGGTTCTGTTTCTAAATCTGTCAAGCTAGAAGTGTCACAGCCAAATGCTACTTACCCTCACACTCCCAACTTTAACCCAGAGCTACAGCATAAAGTGTGTCACGGTGATTTGAATTTCAGAGCCTTTTGCTTTTCTTCCTTTTCTAAAGAAAGTTCAAATGCAGAGACTAAAAATCCGAGTCGCTGGTCCCTGGCTGCTTGCCCTAATTTGTTGGCTACACTCTGTTAGAATACTGCTAAGTAAAGACAACCTGACCACAGTGTTTGTGTAAGGCATTCTTGAGAGGAGCCTGCCTGCAGGAGATGGGGGCAGCTGTTCCATCAGAGGGATTTGCAGTGTGTGTGTGTGTGTGTGTGTGCGCGCGCGCGCGCGCGCACACGCGCTTTTGTTGCCGTTTTAATTTTAGTTTTTGAAGCTGCAGAATACCTGGCTTTAAGCCTACTTTTGTGTTCATGACTAATTGTGTTTTTTTAAGGGTTAGAGAGGAAACTACTTTGTGTTTTTTGGCCTTTTCCACAGTATGGCTGTTTTTTGGTTCTTTTATTAGACTTCTATAGAATAGCAGCATACAAGTTAATTAAAGGGACTAGGGGCCTGGGTTGGAAGAATGGATCACCGTCCAAAAAGCTGCAAGTGGGAAGTGACCCGCTTTGCTTTCCCCTGAAAAAACGATTGTTCCAGCGGCAGAGCCAGCTGGCAGCTGTGCAGACGGGAGAGCAGACACCCGAGGAGGTGCCTTGGCTGGCTTCCTGTCTCATCTCTGTGTCCTTGGGATCACTCTGGGGGAACTCGCAATCAGTGAGGTATTGGCCTCTCCGTGTGTGTGTGTGTGTGTGTGTGTGTGTGTGTGTGTGTGTGTGTGTGTGCCTGCACGTGAGTGTGTATGTGTGTGAGAGAGAATCTCTGTCCTGTGTGTTCCTTATTGATTACTGTATTTTTTTTTCAGCTAAGAAAATCTCTCGCAATCTTTAAATAGAAGTTTAATAAGCAGAGCTATATTCGGAACTGTATTTACATAACGCCGTGAACTTTAAAACAGTGACAGGTCAACTTTGAGGTGTATTTGTGACATGATCAAGTGTTTGAACATGGATATTGATATTTTAAGGGATCGATGGTATCGTTCAAGATGTAGTAACAGTATGGTAGTTATGTTAAACTGTCGTATATATGCTTAACATTTTACTAATGAGATTAAACTGGCAAAGGTATGAGGGGGACAGTAAGCAGGCTGGTGGGCGCAGCAGGCTTGGCTGGGACTGGGGAAGTTGGTGATGAATCCACAGGCATTCATTTTCTGTTGTGTATTTTGTGTCGGTTCAAAATTACAGTGTGTATATGCACACGAAACAGCAGTGAGGGTGGCCTTGTGAGCACTGTGTCATCATCTAACGATCCCATGTCATCCCATTGTTCACGGTTTAGATGCCAGACCAGTTTGATCAGGCGGTGGTGTTAAACCAGCTGCGCTACTCTGGGATGCTGGAGACTGTGAGGATTCGAAAAGCGGGATATGCTGTCCGGAGACCCTTTCAGGATTTTTACAAAAGGCAAGAAGGAGCTAAATGGAGACTCCCTTTCCTCTCACCTGCCCCATCTCTCTCTTCAGAAGGGGTAGGAGAGAGCAAAAGGTAACACCATGCGCCCTCTCCCGCAGATACAAAGTGCTGATGCGGAGCCTGGCCCTGCCTGAGGACATCCGAGGGAAATGCACTGTGCTCCTGCAGCTCTACGATGCCTCCAACAGCGAGTGGCAACTGGGGAAGACCAAGGTAGAGTGGCTGGAATCTCTGCCACGCCTGTCCCGGGGACTAGTGATGTCCACGAGGTGTAGCGTCCCCAGACACTGCTCGGTGGTTGTTACTAACATCCTGATGTGGTGTGTGTGTGTGTGTGTGCCACAGGCGCGTGCATGCACACATACCAGGTAGTCAGGAATGCTGATTAAATGAGACCTTTGCATTGTGAATCTGCAAGGCAATCCCAGCACCTCGGAAGTGAAGCCCCAAGGCCTTCCAGCTCTAATTTGAATGCCATGTGTCATCCTCGCCGCCACAGCAGCTATTGTGTGGGAGACCAGCAGAGAGCATGAAACCCTTTGGGTTGCCAAAGCCTCAGCCAAGAACAAGAAAAGTAAAACCCACATTCTGCCTTGCTGCTGGAGCAGAGGTCCTTAACCCCTTATTCCAGATGAGAGCTGGTACCTTTACTGAGAGAAAGCCCTCATGTCTGCATCTTTTCAAAACTGAGGGATACTAATGCTAAAGACCTATATGAGATGCAGTTAACTTGACCAGCATTAGATTAACGAGACCCTTAACCAAAATGAGCCTGGAAGGACCTGTAGTTTTTTATTCATTCCTGAACCTGGTGTGTTTGTAACCCCTGAACCAATATGCTTCTTTTCCAGCTTCAAACTTGGTAATCAGAATTACCAAGCTTCAGTTCAAGCTGGAGGGGGCTTGAACTGAACTCAGAACTTCATCCATGCTATCTACTAGTCTCTCATTGCCACTAAACTACGTTCCTAGATCTCAGAATTTCTTCCGTACCCTCCTTAAAAAAAAAAAAATCTATGCCAGGCAGTTGTGGCGCACGCCTTTAATCCCAGCTCTTGGGAGGCAGATGCTGGCGGACCTCTCTGAGTTTGAGGCCAGCCTGGTCTACAAGAGCTAGCCAGGACAGGCTCCAAATCCTGTCTCGAAAAAAAATTACTTTGTTTTTAGTTGTTTGTATGTATGGGTGTGTGCCTGTGAGCACAAGTGCCCATGGAGGCCAGAAGATGTGGGATCCCCTGGGACTGGGAGTTATGGGTAATTGTGATCCACCTGATCACATTGGAAGAACAGCAAGTGTTCTTAACCACTGGGCCATCTCTCCAGTGCCCAGAGCTGCCTTCTGGGTGTCAGTACTTTTCTATATGTGTAAACTTTTGAAGCCAAGATATTCTGGTGGCAATTGCTTCGCAGGCACGGAGAGAAGGTGGCTTTCCACAAGATAGCAGAATTATAATGTTTCCAGGTCTCCTGAATTCACCCCTCGGTGTCTCCTCTTTCTGTGCCGATCTCTGTGTCTCTTGTTACTCAGATTCAGTCCAGGACCAATGCTGGTCTGTGAGCTAGTGTGCCCTGGCGACAATGACCTAAGTAAGACATTAGGAACTTTGGTGGCCATCTGACCGTCCCTTCATGGCTGTTGACTGTAGTAATAACAACAGAAGGTGGGACTTGACTTTCTGTCTGCCCCTTTTTGTTTTTCTTGTCATATACCCATATTGGATTTTAGAATGTATTGGTCTGTGGCAGGTGAGCCATGTAAAACACACTGGCCTGAAAAGCCTTATTGTGGGAGTTTGCAACAGACGGCAATAAAGGAACGGGTGCTGTCCCCAGAAGACAACCCTGACTTGGAGATGTCTCCTTCTGCAACCGTGTTATTTTCCCCTGACACATGCCTCCCTCGTGGGCAGGTCTTCCTTCGGGAATCCTTGGAGCAGAAACTGGAGAAAAGGCGGGAAGAGGAGATTAACCGCGCAGCCATGGTGATCCGAGCGCACATCTTGGGCTACTTGGCGCGGTAAGAACCCAGAGGAGGGGCATGAAGCTCTAGGAGGGCTGTGACCCCCAGTGGAGTGGTTTGTGGGAGGGGAGAGGTACCCGACATCAGATAAGTGGCCACAGCAGCAACCCAGTAAGACTAACCTGGGCAGAGCGCACTTAGAAGCCTCACGCTTGGCTCTGCGGCATATCCTGAAGCCCCTGGGAGTGTGGCAGTGTCCTTTGGCACTGCTACCTGAGGGTGTCTGTCTCTTATTGGAGACACTAGGGCTTGCAAGCATTTCAGATTCTGGAGTCTTCTTGTTGGAGTATCTGCCTAGTCTCTACTGATTGACAGTCAGAAACAAAAATACTCCAGAATCTAAATACTTTTTTTACTGTGTGAAACATTGACCCCCTTCCATATTTGTTCATATATGATAAGCATACATTCTGCCTATCAGCTATATCAATCATCCCTAGCCCCAGAAATCGGAAAATCTCTTGATTTCATTTTATTTTTTTATCTTTTTAAAATATTTATTTATTTATTATACGATATTCTGTCTGTGTGTATGCCTGAAGGCCAGAAGAGGGCACCAGACCTCATTACAGATGGTTGTGAGCCACCATGTGGTTGCTGGGAATTGAACTCAGGACCTTTGGAAGAGTGGGCAATGCTCTTAACCGCTGAGCCATCTCTTCAGCCCTTAATTTCATTTTATGTGTATGGGTTTGTTGCCTGTATGTGTGTCATTGTACTATGTGCCTGCGGGTGGTTGTGAGCTGCTGTGTGGGTGCTGGGAATTGAACCCTGGTCCTCTGGAAGAGCAGCCTGTGCTCTTAAGCATTGAACCATCTCTCCAGCGCTTGAATCTAAAATTTTCTAAGCTTCCTATTAGCATTCAAGAAATTGCAGATTTGAGGTTTGGGGATGAAGAATTCTCAACTTGCATCGCCTTGTCTAGAGACCTTTTCTCTCACTGCTCCTTTCATGGATATTTAATTTTGCTGTTTTGTGAGAAAATCTTACTATGGGTCGTGGTTGGTTTGGAACTCACAGTGTTGGTCAGCTTGGCCTCATGCCCAAGTGCTAAAGCCACCTGCCTTTAATCCCAGCAGAGGCAGATGGATCTCTGTGAGTTCAAGGCCAGCCTGGTCTATAGAGCTAGTTCCAGGGACAGCCAGGGCTACACAGAGAGACCCTGTCTGAAAATAACCAAAATCACCACCAACAAAAGCCATCTGCTACCAACTCTGCCTCATGGTCATTTGGTCGGGTGTACTCTGCAGGCCACAAGAAGCCCTTGCTATTCCATTTCATGTGGTAGCATTTTGTTTTCTTGCCTTCACATGAACAGCAAAACATACAGGATCTCCTTTGGCTGTGTTCACCCAGCCTGTGGCAGACTGCTCAAAGTTGTTCTTCTGGTTACTTGTTAATTTAGCCGAGATAATGATAGGATTCAAGCTTTCTTTTGTTTATTATCATTCTTTTGTTTTTCTTCTGTTTTGTTTGGGCCTAAACTTCCTCCTCTGCCTGCCAGTCTCCATAATGAGAATTCGGGCCCAAATCTGAGTGCTTTCCTTTTGTCTTGTCCTATCTCATTCACAGGAAACAGTATAGAAAAGTCCTCTGCGGTGTGGTGATGATACAGAAGAACTACAGAGCCTTCCTCATGAGGAAGCGATTTTTGCTCTTGAGAAAGGCAGCCATTGTCTTCCAGAAGCAACTCAGAGGACAGCTGGCTCGCCGGGTTTACAGACAGCTGCTGGCTGAGAAGCAGGAGCGGGAGGAAAGGAAGAGGCAGGAAGAGAAGAAGCGAGAGGAAGAAGAAAGGTACGTGCTTGCTTGGGTGAGACATAAGGGGACCCTGGGAATGTCACCCCTCTTGGGTGTCAGGAATTCCCAGGGGACTCGGAGAACTCGTGTGAAACAATAGTTCTTGACAGCCCAGAAGACTCAGGTCTGTGAACAGTTCTCTTTATACACAGAATAAGTGTGCCCGTGTGTGTGTGTGTGTGTGTGTGTGTGTGTGTGTGTGTATGCAGCACACAAACAAGCATACATGTAGGTGCGTGATGTGGAGGGCAGATGTTGAAGTCAGGGGCCTTCCTCAGTTTCTCTCTGCTACCACTGAACCGGAAGCTTACCAATCTGGAAAGGCTGACTGACCAGTGTGTTCCATGGGGCTCATCGTTTCTGTTTCCTCCAACACTGGAATTACAAATATGTACCGCTATGCTATGCTTGGCTCTTTGCATGGGTGCAGAGGATCTGAACGGAGGCCCTCATGCTTGCACAGTGAGGACCTTACAGACTGAGCTGTCTACTCAGCCCTCTTCCTGTTTTTCCGAGCACATAGCTCAGCAGTCGAGTGCCTGCCTTGTATCCAAGCACCGCCACCGCCCCCCCGCAAAAAAAGTTAGTCCCATTGAAAAACAATTTCAGAGATGTTGGTTTTCACCAGCTGTTTTTCTTTTCCTATTTTTAGAGAGCGAGAGAGAGCACAAAGAGAAGCTGAGCTGCTCCGCGCCCAGCAGGTAAGGACCAGGGCTACATCTGAGGCTCTTTATGTACTTCCTTCCTGCGTCAACCCTTGACACTGGGGTTTAGAATGGAAGTCAAGTGGGAGGTAGTGGGATTACAGAGAGCTGGGGAGATGCTGCTAGTACACTGTCCCGCCCCTCCCTCCCAGTGGTGCAGGGTTTAGAGAGTGCTTGAAATTTTAGTGGGAATAGTAAGGTCTCTCTGTAGTAAGGTACTGCCCTGGCAGTGCCCTGGGGATGCCATCACATTCTGTGCCATTTCCAAGGCTTGGTTTCTTCTGAGGCCCCTCCGTGACCCAGTGGCCACCTCACTGTGTCCTTACACCATGCTTGGTCCTTGATGTGTGTCTCCTGGTGTCTGTCCCACTCTCACCTTTCACAAGGACACCATTCAGATTGGATACAGGCTCACCTCATTGACCCCTCGTCATTTTAACTTAATCACCTAATTAAAAGCCCGTGATCCAACTACAGCCATATCCTGGGTGTTATGGATAGGACTTCAGCACATCATTTGGGTGGGACCATAGTTCGATGTGTGTGAAAGGAAGAAGGTGCTTATTCTAAAACCCACCTTCCCCCATGTCCAGGAGGAGGAAGTGAGGAGGCAGCAAGAACTTGAAGCCTTGCAGAAGAGCCAGAGGGAAGCGGAGCTGACCCGGGAGCTGGAAAAGCAGAGGGAGAACAAACAGGTGGAGGAGATCCTCCGTCTGGAGAAGGAAATCGAGGACCTGCAGCGCATGAAAGAGCAGCAGGAGCTGTCCTTGACCGAGGCCTCCCTGCAGAAGCTGCAGCAGCTGCGGGATGAGGAACTGAGGAGGCTGGAGGATGAGGCCTGCCGTGCTGCCCAGGAGTTCCTGGAGTCCCTCAACTTCGACGAGATCGATGAGTGCGTCCGCAACATCGAGCGCTCCCTGTCCGTGGGGAGCGAGATTTCAGGCGAGCTCAATGAACTCACAGAGACAGCCAGCGGTGAGAAGCCAAACTTCAACTTCAGCCAGCCCTACCCTGAGGAGGAGGTGGACGAAGGTTTCGAGGCTGACGACGATGCCTTCAAGGACTCGCCCAACCCCAGTGAGCATGGCCACTCTGACCAGCGAACCAGCGGCATCAGGACCAGCGACGACTCCTCGGAGGAGGACCCTTACATGAACTACACGGTGGTGCCCACCAGCCCCAGTGCCGACAGCACGGTGCTGCTTGCTCCGTCCGTGCAGGACTCTGCCAGCCTGCACAACTCCTCCAGTGGGGAGTCTACCTACTGTATGCCCCAAAACAACGGGGACCTGCCCTCCCCCGATGGCGACTACGACTATGACCAGGACGATTACGAGGATGGGGCCATCACCTCCGGCAGCAGCGTGACTTTCTCCAACTCCTATGGGAGCCAGTGGTCCCCAGACTACAGGTATTCTGTGGGCACCTACAACAGTTCTGGAGCGTACCGGTTCAGCTCAGAAGGGGCCCAGTCCTCGGTGAGTATCTGTCCTCTTGTCACTGAGAGTGGAAGTATTCCACCATCTACCACATTGCCGCCTCAAGACAGACCCCTAAAGATGTCAGTTGTGTTCTTAGAGATACTCTTCAACTCCTTTCTCTTTCCAAATGGGGTCGATGCAGAGCCCAGAACTGACCTTCATCCAAGCCATGAGAAAACTGGCATCTTAAATAAGGCTTAGCTTGGCCTTTCTACAGACATACCGGGCTTAAACTGGCCCCAGAGTCCCTTGTATTGAAGAATTTCCTACCATAACTTAAGAGTCCATACTAAACAGTGTATTTCTTATAATCTTGATAAGGGAGGGATGTTCTTTTCATGTTCTGGGTTTTTCTTTTTAATTTTTTTTAAAGTTTTCTTTGGTTTTTTTCTTTTTGTTATGTCTTTACTTTCTCAGACTAGGCTATGTTTTTGGTATAAAAACTTAAAGAAGAGCCAGGCGGTGGTGGCACACACCTTTAATCCCAGCACTTGGGAGGCAGAGGCAGGCGGATCTCTGAGTTCGAGGCCAGCCTGGTCTACAAGAGCTAGTTCCAGGACAGGCTCTAGAAACTACAGGGAAACCCTGTCTCGAAAAAACCAAAAAAAAAAAAAAAAAACTTAAAGAAGAGTAACTCTTGCATGGCTCTATTAAAATGATACCCTTAAGTATCCTCCCCCACACCCCTGTTTTCAGAGACAGGGCTTCTCTGTATAACAGCTGTAGCTGTCCAGGTACTAGCTCTTGTAGACCAGGCTGGCCTCAAACTCAGAGATCCGCCTGCCTCTGCCTCCCGAGTGCTGGGATTAAAGGCATGCACCACCACCTCCCGGCTAAACATCTTTTTAGCGTTGGAGCCTTCGAGTTGAGGTCAGTTTGTATTGTAGGTATGAGGTCAGCTCACGGCTTGACCCTAAGGTCTGAGTACTCTGTAATTCTGAATTCCTCAGATGGCCCCCATAACTGTGGTGGCCTGGAGCGGGAGCGCGCCCCAGTTTTGTTTCTGTTTAGCCAGCGGGTGTTTTCATCGCTTGCTTCCCACCCCTGCTCACTGCCGCTTCTCCTTCTCTGTCTCCTGGTCCAGTTCGAAGACAGCGAAGAGGACTTTGACTCCAGGTTCGACACAGACGATGAGCTCTCCTACCGGCGAGACTCTGTGTACAGCTGCGTCAGTCTGCCCTATTTCCACAGCTTTCTGTACATGAAAGGTACAGCCCGCAGCCCCCACAGCCCTCACCTCATGACGGGTCACTTAGGTGAATGAAGAACCCTGGGTCATGTTGGGGCAATGTGGCTGCCCCTGCCTCATGGATGTGGCCTTGACTCCTCTGAACTGGTTCCGGGTAATAGGTCAGAGTTTGTGAGCGTGCCGCGTCCGTTCATCCTCCCGCTCCCCACCTGTCTTGTGTCACCTCTTCCTCACTCACACTCAAGCAGGTGTGAACTTGGTCACTGCTGGAAGGCACTGGGACCGAGTCTCATGACAACTCCACTCTGCATCTCTCTATACACACAAGACCTGGAAGGAGGTGTTGTCTGCAGTGGGGACATAGCCTGCTCACACCTGCTGCACAATGAGATTCTGGGCATCTCTTCCAGTTGCTGTTCGATATCAAATGTGCCGCACTTAAATATTAAGCATCAAAAAACCTGGAGGCACCTGCCACTTAGGAATTGTTTTAATTCAGGTCTTAGGTTTTTGCTTGGATCATGTGTGGTGCTGGGTCCTCACAGGGAGTCAAGCACAGTGAGAAACCAGTCGTCAGTAGGATTGGCTGGCAGATTAATGTAGATGGATTGTTTCTTGTAGGGTCCTAGGCTAGGGGTGGTGGGGAGCGGGGAGTAGAGCACGGAGCCTCGGGGTAATAACAGAAGCACTCATCCAGTGATGCCATCCCTGATTCCTCCTGATTTCACTATCAGCAAGGATTTTGTTATTTCCAGCCCTTTTCTACCCTGCCCGCTCACACATGCACACAGTTCATGTGTGTCTGCCTGCTTGCCTGCCTTTTCTAAAACAAGAATCCAATGACCATGTTCAGTTATTTCAGTTTTCACTGTGAGCCAAATATCTGCAAAATGCTCAAAAATTTCCTGCTGGGTTTAGCTTGGGGAAGACTTTTCTGTTGTCTGAAGTCACTGTTTGGAAAGATGAATGCTGGGAAATTCCTAAGACACTTAGCACTCAGTGAGTGTTGACCAAGCAGGAAAGTCTCAAGGCCTGAGTGCATGGTGGACACAGCAGGGAGTCTCCTAGGGCCCAATCCTAAACAAAGAGCTGTAGGAAACTAGTCACACCCAGGAGAGGAGCTGACCTCTCCAGGGAAGAGCCTCCCTGTTGGTTATCCAATGCCAAGTGGTCACCCCGAAATCATACATCCAGGCATGTGTTCTGAGCAGACAAGCAGCTGCAGGGAGGCCCGTGCAGCGACTACTATTGACTAAGATTTATCACTTAAAGATAAAGCAACAACAGAACAGCCTTGTGCTGTGGTTTCCTCTGGGCTTGTTTTGAACGATGAAGATTAAAGTCACAAATCAGAACAACCATCATGCTTCATCGTGAGAGTCCTCGGCAGGTTTGCGCGGAGGAACAGCTCTGTCTTGGCTTAGTCACTGGTGGTCTCAGCCAGCTGAGTGGAGAACTTCCACAGTCTAAGGAGGGAGAGTGGGTGTTTTCATGAGGGGAGGGGCTCTCTCGGCTCTCCATTCGCTCCAGGAAAGGGTCTGTTAGATGTGTTTCCTGACTGAAGAGGAATACATTGTTTGGGCTTTAAGTCTCCGTGTTATGTGTCCCTTGCTTTGCTTACGGTTTGATCAAAAGAAGATAGCATGAACCGTTTTATAGTGAGGGATCGAAGTAAGTTGTGTTCTCCCATGTGCCGTTGTGAAAGACTTCTGAGTGTGGCTAGTAAGATGCCCGTTGCATATCTGTGAGTGAACCTGGCTGCCAAGGTCCCCTCACCCTAGGAAAGATAACCATGTATGTATTCTCGTTACGTTACCTCAGTTAGAGAACGTTTCCCGCCAGGTGTGCGGGTATACAGTGCTATTTCATCCCCTCAGAGGGCTGAAGCAGGAGGGCAGCACTGGCATCGGAATGAAACCCTATCTCAAAATAAAGATTGAAAAATGGAGTGGGCTGGAGTGGAATATACCAGCTTGCTTAGCATGCATAGGTCCCTGGGATAGACCCCAGTCCCACAGAACAAGAACCTAAGGAAAGAAGGCAGGTAGGCTAGATCCAGTTCCGCCTGCCCTTTCTCTCTTTCCTATTCTGACGCACGTCCTTCTCCACGCCTGCTTGTTTGTGATAGTCTCAGCCTTTTTCCTTTCACCTATAATCCATCTTCAGATGATGATGTTTTTCTATGAGAAGATACATTGCCCAAAACACAGTATTTTCATAGTCTCTAGATTGAGACTCCATCACAAGTTCTAGAACTGACAATGCTTGCTCCTACATCTGCCAAGTAAGGACAGATTAACTTCTCTGGGTCAGTTGGAGGCAACCATGGTCTATATCTGTGGAGAAGGTTCTTCCGCATGCCTGAGAAATCATTCCTGGGTATTTGATCAGTCACGGACTACGTTTATGTGAACTATGCTTAAGGAGATTTCTCAGTTAACTGAGGAGGAACAACATTCTAGGATGGCCCGTCTTTGCTGGATCATCTATCCACTAGACAGAAACCAGAAGCCCCTCCTCCACTCTGGAAGGGTCTATGAGTGCCTGTCATCTGAGGCAAGGCTCAGAATGGGCTATGGGTTTTGTCGCTTGGTTTTATTGACTCTGTAACCCTTTCCCTGCCCCTTCCTGGGGGAACAGGTGGCTTAATGAACTCCTGGAAGCGCCGCTGGTGCGTCCTCAAGGATGAGACCTTCCTGTGGTTCCGCTCCAAGCAGGAAGCCCTCAAGCAAGGCTGGCTACACAAGAAAGGCGGAGGCTCCTCCACGCTGTCCAGGAGGAACTGGAAGCGGCGCTGGTTTGTCCTGCGCCAGTCCAAACTGATGTACTTTGAAAACGACAGCGAGGAGAAGCTCAAGGGCACCGTGGAAGTCCGGACAGCCAAGTATGTTCCTGCAGCCTGGCTTCTAGATTATACTGATGGGCACATGTTTTCATTTTTGAAAGAGAGAGAGAGAGTGTGTGTGTGTGTGTGTGTGTGTGTGTGTGTGTGTGTGTGTGTGTGTGTGTGCACGCATGCTCATGCACATGTGTATATGGAAACCAGACATCAGTGTGGGGTGCCATTCCTCAGAAGCTTTCCTTTAGAGATAGTCTGTCATTTGGGCCTGGAGCTTGCCAAGTGGGTTGGGCTGGCTGGCCAGCAAGCCCTAGGGATTCTCCTGTCTCTGCCTCCCTAATTCTGAGATTGCTAATGTGTGCCAGTGCGCTCAGTTCCCAGTCCCCACACCCCCACCAATTAGCCAGGAAAAGGAAATACTGTTAAATAACAAGGCGACACAGAAATACTGTCAAGGTGAGGCTGTCTTATGGGATTTATAGGAAAGATAGGCTGTACTTAGGGTGTAATGTGGCAGTTCTCTATTTCGGTTGACACATTTTAGTTATGTAGCGTTTGTGTGTATCCCTTCCCAGAATGCACTAGATTTTAATCATATGCACGCCCAATTATACACAGGCATAAAGAGGTAAATAGGAGATTCTCCCTGAATGTTCTCTTATAGGACACAGTTTGCTTGACTGTATGTGGACCCAAAATTACTTCAGGCCTGATGGGCTCTTTTTCCCTTGTCCCCAGCTGTAACTGGGGTGCAGCTGACAAGAAACTAAACTGTTCACATTTGATGGTAGCTAAGGGAAGGAGAAATTTATTCCATTCTTTAGAGTAGGGTATGCATGTAGTTAGATGCAGGTAGGGTTCCTGAGTTTCCAGTAGGTTGCTAGGGTTGGGGTTAATGTCTGTAAGCGGTGTGTGTGAATAACACATGCAGGTGAGGGTCCTCAGCTACCAAGGGTGTTGGCAGAATTGGTTTTGAACTATACCCTCCTACCCATCACACCCAGATATTTTAAGTGGGTTCTGGGGCTTGAACCTAGGTCCTTGAGCTTGCATAGCAAGTATTTCTCCCCAGCCCACGAGTTCTCTGCAGCAGTTGGCCAGCATAGGTTCTCAGACAGACTTAACAATTCACTTTAGTGGGTTAAATTGTGAAAGAACTAGGAAACGAGGTAATCTGTGAATCATTTATTTATTTATTTGAGGTTGAATTACACCTAGATGTTGATTTTCACTTGGAAGATAGACCCTTGAGCATATATACATATATACATACATACAGACAGACAGACACACACACACACACACACACACACACACATATATATATATATATATATATATATATATATATATGTTCGACTGAAAATGTAGTGATGTGTATACAGAGAAAGTTGATTTGAATAAAGCCCAGTTATAATACACATCTCTAAACTCAGCCCTGGGGAGGCTTAGGTAGGAAAATCGAATTTGAGGCCCAGCCTGGACTACTAGAGAGTCTGGGAGCAGCCTGACCTATATGGTAAGACCCGATCTCAGTAAACTAGGAAAGAATAAAGCCATGTGTGTGAGGTGATTGGTTGAGAGCCCTCCTGCGGGTCAGCTCGCCCCTTCTATTTCTTCCTCACTCTGGCTGCCAGCCAACAGATAAATGGAGAGCTGATTGACAGGTATGTTTTGAAATGAATCGTTTATCGTCTATCCGTGATATGCTTACTAACCCCCCACTGTTGGGAGCAGTGAGATCCCGGATCCTGAATTTCTTGTAATCCCCTGATGTGAGTGCCTACAGCTGCTCTGAGCACGAGACCTTCAGGAGTTCCTGATGGCAGGAGAGTGGTTTCTGGTGGGTTTGGCTGGGGCGTGGCTATCTCTATATAATCTGCCCCTGAACACAATAAAGGGGGCATTCTTGGAGAATTCAAGGATGACCCATGTCGTTGTCTCTCTGTCTGTATGTGTTTGTGTATTTTAACCTCCAGCCCCTTGCCCGAATCTCGCAAACTGAGTGCCAGCGCATAGAGCGCAGACACGGGGGCACGGTGTGCGGCACCCCACCTGTGGTTCCCCTCAGTAGAAGAACTGAACTGGAATTTAAATTCCACATAACCTTCTTTCCTGCCAGTAATCCCTTTTAGAACCAAAGCTTTGGACTGTCAAGGGAATATTATTGTTAAAATTTAATGTGTTTAGAAAATTTTGGGAGCCTAGGGGCAGCTGTTTTACTTGGTTAAGTAGATACTAAGTATTAAAAAAAAAATAATTGTTTGGGAATAACCTTTACCCATACTGCTTAAAATCATGAAACCACAAATATTTGGGAAAGTGGCAAAATGCATGTTCTCAGAAGGGAACAAGGAATACACCAGGTAGCACATGTCCTGAGAGGCAGGAGAGGTAACGGTAGAGGCAGGAGACGTGCCAGTTTGAGGCCAGCCTGGCTGTCTAGTGAGACCCTGTCTCAGTAAAAACAGCCATGTGACGTAGCTCGGTGGTAGAGTGCTTGTCCAGCTGTTCAGGGCCTGGATGCAATGCCAGAGCTACAGAGAAAGAGGAGTGGGGGACAAAAGAAGGAAAAGAGAAACAAAGCGAAATAATTTCCAGCCCTAAGAACCTTCATCTATTTGCAGTGGTGGAGCCTTTTAGGCAGCCCCTTCTTCAGATCCCTGCCTAGAAATACCTACTTTGATAACGTATTTGACACTGGAGCTTGGGAGAGGCATCCTCAAACCGCAGCAGCTGAGATCAACTAGGGAAAGCACTCACACCATACTAGGCAGACCTCTGGGTTTCCTCCTATTGTATATCAGAGATGGGAGCCAGAGGAAGGCTTTATTGGGCTTTGAGCAGAGTTAGACATTGGGTGTCCTCTGTGGTGAAAGATCCCTGCAGAGACATCAGAGAAACACCCTGTCCACTCTTCTCCCTCCCCACCCCATCCCTAACCCCTATGGAGACCCACTATTAGGAGCACAGAGGAGTCTGGCTCCCCCTAGAGGTCGCTAAAAAAAAGGCTGGTGACAATGTGCTCTGTTCGTCCTGGCCTTGTTTTCATTCATGGTTATGATTTCAGTTACTTGTGGTCAAAAGACACCAATTAGAAACATTTCCCATTTAGTGGGAGAGAAATGGAGAGAACGGTCACCTTCCTTTGTTTGGGATATAGCATCTGTTCTGTTAGTGATTACCCTTGCTGTGTCTAATTTACGAAGCAAGCTTTCCAGTTCAGATGCTTGGGTGGGTTATATGCCCCCAATCGGAAAATCCGAAATCTGAAGGTCTCCAGACTTTGAATGCTGCTGTGATACCTCGTGCAGAGAATTCCACTCTGACCTCGCCTGGTGGGTTACACTCAAAATTCAGGCGTGTGGGAAACATTGTATGACATTGCATCCCGGGAGCTGGAGCATAGCACCGTAGTATACCCTCTGCTTAGCATAAAACAAATGCCTGCAGGCTGTGTGTATATGAAACATAAATGCATCCCATGTTTAGAATTAGGTCCCATTCTGAACTGTAAAACACTTGGTCTCGCATGTTCTGGGCCAGGGACACTCAACACTATCGGGGCAGCATGTCCCATAGTGTTTGTGAGGTTTACTACTGTCCGCAGTCTCGGGTACCCCTTAGGAGTCTCAGAAGAAATCTTGCATGAATAGGGGAGAGGGGCGTGGTCTGTAATTTCTAAAGCAACACTTCCCAGCTTGGTCGTTCTGCAATACTTGATTTCTACCTGCTGCCTCTGTGTCTTGCAGGGAGATCATAGACAACACAAGCAAAGAGAACGGCATCGACATCATCATGGCTGACAGGACCTTCCATCTCATCGCAGAGTCCCCTGAGGATGCCAGGTGAGGGCTGCAGGGTGGCCTTCCTCCTCGTTACATCCTCTCCCGAGTTCAGGCACCAGCCCCGTGTGAACTCTGTTTACTCTGCTGCCGTTAAAGGGGTTTTCATTTTCTAGTTAGGTTTTCAATCAGGACAGTTTAGGAGGCATAGGAGATGTATGTTGGGGTCTCTTGTCCAAGCAGATAGGTTTAAGTACAGCAGTTTGGCCTTTTCCAGCTTCAGGTGTCACTAGACAAGACAGAAACCGGAGCTTTTGTTGCTGCTAGCGTCTGGTACAGATGAAACTGGAAGCCCCCGCTTTGGACGTTTCTGAGCCTCAGAAGCACAGGATTTATACAGAGATGTAAAGAGCAGTCGGTTGCCGTAGCTATTGTCTGCTAAATGAACGGTGATGCGCTGTGGCGTGCAGAGGGTCTGAAAGGCTCTACCTTGAAGGAGTCAGTGAACCACTCTTAACTAACAGCCGTATTGCAGGCATTATTAGCTCATTTCCTTCTCCGGCAGTCCTGTGCGGTGGGTATCATTATTTATACTGTGCAGACTGAGTGACAGAGAAAGGCGAACACACTGTAATAGAATGTGAGCTCGGTTCTATCGAATAGATGCATTACCCCAGTCCCCGCATTTATTCCTGAAGGGGCTTCATTAAATCTCTGGCTGAGGTGAGGGGAAAGTGGAGTCCCCTCTTGGCTGGTGCAAGCTGCCTGTCTTTGGACCTTGAGCGTCCATGCAGGAACACTTAGCGTAGGGAGGGGACGAAGTTGGGGAAAAGTGACATTTGCTCTTCAGCGAGACACATCACATGGTCATGTAGTGTCTAGGACACATTTTGAGGTCTTTGTGGGACTCGAGGATTCTGGTGGAAGAGGTTATCTTCTCTGAGCAGTGTGGGGTGGTACTCTGTGGGGAAGACAAAAAGGGGTTGTGCTCCTCTGCGTTCAGAGCTTTCTGCTGCGTTCTCAGACCCATCACTCACCACCTCCTGCCACCCTTGGAGTGTTTTTAAGTTGCCATAACACCGTGGCAGCTACGTGAAGGGTGCAGACACCAGAAAGTAGTTCTTCCCAAGGGAACAAACTGAAGCCTTGGCTGGACTCATAAATTACAGCACAAACTGGAGAAATAAGCAAACCTGAAATTACAGCCCTAACATTCTGTCTCCTAGAGACCACGTGTGGCCCTCTGTGGTCCAGGGACTGCCCACAAGCTGAATTACAGGCCAGTCATCTGGCAGCTGCTCACTCTGTTCTGTGCCATCGTGAACCTGCTAAATTTAACATTTGGAATGTTTGAGTCAAAACCTTTTTCCCCTGTCCACTGAAACACATTTAAAAAAAAGAATCCCTTTACAGATTTTAAGTTATACATGATTCATAAGAAATTTTGTAAATTGTAAGAGTGTCAATAGAAATGGAAAGCATGCCAGTTTTGTTCTTTGCTATGTGTGCATGTGTACATGTGTATGTGGTTGATATGGCATGCATCTTGAATTATGTATGTTACAAAATTGTTTTAGGGGATTTTTTTTTTTGAGGTTATGACTGCAAGGTGCCTTCTGGTCAAAGAAGGATGCCACAAGGGCACATGAGGAGGTCTTGCTTTGTACTCTAACAGATTCTCCTTCAGGGATTTTAGGAAGCAGGTTTGTATACGGCTAGCTTTATGTGGGGGTGTTATTTTCCCAGTTGGAGTGAAGATGGAAGAATTTTGATCAAAATAGTTTTCTGCTTTTGACCTAGCCCCTGCTTTAATTCCCACCTCCCTTGTGCTTTTATTCACTTGACTGGAAGTCCTGGCCAGCCACGGAAAGCACTTGATCTGAGGCGGTTTATCCTCCATTGTTGACTTTCTTTCTTGATTGGTATCCTGTAGGCCATGAGCATGGTACTCACTGATGTCTGAGTCTGGTAGGGAGAAGACAGTGTGACAATATATCCTCCTAACGGCAGTTTGGCTGATTTTTTTAACTTTGCTTGCGATAGTACGTAGCTCCACTTGCCTGTGAGAAAAAGACAAATTGCAAGCAAAGCTGCTCAGAAGAGAGGTCTTGTGGGCAGAAAACGTGGAAAAGCATCGTTTTGCCCCTCTGTGCTTGGCCACCCTTGACCATTGCCCTCTCTCTCCACAGCCAGTGGTTCAGCGTGCTTAGTCAGGTCCACTCATCCACAGACCAGGAGATCAGAGAGATGCATGATGAACAGGCGAACCCCCAGAATGCCGTGGTGAGTGAACACTGACGGGGCGGGGTGTGCAGAGGTGACGAACCCCCAGAATGCTGTGGTTGAGTGTAAACTTACTGGGGAAGGTGGGGCGTCCAGAGATGATGATAGGAAAAAGTCAGGTTGGACGAGAGGGTGGGACTGGATCTGTTTAGGTAATCTTTGCAAGTAAAAGAAAAATGGTTATGGAGAAAAACAGGACTATTTAAAATCTTAAATTCTGTTTAAAATCTTGCATAGGAAAAGACAAATCACAGGTGAGTTCTGCAACATTTCTCATCCTCTACCTCAATCTTAAAAAAAAATCACAATTTTTATGATATTACATAAGCACTGGAAACCTTATAAAGAATCAAATGAATTGCAAATAATAGTTTTTGTCTGTATTCCGGGCACACAGGAAATTATATAAAATCTTTATTTTTAAAAATAAAGATTCATTTCCCCATGGGGAAACAATAATTTTTAAAGAAATTTTAACTTTTAAACATTTTATAGTGATTTTTAAAAATTAAAGATGAGGTTTTTTGTTTAGCTATGCAAGGTTTTTTATTATACAGTTTTGTTTTTTTTTTTTTAGTGTGTTTATTTTTAGTTGTATTTACGAGGCTAGTCTGTGCATGTGTGTTACAGTTGCTGTCAGGACAGAGGAGGGCCTCAGATCCCCGCGGAAGTTCAGTTTTCTGAGACTGTCAGCCACCCAGTGTGGGTGCTGGGAACTAAATTCTCCTCTGCAAGAGTGGCATACTCTTTAATCCCCAGAAAAC
Organism: Arvicola amphibius; assembly: GCF_903992535.2. Classification (NCBI taxonomy): domain Eukaryota; kingdom Metazoa; phylum Chordata; class Mammalia; order Rodentia; family Cricetidae; genus Arvicola; species Arvicola amphibius. The sequence goes on along the minus strand of NC_052049.1, from coordinate 11,948,997 downwards.
TTTAAAATCCAAAGTTTCTTTGCAGAGTAATTGTTAAATTAATAAAGGATCGGTAACTTTACACTTGAAAAGTTGATGAGTGTCTTCTGTAAAAACATTTTACTAACCAGAGGCACTGTCTGATGACTGTGTGTTCTGAGGCGTGGACCATCCATCACCCGTGCCCCATCTAGAGACTGTCAGAACCCATTAAAGGGTGGCAACTTTTCTTCAAAATTACTGTCATTTTGAAGCTCACTCGAAAAAAGTAGGCATTTCTTTGCTTCGTGGTCTGAGGAGTTATAGCCTAGGGATGCCGTGTGATGTCATTCAGCTCGGGCTTCTCCCTCACCGTCTCCTTTGTTCCTTTCCAGGGCACACTGGATGTGGGGCTGATTGATTCTGTGTGTGCCTCTGACAGCCCTGATAGGTAAGCTCCAATACAGACACAGAACATCTGCCCGTCCCCATAGGCGGCCTTGCCGCTGCTGCCTGTGCCAGGCTCTGTATGAACCCTTAGCAACCCCCTCATGCAGTCATACAGAAGGTGACTTCGGTGGCTAAGGTCAATGAGAAGCCAGATCTTGACATTCCATTTTCAAATGCCAACTGCAGCCCAAGAAGATCGTGGTGTTTGTGTGAAAGATCTACTTGGGGTATCTTTTCTTCTTCATGTTTTTTTGACACAGGGTCTGGCTATGTTAGCCTAGGGTGGAGTCAAGTTTGGGACAGTCCTCTTGTCTCAGCCTCCCCATTTCTTGGACTACATGTGTGAGCCACCATACCTAACAGTCTTGAAATTCTTATTTTTTTAAGATTTTATTTATTATTATGTATATAGTATTCTGTGTCCATGTATGCCTGATTGCCAAAAGAGGGCACCAGATCTCATTGTAGGTGGTTGTGAGCTACTATGTGGTTGCTGGGAATTGAACTCAGGACCTGGAAGAGCAGCCAGTGCTCTTAATTGCTGAGCCATCTCTCCAGCCCAAGTCTTGAAATTCTTACAGCAAGAAAACGACTGTTTAGGAAAATAGTATTCCTACATATGGAGTCTGTAGTGTTCCTTTCTCTAAAAATTAATGACCTTGATGATTTATTCGTGTAAAATAGACATAATAGATGTAAATCCAACCACAAGCCTTGTTCTTGACATTTCTGCTTTCCCTGTTTGACCTTCAAGGCAAGCCATCTTCAGGTTGTCTTGGTTGACACCCTGTCTGTTGTTGCTGCTTGTAAATTCCTTTCTTGGTCCTTGGCAGACTTAGTTATTCTAGGGCCAGAGTCAGAATTAGAACCGACTCCTGCCCAGTTAAGATAGCTAGAAAGTAAATATGAGTGTGTTAAAACTTATAAAATAATAGTAATAAATAATAATAATAGCATCTGCCAGGCAGAGTGAGAACTCTGGGGTCTCTGAGACTCTTGGGAGATGGGGATCGTTTGTCTCCAGAAGTCAACCTGCACCATCTACCTTATGCCTGGCTTAGGAGTGTTCACACCCATGCTGTCAGTATCAAAGACCCAAGTTCTTCATGTTTACTTATGTTAAGCCTGCTTCTTGCTTTTTACAAATCCACCACCCCAGCAAGCTTGGAGGGTATCTTCATCAGGTTGTCTGTTACTGTGGAGAGACACCATGACCACCACAACTCTTAGGAAGGAAAACATTTAATTGGATTGGCTCACTCACAGTTCAGTCCATTATCATCATGGCAGTAAGCAAGGCAAGCATGGTACTAGAGAAGAAACTGAGAGTTCTTACATCTTGACTCACAGGCAGCAGGAAGTGGTCTGAGACGTTGGGTGTAGCTTGAGCATATATGAGACCTCAAAGCCCGCCTCCACAGTGACACACTTCCTCCAACAAAGCCACACTCCTAATAGTGTCACTCCCTTTGGGGGCCATTTCTTTCAGACCCGCACACAGGGGATGACCCATCCTGAAAACTTGGCATTCTGATATTCTAGCTTTCCCACCTTTCTGAATCCTTTCCAGCTATAGTTTTGGGGTTTGGTTTGGTTTCATTTAGTTTTTTTAAGAAGGGTTTCTCTGTGTGTTCTGCCTGTCCTGGAACTCACGCTATAGACCAGGCTGGCCTCGAACTCAGAGATCCAATTGTTTCTGCCTCCTGAATGCTGTGATTAAAGATGTGCGCCCCCCCCCCCACACACACACACCTGGCTCAGCTACAGCTTTTAGCTGAGGCAGGCAGTCCATCTGGTTAACCTTTTTTTCATGAACACTGGTAAGTGCTTTCTTACAGTGAACACTGAAGGCTCACAAGACAGGAGAATTCACAGCCAGTAGTATAGGCAGCTGATGAAATTAGTGTCAGCACAGTCCTGAGAGAGCTGCTGAGCACTGACAGACAGGAGCTGAGGGCAAAGCGAGTTTCCATTATCACTTTATCCCTGATTGGGAAATGAGCCCCTGTTGGGTGGCTTTGAAAACATGGACCCAAGTAGTTTTTTGTGCCAGGCACAACCAAGGACATAAGATGTTCTCCCGACACCGAGTTGCTAATCCTCCTCCATTACCACTGTCTGGTATTTCATTCTCAACCCACAGAAGTAGTATCCAAGGCTATATCTGGAGGCAGGAAGAAACTGGTTTTAGAGATGCATTTTCAAAAACAGGAAAAAAAAATCCCCCATGACCGCCTTATTTTGCCTCCCCGGGACTAGTTTGTTCTGGAAAGTCTAAGAGAAGAGATGTTTTCTCTAAGGACTTCTCTGGATGAGTGTTTTGCTCCAAGTTTGAAGGTTAATGATGCATAAAGTAAATGCCACGGAAATATGAGTAAGGTTTGCCTTAATACGAAATATAAATAGCGTGCCAGTGTCTCCCAGGGACCCCTACACCAGGGGAACGGCCGCAAAGCCTTGGTGCAGACAGCGGTAATGCCCACACTGGGTCTAAGAGGCTCCACCTGTTTCCCTTCCCGTCTCATCTCTCAGACCCAACTCATTTGTGATCATCACGGCCAACCGGGTGCTGCACTGCAACGCGGACACGCCGGAGGAGATGCACCACTGGATAACGTTGCTGCAGAGGTCCAAGGGCGACACCAGGGTGGAGGGCCAGGAGTTCATCGTGAGAGGTGACTGCCAGCCGTGTTTCAGTGTCTTCCTAAGTCAGGGTCTGTCACTAAACCGTCAGTGCAGCTGGACTAGACGGCCACTGAGGTCCAGGGAATCCTCCCGTTTAGGATAGCAGGTGCACGCCGCTGTGCCCAGGCTCTTTACATGGATGCTCAGACTCCCATGCTTGTGCAGCAAGCGCTCTGTGTCACAGCCATCTCTAGGATAAAAGGTGCACGCCGCTGTGCCCAGGCTCTTTACATGGGTGCTCAGACTCCCGTGCTTGTGCAGCAAGTGCTATATGACAGAGCCATCTCCTGGCTTCAAATACCTTCTCCAAGCTGGTTTGAAAAAGTTTGAAGAAGAAAAAAGGCAACGATTATGGCCATTTTCTAGCTAATAGGTAAAACTGAAGCCCATATTTAATGTTTTACAGATGTAAATGATGGCATGACACTTTGGGTTTTTCCTCACATTTGTTGCTTCTAGGGTCGGGTCCCAGGGCCTCAAGTATGTCCGTCCCTCTGCTGCTATTCTTTACCTCCAGCCCGTCTTGATGGTTTTCTGACAGCCACTTGAACCTTCCCTTCCAGGGTGGCTGCACAAGGAAGTGAAGAACAGTCCGAAGATGTCCTCTCTGAAGCTGAAGAAGCGCTGGTTCGTTCTGACCCACAATTCCCTGGACTACTACAAGAGCTCGGAGAAGAACGCCCTGAAACTGGGCACCCTGGTCCTCAACAGCCTGTGCTCTGTTGTGCCTCCTGATGAGAAGATATTCAAGGAGACAGGTACCTAAGGCCAGGCTGAAGCACAGCCAGGCTGCAGACGCAGGGTGACAACTCTCGAGAGGCCGGGGCTTGCTCTAGTGAAGGGATAAATGTCTACCGAGTGTAGTGTGGACTCCTCCTCTCCAAAAGAAGTTTCTGTTCTTGATATATGTCCTGAGGCTGGCTGGGGTTGGTTCTGAACGCTTTGTATTTGAAGCTATAGCGAAGATAGTTTGTTGGGGGCACAGTGCAGAAAGATTCTGGTAAGAACAATATACATATATGTATATAGGCTTTCCAAATCATTAGATTTTAGCCTAGTGCATAAGAAACAGCTAAGTAGGCAGATTTGTTTTGGTTCTTCCCCTAATTTGTTGCACCGTAAGAGTTTCTGATTTCTGTCTCTAGTTATGATTTGGGGCTCTTTAAAATACAGTTGCTCCATCTGTGTCAGATGTGGGCAATAGCACGAATCTTGTCTGGTCATGCAGTATCTAGCAGCGTTCTTTGCTGAGGGGCAGGCTGAAGCAAGGGGTGGAAGGATGAGCTGTCCATCTGACTTGTGCCAGTCCCGAGAGCAAGGCATTAGCCCGCACCCACTGTTTTTCTGAGAGAGACCGCTTTTGTTAAAGTATTTAATTCTGGACTTTTTTTTTTTTTTTAGTATTTGAATCCTCTTGACTACAAACTCCACAGGGCCAAGGACACTTGTTTTCTGTCTGTCACTGGATGCCTAGTGCCAGATACAGCATGTGTAGAACACCAGTGTTTAACTGAGTTAAACCACTGATTAAGACTTCGCTTCTTGTGTTGCTGACCGGGGCTCCAGTACAAGCCTTGGTTGGGATTTAAACCTTGGTCGCAGAGGGTGACGTTGACATGTGTGTGCTGCACTGCCTTGCAGGCTACTGGAATGTCACCGTGTATGGGCGCAAACACTGTTACCGGCTCTACACCAAACTACTCAATGAGGCCACTCGGTGGTCCAGTGCCATTCAAAATGTGACTGATACCAAGGCTCCAATCGACACGCCCACCCAGCAGCTGATCCAAGATATCAAGGTGAGAAGAGAAGCACGAGAGCTCTTTGTGAAGTCTTCCCTTGGCAGAAAAGACTGCAGGGTTTCACCTGTTCAGCTCTCTCTCACGCTTGTGTGTTTTTTTACATTAAAAATGTCTCTATAGAGGTGTTAGAATTTGGCACTCTATATATAGACAGAAGGTTGTGTGTGAACTGGTTAGGGACCACTCGAACCATCCCAGGGTCACGTCATCCCCAGTTGGGGACCTCTTAGAAGCAACAGTAATTCACTTCTCAGTGCTCAGTCCTAGGCCACAGAAGTCAATACACAAAGAGCCCAGAGCAAAGGGCTGGCAACTTGGCTTAGCAGTAGAGTGCTTGTTGGTGTGTACGAGGCCATGGGTCCAATCTCTGAAAACAAAGAGCCCAGATTGATCCAGAGCACACAGGATCACTGGGTAGCTACCTCGAAATAGCCAGTAACAACAAATCTCATTGATTTTAAATTGCTATTCGCCACTTGTAGGCTTAGCTGTTCAGTAAATGTATGCTGTTTGAAAGAACCAGTGCTTAACCAGCTGCCACCAACCTTGCTCAGCGTCCTGGATTCGCTTCAGGAAGTCGGTCCTGTGTGAGGAGGCATGGTCGGATCTGCTGAGTGTAAGCTCCCACAGTCAGCCCCTTGCTTTCATTAAATGGCAGCTTTGTGTTCCAGGAGAACTGCCTGAACTCCGACGTGGTGGAGCAGATTTACAAGCGGAACCCGATCCTTCGATACACGCACCACCCCCTGCACTCGCCGCTCCTGCCTCTCCCCTACGGGGACATAAATCTCAACTGTGAGTTCAGGAAGCCATCAGGATCCTTGGAGCCTGGGGTTTTGTTTTTCCTGTCAACTTCAGCTCTTAACACAGAAGTGTTGCTTACTCGGAGTTCCTAGGTCATCATAGATGGGAAAGGGTCAGTAAAATGACTGAAGTCAAGATTCAAAGGGACATCAGAATGCTAGCACTCTCCATGAGTTCAGAGTATATAGTACCCGCTTTACAGTGGTGTGAAGATGGACCCATTCAGCCCTCCCTGCTTCACAGTGGTGTGAAGCTGTACCCATTCAATGCTCCCTGCTTCACAATGGTGTGAAGCTGGACCCATTCAGCCCTCCCTGCTTCACAATGGTGTGAAGCTGGACCCATTTAGTCCTCCCTGCTTCACAATGGTGTGAAGGGGTACCTATTCAGCCTTCTGTGCTTCACAGTGGTGTGAAGCTGGACCCATTCAGCCCTCCCTGATTCACAGTGGTGTGAAGCTAGACCCATTCAATGCTCCCTGCTTCACAATGGTGTGAAGGGGTACCTATTCAGCCTTCTGTGCTTCACAGTGGTGTGAAGCTGGACCCATTCAGCCCTCCCTGCATTACATCCCTTCTGTCTTTAATTCTCAATACAGTGTCCAGTTATTTGTGTGTGTTCATTCCTTCACCCTGAAATGGCTTTGTAGCATGATGCTGCTCAGCAGCGACTTGTGGGAAGTGCGGATCAAATCTGAGATGCATGAAGCAAAAGCTCTGGGGTTTAGAGTTTGTGGTGTTTGTTGCATTCAATGCATTTCTGACTTACAATGATTTAAGCTATAATGGATTAAATCAAGGTCAAGAGGTCCTAGACAGTATTGCGTTCTAAGTGAGGAGGCTGCCCAGATGGAGTTCAAGTTCAAGTGAGCATTTCGTGTGCTCAAGTTTCAGCTGCACAACAGAGCCGGGCAGCCCCCACCCCGCTTCTTCCTGCTTTTCTCAGCTGATTCGAATACACGGGGAATAGGGTGGACACTACACTAGGAAGGGGCTGTTTGCCCCTCACATCACTCCTTCCTTGTACTTTCTTCCAACCTCCTGAGCGACGGCTGTTGATTTCCTTATTTTAGTGCTCAAAGACAAAGGCTACACAACCCTCCAGGATGAAGCTATCAAGATATTCAATTCACTCCAGCAACTGGAGTCCATGTCCGACCCCATCCCCATCATCCAGGGCATCCTGCAGACGGGGCACGACCTGCGGCCTCTGCGGGATGAACTCTACTGTCAGCTCATCAAGCAGACCAATAAGGTGCCCCACCCTGGCAGTGTGGGCAACCTGTACAGCTGGCAGATTCTGACGTGCCTCAGCTGTACCTTCCTGCCGAGCCGAGGAATCCTCAAGTACCTCAAGTTCCACCTGAAAAGGTAAAGAAAGCACCAGGGTGGGGGTAAGGGGGAGACTCTGAAAGAAGCTGGGCGGAAGGAAGCTTGTGGCTGGATTCCAGCACTGAGCGCGGCAGCAGGGGCCTCCAGCCAGACCCGCAGGCCCTTACAGAAGCCCGTATGACTTAGGTGCCCCTATTCCCTTTAAGCCGTACAAAACCGTATACTGATCCAAACAACTATTGGTGCAGCACCCTAAGACATTAACATTTGGTTGCTACTACTCTAAATATAGAAAACCCCCAACTTGAATACACACACACACACATATATATATGTATATATATATATTTGTTAATTGCCGCTATCTCAGTGGAGACCTCCAATTGCCGCTCACCGCGCCCCCGTGTCTGCGCTCTGTGCGCTCTTACCCAGTTACTGAGCTTCGGGCAAGGGGCTGGAGGTTAAAATACAGAGACACACAGAGAGACAGAGACACGGGTCATCGTTGAATTCCCCAAGAATGCCCCCTTTATTGTGTTCAGGGGCAGATTATATAGAGATAGCCACGCCCCAGCCAAACCCACCAGAAACCACTCTCCTGCCATCAGGAACTCCTGAAGGTCTCGTGCTCAGAGCAGCTGTAGGCACTCACATCAGGGGATTACAAGAAATTCAGGAAATGGGGTCTCACTGCTCCCAACATCTCCCCCCTAAATTTTTTATAAAACAGTGTCTGATCTTAAGTATTCGGGGGGATGAGGGTTCAGTATCTCCAGGTAACATGTACTTCTGGCACTGCTGTGGCATCCGCCAGGCTAGGCACCAACTGGGCTGAGGCAATGTGCCTTCCACCACAGCCACCTAGCAAAGCTCTGCTCCAGCTGCCTTCTAGCCCCAGCTGCATTCGTTCTGGGTCCAAACTGGTGCATGTAGTGGAGCAGAACTCAGGGAAGCAGGCTTGCTGCTTTGCAACCACTGAAGGGGCCCCACTTAGGGAATTTGGGCGTTGTCAATCTGTCTGGCTACTTCCTGCTGAGCAGGGACACTGCATTCCTGGGGGTATTTACTGCAATTCACTGCTATTTTCCAGTAGCTCAGACTCGAGTCACGGTTGTGCTGCGCTTCTGCGCCCTGAGGCCCATGCTGGAAACGGGCCTAGCATTCTCACGTCGTTGGTCCTCGAGGCAGGTCCCGGTGTTTGCACACGTCGCAGCCCCTCAGCACCGGCCACCTGGAGCTGCTTGGTCTTGGAGCCGCTGCTGCTCACACTCCACTACAACATTTCAGGAGGTCTTGGGGATTCAAACCACATGAATATCGAATAAATCCTTAGGCTCTCATCGTCTTTGGAGACAAAAACAGAACCTCCTTTCCAAAACATCAAATTCTTAAGCCCATATTTTAAAGTCAAGATACCTTTCTTAGCAGTTCCTAGAATCAAATGTCTTTCTCCAGTCCAGAACACAAAAGACAACACAATCAACATATCATACATTTACACACATTTATCTTTTTTTTTAAAGCTATATACATTCTATCTTTTCTCAATATATATGTCCCCTCCGGCCAGGGACAACCCTGTTGGTTTACCCCCTTTCTCGGTTGACTTCCACTTTCTGTCAAACCTAGCGAAGGACGTCAGGATTAACACATATACCTCACCTTCTGAGGGCGACCTCTCAGCGTTCCCTAGTTCCCGATATCTCGGTGGAGACCTCCAATTGATGCACACCGTGCCTCCGTGTCTGCATTCGGTGCGCTTTTACCCAGTTCGTGAGATTCAGGCAAGGGGCAGGAGGTTAAAATACACAAACACATACAGACAGAGAGACAGCAACACGGGTCATCCTTGAATTCCCCAAGAATGCCCCCTTTATTGTGTTCAGGGGCAGATTATATAGAGATAGCCACGCCCCAGCCAAACCCACCAGAAACCACTCTCCTGCCATCAGGAACTCCTGAAGGTCTCGTGCTCAGAGCAGCTGTAGGCACTCACATCAGGGGATTACAAGAAATTCAGGAAATGGGGTCTCACTGCTCCCAACATCTCCCCCCTAAATTTTTTATAAAACAGTGTCTGATCTTAAGTATTCGGGGGGATGAGGGTTCAGTATCTCCAGGTAACATGTACTTCTGGCACTGCTGTGGCATCCGCCAGGCTAGGCACCAACTGGGCTGAGGCAATGTGCCTTCCACCACAGCCACCTAGCAAAGCTCTGCTCCAGCTGCCTTCTAGCCCCAGCTGCATTCGTTCTGGGTCCAAACTGGTGCATGTAGTGGAGCAGAACTCAGGGAAGCAGGCTTGCTGCTTTGCAACCACTGAAGGGGCCCCACTTAGGGAATTTGGGCGTTGTCAATCTGTCTGGCTACTTCCTGCTGAGCAGGGACACTGCATTCCTGGGGGTATTTACTGCAATTCACTGCTATTTTCCAGTAGCTCAGACTCGAGTCACGGTTGTGCTGCGCTTCTGCGCCCTGAGGCCCATGCTGGAAACGGGCCTAGCATTCTCACGTCGTTGGTCCTCGAGGCAGGTCCCGGTGTTTGCACACGTCGCAGCCCCTCAGCACCGGCCACCTGGAGCTGCTTGGTCTTGGAGCCGCTGCTGCTCACACTCCACTACAACATTTCAGGAGGTCTTGGGGATTCAAACCACATGAATATCGAATAAATCCTTAGGCTCTCATCGTCTTTGGAGACAAAAACAGAACCTCCTTTCCAAAACATCAAATTCTTAAGCCCATATTTTAAAGTCAAGATACCTTTCTTAGCAGTTCCTAGAATCAAATGTCTTTCTCCAGTCCAGAACACAAAAGACAACACAATCAACATATCATACATTTACACACATTTATCTTTTTTTTTAAAGCTATATACATTCTATCTTTTCTCAATATATATGTCCCCTCCGGCCAGGGACAACCCTGTTGGTTTACCCCCTTTCTCGGTTGACTTCCACTTTCTGTCAAACCTAGCGAAGGACGTCAGGATTAACACATATACCTCACCTTCTGAGGGCGACCTCTCAGCGTTCCCTAGTTCCCGATATCTCGGTGGAGACCTCCAATTGATGCACACCGTGCCTCCGTGTCTGCATTCGGTGCGCTTTTACCCAGTTCGTGAGATTCAGGCAAGGGGCAGGAGGTTAAAATACACAAACACATACAGACAGAGAGACAGCAACACGGGTCATCCTTGAATTCCCCAAGAATGCCCCCTTTATTGTGTTCAGGGGCAGAATATATAGAGATAGCCACGCCCCAGCCAAACCCACCAGAAACCACTCTCCTGCCATCAGGAACTCCTGAAGGTCTCGTGCTCAGAACAGCTGTAGGCACTCAGATCAGGGGATTACAAGAAATTCAGGATCTGGGGTCTCACTGCTGCCAACAGTTAACGGGTTTTCTTCTGGTTATGGAAACATTTAGTTAGGAAAATTATTACCTGGGTGGATCTCAGTAGCCCTGGACCTGCATCTCATTGTTTTTCTGTGTGGCAGAAGCAGTTAAAATCTCATTTTACTTAGCTCAGGCAAACACACTGCTTAACGCTGGACAGGCTGTCTCATTCTAGCACTTAGAAGGCGGAGGCAGGAGGAACAAGAGACCAAGGCCGGCCTGGGCTACAGAGTGAACCAACCCCTAGCTCAACAAAACAAAAGGCATTTTTAATCCAGGCACTGCAGGAGGCAGAGGCAGGTGGGCCTCTTGAGTTCAAGGCCATGGTCTTTGTTGTTGTTGTTAAAGGCAGCGTGAAACATCATTTCCTGTATTAGTAGTTCTGCATAGAGACCTGGCAGCAGCCCACTCACAAACAGTGGTTCCTTCTGCTGTTCATTTTGAAGTAAACTGAGGCAGGGAAAGCTGGACCTTAAAAGACACTGATGACTGCTGGTGTCACCACTAGGAGGCAGCCTCCCTCCCTCCTAACCTCTCCTTGCCCAGCCTTCTCCAAAGCCCAGCTCCTTCAAGCCAGTCAGCCTCTGTGTGCAACTCAAGGTTCCCCTTTGTCTCCTAGGATACGGGAACAGTTCCCGGGAACCGAGATGGAAAAGTATGCCCTCTTTATCTACGAATCTCTTAAGAAAACCAAATGCAGAGAGTTTGTGCCTTCCCGAGATGAAATTGAAGCTCTGATCCACCGGCAGGAGATGACATCCACGGTGTACTGCCATGGCGGAGGGTCCTGCAAGATCACCATCAACTCACACACCACAGCTGGGGAGGTAGGAAACGCTGACAGCCCCTTGTGCTTGATGCTCACCTGCCCCGTACAACCACGGTCCCCAGGTTGAGCATAGCCACATTGGTGTTTATGCTCAGCATGACAAACAGGAAGTAAATACAGCCAGCAGCCAACCGAGATCCACCACAGAGGAAACGCTGTGAGAGGGTGTGTCAGGTCACCTGAGCCACAGGCTGTTGACAGGACCACATCAAATGAACACGTTTTGCCCGGTCCTTTTAAACTAGCCCAGTGGAAGCTTGGGGTGATGGCACTATTGCTAATGAAGCCTGGAGAGCCTTCGCTTATCATCCTCTCCCTAAAGGGGAGCAAGAAGAAAGCAAAGCTAACTTTGCCAAGAGAGTAAGAGAAAAAGCAGCGCCTGTTAGGCTCTGGGGCCGGCACGCGGCACGCAGTCGGCGGTGCGGTGCGTGTTAGGCTCCAGGGCTGGCACGCAGCCAGCAGTTTCAGGAGGCTGTGTGGACTCTCCCATGCCACCACCCCTCTCTGAGTTCATGACGTATGCGTGTGTGAAGTGCACAAAGCCTCTGAAGTGAGGGCCTCCTCGTATGTCTTCCAGGTGGTGGAGAAGCTGATCCGGGGCCTCGCCATGGAGGACAGTAGGAACATGTTTGCCTTGTTTGAGTACAATGGTCTTGTGGACAAGGCCATTGAAAGCCGGACCATCGTAGCCGACGTCCTGGCCAAGTTTGAGAAGTAAGTTCTTATGCCTTCCAGTGCCGGAAGATCATTTGATGCTCCGTTTGGCCTCGTTGCAGGCTTCCGTTAGGTTTGTTTGTTTGTTTGTTTGTTTGTACCTGTATTAATCTATTTACCTTGTCTTCTCTGCCATCTATACGTCCTGACTCAGAGACAAAACCATGATCTCAACGCTGATTTAGCTCATCCTCAGCCCTTCATCCCCATTCTCTCTTCCAGCCCCTGTATTCCCTGTCTCTTAGAACTGATGTTTTCACTTACTACCAATGAGCTTCAAAATGATGGTAGACTCACGCCGGCACCCCAGCTCTCGAAACTGCCTCTCATTTCCCTTCAACAGTGTGTCCTTGATCTCAGACTTAGATTGCCTAACTCTGCAAAGACGCTTGGCATCCGAAGGCAGTCCAGTGAATACTCACAATTTTAACTGGGAAAACTCAGTCGAGATTTATTAGAGGAAGCAAACAAGTAGCATTTCTGTGGATTAAGCACAGATTCGATGGTACCAGTTCAGCTGGGATCCTCAGTGAGTCCCTGCCAACAGGCTTTGCCTGAAGGCTTTCTCTTTGGACCTTCCCTCTGGTTAATGCACTGAGGAACTCTGACGCACACTGTTTTGCTAGTTTGTTTGTATGACTGTCCCTTGTGTCATCTCCCCCACATTGTGCCAGTACCACCATAGGTAGGATGTCTGTATCCTCAGAGTGAGCTGTGGGTCACCAGCGGCCCGATTCCAGTTTTGCTCAGAGTCTTTTGTGGCTTCTGTCTTAGGCTCGCAGCCACGTCAGAAGCTGGGGACTCGCCATGGAAATTTTACTTCAAGCTTTATTGCTTCCTGGACACTGACAGCGTGCCAAAGGACAGCGTGGAGTTTGCGTTTATGTTTGAACAGGTAAAAGGAACTTTGAGAAACCGATTCCTTTGTTTGAGGCAGGCGTGAAGCCCATTACTATGCCATATAAATTAACTGCTCAAGTCCTTGGGATTAGGTAGGGCAGTAGATTTCCCAGCAATGAAAAGCTAGCAGCTCATTTTGTAGAAGGAAACCTTACACACTTGACCATAGGAATAAAAGGTATTGCAGTGTTGGAGGTACCTGCGAAGAGGAGGAATTTACCGTGAAAGTGGTGGGCTGTGCTCCTCTGGGGTGGAGTTCAGTTTACAGTCCACAGGGCTTGAGGGAGCTGGCCTTTGGCTTCCTCTAACACTCAGCAGCTATCTGACCTCAGCTCCTCTCACCTGTCAGGCCCATGAAGCCGTCATCCATGGCCACCACCCAGCCCCTGAAGAGAATCTGCAAGTTCTGGCTGCCTTGAGACTCCAATACCTGCAGGGGGATTATACCCTGCACACCTCAGTCCCACCCCTAGAGGAGGTTTACTCCCTGCAGAGACTCAAAGCTCGCATCAGTCAGTCGACCAAAACCTTCACCCCATATGAACGCCTGGAGAAGAGGCGGACCAGCTTCCTGGAGGGGACACTGAGGCGCAGCTTCCGGACCGGGGCCGTGGTTCGGCAGAAAGCGGAAGAGGAGCAGATGCTGGACATGTGGATTAAGGAAGAAGTCTGCTCAGCTCGAGCCAGTATCATTGACAAGTGGAAGAAGCTGCAGGGAATGAACCAGGAGCAAGCCATGGCCAAGTATATGGCCTTGATCAAGGAGTGGCCTGGCTACGGATCAACGCTCTTTGATGTGGAGGTGAGCACTGGTCGCTGTAATGTCCCATTGTGAGCAGGCAGGTGCCACTTCCTCACCACACTGTGCCCGAGTCTGAACCTTGCCAGGTTCATACTGGGGGGAAAAGGGACAAAAAATGGACCTCTTGGCCCTGTGCCCCCTCGATTTTACCATCAGCCTCTTCATCTCCCAAAGGCGCTTTTAGATTTATTTTGTTGTTTTCAACTTTATTCATTTATTTATTTAGTGTGTGTGTGTGTGTGTGTGTGTGTGTGTGTGTGTGTGTGTGTGTGTGAGACATGTGGAAGAAGACAACTTATCAAAGTCAGTTCTCTCCGACCCCTGTGTAAGCTCCAGAGCCCGTTGAACTGAAGTAGCCAAGCTTGGCGGCAAGCACTCTTACCCACTGAGCCATGCTGCTGGACCACCAAGGTTTTTTTCTCTTCCTTTGTAGCAAATGTTTCTATAAATAGGATCATCATTAGAATGACTTCTATCTCTGTACTTGGTTGGCTGTCTGGCTTGATTTCTGTTGGTACTGAGGTAGACTAGCACTTGGCCCAGCTGGCTTCCAGCTTGCTCTGTAGCTGAAGATGGTTTTGAACTCCTTTCTCCACCTCCCAGGCCTTAAATGTCTCTTGTCTTAAATAACTCTTTTTTTTTTTTAATACAAGCTATTGATCTAATTTTGAAAATACTTATTAAAATCTGCGGTTTTTTTAAAGCCTTGTTTTTAGACTTATATATTCACTTAGGAACGTTATAGATGCAGATTTAGGAACTCCTTGTCTAAAATACTTGGGGAAACTTCCCCAGATTAACAGCTTTTCTAATTTCAGAATTTTTACACAAATTTTTCTGCTTGAGCATCCCTGGTCTAATAATGCAGAATTTGGAATATTTCAAAATTCACGCTGCCCCATCCCCTCACTCGTCCTTTTCCAGATGGGGTCTCCCTGTGTAACTATGGCCGGCCTGGAACTAACTCTGTAAATCTGACTCACCTCAGATGGGCAGAGATCACCTCCCAAGGGCTGAGATTAAGGGCAAAATCCGACCTCATTGTTTTTTGGTTTTTTGAGACAGGGTTTCTCTGTGTAGCCCTGGTTGTCCTGGAACTCACTGTGTAGAGCAGGCTGCCCTTGAACTCAGAGATCTACCTGCCTCTGCTTCCTGAGTGCTGGGATTAAAGGCGTGCGCCACCACCTCCCGGCAGCAAAATCCAATTTTTAAAAAATATATTTACTTTTCCTTTTTTGAACTCTGGGGACTAAACTCAGGGCCATGTGGGTACAAGGCAAGTACCCTACCGCTGAGTGACATCCCGAATTCCTAGTGGACAAGTCCTTCAAGTCAACACAGATTTTAAGACATTTCCGATTCTCGATAACCAAGTTAGAAACACCCAGCTTGCCCTTGCCTTGTTGTTCCTCGTGACGTCTGCCTGAAGGAACCGCATCTTAGAAAGTAGAATTTGCCACCGCCTCAACCGAGTACTAATTCCTGCTTCCCCTGTCTAAGATCCCTGCCCAGAAGGAACTGTAACCAGTGGTGTAGAGCAGAGGGTCACATGTCAAATCCCTCCACCTCTACAGCTGTGGAGGCCCTAGTCAGTGCCAGAGACCACAAGGCCTGCAAGGCCCGAGACATCCCTCCCCAAAAATGGATGAGTTTCCCAGCCCTTGTACAGATGAGCTTCTAAATTTCTTATGGCTGCAGCAATTTAGCATAGTCTTTAAGTAGAAGCTTTACAGAAATCTAAGTACTGATTTACATATTCCAAAATGCTTTATTTGCTTCTGGCAGGATACTGTTCTGGGTGTGGTAGGTTGGTTGATATGGTTATGTCTGTTCTGAAGCAGCAGTTCTCAACCTGTGGGTCGCAAACCCTTTCACAGGGGTTGCCTAAGATCGTTGGAAAAAACCGATGTTTTACATTATAATTCACAACAGTTGGAAAGTTACAGTCAGGAAGTAGCAATGAGAATGATTTTCTGGGCCGGGCAGTGGTAGAGCATGCCTTTAATTCCAGTACTCAGGAGGCAGAGGTAGGCGGATCTCTGTGAGTCCAAGGCCAGCCTGGTTTACAAGAGCTAGTTCCAGGACACCTAGGACTGTTACACAGAGAAACCCTGCCTCGAAAAAGGTGGGGGGCCAGGCGGTGGTGGCGCACACCTTTAATCCCAGCACTCGGGAGGCAGAGGCAGGTGGATCTCTGTGAGTTCGAGGCCAGCCTGGTCTACAAGAGCTAGTTCCAGGACAGGTTCCAAAGCCACAGAGAAACCTTGTCTCGAAAAATCAAAAAAAAAAAAAAAAAAAAAAAGAAGAAGAAGAAGAAAAAGAAAAAGGTTGGGGGCCACCATAACATGAGGAATGATATTATTAGGGTCGCAGCGTTAGGAAGGTTGAGAACCACTGCTCCCATTCACAAATAAGGCCCTATGTGCCCTCTGCACACTCTCTTCTGTGTCCCCAAACGTACGCCGTCCCTTTATGTTCTGGTTCCTGTCATTCCTGCGTTGCTATTCCCTACACAGGCTCTTGTTTTCCTCCCTCTGCTCAGTGTAAGCAACTCTGTAGTTAGGCCAGTCAAGTGTGTTTACGCTGAACATGTGGCTGCTTCTTGTGGAGAGATGCCAACACACAGTGATTGGGAGAATTTATCTCTATGATCCTAGGTAAACCAGTCCAGACAGGTTGAGGACAGACCTAGAAACAACGGGAGCAGAACTTGCTTACCCAAGATGCCTTGGCATTGCTGTTCGGTTTCTTGCCCAGCTGGTGTGTTCCTGGGTTTCTTCTGAGGCTGATTCAGATGTCTCTAATAGAACAGCTAATTCAAGGTGGAGAGAGGCCTTATGAAGAAGTAGAGCACCAGTCGGCTTTCTGCAAACCCTAAAATTGATTAGCCAGTCAGAAATCAGCCAGTGTGCACCGAGGTACAGTTTCTCCTGTCTCTGTGCTGGCGTGCTCACTTTGGTCAGCATCATCTACCAAGCACTGGCCTCAGTGCCTGTCTTGTGGCTTCTAGGATGTGTTCTGCCCTTCCTTGTCCAATGCTGACTCACAGTGACTCTCTTGCCCCTACAGTGCAAGGAAGGCGGCT
Organism: Arvicola amphibius; assembly: GCF_903992535.2. Classification (NCBI taxonomy): domain Eukaryota; kingdom Metazoa; phylum Chordata; class Mammalia; order Rodentia; family Cricetidae; genus Arvicola; species Arvicola amphibius. Next base: position 11,932,241 of record NC_052049.1, on the reverse strand, counting down.
TCCCCCAGGAACTCTGGCTGGGCGTCAGTGCGGACGCTGTGTCAGTCTACAAGCGCGGAGAGGGCAAACCTTTAGAAGTCTTCCAGTATGAGCACATCCTCTCTTTCGGGGCACCCCTGGCCAACACGTACAAGATCGTGGTCGATGAGCGGGAGCTGCTCTTTGAAACGAGTGAGGTAAGAAGCAGGGCAGACAGGATTCATTCAGGATCTCCGTCAAAAAGGAGAGCAGCGCCCCCATCTCCAGGCCACCTTGCAGAGACTGGGAGATTAAGGCAAAGGATCACAGCAGTCAGACTCTACTCCGGAGGCTGGAGAGATGGCTCAGCAGCTAAGAGCACGTGTTGCTTTTGTAGAGGACCCTGGTTCAGTACCACACAGGGGCTCACAACTGTCTTCTGACCTCCTCAGGCTCCAGTTGCACATGTGGTGTGCAAACGTACATGCAAGCCAAACAGTGGTGTACAAACGTGCATGCAAGCCAAACAGTGATGTACAAACGTGCATGCAAGCCAAACAGTGGTGTACAAACATGCATGCAAGTAAAATATAAAATAAGCCAAATAAGACATATATATGTACACACACACACACGATTATACTACAATGGCATCCACAGAGCAGGGGACCTGAGGGACCTCCCATCTAGCCATAGTTGATGGATCACAAAATCATCTTCAAATAAAACCAACTGAATATGTATGCTAGCAGCTCCAAACTTGAGTAGCTGTAATAATAAAAGAAGAAGCCACATGAGGCCTCCACAAAGGGCTTTGCTACCAGGAAGGGTGGCAAAGGAGGTGCCTATGATGGTGGGTCGGAGGGCATTTGAAGAGCTGTTGGGGGGTGGAGGATGAGGTTTAGTGGGTTGCTGAGGAAAGTATGCAGAGAGAAGAAAGAGCCCAAGACTATGACAGGGGAGGGTCTTGTTACTGGGCTGTGTCATTTAGTCGAATCCCATGGAAGGTAGGAACCTACCGTGAAATCTGGGATTGTAATACAATACAGCAGTGGCTTTACCAGTATCAGTATGGGGTGAGATTGGAAGGGCAGGAGGAGACATAGAAGCCTATTAAGGTGCCTTTGCACTGCCCAGGCTGACAGACAGATTGGCCAGGGAAGGGAGAACAGGGATGGCAGCATCACTGGAAGATGCTAATGAAAGATCCCAGCTCGGAGAATGTGTGGTTTGCAATGGAAGTGGGCTAGGCATCGGGCCAGCTGGTCATAGCCCTGTCCTGGCCCTCAAAGCTCCCTTCAGCTTCTTCCGCTGCTTCCAAATGAATGGACTGGAATTAGCTACCGTAGCCTATAGAGGCTGATGTGGTTTCCAAATTTCACCATTTTCAGTGAGGCTAGCAGTTCAAATCCTAAAGTGCAAACTCTGCTGTCCAGTGTACTTGTGGTGTACTGACTGCAAAGCCAGACAGCTTGCATCAAATAAAACCCCTGCTCTCTGTGCCGGAGCCACCAGGTGGTGCATGCTCTATTTAGAAAAGCTCACGTTACTCTCTCTGGCTAGAAATGGTCAGCTGAACTCTTGTCTTCCTGCGAGTCTAGAGCCCAGACTTAGCGTAGCAGCTGCTGGTTCTTACATGGAGGACCATCAGAGGATGTCGCTGAGCTAGGTGCTTTGATCTGGTCTCTACCATGACCGTGTGCGTTCTGCTCTCCCCGGCAGGTGGTGGATGTGGCCAAGCTCATGAAAGCCTACATCAGCATGATTGTGAAGAAGCGCTATAGCACCACCCGCTCCGTGAGCAGCCAGGGCAGCTCCAGGTGAAGACAAGCCCATGTGATTTTCAGATCTGAATGTGCCCAGGCCAACGCCAGGTCCTGACCCAGCTTTGGAAACACAGCTGCCCAGGCCTTCGGAAACCAGTCGTCAGAGGGAGGAGTTTCTGGAACTCCTTTCCCCTCCATCCACTTCAGTGATCACGTATTAAGCTGTCAACCTTAACCATCTGCACAATTTCTAAAGCTTTAGGACTCATAGATACTTGCCTTAAAAAAAGAAAGGGGAGAAAACCATGCTGCCACCAAAGCAGCCAGAAGTGCCTTAACTTGCAGAATCGACCCTATTCGACCTTAACTGTGCTACTGAGGGAATGCACTTGCCCCTTCTGGGAGAATCTGCAGAGCTTGGAAGTGGGGCATTGGTCCGTTGGTTGTGCACTAACCTCCCAGCCTGATTTCCCAACTGTGAGGGAAGGTGAGGGAGCCAGGAGGGGAGACAGAGCGGAAGGGGACAGTGTGTTGTAGTCGGAGTGCTGCTGGCAGCCTTCCTCATGGACGGGTATTAACAGTTTGCTTTGTTTCATTTAAACGTCTGTGCTTGCCCGAGCATGTGTTCATACACTCAACACTTTAATTGTTGTTGCGTGCGCATTAAACACAAAGGGAAGAGGATGTGCAATGGTGTAAACAGTCTGTCTGTATATTTTAATAGCTCAGAGTTATAGGCTCCAAGGTGGTTTTACTAACAGATTAGGACCCTGGATGTTCCTGTCTTTGCTGTATTTTGGAAAGAGACATTTTGACTAGGTTTCGTTTTACATGTAGCAAGGGCTGCGACCTGTGACTGCTGTATTCCCAGCAGGTCCGCAGCCCACGGAGATAATTTATAAACCACTCTTAAACTGCTGGCCCCAGTGCTATTTGTAGAACAATATGAAGTCACTTTGGAGTCGTTTATTTCTAAAAGTTAAGTTAATTCTGTTGTTGTCTCCTCTGAAGGGTAGTTTTGTATCATCTCTCTGGACATCATAGCCATGTTGAAAATGGGGGGAGCTGCTGCCTCCCCAAACCCTGTAGCCCCCGAGCAGACCTCTAAAGGACCCTGAATGCTGAGGCCAAGACTTCAATGAAATTTACCCGTTCTTTCGTCCCTAGCTCACGGTGGTGGCCTGAACACAGCACCTGTAAATAACAGTGTCTATGACCAGAAGAAAAGAATCTGGACTTGGACTTTTATTTTTATATGGAAATATTATAAAGGTGGGCCAGATGAGTCTACTCACAAAGAAAAGTTCAATTTGCCTTATCCCTGTGGACAGCTATATGAAAGTGGTGTTTGTTGACTCACAAAGTCTGACAATAAAAGATATTAGCTAACATGATGTGTTTACTTTATTTGGATAGTTTTTAATAGCCATGGTGATGGGGGTGACTTTGGCATTTTTATTTTTAGGTTTTTTTAAACTTTACTGAGTGGGTAGCGAAACTGCAGCTGCGATGCACAGAGGAATTTTATACAGCCACAAATATAAAGAAAATTTGTAAAGGAAAAAAATCAATAGAACCCAGGCGCAAAGAGATAAGGTCCAGCACTTTCTCTCATGCACATCTGAGCTTCTAATTGTGTGTGTGTGTGTGTTTATAGAGATGTGAGTGTGAGTGGGGACAAAAATCAGAAAGTGGCCCACAAGAAAGGGAAAAGGAAGAGGCTTTAGGCAGGGTCGTGAAGAACAATAGAACGGACGGACCTGTTAGAGGAGGTGGAGGTGGTGCAAGGGCTGCCGGGTGTCATGGGGACAAGGGAGAGAAGTGTATATGGGGGAGCCAACTAAATTAGCATGGAAAAATAAAAGATATTTTCGCAGGGTAGGATTTTTTACCAAGGGTGTGTGTGTGTGTGTGTGTGTGTGCCACAGCACGGGTGTGTAAATCAGAGGCCAGCCTGTGGGAACTGGTTCTCTCCTCGGGATTACGTTCTCGTCATCAGAGAAGCGATGCCCTTACCTGATGGACCACATCACCAGCCCTGTTCCTAGCTTTTGTTTTCCAAGGCTGCATCTCATCCTTTTGATAGCAGTGTTAGAGCTGGTCAACAGTGGGATGCAGAAGCAGGATCCATAAATACCAATACTACGGGGCATTGGTAGGTGGGCGCCTCTCGCTAAATTACTCTTTCCATTCCCTCATGGAATAAAAGGGTAATCTTAAAAATTAAATTGAATTAAATTAATAATGCCTAGACTCTCCTGCAGATTCAAGGCATGACTTCACATTGAAGAAATTTAATTGGCTTCCTCGTTAGAAAAAGGAAAATCCCAAACTTCAACATAGATTAATTGATCATAATCTATTAAGTATGTACTGTCACGTTACCGTTTGGATTAAAAAAGCAAGACATCAGCGCTACTTCAGGGGAATTGGCAAAGGACACAGAATTATGTTAAGCTAACCAGAGCCTAGCTGAATGAAAAACGTCTAAAGATAAGGAGCAGGACGGTAGTGAGAGCCCCAGTCTGGGCCATCTGCTGTGTGTGGAAGGGCTCTGGAAGGAAGCGTGATGAGGGCGGTACAAGAACTTTGCGCCAACAGATGCACGTCCGTGATATTTACTGCGAAGATGGACCCATAACAGTGGAATAAGTATCAAGAAAACTCAAGACAATATGGCCAGACTGTCTAAGGTGATTCCTTCGCTCTCCCTTCTTGGTGCTTCATTCCTGTGTCAGGCTTAGTACCGAACACATCATTTTTATCTGTTTGGCATCATAGAGGCCATGATGCAGGTTCTATTTTAGAGGGAGGATACTGAGGTTTAGAAGTGAAACTGTTGAACTTGCTCTAACAGTTAGCTTTGCTGTGTAACAGATCCTCACCAACATCAATGACTGTTAGGAATATTTCCTAATGCGAGCTCTCCACCCAATCAAGCCAAATCAAAACAAGCCAAATTAAGAGATATCCAGGATTAATGGGAGTTCTGCGCTATCCGGGGGCCCAGAGAGGGAACCAGAAAGCCGGGAAGAAGAAAAGGAGATCACCTGTTCATCTTTTGGGAGTTCATTTAAATATTCTTGGAGTGGTCCTGACCTTCCCCCAGGTCAGGACCTTCCCCCAAGGTCAGGACCTGGCCTGCTGGGATTTGGAGTCCAGAGTCTCAGGGTCAGGGGGCTAGGATAGATGCAAGGGGCTGGGGCCTAAACTCCCAACTTAACAATGACTGTGTCAACTGCTCTTTGAATTGTTGTGACAAGACATCCTACCAAAAAAGGTTGATTTTGATTCACAGTTCGAAGATGTAATCCATCAGGATGGGGGAAAAAGCATGGGGCTAGCGCGTGAGGCTTGGTCACATGTCGCCCAGCCATGTTGCTCAGCTAGTTGCTGTTCTGTTTGTATTTTTATACAGTCCAGTATTCCAGATCAAGGAGTGTTATTGTCCGTCCATAGTATTGCTCTTCTCACCTCAATGAGGCTAATCAAGACTGATATGTGAGGGGCACTGTTTTCTGTGCATGTGGTCCTAGGCTGTGTTAGTTAAGCAGGAGTCAGTGAGCCAGTCAGTAATCACTGTTTCTCCATGGTTTCTGCTTCAGGCTCCACCTTGAGTTCTTGTCCTGACTCCCTTCAATGATGCACTACAACCTGGAAGTAAAAGTCAAATAAATTCTTACCTCCCTGTGTTAGTTACTGTTCTGTTGCTGTGACAAAACACTATTATAATTTAGGGCTCTTGATTAAAAGGCTGGAAAAATCTTAGGTACAGAAGGAAGACACAGGTAATGAACTTTTTTATTAAAAGTGAAGAAGCATTCAGAGAGAGAGAGAGAGAGAGAGAGAGAGAGAGAGAGAGAGAGAGAGAGAGCGCAGAGCGCAGATGGAATGATGATATCAAAATTCATTTTCCCCTGGTGAACTCTGGATTTTAAGTATTTTTGGTGACCTGAAATAGGTACCCTTCCCCTTACTTTGTGTAAGTCAACTTACACCAAGCAAGAGAAACGGAGACAGCCACAGCTACTGGTAAACATTTGTTTATGGTGACATAGGGCTCATCCCCCTTCCCTGGTTTTAGTTGTCCAATTTAGAGAAAGAAAGGGGCAGTGACAGGCCCTGGTCTCAGGTAGACGTGAACAGGACCAGCCTTGAACACTTCCGACCAAAAATGCCTCTGATTTACCAGCCCTTTGCCCAAGGACAGAGAGTCCTGAAGTGCTGGAGGCTGCTGTTTATGGGAGGAGATAAGCCACATATCTTCACTCCCCTAAACAAGTTTGCTTGACCCAACTACCCCAGATGTGCTTGATCACGTGTGAGCAGGAAATATGTCACGATGTACACTTGTCCCTGACTGGATGTAGGCAAAGGGTATGGAGGCAGGAAGTCTATCAGGATGTATGCTTGTCCCTGACTGGACCTTCTGGGTTTTGAATTACGGGTTTTGCCTTCTTAAGCCCCTGTAAAACGTGACTCTGGGCCATTTCCTAGGAACCCAGGTACGGACCTGACCAGAGTTCATTCCCATGGCTAGTATTTAATTAAAGCTTGCTTCAAATTTGGCTTCAAATTATGGTAGTGGTCTTATTCTTGGCCAGTGGGATTAACACGCCATCAGTTAGGGACCACATGATCAATACAGGAACCTACTGCGGACATTTGTCATTTAAGCCACTACACTCCCATAAGCCGCGGACCGCCAGTGTTTTGTCACAGCCACGGAATGGAGGAATGGAAGCTTGGACGCTGCCTTTGGAACTCTGCATAGAGACTTTCCTCTAGTGAAAATCCATCCCGTCACCCCGCTTCTTGGTTCCTTGACCTCTTTCAATCCTCCAAAGTCTAGTCTCGGCTCTCAAATGCTCCATCCCCACCTCTTCCAAACTTGTTCACCTGAAGACACTTCTCCAATGACTACCCCTCCCCAAGCCCCACCGTACCTCTAGACGAGGGAGGTCACCACCTGCTTCAATCTCCATTCCCTTCTCCTTTCCCAGTTCAGAATTGCAATAACTTTTATTTTTATTTGCTCCCAACTCCCACTTCCTCCTTTCCTCCCCCTGTATTGAAGTAATTCCACTCACAGACCAAACCGTCTCTCCAAGTTCATATGTGATGGCTAATTTCATGTGTCAGCTTCACTGAGCCCCAGGAGGCCCAGACAGCTGGCTAAACATGATTTCTGGGTGTGTCTGGAAGGGAGTTTCCAGAGGAGATTAGCACTTGAATTGGTGGCTGAGCGAATGGCTGGTGCTGTCCGCCCAGTCTGCAGAGGGCCTGCACGGAGCAGAAAGCGGGGACAAGTTAAGGTCACTCTGCCTGGCTGAGCAGGATCATTGGCATCCTGCCTTGGGAGCTCTTGAGACTCAGACCTGAAGCCCAGATGCTGTAGGGATCCCAGTTCTTCGGACCTCAGACCTTTGACGGATCCTGCTGTCTTTCCTTAGCCTACAGCTTAGAGACAACAACTTGCAAGATTTCTCAGTCTTCATAACTAGATGAAGTCACAATGTACATATTTCCAGTTGCATACATATACACAGGTCTCTTGGTCTGTGTGGGCAGCACTAACACTCTGTAGCTGAGCAGTTGAAGGTTGCTGGAGAAACATAAACATGATGGTTCGCTTTCCTTAATCCCTCCCTCCTTTCTTCTTCTTCTTCTTCTTCTTCTTCTTCTTCTTCTTCTTCTGCTTCTTCTTCTTCTTCTTCTTCTTCTTCTTCTTCTTCTTCTTCTTCCTCCTCCTCTCCTCCTCCTCCTCCTCCTCCTCCTCCTCCTCCTCCTCCTCTTCCTCCTCCTTTCAGGCTGTCTTTGAAATTACAATTCTCTTGCCTGGGTCTCCAGAATGCTAGGATTACAGGCGTGAGCTACCACACCCAATCAAACTATTCAATATTGTGAGATAGGGCTGTGCTATGGAGCTTAAGCTGGCCCGAAACTTCTCAGTTTGAGCAGTCCTCCTCCCCAAGCCTCCCCTGTAGCTGGGCCATGCCAGGCTCCAAGCTTTACTTCAAGTTCATGACCACAGTCTTCAGAAGCTTGATAGCCCCTCCACACTCATCATCTCATACATCCCTAGCGAATTCACCCCTCATGGGATCCTGCACCCACAAACCCCTGTCTTAAAAACTCTCCTTGTTTAAATATTTGCACCCAGTTCCCACTTACATCAGCACAAAAGTCCAATTCAAAACAGAATGTACTTGGTGTTCTCTCCCAACTCCTCATATTCCGTTCAGATTTTGTGCCGTATCCTTTTTTTTTTCTTTAAGATTTATTTATTATTTACATCTATCTGCATGTATGCCTGCAGGCCAGAAGAGGGCACCAGATCTCATGTTAGATGGTTGTGAGTCACCATGTAGTTGCTGGGAATTGAACTCAGGACCTCTGGAAGAGCAGCCAGTGTTCTTAACCTCTGAGTCATCTCTCCAGCCCTAGCCTTATGATTCTTACACTCCCCATTTACTCTGTCTGCCATGGGCTTGACTCCGGAATGTCACATGAGTATCTGTGCATTACTTTACGTCTCTACTCAAAACATCACTTGGCCGACCACTCTACCTCTCTTTCAATGCAATTGTCCATCCTTTTGCTGCACCTTAGTCTCCTACGTTGCACTTATGCACATGGATTAGGTTGTCAACAGACCCCACTGAACTCCAGGTCATTGTGTTGTCCCCGTCCACACATGAGCTCATCTGTGAGATTTGCTATGGTCATCAGGACTCCAGGAAACAAGACTGAAGCAGAGAACTACAGAAGTTTTGAGGACTAGGTCTTGTCCTTGTGGAACCCGGACATAAAGAAAGGAAGGATGAGCTAGGAGATGCCACATGGGGGACAACTAAGGCGTCAGTTGGAAGACATAAATGAGGTCACCCAGCTTCTGCCACTTAGTGACAAAGGCACTAACAAACCCCCAAATACCAAATGGATTCATTTGGCTAAATTTGACCCAATAGCAAGATGTATCCTGAGTGTCTGTCCTAGTGGACGTGGCTAGCTGAAATGCAACATCTCTAAAACTTGTTTATCTCTCTGAGTTTGTCTATCCCATGTCTTGGTAAGGACAACAAAATCTAATTATGATGGTTAGTTTCTTTCTAAATTTGCATTTTTTATTCATATATTTGTTGTATTTATATTATACACACACACGTGTGTGTGTGTGTGTGTGTGTGAGAGAGAGAGAGAGAGAGAGAGAGAGAGAGAGAGAGAGAGAGAGAGAAAGAGAGAGCAAGAGCACACGAGAGAGCATATATGTGGGTGTACACATGCCATGGACTATGTGGGAAGTCATAGCACAAGGTGTAGGCGCCAGTTCTCTACTTCTATGATGCAGAGAGAGTCATGGCGATCAAACTCAAATTGCCACATTTTACGGCAGGCACCTTTACCCACTGAGCCATCTCGGTAGGCTAGTAGTTAGTCTTAACTGTCAACTTCACACCATCTGGAAAAGAAATTGTAATGAGGGATTGCCTAGATTAGGTTGGACTGTGGGCATGTCTTTGAGTGAATATCTTCTGTGAATTGAGTTGAAAAGACCAGCCCACTGCAGGTGGCGCCATTCCCTGGGCAGGAGATTGTACCAGAGACAAGGAAGTAAACTGAACAGTGGCGTGCACACCTTAATTCATCACTCCGCTTTCAACTATAGATACAGTGTGACCAGCTGCTTAAGTTCATGTCCCTGGATTTCTCCACAGTGATGCACTGTGACTTGGAATTGTGAACCAAATAAGCTTTTTTTTTTTAATTACTTTTCCCAGAGTATTTTATTTTTTAAATCACAGCCACAAGAAGGAGAACTTAGACAATAACCAAGCTTTCAAAGGGTGCTGATGGAGAATTGTGTGTGTCAGCTTGGCCAGAGTATGGTGCCCAGTGGTTTGGTCAAACTCTAGATGTTTCTGTGAAGGTGTTTTCAGAGGCATTCAGCAGTATAAGCAATAGATTTTGAGTAAAGCGGCTCCCCTCTACAACTGAGTCGAGTCTCAGTCAACCCACTGAAAGCATGTAGAAAAAAAAGTGCATTCATCTGAGAAGAAGAAAGGAACTCTGGCTCCAGAATTCCTTTAGGCTTAAAATGGCAGCACCAGCCGGGCAGTGGTGGCGCATGCCTTTAATCCCAGCACTCGGGGAGGCAGAGGCAGGCGGATCTCTGAGTTCGAGGCCAGCCTGGTCTACAAGAGCTAGTTCCAGGACAGGCTCTAGAAACTACAGGGAAACCCTGTCTCGAAAAAACCAAAAAAAAAAAAAACAAAAAAAATGGCAGCACCGACTCACACCAGACTGCAGCCTGGCAGCAGAGCTATAGGTCTGAGACTTGCCCACACCCACAGCGTGAGTCAGTGGTGGGAGCCTTAGAATCCTCTCTATGGAGACACACATGTGCACACAAAACCGTAAACACCTCATGCAGCCCTCATGCAGAGGTTAGTGTATGTGTCTATGTGTGATGTGTGGTACATGGATGGCACAAGGGCACATGTGGATAGGTGTGCCTGCCCGAATGTGGAGTCAAGAGAAAGGTATCAGATGTCTTCCTTGATTGTTCTTTGCTTTATTTCCTTGAGACACGGTTTCTTGCTAAACCTATATATAGCTCACTGCTTTGGCGAGGCTGACTAGCCAGGGAGTTCCCAGGATCCACCTGCACAGCCCCATTCCCCCTCACCCAATCCCCAGGATTACAGACACATGTGACCATGCCTTTTGTATTTTGTTAATGTGGGGGGGGCGGGGGCATGATTTGAAGCCAGGAGCTTCTGCTTAGCAGCAAGGGTTCTTACACACAGAGCTGCCTCCACAGTCCCCAGTGATGTAACCAATCTTGTTGCCTCATCCCAATCACTGTCACGCCATCAGCAGGGCTGTCTGCCTGTCTATGATGTGACTCTGATCATGTTACTATGTTAAAGTCTTCTCTGGGCTGCCCGGAACTTGGAGGACGCCTTGTAGACTATGAAAGTTCTCTATCAACAAGATCCAATTAAACCGCTGCCTCTTTCTCTCTCACTCGGTTGGTTTGTTGGGTCAGCGTTGACACAAGAACTTCAATTAGGCCTGTAGGTAAGCCTGTGGGGGCATTATTTTTGATTGGCAACTGATGTGGAAGGGCCCAGCCCACTGTGGGTGGGGCCACCCCTGAGCAGGTGGTCCTGGGATATGTAAGAAAGCAACCTGAGCAAGTAGGGAGAAGCCAGTCAGTAGGCAGCATCCTGCCAGGGCCTCTGCATCAGTTTCTGCCGCCAGGGTCCTACTCTGACTTCCCTGGATCATGGGCTATAAACTGTAAGATGAAATCAACCTTTTTCCTTTTCCAGTTGCTTTTGGTCATGGGTTTTAGTTAATTCCAGATGTAGTCGGGCTGACAACCAAGAATGCCAGCACGGTCTTTAAACTCTGGCTCAGAAATATTCTTTGCTACAAATCCTTGGTTATAATTTTTGGAAATGGTAAAGGTCTTTTCATCAACCTTGTGTGATTTATTTGAGTTATCTTGGTATGTATTTAGACAAGGGTCCCTGATGGCCCTTCTATCTAGCAGTAGAATTCTTCCTCCTAGCGTTCATTTGGCTCATATTATCCACTGTCAAAGTGTTTCTTGAGCCCATCTTTACAAGTTTGATTCTGTACCCACTGATGGCAGGGAATGGCTTTATCTGTGTGTTACTTCCCTCCCAGGCTCTTGGGCATAGTTGAAGCTCAATTAAAAAAATATGGAGCTTAAGAAATGAGATTTATTTCTTGGAGAAGGTAAACATTTTATTTCTCCCTGTTACCAAAAAGCCAGTGTCACTAGACTCCTGGCTAAGCTCTGTCACTGTGATCTTAAGCAACAGTTCACAAGAAGGAGAAATTGCTGTCACCTATGAGGCACTGTTTGGGGGAACAGGAAGTAAAAGGAAATGATTGAATTTTTTTTAGAACTACTCTATTTCCTATTCTCTCAGTCTTCTGAAAAACATTTTGGGGGCTGGAGAGATGGCTCAGCGGTTAAGAGCATTGCCTGCTCTTCCAAAGGTCCTGAGTTCAATTCCCAGCAACCACATGGTGGCTCACAACCATCTGTAGTGAGGTCTGGCGCCCTCTTCTGGCCTGCAGACATACACACAGACAGAATATTGTATACATAATAAATAAATATTTTTTAAAAAGTGTGGGCGTGAAATTAAAAAAAAACATTTTGTTTGGGGAAGATCTACACTCACATTAAAGAGGACATTTCTATACTGACACAAGCAACCTCCGGATCCCCTCAAATACACACAGTAACGTCTTTTCCACACAAGCTTTCTTATCCCCATCTACCCCCGCTTCTCGTTTCTCTCTGCAACAGCACTCAGCTGTCCTCACAGCATTTGATCTCTGCCTGCATCTTGCCTCATTAAAAAAATACTGTTAACCTTGATTCTTTTCGGTATAATAACGATTAGAGCCAATCATTGTTTATACCGAAGAGAATCAATGCAAAAAGATCATTTCGCATACTGTCTGGACTCTGCTTTCCCCGGTTGTCCTCCAAATAACCTTGACTGCACCCATGGTCCTGACCAGGAATCCTGTCACATCCGGCACAAAGGTCTGTCTTCTTCATCTCCCCACACACTTCATCAGTGGTGCCACTTGACTCAGAAAACCCAGCCCCGTTAATCTGCACAATGCCCACTTCCTGGAATCCTCTGCATCCCAGTTTGCTTTCTATTGCTGTGATAAAACACAGAACAAAACAGCTTGGGGCAGGAAAAGGTTGACTGGCTTATACTTCCAAGATTCCCTCGTTGTGGGGAGTTGGGGCAGGAGCTCAGGCAGCAACCTGGAGGCAGTAGTTACAGCAGAGACCATGGAGAAATGCTGCTCCCTGGCTTCTCCTAGGCTCAAGTTCAGCTGTCATTCTTAAACAGTCCAGTCCAACCTGCCCAGGATGGCGCTGTCCCAGAGTGGGCTGGGTCCTCCTCTGTCAACTAGCAAACAAGAAAATGCCCCACAGACATGGCCATGTGCCAGTCTGATGGAGGCAATTCTTCGGTCGAGGTTTCTCTCATCCCGGGTGTCTCTAGTTTGAACCAAGTTAGCAAAAAACTAACTGATGTGGGATTCCCCTATGTATGCTGTAAATATCATTGCTTAATAAAGAAACTGTCTTAGGCCTGTGATGGGGTAGAGTAGAGTTAGGCAGGGAAAACTAAACTGAATGCTGGAAGAAAGGAGGCGGAGTCAGAGAGAAGCCGTGGAAGCTTGCCAGTAGGCCATGAGCCTCATGGTCAAATATAAAATAATGGAAATGGGTTAAATTAAGATATAAAAGCTAGCCAATAAGAAGTTAGAGCTAATAGGCTGAGCAGTGATTTAATTAATACAGTTTCTGTGTGGTTATTTCGGGAGTCTGGATGGCCGGGAAATGAACAAGCGGCCTCCTGCTACAACTAACTGATGAGAACATTCTCATTAGTTCCTTCAGGATTTGATGTAGGGAAATGTTTCCAGGATATTTTGTCCTGAGGTGCCCTTCCCCTGGCATCTTCAGATCAGAAGCTTGAGAGCTTGTCTGTGCTGGTAATGTCAACACGACAGGATGCAGACCCAGTGGATGCTGGCGGCTTTCCTCAAGGCAAAGGCCACATTGCCTTTGGAATTAGCAAGTAACGTGTGAGGTTGTTGGAATGTCCTTTCCCTCTGTAGGGTTCTTCTCAGTGGTTAGGTGCTTCACTAATTATCACTAATTATCACTAATTGACTAAATCAGTGCTTTTCAAATTTCCAAATGCTGTGACCTTCTAATGTAGTTCTTCATGTTGTGGTGACCCCCAACCATAGAATTATTTCATTGCTACTTTATAACTGTCATTTTGTTACTGTTATGAATTGTAATGTAAAATATCTGATATGTAGGATATCTGATATATGACCCTTGGGAAAGGGTAGTATGATCTCCAAGGGAGTCCAGACCCACAGGTTGAGAACTACTGGTCTAAATAAATTATTACACAGAGTTACAATATGCTATAAAATTTAGTCTATGTATTTAATCTACTACCAGAACCAGTTCCTTCCCTACCCTTTGAGAATCACTCTAACTCATGATTTAAAAACAAAAAGTATATATTTTTTTCAACATAATGCTTATTGATTCTTTGGGAATTTCACATCAAGCATCCCCATCACACTCACTTCCCAGTCCTTCCATGTCTACCCCAACCCTGGTGACTCCCCTGAAAGAAGATAATTTAAAAAGAAACCCACATCCAAATTGTGTTATCTATAGACTCACTGGAGCATGGTCAAACTCTCAGCGGCCTGCCTCTTACATAGAACCCGGCCCTTCCCTGCTCACTCTCTCACCAGAAGTCACCAGCTGTGCAGAGCCACAGTTCAGCATCCATGCCACAATTTCTAAGGGTTCTCTCCAGTAGCTTCCTGTTTAGACTGTTGCCAGAAGCCACATGGAAGCTTGTGACCCACGCTCCCACTGACTGTAAAGAGCAAGGGAGCTACTTTTGCAATGATCATGGATGAGTGCAGATACACAGTTGAGAAAGAGGGACGTGAAAGGCTTCTGTGACGAGCTTTCCCCCCAGTCTAGCCTTCATCCCCCAAATCAGAGTATTGTAGTCATTTACCACGACTCTTTCTTCACCCTCACAACTTCCCATCTCAGGTCAGTGAGATCCCTTTCGACCTGGGTTCTGTATCCTTGATAAGAATTATTATGGTGTCTCTGAGGATGCCTTTACCTTCTGGCATACAAGATGCTCCCAATTAGACATAGCATCATCTCTAAGGCACTTTGCTTCTCTTTGGCAGCCAGTAATATTCAGAACTCAAACCCGGTCCCTAAGTGAGTTCACTTCTGTGGATTTACTATGGATTCTAGGCTCTCACAGCAGACAAAGGATGTTAGTCCCCCACCCTTTACTTCTTTCAAATCCTACCCCATAGGGTGCTGCACAACTCCTCAGTCCATGCTATAGGCCTTTTCTGCTAGAAACCATCATCAGTTCAAAGTTAAAAGAACCCCCAAGGTGCTGCGTTTGGGGCCGCTCTGTGGAAGCGGCATCAGGAGGAAGCAGGCTTCAGTTCCCTTGTGAGCCTGCTAGAATGCACCCAGGCTACAGGTATTCCCAATGGGTCTTCAAGGATAGGCTGACTTTTACTAATCATAGGGATGATGTCTCCCAAGGGAGATAGTTGCCTAATTAGGTTCTTAAGAGGCCTACTGTGGACTTTCTCCCAATGGCTTCCGAGCTGTCTTTACCAGAGAGTTAGTTCAGGACAGGGTAGCCTTTGCAGCTCTGGTCATGAGGATGACCTGCTTCCAGCACAGAGTTACTGAGTCCATTGTGTTTGGGGAAACCTCCTAGTTCTTGCCTATGAGTTGTGTGCTCTGTGGAGCACTGTGGCTAAGCTGTGCCCAGCTAAGACAGGGTTCGCGTTCTGACCCTTCCTGCTGCAGCGACTCCAACCCCCAATGGCTGTGATGGGCTCCACCCTTCCTGCAGTAGTTGGGGATGCTGTTTTCTTTATCGTAAAATCAAGGAGAAGTCTCAGAGAGGCTGTGGCAGCGAGAAGTCACAGAGCTATTGCGCTCTGTGGAGCCTGAGATGCATAAGTTTTCACGCTACATTCCATTTCTAGGATGGCTCAAATGTGGAGAAAAATGAATGTCTCAGGTTGGGAAGAGAGGCTATTTGTTAAGTGTTTACCTTGCAAGTCTGAGGACTGAGTGTGGCCTCCACAGCACCCCAGTCCCATCCCCCAGGGCTGGTGTGGTCACATGTACTTGTAATCCCAGCACTGGGCTCAGTCTTCTTTGTAATTTCTGGCACCAGAGTAATGACCCCTGAGGCTGCCCTCGGGCCTCCATATTCACATTTGTACATGAATACCCACATACACACTGAACATGAACACACACACACACACACACACACACACACACACACACACACACGAAGCAGTAGCAAAGAAAGGGAGAGGAGGAGGAGGAGGAAGAGAAGCGGTTCTTAAAATCAGTGAAGTCTAACAGTCAATGGGCTGTTTATCAGCAAATCACATTCTCCCGAAGAAGCCCACGAGCCTCCCTTTTGCTTAAGCATCTACAGAAGAGGCATGGAGTGCATCGAAGGCAGAATGGCTGGGGTGTGAAGAGGCTGAGAAGCCAGAAAACTTTCAACAACAGCACCAGTGAGAAGCATCTCTGGCGTGCGGATTGAGAATAGACTGGCTCTGGGCAGGTGCTCAGACTAGAAGGGCCTCGAGAGAGATGGGTCAGAGAGCAAGACTTTGGGAGGCCGCTTCTGCCTATGCAGCTTTGCGGTTCTAGAAGGGGCTGACTGTGAGCACTCACTAAGGGTCTGTGAGCCCTCAGGGACCGTGAGCACTCAGGGACCAGTAACACTCAGGTGGGGTCATATCAGTTGATCCCTCCTTGCTGTGACAAGCTACCCAACAGAGTTTAGGGAAGGAAGGATTTGCTTTGGTTTATAGTTTCAGGGAGGTTTCAGCTGTGCTATGGAAGGCATGGTGGTATCTGCGGTGTTGGGACGGTATCATCTATGGTGGTGCGGGAGTGTCTATGGTAGGAGGGGTGGAATCTATGGTGACAGGTGGTAGGTCTCAAACAAACTCCCGAGACAAGTCTCACTCAGTATGTGGCTCCTCTCAGCACTTCTCACCTCACCCCTACCCTCACCGCTATCCTAAGCCTGTCCAGCTCAGGGGCTGGGCTTTGCTTCTCTTCTTCTGGCTTCTGATTTCTATATAACTCAGCCATTTTGACTATGTGTTCTCTTGGTTCCTTGTAGCTTTCTTGCTCTCCTGGCTTGCTATTGTATGCTTAGTCCACAGCTCCTCTCTCGGTCCACTTGCCCCCCATTTCTCTTTCTCTCCTGCTCACCTCTCCCACCTTTCATGGCCTCATATGGTATCTATGGTGACAGGGGGTCTTCTCATCATATGGTGGGATGGAGGCTTCTTATTTTTTGACAGATCAATAGACAGAAAGAAGGACTAGAAATAGCCCAAGCTACAATTTTCAAAGACACACCACTAGTGATTTCCACAGGTCAAACTCCACCTCCTAAGTGCTCCAAGACCTTTAAAGCAGGGCCTAAGGCTAGGGACTGAGTGTCCAAAATGTTGGTCTACCAGACAGTTCAGAGTCGAGTGGTGACATTCTGGTCCTGGACCCCAAAGATTCACACCCATCTCACAAAACAAATTGCAAAAAGCAGAGCAGAAGGGTTGGCAAGGCAAAGCACAGGGGTCCACGTAAAGCTATGGGAAAAAAACCCACATATGAATAAAGGAGCTGTAATTGCTGACAAGGTCAGTGACATTGAAGAGAAGCCCTTCTTTTGACACTGGGTTAATGGGCAAAGTGCCTTGTGGGAAAGCCAGTCCTATCAATCCTTCCTCAACTAGGGTTGGGGCCTTGGAAGGGCCTTTCTCCTCCTTGCTTGATCTTGACACTCGTCTCAACCACACAGAGCAAGGTGTGCCAACCAAGATGCTGGATGGGATCATTGGGGTGGACTTTTCTAGACAAGGAACACTTCCATCCAACTCACTGGCATTTCCTTTTTTCCTGGACAGCATGGTTGTTCTAGAAGGGTTCTCCAAGTAGGTTCAATGCCAGTGATTAGCATAAGTTGCCCAGGAGAAGCCAGTTGCCCACTCTTGGAGAACTTGAGGGTCAGTGGGAAACTGGTTAACGGAAGGAGCCACTAAGCCTGTGGGGTCCTGGCTTCAAGGGCATCTCATCCTCCTTGAGAAAGGAGAGAGGCCTTTAGGACAATATCTAGGTAACTGAGTGAATCCATGAGGCCATTTGGGGGGACAGGTTTGCTCAGTGAGTGGAATATCCCATTTAGAGAAGAATAGACAGGAGTGAGGGTACAAGTGGGACCCTGTGGCATTATGATAGAGTAAGAAGACTGTGCTCTGGTTTCCTTCTCTGCACCAGCGTCGGGCATCCGCATCTCTGTCTCCTGGAAGTTCCTGAGTGCTGAACTTGAGGTCAGCGTAGCTCTGTGTTCATAGGAAATCTTCACATCTATCTATGCCTGGGATTAAGCTAATGAAGTGATGTCATAGGCCCCTAGAGAACAGTACAGCTCTGTATTCATAGGAAATCTTCACACCTATCTATACCTGAGATTATGCTAATGAAGTGACTTCATGGGCCTCTACATAGCCTCAGGGTAGGGGCTGTTAGCCAGAGGAACCAATCATATGACTGCATTGGAGGACCCTGTGTGCCACACTCAGACCTCTGGAGAAAACAAGGTGATGGAGACTGGGTTACTCACCAATAGCCAATGGCTACTGCATACATGTCTACCTCTGAGACCTCAATAAGAACCTCTAAATAAAGAGGTACAGGGAGGTTTGTGGTTGGTGAACAAATTTTATTTTGTGCCAAGATGATGGTACACACCAACTCCCCAATGGGATAAGAAGCTCCTGCTTAGGACAGCTTGGGACCTTGCCCTCTGAATTTCATTTGTGCCCCTTATAATATCCTGTACAATAAACTGATAGCAGTAACTGAAATGGGTTCCAGTTCTGAGAGCCATCCCAGCCACTTGTCAAACCAGGAGGTGAGCTGTGGGAATCCATGGTTTGCAGGTGGAAAGTCAGAAGAAAGACAGGCCAAGGACTTGTATTAGCCAATAAAATGGGGATCTTACAGACTGTGCGGCCAACCTAGGGGCATTAATGGTAGCCCCTGGGTAAGAGTCAGCAGTCTCATATTGCCACTGGTATGAGAAACCCACATTCTGACATCAGAAGTGCTGTGAGCATGACATCTTGGTGGCCCGGGAGAGAAAGAATCAATATTTAGTGAAATGACCTACAAGGCCAAGAACCATGAGCAGTGTAGAATATATATATATATATTATGTATACAATAGTCTGTCTGCGTGTATGCCTGCAGGCCAGAAGAGGGCACCAAACCCCATTACAGATGGTTGTGGGCCACCATGTGGTTGCTGGGAATTGAACTCAGGACCTGTGGAAGAGCGGGCAATGTTCTTAACCTCTGAGCCATCTCTCCAGCCCCCCAGTGTAGAATCTTAATACTAATGCTTTAGTGATGCAGAAAGCTTGAGTCTTGGGCTGTTCTAGCCCTTTGGTTAGCACTGGTTGTGCATTTATTCTTGGCTTGTGGTGACACACATCACAGGGAAAGTGCAGGGTCTGCAGTCACCAGACAGGTGACAACCAAGTGCACGCTCTAAAGGCTTGTTCGCGGGATGCGGCTTTCATAGCTCTTCCATTATGTGCCTCAGATCTAACTTTAGCACACAGAATACACAGGAGACTGGAGACCTCGATTTGGAGATAATGACACCCTGATTTTGCCTGGGTGATAGAAGCTGAACTGGGGCTTTTGGAGATGAGTGTTTTGATTCTGTCACTTCTTTGTCAAGAGCCATGGAAAAACGGTGACAGCAAAAAAAAAAAAAAACCCACTCTCTGGATAACGTTCACTACGCACAGGACCTCGGTCACAGCACCAACACTTTGTTTATCTGAAAGTCTTTGCACACATAGCAGTTCCTCGGCCTATAAAGGGGTTACATCTGGATAAACTCCTTAAGCTCATTCAGCACTCTCAGCCTACTGCACATCCTGGCTCACGCACAGCACACTGGACCATCTTGGTGGTTGCCCTCGTGATAATGCAGTTGGCTGGAAGATGTAGCTAGAGGCAGTTCTCCACCCTTGGAGCACAGGTACCTTACACCGCCAGCTAAGGCAAAATTCCAGGTGCTTTCTACTGAGTGTGCCTTGCTTTTGTGCCATCCAAAAAGTCATCGATTTTAAGCTGAGCAAGTGTAAGCAGGGACTGTTACCACACTGCTGCAAGCAGTCACACTAGCTGGATTATAAACTGATTGTCACACCAGGCTCTCATACAAGATATTCCATGTGCCTGGGTCTGTGTCTTGTTCAAGATGCCTGCCGGCCTCTGAGCTACAGTCACTATGACCACTCACCTGACATTTCCAAAAAGATAGCCCAAGTGAAACCAACTCCCTCCCAAAGCAGTTTTCTCTCCCAATATCATAGATAGGGGTGTCTTTTCCTAATTTGCAGTCACTGTATGTACACCCAGTAGTCCCAAAAAAGACCCCAAGGTACTTGCAAAAGCTTTTGTGTTGCTATGCTCATATGATTTGCAGATATGACACCTTTTTGGACAGAAAAGAAAAATTATCTTACTTTGGTCTTCGTAGCGATACCCAAACCAAGTACCCCAACAGGTGTGTGTGAGAGGCCAGCACTCAACATGAGGCAGTTTGTCATAAACATGTCCTTTAGGGACCGTTGCTCAGACAGACACTTCCGGCTCAGATAGTCTTGTATTTTGCAAGCATCACAGACATTCAGCAGACATGGAACGATGATTGCTTCTGTGATTCAGACTGGGAAACAGGGTCAGAGGAGGATGTGAGGTGGCATCAGATCCACTTCCCCCTTGTCACTGTTAACGCAATGTCCTTATTGATTTGTGCCTAGAGGGACCTACTGGGCGTCTGGGTTCAGTGACTGGTGTCAGACTGCTAGGAATAAGGAGAGGACAGGCTAGACATGCTGTAGAAGTGTAACCCACAGACGTTCTACCTGCAGGAGCCATGGCACATACAACACGCTCAATGGCTCCTCTTCCTTGAGAACTGTGGACCCACCATGGGATTCTGAAAGAGAAAGTCGAAAAAGCCAGTCTTGCTGGTGTACTTCCGGCTCTTTTGTGGCTCAGCTTGGTTAGGCCCAATGGGACTCAGTACACAGGGAGTTAATTATCCGTTCTTTTTCTCTTCTGTTAGGAATTTTCTACCTACTTTTAGAGGAGAAGGACAAGTGGTCTCCAGGAGTTCCTGCGTGCTTGGTGCCAGCCTTTTCAAGAGCTGTTACTTATTGAACTGTTCTTCCTTCCATCCAGCAGCTACATTTTTTTTTTTGCCTCTGATTTTTTTTTTCCTTGGAGGTGGGTACATTTCCAGCTTCCTTGCCCTTTTCTGGTATCTATTGACTAATTGTGTAGCTCCTTGGTATTTGTAACTGTGTTCCCAACAAACACCAAGGACACATTTAAAAAGGAACCACAGGACTTACTTTCAATTATTTTTTTTTTTCAAGTCAGGGTCTGTGTAGCTTCTGCTGGACTGGGGCTCACTACATAGACCAGGTTGGCCTGACACATGCCTGCTCCTGCTTCTGTCTCTGCCTCTGCCTCGCTGGGGTTAAAGCCACTCATCACCACCCGCACCCGAGTGTGCTGTTAAACATCCAACAAGCTACAAGTAGTGAACAAGACTTATTGCCTCTGCCCAACATAGTTTACTATGCTCGGGGCTGAATAAACTACCCAGGCACCTCCAAGATAATTAGGCAGAGAAAAACTACCCAGTAGTGCCGATTAATGTATTTATAGTAGTAGTATCTACTTCCATCCTACGGGTTTTCAGTAATTATTAGAGGTCAGAGGCAAAGAAGATAGAATGAGCGCAATTAGTCCGGTCTTTAATACAACACTCTCTGAGCTGCTTTTTCTCCATAGTGATTTTGAGAGGGGTGAGAAAACACTTCAGAACACATACCTGCTCGGGGAAGATTTGTCATCAAAGGGAGATAATGAAGGCTGCAAAGCTCGCCCAGCAGCCGGAGCTTAGCTTTTTGGTGACCCCATTGTCAGCAGCTTTTGCTGCATCCACAGATCCCGATGGCAATAATTAGTTAGAACTTAGAGGGAGGAGGAATGTGAGGAATCTTGTAAACTTGTCTCTGAAAGCTTATCAACACTGGGTTTGGACCACAGTGTAGTGAGGGGCTGCGGGCAGGCCTGCTTTTCGTCCCGCTCGGTTCCTGCACGGCTAGCTTTACACCCGAAATAAGAACACACAAACTGTATTCATTTAAACACTGCTTGGCCCATTAGCTCTAGCCTCTTACTGGCTAATTCCCACATTTTGATTAACCCATATTTAGTAATCTGTGTAGCACCACGAGGGGTGGCTTACCAGAAGAGATCTTAACCTGCATCCTTCTCAGAGAGGAGAGGCATGGCGACTGCTTGAGGCATCTGACTCACTCCCAGCATCCTGTTCTGTCTACTCCACCCACATATGTTCTAACCTATCAGGCCAAGCAGTTTCTTTATTAATTAACCAATGAAATCATCAGTTAGATAGAAGACACACCTACATCATTTCCTCTTTTTCTGTTTAAACAAAAAAGAAAGGCTTTCACTTAACATAGTAAAATTACATATAACAAAACAGTTATCAAGTAAGAATTACAGTTACAATATTTATAACTATTTTATCTTTTATTGTAACAAAGGAAAACAACTATAACTATCTATCTATTCTTCAACTCCATCAAAGATCCCAGAAGGATATAATATTACCTAAGTAAATGAGAAGTAAGCAACTTACAAAACTCTAGAAATCACAGAGACATCTCGCTGTCTGGACAGTCACCTAAAGTTCCTCTGTACCGTTGGGGCATCCATCTTTGGCCTACAGGCCCATAGTATCCAGAGACATTTCCATGAAACAGGAAATTTCAAAGGCAGTTCAGTCAGTATCTGCTGTGTCCTGCAGAATGTCTTGCAGACTCTTTCATGAATCAGGAACCCCAAAAGATCATCTCACCTTTAGGCAAGTTCAGCAGTCCTCTCTCTGAGGGTTCTCTGTGTCCACTTTACGCAATAGTCCAGGCAAGCGCAGTTTCTTGCCCAAATGGCTATCAAACTCTATAAGGAGCTTCTGCGATGCCCATCTTCCTTTTAAAGTAGATTGGTGCTGCCAGGAGCAGACGTGTCTCATTGTCATGAAAAGCCCTAAGTTATTAAAACATTTAAAATGTGATATTCTGTAGTCTTTGAAAGATATGAAGAAAGCCTATTTAACTTAAATATATCTCTATATATCTAGAAAATCTAACTAACATGACTACAAGTTTTACTATTATTGATGATTATCCATTAGCAACCTATATTTCCTAATTACACATTACATTTTTGAATGAACTACACAATCATAATACCTTAATCAAGATCAGAAATACATATACATATAACAAAATTAACCCTAAATTTAAATCACTAAAGCAAAATCCATATCAATGCAAATTATTCATATCTATATCATATCCCCCTTTAAATGTAAAAGAACACTTATAAACAATATTTGGGAATGTGGGCACAGTTATTTCTCTCCAAACTGCTTCATGCTGAATGGGGGCGCTGTTAATCAGATCTTTCATGGTGTAACCTGTGTGCCAGGTTCATCTCAGTCATCAGTTGGGTAAAGTAACTTTTTGAGGGTGTTCACAGCAACCTTTCAGGAGGGCATGGTCTATCATACCATATTGGGATAGAAGCAATTCACAGGGTATCATTTTCTGTAAAAACAAAAGAAGAATCTCTTTTCCAAAGTATCATATCCTTAGATCCAAATTCTGAAGTCAAGGTATTTTCAAAATATATATCTTGGATTAGTTCAGCAGCATTTATAAACAAATATCTTTTAGCAGCTGTTGCTCCCTCCTCAGCATTCAAACAATTCAAAGAGAACATAACAGCATACAGTATCAAGATTCTCTGTGTATTTTCCATCTTTATATGGCTTTACTTTAACCTCTATTTCTTTTAATTTTACGTTTACTTTTTGAGACAGGTTCTCTGCATATCTTTGTCCTGGAATAACTCTGTAGACCACGCTGTCCTTGAACTCTCAAAGATCCTCCCGTCTCTGCCTCCCAGGCATAGGGATTAAAGGCGTGTGCTACCACACCTTGAAGTCACAGAGGTCAATCTACCCCCTACTTCCCAAGTGTTGGGATTAAAGATGTGTACTACCACACCCAACTCCTGGTTCTGGAATTCCAATTCTCTGGCTTCTCAGCTCAGGTCTGGGTAGAGTGTTAAGCAGAATTCAAATGACTCCAGAAAACATCTTTATCTACCCAGAGTTCCTCTACCAAGGTCAAAGAGGTCCCACACTGGACTAGGTCAGGGGTGTGTGTGTGTGTGTTTGTGTGACTGAATTGCTTACACACTGCTTTTTCATTATTTCTAGGGTCTCTATCCATGGAGGTGTCACCTGGGTACTTCTGACAAGTTGAAAATGCCAGAGGGTTGGTTGCAAAGTGCCTTCAGTTAAAACAGCAACAAAACCCACAAACATAAAAACAACAACAACAACAACAACAACAAAAACCCCATTGTCACTGGTGAATAACCGAAGGTCCTCAGAGAACACAACACCTGGTTTCTACCTGCAGCTCCTCCATGCCATCTTCCAAGCAGAACTGGCAACAGGAAGCATTGCTTCCTCTACCACCCCCTCGGCACCTCTCTAGGCTTTACAAGCCAGAAGATGCCATCTATAGCCCAAACCCTTCTGAAACCTGATTCTGGATGCAGTTTAAGCGAGCAATCTCTTGGCACTGACGGTTTCCATCACTTCATTGATCCATTTCAAGTGGTACTTTTTGGATTGTGAGCCTCGTACAGGCAGAAGCTGTATGCACAGGGTCTAGCAATGAACCAAGCGCAGAGTAGGTGGTCAACAAACCTTTGTGTGAGCCCTAGACATGTGCTCCCTTCAACCACGGCATACATTCAGGTAACTGTTTCCTTCTAGTCTGCAACGTGTAGATGTTTGCATACGTAGACACAGAGGTATACACTGGCCGTTTAGGTGAACATCACAAACTTTAACCCAGGGGTTCCCTTGAGGCAGCAATGGTCTCTCATTCCTCTTCCCGCTTTTAAAATCCAAAGCCCAGAGTTCCTTTGAGATGAGTCCTCTCTCCCTGACCTCAGCTGGAAAAGGAAAGAGTATTTTCCCTTGGTCCCCAGCTACCCAGGGACGCCGCCCAGCTCGCATCCACCACTGAGCAAGGGAGCGCAGGATGTGCAGCCAGGCCCAGGGCGGCCCCGCCCCTATGCGAACTTGACCGCACCCTCTTCCCCCGCGCTGCCGGGCCTGACGTCACAAGGCACCCAGCCGCCGGCGCCCCGCGGTGCTCACTCCGATCCCCGACCGGTCGCCGCTGCTTTCTGGGCGCTCACCGCCGGGCGCGCGCGTGCCCGCCCGCCTGCGTCCCTCCCCGTCCCCGTCCCCGTCCCTGCCAGCAAAGCGCCGCTGAAGATGGCGAGCCCGGCGCCCGGGGAGTGCGGCGCGCAAGGATGCCCAGCTCCGGCTGCGGAGGAACAGGCACCGCGGCCCGGGGCTCCCGGGGAGGAGGCTGCACCGGAGGCAGAGCAGGCAGACGCGGGGCCGCAGGTGGAGGAGGCCGCGGGCAAGGTGGCCGCCGCCCTGACCTGGCTGCTCGGGGAGCCCGTGCTGTGGCTGGGCTGCCGCGCGGACGAGCTCCTGAGCTGGAAGAGGCCGCTGCGCAGCCTGCTCGCCTTCCTGGGTGCCAACCTGCTGTTCTGGTGAGTGCTGAGGCTGGATGGGGGCGCCCCGGAGGGCAGGTGACCTTGGGGCGCCCGGGGCCGGATGTGGCCTGGCTGGGGTGAGCTGGGCGCTGCGGGGGAAGTGGCAGCTCCGTCCCACTTGTTCGGTCACCTGTCTGAAACAGGTAGTAACCCACTTCAACTTTTCTCCAGACGCACTTCCCTGTGAATGGCTGTCACCCTGGCTGCAGGTGTCCACCCTCCAAGGGGAGGTGATGGTCGGCTGGCCCACGTGTTCCTGTATCTAGGGATGTCCCAGAGCTCTTGAAAACTTCGGCTCTGGTATTGTCAACTCGCAGGTCCTTTGACCTGTGTTTCCAGGCATATCTGGGCCAGTTTAGTCTCTACACTGCTGCCCTTCCTCAGCCACCTAAGAAGGGCAGTGAATGAGTTGTTTTCCTTCCCCTGGAGGGTAGGGTTTACTGTCTTTGCTCCCTGATGAGAAAGCAGGAGGTAAACAAACAGGTGGATTAGGCACATCGCCCTGCCCCCGGGTTGCTCAGCGGGGTGGGGGTGGGGACGGTAGTAATTTCAGGCGAAATTACTCCAGAGGGACTGGACAGGAATGCTCTTTGAATAGCCCCCAATCAACAGGTTTGCCTCACCAGAAAGTGTTCTGCGTAGGTAAGCACTAGGCGGTATCTGGCTCCATTCCCCCGTCCCCAAGGATGTGCCCTGTCATCTGGTACTAGCTTTCAGAGGGCAGAGAAAAACCTCCTTTGTCTGTTGATTGTTTTCATAACAAACATGACCCTCGCAGTGCAGAATAAGCACTTTCACTAACAGATACCTATTTACAGGACATAGATTTCTGAACCCCAAAGTTGGGAAATAAATGCACGAGAGAGACGTAGCCTGTCATTTTTCTAGATTAACTTGAGCAATGTGAAGGGTTTTCTTTAGATCCCTGCTAGTCTTGGTTTGCTCTGAAAACGAGCTGTGTCTTGTTGCTGTCTGTGGATGTTAATTAACTTTGGGCCTCTCAGCTATTGCTGCTTCTGGAGTTTATCCCAAGTCTCCATCCTGTTGTAAAGTTACCTGAGCCCTTAAATAAAGAGGTTATATTATGTTGATCGAGGCTGAGACAGGAAGCCAAGTCTTAGGGCCATGTCTCACTTAGTTACCAATAAGCAGCATGTTTTAAATTTTATTTAGATAAGAACAGCACAGTTCCAAAGTTTGAAGGTACAAAAATGTAAACACTTTGAAAATATTTTCCCTTTGAAAATCTTTTCCCTTTGAAAAATCTCTTTCCCACGCCCATCCCCAGCTCCCCAGCTTCCTCCCAGAGGCCACCAGGGCTGCTAGTTCTCTGTACCATTTTTTGTTTTTTTCAGACAGTGCCTGTTAAAGCAGAAGCACTGTGTTCTGTGCAGACTGTTGGCTGGCATAGTAAAGATTCCTCATCTAAGGGCGGGTGCCTTGTTGATTACTTCCTTGCTTTTCCAATGTATAGAATTCCTTTGTAAGATGCTCAGAGTATTGAGCCTCCTAAGGAGGCTCAGATGGAGTTCCCCAGCACTTGGCATTTTTAGTGTGATAGCTCAGTCTTGTACATGTGTCACTTGGTATATAATGAAGACATTTTAGGGGATGAATCCCACCAGTGTGACCGTTGGGGGGTCAGAGGGCATGTGCCCTTGTCATTTGAATGGCTGTCACTGTATTGTCATTGGGGTTCTACCAGACTATTTGCCCATCAACAGTGTGACTGACTGCTTGCACTGCTATATATATACTCTTGCCAAGGAGATCCTGAAAAACGTTTTAATCTTGTAAATCTAGTAGGTGGAAAGGGCACTTTGGTATGGTTTTAAATTTGTGTTTGTCTGAGACTGTTTTCCTTGTGTTCAAGGCCACTGTAATTATCTGTTCTCTGCACGGCCTGTTTACCTATTACAGCTCTGGTCTGTTCGCTGTTGACATTGAACTTCTTCTTATTGACTTACAGAAGTTCTTTTTATAAGATAAATTTTAGCATAATAATGTAACGTGTTGCAAACATTATTCCTAAGATGTGTTCTTGTGTGTATGTGTGTTGCAGGTCTACATCTATGTGAGTGCATGTAGGTGAGCTAGAGGCCCCCTAAAGTCTCTCAGTAACCCTAGAGCTCATCAATAGGACTGGATTGGCTGGTCCATGACCTCTAACCCTTCCATGTTGAAGTTATAGATACATGGATCTCTCCTGGCTTTTGTAGGGCTGGGGATCTGAATTCATGTCCTTATGCTATGTGGCAGCCACATTCTTGACTGAGCCACCTCTTTAGCCTCCCTAAGACATATTCTTTAAGAGCAATGTTTGAACTAATGTTTTTGAATAGGTAATTAAAAGGTATATTTGATATTTTTCATATTAGTATTGTCTCCCATCCATTTTATTTACCACTCTGAGAGAAAAACAAATAGTGGACAGGCTCTGAGCCTCCTTAGAATGTCTTATTATTTCTGTTTGCAGTAGCTGAATTCCGTGCATGCATTTCCTCTGACAGACAGCCACCCTGCTCTCTGAATTCTGAAGCACTTGTTGCTTTTGTGTTACAGTCCATTGGACTTTATAATCCCTTTATTAATGACAGAACTTGTTTTGAAATCTTCCTTATTTGTAGCTCTGGGGCTAAAATATAATTTTAAAGTTTAAAATAAAAAAGCCAATTTATTTCTTCTCAAATGATCTTTATTTCCAGTCCCATTTTCCTTCCTTCCTCCCTCACTTCCTCTCTCCCCTTTTTTTAAAAAACAGGTTATTACTCTGTTATTCAAACTGGTCTCAAACTCATGACAATCCTCCTGCTTCAACTTCCTAAGTGCTAAGACTAAAGGTTATAGATGACCTCATTTGGTTCTTAATATTCTGTGTCCTGAGAAGGCGAAAGCTTGTGTTTTCTGTGAGGAAAACAAAGAAGTCATTATGTTAAAATATAATGTGCTGTAGAATGAGACCCGGTCTCAAAAACAAAAAAGAAAAACCCACATCCCGACATAAGCAGTGGGAATGCTTTATTTACCATTGCTTCTCTTCCATTCTTGCGGAAGGTAACTTTGTAAATATATCATTTGCATGACTTAATATCTGGTACTAATAATTACTTTCAGCATTTTAAATTTGACCCTGAAATTTTGTCTTTGCCTGACCACGATCTGTAAAATTAGTGCTGTGCATTGGAAAACCGGGATCGAAACAGGTCCTGGGGAGCTGGATTGTCTCCAACTGGAGAGAGTGCATTCAGCAGGCATATGGAAGGCTCTAGGAAGGATCTGGGACAGAGTCACTGTGGATGGGAGAGGCTGCTCTGTTTTAATGGATTGTGCTTCACCTGGACCTTGATGGACAGGAGTAGATGTTGGATTTGGACGACTGTCTAACTGTACAGAATACACCGAATGAAAGACTGGGATCTTTTTTGTTTCCTTGTTTGTTTTTCAAGACAGAATTTTCTCTGTTTATGTAGATCTGGCTGTCCTGGAACTCCTTACATAGACTAGGCTGGCCTCGAACTCAGAGATCTGGTGGCCTCTACCTCTCAAGTGCTGGTATTAAAGGCATGCACCACCACTGCAGGAAAAGAGCCACATCTTAAAGATATACTTAATATTTTATCTACAACTCAATACAGAAGAGAAAAGTACCAATGGGACAAAATGTAGATGAGGTTGGCTAGGTGCTGTGGGGACAGATTTGGAGTACAGGGCTTGCCAGAAGCACCATGTTTAGTGCTTACATTAAGTTTTTCTATGATTAAGAAGGACAGAAAAAATGCTCTGTGAAACATGCAAAAATATTAAAAATGGATAAAAAAATTTGTGTTTATTTATTCCCACCATGGACAACTACATAGCTGTGGAGCTAAGCAATGGGTACAGGTAACAGTGCAGACGAATTTTACAAGTGTCCTTTGAGATCAAAGAAGCACAAAGTGACACGCACAATGGTCCAGTCTTACTATGTTCCAGACTGACTTAATTTACAGTTCTAAGATGTGTGAAAGTAAACCAGCCTGAGCTAAGGACACACATGTAGGAGATAAAACCATAGGCAGCATTCTTCAGTTGGACACACGTACATATTCTTACATATGACATACTTAGGAAAAAGGCTAACGTGAAGAAGTGCCAGTCGTATCGTGGAAAGGTATGATTAGGTGTAGTCTGAATATAATGCCAGTCTCCAGAATCAAAGTTTCTACAGGGAAAGTTTCCAGGCCACAGTTCAGTAGGCCTGGAACTGCGCAAGGCTTCAGAATGCACTGTCTTACATTTAACTTACAAGGAATGCGTTTTCAAAATTTGTTTCCTTAATTTTTAAAATAGCTAATATAACCTCACAATTCCAAAGATTAAAGAGCAGGAAAGGGTAAGCATTTTAGAAATCTTTCCCATGCCAGGCACCCAACCTTCTCACAAGGGCAGCTCATGGTAGTTTTAAACACAGCTGGAAGTGAACCAATGAACAGAAATGACAATTTTCTTTTTAAAAGATTTGCATTTGAGTTTCTAAGTGTGCGTGTGGGTTGTATGTGCCTGCAAGTGTCTGTGGAGGCCAGAGGTCACTGGATGCCCTGGCCCTGGAGTTACAGGAGGTTGGGAGTCATCTGAGGTCTGTTCTGGGCTTTGAACTCAGGTCCTCTTCAAGAGCAACCCATGCTCTTAACCGCTGAGCCATCTCTCCAGCTGGGTACTTTTGTTTTTAAGAATCAACTTTTTGTGGTTTATTTACACTAAAAAGTAGATGTTGTATGTACATAGTTAAATGTGTGTGGGTGTTATGTGTGTGTGTCTGTAGATACATATATATCTGACCACAATGACAAGATTTAAATTAGCCTCTCAGCTGTGTCTTAGTTACTTCTCTTTCTGTGACAAACACCATGACCAAGGCGATTTATGAAAAGAACAGTTAGTTTGGGGCTCACAGGTCCATGACTGTCATGGCAGGGAGCATGGCAGCAGGCAGGCAGGCAACAAGGCCACGCCTCCTAACCCTCCCGAAGCAGTCCCACCAGCGTTGGACAGGGCATTTTTAGATGAACCTATGGGGCCATTCTCACCCCAGCAATGTACAAGGGCACTTTTGGTCTGCTTCCTGTCAGTCATGTCTGTCTGCTTTAACCTGATGTCTGGTCTCTTTTCTAAAGTCCCACACAGTGGTATCACATGGCATGCTGCCTTCCGTGTCTCATTAAACCAAAGCCTGAATCAAGTTTTAAGTTTCCTTCCCTCTATGTACATCAGTTATTTTTCATTATTATTATTATTATTATTATTATTATTATTTTATTATTAAGTGCTATGCTACTTTGGAGGAGTAAGTCACGATTGATTTATCCATTTGCAAGCTGATAGTCACATAAAGAATTTGCATGTGTGCCTATTATTATTTCCTGTTTTTAGAGTTATTGGAAAGCTTCAGGTACAGCTGGGTGTGTGTGCAGCTTTCCTTTTGGGTAAAGGGAAGTGGTAGGTGGTATTATTCTGGATTTTGTGATAGACTCATGATGGTCGCCCTGGATCAGGAAGGAATGGAACAAAATGCCCATCTTCCAGGTCTCCTTGCTGGACATGATTCTGAAATATAATAACTTTTGATGCAGTGCCTCATTTGAGTCACATGCTTCTACAGCTTAAAAAGGTGCTCTGATCAAGCTTTGAACTCACTGTTGGTGACCATGATATCTAAAAGTCTGTATGGAGGAGTTTTCCTTCATGTCTAGGGTTATGTGACTGTACCTCCTCCTACCTGTGGAACTATTAAAGAGCAGTAAATTGGTGTTCTTGAGGTGGCTACACAGGGGTACACCTGGCAGGGGTCCTTGGACCCCTTCTCTTCTCTGCTCTGATGGTTCCTCCAGCTTGCAGTGGAGCAGGGCCTGGGGAGAGTGAGCATGGAATAGCAGCAGTATTTCCTGCCAGTCAGTCATGCAGAAACCCAGGCCTATCCCAAGCCTATGGAACCAGAATCTCTGGAGTTAGGATGGAGATGCCCAGGTCTCTCCAGCTCTCCAGGTGACTCGGCACACTTATGTTTGAGAACTTTCTGGAGATGTGTACCCTCTTCTCCATAAGATACCATTTCTATTGCCGGATGACTCTGGCTAGTATCTATCCTTACCTTGATTTATGGTTGCATCTTATATCTGAAGTCACCAGCATCCAAGTCTCGCCTGTAATAGTCAGAAAACTACAGTTTTGGTGGCTCATCAAAATTTAGTGATTATAATTATTATAAAAAATGTTCACATTAGCACTTTATTTACATCTTATTTATTATATGTATTATCTTCATTTTATACAAAAGGAAACTAAGGCCCTTTGAAGTGAACAGAACTCCAAAGGATGGCTTCCCTGTGCACTGCTCAGTAGAGTATTTGCCATAGGATGGCTTCCCTGTGCACTGCTCAGTAGAGTATTTGCCATGAGGGCAATGATTCTGCACCGGCCTTGGGCATTACAGTGACCAGTCGGTTCTTGGGGAGCTACTGAGCACCTGAAATGTGGCAGAACAATGGTTCTCAACTTGTGGGTCATGACCCCTTGGGATTGAACGACCCTTGAATGACCCTTTTACAGGGGTCAACTAAGGCCATTGGAAAATACGGACATTTACAAGTCTTTTTTAAATAAAATTATTGTTATGAAATAGCAATGAAATAATTTTATGGCTGTGAGTCGCCACAATGTGAGGAACTGTATTAAAGTGTAGCGTTAGGAAGATTGAGAACCACAGTGCTGGAGTGGCTCAGAGCTCTTCTTACATGTAGTGTGTCATCCCCCTCATTGACCCTCCCCACCACACGGTGTGTGTATCCTTCCAGTCACTGTGAGATTGTCTGTGGAGGTCACAAGTCCACGCTGGGTGTCTTCCTCCCTTGTTATCTATCTTGGTTCTTTTTTTTTTTTTTTTTTTTTGGTTTTTCGAGACAGAGTTTCTCTGTGGCTTTGGAGCCTGTCCTGGAACTAGCTCTTGTAGACCAGGCTGGCCTCGAACACAGAGATCCGCCTGCCTCCCGAGTGCTGGGATTAAAGGCGTGCGCCACCCCCCCCCCCCCCCCCCCCCGGCTCCTATCTTGGTTCTTGAGGCAGGGTCTCTCACTGAAGCTGCAGCTTGCCATTTTAGTTAGACTGACTGTTGCTGAGTCCCTAGGATCTGCTCTGCTCGTCTCTGTCCTCTAGTGCTGGGCTACAGGCAGACACCACCTGTGGATGCTGGGGATCTGAACTCAGCTCCTCATGCTTGTCCAGCAAGCACTTTACCCACGGAGCCATCTCTCCAGCCCCTTGATTGATGTATTTTTTTATAAATGTACTTTTAATTATGTTTAGTTTAAATGTAAAGTGTCCCATTGGCTGGTGGCCATCCTGTTAGACACACAGTTCTTGGTGATTTCATAGGTTCAGTATTTTCTACTCCATTGCTGTAAAAGAATATCATGAGACAATGTGGGCCATATCTTCCAATATTGCAGCATTACAGTTAGTGATTTCAGAACCATATGAAGACACCGTTGTTTGGAGGTTGTTGTTTTGGGATCAGTAGGGATTATTTTTCAGTTTATTAATGGTCCAGTCCAGATTCCTCGCTCATTTCTTGTGATTGGTTTGAGTAGGAAATGTTCCCCATAGTCTCAGACATTTGAATATTTGGTCTCCAATTGATGGCCTTGTTTGAGAGACTTAGGAGATGGACCTTGTGGGACGAGGTACGTCACTCAGGGCTGGCTTTGAGAGTTCAGAGATTTGTGCCATTTTCAAGTTTGCCCGCTCTGCTTGTCCTCAGACTCTGTGAGTTCTCAGCTTGCCACCCCTGCTGCAATGTCTTCACCCCGCTACTGGAGACACTAAGCCATGGGACATATGCACATAAACTCTTCCATGGCTTGCCTTGCCTGTGCTGTTTCATTGCAGCAATAGAAAGACATCATCCCATTTCTGTTTGACCCGGGTTAGCAGAAGACACAGCTGAGCATATATTCAGTCTGGTGCTGCGTCCAGGGATATGGCTGAAGACCAAGGATTCTACCTGCCCCTAGGAGCTTCCCTTCTGCTGGGGAAGGCATGGATGGTTCATCGAGTTGAGCCAAACAGTATACCCTGGTTTTGAGTTGCATGCCACAGTCTCCAGGACTTTCCAGCTTAGGGAAAGTGCAGATCCTGGGTAGTTTGGCAATGCTGGTGAAAACCTGGTGTAGCGTGTTGAATGGGTTTAAAGGAAACAGTTTGATTATAAAAGTGAGGGTAATGCCAAGACCTTTTGACATAGGATAAACCAGGAATAAAGAAGACGTGAGCTCTAGGTACTCTCAGACTAGGGAGACTTATCTGACTCATCGGGAGGATGGAACTGGGGGGAGTGGGAGTGTAATATGGGATACTGAAACCAGCTGAGGATCTGAAAGGCAGATGACCAGAAGGCTGTGATGGGTCTAGGTGCACTAGATAATCTTCCTCTAGCCCCAGTAGGGTGGTGCTGACTTGCAAGGGCCTTCAAAGTAAAAAGGACTCAGTCCATTAAAAGCAGCTCTAGTCCTTTGGATACCGAGGCTTCAGCAAATGTTTCTTGAGCAAGGGCCTCCTGGTGGACACGGTGGGTCTTTGTGACATTTTCTCTCAGTCTCAGTCCTCAGTACCAGCTAAAGCAGGGCTGATCTCAGCAGATCAATGCCTATGCTTAAAACCAGTCGGTTTTTCCTCTGTGCTGTAGCAGAACCCCGGCGCCACCTCTTCAGGCAATGTCAGTGATTTTTGCAGAGATTTAAGTAATCACTTTCCCTCAGCTCCATTGGGCATGTTTGCCGTTTTATCTTGTTCTGTGCGTGAATGTTCTCAGGCTGCCCCAGTTGCTCCAAATGAGTACAAGTAAATGGGGTGTGTCATTATTCCTGCTCCTGGGAACAGAAAGATGCCGGAGACACAGTCTAATCCCTGGGTTGGGGACGGGAAGAGGAACGAGTTAGTGTCTATGGATATGACAGGTTCTGCTGTGTGTGTTAAATGGCCACAAAGGAGCCAGGAAGAGGCAGCAGGGATTTTTTTTTTTAGGCAATGAATAGATGCTATGCTTTTACAGTGTGCCCTAAAAATACCCATGTTGGAAATGTAATGCTCAAATTTGTTTTAATGGGATTTGGAAGTAGAAGCTTTAAGTGGTGGTAATTAGGGCCAGGTGAGTTCATAAGGCAAGGCCCCAGGAAGGGAGAGTTCAGAGCTGGCGTGCTTGCTCTGTCTCCCCATGTGATGCCCCCGCCTTGTTATGCAGCAGCAAGAGGTTGACCGGGTGATGACGTCATGTTCCTGGGCTTCCTGGCCACCAGAGGCATAGCCAAGCAGTATTTTATTCTTCAAAATTTCTCCTATGGGTGTTCAGTTAGAGCAACAAAATAGACCAAGGCAAGAGAGTATTGGGGCGGGGTGGTGGGCACGGGTTGATCAGTTTGTAAAAAATTCAGTTAAACTGATATGCATTGATTATTATATTTTGCTTGCTGAGTTGATTTATGGAAACAGACACACAGAAGCAATCATGAATTTCTTCCTATAGAGAAAGACAGAGATAGAGAGAGGGGAGGTGG
The DNA here is from genome assembly GCF_903992535.2 of Arvicola amphibius. NCBI lineage: Eukaryota > Metazoa > Chordata > Mammalia > Rodentia > Cricetidae > Arvicola > Arvicola amphibius. The sequence goes on along the minus strand of NC_052049.1, from coordinate 11,897,457 downwards.
TTTTATGTGCTGGTTAGAAAGGAAAAGTTTGGGATGGCAGTTTCTGAAGAGGCTATCACTGGACTTTGTGTTATCCTCACTCCTGTTCTTACCTCGGAGCACTGAGCCTAGCTGCTGTAGCACACACACACACACACACACACACACACACACACACACACGCTAGCTTACTCTACTATACTGCCTGACTCCACATCCAGCCCTTTTAAAACTTTGATATAAGAACTCCATTAGTTGCCCAGACTAGCCTTGAACTTGTGACCCTCCCACCTTAGCCTCCTAACTAGCTTGGATTAAAGCCTTGTGCCACCAGGCCTGGCATATCTTTCCTCCTCTACAGGAGAAAAACTGTTTCTGTGGCTTCGAACTTGATGTTGCAATCCTTCCAGATTCTGCTATCAGCTTTCTGTTCAGTCTTCCATAGGAAGGAGAGGAGCAAGAGCCAGGAAGACGGGATTGGCTAGCACACCACTGGAGCGCTCTTGGTGGGAGGGCTGAAAGGAGGTGGTTTAGTGTGGGTAGGGAGGAGGACGCAGATCCAGGCAAAAGTGAGGGTAAAATCTGGGAGGGCTGACTCACTGGGCAGGTGGGAAGTGACTCAGGTGACCCCAGTATGTGAGAAGTGGCCGGGCATGTTAAAATTCGTTTGAGGGTCATTGAGGGTCCACCAGGTTAGGGTTTTGGAGAAGAGGGGTGCTGTTCAGTTTTGGGGATTTTGAGTTTAGCGGGCTCCTGACTTTCCAGCCAGGTTACTCACAGAGGTGGCTCTGGGGTCAGATCCACAGACTCATGGCCAGGGTTTGGGCTGAGGGGAAGTGCATAGCTGGACATGTTGTTCAGGGTGGGTGACATTGTTGGGGACCGTTTGCTGGGAATGATGAGGGGGGAGGTGCTGAGGAAGCTAGTGTTACCAAGTTTAATGATTCAGGGCATCTTGTGAACAGGAACATTGTGTGGTAGGTAGGTAGTCCTAGGCTTAAGTTGCTCCGGAGAAGCCAGCAGAAGAAAGCACTGAGGAGAGTGGGCACTTGCCTGTGATTGACATCCTTGGCCTGTTCAGCATCCCTTTCCACAAAGAGCCGAGGATGCCAGACCCCACTGGAAGGGGGGTAGGGATCTCTCCCTCATTTTATCCCTCCTTGCTACAGTGGCATGGCTTCCCTGTGTGATTCAATGTCAGACCAGCTCACAACTTACTTGGTCACTAGGGAGTTCCAGTGGCCTAAGAAATCTTTCCCTCTGAATGAGCATGTCCTTCCTAGTTTATACACCCATCATCCGACATGAAGAGCTGGGGCTTTAGGAAAGCCAACCGGTCACTGAAGGAAGAGCTTTGGTGAGTGGCAATAGTGCCCCTATGAAAGAGGCCCTAGGGAGCTCATTCTCTTCTTCCTCATGTGGGGACAGGGCAGGAAGGCATAACTCACAAACCAGGAGGTGAGCCTCAGCCAGAGCTGCATCTGCTGATGCTTTCATCTGTGAGGTCCCAGCCCCCATGAATACATTTGCGGTTTACAGGCTGCAGGGTTTGTGGCTGTCTCTGCTTAGCAGCCCGAACCAAGACTCTGATTCAGTGCTCACTTTCACACGTCAAGAGTGGCATGATCCGTGTCCCTGCCGCCTTTCTGTGGGTGCTAGCACTCTGCTCCGTGGCCTTCTCTGTTGATTCTGCAAATGTCTGGGCAGGTGCTCTGAAACATGGCTGAGCTTGTGGAGAAGGGACCCACGGACGGGCAAGGTCGATGATGGCCTGTGAGGTGTGGACCTGAAGGGGCTGGGTTAGCAGGTGTCATTTCCTCCGGCACTGAGAACAAGGTAGAGACAGGTGTGCCTGCAGCTGGCATAGGAGGCAGACCATGGCATCTGAGCTCTCCCTGAGGGAGAAGGTGGCATCTCATGAGGCAGAGGAAGAGGAGTCAGGCAGAGGAAGAGGAGTCGGGCTGAGGTACCAGCAGAAACCTCAGTGGGTACCTCAGCCTGAATGGGGAACGTATCATCACGGTGCAAATGAGCGGGACGATGGGGACATGGATGACACTTTTTTTTGGCTTTATGTATATTATGTCATTTCCTCTGATCATATTTTGGGTCAAATTCTGGGTCTTCCTCTTTGTCTCTTTTGATTATTTTTTCCCCAGTGTGTATCTCAATGGAACAGCATTAAATGTATAGTATTTTGGTAACTTTTGTGTTAGATTAGTAGTGAGCATAGTGTAGGGAATTTCTCATCATAAAAGATAAGCAAGTCCGTGGTATACCTACAGATCATGGCAGACACTTTGGGTCTTTGGATATTTGGGGATTCCGCCCCATGTTTCTTGGTCCTGTTGGTCTTAGTTTATTTGGAGAGACTGGGGGGAAGGTAGGACTGCCCAAGTGTAAACATGCTGAACACAGACTGCTCGCTGCCACTCTCCTGGCGGGGACTCCAGAGATGAGCATCTTCAGTGATTTTCAGAACTGACAGCGTTTTGATTTTATCACAGTCAAGGCTGAGACAGTCCCTCTACATAAACATATAGAACAAAATGAAGTATGATTAGGACCATTTTAGAGGTTGTCAGAAAATCTGTCTTAATCCCTAGCCCAGTTTCATTATTTTTTTTAAATGAATCCCAAGTCCCCAGTTTAAACAAGTTAAATGTTCTAACATAATCCAGTCCCTGAACATACTACATTAATAGGAATGGGCTAAAGCATGGTGGTAGGGAAATAGGAGAAATCGTTGTTTGGAGTAACTAAATCGTTAGCTACATTTTCTATAAAAGTGGAAAACTCTCCACAGGAAACACAGCAGTCGGTGACACGGGATAACCGGGGGTCTGTTCCGAGAGGTTTCTCACAGTGCTTTCCTGGTGGCATGAGTTAGGAGCTGAAGCCAGGGTGAAGCTGTGTGGTGACCCCTCAGCATGGGGAATGCTGGGAAGTGGCGATCCCTCAGCGCGGGGAATGCTGGGAACACCTTGGATCCATCACACTTTTGTTTCTGAATTGGGTTTTGGTTGCTGAGTGTCCAGAAAACCTTAACTATTGCCAGGTTTTTCAGGACCCTCGCATTCAGTCACACAGCCCCCAGTTTAAGGGATCTTAGAAGGCAAAGTCAGCTCCCTCCTCCAGTGGAAACCTAGTTGTCTCGTGCATAGCTTGCTATTCCTGTCAAGTGTTTAGGGAAGGAAATTGAGTTTCTCCTAGCACCCACAGGGACTTCCTTCCCATAGGGACCCCAACTCCCATAGGGACTCCCGCAGAGGTTCCCCCTCCCTCACAGAAGCCCCACCCTCGCAGAGGTTCCCCCTCCCCCACAGAAGCCCCACCCCATGGAGAAGGTCCCCCTCCCCCACAGAAGCTCCCACCCCTGTGGAGGGCCTCACCCCCACAGAGGCAACCGCTTCAGGCATCAATTATCCGGGCTGGGTTCTATATTTTGTGTTGTCCAGTGACCCAGTTTCATCATATTTCACTTCCTTTCTGTGTTTGCCCTTTTGAGCCAGAATTAGATTTTTGTATACAGGTAACGTGTCCTGTGGACTCTAGCTGGTCCAGATGCCTTCGTGGCTCAGGGCGGTAGGGTGGGGGTGTTTGGGATGCAGGCTTGGGTGACTGAGTTTGCGGAAGTGAACACTGCCTTTGAGGAAGATGTTTGGAACACCGTGGGTGGGGTTGCACTGCTGGGCTACTGGGCAGGTGTTTTCATTGACAGGGCACAGAGGATGTTGGGAGATGTTTATCAGTTCACCCTTCACTGGGCCAAGTCATGGGGTTGTTATTAGCTTCCTCAAAACGTCTGTCTCCTGCTTCAAGGCTCTGCCAGTGTCTCCATCTCCCATGCCCAGCCTCTTCTCTGTCATTAGGCTTCAGAGTCAGTCCCCAGTCAAGTTGTTTCTGGACACCGGATGGAGGGCTTGCCTCTTACGTTTATGTATTTCTATTGTTAAAGCAAAATGCCCACACCTGGGTATTTATAAAGAATGGTATTTTTTTAAAGATTTTTTTTTTTGAGATAGAGTTTTACTATGTAGCCATGGGTAGCTTGGAACTCACTATGTAGAACGGGTTAATCTTAAACTCACAGAGATCCACCTGCCTCAGCCTCCTGAGTGCTGGGATGAAATGTGTGAACCACCGTGGCTGACAAAATTATGGATTTATTGATTTACATTCTGGAGTCTGGGATGTCCAGGAACATGGTGCCCCTCTCTGACAAATTTTGTTGTCCTCTATCAGAATATGGTAAGAGGGAGAAAGGCAAGCAAAAGAAGGGGGGGGCGAAGGGGCCACATGTAGTTTTATAGCAAACCCAGGCCTGTGATAACCAACTACTCCCCAGATAGCAACATTAATCTTTTCACTAGGGTGGAGCCCTTGGCCTAAATCAGTTCTGTTGCTCCGTCTCTCAATACCGTTGCCCCGGGAATTTAACTGCCAGCATATGAACGTTGAGGTACACATTTGAACAATAGCGTCTATGAGTTTTTTCCTTCCTTCCTTTCCTTTCTTCCTTTATTTTTTTATTTGCAAACGGAAAAATTATTTACGATGGTGATATGTGATTTGCTACTAAACTAAGTTACCCAAAAGCATTTTTAAAATAGAATTTGAATAATAAATGCTTCAGAAATTAGCTTGGTAAAGTTGTTTGAAGTTAATTTAAAATCATATTTTAATAACCTAGGTAACTATGAGTCTGGAGAAGCACTTCATTTAAATTACAATATGTAAAACCCAGCATTCATCAGAATTAAAGATTTATGAATAAATAGCAGTGAGGTTCTTGCCTGTGGTGTGTTAAGTTCATGAGTGGAGCACATGGCAGATAGGACATAGAACTTGTCGCACTGAAAGGGAAATTTGATGGCCCTTACCCGGCTCAGAGGGCTGTCCATCCTGTAGCACTGAGAAGCCTTGCCTGTGCTCAGACCTAGCACAGAAGACTGTAAACGATGATTTCCTGTACTCTGCCTAGAGGCTGGGCTAACGGATGCCCATATTTTCTTTGAAGTTTTTTTTTTTTTTCCAATCAAATACAATTTGGGAAAACATACATCCTTTCTTAGGGCTTCATTGGCCTTAGTTGCTCATTTCATACTTTATTCCTGTAAATATATAATAACCTTTAAAATCCTTCAATGTGTAAGTTAGAAGTGGATTTGGGGCAAGGGTGACATAGACTGGCCTGGATCTTACCCTGACCTGGTGGAGGTCCCCCTGCTCCAGCCTCTGAACATCTGGGAATTTCAATTCCAGCCGTGCTTCTGTTCTTTTTTTGGTTTTTCGAGACAGGGTATCCCTGTGGCTTTGGCGCCTGTCCTGGAACTAGCTCTTGTAGACCAGGCTGGTCTCGAACTCACAGAGATCCGCCTGCCTCTGCCTCCCAAGTGCTGGGATTAAAGGCGTGCGCCACCACCACCTGGCCCATGCTTCTGTTCTTATGAGAATTCGTTAAAATCTGAGAGCATTTTATTTTATTCTCTTTGTGCTTATTTTTCTAAGTCCTAGAGACAGATTTCTAAATGCTGTGAACTTAGGTCAAAGACAAAACTGCAGTGACAGAGCTTATGATATGGGGGATAATGCATATAAAATTAAAATCCTGTTTTATGTGCATACATGCACACACACAAATACACACATGTACACCCAGACCTATACACATGACCAACCATGTGTGCATTCATGTAAATAGATGTTTATGTCTATATACAAACACACATATACATATACACGCACACACACATGCAACCCAGACACAAACACAGGTGCACACACATGTACACATGTACATACAAAACACAGACATGCAAACACACATACATATGTGTACACACAGGCACATACATGCATACACACATGTGGTTGTATTTTGTTTGTGCTCTAACAAGTAAAGCTTGCCTGCAGATTAGAGGGCGGAGTTGGCCACTAGTTAGCCATAGAAGTCTGGAGATCTGTACAGACAGACAGGAAGTGATATGGCTGGGCAGAGAGGAATAGAAGGCGGGAGGAGACAGGAGCTTGGCCCTTTTTCGTTTGAGGAGTTAACAAGACAAGAGTAGGCTGTGGCTTGCCCCTTTGTCTCTCTGACATTTCAACATTTACCCCATATCTGGCTCCAGGTTTTTATTATTAAGACCAATTAGAATTCGTGCAATACACACACACACACACACACAAGTATACATGCATTACACAGAGACACATGCACACAGACACACATCTTTTACATCGGCTAACTTCACTGGACTTGCAGTAAGCTGTGGCCATCTTCCACTGTACTTTCCCAGTCCTCCTTCCCTCAGCTGTTGCATGCTCAGCTTGCCTTAGACTTCCTAACTAGTATTCCTGTAACCTTCTTAAAATGCCATACTTGACTTAGCAGTCTAAGGGAGACCCAGCCTGAATTGGGGACCAAGAGAGAGTAGGGGGTCCCCATTTTTCTGGAAAGTAACTTAACTGCTGGTTTGTTCTAAGTTCTTTGTTTTTTTCTACATAAACTCTTCCTGCCCTGCTTCCACTGTGATTATTCATATCATAGCTTTTGGTTAAATTATTCCCAGTGGAGCTAAGTAGATGCTGTGTCTAGACTTCTCTTCTGTACACACACACACACACACACACACACACACACATACACACACCACACGCAATATACATACACACCATATACACACATACACAACACTACACACATACCACACATGCACACACACACATACACAGCATACACATACAGACACCACATATGCACACAAACACACCACACACACGCATACACACATATACACACCACACTTGCATATACACACCACACACACATGCACACACACATACACACATCACAATACATACCACCACACATGCATACACACACCACACACATGCACACACACATACACACACGACACATGCATACACACATGCACACACCACACATACACATTACACACACACCATACACATACACACACTTCACACACACACCACACACACACAAACCCACCCCCACATACACTTCTGTGATTTAATCCTATGCTTTATACATGCGGGACAAGTGTTCTACAACTGAGCTTCAATTGTGCTCCTCCTACAGATATTCCAACTTGAGGACGGTCCTGCTATGGTGCCAGAAGTCCTAGAACTCATGACATTCCTGCTTCAGCTTCCCAAGTAGCAGGGATTAGAGGCCTAGGCAGGCTTTCAACACTGAATTTCTTGATTTGTTTGTTTGTTTGTTTGTTTGAAACTTGAAAGTTTCTAGGAACTTCTGTTTCTCTTTGGTTCCTTTTCTTTCTTTTTTTTCTTGATACTTTGTCCCAACAGATGACACCTGTTTTAATTCATTGTTCTAGGTTTTATATGCAAACTCCGTCCTTCAATTACAGAATGTTTCCTTAAAACTGTGAGCTGTTTTCTGCTATTTTTATTTTATTTTGTAATTTTTTTCTTCTGGAAAATGCATTAGTCAAACGTTGGGCTTCAGTGGTTCCTTTTTTTTTCACCATTTGTCTCTGTTTATTTTTCAGTTCTTCACTGTGATTCTTTTATCTTTCAGTCACTTAAAATTTGCCATTTCCCTTTTAGTTCTAAGACATACCCCCCCCCCCCCAGTTTTTGATTTCTCCTTTTTGAATGCTCTTGATTTGTTTCTAGATTTAGGCTTTTTGGCTTTTTCTCCTTGAGAATTTCAGGGAGTTGACTTAATGTTTTCCTATGTTCGCTCAGTCTTCCAATACACAGAGTACAATACGTGTTTTGTACTTTGTTAGACAGAGGAGGTTTTCTCTAAATATTTAATAGGGAGCCTTAGGCTCCTGTTCCCATTTCACAGGGAGTGACTCTGACAAGGAGCAAGGTGGGCCAGGGTGTGACCTCAGCATGTGGTTATTATGGTTCATCTGATGCAACCTCTCTCTTGCATCCTGAGGGCATGGCCAGCAATCCTTTGGCCTGCCCACTCTTGGAATGCACTGACTGCCACAAGCCTCTGTGGCAGCAGGGCAGGGCATGGAAGTAGTAGAAGCCTGGCTGTGTTCTGGAAACTGAGTTTGAGAGGTGGAGGAGGCTGATGATGGAGACTCTGGAGTCAAATACTGGTACCCTACTCCCTTATTTCCAGCGTAAGCTCCACCGCTGCTCTTCTGTCTCTGATGTCTTTAGAGAAGAGGCCTCTGTTTCTGTAAGGGGGTAAGAGAGTATCTCTCCCACACTTGTGTGGGCAGTGAGATGAGATGTGGAGTTCTAATACTTCATTGTCAAGATTTTGGTTCATTACCCAACACTATCATTCCCTTCCCCAGGTCCTAGCATGTAGGTCCAAGTCTTTTCCAGCATCCTTTCTGCCCAAAGGACTTTTTTTTTTTGACATCTAGGTTGCTGTTCTTTGGTCTTCTGTTTGCACACCTTGGTCCCTCTTTTACTTTTATCCTCGTGTGCTTAGGAAAGGTAGGGACAGAGAAGTGCATGCATTTAGAGTGTCGTGTCTAATTCCAAGTCAGTCCTTCCCCACTATAGGTCTGTCTGCAGGAGACGGCATATGTCGTCTGCATGCGCTGTGGTGCGCAGTAGCTGCTCAGTAATCCCAGAGGTGAAGCCCAAATGATGGCTTTCGTGACAGTGGGAAGAAGTATGTGTACAAGGCTTTGGCTTACCTCCCTGGAGGACACTTTCTGTTCTTTCATTTTAATTCCTCCAGTACTGCTTGTGCACTTATGAGAAATCCTTTCCAGTCAAAGTATGTGACCTTTCATGTATTTTAAATTAAAAATTGTCCTAACAGTCACTCAGTTCTGAGTCAGTCCTACACATGGTTTGGAGTTTTCACAAAGTAGAATATTCGGGAGTGTGTTGGTCACTTTCATCGCTATGACTAAATATGTGGCAAGGCTCAACATAACAATGAAAGTGAAGGAAGGAATTATTTTGGCTGATGGTGTGAGAGGATGCAGTCCATCATGCATGGAAGGTGTGATTGTAGGAACCCAAGGGTTACACTGAGTCTACAGTCAAAGAGTAGAGAGGAATAAATGCTGGCATTCAGCTGGCTTTCTCTCTTTCTACTTTTTATTCAACCCAGGCCCCCAGCTCATGAGGTGGTATCACTCATCTCTAGCATAAGGTCTTCCCCTTAGTGAAGCCCCTGGAAATGCCCTTACAGACATCACCAGATATGTATGTCATCTAGATAATTCTAAACCCAGTCACAATGAAGATTAAACACTGCAAGTATAAGGTGTATTTGGTTTTTACTGGTTGTATCAACTTGAAGATGACACTTCATGCATCATATTGTTTTATTTCCAAAAACTGTAAGCAAATAGAGCATGCTTTGGTCAATAGACGGTCCCAAATATAAGAAAATAAACCCCACATATCTTTAGGTAATCGAGATATGTTATTGAATTTCTAAAAATTTATTTTATATGTATTTTGCTGGCATGTATGTAAATGTATATGCATGTGGGTGCTTGGAATTGAACTCAGGTCCTTAGGAAGAGCAACCAGTGCTCTTAACCACTGAGCATCTCTCTAGTCACAACATTGAATTCTTAAGTGTCAGCAGGCTTTAATAACCTAATGGAGTCTAATAAAGGGTGGGCTGAATAGTTGGGGTTCCCTTTATGACCTTAGCTCTATCAAAATTCATGGATCTTGCCATTTGATGTCTCTAGGGAGTAAAACACAGTAAGGAGCAGATATCTCTGGATGTGAAGGATGCAGATAACATGTATCCCAAGCTGGTAATGGGAACAGGGGCCTATCCTGTAAATAGGATTCTCTTGGGATAGTCACACCGTAGCTTAGTTGGTAATGATAAGTAGAAGAGCTTTGGGTGAGAAGAGCCTTCCAAGGCTATAAAAGTGCCGTGGAGGATGCAAAGGGTGACAGTAAGTGACAAGTTAGTGGTTCATTGTGTTAGCAAATGGCCAGTGGGGACATTTCAGGTAGAATTTACCAAGCCTGAAATTGCATGTGCTATGTCTGTCCTGAAACTCAGGGAAGAAAGGAAAGGAGTTCTTCTGATATGATCCTTTCAGGGTCTCAACAGGGTCTCTAGGAGAGCAGCCACCTGGCTGGTAGGAGCTAGAGGATGTGATGGTTTGGATGAGACCTTAAATGGTCAGTAGTGCTGGCCAGGTCACCAGGTATGCAGCCGGAAGGAGTTGTTCCAAACAAGAGTGTGGGTGTGGGGCAGTGACAGCGTGAAGTGACAGAGTTGGGGAGGCATGAAAGTCAGGTCAGCCATGACAGGTCTGTGCAGCGGAGGGGCCAGACTTTTCCCTGAGAGCAGTCTGAAGCAGCGTCTGTCATGGTGGCATAGTTTTCCATTTCCTCCTAAGGACATAGTGTTTGGAAGCAGCAAGAGATGAGGTAGAGAGGAGCTAGCTTAGATCCGTTAAGGTCCTCAGCACTGGCTCAAATAATGGGGACCAAACCTTTTAGACCTGGGCAGCCAATAGGGGATGATAGATAATGTTTGGCACTGACCTTGCCAAGGGTACATAGCTTATGTGTAGTGAAGATGGGTTTAGAGTCCTTGTCCTTGACTTTTGGTGGTACTCTGCATATCCATTGCCACTGGCCAGCCTGCTTGTCAGTCTTCTTTGTTGTCTTCTTATAGACACCCTCTCTGTGCTTGGTCTAGCTGCTTACTGCAGCTTCTCATGTTGAGGGAAGCAGACTTCAGGTGAACATTTGTGTTCTGATTTCTCACACTTTAGGTCTTTAGAGCAAACTTAAAGCATTTCCTTTCTGTCTTTTGTCATCCATCGTCCAGGTGGAGGGACACACATGTGGGTGTGGTGACCCTGGAGTTATGCAGGAAGGCCACCCTGGTTTGTGATTTTTTTTTTTTTATTTACTGAGTTGTACCTTGAGGGGATCAAAGTCAGACCTGGTAACTGAGGTGTCTTTTTGTGAACTTTGTGTGATTCTAGAATAGGTTGTGCCTGAATGACCCAGAAGGCAGAGAGAAAGAAAGCCATACCAGATCTTGGTTGGTTGTACAACATTCAGAACAAATATCCCACCTGTCATTGTCCAGGATGCATTGAGTAGAGTGAAGGTCATTGCTGTTTATATTCTAGGCTTGGTTTGAAACTTAGGGCCACAAAGGAGCCATTTTACCCTTCTGGGCTTCCAAATGCCACCCTGGCATTTTAGGTTTGTTTGCCAAACTGTGTAGCTGAGTGAAATATATCTGAAATAAAGAGATTTCTGCCAAGGGATCACAGACTTCCTGAGATATCCTATTGCCCATCTAGCTCTCTAAGGGCACCAACTTGCTTCCAGTCTCCCCACACCTGGGAGGCACTCACTCCTGTGATCTAGTTGCATGAGCTCTGACCTAGTGGAGTGGGTTGTTTGGTTGGCAATTAACCATTTCATCAGAAAGCCTGTCTGTGATGAAATGAAGGGAGAGGGAATCCTTGTTTTGGTTTATTGATGGGGAAACTGAGTCTTGAAGTCTCACAGGAAGCCATTGACAACATGACCCGTGTCAGAATCTCCAGACCCTCTGTAAATTGTGCTGCGAAATGAAATGTTGAACCGGTGAATGCAATGAAACTCAGGAAGCAGGGTAAGAACGTTCTAGAGATCCCAGATCGCTGCTTACGTCTGCGGATCTGTGTGGGAACTTGACTGTGTCGAGCCAACTGTGTCTTTGGGACCTCTTTGTTTGTGTGGGTTTTAAAAGAAACATTTTATTAGCACATATTTATTATATGTACTAATGCATTTTTGTACATGTTTGTAAAATATTTCAATCATATTTGTCTCTCATTACCTTCTCCAACCCCTTCCCACTCCCATTATAATTTTTCCCTCTTTCTCAGCTAACCCCTCTTCTATTTTCATATCTTTTTTTTTAAATGACGTAATGAGTTTCATTACAAGAGCACAGACAACTTTGGAGCTTTTTGAGTGTCTAGAATGGATGTGCTCACAGATGTCCTCATATTCACCCAGGGCCTTTTCGCTGTGCCCCTCACGCCTTAGCCCTGCACTTGCCCTTCTTGCTTTCCGGACAAATGAATCTGCCTGTTAGAAGTCACACTGATAGACACTCACAATGGAGGGCATTCTCTTAATCAAAGTATCAATGGCTTGAGCCTGACTCGGCTTGAAACAGGACATCAGGCTCGTGGCGTCGTGGCCTTCTTTCGAATGATGAGGGAGGATCCATCCTTAAAAGGCCTTTTGTACAGGAAATTCTTGGCAGCTGAAAACACATTTACCAATCAAAGGAAACATTTTCCTGATCTAATTATGGATTTATATTGGTGTTTACTGAAGCAGCTTGAAGGCCTGTTAACGTGGACAGAGTCGCTTTGATGGCTCTTAGCCATCAAAGTGCAACTTAATGAAATCTTTGTAATAGAATATTCGCTCCTTCTTATGCAGCCCTTTCTTAGTTATTACATATCATGTAAAGTCCATGGGTCTTGCAGGAGTGTCCACCTCACAGCCTGCAGGGCCACACGCAGCCCAGGATAGCTATGAACGTGTCCCACTACAAAACTGCAAGCTTATTTGAAACATTCTGAGATATATTTATAGTTCTTTGTAACTTGACTGTGGCCTTCATGAGTAATAGTTCTTCTTTGTCAATGTGACCCAGAAAAATCAAAAGGTTGGACACACTTACATGTGCCCATATGCACCCAGGACTTGAAGACTTTGACTTTTCCTTTAGAAACAAAACCAGAATTAGAACAAAGACCAAAGACCAAAGGAGCTACTGTGTATGAGCTGTAACTGCTGTGGCTTTGCACACAGCCAGAACTTGGTGAGGAAATTAAACTGTGAGTCAGAGATGGCTTCATGTCTGGGAACCATTTGCTCATTAGCTCCACAAAATCCTACTGCATCTTTTCCTGCGGGGGGAAATGGCTCCTCAGCTGAGGGAGGGACGTTATAGGGACATTATTCCTGCAGCTGGATGGGCATGGCTAGGGGTACCGACTGTACACATCTTCATCTTTTAAGAAATGAATGTTTGTCACATTGGTTTACTCTGAATTTAACTTCAAAATACCTTCAGAGTAAATTGAAAATGGGTGGCATATTTATTATAATGCACAATGGGAACTTTTAGTGTGAGAATTTTAGCCTCTTTTTCACTGTTTATGCAAAATAGACAATTTTCATTCTTTTATTATACAAATTGTCTGAATACTTAAAGACAGTAGTGAATTTCAGTTTGGGCTCAGGAGCTCAGTGTGTTAGGCCATATACTTAAATATGATTCAGAGGGAATAAAGATGCAATTTCAGGATTGCTTTTGAGTTCTTTTAAATCCACTAGTGTTAGAGAACAACAGTACCTTTCAGTAATCAAAAAGGGAATTGAACCTCAGGAGAATTATTTAATTAGTTAGCTTTGGTTGTTTGATACAGGGTTATATAGAGATGAGTCTGGTCTCAATTTTGCTATGTAACCAAGGCCACCTGTGAACTTCATCCTCTTACATTTAACTCCCAAATGTTGAGATTGTTAGCACATGGCTGCTTTATTTTTAAGAGTATCACTGATTATAGTCAGGTTTCATACATATGTTGGTGCCCTGTGTGATTCAGGTACTGCAGCTGCCCAGTGAAGGTCTTCTGTATGAGTTTGACTTCCAAGACTACAATGCAGACCATCCTCGCTGCATTGCGTGCTGCATTCAAGAGCGTGAGTATTGAGCAGCCGCAATCCTAGGGTGCCCATCTGATGTTAATTGAGTCAATCATTTGGCAGTTGTCGAATGAGCCCCAACCCCAAGCAAGTGGCCTTGAGTGCTACTCTTGGTAAGGCAGTGCCTCAAGCAGGGGAGATGCTGGGGAGCAGGCAAGAGTGGGCCCATCCCGTGTGGAGCTGCTAGTTTACAATGGAGAAGGAAGTGGTGAAGAAATGAACAGGGAGATAGGTAGCATGCAGGTAGGAACCATGACGAGGACTGTGGAAGGGGCGCACATTCCTCTGCGGGAGTAGTGCGTGTCTGATTTGATGGCAGCCTGCCAAGGAGCCCGGCTGTGTCACCGTGGAGCGAGCGTAACCACCATGTGCACTTTGTAGTGAGTCAGGAACTACCAGCTGTGCCTAGGTCAGGCTTTGCTGTGTGGTTGGTTGCCTCTTGCCAGAGAGCCTGTTTTTTTTTTTCTTTTTCTTCTATTTTTTTCTCGAGATAGGGTTTTTTTGTGTAACAGTCCTGGCTGTGCTGGAACTCACTTTGTAGACCAGGCTGGCCTCAAACTCACTGAAATCCGCCTGCCTCTGCCTCCAGAGGCGGATTTGAAAGGTGTGCACCACCACTGCCCAGTGAGCCTGGGTTTTTATTAATCAGTCACGAGGGTCAATTCTTTCTGGATATCTGGATTTTAAGTTCAGATATAACAGACGTTATGATTGGGTTGTTTCTACAAACCCTGCTTGGTGGTATAGCATTTAAAAGCACACATTTGCCTCTCCTCCTCTTCTTGTCTGCCGGATATGAAAGTATGAGCTTGGAATGCAGACCCCAGGTCCTCCACGCTGACTGTGGTTGGAAGCCATTCGTAGTTGACTGAGGCATCTTCCTTTCATGTTTGGGTTTGATGTGAAATGTTACAAACGGAAGGAAGCCGTGCTGCTCGGAGCTTAAGGAAAAGCTGTCCTCTCTCCTCATTACCTATTCTTCTATTCTTATTCCGTACATTGTGTTTCCTGGGCTCTGTTTCTCTTGTTCGCAAAGTTAATACGGTGCTGGCAATCTCAGGTGGAATTACCAGGAGAGACATATGTTTTCCATTGGAGCTTGGGGATGACTGGCGTTGAGGGAGGGCTTTGTCTCCCTTGTTTAATTAGGGAGTTGTTAGGGTTGTTTGTTCCGCTGTGCAGTGCACATGTGTGCACACAAAGGGAGCAGAGAATAAGTGAACCTGCTGCGTCGAGGCGCCACCATGGCACACCCATGTGGGTTCTTAACGCTCTGTTTATTGGAGGGGGTGGCTTTGCTTCCTCTTGTCACACTTTTAATCATTTCTCTTGTCTTTCTACTTAGTCACTGCTCTTTGTCAAGAAGCAAAGAGCCTAGAAGCTAGCAGATTCACTGTGGAGGACTCGGTGTGGAGCTGCTCTCTCCATCCCTCTGGCTCACAGAGGGAGCCGTGCTTGGATCTAGGGTTGCTCTGTTTTGTTCGTGGGTTCCTTTCTACAGTGCTGAGGCAGGAACAGTTTCCCATGTTAGCTTGACTTAGCTTCCTATGCAGTTAAGAATACACCCCGCTAATAATGATGTCTCAAGTTCACACCCCGAAGGGGGCGTTTCAGCTCAGGCTTTGAATTCTTGTGGGCCGCATTTTTAAGAGTCATCTTCATTTCTGTGGCTGAATTTTCCATTGCCTAGCATTTATATGTTTTATGTTTATGCTGTGTAATAGATATATAAGCTCTCTAAATTATTGTTTGGACAGAGGAATGGTAGCAATGAATGCTCCTGGAGGCAGGCAAATTACGTGCATGTGTGTGTGAGCACGTGCGTGCGCATGTGTTTCTGTTTAGGAGATTCTGGAAAGAGGTGAACTATCTTCTAGTAAGATGAGTTCAACTCAGTGACTTATGTTTCTGAGTTGCCATTTTATTATTTGTAAATAAAAATGAAAACAAAAAACCCAAAACCAAACCAAACACAGACAAAAAAAAAACCCCAAAGAACACATAAGAGACACCCTACAGAGAAACGGCGAAGCCCTGGTAGTTAACCCTCCTCATAGCTGCAGCCCACCCTGTGGTCATAGTCCACCTCAAAGGTGTGGTCCACATGAGTGTGACACCTCCAGCCTAAAGCAGGGCAGTGGCCTTGCCGTGTGTTACTTCAGCTTATCCTGGTTTCCTGCTTCAAGATGTGTCGTTACACCTCCTCCTAGTTGTGCTTTGGAGCCTTTTACTGAGGGTTATTTTTAGAATCATGAACTGTGAAGTGGGACATTAGAATATGATCTCAAACCCAGATACCCGCCCACCCGCAGAAAGCCCTGCTCTGCAGCCTACTGTACGTGGAGGGGGAGATTCCATTTCTGCTGTGCAGGCTTGTGGTTAGACGGTGATTGCTGAGTGGAGCCGGAACCCTGCGAGCGTGCACACTGTCTCTGTCAGAGTGGATAGCATGGCCCATGTGGGTATGGGGCCCTAGAGAGTTAACAGCAACTGGGAGAGAGTCATTCTTAGCCCAGGTTACTCTTAAAGTTCCAGAAATCCAGAGTCTTTGAAAATTAGAGTGTGAGACCCAGGAAGCAGCTGTCAAAGCTGTCGGTTTTCTCCCTTCTTCTTTACACTTTTCTGTTGTTCTCTCTCCTCTCCCCACCCACTCTGGTTTTCAGACAGGGTTTCTTGGTATAGCCCTGGCTATCCTGGAATTCACTCTGTAGACCAGGCTGGCCTTGAACTCACAGAGATCTGCTTGTTTCTGCTTCCCAAATGCTAGGATTAAAAGCACATTCCACACACGCCCAGCCTCTATTTTTTAATTAAAGAAATTTAAATGTTGTGGTGATTTTAAGTCACTTTTAAAATCACATGCATTCATTGTACATGCGCTGTGCTCCATAGGGACAGTTTCACACAAGTGTGCATTGCTTGTCTTTTAACTTGACCCTTAGAAAGGAGAAGAAACTGCCTTCCTTCCTGGGATGAGGTAACAGTCTCTGGCCTTGAGGAAGGCCTGCATCAAACACCATCTGTAATGTGGCCATCGGCATCAAGTGGCCATTCCTGATGCATAGTATAGTGACTAGTATCTGCCTCTGTTTACCCCTTCTTAGGCTGGGTAGTGGTCTGTCTGAGGGCACTGAAATGGAGCGCCAGGGTCTCCTCTTCCATCCAGCAATGAGAGGGTGTCCACCGAACGTGCCATGGCTCCTTCTGTGTTGTTTTTAGACTTTACTCTTACCCTGTGTTGGTGGGGACAGCTGATCTAACAGGGAATGGCTTCAGTTTTGAATTCCTTATCGTAGGGCCGGCTTGCCAGGTCATTATGATACTGTGCTGTGCATTTGGTGACAAGTGCCCACATCTGGTTTTGATGGATGGTTTCTTGACGATTTTTTAAGAAAAAAAAAAAAAAAAAGGATGTTTTCCAGAGCAGCTACTGGATATGTTCCTGATATTAAAGGCTGTCTGTGAACCTCATCCACCCAAAGGATACCCTTCGACAGAGGCCTGTGTTCACAAACAGTGTGACCAGGCCAGTTCTGCCGAGAACTGTACATTTAGGACATCTAGCCTTGTTTTCAGGATAGAAGCCTAAGAGAATGTTTGGGAAGAGGTGGATGGTCCCTCAACACAGTGGGTGACAATGGAACTGAAGCAGATCTTGGAGCAAGTAGCTGAATGTCCAAAGGTCTGGTGTTGTGAACTGAACCATATCCTTCCAAATTGCAGACACTGAAGTCCAAACTCACAATACACACATGGAAATGTGGCTGACTGTGTATTTAGAGACCAGAATTTTAGGGAGATTAATAAGGGTAAATTAAGTCATATGGGTGCCATCACCAAGAGTAAGATTCCAAGGAGTGCAGACAAAGGCCCTATGAGGACACCACAAGAAAGCATGCGTCTGCAAACCAAGAGAGAGACTGTAGAACAAACTAAGTCACTGACAACTTGATCTTGGGTTTCTAAATTCCCAAACTCCAAGAAAATGCATTTTAAAGCCCCACTGATGAAGTTTATCATCCAGGACTCAATAGATGGAAAAGTGTCGCGTTCTGGAGGTAAGAGTTGCGGTACCAGATGGGGAAAGAAGATTCGGGCCAAATGAAACCTTAGTGTTGAGTCTACAGACTTGGCAAGGAAGGCCATTAACAGAGGTCAATCTGTGCATGGTCATGACCTTGACAGTAGGTTATTAGGATCTGATCAAGCTTCAGTTTCCTAGAAATGGGTTATCTAGATCTTGGTAACCAGGAGCCACCTCCTCCAGAACCCCGAGAAGTAAGCTCTGTTATTGATGAGCCACCTAGGCAATGGTATTCTGCTGCAGTAGCCAGACAGGACCTGAGAAGCCAGTCTCGGAAGGAAGAAGCCCCGAGCTGCGTTTGGCATTTGGTCAGTTACATGGTATAGAGAGTGGTGGCACCCTGAGGAGTCTGCTAGCCTGCATGCTCACAGGAGACCGTATGTCTCTCTCTGCTAGCCTGCATGCTCACAGGAGACCGTATGTCTCTCTCTGCTAGCCTGCATGCTCACAGGAGACCGTATGTCTCTCTCTGCTAGCCTGCATGCTCACAGGAGACCGTATGTCTCTCTCTGCTAGGCTGCATGCTCACAGGAGACCGTATGCCTCTCTCCTGTATCCTCTGTTCCAGTCCACCTGACCCAAGTGCTACCCAGGAATCTAGACTTTGAAAAAGAGCTTCATGTAATTCCAATGATGAAAATGCAGTTTGAGGAAGGATCTTATCACTGGGGACTGAATTTAAACACGAAGACTGTTGGGCAGATGGTGGACTTGTTTCTGAGCTGTACTCGCCTCTGGGCGGCTGGGACTGTGTTGTGCAGGCACATGGCCACCTTCCTTGCCCTTTGAACACAACCCCCTATCTATTCATAAAGTTTGCTAATCTAGTTTTATTTTTAAATTAAAACATCATTTATTTGTGTGTGTGTGTGTGTGTGTGTGTGTGTGTGTGCACGCACACACACTCAATACCTACAAGTGCCCAGGAAGGCTAGTAGAGGGAGGGCATCAGATCCCTTGGAGCTAGAATTAAGACAGCTGTGAACGACCCTAGCGGGTGGTGGGAGTTGAACTCTGGTCCTCTTGAAGAGCAGCCAGAGCTCTTAACCACTGAGCCATCTATCGTCCCTACCAGATGTTTATTTCTTTTCTTTTTTTCTTTCCACTTTCCATTTTTCTTAATTCCTCTGGTCCCCCTTTACCTTACCCTACTGCACGACAGCCTGTGGTTTTGATTGACACTTTTCCTGCCTTTTAGTCCCTCCCCCCATGACTGAATCTGATGGTTAGGATTGAATTTACTGGTAATCCAGCTACAGCAGGTTGTAGAGATTTTATCTTCCACTGTGGGGGCTTCCTTTTCTTTGTCTTCACCAGGTCACGTACAAGGTGCCAGGTAAAATGGTTGGCACTCAAAGGTGCCTACAACACAGTCCAAAGCTCCACATGACTTGATTTTTCCCGGGACCTTTTTGCCGAGTTAGAATGTGAGGTGGTATGCCAGGGCAGTGTTCACTGCTTTGGATCTGATGGCCATGAGTCCCCCTCTAGCCATGCCCTGGCTTCCTCAGCTTACGTGCGCAAACAGAATGCTGGCTGACTGCCGTGCCTCCCCTGCACCAGTGTGCCATGCTGACGGGGCACATTCCCTGAGCTCACTGGATGACCACTGCCTGTGTCACCACGGTGAGCCTGTGCCCTCCTCTCTGCAGCAGCTTCGCAGTGATTGTTGCTGCCCAGCATTTTCTGCTTCCTGAGGTCTCTGGAATCCCTCCTCTTCCTAGAGGAAGAGCCTGTGCCCCTCCTCCCCCTCATTCTGTCTTTTCATCTGTACAAGAATAGCCTCTCAAGAAAATAAAGTTATCCGAGTCTCAATCTGTGATTTGTAATTAAAAACATGACTTGGGCCTGAAGAGATGGCTCAGTTTGTCAAGTCCCTGGCACATGTAAGCAGAGGACCCAGGTTTGGATCCCAGCACCCAGCACACACAGGAAAAGCCTGGTGTAGCAGTGTGTGCTTGGAAATCCCAGGACTGGGGAAACGGAGACAAGCAGATCTTTGGCACTCCCTGGCTAGCCAGACTAGCCAAACTGGTGATCTCCAGGTTCAGTGAGAGGCCCTAAAAATAAGATGAAGGGTAACTGAGGGAGACACTTGTGTTGCCCGCTGGACTGCTCACAGCATGTGGACACATGTCCCCCATCACCCCACAAAGAAATTATCACCTTATCTCACTCTGCTTGGCGATTGTTTTGAAAATTATTTAAAACATACATTTTATTGGTTTTAAAGAAGTACATTCCTCTTACCTGGTCAGTGCACACACATTTTGCAGTGCTAGGGATCAGAGCTCCAGTCTCAGGTATGCTAGACAAACACTCTACCACCAAGCTTCATCTGCACATAGGTTTAAATAAAGCCAAAAACTAGATTCAAGTTATAATTTAGAGTACTAAATTTATTTGCTCCCCCTCTGTCTCTCTCTCTCTCTCTCTCTCTCTGTTTTTCTCTCTCTCTTCCCTCAAGACAGGGTTTCTTTGTGTAACCTTGGCTGTCCTGGAACTCACTCTGTAGGCCTGCCTCTGCTTCCCAAGTGCTCGGATTAAAGGTGTGCACCACCACCTCCCGTTGCCCTTCATTGTGTATAGATGTGCTCGCCTATCATTTTGTGTCGGTGCGCATCTCTGCATGTGGGTGTATGCATATTACTGCAGATTCCCCAGGAGGCCAGGGACATCAGAACTCCTGGAGCTGCAGTTATAGGTGGTTGTGAACCACCTGATGTGGGTTCTTGCAATCAAACTTGGTTCTGAGAGAACAGAAAGAGCTCTTAACCGCCGAGCTACCTCCCAACCACCTTTTTTCTCCTCTTAATGGCATGTAATTTAATTTCATGTAGCATTTTCAGTCACTAATTTTGCAGAATTAATATGGAAGATTGGGGGTTTTCTGATATTAAGGGAGGTGGTGCCATGTGCCTAATAGCTGGTAAAATAATCTTTTTCTGGTGGCATGATCTGGACTTTGAACGATGTTTGGTAAATCATTAGGTCCTTGAGGCTTTCCTGCTGCTACCCTTCCCTCCCTCCCTCTCTCCCTGTCTCCCTCTTTCCCCTCCTCCGTCCTTCCCTCCTCCCCTACTTCCTTTCCTTGTAGTACTTTGGATGGAACTCAAGGCCTCCTGCATGCTAGGCATTTCCCTACCACTGAGCCACCCTGCCACCCTCCTCCTTAGGATTAGTCCTGCCATAGATGGCCATAGGTAAAAAAAACTGGCCTAGACTGAAGACTGGGTCTGAGTGCAGTCTGGGGTTACATATATTTCAGTGAAGGGAGACAAAGCTTGGCTTTTAGGCCTGTGTTTTGGAAGAGATTCAGAGCGAATGATGGTTTGCAGTTTCTGCACCAGCACCATGAAGGAATCCAGTGGTCTGTTTACAGACTTTCTTTTAGCTCCCGACACGATTCACCCCATGGTACAAAGTGCGGGAACGGAGGTCAAGTTTTTACACAGGGATGGAACTAGGCCTGTCCTTTCCATCCATTATTTAAAGAAGTATCCTGGCACCCTTTCTGTGTGCAACCCTTCCCTTGGCCCCATTAGGCATTTGTTCAATGTGGTCTTGACTTTGTAGAACCCACCATGGAGTAATGAAGAGACATAGACCTAGCTGAGAAACGTTTTTGTGCTTAGATGCTGAACGGGGTTTACGGAGGGTTTGGTCTGGAGCTTATCTTTTTCATTATTGAAGCTGTCCACATCTTCTGAGCCCTATCTTCACTCTCTGGCCAGCCTGGTCATTTGGTTCCTGTGGTTTGTTTCTGTTGACTGAGGTTTTCTGTCCCACCAAGTCCTACATCTGTTTAGTCCCAAAGAAACACAGAGGTCTACATTTATTCTAAACTGGTTGGCCTATTAGCTCAGGCTTCTTATTACTTCTATAACTTATATTAGCCCATAATTCTTGTGTGTGTTAGCCACGTGGCTTGGTACCTTTTTTGGTGAGGCAGTCACATCTTGCTTATTCTGTGTCCAGATGAAGACTGCAGACTGACTCCTCTTCCCAGAATTCTCTTATTCTCGTTGCTCCACCTCTACTTTACTGGCTTCTGGCTAATCAGCATTTTATTAAACAAGTACAATAAACAAATCTTTACAGGATAAAACCATTGTCCCACAGCACTTCTCGCCTAAGCTAATAGGCCAACCAGTTTAGAATTAATGCAGACCTCTTTGTGATTTCTTTGGGACTTAACAACTGCGGGAACCAGGCAACACAGAAACTTCAGTCAGCATGTCTCTACTTTCTGGACAGCCTGGTCATTCAGCTGTGACTTTATTCCAAGTCTCTGCAGCCACACACAGAACCCATGGGTGTGAAATGCTCTAGACATCAATGAAGGGGCGAGGAAGGGCTGTGGTCTGCGCTGGAGTCTGAGTGACCCGTGCACAGCAAATTAGGCTTTTGGGTTATCATTCCCTTGTTGAGCATTTGTAGAGCCAGTGCCTCAGCTCGCTGTGGCCTATGAGCATCAAGTGCAGACTAATTGTGCTTAGCTAAAGGCTACACTTTGATAGGACTTACCCCCCTGAAATGGAAATAATCTGAACTTTACCCAGGCCCTATATTTACCATGAACAAAGTGTTATCTTTACGTCTTTCTCTGCAACTTTCCCCATTTTTCTTATTTTTATTGGTACCCAAGCATGTGGGTTGGGTCTCATTTTTCCCTATTGAGATTATATTATCACATTATTTTTCCTTTCCCTTTTATCCTTCCAAACCCTTCCATGTACCTGTCCTTGCTCTCTTTCAAACGATGGCCTCTATATAAGTATATAGTTTATATGAAACACGTCTAATATATGTCTATATATAGATGTATAAATATGTATGTTTCTAAATATAAAAATAAATCTGCTCAGTGTGTGTAATGTTTTATACACACACACACACACACACACACACACACACACACGTGCATGCATGTGCATGCTTTCAGAGTTGACCACTTGGTATTGGAAGATTAACTGGTGTGTTCTTCCCTGGGGAAGACTATTTCTCCTACTCTTGGATTTCCTTAGGAGCCTGCAGCTCTTTGTCTAGGTCTGAGGCTTTGTGGTCTTTCCCCCGTCCATATTAGCATGCCCATTGTTGTCCTTGTCCAGCTCATGTCTAGGCAGTCATGTTGGAGAGACTTCATGGGTGGAGCTTCTCTGACATTTCTAGGAGACATGCTCTCACTTCAGACTACTGCTTGCTCTGCCTCTTACTATCTTTATGTCCCTTCTTCTGGAGTGTTCTCTGAGCCTTAGGTGCAAAAGTTATGGGTCTCATTTCTTAAATGACCCAGATAGCTGAACTATCCCAATGATGGCAAGTGGGAAGAGACTGTTGGTTACATGGAAACCATATTAAAATTAAAAATTATGGCAGTGATTCTGTGAGTCAACAAATTAATAAGTGGGCTGGAGATATGAATGACAGGAGGGTGCTTGCTTGGCATGCACAAGCCTTGGTCTCCTCTCCAGCACTAAGCTGGAGGAAGGGTGATGCTTACCTAGAATTCAGGACTGAGGAGGTGGAGGAAGGAGGATCAAAAGTTCAAGGTCACCAACCCTGTCTCAAAAGAGGAGGACAGAATAAAGCAAGAAGATAGACTTATTTAATTAAAAAAATGAATCAGAGGTGATGTTAGACAAGCATGGCTAGAAGTCACCTGTGGGTGGTGATCATGTGAGGAGTTACCTGGGGCACGTGGCATTCTCATGAAGCTGTCGTCATGTTGAGGTGGAGAAGTAGGTCACACCTGATGGAGAGAGAGCACATGTAGTGATTTCTAGAACTGTCCACTCCAGCAGCAAGCAAACACACAGTATGTCTTTTTTAATATTTTATTTATTTTATTATGTAAACAATATTCTGTCTGTGTGTATGCCTGCAGGCCAGAAGAGGGCACCAGACCCCTTTACAGATGGTTGTGAGCCACCATGTGGTTGCTGGGAATTGAACTCAGGACCTTTGGAAGAGCAGGCAGTGCTCTTAACCTCTGAGCCATCTCTCCAGTCCCTCACAGTATGTCTTTATGAGACCAATGGACTATAACACATAGATAACTTTATAGTTTGTGTGTACTTTTCTTATGTAATGTTTGTTTAAGATATACATGTGTTTGTTATAATTGTCATACATATTTGCCTCTGTGTCCAAAACATGGAATATCCAGCCAGATAACAGTAATATCCCATGACAGCTAAAAGAATATGGAATTCCTTAGTAAACAAAATATCCATTTTAGTGAAGACAGGTATAGTCGTTTTGGGAGTATAGTTGTTAATTGGTTGCGGGAAGTTCACTGACCTAAAGAAGAGGCCCCTGCTTGTTGGAGTTTTAGGCATTGGTGGATATGGTCTTTCTCTGTTTTTGCTTCTAGTCCCTAGGCTAAACCACATAGACACAAGGGCTAAAAGCCTTTGGGAAATGAGCTAGATTCAAGATGAAAAGGCTTGGTTTGACACAGTGAAGGTAAGGCTCATGTCCTGCCACTTGGTGCTTGGCCCTGCCTAACCCCGCAGGGAAGCTTGTGTTCTGTTGTCCTTCGAGGAGGTGTGAGCACACAGAACTGTGCTCCACAGTCACAGACAGGCGATGGCAATCCTCTTTCCGGAGGTCAGAGGTGCTCATGGGCACAGCAATGGGGCAGAGGTTTCCTGTCTAACCAGATCCAGGCCCCCCGAGGTGTCCTGGAGTGGAGACCACAGTAGGTTATGGATCTCCCTTTTGTTTGTTGGAGTGACACTAAGCTGGCAGGGCTGGGGGAGAGGTCTGTGCTGACTTTGTCAGCCCCGAAGAGTGGCATCATTCTCACTTGGCCTTGGACCTGGATTATGAAGGTCCTGAGTGAGGATGGTGTGTGTGGCCACAGACCCTCCCTTGGCATTGCACGTAGTTAGCCTGCTCTTACGATCTCTAGAGCATCCTGTGCTTTGACCCCACTCCATTCTGTGATACTGGCTCTGCAGCATCCAAGAATCCAGAGACACCATGGGCCAGGTGGTCACAGCACGCTTCTGGGGACTGTGTGACTGAGTGCATCAATGATGTCCCTCGGATTCCGCTCGGGCTTTGCCCCATGGAATCCTTGGGAGGGTCTGATGGTGATGAGCTCTTCTGCAGAGGATGTTAAATATTCCACAGTCGTTCCCTAAGGTAGGCGGTGGAGTAACTCACAGACACCTCAGGATGCAGCAGGCTTCAGAGTAAGCTGCTTTATGAGAGCCCTTTGCGATGGAGTGATTGCGACAGCAATGCAGTGGCAAGCTGGGGGCCTGCTGGGCTCCTGAAATGCGGGCTACTAAATATGGGTCATCTTGCTATTGAGGAGCGGCAGGGCCTGAGTCATGACCGACACCTGAGATCAATAATGTGAATCAGGACAACTGAAATGCAGATAATAAATATGCAGGTGTGGCCAGACAAGGAAACAAATGAGATTGATGTCACCATCAAGGTCTGTCACCGTGAAGGATGTCAACAAGGACAGATTTAATATACTCAGGTTCAAACAGCATCTGAAAAATAGAATGCCTGTGGTTTTTAACTGTCTATAAATTCAACACAGGCAGCATGCTGATAGAACTATTTTTTTTTTTTTAAAAAAAAGGCAGTTCTGAAATCAGGTGGAAATGTATGTCCTCCCCAGCATACATATGTTGAAGGTAGCTAGGAGTAGGTCTTTCTTGTCAGACTTTCTTTGGACCACCAGCCCTCAAATAATAACGTGGAGACTTATTATTAATTATGAAAGCTCGGCCTTAGCTTAGGCTTGTTTCCAACCAGCTCTTATAACTTAAATTACCTGTTTCTATTAATCTATGTTCTGCCACATGGCTCTTTACATCACTCCATGTCTGACTGGTGAATCCCACACACTTCAGATTCTTCCCCTGAGTTCCTTTCTCTTCCCAGAAGCCCCACCTATTCTTCCTGCCTAGTTATGGGCTGTTCAGCAAATTTTTTTAAAACCAATCATAGCGACACATCTTCATACAGTGCACAAATATCTCCAACAGTAGTTATAGTCTGAATTGCTAACAGCTAGGAGCAACCAAGTTGACGAATTTCAGTATATTGTACAACGGAGCTTTATATACAAAGGCTACAGAAAGCATGGTGTTGGTCCACAGAAAACACACTGTGGAATCCTCTATCCATGTTGCCACATGAAAGAAGCCAACTGGAAAAGCTACTTGCTGAGTCCAACTGTAACTCTGTTAGGTTCTGGAAAAGGCCAATCAGTGGAGCCAGGAGTAAGGAGAGGGCTTTCAGGGGCTTGAGAGATGGAAGGGAGGGGCACGAGGAATTTTTTAGGGCAGTGACATTATTCTGTATCATCCTATAATAGTGGATGCTTGGTGACAGGGCGTTTGTCAAAACCCAAAGCATCTGCAGAACGAAGAGTGAAGCTCCAAGGACTTCAGTTGGTATTTACACAACTGAGAATGGTTCAGACACTGTAACAAGTGGGCCACATCTGGAAGGCAAGATGTCTATAATAGGAGGCACGTGTTCAGGGGAGAGGGTGTATGGGACCTCTCAGTATTCAGGGGGGAAGGGGGTATCGGGCCTCTCAGAGCTTCCTGTTTAATTCTTTTGTAAACCAGAACCTGTTCTGAAAACTAAAGTTTAATCTAAAAGGAAACTTATGAGCTTCTGCCAGTATTTCTAGCCTTCTCCGCAAGGTAAGGGGCACATGAAGTGGCAGACATCGCTCTATCTGAGAAGCAGTTGGCAGAGCGGGTAGGCAGGCCCACAGCCAGGCAGCCTGTGTTCACTTCTCAGTGCCACCTCACCTTGTCTTGGAGCCTTAGGCAAGTTTCTGGCCTCTCTTTGCTCATCTGAGTAATGGGGATAATTATTGTGTCTTCCTCATGGTTGGTTTTAGGGATGAGGCAAGCGGCTGAAACCCCTGGAATGGAGCCCTGCCCGTTGCACATCAGCTATTGCGTTCATTCAGACACACCCTGCACTAGAGCGGGCAGGGGTCAAGGGCTTAGGGCACACCTCCTGACTCTTAGGTTCCACCTGCTCTCTCTTGTGTACGTGATATTCTTCAGCCTGGAGCACGCCTCTCCTTCTCACCTGGCTGAAGTTGACTTCTTTTGGAAGACAAAGTTTTGAATTTATCATTGCCCTGGGACTTTCTATTTCTTACGCAGTTAGGGGCTCTCTTCTCACAGCAGCTGGAGTGGTACTTTGGTCCAACATGGTTATTGGACTCTGTGTTTGCCTATATTTGTTGGGTAGACCAGAATTCACTGTAACCCCCACCGCTAGCCTGGTGGCTGACACACGCTTAGCTGCCTGAGAGCAGTATTGTTGACGGGCTGCCGCAGGCTGGATGAAACAGGGATGTTGGTCACGTGAGGTGAGATGTATTGAGTAGAGGTACGTGATTCCACTGGAAGGGAATCACCGGCTGAAGCAGTGAAGGCTCCTTCCTCCTTAGTTGTGCTACGACAGGGACCACATTTTTCAGAGGATACAACATAGCCCTGGCAGCAGGATCACCCAGGCACAGATGATGGGGATGTCCTTTCCATGTAAGGATTAGTTGAAATTATTTGGTTCAGCACAAGATCCAGCTGTCTCCCTTGTATTTATCTGGAGGGGTCAGACAGCGTGTCATAGACATGGCTGCACATCCATGTTCATCATAGAAGTGTTTACAATGGTAACGTTATAGTATCAGCACCTAAGCGCTCCATGGATAGATGGTTAAAGGAAATGTCAACACTGTGTGTGTGCGCGCGCGCGCGCGCGTGTGTGCATGTGTGTGATTTTTCAGTAGTCTGGCCACTGAAAAGCAGCCATGCTCCAGTAAATAACTTCTCAGTCATACTCATGCAAGCTTAATAGAATTCACTGGTGCTCTCTCTCTCTCTCTCTCTCTCTCTCTCTCTCTCTCTCATACACACACACACACACACACACTTGCAGCAGGAGACTGGGATAAAGAATGCTTTAGCAGAAGAGGAGAGTGATGGGAGATGGTAATGGGGTGGAAACAACTAAGATTCTTTATAGACATGTATGAAACGGTCAAAGTATAAACAAAACTAATTTTTTTATTTCATGAAGTTACAAATTTAAACCTCTCATTTTTCTTTGTTTTCAATTTAATTTTAAAAATTTATGTTTTAATAAACAGTTTTGTTCCCATACGCGATGTTATGATTGTGTTTGGCCCCCATCGCTGTCGTCCCCCCAACTCAGACTCTTGCTCATCCCTCTGTCTCCCAGCTACACACTTTGCTGCTTTCGTGATTTTTATTTTTGCATTCTGAGTTCTACTGGAGTCGCTTTCATGGACATGGGCAGGGGTTTTACTGGAGCATAGAGAACTCACCATGCCCTGCACCACAGAGGAAGATGGCACCTCCCCCTCCCAGTCTTGGCCAGAGAAGCTTCTGACTGCACTGCAGAGATTCATCACTGGCCAAGGGCTAAGAATGAGTGGATGTTGGGTGCTCAGCCCTCCATGGGACATCTGTAGCATCCCTCTAAGAGGGCATCATGGAAGAGAAGACAAAAAGAATAAGGGACCCGAAGGGTGGGTATGAGTTCTACAAGATAACACGACTATCACGATCATGACAGACACACAGCAGCTTCAGTTACCCATTCAGGACCTGCTCAAGACTGGGCCCTTCGCAAGGCATCATGGATAGGCTCCACCCTTCCCCGAGGAGCTGTTGGCGCTTAGTGGTTAACAGCAACACTAGTTCGTGGGTCCAAGTGTGATTATTTAGAAGGCAGACTGGCTACCTGTCATCTTGTTTGTGAATACAGCACACGTTAGCCAACACCTTCAGGAGAGTATCAGGGCAATGACTGGTTTTATTAAAAAGTTGAGTTATAGTCCTTTGAACACAGCATCTAATATTTCCTGTGTGTATTTAGTGTTTGCTTTTGTCAAAGATTTTCATAATGTTGCCTCAGAGGAACTCAGGAATCACCAGCCATGAAGGGGTAGCTGGAGGGTCAGTAAAGACAGCCCTGTGGCAGATCGACACACGTCACATGTTTGCAGACTCCTGAGGGTTTAAGGAGGCTGGGAAGGAAGAGGGAAATGGCCTCGTTCATGAAGCGCTGGAGGAAACTAATGAATAACTAGTTTGTGTTGAGCATTATGTCCGCCTTGCTTAGGCGCTGCATCTTCTATGCAGTTACAATCATCCGAGTTCCAGGATGATGAGGGTGACACAGAGAAACCCTGTCTTGAAAAACTAAAAAAAAGAAAAAGAAAAAAATCTTCTTCTGAGTTGAGACCTAGCAAGCATAAAGGATTGTCACCTCTCAAGAACCCCTGAATACACCACCATATACCAGAAAAAAAAAAAAAAAGATCCAATCCTGCTGGAACCCTAGATCCAACTGCCAATTATTAAGCTAGCCACAAGGTGCAGGGAAATGTTAAGCTGTACCACTAGAATTCAGTGAGCAGCTCCCAGAATCTGGGAGACTTTGCTGAGAAAAACCGTGGCAGCAGAGAACAGAATCAGCTGTACTTAAAAACCGTGGCAGCAGGCTCAGTGTGAGGGAGGAACAAGGCCACGGATGCCAGTTTCAGTCGCTAGCAGTGTTGGGTCTTCTGTCTGTCTGTCTGTCTGTCTGTCTGTCTGTCTGTCTTTCTCTTTCCATGAGTCTGCAGAAGTGGCTCTGCAGAGATGAACGTTAACAAGGTCAAGGAATGGGGATGGTACTGAAGATTAAGGTAAGGGACTCGGGGGGAGGTAGACAGTAAAACAGTGCAGCTGGTAAAGATGCTCACCCCAAAAGCCTGGTGACCTGAGTTCAATCCACGTAAAGCCTTCACATGTTGTGACGTGTGTCTTCACACATGCACCATACACACAGTGATTGCAAATACAGATTAAAGTGTTAAAACTAGGTAACGTGAAGACGGCTCCGTTGGTAAAGTACTTGTCGTACCAGCATTAGGATCTGAGTGTGGCTCCCAGAACACATGGAAAAGTCAGCGCAGTGGTTTGTACATGTAATCCCAGTGCTCAGGAAGCAGAGAAAGGAGGCCAGGCTGTGAGCTGATGAAGCGGTGAACTCCCAGAACCCAGCTGAGTCTGTGCTTCTTTGTATCCAGATACTGAAATGGCTCTCTGGCTGGCTCAGAAGAGGTTTATTTATTTTTATTTTTTTTTTGTTTGTTTTTTCGAGACAGGGTTTCCCTGTAGTTTCTAGAGCCTGTCCTGGAACTAGCTCTTGTAGACCAGGCTGGCCTCGAACTCAGAGATCCGCCTGCCTCTGCCTCCCGAGTGCTGGGATTAAAGGCGTGTGCCACCACCGCCCGGCTCTGAAGAGGTTTAAACTTGGGTGAACTTTTGCTCTCTGGGGCTCTGCCTCACTCTATAAAGGCCATTTTGCTGACATACGCTAATCTAACACTTGACTGTCAATTGACCGTGGGAGACCCTGTCCCCAGAACTAAGGTGGAGAGGGACAGAATAGACTTTGATGTCAGCTCTGCCCTGCTTCCTATGTACAGACATGTGCACAGGGACATACATGAGCATGTATACATAGATACAGATATGAACACACAAGGATTAAGGCAAGGCTTTCCACATAACAGTGGTATTTCAGTTAAAAATAGCTTTTGGGAGGATAAATTGCAGCATTTTCAGATTAAATTACTTGTTTGGAATTTACTTCAAGTATTGGGGTGGGGTATGGAAGAAATGTGATTGTGGAGTGGGGGGAATTGCTGAAGCTGGAGTAGTAAACACTGGCCTCTCTTTTTGTATATGTTTGAAATTTACCAAAGGGATATTTTTTCAAATGACACAAATTATCCAATAACATAAGGTCTCTATAATATCAAGTAATTCCTTTAAAATGAACAAATTAAATGTATCAGTGTTTCCAAGATTTTTCATTTCAAATCCTAAGTATAAATTATAGAACTATGGATTTAAAGGACAGGGTGGACACGATTTATATTAAACATGATGAATGATTGAGACACCAAATATACACAGATTTTTCTGTATGTGTTTATTTACCTTTAATACTTGCTTCTCTATTCTCATCCTTTGGACCAAGAGACGGTAACCTACCACGGAGACAGTTAAGCAGTCCCACACATTTTGGCACCAGTTTCCAAGTAACTGGTGACGTTGCCTTCTCAGCTGACAATGGATTCTTAATGACCAACAAGACCCTTAGCTGAGATGCCAGCTGGGCCTTTGCCCAGGACACAGAAAAAGGCTTCTAGAGTGTTTTTTGGTGTTGCTATGGCGGAGCTCGCCAAAGGAGGTCTGTGGGTTAACGTCCTGTCATTACCTATTTTTTTCTTTTTATTAATTCCTGGAAGTTGGAATTCCCACAAGGAGGACAAGCAGTGACTTCCAGAGCCTCAGTTAAGTCTGTGTTTCTTTATAGTCAGCAAGAGACTGAAAATGGCTCCCTGGCTGGCTCCGAAGAGGTTTAAACTCTCTTCTAGGGCTCTTCCCCACTCTGCAAAGGCAATCTCCCTGACAGATGCTAACCTAACACTTGATCCACATGCGTTACAGCTCATTAGTGCATCTGAGTCGGGTCCACGGGTAAAGAGATTCGATGGAAAAGACCTGTGGTCAGACGGGCTTAGGACATACATTGCCTCCTGAAACTCGGGCTTCACTGTGAAACATTTCATTGTGAATACCTCTCTTGCTCAGTTTCGTGGATATATGCATATGAAAATGTATAGCACCGTGTACAATAAAAAATGAAATATTTTGAAGAAAGGATTTTCGTATAGTGGATTTCTAATAAAAATCTTGAAAGCTGCTGTTTCAGTATGATTTGGGGAAGTCCGTAAAGGACAATGGCTCTGGGCTCTGATTGTTCTTCATGGACGGGCTCTGTGGGAGCCTTCTCAGCTTGGTCGATCACCTTCCTGGACCTGGGGGGAGTTGGGAGGACCTTGGTCTTAGCATAGAGTGGGGAACCCTGATGGCTCCTTGGCCTTGAGAGGGAGGGAGGGGAGGTATGGGTGGAGGGGAGGGGAGGGAAGGGGGAGAAGGAGGGGAGAGAAAGGGGAGAAGGAGGGGAGGGAGGGGGGAGGAGGAGGGAAGGAGATGGAAATTTTTAAATATAAAAAAAAATAAACCATGAGAAAAAAAAAAAAAAAAGAATCCAGCACGTGGACAATGGCATGGGTTAATTATAAACTCAGGCTAAAGAGATGGGCTTGGAAAAAAAACAGACATCGAAACACAGCATGTGTTAAAACAAATTTAAAAGGCAAAAAAATAATGTGGCCCTGTGCTGCATGGTTTGATGTCGACTTGATGTAAGTTAAAGTCGTCTGAGAGGAGGGAACCTCAGTTGAGAAAATGCCCTCCATAAGATCTAACTGTAGGCAAGAATGTTGGGCATTTTCTTAATTAGTAACTCATGGCGGAGGGCCCAGCCCACTGTGGGTGGGGCTGTGGCTGCTGGTCCTGGTTTTATAAGAAAGCCGACTGAGCAAGTCATGGGGAGCAAGCCAGTAAGCAGTGTTCCTCCATGGCTTCTGCACCAGCTCCTGCCTCCAGGTTCCTGCCCTGACTCCTTTTGGTGATGGCGAAGTGCAAGCAGTGTGACCCCTTTCCTCTCCAGTGCGCTCCGAGTCAGGGTGCTTTATCACAGCAAGAGAAATCCTGACTAAGACAGCTGCAGAACACTGACGTAGAAGCCCTGACCTTGTCTACCTGTTCATTTCACTGTCCCGGTCACACAGGCACTTAGCATTGGAACCAGAAAGGGACCATGTGTGTCCCTTTCTGATGCAGGGCTTTATTTACAACATGACCCAAAATCTTATGTAGAGTCACTGACCAAATATATTGCATAGCACTCATAGCACTGTAGAAGGTAGCTTGATGACACATTTCCTTCCTAGCCCAGCTTACCCTCCAATCACATAGCCTCTCTCTCTCTCTCTCTCTCTCTCTCTCTCTCTCTCTCTCTCTCTCTCTCTCTCTCTTCCCTGCTCCCTGCTTTCTCTCCATAGCCTGTGGCTTAAAGGTCAGTACCATATCTTCAAAATACCTAATGGAAGCAATTTAAAGAAGGAAGGGTTTATTTGGGCTCGTGGTTTAGGAAGACACAGTCCCTTGGCTAAGTAAGGCCCGGCAGCGAGATCATGTGTCTGCTGGTCACATGGCACCCACAGCCAGGAGCCAGTGATGAATGCTGTACTCAGCTCACTTTCTCTTTTTAATCAGTTTAGGACGCCTTCTTTGGTTGGGCTTTGCCAGCTTAGTCTGTGTTTGTCTGGTTATGAAGTTCACAGTATGCAGAATACATATATCTTCTCTCTCTCTCTCTCTCTCTCTCTCTCTCTCTCTCTCTCTCTCTCTCTCTCTCTCTCTCTCTCTCTCTCTCTCTCTCTTGTTTTGTGAGTCTGGGTCTTTCTCTATTGTCCTGGCTGTCCCGGAACTCACTCTGTAGAGTAGGCTGTACTCAAACTCATAGATCCTCCTACCTCTGCCTCTTGAGTGCTGGAATTAAAGGTGTGTGCCACCGCACCTGGCTCTTCTTTATAGGGCCATGCCATTAAACTTTTTTTTTTTTTGGGTTTGGTTTTTCAAGACAGGGTTTCTCTGTAGCTTTGGTGCCTGTCCCGGAACTAGTTCTTGTAGACCAGGCTGGCTTCAAACCCACAGAGATCCTCCTGTCTTTGCGTCTTTGCCTCCCGAGTGCTTGGATTAAAGGTGTGAGCCTCCACTGCCCGGCACCATTTGTTAAGCTAACTTTTTCGGGGTCTCTGAGTACATCCAGATTAACGTCAGTTATCACCTTGGCCAATTAATGTGTGACAAGCAGGCTTCATCCTCTAGTCTCATGGAAGAGTCAAAGCTCCTGACATCTTAGCTAGTCCTCTTCCTTGTAGGTCTGTCCAAACGTTTTGCAGGTACAATGTGCTCTTTATGGGAAGGGGATTAGAGGATAGTGATCTTAAATGAGGAAGTGCTAACATGTTGGATCCTTAATGCTATTATATTTTGCATGTGTGTGTGAATTTGTGTGCATGGGTGTTTCCTTGTATGTAGGTGTGTATGTGTGTGTGTGTGGTGTGTGTGTGTGTGAAGGCCCAAAGTTGACGTTAGAAGTCTTACTCAATTGTCCTCTGTTATATTTATTGAGGCAGAATTTGTTTCTGAACCTAGAGTTTGCAATCCTGGCTAGTCTCTCTTAACACTTAGACCAGGGATTCCCTGCTACTGTCACCAGAGTGCTGGGAATATTGGCAGCCACTATACCTGCTTGGCTTTTGCATGGTTGCTGGAGATCCCAACTCCAGTCCTCACACACAGCAGCTGGAAATGACCTTTATTTTCTGTGGGGGTGGGGCATGCCGGAGCACACATATAGAGGTCAGGCCACTTGAGCAAGCTGGCCCTTTCCTTCCCCAAGGCGTTCTGACTCTGTCATCAGTTTTGCAGCAAGGGTTTTAACCTGCTGAGCCACTTTACCAATCCCTCCTAACACCATTCTTAACAGACAGGGCATCCCCACAGCTGCCCCATGTTGAGCATCCTGTAGCCCTGCTTCTCAGGTCAGTCAAAAACTCAGTTCCAGGTCATTCCCATCTCCACTGCAGCACTCAAAGTAAGACCCGAGAGAGAGAATCCCCTCTTCAAATTAGAGACTAGGCTTGTTTCTGTGGAAGTCAACTTAGATTTAAAAAGAAAAAAAGAAAAAGGAAAATCTTCACACTGAGAAGGTGATTTGTCTGTTTCTTGCGGTCACAGGTTCCTTGCGTTGACTCCATGGAGAGTTTATCATCTCATTTCCGTCATGCTGCTTGGGCGTGTGATCATGCAGATCATCAAGGACATGGTTCTGTCTAGGACAAGAGGTAAGAACACTCAGACTTAACTTTGGTGCATTTTATTTCTAGGGTCTAATGTCTAGTTTTTTTGCCAACATATTGACCCTATGAACGGGAGGCTCATACAGACATGGCTTTCTTCACTTCCCTTTTTCTCTGTCCTTCCCTCCCTTCCTCTGGGCTTCTGAGATGCGGCCTTGCTCTGCACGCAGGCTGATCTGGAACTCTCTTGTTTTAGTTTGCTGAGTGCTAGGATTAGAGGAATGAGGCAACATATATAGTCTGGGTTGCACACGCACACACACACGCACATGCACATGAACGCACGCACACATGCAAGCGCACACACAGACACACACACACACTTCAGTGCTGGGGTTTGAACCCAGGGCCTTGCACATGTTAGGCAACTGACGTACCACTGGGCTACGTCCCAGCCTCTAATGTATTTCATGATTCTGTCTCTTGTCAGAGCAGGTAAACGGTCCAAGTGTGCTGGACTTTTCCTTGGGTTTAAGCTACTTTGCATAATAGGGTGACATTTAAGTAGCTGCTGTGAGAACAACAGTTAAATATTTACTCCGCTCTACAAGCTCACACTGGGCCACTGGGAAATGAGCGCATTTATGGACAGCTTCCTTTCACCTCAGTGAAGGAAAGCAATGAGCTTAAAATGACTGAAAATGTCATAAAAGTTTTGGATAATTAATAATGTTGAAAAGAGAATCAAGTATAAACACTACATTTAAAAGTGAGAGCTTGGATCATTTTTAATGATTGATTAGTGTCTTTAGGAGCTATGTAACTATATTTAAACCTTTTGAATCACTTTTGATGATTGATTAGTGTCTTTAGGAGCTGTGTAACTATAGTCAAACATTTTGAATCACTTTTAATGATTAATTAGTGATTTGGGATCTATGTAACTATATTCAAACCTTTTGAATCACTTTTAGTGATATTTAGTGTCTTTAGGAGCCTTGTAACTATATTCAAACTGGAGTGAAGCTTTTCTATGCCTCTTCTGCTAATGTTTGAACTAGTTTTTGTAAATGGGCAAAAATCTCCCCTAGATATAATGCTCCCTATGAGTCTACGTGTAGTAAGATCGATTTGATTGAAATCACAAAGAGGAGGCTTTGGTTAGAGTCTGTATGGACTGCCATGTATAGGAACTGCCCAATTCCTCGTTGTGGGGGTGTTTTACAAAAGAGACGCCATCTCTCAAATAAGAACTTGAGCACCGGAATAAAAGTTCTGTGATTTTACCAACATGGTGTTCATGGGTCAGCTTTAAAGCTGGCTCAAGTATAAGTCTGCCCAGTTTTAAAACCAAACCATCATAGAAGCAATTTTTAGAAAGATTGTTTTACATTGGTATATTCAGGTTTGGAGGTAATACCTAGCCTTGCTGGGAAGATAAATTCATTTTAGTCTAGTTCAGGTATTTTACAGACCCATGAATGTAAATAACATTCATACATATATACATATATGTACACACACAGACACAAACACACACATGCACGCGTGTGCGCGTGCAGACACACACACACACACACACAGACACACACACATACAATGTGAGACTGCACTTTGGTTTCCTGGCCACGCAGACCAGAATAATCACACAGAAAATATATTAATTACAACACTGTTTGGCTGATGACTCAGTTGTATTTCTAACTAGCTTTTATATCTTAACCCATTTCTATTATTTTATATTTTACCACGAGGCTTGGGTTTGTGACCTCTTGCTTCTTAGGTGGCTACATGGTATCTTCCTGACTCCATCTTCTTTCCTTTTCTACCTCTGCCTTGATTTCCTGCCTTGTTATATTCTGCCTGCATAGATCAAAGCTGCTTCTTTATTAACCAATGGTAATAAAACATGTTCATAGCATACAGAGGGGAAAACACACACACACACACACACACACACACACACACACACACACACACAAACCCACACACACCCTCTTCTCCCTCTGTCCCCTTTTCTTCCCTCTCCCATCCCCTCTTCAGAGAAGAGGCGCCCAGTTCCCTCACTTTCAACCCAACAGTGTTTGCTGTTGTATCCCGGCCGCACTGAGGCTTCTCCAGGCCTGTGGAGGAGTTGGTCCGGCCCTGGAAAGCCCTGCGTTTCTGCCTTGATTTGTAGCCAGTAGAGGAGGACTCCGTTTTCCTGAACGTATTTTGTGACACGTTCTTCCCCGTGGAGATTGCAAGAAGACAGAATCATTCGCAGGTGTGTTCAGCAGCCTTTAAAGTGAGCTGCCCGCTCAGGAAGCCGAGTATCTTAGTATTTTCTGCTGTATACTCACTTTGCCCATCACTTAGGGACAAGTAAAAAAGAATGAACGGATGAGGAGCGGGGCACGAACTGGAGGGCTTGGCTTCAGAGTACAGGGCTGAAAACGGGGCTGTTTGGAGTCCTCTGGCTCTACTGCTCTAGACCCTCCAAGGTTGTCGCTTTTCAGTTTAACCAGCCGTTTTTGTGGTTGCGCAGTGGAGAACTTATTTCTTTGCCCACAATATCCTTGAAAACCTTCAACAGGCAAAACCGTCCTTGAAAACCTTCATGAGGTGGAATTTGACGTCTACCAGCCTGGAGACCCTCTAACTCTTAGGTCGGGGCTGACAAAGCCGGCCTGGAACTCCAGCTGCTTGGGCCTCAGGCAGGAGGATCAGAAGTTTGAGGCTTGCCTGGGCTGGAGAGGAAGTGCAAAGCCACAGTGGGGCTTTAAAATAAAAAAAGGGGATCTAGCTCAGCAGTGCACTGCTTACCAACAAGCACAGGCCTTGGGTCTGGTCCCCAGGAGTGCAAAAACCAAGGGTGACAAAGAAGGAATAGTTCTTGAGCTAGTTCACATCCATTCCTAGCTACGGAGAAGCCACACGGTATATGCTTTCCTGTGGCTGTGCTACCCCAACAGTAGACAGTACTTCTGACATGGCTCTGGAAATCACCAGTCAGACAACACATCGGCAGGTCTGGATTCCTCCTGAGGGCTCTAGGGACAGACAGACCCTTCCTGCTCTCTTCCTGACTTGGATTGGTGGTGTTGCCTCGTGGCTTTGCAATCCATCATCACTGTCCTACATCAGCTTCTCTTGTGCTTACGTTGGACCTTCCTCTGTTCTCTCTACAAAGAACGCTTGTGATTGTAACTGGTGCCCACCGGGCTGACTGAGAGTCATCTCTGTTCTTAGCCAGGTGGCACCTGTCAAGTCCCCTTTTCTCTATGAAGCAGTGCTCACGGACGCTCAGCCTGCTTTGATGACCGAGCCACTTGATTCTGTAATAGCATCTCTGCCCACACTCACAGCGCAGACTTGAATTCGGTTCAGGTAAAAGGCTACAGTGAGTGAACAGGCCACTGGGGCAGTCTCTCGGTTTAGCTGGCACATCTGGCACTCTGTCTTCTCAACAGCCAGACTACGCTGAGCGTCTTTTGTGCCAAGGCTAGTTAGAAGCACCAGATTCTAATGGGGATTCCTTCAGGCTGGCCTCTGTCCTCACCCCCCACCTCTGCAACAGGCCCATCTTTCTCTCAGCGTTTTCACTGAATGATGTTGTTCTGAACAGAGCATTTCTATACATGAAAAAAAGAAGAAAAAAAGATAGACTTCCTTCTGCTGCTTTCCCAGAACTCCCCAGTCACTGGCTGGAGAGACCCTAGGGCCTTCTTTGGCCTCCTTTACAAAGACTCAATTGAGCTGCATGAATAGCTGGCTGGAGACAGCAGCAGGGCTTCCAGCCCCCGACAGTGCTGGCTGCAGTAGGCTGCTCTCAGGAACATGTCGACTTCGTTGCATGGTCTCTGTGGAGGCATCTGTGGTAGCTCTGGCCAGAGCTGTCAGTCATTCTCAGAAGCCCCTCTTATGCTGACAACAGCAACCAGCCAAGTGTAGCCTTGGTCAGCAGAGCTTTCTGGGACCTTCTGTCTCGTTCCCTCTCTCGTCTGCCCACTTTCCACATTCTTGGCTAAAGATACGGACCTTGCTGGTTATGAGCTTAGCTCTTCCCTCCCCCCAGATATATTTTTACGACACTTCCCACATTTTGTGTGCGCATTACTGAATAGCTGATTGTGACCTTTTTCATCTCAGGAGACAAGCGCTCTACCCCCACAGGAAAGCAAGCAAACCCCACCCTG
The DNA here is from genome assembly GCF_903992535.2 of Arvicola amphibius. NCBI lineage: Eukaryota > Metazoa > Chordata > Mammalia > Rodentia > Cricetidae > Arvicola > Arvicola amphibius. The sequence goes on along the minus strand of NC_052049.1, from coordinate 11,858,720 downwards.
TCTGCTTTCTGCTCCCCTCCATTCTCTCTGACACGCCCAGGTACTTCATGAGAAAGAAACAAAAGAGAGCAGAGATGCAGTCGTGCCCGTTTGTCTGTCTTTGTGGATGGATGCTGCAGGGACCCAGGCCTGTGGTCTGTGAGTCGCTGCAGCCTCCAGCTGCACAGGATCCTCTGTCTGCAGCAGACCTGGAAAGTGTGGACTCCCACCTTACTGGCAGCTCTTGTGCACCCCCGCAGTGCTGCTCACCCACAGGCTCTGAGGCGCTCTTCTGCAGTGTGTAGAATCCCCCCTGCATCCTCAAACTTGCCTGTGACCACCTTGTCCTTTCCCCTCATGCTAACTAGGGTCTGCCTTCTCCATCTCAGGCTTTCAGACACTGTCTGTGAGGAAAGTAGGTGTCCCCGCCTCTGCCCACAGCTGTGTTGGGGTAGTTCTTATAACCGCTGTGTCTCTCTGTCTTGTCTTCTGTGAAATCCACACTAGCTCTGATGCCACAGCCTGCAGTCTCTTGACTGTTGTGGTTAGACCTAGTTGAGACTGGATCCATGGTCTCTAGTTCTTCACATGCTCTTCCTTTACTTATTCTGACTTGGCTTATATAAGGCCTGGATTCAGTAGTCTTTGTGGTAGCCACTTGTCCGCATGTAGGCCTTGGAAGCTCTGTCAAGTCACCACCTGAGAAGCCCCAGAGTCAGTACGCTCCGCTCACCCTCCGGGTCTCTCTGCTCCTGTGGAATAATCAGCTCTTTACTCTTTCCCTCCTTAGCCCTTTCCAATTATTCTGAGCTTTGACACCATCTGTGTCAGAACTTCCTTCCTCTATGCAGTCCGCACTGGAAGCGATTTTAGTCTCCCTGTTCTCTTGGACCAACCATAATCATCTCTGCAATTCTTGACAAAAGGCCAGCATTTCATGCTAGCCTCTCTGTCTCTACTGTTGGTTCCAGAATTGTTGGGGAGATGTGGTGAAGAGGGAAGGTAAACTAGCATGAGGTGAGAGGAGACTGGTGTGTTTCTATCCGTATCCACCTCTAGCTGAGTCCAAAGTATCACTTAGCATTGGGGGTTAAGTTGAGTTCATTACATACTGTTCAACTCCAGGAAATTTGAGTTATTCTAGAAGGTACAGGAAACAGTTGTTCCAGAGACCTAACAGAGGACCTCTAGTCTCTTGTCATGAACAATGCGTCCCTATGGTCATGCAACCAAAGCAGTAAATGAAATCAGATCAATTGCATAATTCAAATTGTCCAAAGAATGGGAAGCCATAAGCAACGTTTTCCTAGCAGTGAATGTTATGAAGAATTTGATAGGGGATGTTCACTTGATAGGGGAAATTCAAGAATACACAGGGCAATACCTTTGACCTTTGGCTTGATGGAAAATGTAAAAAACTTCTCGGGGTTGTTTCTTTATTGAGCTCCCTTAAATCTGGTAGCTGGGAGTGTACTGCCAAGACTTGGTCCAATAGAAATAGTCCCTACAGTTTTGAAAAACAAATCTGTCTGTCTGTCCATCTATCTATCTATCTATCTATCTATCTATCTATCTATCTATCTATCTATCTATCTATTATCTATCATCTCTCTCTCTATCTATCATCTATCTATCTCTATCTATCTATCTATCTATCTATCTATCTATCTATCTATCTATCTATCTATCTATCTATCTATCATCTATCATCTCTCTATCATCTATCTATCTATCTATCTATCTATCTATCTATCTATCATCTTTCTGTTATCTATCTTCATCATCATCGTCAATTACCTTTTTTCGGTTGATTTCACTGGAGCTTAGATACAAGTTTTCAATATCTGAAGAGTACACCATGCCAGTTTCCCCTTCAGTTCCTCTTCTGTTATCCCTTCTTGAGACGTCACGCTTCCTGTCCTTTCTGACACATGATGGTTAACCCCTCTTGTCGAGTCTTAGACTGTCCTTTGACAGTGCTTTTCCTTGAGCGCACACGTTTTCTGCCTCACTGGTCAGTAAGGTACCTGGGGCAGGGACAGCGTTCTAGAGTGTCCTGCCTTTATGACAGGTACTCAGGTGTTCTGGAGACTATCACTGCTTCTGTCATGGGGACAGACATGGACACTGTATGGATGGCCTGTAAATGTCTGCTTGAAGAAGCTTGGGAGTTTTCTAAGCTGGCAAACGCTCCTGGGAAGTGACAGCTGACTTAAGTTTCGCATTTTACTTCCTATTGCAGGTGCGCAGTTGTGGAGAAGCCTCAGTGAAAGGTAGGGAATTTCTCCTCCAGTGGTGCGGCCGGCGGCGGCGAATGGATGGCCAGGCGGTGGGGTGGGCGGGTGACAAGCGGTGCGTTGGGCCAGTGACGAGCTGCCCGTGCGTATCACTGAAGCCATGCTGTAGTGACAGGGACCTAAGTCTCTATAATGGTTTGTAAGAATGGGGAACAATGATGGAAATGATAGCGACGCTGGACATGAGGACAAGATGAGGAAGTCACTGTGGGGATAAATGCGTTTCAGTGATGGCCGGGCAGTGGGTTTGTGAGTCACTTGTGTGAGGGGTCTTTGTTCAGTGTTTTCCCTCAGATTCATGGCAGGTGGAAGAGTGGGTAACAGTGAGGTACAGAAGTCCCTTGGAAAGTCCGGAAGGGGCTGGTCGTGCTGTCAGTTCAGAGGGCTTGAGAGAGGAGGAGAGGAGAAGGAAGGACAAAAGCCTTCTAGGTGTGAAGCTACTTGGTCTCTGCCCCACTAGGGTTTCATCTGCTCCCTCATCTTGACTGTCATCTGCCCTAAGGGAGGTAGATGCTTCTAGGTTAGGGCAGTGGTGAGAGGTCACTGTATGTATGAGAGATAAGAAAGTTGAAGATTAATAGTACAATGAAGTTAGTGTTTGTAGGAACTAATTTTTTAAAAGAACTGATTTGGGGAAAGGATGGTTGGGGATACCTAATTTATGCCGGAGTGGACATCAGAAAATGAACACACAGAGAGAAGAACCATGAAACGCCCATGAAGGAACGCTGCCTCCACCTTCCTTTCCCATACTTTGAGCATCCGGCCTAGCTGTGTTGCATCACCGCAGCTGATGAAGCACGGGCAGTATTCCTCCTCCTCTCAGCCCACACTCTCCATAGGATTCCTGAGCCACTGTTTGATGCTGTTTTCCATTCCCAGGGCTCCACTCAGCCACCTTACTGCATCCGCTTTGCGAGTCCTTAAGCTGATCTCAGCGGTGACAGTTTTCTAAACTTCCCTCGTTCCTGTGGATTTAGAGCCATGAGGCATGCTGGGTAGGTGCATGGTGGCATTTGTCACAGCCCAGCATTTGCCTCAGGCGTTTCTCACAAGGACAGGGCTTGGTGGTTCTGGGAGGTGGACCATCGAGAGAAAGCATAGGCAGGGCAGAGCTGTAAGCCATGAACTTCAAGGAAGGACAGAAAACATGGTGTCCTCAGGAAGCCCGAATAACGGAAGTGGCAGTTCACAATAGCTAAGTTATGGGACCAACTTACGTTCAACCACAGAGAAATGGATTTGAAAGATGTGGTATATATACACAATATAGTTGTTTTCAGCCAATGAAAGACGTACAAGAGAATGACACTACCTTGTTTTCAGGCAGATAGACACTAGAACTGATCATAGTAGGTGAATTAAGCCAGTTTCAGAAGGACAGCTGTCGTATGTTGTCTTCCATTTGTGGTTTCTAGATTTTATGCAGTTACATCAAATCATGTATGCATACATAAAACGGAAGTAGACAAGGAACTGTCTGGGGGAACAAAGGGGAGAAAGAGGAAGGAGGTGACGGCACAGCAGGAAATATGTTCAATGTACAATCTATACTTGTATGAACAAAATTTTAATATAATTAAATGAAAAACTAAAAGAAAATTCACATGCCAGAAATTAACTTCCTAAGAAAGAGTGGTGGTTCTGTGGCACTGTAGTGGTGGGCCCTAGTGGGATGGGCCTACATCATGAGGGCTCCCCCTTGAAAGGGAAGGACCCTGGCTATAGAGAGGATTGCCGCTGGGAGATGCAGCCTTTGTTGTGTCTTACTGCGTGGTGCCTCTGGCCCAGCAAGGTCTGTACCACATACGCCCGTGATCCTGACCTTCTGTGTTTCTTCACTGTGGTTTCCAGTGAGGCACACCCTTTGGGACTTTAGTGGTGGTAGTTTCTAATATTTCTGCCTCAGTTTCCTAGGTGATAAGTCAGTACACATATTCAGTGGTTCTCAGCACCTGGTCTTGGGTGTGTCTATGTCTTTTTTTTTAAAGTTTTTTCTATTCATTTTACATACCAACCACAGTTTCCCTTCTTCCCCATCTCCTGTTCCCTCTCCACCCCCCACCCCCATCCATTCCTCAGAAAGAATAAGGGCTCCCATGGGGAGTCAACAAAGCCTGGCACATCAGGTTGGGGCAAGACAAAGCCCCTTCCTCCTGCATTAAGGCTGAACATGAAATCCCACCATAGAGAATGGACTCCAAAAAGCCAGCTCGTGCACCAGGGATAGATTCTGGTTCCATTGTCAGGGGCCCCACAAACAAACCAAGTTACATGACTGTCATTCACACAGGGCTTAGTTCAGTCCCATGCGGGATCCACAGCTGTCGGTTTAGAGTCCGTGAGCTCCCATCTTCATCCAGTCGGTGAAGGTGGCATCTGTATGCCTATGTCTTTAACAGTGAAAATAAAATTAAAGAAGAAAACAACTTACAAATTAACATACATGATGGCAAGCAGATCACTGGAGGGAGAGGGAGAGGCACTCTGTGCTTACGGGAGTCAGGTGGGTTAGGATCTTTTGTATTTTTTTTATTCCAAGTTCATGGGTACCAACTCTAACCAATTCTAAACCTCTTCTTTGGCAGTGGCTGGTCATTGTCCCCCACTGCCCTATGTGCATAGCTGAGATACTCGGGTTCCTCAACAAGGCTTAGTTTCCAGTGTCTGCTTTCAGTTTGGGCCTGAGCTCAGCGTGAGCCTGGCTTCCGTCTGTGGGGCTTTCTCCAGCATCCCTCGTGGAGCTGGTGATGGGCCGGGACACATAAGCCTACGTACAGACTTCAGACGTTTAGGGACTTTGTAGACTCTGCAAGTGTTTGTACCGCGGCCTCTGCTTTCCAGCAGCCGCAATGGTAATTGGGGCCTTTAGCTCAGATGCCTTGTTGAGTCAGTGTAATTACCCAGAGCAGCCATTTGTGCAAATGTGGCTCTAGTGAGTGTGCTCCGAGCCCCTGGCTCATCCCTCACCTGTTTGCTCCCCAAAAGGGGCTTCGCAAACTGTGTGGCGGTCACCCTCAGCTGAACTGAATTAACTTTTGTGACTCTGTCCTTGTGTTAGGTTGAGACCAACTCTTGAGTCTCAGAGTACCTTTCAATTTATACAAAGCCATGGCTGTTCATAAAATGCTAATAAAATGCTCTGTTAGTAGATGATAATGCCTACATTCTGCCTTTTTCTTCATTTCCATTTTATTTAAAAATGAATTTGCCCCAGGTTGTGGTGGTGGCACGTGCCTTTAATCCCAGCACTGGGGAGGCAGAGGCAGGCGGATCTCTGTGAGTTCAAGGCCAGCCTGGTTTACAGAGCAAGTTCCAGGACAGCTAAAGCTGCATGGAGAGACCCTGCCTTGAAAAACAAAAACAAAAAAAAAAAAAAAAATAAGAATTTGCCTTCTGTTTAGCCAGTTTTTCTCAGTAGATATGTTAAGAAGAGGTCTCTTTACTTAAATTGTTGCCATTCCAATAGTTTTACCTAGTTCTTCAGGAGTTTGTTCATTATAACCCAAATTAAAGGGCTAGGTTTTCTTTACTATTAAGTCATTTTATTGTTGAGTATCAATCAATTTATTTTAGGTTTATTTCATAAGCATTAAAAAATTTGTAGAAATTGAGACTGAGCTAGCAATGGAGGATTTATGGCAGACCTGGACATCCAGAAGCTTCTAGCAGGGAGCTGTCAGTAGGAGGCAGTGGTGGCCCTTGGTTTCAGCTGTGACTGGGCCATGCACCAACCTGACTCACCGTGAGACAGAGCATAGGCCATCCTAGCCAGCTGGGCTAAGCAGGAGTCCTGGGGTTTTGCCAGTGTGGCCAAATCACAGGTTCTCCTTGTTCTGTCTCTCACATGCTTTCTCTCTCCCGCGCACACTCAGAGGAGTGGCGTGGGCACCGGCGTTTGGCATCATCCTGAAATGCTCTTTTGTTCCCTTCCAGATAATTCCCACAAAAATTGCTCTTGCTGTGCATTTTGAGGGACAGGGGAAGAATCTTTGACCATAAGTGCAAGTTGTGGTGTCCACCCAGTTCACAGGCCTGGAATGAGTCAGAGCATTTATGGTAGATGGTTAGAACATAATTCCCCTTAAAAAATGAAAATTCACCTATTACTATCTCTGACAAGTGGAACATAGGTTAAAAAATGTGGGGTTTTTTTTGTGGTTTGTTTTGTGTGTGTTTGTGTGTGTATTGCTAGGAATTGAACCCAGGGCTTTATGTATGCTGATCAAGTATTCTACCACTGAGCAACATCACCAGCCCAAGGAAATGATTTTAGATGCAGTTATGACCCTTGCTCATGTACACTCTATAGGCAGGATGGCAGAGCCAGATTCCCAAGCAGAGGGTTGCTGGTCTGAATGTGTACTCTCCCCTAAAAGCCATACCTCCACCTCTCATGGCTTATACTCTCAGACTTCACATCTTTAATTTTTCTTCATGTGTCTTAAAGTTTCTTTGTTGGTGCTCTCTGCATTGTAACCTTGGACCCTTCCCAAGTGAGTGTGGCACCTGGCTGTCTAGACATGTTCTTTGAGGGTGTCCGTGAGTTTTAAGGTAATGTCTTCTGGTGAGAGGTACATTTGGTTGGGCTAAATGAAGAAAGGCTTTTCTTTTTCAGGAAATACAGTCACCAGATCAGGCTGTGCTGGACGCCAGCATAAGCCTATTTTGGCTGATGACATCCAGGCGGTCCTGGGAGCTCCACAAACTTGAAAGTCTGTCTTCTGCCAAAATGAGAACTCCAATAGGCCTTTTATGCCTTAAAAAATAACAGTTGAGCACAATTCTGTAGTTATCTATTGTACAATGGAGACTCAAAGCCCCTTTCTTCCTCTCTGGACAAAAGAAGGGGCCTATTCACAGACAGAACAAATCCTTCATGAGGGCTGCTGGGCTGGGTCTCCAGGCCATGCACAAGGCTCCCCTCCAAGATTCTGGCCAAGTTGGTTGTATTCATGTTGGCGGTTCAAGTTGTACTTTAATATTGAGATCCATCAAAGAAAAACGCGAAATGGGACTCAGTTGTGAAAGTCACCCTGGAGGAAATGACATGCTTGGAAATTATTATCTCTCAGCACCACTGATATACTTAGCTAAAAATATTTTATGAGCCATTTAAAGTGTCTTATGCTAGATGTTTAAGGCCAGCAGTCTTCTTTGGGGGACCGTGAGACTGGGGGAAGTGCCAGCCTACAGTAGAAGGCGAAGAAGGCCTTGGAAGTGAATGTAGGTCTTTGCAACACCAGCGAGTGTGTTTTTTTCCCCAAAGTATTACAAATAAAACTCAAGGTATTAAAAAAAAAATGAGGTCTGGTAGTATAGTTCAGTTGATAAAGTACTTGTTTAGCATGCATGAAGGTCTGAGTTCAATCCCTCACACCCCATAGAATCAGTGTGCTAGCACATGTCTGTAGTCCCAGTTCCAGGGAGGTATAAGTGGGTGAACTGCAGTTGGAGGTTATCCCAGGCTATAGCGTGTTGGAGGCTGGTCTGGGATGGATGAGATACTCTCTCATAACATATCAGAGTTGTGCTTCTGCGCCTAGCTGTGGCTCACTTGTCTTTCCATGCTAATAATGTTCTATCATATGCATACAGCAGAACCGTTGATTCCCATCTATTGGCACCGCCCACGGTTTCTGTCAGTCTCAGAATTTACCACACTGCAGTGCAAAAGCTTGAAGGGAGGGAGCAGGGGAAAGCCTGGTGGTGCATAGTGTGAGCAGTTGCCGAACCGAGGAAGCTGCACCCATGGGAGGGCGTGTGAAACTGCCACCGGTTCCTGGGCCTAGATTTATAGTTTAGAACCCTTGCAGAGCCTTCTGGAAAGTTTTCCTTCAGGCTGAGTAAATTGAGTGTGCTCAGCGCTGCTTCTTCGCTGGTTGCCACTAGGGGGTGTGTAGGAGGTGGGACCTCTCAGCTCTGGCTGCTAGAGCCATGAAACCATTAACTCCAAAGGGGGGTTAATACCTAGGCATTTGGTCAAGACAGAAACCTTGGTGTCTTTCCCAGCTACGAGAAGAAAATCCAATTAGAAGTTGCATCTGTTTATACTTAGGATGCATAGTGGCGTGTGTGTGTGCAATGTTAAGAAGAAAAAATAAAAATTGAACGTAGACCGAGAGAAGCGTAGACTGAGAGAAGCGAGAGAAGTGTGAAGAAACGCGTACCTGTAGGAGCAGGATAGACTGGGCAAGGAGGACTCTCACCAACAGTGGCACAGAGTAGGGACGAATGGCTGTAACACGTAGTTTCCAAACAAACTAATCATTTGCAAGAGCAGAAGTCGGGCACTTTGAGTTCTAGGCTGTTTCGCTACTGTTTCTACCCACGGTCAGAATCTCTGAATGGGTCTGTTGTTTCTCTAGAAGTCCTTTCTCCACTCCCCCAACATCTTGCTCCTGAATCAAAATACATAGATGTCCTCTTCTCCTTCTTGCGTCAGAACCCTATAAAATAAACAAACACGAACCCCATAAAATAGCTTAATTTTTAGCTAATTGTGTGGAAAGAGGATAAATGGGTGATTCATAGATTCTGATATAAAATAACTATTTAAATTTCTAGGCAAAGATCTCTGTTTGTTAGAAAAGTGAGTATCATGGGATATTACCAGAGCTGTGATGTGCTTACAGTGAACTGGACAAGCCTGCCCCCCCCCCCCCATGTCCATGTTCTAATCTCTTCATGCCCCTGTCACCTTACATGGCAATAGGGACTTTGCAGATGCAGGATGGGTTTTTTTTTTTTTTCCTGAGTTATGCTCATGGACCCAGAATCATCACAGGGTCCTTCCCAGAGCAAGGCAGGATTGGTGTGGAGAGAGGATGCTGATCGTGGCCCAGGAGGTAAATTAAGGGAGTCAAGGAGTACAAGGTCCTCCAAGGAGCCAGAAGAGGCTGGGCACAGCCTCTGGAACAGAGGTGGCTAACTGAGAGGGTCACAGTTATAAGAAGGGGCTTGTGAGAGAGGTTTCAAGCCATAAGCCGGTGACAGTTTGTTGCAGCAACAATAGGAAGCTAATGGAATACTCATTATGACCCGGAAGAACCAGTTTTGGAGGTGGTTGCTTTCTCCTGCAGTTTGGCCCAATTTGTCCAAGAGCAATACCCTGAAACAGGAGTGTCGGGGTTGGTGGGACAGAAAGACAAAAATGACAGAGTCCTAGTGAGAGGGCAGCCAGACAAGAACTGCCTAGGAGGATGTCGCCGCTGGGCCAGAGGAAAAATGAGGATTGAACAAAGAACTAGGGTGTTAGGAGGGTCCCGAGTAATATGAGGGTGCCCTGCCAGAAGCCAGGGGGAAGCTTTGCTTGGAGGCAGCAGCATCCGTGTCCAGGAGGAGAGCACTGGGTGCACCCAAACCGTGGAGAGCTTTCTGAGTAGCTTTCTGTGGGTTCCAAGTGTATTGAGGAGGTTGGGAGGGGGCTTTTAGGACTGAAAACAAATCCATGGGTTTAAGGATGAGAGGAAGGCTGAGAAGATGGAGGTAGGTGGTATGAGCTACATCCTGGGAAACCATGTGGGAAGAGGATGGAGAAAGACCAGTCAGTGACCTGGAGAAAACACGAGCATGAGAATCTGTTCCAGAAGGTTCTCATTACCCTCAAAGGGAACCCCACATCCACCAAGTAATCGTTTCCCTTTCTCCCCTTCCTCTAGACAACCGTAGTCTGCTTGCTTTTGATGGATTTGCCTCTGGATGTTTGTATGAATGGCCATATGTCCTCAATCATTCGTGTCTGGCTTCTTTCTCTCAGCGTAATCACTTCAAGATTTACCTGTGAGATCACTTTACCATACATTATTCCTTCTCACGACTGAGTAGTGCCCCACCGCCTGGGCACACCACATTTTGCTCTGCCATCATTTGATGGTCTTTTTTGGTTATTTCCATTTTGGCCTCCTGAGAAGTTTGATTTTTAGCTCATTTGATTTTGTTCTCAAAACAGAGATAGAATCACATGAGTGTAGGCCTGGGGAACGTGTATAAGGATTTATGGGGTAGACCTTACGGGGATGGGGCTGAGCTCTGTGACTGGGGACAGGGTCTGTGTGGCCACAGAGGACTGCACTTCTGGTTGACTTAGTTTACATGTCTTTCGTGGAAAATTAAAGCTAGGTGAAATAACTCCACAAATGCTGAATTCCAGGCAGTATCCATACCAGCCCCTCCCCCAACCCCTGAAGCAAGAACATCACTTCTGTAGAAGTAACTCAGGACCGTGTCCTTCATCTGTCCTGTAAGTCAAGCTTCCTCTTAAATTTCCTTTTAATGGTAGTAGCGAGTTTGCAGGGACGACTGGAAGCTCAGGTTCCGCGTTGTTGGTAGCGGTCTGATTGAAGGGGGAACAGGCCTGTGGTGTGGCCCCTGACTAGGGAGCGTCGCTTTATGGCTCATGCGTTGTTCATTAGTTATTTTGAAGGCTATTCTTACTTGTGCCTGCTTTTAATACCCGGACAACTGGGAGAGAGGACCTATAATCCTGCAGTCATTTGGCTTGCCGTCTCCAAGAGTATTTTTAACTATAACATGCAGAGCCATCTCGTATCACCGGGAGCCCAAGCAAGCAGCACCCTTGGGTTGGTTTTTTTCTCCTCCTGGACTACTGCTTTAGATTTCCAATACTATTTTTGAATTCCACAAAAAAATTTAAAAACCTTTCCCTTGGTGTTTGTCTTATGTTTAGTGACAGATTTTGTTAAAATGAGAGAGGAAATTTCTAGTCATGACTCTAGAGCCGTCTGCTATGGAAAGAATATTGTTTCCTAAAATGTACCAGGCTGAACAACCTCAGCTCAGAAAGGGAAATTGAATTTCAATAAGTTGAACATTTAAATATTGCCCCCACTCTGGCTAAGATAATGCTTAAGGGACTTTTAATGACTGTATTGTGCTCAGTGTATAATTGAAAGGAATTTTCATTTTTTACAATTCATTTTTTATTTTCTGTATTTGAGTGTTTGCCTGGATGCTTGTACCTGCACCGCATGCATTCAGTGCCGTAGGGGTCAGAAAGAGGTGTCAGATTCCCTGGAACTGGAGGTAGAGATGGTTGTGAGCCGCCATGTGGAACTGGGAACTGAACCCTCATCCTTTGCCAGATCAGAATGTACTCCAAGCCTTTAGCCTGTGAGCCATCCCTCTAGCCCATGAGAAGAGTTTTAAGTGGATTTGGAACTTGTGTTTTTAAATTGAATGCTGGGTCTGAGATGAATTTGTTATTAAAAACGAGAGGCCCTCAGGTTCTTCCTTATAAGCGGAGAGAGAAAAATCAGTTTTCATTGTTGCGATAGCATATCTGAGACATGTAGGCATTCTTGTCAGACTTTGGACCACCAGCCCCATGTAGACTTATTATTAATTATGAAAGTTCAGCCTTGGCTTGGGCTTGTTCCCAACTAGCTCTAGTAAATTAACCCATTTCTATTAATCTCCATTCTGCCACATGGCTCTTTACCTCTCTTCCATTCTGTATGCCCCACTCCCTCTGTGTCCGGCTGGTGAATTCCAGATTCTAACCAAGAGTTCCCATCCTGCCCAGAAGTCACCCTATCATCTTCCTGCCTAGCGAATGGCCATTCATCTCTTTATTAAACCAGTCAGGGCCCTAGGCAGGTGAGGCAAAACACAGACACATTTTCACGCCGTGTAAACAAATACCCTGCAAACAGAAAAAAGTTAAAGAAGGATTCATTTTGGTTCACAGTGCAGAGACTTCAGAGCTTGGTCTCTTGACTTCGCTATGCCTGGTCCCTTACATGATGGGCTGGGACATCATGGTGTTGGGACATGCACTGGAGCAAAGTGGTTCATCTCATGATAGACCAGAGAAAGTAGGAAGGGAGAGAATAGACCAGGGAAGAGTTATATCCTTCACAGGCATATTCCCCCAATGATCATCAGCAATGTTCATATTCATATATTAATCTATAGATGCAGTTAGTGCATTCAGAGTTTTCTCTTGGTAGCAGTGTCAGGCAGGGACCAAGCCTTCAACACATGAACCTTTTTTTCTATTTTGTTTACGTTTTTTGAGACAGGGTTTCTCTGTAGTTTTGGAGCCTATCCTGCACTTAGCTCTTGTAGACCAGGCTGGCCTTGAACTCACAGAGCACAGAGATCCACCTGCCTCTGCAGGTGAGTACTGGGATTAAAAGCATGCACCACCACCACCCGGCATTTCACATGAACACTTTATGGAAACATTTCACATCCAAGCCATGGTGTTTACATATGCGCTATCTGTTAAGTGGTAAAATCACACCCTTTTTTTTTTCCCGAGTGGAAGGAGGTGGTGATGATGGGTTGAAGAATTTGTGTGTCTGTCTAGGAAGTGGGGGTATTGAAATCAATTTTAAGTTTGTCTCTGATTCCTCAGTCAAGAAGACATCAGAGCTTTCTAATAGTGAAGATGACTTGTAATAGATTGCTGATCAGAATGTGGGGTTGATGTGCAACCCACCACAGAACGGAAGGTGTAGAGTCCGGAGGAAGCCTCATCCTCTGATTGACACCACCTGGTTTTGGGAATAGGAGAGAAGCTGTTCTCTGGTGAGCACGTGGTTTCAACAGACAGAGGGAGGCCAGCGAGAAGTAGATGAGGCTCAGTGACAAGTGTCCAGCTCTCATGCCACATGGGTAACACTGCCGGTCTTCCCCACCTCGGCTCAGCATGACCTGTTGGCTCAGAGTCTGTTTCTTGGTTTGTACTCTACTAAAGAATGCTGTGGACTGGGTGGCCCCGATGGGAACATTTATCTCTCACATTGCTGGAAGTTGGCAGTCTGAGATGATGGGTTCTTGGTATGATTCCTCTTCTGGTTCGGGGTGGGGGCAGTCAGTGGAGGGGGGGGGGCTTGTAAACTTAGAGTTTGCTGCTGGTCATTTCTAGGATTCTCATTCTCCCTGCTCAGCTTTCTCATTTGGATATAGAGAGAGCGAGGAGGGAAGCAGAGGAATGGAAGGCATTGGTACAGCTCCTTAGAACGCAGAATTAGAGAGTCAAGCAAAGTCCTGGGTAATGCGAGCCATTGGAAGGATCAGAATGAGGCGAGAGTTTGAAGGGCATTGGCTCTCCTGACTCCAGGGGGAGAGGTTGTGGCTAACACCTCTGGTTAAGCTGCGTTAGTGTTTCACAACTCCCACAGACGCCGAGGGAAATAGTCCTCACATCCTTAAGACACTTTTTCTCACTTAGTACTGTTGGATCCCGAGACACTAGGATCTGGGGAGTTTTTACAAGAGGTATTATAGATACATCAGTGTGGACCATGGATCAAGCAATTTCAGTCTCCTACTACCTTCACAGTTACGTTTTATCACCCCTGGAAACTAACCTTGTTGCCCCTAACAACTGTGTAACATTGTGGTAAGTGCTGGTTAGCAAGAGTGGGTCCCGTAGCCTTCAAGGTCAGAGGTGTCAACCAGTCCTGATCACTTCACTGCCCATAACCCTGGAGCTAAGTGACTCCTCATTTCTGTTGAGGGAGGAATACCAAGCGCAGTAGAACCATGGCTCGTCCTAGCCCCTTTCCTAGTGCTGTAACAAACCCTCGGGTCCAGGTGTGTTGCTCGGTTTTCCTTCCTTGTGATGGACGACTGGGTAACATCAGTCCGCAGGAAGACCTATGTAGGTTCCAGGACCACTTAACCCTGCTGCTTTCACCCTGTGGCAGTAGAGTAGGTCATGGCAGGTGTGAGCGCTGAAGAAGGCCACTCACCTGACAGCGGATGGAAGAGAGCGGAAGGGATCAGGGCCTGAGCGTCCGCTTCGAGAGCATGACCCAGCGGACATTCAGCTATTCCCTGTCTCCAGAAGGTTCTGTTCTTCCCAGAATGCCATACGTTGGCAACGAGCTAGTACCTGGGGCTCTTGGGAGACATTTATTTTCAAAACCAGCCAGTCATACTGGCTCACGCCTGTTAATTTCAGACCTTGGGAGGCTGTGTGGGGAAGCTGGGAGTCCGAGGCCAGACTGCGATATGTAGATTCAAAGCCCTGCCTAATAAAGATCTGAGCCCAAATGCTAGGTCCTGGAGACAATCAGGAAAGTTTATTTGGCCCATGGTTCTGGAAACTTAGAAGCCCAGGGACGTGGTTCCATGACTTCAGGTGAGGACTTCCTGCTGCATCCCAACACAGCAAGGGCCATGGCTAAGATGGCAAGTGTGCCGGGGAGAGAGCAAGGGACCCAAAGAGCTCATTGACCTGTCTCTTTGAAGAGGTCTCTGTGAGGACAAAAATTGACAACACTGTTCCCCTCTGCAGTGGAGATGAAGAGAACTTGTCACTTGGACTTGGGGTATGTTCTGGAAGCCAACAGTAGTACATGCAAGGGAGCACAATGGAACCAGGAAGTTATGAGGAACAGAATAGAGGGAGAGAAAGCTTGGAGTGAAGTGAGGAGCCCTCAGGGCAGGAAGGACCGAGGATGATGCTGGTGGCAGTGGCTGACATCTTTTGTTAGTGCTAACACTTGTCTGCACTGTGCTACCGCATACTGCACATTCAGTAGTTTATCCTCGAGCCCTGGCCTGCAGCAGAATGACAAGCCTCATTTAGAGATTAGGGACAGCAAGTTGGTTAAGGGAACTCCATCTTTCACCTCCCCTCTCCCCCATGCTAGTGGCTTTGAGTAGTGTCAGCTCTTTATAAGGATATAGCTGCTTTAATGGCATCTCAGAAAACTGTTAGAAATGTAGGGCAGAATTTCGAGTGTTTTCATTATATGGCCGTAATCAAGAGGCAATAATGTTGGTATCATCTGTGTTTGTGGACTGAAGGTGATCAGAGCCCATGGGGGGCTTCAGCTGGGCAGAAATAACTCAGACTCTGGTCCCTTCTAGACACTGGAGAGAAAGACAAGGTTTTATTTTATTTTTATGACCCAGGGTGTTTGCTTGGTGTTAAGAGCTCTTTTTAATAGGTTTAAAGGTTGCTCTAGTCACGGAAATGAGGCTGTGTTTTGAGTGCGATCAAGTCAATCATTAGCATGTCAGTTGACTGTATGTGTAGACAGGTGTACATGTTCTTATATGTCAGTCATTGGCATGTCAGTTGACCGTATGTGTTGACAGGTGTATGTGTTCTTATATGTGTGAGTGGACTTACATCAACTAATTTTTGTCTTGGCGTGAGTTTCCCCTTGCTTGTAAAAGTATACCAAGTATCAATAGATGAGGGCCCCAATGAAAATAAAGTTTCTAATAAATCAGCTCAACTACCTGGGGTTCAGTTTCTTTACTGGCTCAAACAAACTGAGCAGACTCATTGTAAAGCTGTGGCCATCAAGACATGGCCCTCGCAGATGGAATGGTACCACTACCTTTAGAGTAAGTCTTCCTACCTCAGCCCAGGCTAGACCATCGCGCCCAGACATGTCGGAGGTTTATCTCTTGCGTGATTCTAGGTCCTGTGAAATGAACACTACTGAGCATCACAGTGCAAACATTGACATATCTACATGTGAGTCCTATGCGAGTTTACTGGAGAGCAACCTTGTCCTTTGCGTTAGTTTCCTGACACGGTGACCAAATACCTTAATAAACAACTTCCAAGAACAAGAGTGTATTTGACTTTGTTCAGAACTGTCGGTACATGTTTGCTTGGCTCTGTTGCTTCAGATCAGTGATAGCTTGGTTTATAATGGTGAAAACTTGTGGCACAAGAGGCTCCTTCTGTGATCCAGTTGGGAGGCAAAGAAGGAAAAGCAAGAGGCTGGCGCCCCGGAGCCTCTTCAGGGACACAGCAGCAAAGATCCAAAGTCCTTCAACCAGGCCGCACGTCCCAAAGGTCCCATGTCTCAAGTAACGGAGACCAATTTTCAACAGTCAGGCTTTTGGTTTTGCCAAAGGTTAGAGGAAAATGGCTTTGATGAGTTTGAGATTCTTATTTCCTCACATTTCTTACTTTTTTGTTTGTCTTTTCCTTAAAAAGTAGAGCCGTAGCCTAGCCTTGGAGGCCGAGATCACAAGACGGCAAAAAACCCTGAGATGAGGGCGTGACTACCAAGTTGGAAATATTCTCTGTCTTGCTTGTGGTGGTGACTTAATGGGTGTAAATATATCAAGCTTTTATGACTTACTTGTAAATCCTACGTCTATGAAGTCTACACCTTTCTTTCTTCAGCCCTCAGTTCTGGAACATTCTGGCTGTTGAACATAGGTAGTAATAAAATAATTATGTGTTCTGCCTGTGTTTTTCTCAGACAAACCCTGACTTTCTCCTCCAGGTCCAGTTCCAGCTACAGGCATTGCTGTGGTATAGATGTGGTTTGTCCTGAGAGGCTTATTGTTAGAGCCTGGTCTGAAGGTGGGTCCTGTTGGAGATCAGAGGGGGAGGTGCTGCCCTGAGGTTTTACGGTGGTCCTCTTGAGATCTCTTCCTCCCCCAGGAGGATTATTACAGAAGGAGCAAGACTGGTCACTCTCTTGGAGTCTGGCATTCTTTCTGTCAGTGTGATTTCATTGCCCACCATACCTGACCATAATAGCATCTATGGCAAGGCATTTAACAGAAGATAAACTAATGAGGACACCCCCATCCTCAAACTTCCAACCCCCCAAACCCTGAGTTAAACAAATCAGGTATTATAGTACCATCACCACAACTACCAACAATAAAAAAGTTAATATAGGCATATAGATTAATTTTTAGTTTTAAACATGAATATATTTCTGTCTTTTTATCTATTTGTCTGTCTATCCATCCACCCATCCACAATGTATCCATGTTTATAAGGGAAGAGTCCAGTGTGGAACTGAGGCAGTTTATTTTAGAAAGTACTTGCTCTATCTAAATTTGTTGGACTATGGACATTTATGAAGAGGAGGATGTACTGATCACAGTTTGGGGCAGTGGGGAGCTCAGGGTACAGCGAGAGCCAGTGTCTGATGTGGGCTTATTCTTCCCCTTTGTGTCCTTACATAGTGGAAGGAACAAGACAACTCTCTTCAGCAGCTTCTCAGGAGAGCCTTATACTCCTTTTCACAAGGGAAGCCTTCAGGATTTCATCACATTCTAGATGGCCCCACATCTTAATACTGTCATCTTAGGCATCAGGGTCCACCATACAACTTTAGGGAGACACAAACATTTGGACTGTGATGTCAGTGCTTGTGTTCACCATACTTTAGGGGGACACAAACATTTGGACTGTGATGTTAGTGATTGTGAGTCTGCTCTCTTTGGGGTGGCAGCTCTAAACAGCACAGGGCCCCAGATGGAGCTCTTCCTGGAACCCCTAGGATAGTGGGATATCTATATGTAGGATAGTGGGTGTGTCTGTGTATCAACACTAAGGACTGTACAGTTGATGAACTCAGTCTTGTTTTGTCAGCTCTTCTGAACCCTTAGCTGCTTCTCTGTGCTTCACACAGACCTACAGGACAGGTTAGCCAGTCTTCTGTCTTGTTCCTCACTGCATTCTGAACTTGAGGTAGCCTACAGCTACTACAAGAGGGTCTAGAGATTTTCTGCCTGAGTCTTTCCAGGGCAGCTGAGGAGAGAACGCTGGAGCAGTGGTATAGGCCGGAAGCTTCTTTTCTCTTTCATGCAACCACCTGTTAGTTCCGAATCACTCCTTAACAGGTTTGTAGTTTCCCATACTAGGTTTTCTTAGTGCATGAGTCGCTAGGCTATGAATGAGGTTTTGAAAGGGACAGAACCAAAGGGCTTGAGAAATTCAGTCTTTCAGGTCCCTTTCTTCCTGAATTTGTGATTGAATCGGATCTGTGCCATCACCCCTGGGTGACAGTAGCGTTTGTCTACTTCTCACTCCCGAGTGGCAGGATGTCTCCGCAGCTCTTCCATGGCAGGTGCCTTCTGCCTTCTGCTGTCATTTCCAGGTATTGCCAACACCTGTGTTGACAAGGTCAGGCTCTTGAGCTAGCTCAAGGTGAGAAGCTATGCATACTTACTGCACACCCACAGCTCTGAGGTCACCATCGGAAAGAAGCCCACAGCCAGGCTTGTTTCGTTGGCCCTTTTCAGTTGGTAAATGCAAACATGATTTAAGAGATTTCCTCCGATTCCTGGAGCCAAATCGACAAAGTTCCAGGTGCTGAAGGGTTGGCCCAGAAGTATAACACTTGCCTGGCTCTGGGTTTGATCTTTTGCATTGCAAACAAAACACAAACCAACAAGCCAAGAAAAATAAAATCCAAAATGACAAACCTTCCCAACAAGGTGGCTTAGCAGGAAAGGACATGCACCACCAAACCTGGGGACCCAAGTTTGGACCCTGGGACCCACGTGGTGGAAGGAGAGAAGAGACTCCTCAAAGTTAACCTCTGACTTTTATATATGTGCTATGGCACACACAGAGATCACACACACACACACACACACACACACACACACTCACTCAAGGATACACACAAATAGAGATATACACACAGACATACACACACACTACATACATGCATAAATAAATAAGTTTAAAAAGAAGTGATTTTTGATAAAAATGTGTATTAGTTCCTAACAAGAAAACACAGAGGAATATAAATACAAGAACTCTACTCTGAAAATTGTTTGATCGTGTGCTAGCTTCAAGAAGACTTCTCCTCTCTTCCTTTCAAATGTCATTCCCATTTTATTTTGTACAAAGGTGCATTACTTTCAAAATAAAAATTATTTTTAAAACGTGTCACTCACTCCACTCATATTTGATAAGTAGAGAGCTGAGAAGCAGCATTGATTTGACACTAACTGTCTGGTGAATAAAATATTCGTTAACGTTTGACAGTTGCTCCAATGCATTCAAGGCAATAGCTGGACTGGATGCTTATATCTGCCAGTAATTCACACACATTGCTTCAGATGCTGAGGTGATGGCAGCATCCTAGTACCAGGGACGTTGATGAGGAACAACACAGGGGTCCGAGACATGACAACAAGCTGAGAGTCCTTTGGCTGTGGTGTACAAGGGACTCTTAAGCAGGCAGCACGGCCCCGGCCGGGCCGGGCCCTGACCTTTCCCTGTCTCTTGGCTCGCTGAGTCCCAGCTGGAGATTACGAAATGTGCTCTAGACATTGTTCCCAGAGGGCACTCGTCCTTTTGATGACAGCTTATTTCAGGATTCCCGGTGCCAGTGCCTGAGGTCTGATGACATTCAGGGGTGTGTTCCCCAGCCCATCATCTGATTAGTCACCAAATTCCAGGGACTCTCCCAGCTGGCTCAGGGTGCAGCACGTGAGTGCGGGGGTAAAATAACTTATTTTTCTAGTGTCATGAGGCCAAGCCTCGTTCCTTCCCCTGGTCTCTCTCGGTACGTGTCTCTAAGCCTTTAGAAAATCAAAATCCTCTGTTCTTTGTGGAGAAATAGGGTTGCTAAGGATTTTGGGAGCCCCTTATCGGGATGTGTGATCTTCCACGTGTAAAGGTGACTTGAGAGACTTCTGAAAAGTCTTAGAGGGTCGACTGAGACCATGTCAGAGTCTCACAGCAGATCCTCAGCATTGCTGTAAGAAAGGACACGCTTATCTGTCCTCTCCATTTCCGGGCTATGTCTGTGACCCCCATGGGGTTCAGAGTCTCAGCAGGTCTGTGTGATGCCAGGAGGAAGCGCTTTGTTAGTTAAGGCCTCCGGGGTTTGCTGTGTGCTGTCTTCAACATGAGTATAGTAGGGAAAGCCTGACAGAGCTTAGCAAGATGGAGGGAGATCACAGACATGTGGCACTTAATACGAGCCGGTGCAAGGCGTGCGTTGGCCTCCTCTGATCCCTGCTGTTGGTCTCTGCGGTTACCTTCATTTGATTTGAGAAGGGCCACTGATCTGAAGCAGCTTTTATGCCAAGCCCAAGACACCACAGGATCAGGCTCGAGCGCTAATTCTGCAGCTGCTGGGAGCCCTCACATCACAGGTCCCTATTGTCCAAGCCCATCTCTTCATCTGCCCCTGAGGTTGGCAGCTGGGTCCTCACGGTGGGAGCCAGGCACCGTCTGCCCCCTGAGGTTGGCAGCTGAGTCCTCACGGTGGGAGCCAGGCGCCGTCTGCTGTCCACTTTAGTGGAGGTTTGAGTGTGTGGCAGGGTTAAGTTTCCTAGCTTT
The DNA here is from genome assembly GCF_903992535.2 of Arvicola amphibius. Lineage (NCBI taxonomy): Eukaryota > Metazoa > Chordata > Mammalia > Rodentia > Cricetidae > Arvicola > Arvicola amphibius. The sequence goes on along the minus strand of NC_052049.1, from coordinate 11,838,392 downwards.
CTCAAAGACTCAGGGTTGCACCAGAGCTCTGGAAATTTCTCCTGGTTTGGCACCCATGAGATCTCAGTGTCCAACTCTGTAGTCATCATTTGCTCTTTTGTCAAGACTGTGGTAAAAATGAAGGGAACGGGCTATGCTGATCTCAGGGTTCTACCTCTGCTACAGTCCTACGATTCTGTCATTGTAGCCTAAGGCAGAGAGGCCCTGCCCTAAGTGGGCTTCCTCTTCTTGATGTTTGCTCTGTTAGCCTTGAATGCCGTATTTGTGATGAGACAGTAGTCCTGGGCAGTGACCCTGCTGTTAGCTGTGCATACACAACACTATATGTGAAAGTGGCTATGTGTATTCTCTTTCATATGTCTTTGTCTTGTATTGTCCTTTTCCTAATAGGAACTAAGGCTATTGGTCTTTGGCCAAATCCACACAGTCCACTCCCGCCGTGCGTAGCTGAGGTGATGTGTTCATCACTGGCTGGTTGCTGGTCTAGCATCATGTGATGGTGGAGATGGATCATTAACAAGATGGTACCCGAGGCCTCTCGACAAGGATTTGCCCCTTAGCAAGGTTTAAGGTCTCAAAATCCCATTCTCTCTCTCTCTCTCTCTCTCTCTCTCTCTCTCTCTCTCTCTCTCTCTCTCTCTCTCTCTCTCTTTCTCTCTCTCCTCTCTCCTTCCCTCCCTCCCCCAGAGGTTGTAGTGAGATTAAACTAAAAAGGTCCATAGCATGCACAGCTCAGAGCCTTTCTATAAGCAGAGGTGTTGGATTGGATTAATGCAGTTAAATTCTATAGGTCCTTGTGCCAGCAATGGATAAAATAGACATGGTGAGAATGACTTGGGGCTAGTCATAGGAAGATTGAGGAATGGAAGTCAATTGGAATTGGATTTTTGAAAAGACTTTCAATTCTATTTTTATTTCTTGTGTGGGTACATCAGAGGACAGCCTGAAGGAACTGGTACTCTCCTTCTAACCTGTGGGCCCTAGGAATTGAACGTGGGTCATTGGGCTTGGTGATGGATGCCCTTACCCACACCCACTGCATCATCTTATTAGCCAGAGATACCAGGGCTATTAAGAATACCATTGGACTGTTTGGCCTGACCCTCTTGCCAGTGGTAAAGGCTATGGTTTAAAAATATCCCACAGAAGTTCATGTGTTACACATTTATTCCTCAAGTTGATATGTTAGTGGTAGTTAGAGGTGAGACTTATAGGAGGCTGATTAAGATCAGATGATGTCATGATGGGAAAATCTGCATAATGTCATTAGTGTGCTGAGAAGAGGAGGAAAGATCCAAGCTGGCATTTGCCATCTCATTGGCACGTTGACTCAACACAGGGCCTTCATCAGATACCAGGGCCCAGTGTTCATAGATTTTTCCAACCTGCACAACTGTGACCCAAGACGCATCTAAGATGCTTTTACCTTCTTAGAAGTGTTATGATAGGAAGTCAATGAAGAGTTCAGCCTTGGTGTCTTGGCCCCCAACTAGTCTCTCCTCCTACTCAGAGTTCATTGCTGGAAACCCTTAAGTAGATCCATGGTTGGCTTGTTCTGCCTGCCTGCCTGCCTTCCTTCCTTCCTTCCTTCCTTCCTTCCTTCCTTCCTTCCTTCCTTCCTTCCTTCCTTCCTTCCTTCCATTTTAGACAAATCCCACACTCTGTATCTCTGGCTGGCTAGAATGTACCATGTAGACCAGGCTGACTCCAAACCTGCAGTGCTGCCATCTGTCTGCTTCCCACATCATCATAATACTGAACACCAATCTGTGTTGGAAAAGCACTGTCTTCTCCCTAAAGAATGTTGAAATGTATGTGGTTGTCTGAATAAAAATGGCCCCCGTAGGCCCATAAGAGAGTGGCAGTATTAAGCAGAAGGCACGGCATTGTTGGAGAAGGTGTGACTTTGTTGGAGGCGGTGTTTCTCCAGGGAGTGAGTGGGCTTTGAGGTCTCAGAAGCTCGATCCTGAGCAGTGTGTCATTGTCACTTCTTGCTTCCCCTGGATCTGGATGTAGAACTCTCAGCTACCTCTCCAGTACTATGTCTGTCTGCATGCTGCCGGGCCATGATGACAGTCAGCTAGCCTCTGAACCGTAAGCCAGGCCCAATTAAATGCTTTCCTTTGTAAGAGTTGCTGTAGTCATGGTGTCTCTTCACAGCAATGAAACCCTAAGACACTGTAAGAAATGAGATAAATTTCAAACCTCATTAGTCTATGAAACACATCTACTCTGGTTTTAATTTGTTCCCAGGCATCCATTTATTTTGGCATCATCTACACCTTGTACCAATTTTCAGTGCCTCATTTTTCATACCTCATCATGATCCATGGGTTTCCATCATCTGATGAAATTACAGTTTAGCACAAAGTTAATATTTCCTGTCGGATGAAACAAAGAATAACAGCCAGAGTGTGAAGAAAATGAAACAAAAAAAATGGTTTTGATGGCATGAACCTGTAATCCTAGCACTTGAGGTGCCTGAGACAGGAGGATTGCCTGGTCTTGAGTACCAAGCCAGCCAAGATTATATAGTAAGATCCTGTCTCTAAAACCAAAGAACAACAAAAGAAAAAAAAAGGGAAATGGGAGATAGGGCCGTGTGTTGTGTCATGTGTTGGAGTCTGGTCATTTCCTGGGCTGGAGGATAAACTGGGCAGTAAGTCAGTTTTATGAATTGATTCCCTCAGGCTGACTGATAGGCTGGTCACTCTCGAGGCCCCTTCAAGCAGGCAGCCTCTTCATGGGCTCATGTCAGTGCTGCTGGGCTTTAGCATATTGAGTGGGAGCCTTTCTCAGAAGAAATCCTCGGCTCATGGCTCTAAGTCCATCCCTGGTAGGAGGCAAAATGCTGCCCTTATGCAACTGGCTGGCTGGTCCGTCTCAAGCAGAAGTAAAGTGGGTAAGAGTTCACTACTTTCCTTCCAGGGACTGGCTCCCAGGGAGGAAAGGACTCAGCCAGCTCCTGGTGTGTGTGCCTCCTGTGAGACTGGAGTGTGTGGGAGCACAAGATGGCTCTTGTTTCAGCCCAAGACTGTGTGTCCCTAAGGACCACAGCTCCCACCGTGGGGCATGTCCTCTGCACTTGGCATTGTAGAGATCGAGTATGGCGTTGTGCTCGTGCAAGGGCTGACCTCGCCCAAAAGCCCAGGAGTGGGGGGGGGGGAAGGGTACCAAAAACAGATGACTTATTATGAAAATGTAAATGTAGTGAGGGATGTAGAAAGGCATTCTGTGCTGCGAAGGTGAGAATTTAGGTTTTTAAAAACAGGGTCTTGTCATATATCCCTGGTCGGCGTAGTTCCCGCTCTATGTCCCATGTTTGTCTTAGACTCACGGTGATCCTCCTGCCTCTGCTTCTCGAGCACTGCGATTGCTGGTATCTGCCACCACACTAGCGGTTGTTGTGTTTTAATATGATTTATTAGGATCCCAGGGTCCAGCAGCAGCTCCACATCGCTTTTTTAAGCCTCTTCATTAACTTAGCCCTGGAGGTGGGGCTGCATTTCTTCACACCCTGAATTTCTAGGCCTGGCTGCAGTGCCGGCCGGCATTTAGAAGATGCTCTCTGAAAGTACTGGTTATGGATGATTTGGCTCCTACAATAGAGACTGTCACTTAGAGAAGAAGAGAATGCTAGCTGGAGACAGTTCCCGCTGAAGACCGACGGGTGCTCACGGTGGAGCAGTGTATGGCACACGGCAGAATTCTGAAGGATTTCCTCATCAGAGGTTAGGAGTCCCACATGGAAAATGGCCAGTGACAGCTCAGGAGAGTGGGAGCTGGCTGGACCTGAGGTGTGAATGTTGATACGGGCTCAGAAATACCCGGGCCACCCCTTTGGATTGATTCACACATTATCGCATGATTGCCTTGGCGCTGATAAGGCCGGCTGCAGTGAGCGTGGTAGTCTCTCTTCCCCACCTTCCCTCACATCCTCACTGGGCAGTGAGGCAGGATGAGCGGGGAGCCCCGTGCACTTGAGTATGATAGCCTCTGGGAGTTCCCACTTTGGCCTGGTCACACCACTCCGCTCATATCTGAGAGCATTTGTAGACAGGATGAACGACACACATAACTGATGTCTTAGATCATGGGAGCACACATGATAGTCTGTCCTGTTGAGAGTTGTTGGGTATGAGAGGCTGTGTCCTTGGTGACTACCCAGATTTTTTGAAGGGGTTTTCCTGATTTGAGTCCAGGTCTTTCTGAAAGAGAGACTGAGCTTTCTTTCCCAGCCTCCCTCCAAGGAAGAGTAAAGCCTGCAACTGTGGGACCTACCCACCAGGTGCGTTTGGGTCAGACATTAGTCACAGGTGGGAGGGGAAGAAGCAGCTTAAAGGAATCATCTATCATCACAAGGGTCGGGGTTGATACATCCTTTCTTCAAATAGCAGGGGTGAGGGTACTAGTGTTGCTGGGAGCTGGACCCCAGACAGCTGCTGCTGTTTCTAGAAGAGTTCTTCTTTGCAGTGCTTTGGGTCACATTTGCGTACTCAGTCTTAACCTTCTAGACTCTAGAATATTCGACTTCTAGAATTTAGAAGAGACTTCTAGAATCTAGAGACTCACATGACCCTTTAAACAATTCCTTTTTTAAAACTTCACATTTATTTATTATTTATTGTTGTTGTTGTTGTTTTGTGTGTGTGTGTGTGTGTGTGTATGCATGCACAGCATGGATGCGGAGGTCAGAGGACACCTTGAAGGACTCAGCTCTGTCCTTCTACTGGCTGAATTCTAGGGAACAGACTCAGGTTTGGAGGTAAACACCTTTATAGGCTGAGCCACCTCACTGGCTTCAGCTGGTTTCCATTTAAACCAGCCAGAGTAGTCTTGTCAAAAAATTGTGAGACACTATACTTGCCCTTCCCATGGGTCATCTGCCAGTTTCCATGGTGACTTGTTCATTCCCGAGCATCAGCTGAGAAAGGTTTAGACCTAAATGCTCCCAGGGTGGTTCACCTTTGGACATACTTCCTTGATGTTGAAAATTGGGCATTTTTCTTGGGAGATGAGGAAGACAGGGATGAGACTTGTAAGTTAAACAATGAAAGGAATCATAGAGTATCTAAAACATTTGGTAGTCACCTTGTCAGCTGCTTAAGTATGTATTTGAGTTCCTTGCCAATTTCTCAAGTCTAGAATATAGAATAAGCATCTTCCTAAAAGGGGTTTCTTCATTTATTTCCAAAGTGCCACATACAAGAAATTAAGATCAGAGTATTGTAGTTCATCTTGCATCTGGGTTGGGTTTTACAATTCATTCTGTGCATGTGAAATAGTTTTTCTATTTCAGTTTCTATTAGAAGTTGGTTTAAATTTCACGTGAATCCTTTACATAAGTTATATTATATAAATTCTAACAGTTTATAAGGCAAAGGTTCTAATCAACCATGAAGAATCTCAGCTGGCTTTCCCAAGATGGATTTATACTTTGGACACTCTAGACTCCATGTGGGAGACTCATACGTGGCCAGATAACCCGGGAGACGGGCTTCAGAGATATGCCGATGGTAGGAGCAAACTGCAAAAGCTGAAATCAGCATCAGTGTGGTTGCTTCAGTATTCCTCTGAGTTGTCTTCATGGAGACCCAGCATTGGGTCAGAGGGGTGGGGGCAGAACAAGCAGGAGGGAGAGAGGGAAAGAGGGAGGGAGAGAGAAGGAAAGGGAGGAAGGAGATAAAGAGGCAAAGTAAACAGAAAAGTCTTTGAACACTAGCAAACTGAGAAATAGTTTAGAAAATGACATCTGAGCCGGGCGGCGGTGGCGCACGCCTTTAATCCCAGCACTCGGGAGGCAGAGGCAGGCGGATCTCTGTGAGTTCGAGACCAGCCTGGTCTACAAGAGTTAGTTCCAGGACAGGCTCTAAAGCTACAGAGAAACCCTGTCTCGAAAAACCAAAAAAAAAAAAAAAAGAAAATGACATCTGTAGTGGCCCCCGACACTGGTTAACTGTGAGAATTCAATGTCACCAGGTCTCTGTTGGAGAATGCTTTTCCATGTGTTCCATTTCAGAGACCATGGAAACCCCGAGTCCATTCCCTCAATGCCAGCAGTCTGGGTGCTTTACTAGGGCAGACACAGGACAGAGGGTCTGACTCCTGTGTCCCTCCTGACTACCACTGGGAAAAGGAGCCTGATAGTTAGGGTTCAGCACGTGGAAGGCTTTCTCAACTTCCTGGGTTGTGAAGGAGAGGTGACCCATGGTGTCCTGTTTGGCGAATGGGCCCTCCTTGTCCTGTTTAAGTCTCTGCTCACATCCAGATGTGTTAAAGATGTCTGATTCCATGTGGAATCTCTGCGGTCAGGTCCACTACTCATTTAACACGCTTGGGGCATGCCTCGCTTGGGAGGCCTTTGTGCAGCCCCCAGCCCTCCAAGGCTGATTGCTGGGCTTGGTGTGAGTTTCCACGTCACGCTGTACTTTCCCCAATGTAATAGCCTTTATTTATCACGCCGCTCCTTAATTATTTGTTGCTCCGTCTCCGTTTCTGTCCAGACTGAAACACAGTGACGGCAGAGACCGTTTCTAATCTTTGCCCTGCAATTGGCAGTGAATAAACAGTGGTTAAACAAGTTGTTCATTTAACCAGTCAATGTCATTAATAAGCATGTGTGAGGCGTGTCCAGCCATTGCTGTAAGCGGTGAGTGACTGCAGGGAAGGACAGCGTAGCCCTGCCTCTGCTGTTTACAGGTCTGTGACCTTGGGTGGGATCCTAGGCCTGTGTTGACTTCCTTCTCCTTAGCTCTGGAACGGGCTAAGAGCATCCTCCTCCAGACAGTCCAAGGGTTTTGTGAAAGAGCCAGCAGAGGGCCCTTGACCTAACAAGAGCACACTGGCTGCTGATGTTATCACCTCTCAACAAGGATGAATATAAATGAGCAATTAAAATGAAAAAAAAAAAAGCCATCTAGTACTCACTCTTTCTTCCTTTTCAAAATTTGTTTACTATTTTGTGTATGTGTTGCACACATGTGTACACATAGAGGCCACAGCTGTGTGTCTCCACTCTCTCACTCTTCTAGACAGGGTCTCTCATGGAGCGTGCAACTCTCTATTTCAGTGAGGCTGCCTGGTCCCAAGCCTCCAGGGTCCTCTTGTCTCTATGCCTCAAGCACTGGAGACAGAAGTATATGCCATATTGCTCAGGTTTGATGTGATTGCTAGGGATCCAAATTCATGTCCACGTGCCTCACCCACTGAGTCAGCACCCAGCCCCTCTCCTTTGTTTTGACCTTGTTTTCTTTCTGTTGAAATGTTGATGAAAGGAAAAGGAAGATCATTGTGATAGCAGGCAGAGGTGAGGTGTGCATAAGATTCTTTGTATCTCTTGAATATTTTTATTGAAAGAATATATTTGGTTTTTTTTTTTTTTTTGGTTTTTTCGAGACAGGGTTTCTCTGTAGCTTTGGAGCCTGTCCTGGAACTAGCTCTTGTAGACCAGGCTGGTCTCGAACTCACAGAGATCCGCCTGCCTCTGCCTCCCGAGTGCTGGGATTAAAGGCGTGCGCCACCACCGCCCGGCCTATATTTGGTTTTTAAGATGGGGTTTCTTTGTGTAGCCCTGGCTGTCCTGGAACTAGCTCTGAGACCAGACTGGCTCCAAACTTACAGAGATCCTCCTGCTTCTGCCTCTCTAGTGCTGGGATTAAAGTCATACACCACCACCACCTGGCTATTATTGGGTGTATTTTTTAAAGATTTATTTTTATTGTACGTTTAGTGTGTGTGTGTGTGTGTGTGTGTGTGTGTGTGAGAGAGAGAGAGAGAGAGAGAGAGAGAGAGAGAGAGAGAGAGAGAGAGAGAGAGATATGCATGTGAGCCTGTAGAGGCCAGAAGTGTCATGAACTTCTAGAACTGGAGTTATAGGTGGCTGTGAGCCACCCAGTGTGGGTGTTGGGAACCAAACTTGGGTCCTCTAGAAAGCAGGAAACACTTCTAACCACTGAACCATCTCTCTAGTGCTCTCGAGTATTTCCTTTACACAGGTATCTTTGTAGGAAAACCAGTATGCCAGGCATTATTGCTTTGTTATGATTAGTTTCATTTAGTCTATGTACTTTGTCTAAGCCAGTTATATACAGAGTCTTCCCTGCATGCATTTCTCTTTATATAGACTCTTTGAAACAAGTATATGAAGTACTGTTTTAATCCCCATTATACTGGCGAAGAAAAGAAACAGACACAGAGGAGGTAAACACTGGCCCAAGATCACAGAGAACCCAGGCAGTTAGGTTCTAGGGACCATTTGGTGGAGATGCCCCTTGGAAGTACATGTACCACCCCCCACCACAGTGAGAAAGGACACCAGTGCCACTGCCATGTAGTGAGGTCCTGACTCTGTATAGACAGAGTTACAGCCGCACAGATAGTTTACAGCAGCAGAGGAGGACTGTAGCCAGGTGTGCCCCGTGGGAGTAGCCTGTGAGTTGGGAGCGAGCACCGGGCACCTTGTGGGGTCCATGCTGGGGGAGGTAAGGGGCCATGAGGAGACCCAGGAGGGGAGGTGGAGCTAAAGCTGCATGGTTTCTGGGGACAGCAGGACTGGTATATGATGTAGAGTCAAGGGCACAGCACTGTGGGCCCCTGCCAGGTTGACTTTTTGAAAAAGGCAAAAGCATCACCCGTTGACCATGAAGGATGGACCAGGCTGGAAAGAGCCTAGCTCTCTGCACCAGGACAATCAGTTTTATCCTCTGTCCCATTCCGTGGCCATTGGATAGATGAAACGGGCAGCTAAGCACCCAAGAATGTGCAAGAATTAGCCCAAATTGGCTGACAGCTAAAAACTTGACATCCAAGCATCTGATTGACAGTGAGGTGCAGCTGCCTCCGAGGAACAATGATTTGTAAACCACCCAGTGCATTTCTGGTGCGATGGTGGAGGGAGCGGGGAGGCACCGATCCTCTGGAACAGTTTCTTATTGTTGAATTACCACATTAGCAGCAAATGCTCCTCGCTTGATCAGCACCTGATATGATAAGAGGCTAATTATATGACAGGGTGACCCACGTGGCAGGGCAGTCTAGGTCTTAGCAACACAATATTTATCTGGGCAGCAAAGGCAAGCTGCTAATTCAAGATGCAATCTTTTCCAGAGACTCAGCCAATGCAGTCAAAACAACCTTCCCTGTGCCTCACACAGGCCCCCTCAGCCCCACCTCAGGTCATTGGCACATAGCTGTACGTTATTTCTTGTCAGCTACTGAGTTAGAAACTGTGATCTAATGACCTTCCTTGTGTTTTCATACTAAATAGCCTCAAAACAAACAATCAACTGAAACAGAACAAAAACGGGCTCCATGGGAGAACATCATGCACAGATTTTGTTTCCGTTTGTTGAATTTTAAGGAGAGAATCCCAGACTTCTGTTTCCACTTGAAGATGTTTATCTGATCCCATCAGGAATACAGAGCATTTATGTGTGACACCATCCTGTAGAAATGAGAACAGCCATCTGTTCACCCCAGATAGGTAACTGATGACAGACAGATCAAAGTAAGGAAATCACCAATGTCCTCTTTGGGGAAGTGATGAGTTTTATTGGGGTTACTTACAGGAGTAGAAATGGCTCAAAGACATCTGTGTCATCAAGAGCCCACCCAGCAGGGGTGATGGCCCATGGAAGCTGGAAACCTGGAGCACAGCCTACAGTTGGTCTGAGCCTCTTCCAGGAAGTTTGACCTGCCCGACGAGCTTCTAGGCAACTCAGTTCATCTGAGATTATCTCTCAGAAGTCCTCACTGCTTTTGTAAGCATGTGGACGGAGGGAGTTAATGAATCTGATCAGGTTCAGGGACCTTCTGAGGCTTTGAGTTGTTTCCTGAGCTTAAGGAGCTTCCTTCTAAGATGGAAGTTTTATCTTGGAGGAAATCGCTACACTGCACAGGACTGAAGAGGAGGCTTCTGTGCAAACGTGAGGATCTGGGTTCGAATCCCCAGAAATCACATAAAGCCAGATGCAGTAGTTTTTCCTGTAATCTCGACCCTACAACCAAGACATAGGAGAGAGAGAGAAAGGAGGAGGAGTCCTTACAAGGGTGTGGGCCAGCTAGCTTGGTATATACAGCTGTGAACAAGAGACTCAGTGTCACACACGGTAGAAGGTGAAGACTGTCACTGGTGGTTGCCCTTTGACCTCCACATGTGTATGTTTACACATACAAACACCACCCCCAGAGAGGAGGAGGGTAAGAGAGAGAGATTTAAAAACAGAGGGGTACATATGTGGGGAAACTGTTAATGCATAGCAGAGTAAAAAGCCAAATCACAGCCAGATGTGATAGCATCCACCCCGCTTATCCCAGCACTGATCAGGCCAAGGGAGGGAAACTGCACATGTGAGGCCAATCTAGACTCCACATTGAGACACTCGAAAACCCACAACAAACAAACATACCAACACAGAATACCCGTTCCTAGTGACAGTACTAATTGCATCAATGACATGTAGAAATTAGCTAAACAAGCTGGCATTAGGAACTTAATTAGCTGGGTGTGATGGTGCACATCTTTAATCTCAAGCCTCAGGGAGCAGATGTAGGTGGATCTCACCGAGTTCAAGACCAATCTGATCTACAGAGCAAATTCCAGCCCAGCTAGGGCTACACAGTGAGACCCTGTCTCCCTCACCCCCACCAAATGGAAACAGAGAGGTCATATCTCAGTTTAGAAGCGGGGCAAGGCTATAAGTTCTCCAGCCCCTCTTTTAGTGATGTACTTCTTCTATCAAGGCGCACCACCTTCCAAACAGTGCCACCAACTGGGGGACCAAATGCTCAAACATGTGAGACTGTAAGAGACATTTCTCATTCAAAGCATCCCAGCAGCTCTTATTAGATCGTGAAAAGTGCGGAGGTCCCTTCTTCCTTGCAGATGGTATTTTGGAACCCAGTTTCCAAATAGGCAGCATGTTCTTTCATAAGCAAAACACAAGAGTTACAAACTCTGGCCCACGTTCTTGTTTACACACTGTCTGTGCCTGTTTCTTGTGGTAATTGGAGCCAGGCAGTTGTGACAGAGACCATCTGGGCTGCAAACTGATAGTATTTACTGTCTTGCTCTTCCTAGAAAAGTTTGCAGTCTCTGTCCATAATATGCGAAGCTTCCCACGCCATCAAATGTTCCTCTTAAGCGTGCTTTCAAGGACTGCATAGTGTTTTCGACGTGTAAAGGTGTTGATTCCACTTGTCCTGTAGCAAACACCTTCCTCCATCAGTAAACTCTCTTGGCTCTTTCTTAATGTGTCCCAGATGCCTGTCCCTTACCTTGGAATGTCAGAACCCAGCTCGTATCCCTCTCCAGTCCCTGCCCTTCTCTTGAGCCTGATGAGTACCCATGCCAACAGAGTTAATCTGATGCTTTTCTCTTCCACTCAGATGTAGTGTATGCTTGGCACAAAGGGACTTTGCATTTCCATCTGCACAAGGTGACCATGACCCTCTTTCTATGCCCAATATCTTGGGAAAGCTGTTGGACAGCTGAAGTGTGTACATCCCCAGGAGTGTAAATGTAAAAGAGGAACCTTTCCCACAAAATACAAGTCTCTGTAAAGTCACGTCTCAGCTACACGGTACGCATGAAATCACATTTCTTCACCGAATGTATCAGTTCTAAGATGTTCCTTTCGCTGTTCTCCCCAGTTAGAGTTTTATTGACGGTGGCTACTTTTTGATACTGACCTGTTTCCCAGAATAATTATCTTCTCCATTAAGTCCTGACAGAGAACTTTTTAAAATCTACAGATCCTTAAGAGGAAACCTGGCATTTGCATCCCTGGTCTGATCAGCCACTAGTGTGTTATTGGGAAACATCGTTTTCTTTAGCCAAGATGGTCCTGCAGCTCTCCCCACAGCTGGCATAGTCAGTCTTTCATTTCTGCAAGGGGACCTGGTAACACGTCACAGAATGACCTACTTCTGATAGTTTCTCATGCAATGCATGGTGGAACATTTATTTGGGCGTGGTATTCTGTAAGCCTCGTTCCTGCTTTAGATCCTTGGTACCTGAGCCCACTGAGACCATAGCTGGTCTGTGATTATAGTCCCACATGGGATTCGTCCAGGACATGTTTCTAACAAATGAGTACGAATGAATGAAGAGATCTTGAGATGTTCTCATCTGTCCCACAGAGTAGCTCTTGGTCGTCAAAATTTACTGATTTTTCTTGGATACAGAATGTATGCTTCTACATAATCTTTTCAGTCCATTGGACAGCCAGAGTAATGGCCTCCACAGACAATGGGGAGATTCCCCCAGTGCAATGTATGCTTAAAGTTGCGTAAGTTCAAGGGGACTGGAGAGATGGCTCTGTAGTCAAGAGCACTTGCTGCTCTTGCAGAGGGCCTGAGTTCATTTCCCAGCACCTATGTGGTAGCTCACAAGCATTTGTAAGTCCAGTACCAGTGGGGTCCACCACCGTCTTCTGGTTTCTGTAGACACTGCACGAAAGCAGTGCCCAGACATATGTGTACTCGTACACATGAAAATGCCAGTTGCAGCTAGGCTACAGTGTCTAGTTGACTCATTTGATCAGATACCCCTTCTGATGCTGTTATGGAGGTATTTCTAGATGTGATAAACTCAGCAGCAGACTATCAATAAAGCAGATTGTACTTCATAATTGCAGTGGACTTTGTCCAGCTAGTGGAGAGTCTTGAGAGTCCACCGAGGTTCCTGGGGAAGGAGCTCGGCCTTCAGACTGTGTGTAGACTACATCCTGAAGCTTCTCCTGGACTGTCCTACAGATGTCAGACTTGCCGACTCTCTCTTGGTACAGGAACAATTTAAGTCAGTCTCTCGATGCATCCGTACTGGTGGGCCATTTCCCTGAGAAGCCCAGCTGATGCTCCTCGGAACCTCCAGGATTCACTCAGTCCCCACGCCCAAGTCTTACCCAGACAGTGATCGTGCTCATCTGGGAGTCCGGGGGTGACTTTCTCTATTCCAGCCTCAGTCTTCAGCAGACTGGCCCAATAGCAGACTTCCTCTTTAGCAGTGGGCTTGGTCCTTCTGCCCATCACAGAGAACTCAGGAAAGGCTGCTTGTCACTGTTGACAGGAACTTCTTGTCTGTTTTCTCACACTAGGCCAGGTGCACTGCCGTGGAGAGAAGGGACAGCGGCCACCCTTCCGGGCAGTGTAAACACGATGTCCTTGCTGGCACGTGATGGGGACTCATGTTGTCTTCCAGCCTCTCTTAAAACTCCTGACACAGGGTGTCCCTTTGCTTTTAACTTATATTTAGGATGGAGGTGATACTCACATTTTAACTGCTTGCCTGGCCAGAGACACTGGGGCAGGAGTCTGAAGCAGGCTTTGAAATTTTTACTATGGTTTGTGACTTTGTCTTATGAGAAAAAACAATGTAAAGTCAAGTTGAATAGAAAATATTCATGCTGGTGGTGGATAAGGTTGAAGGCAAAGTCTGCTGGTGGGAACCCACTGTGCCAACTTATGAGGGATTGTGTGTGAGGTTGCCATGGTTTGGTGCTAAAAGTAGGTGCATTCAATGAAGCCAAGTTTTGTTTTATTTTTAAACCACGAACTTTGTCTAATACTCTCCAGAGAAGAGAAACATGGAAGGTATGGACTGATGACCCATATGGCAAGGAAATCTGGACTTGGCGTATTACATTTTGGAGATTTTGTCAAGTTTGGGGAAAATGACAGCTTGTTATTCTTGGCTTCATAAGAGTTCATTGGAAAAAATTCCCATGGCCCAGTTCTGTGGACACTGCTTATCCACTGAAAGCACACTGTCATTCTGTAGTGCATGGATTCACAGGGCTGGATATATGTGTGAGGTCCAGACATTTGTTGCCCATCGGCTCCTGGTTGGTGTTGACACTGGGTCCAAAGGAGATGGGGTCATTTTGGAGGGAACTCGGTGTCTCACCTGTGGAGAAAATCAGTGCTAAATGGGCAGGAGTGACCACCGCAGAGGTGGCCTCTGGCTCTATGAGGAGTTAGAGGATGAGGTCAGATGGGAGAGCTAAAACCACATCTGTGGCTGGAACAATTGGAGCTACAATAGTAGATAATGTACAGCGAAGAACAGAGCACAAGGTTCTTAAATGAGTCATTAAATAAACGGGAGAGAAGAAATCCCCGTATGTGCCAACGCTCCATTGCTAAGGTGTTAAGACTTTGGTCCTTTCTACTCCATCATCCTTTGAGTGTAGATTGGATTAGAGTATGGGTGGGGGTGGGGGGAGGCAACTTTACAGTGTGCCTATCTGAAAACATGACTTTACCAAAATGATCCAATTGACGTTATCAGTGGGAAGTCATGTGGGCCCTTTGAACACTCTGGGAGCTGGTGTACTCCAAGGTTTTCTTGCTGACTCTCAGTCTAATACAGAGAAAAACAGCAGACACATCCAAACAGAAAGCTATCTGCAGAATACCCCAGAACTATTAAGTTCTTGAAAAGATGGTGGCACACGGCTTTAATCCTATCCCTCAGGAGGCAGAGGCAGGCGGATCTCTTTGAGTTCCAGACCAACCTGGTCTACAGAGTGAGTTCCAGGACAGTAAAGGGCTACACAGTGAAACCATAGCTTGGAAAAAAATAAGAATAAAGACAAAAACAAAAGAAAGAAAAGTAAGCAAAAGGAAGAAAACCTGTGAGAGACCCCAGCAATTCTCATCAACCCTGAATGACAAGATGGATTTAAAGCTTGAATGCAAATGTTAGCGAGAAACCATTGAGATGCAAAGGGAATCTGGAGTTTAGCTCATGGTGACGGAACAATGTTGGCTTTTAGTTTTAACATACTTTGAGCATGTAGGAAACTGACAGGGGTCCCTGGCAGGGTATATAGCAGTGTCTGGGCTGTCTTTATGGATGATCTGCCAAACCCAAAGTGATTCAACAGAGACATTATAACAAAACAGGTTTGTGTGTGTGTTGTCAAGTGTGGACGCTGCATCCCGAAACCCATCTTGCTAAGGCGCTAGCTTAGTTGCTAGTTGCTGTGGTTGTAGTGTCCTGATGAAAATGTGAGTTCCACCCCTTTCTCTTGGATGTGTCCTCCTGCTTTTTTGCCTTCTGCCATGCAGTGAGAGAGTCCAGCAAGCAGGTACTTTGACCTTGAACTTTCTAGCCTTCTAAAATATAAGAAATAAAACTTCTTACTTTATGAATAACCTAGTGTGCTGGATCGTTTTATGTCAACTTGACACAAGCTGAAGTCATGTGAGAGGAAGAAGCCTCAATTAAGAAAATGCCTCCATAAGATTGGGTTGTAAGGCATTTTCTTACTTGGTGATTGATAGGAGAGGGCCCAGCCCATTGTGAGTGATGCCATCCCTGGGCAGGTGGTCTTGGGTGCTATAAGAAAGCATGCTGAACAAGCCATAGTGGGCAAGCTACTAAGCAGGATTCCTCTATGGCCTCTGCATCAGCTCCTGTGTCCAGGTTCCTGCTCTGCTTGAATTCCTGTCCTGACTTCCTTCAGTGATGACTATAGTGTGGAAGAGTAAGCCAAATAAACCCTTTCCTCCCCAACTTGCTTTTGGTCATGGTGTTTCAGTGCAGCAAGAGTGACCCTAACTAAGACACCCAGTGCCAAGGGCTGTGGCAAAGGGGCTTTTGTTTCTAGCCTGATAGATGCAAAAATACATATGGGATCCTTTCAGGTTGTCCTGTTAGTGGGAAATGGGGGTGAGCCAGGCTCCTGACATACTTGACTTATCAGCAGGCAGTGAGAGCTGTAGGTAAATAGTTGTCTTTTAGGATATCGCTGGAGCTGCACCGTGTTAGGATATCGCTGGAGCTGCACTGGGTTAGGATATCGCTGGAGCTGCACCATGTTAGGATATCGCTGGAGCTGCACCGTGTTAGGATATCGCTGGAGCTGCACCGTGAGGAGAAGCAGTGAGGAGGTTCTGTAAATCCGTCTCCTTTCCCCACTCATCAGGATCAACATGGCGCCCAGCCTTCCTTGTAGCCAATCCTTCTGAATTAGCTGTTTCCTCTTCAAGAAGGTCGCGGAGGCTGGAGGATGTTGGCCAGTAGTGTGGTTTTCCAAACCCTAGGGCCTGAGAAGTTCCTTCTGTGTCTGAGGACATCTCACCGGGGGCCAAGGCTGGGTCACAGGTAGCGCTTACCTGGCCTAGGCCCCTGCTTTGCCACATGACACAGGACAAGGAGAGACTTGGAGGAAGCTTTCTGTCACCCAGCCCATGGCTTCAGAGTGTCACGGTTGTGTGGCTAACGACCTTTAGCTCAGCTTGACTTCCTTGCAAAAGAGCTGTGTAAATGCACGGCCAAGAAACATCTTATCCGTTGTTCAAGCGGGGAAAATGTTTCAACACCAACATAAGCAAAATATAATAAGGAAGATCAGCGTATCACAAGTCATCTCACAACTCATCATTAAACAGGTGCTTGTATATAATTGTTCCCCGCGTTAGGCTGTGTTTTTAAACTCTGGAGATAAACTTTGTTTTGATCTGAGCACCGCCCCCCTTTCCTGTCTTCAAAGACCTCTGTCTCCACCCCTTGTGGCCTTGGAAAGTTTCCAAAGCCTTCTGCTTGCACAGGTCAGTGAGGCTTGCCAGAGTTCTCTCGTGGCTGTGGTGTTTGTTCTAAATTTCTTGGAACTAGGATTTCTCTGTCAAGGAACTAGACCACTCAAACACATATGCACCATATGTGTGGGAAAGAGCAAGCAGGAGCGGCTAGGCGGTGGAGAACAGACAGACTCCACTGGGTAATTTGACCCCACAAGTGTCTAAATTCTTGTGGGAATTTCACGGGTGCTTTCCTGCGGGGCATAGAGGAGTGTGTACGGCTAAAGAGAGAGTGGGAAGGAGAAAGAAATGGGTTTGCTGACAGAAGCGCAGGTCAACTAAAGGAGAGTGGTAATCAGGGATTGAGAAGGAGCAAAACTAGTTCCAGGTGATCACGCCACCCCCACAAGGCAGCTGAGGAGAACATTTCCATGTTAGGAAATGGGTCACAACAGTGGTTGGACCCAGCCAAGAAATCCTTGTGGTGGGGTGATGTGGTTCATAAGGTAGGGGTGCCTATTGTCTTCTTGCTTCTTCCCTAAGCTCTTGCCAGACTGCCTCCTTTTCCTTGGCACCCTTCCCAAGGCTACCCTGGCACCCAGAATTCCCTGCCACTTCCTGCTACTCTTCTCCAGATACCTTTACACCTGCCAGCCTCTGTGGAGCCATGCCAGTGAACGAGGGGACTGCGTACTTCCCTTCGGGTGGGCATTAACCACTCAATACCACAATTGGAAAAGTAGTGACATTGAATGGAGCTCTATTAAGAGATTCAGGATACTCTTGTGATAACTAACCCAATCCTGCCCTAAGGAGACAGACTCATTCATGAAACTTCCGTCCTCAGGACCCAGGGACCATTCATTGATTCCCATCTCCTATCAACATCAACCTGGTGATTAAACTTCTGATAAATGAGTTTCAGACACACCCAAAGCAGGGATATTTCTAGAAAACAGACAGATAGGCAGTGGTCAGAGCTCAGGTGTGGGAGAGGTTGATATGGTGGTTTAGCTGGAAAGAATGTGGAGGGAAACTTCGCGTGTGATGCTTCCAGCAAAGAGAGTTACAGTGGGTGGAGTCCGGTGTAAGGATGAAGAAAGACAGTGGGGGAAAGGCTCCATTTTCTCCTTTTCACTGTCTAGCCATGCTTATCCCACCTCTCTCATGCCTGTATCTGGTCTGTAGGTCCACAGGACTGTGTCGATCGCCCTTAGACTGAGGCTGTGTGTCTTACGTGAACTCCATTGGGACTTCAAGAGCACGTCTAAGTTTTGCTGTTGCTATATCTTTTCTGTATTAAGATTTGGCATAACATCGCCCTTGAGAGAAAAATATCTCCGTGTTGTTGTCAGAACGAGGAATCCAGGGTGGGTCTCAGTGTGACTCCACGAACCCCAGAGCAGGAGAGAGGCACCTGTTTGGGACACTTGGTTACCCAGCAGACTGACAGTACTCAGTGGTATTGTTTGTGCCATGTGCACACATGCAAATTAAATCCTTTGATTTACTTTGTTTTTCATCCAAGGAGAAAAATGTTCTGTATTTTTTTTTCGTCGCTCCAGAAGTATTCTGGCCCTAATACTGGTGTCCTTCCTCATTCCTCTGGTGCAAAGTGTACACTATGTCCTCCGAACTTTTGTGGAAAATGAATTCTCTGTTGACATCAGTGGAGTATGGGCAGGGAGAGAAGAGCCTGTCTTTCCGCCTGAGTCAGGATCTGGAGGGAGGAAATGTCCTGTGGACTGTTGTCAGTCTCACCCTCTTGGTACTTTTTATGATCTCTACTTTGTCCCTTCTGACTAACAGCAATTTCAGAAACGTTGTTGAAACAGTTTCTAAGGTTGTGTGAGTACTGCACCTTTAAACTTTATTTTATATGCGTGAGTGGTTTGCCTGTTTGCGTGTCTGTGCGCCGTGAGTGTGCATTGTCTCCAGAGGCTAGAAGAGGGTGTTCAATCCCTAGAAATAAATTTAGAGATGGTTGTGAGCTGTCCTGTGGGTGCTGGGAATTGAACTTAGGTCCCCTGCAAGAACAGCCTGTGCTCTTAAGCGCTGAGCCATCTTCCCAACCCCTCACTGTAACTTTGTTTTATGCTTTATTTGGACTAATTTTGGTACCTAATTAAAGCCCTTGATCAGTTCCAATAGAATCCAACAACATCAGCTATAGTAGATGTATTTAATAGAAAAAGGTGAAACCGCTTTCTATAACTGTAATTAGTATATTCAAAGGAACTCTTTCAGTGTGCCGTCCACATAACAGTTATTAATGAGATGTTTGCCATTCTGTTTTCCATTTAGTCTAAAGACAAGCCAGTGAGTATATTTACAGCACATCTCAATTTAGATTAGCTGCATCTCAAGTGTTCAAGGGTCACAGCTGGCCAGTGGACACTACCGTGAATGGTGCATTTTGGGACCTTTTGTGGCACTGAGTGCTAATATTAGACACAGTGTGTTTCCCAGTCCCAGCTGATACATCTACAACACAGTTCCTGCAACCAAGGCTTAGTGACTAGCATGGTCCTCAACCCTAGACAAAAAGCTATAGGCAACTATAGGCTGAGAGCAGGAGAAACAGTCTTCTCCACAGAGAAGCAGACCAATTAGTTATCCAGTACCAAGTGGTCATCCCTAAAGTCATATGTGTGCATGTGTATATATGTATGTATGCATGTATATGGGTGTATGTAACATTATATGGACTGAGGGGGTTGTATTTATATATTTAGAAGTGTGTGCTGTGTGTGTGTGTGTGTGTGTGTGTGTGTGTAAAAACAACTGAAGAAAAGGGCCATAATTTGAGAGCGTTCAGGCAGAGGTACATGGGAAGGGTGGGAATGAGGAAAAGGTAGGAGGCAAATGATGCGATTGTAGAGTATCTGGGTGTTTTTTGATGTTCTAAGGTGCTCTTGGGAAAACCCAGATGGAGGTGCCTATCACAAAGCGTTACTTCCAGAAACTCAGAGAGGATGCAGCAGCAGGGACTGGAGGAACATGCTCACCTCAGGAGGCCCTGGCTGAGGGATCCCTCCAGTCTGCTCTGCAAGGGAGAGCTGACCTGAGATCAAGGGGTGAAGAGTTAGAAGGGATAAAATGTTAAGGGTATTAGAGCCCCGAAGGGACCTGGAGAACTCTGGCTCTGACCCATGAGGAAGATACAGAAAGAATCCAGGCATCTGACTGGTAAACTGAGGCAGGAAGGCTCCCACCCAGCCAGGCTTGCAGACCTTCCCCCGAGTCCCAGGGAAAGGGCTAGGAGTCTTGGCATTGAGGACTTGTGTATTATAGAGGATCCTTTAGCTGCCCCTGCCAGATTTCTACCTATAAGAAAATCCCCGAAACTCCCCTGGAGATCCAGGTGCCTGAGGGCCGACTAGGGAGCCAAGCCACACCTCAGGTGTACTTACTTGGCTGCAGTCGGCTGAGGGACTGTGAGAAGGGCCAAGATAAGGCCTCTGAAATAGAATGGGCCTTCCCTAACAGCCACAAACATCCCAGGACACCCTGCCTGACATCAGCTGACAAGGCCTCTGCGTCTTTGTGGCATGCCTATCCCCAGGAGCTGCCTGAACTGGCACCGAATGACACTATTCAGAAGTTACCTCCCTAAGGTAGCCTGCCTCATTTGTTTTCAGTGCCCTGTAGACTTGGGCCAGCACAGTGCGTGCACAGAGACTGAGAGCCACTGCAGCCTCTGAGAGGGTGATCGATGCCCCGAAGCTTCGGTAGCTGTCTATCATCCAAATCTGAGATGTGGTGTTGAGGAGAGCCAGGCTCACAATGCGCAAGGAAGGCTTGTTCCCTTTGGAGTACATATCGTACCCAAGTTTGGATGTTGTGGTATCACCTGGGATTTAGGTTCATGTTCCTCTAGACTAAGAATCAAGAGGTTCCTTCTAGAATAACTGACCAGATGTTAGTCCTGGCTAACCAACCAATCATCAGTCCGGAAGCCACAGTGTGACTGCTAATGTGTTTTTTAGCAGTACTCAGAGGGTAGTGCCGTTTGCAGCAGCACATTTGCCGTTTCCTCAGCACCGAGTGCTTGCCCCATGACGACACTTCAGTCACACCAGGAAGCCCACGTGCAGGGATTTGTGGAGAACTTGCCAGAGTCATTGGGATGGAAGCAGTGGCTTTCCACCAGGATCCACATCTGGGTCCAAAGTCCGTGTCCCTAGCTACTGGGTCATAGCTGTTCACTGTCCTCAGGGACAACTTCTGCTGCTGGGAAACTTACCCTGACACGTCACAGAGTGAGAAGACAGGTGATTCAGGAGACTGATGTGTAAGGGTTTCTGCAGCAGAAGGGAGAACTCGGGTTTAACTTTTCAGTGAGAGAGTGGGAACGCATAGCCAAGGAGACAGATGGTCATGAGGGCTGAGGATTGATGGACAGAAAATTGTTCAGAGGGTAAGTGCTGAGTTTCCGATGTGCGCCCAAGAAAGAGGCTCCTGTCCAGGGAAAACTCAATATGCAAATTCATATGCTGACAATATTTGGAGGTGAGGCCCTCGGAGGTACTTAAGAGTTGATAAGTTAATTAGGGTGGGGCCCCTGTGGACCCCTAAATTAGTACAGTTGTTTCATCTTGCCTCATAGTGTTCTTTTTTTTTTTTTTTTTTTTTTTTTTTGGTTTTTCGAGACAGGGTTTCTCTGCAGCTTTAGAGCCTGTCCTGGAACTAGCTCTTGTAGACCAGGCTGGTCTCGAACTCACAGAGATCCACCTGCCTCTGCCTCCCGAGTGCTGGGATTAAAGGCGTGCGCCACCATCGCCGGCCCATAGTGTTCTTTTTAAGTGGTATTTTTGACATGTTTCAGACATGGCAGATGTGTGTGGCAGCCGGGGAGGAGGGCGCGTCAGTTCTTTCCTCCTGCACGGTGTGGCCGGACAGACGGATCTCTGCTCTGCTTTTGGGCTTAGTTTTACTGGCGTCGTTGTTGTGTTGTTTTGTTTTGATGTCCACTGTTTATACGTCTAGGGAAATAGTCTGGGCAGGGTTAAGTTGGGTTGACTACAGTAGTCTCTCTTCATCCACAGGGGGTATCTTCCAAGACCACGGTGGATGTCTGAATCCACGCATTAACTGAACCTGATATGTACCGCTTTTGTACATATAAAACATGTAAAACAGCCATGCATACATATGATAAAGTTTTATGTATGAAGCAGGTAGAGTACAGATCTATAATGTCCTGCAGATCATAGCACGGTTTTCAAATTTTTATTAAGCCAAGAACTTTCACCTTATCGTTTTAAAGGCAGCTCCTTATGCTTTGGCGCCATTATTATAGGTTTAATAATGGTCACTTGGATTTAGGCACTACAGTTACCTTGATAGTCTATTTGATAACTCAAGATGATTATTAAGTGACTAACAAGCAGGTAACATACACATGGTTGGTACTGGAAAAGAAAAATGATCCCCATGCTGGGATAGAAAGAGAGCCAGGACAGAAAAAGGAGGACATCACAGGATGATTTAAGATGAAATTGGTGGCTTGTTGATTCGTAGGACTTCCTATTGGGATTATTAGACCATGGTTGGTTCTGGATAATTGACAACATAGAAAAGAAAACCATGGGTGAGAGGGAGCTACTCCAGTGGTATTTCAGAAGAACAGTGGCGTTAAACATCTTTGTCTCCCTCACTTGCAGTTTACAAAATGTAAAAGTTATCCAGCCCTTGACTGCTCTCAGTGTCCGCCAGCCCAGGCAGCTGCTTTATCAGGAGGACTCTGCCAGGCTTTCCTTCCATTGCACAGCTCACATCTTACTGAAAGAGGCTTCTGGAGACCCAGCTATCAAGTCTGAAATCTCCCTAGCAGGAGGTAGAAGGGATATCCTGGGGTGTCATTTACTGCAAGTCCCTGGAGCTGCCCAATGGCTTTGCTGACACCCTCTTAGAACATAAACGCAAAGCCTTCCTTCGCTCAGACGCGGTGAGCATTCTAGTTTTTATCCTGGAAGGCAATGCCTGGGACTAATCCAGGTTGATACCTGGTGAAGTTGGAAGGGAATATGAGAACAGCTTACAAGGGCACTCTACAAGGGCAGTGGCTTTTTGCCCTTCATTGCTCAGACTGCTTTTTAATCTCCAAGAGATGGGAGTGGGGTCTGCCCTGTTATCCCTGGTGGAAACCGAGTGTTCCTCGAAGCTGCTGTTGAGGATATAGCAACAATATAAAACGTTTATACTGTAGATTTATGGAGGCTGTAGTCACCAAGGAAAGGAGACAGATTTTTTTAGGCCATATGGAATGTCAAAGGAAAAATAAAGTACATTATTAAAAGTTAATGTACACATATTTGAGGAGAGTGTGAGCAGAGGGAAACCTAAAACGCCAAAATTGTCTAGGACACGAGCTTTGGTCTTTTGCCTGTTGTGAGGGCTCTTCTGGCTTTGGCTAGAGGCACTGCCTCCAACCTGTAGGCAACTGTCACCAGCAGGCCATCTAACTTTCTGAGGCTATGATAACATCTGAAAAATCTTGGCGAGAGTTTCCTTGGGTCATTTTACGTTCTGGTTGTTCACTAACTTTTCAGGTCAGCAGTAGTGAGTGGACCCACGGTACCTAGTTTCCAGGACAGAAAGTGACCCTTATGTAAAGACGTGACAGACAGAGCCTCAGTAGGAACAGCCACCGGCTAAGTAGCAACAGTCTGGGATTTGTTGCTTGTGCTGTCTTTATTTTCCATCTTTATCCTTGTGAATTTCACAAAATGCCGCAGAAATACCTCAGGGGGAATCCAGCTGTAGCAAGTAATTTGGAAATGCACCAAGGGTTGAGCGCTCCAAAGTGGTGTGTTACTGTCTCGTGATAGTCGCTGGCACTGTCAGTGAATTCTTCCGGAACTAAGGGATGCTTCAGGGGTGTGTCTTCAGATCAGTGCTAACCAGAAGCAGAGGTCTGTTTAGCTATTTAAGAAATAGATGGGAGAGCCGGGCGGTGGTGGTGCACGCCTTTAATCCCAGCACTCGGGAGGCAGAGGCAGGCGGATCTCTGTGAGTTCGAGACCAGCCTGGTCTACAAGAGCTAGCTCCAGGACAGGCTCTAAAGCTGCAGAGAAACCCTGTCTCGAAAAACAAAACAAAAAAAAAACCAAAAAAACAAACAAACAAAAAAAGAAATAGATGGGAGTTTGGAGAGAGAGAGAGAGAAATTAAAGTGCTAGACTGGTCAGAAGCGAGCGTGAGACAGTGGAGTTAGCCCTCGGTGCCGTCTATG
Source organism: Arvicola amphibius (assembly GCF_903992535.2). Classification (NCBI taxonomy): domain Eukaryota; kingdom Metazoa; phylum Chordata; class Mammalia; order Rodentia; family Cricetidae; genus Arvicola; species Arvicola amphibius. The sequence continues at coordinate 11,814,631 of NC_052049.1, read as the reverse complement.
TGCAGGGCAAGTGGTGACATCATGCAGAACCGCTCTTAGCGTTCTAGCTTCTCAGTTCTTACAAACTGCAATGTCTAGTGATGTAGTGCACGGCTTTGGCCTCCAGAGGCTGTTCTGCTAACCTCTGAATGGGAATGGGCTTTCAAGTTATGTATCTGAGAGTGCTCACTTTGGCAGGGCATTTATTTTATTTACTGTGTCCTTTTAGTATCTCTCTCTTAGAGTTGGCATGCATACACCACAAGATCACCAACATTTTTCAAAAGAAAGCAGAAAATTATTTTAAATCCTCTGACTTTTCAATGCCTCAGTGATCTGGAAAACCATTTTTAGCAAAGTCATTATGTAAAATAACCCCATAAAAGACATTTAACACAACAAATAGATCATATGTATTTTTAAAAGGAAAAATTATCACTTTTTAATTATTAGATCTTGCTTTAAGTCTTCCCTTACGTTCTTAATAGGAAAATAGGAAAAGAGAATGGGTTCAGGTTTTAACTAAGTGTTTTTATGAGGTGGTGGTAAAGGAGTCTCCTGGCATTTGGGAAACTGTTGGGAGCAGTGAGACCCCAGATCCTGAATTTCTTGTAATGCCCTGATCTGAGTGCCTACAGCAGCTCTGAGCACGAGACCTTCAGGAGTTCCTGATGGCAGGAGAGTGGTTTCTGGTGGGTTTGGCTGGGGTGTGGCTATCTCTATATAATCTGCCCCTGAACACAATAAAGGGGGCATTCTTGGGGAATTCAAAGATGACCCATGTTTCTGTCTCTGTCTGTGTGTGTCTGTGTTTTTTAACCTCCAGCCCCTTGCCCGAAGCTCGGTAACAGGGTAAAAGCTCACCGAATGCAGACACGGGGGGCGCGGTGCGCGGCAATTGGAGGTCTCCACTGAGATTTCGGCAGGAAACTAGGTACTGTGAAGGGAGTAGCGACTGAGAAATGCCCATCAAGGAACTGAAGTATAAAGTCCCCCAAAGCCACCACAGGGTCATGTGCCTGTGCTTGCTCCCTGTGCTCCCTCCCCACAGAGACACTGTGTGTGTGTGGGGGGGGGGGACTTTTGGTCACGTGGGCTCATGTTCAGTGTGTGCCTGTTGTGAACTGGAGAACCTCGATGGCCCAGAGAGAGCTTTCCTTGCAAATCAGTGTCCCTCACAACTGACTGCCCCATGACTTTGTGGGGTTTTGTTTTTGTTTTGTCTTCCTTGTTTTCTCCTTTTGAGTAAGAGACTTTTTGCTGAGCTGCAGGTATCGTGCAAACAAACCTCCCTCTCTTATTGCTGGGACAGCTTTGTTTTGTTGCTCCTCCCTCCCTCCCTCCCTCCCTCCCTCCCTCCCTCCCTCCCCTCCCTCCCCCCTCACTCCCTCCATCCCCCCTTCTCTCTTTGCTCTCCAACTCCCCATGTGACTAAAAGGAGGAGAGATCTGATAGCCGGAGTGAGGTTTCAACCTGCCTGTGGCCACTGCACCTTTGGTAGGTGCCTAGAACTTGCCAGGAAAAAAAAAAAAAAGAGGGCAGGCAGGCAGGCAGGCTGCTGGGTGAAGTCATCCCTGGTGACACCTTCTCACACGACTTCAGGGAAAAATGCTGGGCCCCTGGGCAACACTCCCGCCCAGCTGCCTGTCAGAGTGCCTGGACTGAGAGGTGACCTCTTTATTTTTAGCTGGGGACTGTCACAATAGTCCACTGGTCTGCTTCATTCAAGGCAGTAGGCAGGCACTCTGCAAGTTTGTAAACACCGACTTTCTGAGTAGAAAGGGAAGAATTCTCCTGCCCGCCGGTGAGTGGAGAGACAGCATTGTCTGGCTGTGTTCGCTGTGGAGGCAGGTGCAGCCGCAGTTACTCTTAAAGGGCAGAAATGCCTGAAGGCGACGACTGTGGGCCAGGCAGAAGGTAATCATGGCATTTTATTTGTCTGGAGTCTGTTTCATTGTTGCTCATCTTAAACATATTGTGACAAGTTTAAAAGTGTTTAAATGAAAATTATAATTCTAGGAAATTTTCTTTGGCAGAAGCTAGCAGAAAAGAGACAAAATTAGTAATCTAAGCTCAGAAATAAATACATGGCAAAGAAGGGTCTATTTTTCCTTGAATACGGAAATAACATCCTGGAACTTTTAAAACTCATTTCCCCACGTACAGTGTGAGTCTAATTGAAGTTTTTGATGTTTCTTTTGACTTGAGATGGTCAACGTCGAAATCTAAGTTCACATTTTTTTAAAGTTTGCATTTTAAAGATTTGACAGGCAGTTGTAAGAGTTGAATACTAAGCCAATTTATCAATTTTGATATTTAAATACTTCTCAAGCTATGGGTTTTGAAAATTCAGTTAGCTCTCTGCCCTGGGTGCCTGGTTGTAAGTGTTTTCATTGCTTTCTTACTGCCAAAGCGTGAGTACCAGGCAGGCAACAGTGCAAGCTGGCTCGAGTCTAGCTGTACCCATGGAGTCGCCCATCCGGCCCAGACAGACATTACGGGAATCAGCTTGGTATCCCCATCGGATTTCCAATTGAGGTCACCAAAATTTGAATCTGAGAGAAAATTACAAAACAAAGAAAGGGCTCATGGGTCATCTTATTGCCAAAGAACAGATGTCTCTAGGAACAAGAGCTCCTCAGACCATTTCTGTAAATCATGTCCTAGGGTATAGGCTATTTAACCAGTTGTGGTAGTTTCCTTTAGGCTGCATTTCTCTGTGGTCCTCCAGTTTCTATCTTTCCCAAATCCTATTAAATGAAAAGGGGACAGATTGGTATTCTATTGAGCAAGTTTCTGGGTAAAATGAGACTATGTCCTTTGTAACAGTGCATGGCACTATCCTTGGAGTGATTGACTAGCGAAGACAACATTTTTAGAGACATTGAAACATCCGCATTGGTTGATAGGTTGGTCCATGGGTGTCATACATTTGTGTCCCCAGACTTCTGAACTTTCCTGAAAGCAAGGCTTTCCGTTTTCTCTAACGCCTAGGCATTCCCTCTGGCTCCATGAGCAGTTTGGGATAGCTGGGCATTTTAAAGGAATACTCAGCTAATGGAAATGCATTGATCAACTGTTTTACACCAGGGGCTCAGGAATCCTTATCATCTGATGGTTCAAGGAGAGAGACTTGGCACAAAGGGAGTGAGCACTGCTCTCCTGAGAAGCAGCATTATCAGAATTAAATAGTAACTAACTGTTGATAAGAAATATCATGAGCTATTTGCGATGTGAACCGAAAAAGCTTTAGCTTTTTCTCTGGAAGTCTCACCAATTAAAAAAAATATAAACAGGTGAAAAGGACCATGTGTGTGCATACACACATAAATATATACATGATAATTACTATTGCCCTCAGGGACTGTAAAATGTTGCATTGCACGTGCGAACCCCTCTCACTCCTATCAGGGATATGAGGTAACATATCCCTGGCCCTCAGTTTTTATTCTGACAGGCTCACTTTTATTCCCAACATTTGGCGGATTTTCTTCATTGATTTGTCTCATGTATTTGTTTGGTTTTTCTTTCTCTATGGAGAAATGGTGAAAGATTGGAGCTAGGCTAGAAATAAAATATTTTTAATTGGGAGATAATTTTTCTCTTGCTAAATTTGAGATTACGTGCCTTTGGCTAAGTCCTTTGGTGCCACGTCTGAAAGAGAAATAACTATTATAGTCACGAATCTGCTGACAGACGTGTTCTCTGGACTTCATTGCAGCAGTTCCTAATTGAATCTCACATCAAGGCTGATTATGTTACTTGAGTCTCATTTTGGAATTTAATGTCCTGGATTGCTTTGTAACTCCCGGAGTGCTAAATAAAAGTTTGGTCTTTGATAAAACAAAATCAATACTAAAATAACCTTTGAAAACCAAGCAAACGAACAAACGACAATAAGAAGCAGTGAAGCCCGCAGGGTAGGGGTGCCTGCCTTGTAGGGGGATGTAGCCTCAGGCTCGCAGACACCATCTGCTAGTGGCTTACAGTCCAGTGGCTCCAGGTCCCATCTTAAATTCACCAGATGGAAGAGGAAACCCTCCTTGTCGTTAGTCAAAGCTGTTAGAACAACACTGGAGGACTCACAACCAGTTTCAAGGTCAAGAGTTGAGGGGAAAGGGCAAGAAAACCTTAGTGAAGCAGGCCCAGAAGGTAGATAGATATCTAAGCTAGAAGCACTGGATGGCAAAGAAGAAAGGGGAGACCTGGAAGGTAGACTAGCTCCAGGCATATGGGAAAGCTGCGGTAGCCTGCGGTCTGCGGCTCCTTCATTTGGTTCCTGCCTTAGAGTGGCAGCCAGGCTGGCCCTGTGAAGTGCCCTGATTAGAAGGGTGATGGGACGTGGAGGAGTCACCTATCCCCGATTCCAGTTGACATGGAAGGAGATAGGCCTGAGGCATGAGGGTGGGATCCGTCCAAACGTGAAACTCGGTTTATGCTTTTAGTGTGTCTTGTCATGCAGACACTCCAACTGGGTAGTTATCTCCACACAATTACCTGTTCACACAGCAGACATTTGTTGACTCGTGGCTGTACCAGTGATGGGTTGGTAGGTGTGGACCCTGCTGTCTTGGAGCAAAGGGTCTGAGGGGGAAGATGGTCCCGGGGTGAAAGAATCCCTAAGTAAGAGCACTCGAGGCCGTAGGGCCAAGGATACACTTTAAAGAGGCAGCATGAGTGAACACCTGGTGTAGGTGCTGAGGCTCTGGTGTCTTTACACGACTCTGTGGTAGATCTGGACTTGGGCGCTGCTGGTCCTCTACTTGCAGTGTAGTGAAGATGTACAAGCTTGTGTGCAAACGTCACCAGGACTCTAGAACTGTGAATTCAATTTGTGTTTCCAAGATCTTTCTTTTGTCCTCTGCTCTAGCGTGGTGGAGACTGTTACATCGCGCCTCTGAAATTCCTGCTCCAACAGTCTTGGATTTCAGGGTCTTCTGGTCCTTCTCTACATTTTGGCATATTTGCATAGCTGTAATTAGCATGTCTTGGGGATGGGATCCATGTCTACACATGAAACCCACTTATGTATTTTACATGGTAAAATTTAGCTTCCTAAGTGTTTTTAGTGTGCTTGCATTGTGACCATGAAATCTGAAGTGGGAGATTTTACTTGTGGGATCATGCCAGCCCTTAGGAAGTTTCAGATCTTAGAGCATTCTAGACTTGGGGGTTTCAGACTAGTCTTGTCTAGCCTGGATTTGTTTCTGGGTTGTTGAAAGGTGGTTATATTTAAGAAATCCAAGGCTTTTTTTTAAACACACAATGGGCTAATTAGTATGAAAATGTTATTAGTGATTGCATTGAATTTTAGTTTTGGAAGATTAAAAGAAATTGATTGGAAACTCAAGAATAATTTCATTGTTATAATAGTTAATACTGGAAGGATTTTAGGTGTGATTTTATGTCATGGATGTGGCCTATCCATTGAGAATGCCATTTCTTTAAAATCTAGACCTGACACAGAAATGTGACCAGGTGCGTCAAAGCCAACTTGGTGTACTTTGCCCTTCAGTTGAGGTGGATTCCTATGAGCAAACATATTTAAGTTTTTGTGTCCTTGAATGTATTCGTGCCACCTTTCATTTGGAAATGAGTGGTGTAAATGAAGCTGACAAGACTGTAAGAGAAGGCATTCTGAGCATATTGCAGACTAGTGTGGAGGCATGCGCAGGACCCCTGATTGGGCCTGGGTAGGAGTGATGTCTATAGATTTTCAGCAGCTGCCCTCTGGGGAAGGAAATGCCCAGTCTTTCAGCATTAGCTGATTCTTGTGGTGTGAATGCTCCCCTCTTCACCAGGCCACTGAGGAGTTAGAGAATTCCCATAGTGGCTCTCACGAACCTGTGGAGGTCACGCAAATGATGATGGGCCAACATCAGCATCAGCATTAGTTTGAACAAGGCTACATCTTCTCTATTCTGTGTCCTGATGGCACTAGTTTGAACAAGGCTACATCTTCTCTATTCTGAAGGCACCACGGATATTTTTCCAAGTTTGGTTGAAGGAATTAATGATTTATCTTTCTCTGTTCTCCCACACAATCATGGAAAATATTTATCACTCTTGAAATCCTACTTTGACCCAGCTGGGCTAATATTTGAACCTGATTAAGAACATGTAGAACACTACAGTCTGTCCTTATTGCAGGGGAGTTTGTTTTGTGGGCAATATCTTAACCGCTACTGAACCAGTGACCTGCTTCCTGAACCCTGTAGGGACCTAACAGATTTCTGGCATTCCCACCCCAGTGAAGCTGATTTCTAGTCTATAAGTAAATGGTGATACCGTCTTTGTTGCCATCACTAAATATGATGAAGGTCTCTATCATTTAATGCCAAAGGACCACAGACTATCTGTGGCAGGCTGTAGGCAGGTCTATCTATCCCTAGTGACTGACAGAGCAAGGTTAAAATTGGGTGGGCTATCCTGGTTTTGGTACCACAAGCCTTTTAACTCTTAATGGCAACTTGGCATCAAAATACATGTCATTTTTTCACTTCTTCATGATGTGTATTTCCAGGTTGTGTAGAATACATGGGAGCATGGATCTTTTCTTGAAGGGCCAGTCTCATTTACTATCATGAATGTATTTCTAAAGAAGTCTTCCCATGGAAGATGTTCTACTGAAGGAAGCTTTAGTTATTTATTTGGGGGAGATAAAAATGTTAATGCAGAAAAGAAAGAACAAAGTAGAAAAGATCAGCTCTAACCCCAGTACCCTGATGTAATTTTATGGTACGTATAATTATACATATATAATGTAATTATACTTGTTTGGTGAATTTTTTGACAGGTATGTTTAGCATATGGTATGTGTACATACACATAGATGTATTTTTTTATTGATTTTTCACTTGAAAGTACTTTCCAGTGGCATCTAAACAACTTGAGAATGTTTTTAAAATGCCTGCCAGAATATCCTACCTGGATTTGCCCATATCTTCTAGTCATTATTGAGATTAATTGTGCCACTTATAAATGAGATGGGACATGCACTATGGTTTTCCTAAGTAGGGAGTGAGGAGATTGGAAGGGAGGAAGGATCAGCTGCCATTTCCTTAAGACCTTGGCCCAGACATGGGCACAGTGCCATTCTCATCATGTTGTATTCGTTGAATGGCCCAGGGGACAAACATCCTGCCCTTTACTACAGTTTCAAAGTGTTTCTCGGCCATTTGAGTTTCCTCTATTAAGAACACCTTTCTTAGATATGTACCTCATTTTTAAGTTGGACTATTTGGTTTTTTTCATATCTTGTTTCTCGAGTTCTTTATATATTTTATATATTAGTCCTCTTTCAGACATGGAGTTAGTAAAAAAAAAAAATTCCCATTCTGTAGGCTGCTGCTTTGTCCAGATGACAAAGGTAGGGTATCCTTCCCCCATACAAGCCTTTCAGTTTCACGAGGTTACGTTTACTAATTGTTGATCATAGTGCCTGCCCTAATGGTGTGAAGGGCCATTGTTAAATTCCCGGAAGCAGTAAATAATAATATGCAAGGGACACACATCCTTAAGCAACATTAACTAGGTCACGACTGAGTTCAAACGTCAGTCACTGTGGTCTGACTCTTGTGTGCATCCCCGTGGCAGACGGGACATGAGAATCTACCCCTCCCTCAATGGTGGCTCAGTTGTGTGGGCACAGAGTCACCTGCTCCCCAGCTCCCCACACAGCTCTGGAACGGGCTCCTGGAGGGTCTAGTATGAACAGTTTATATGTTATTCCAGTTTCCAATGGGACTCCAGGGGGTGCGTTTAGCTCACCTCCTCTTGACCCTTTGTACAATTGTTTAAGCCTATGTGTGCATTAGTGCGAGGCCACAGACTGCATTGAATGAGAAGTACAGCTGTATCTCTAGGGGTTGCTCCCAGTCTCTCACCCTCAACACTGGGTGCCCAGATCTCTTCGGTTCTTCAGTGCAAGTATAAGCCTTTCCCCCCAGATATGTCTGGCCTGGGCTGGGTCATTCCCGAACATGGATCCTGTGCGTGCAAAGGACTAACTGTATTTATGGCTTCTCAGACAAGCCAGGATGCTTACACCATGCATATTATAAGGCCATGAGCAGCCAGAGAGGTGGTTCAGGGTCACACATGCAGATTTCTCTTATACATTGGCTTGAGTTCATCTTACTGGCACTCTGAACTTTCTCGTTCTTATTTCCAGCTCAAGAGGTTTAAGGTTTTCTTCAGTGAATAAAAGTACAACCATTTCTTCCTGTCTACAAATATTCTGGTTCTCCCCACCCCCACCCCCCCACACAAAGATACCAAAATTCTCTCTTGAAACATTCCACGTCCCTTCTAGACAGTAAGGAGGATGGTGGAGTGCACTCTGAATGTTTTCCTCCTTCCCTTCTAGGCCCTCAGCCTCTCGTGGGGCCACCCTCCCTCCATGGTTTCACGATTCTATCTCAAGGTACCAGCTACAAGAGCCAGAGTAGGGCTCAGCCCCCAGGCAGCTTGCTCTGCTTTGGTACTCATGTCCTGGGCATGCGTGTTAAATTTGTTCACAACCCATAATAGATTTTTGGGCACAAAAGGCATTCGTGTAACACACAGATGTAAAAGAGAGCATTGTGTGTTTTAGTCACCTGGCCTTTCAACTTAAGACTAGAGGGCATAAAGGATCAGTTAAGGGTAGGGGTTTGAACACAGTGCCTCATTTTTTGTGTTTGAAAAAGTAGAGTGCTAACGTTCTGGGCAGAGAGGTTGCTTTGAAAACTGGGATTATCTTCAGTCACCAAACTTCTCTTTCAATTAAAATCTGGATATTTTTAGTTTTCTGTGCTTGGCTGGCCCTGATGCTGCCTAAATTCTTTAGATATAACAAGAACCAATGGGGAAAGAAACTCAGAGGAAGGATTTTTGACTCTTTAAACTCTGCTTATGTTTTTTAGCAATTATTTGTGACTCCACCAGAAAACTGAAGGGGTAAAATACAAATGATTTCATGAGGGAATATTGTCCTCAGGCTTTTTGGTCTGAATAGGAATGCCTCATCTAGTGACTTGGGTGACAAGAGGATGTTGAGCAAGGCTATCTGTCTCCACAAACCCTACCACTCCCTTTTAAAATCCATTTCTTCCACAGCCTCCTCAGAACCCATCCATCCGTCTTCACTCTAAGCCTTCTTTGCTCCTCCAGTGTCTTCAGTGACCTCCCTTCTCAGACACCTGATGTCTCAGAATCCCAGACTGAGAAAGGCAAGGGGCAAACCCTGGGTGTAGCAATGCCTGGAGTACATCTAGGTCACAAAGTGTTCTGGGGCTGACATTGAGAAACAAGGGGGCAGGAATGTCCCAGCTGTCCCTGGAGACACATAAGGAACATGATGGCTCGGAGGACAGTCATGGTGCTTGGCTTCTCATGGATCAGTTAGCCCTTTCCTTAGGGATACAGATGAAACAGCGACCTTAAAGGAGGGAAACATCCAGTTCAAGCCATGCCCACTTTCCTACTTTAGCCTTATTTTTGTAGAGTTGGCATGCTCCAGGAGTAGTCTTCACTCACTGGGTAAATACCAGCCAGGTCTATTAAAGAGCTGGCATTGTGACCTGTAGTAGTGTCTCAAAGAGGCATCACCATACTGCAGCAGATCCTTTTTCTAGGGAGGGAGGGCTGCAGTTGTGCTTAATATGGAAAAAGGTGATGGAAAGAAGCAAAGCCCTGAGTGTCCCTTCTGCCTGGCAGCAGTGAGTTATGAAGGTTTCTACATTCTCTTCCTCAGCAGGCAAGCGTTTCAGGGGTGGGGGCTGGTGCTCCCAGAACTGAGCCGACTCCCACACGCATGATGTTAATGAGCATCACACAGTAATTACCGTGATGATGGGGCCCCTTGCCAGCCACATAAACAGAACAGAGGCAGCAATGGACAAATCCTCCTGACTCAAAACATGACCTCTCACTCCAAGCTAGTTGAACTCCTAAGGGCTTCACTTTGAAAGCAAACCCATTTTCCAGTGGAACATCTTAAAATTGTGCCATAAAACTTATAGACTCCACCCGTAGATAAGGAGAGAGGATTACAATGTACTTATGTTCTTAGAAAAGGCAAGTTTTGACTGTGCTGAGAATTGTTTGTAAGAATCAGATTCTCTGGCGTGAGTTTGGCATTTCTGGAGTGGCTTCTATTGTTCACCAGTGATATGTTTTCCCCCATATTGGGGTAAATAGAACAGACTGTAAATAGACCTGTTCTTTTTATCTGGAGGTTCTGGGCAAATTGGCTTTTAGGAACCTACTTGTTTGCTAAGAAAGGCTTTGAGATAGAGATTTCATTATAAAATGAACACGTGGATAAAGGAATTACAAACCTAGATTTAATGGACTTGCTGAAACAAGAAGAGGTCGTTATAGTTCATCTCAAATGTAACAAACATTGGCATTGGCAAGAAAGGAAAGAACTGATACCTCCCCGCCTTTGTCCCAAGAGATGGGGGAAGACATAGGGAGCTGTTGTATCCTAAACATGGAGGGTTTGATGGTCCGTAGTTTCATTTTCCTTGCCAACTCTTACAAACTGGAAGTGGTGCTTGGGGTTCTGGTAAGGATCATGAAGCCTTGTCAGGAAGTTTCTAGAAAGAGTGCTCTAACGCATTAACACAGTCAGCCATGAGTGGGAGGCAATGATATATGTTTGTCTCAAAGCAGGATCAACAGGGATGAACAATCAATACCTTCCCCTTTTTTCTCTCATCTTTGAAAGGCTCTGTAAGGTTTCAGTGGCTTTGATGGAACCTTCACTCCTTCATTAGTTACCAAGGCTCCAACATTTAAGACCTTGGCAGTTATTACCCAGGCAAAGCTGAAGGTTAGGGCTAAAGCTGGTCTAAACCTCTAGCCCAAAAGCTATTTTAAGCCTTGCTGTTGCGATGTTGCACATCAAACCTGGCAGAACTGCTTTGCCAGTGGTACAATAGGAGTCCATGTGTGTGCATTTTTCTTACTGTGTCCTACAGGATGGTTTTCCGTCTGACTTCTGGGAAACGTTCTTTTATCTGGAAGAGGAAAGGCTTAGAAGTTGCAAGGGATGAGTTCTGATCTGGGTGCTACTTTTCTTGGCTGCCTGATTCCTATCAGATTGTTGTCAGGACTAGACGTAACACAAATAAAGCACTAATGTAAGTTTGAGCACTTGGGACATTCTCAATAAATAAGAGGGCCGTCTTTATAGCAGGTATCTTAATGGCTCCTGGTTTGGTTGCTAGGTTTACTAGTACCTGCCTCCTACATGTAGCTATGTTTCTGAAGCCCATGACACTCTGAGCTAGTAGACTGCTGTGGTTTGTGGGGAAAAATATCCATCCTGTTGCCTGCTTTCTAGGACAAGTTTTATTAGAGCACTATTGTGCACTTTCACATAAATATGTCCAGCAAAGACATGAATATTTACTTTCTGGCCTTTTACAAAAAACGTCTGCCTACCTCTATCTTAGTATACAACTACTTCCGCCTTTAGAGCTGTGTAATTTCCGAATTAGCTGTATTTATCCTCACATCTCTTTGTGCCCATTGTTTTTGTGCTGGTACTTGTGCAGCTTAACGGAAACTACTGAAATAAGAGAACACAAGAAGTGTAGCTGTGGTCCATTCTGCTGGTTGTTCCCAAATACTGAGCTTTCCTTTGGCAGTAGAGCCCCGGTTTCAGCTAGAACATGGCCACTAGCAGCTGAGCTCTTTCCTCAAGTCACTTTCAGGTATGTTACCAGGGTCTAGCTGGTAGGAGGTGAGCAGAAGCTTAGTATACAATGTGTAGGTCCATGACTTTCAAAAGGGGAACATTTTCTTGATACCATTTCTTCTTATGGTGGTGATGTGGATGGGTTAACTGAGTAGCTGATGTTACTGTCTTGGACCATTTGGAGAAAATGTGATTTGAGAATAATTGAGCAACAATGCAGAAAGGGTCTGGGGTTGTAACACCATGGATTTCCCCATATCCGCTATCACATAGAAAAATGATCGACTTTCTTGCTTAAGCCTGTGTTACTTTGACATATGATATAGTAGGAAAACACATCTTTCTAAAATGTATTTCTATAAAAATGAAGCTGAAGGCATTTGAGTTGGCAAGAGTAAGTTGCTGCGAAGTTGGGTGGGGAGAGAGGTGGAGGTCTTCAGAAAAGGGGGGAATGAATATTATCAAAATACATTGTATGAAACTCTCAGAGAATTAATAAAAACATCACTTAAAATGTGTAGACAGAGCCAGGTGGTGATGGCACACACCTTTAATCCCAACACTTAAGAGGCAAAGGCAGGCAGATCTCTGCCAACCTGGTCTACAGAGTAAGTTCCAGGACAGCCAGGGTTATTTTGTCTCAAAAAAACAAAAAAAAAGTGTAAGCAGAACAATCACAAAGGGGAGAGAGATAAATATTTTAAAAGTCCCTATATTGATTGTGCCATTAAGTTTTTACCCATTTGTAAATAAGTAAAATTAGAAATTAAACATAATTTAAAATTTTTATATAAATATATATAAGGAAATCAGTCTTTGTTCCTAGCTCTAAATCATTTGATGACTTTCTAAGTTCCCAGGACTTATATATAAGCTTCCTACTTTCTGGGTTGAATTGGATATCTTCAGATTTGTTAATCATAAATCAGCTTCCAAGTTAAAAGATGAGTCTATGAATATCAGTGCCACACTCTGATTAACATGATCTATAATTGATACATAACCTAGACCATATTGACTAAGAGGGGTTGTTATGTAATACTGAAAAAAACATATTACAAGTGACCATTGTTGGTAATATCATAGCATAAGCTAAGATAGTCCTTAAAAATTCCTGTCATGGAAATCTGAGAATGACTCCCTTAGTCAAGGTGGCAGTTAGCTGTAGCCAGCGTTTGGGTGTGTTCTCTCTTTCTACTCTTAAACTTTAGGATCTCTAGCGCCATGTTCACACTGAAGTCCAAGGACTTGGCCCTAATCAAATGCAGAGTTTTTCGAGGTGTATTTTACGAACTTTGTCAAACAAGGAAAAAATCCTGGGGAAGATAACGTGTAGGTGGTCCTCCTGGATCAAACCTGCTAAGTTTATGGAAGGCAGGCCAACAGGACAACTGCTCCAGCCCACAGTTCCCAAGAGCCTGATAATCAGCCAAGACACCAAGTGGTCCATCGCTTATGAAAGATGAACTACTTCATGGTTTTAACTTTTCTCTATGCTAGAACCACAGACATTGATATACCCTGACTGTGACATTTTATGTTTTAATATCCTTGTAACAGCAGAGAGTTATTGCCCTTTTGCCAGCCTGTGAGGAGGCCTGTTATCTGGGAACCACTGTACCTTAGATCTGACATTACAATAGTACCTGATAACTGCTGTCCAAGATGCCCCTGCCCATGAATCACCAGGAAGCTTTAAGCAGTGTTGTTGGCACTGCATATTATTTTCGCCTCTAGTTAATATAAAACTCTAAGTCCATTTTCACGAGAAAGTAAATATCCATTTCACAGACATGTAGGACTTGAAGTATTCAGTTTCCTCCTGCTTCAGACTTCAGATGCTCTTGGAAGTGTGAAAGCCTGGGCCCACAGATATTTCAGAGGGGACCACAATTCCAAAAAGCAGTCAATGTCTGTTTATGTTCAGATCCATATTTACTGCAAGGAAGCCCAGATTCTCCGTGTGGAATAGTCAGACCCTTGAATACCCTACCTAGTGGGAGCCACACTGGAGATCCACCTGCCCCTCCTCTCACAGCCTTTATCATAATTACTTAAAAGGACACTTATTTCAGTAATTCTTATGATACAAGTAGGTTGATTAATGACAGAATTCACAAAATTGGTGCATTTCTCCACTAGTCATCCATTTGTATCTTAAAAGTGTTTTATGGAATATTGATATAAAAGTTAGATGAATCCAAACATATATCTAATCGTTGCCTGGGGTGTTTTATGGCTGTGATAAGTAGAGGGGTCACTCTAAACCTGTTGCAATTGGACAGTTTCATTTGTATAGTCCAGGGCATCAAGCCCAGGGAATAGTGCTGCCCACAGTAGGCAGATCCTCTCAATCAATTAATGTAACTCCTCACAGCTGTTCTCAGAGGCCCTTCTCCCACTCTCCTCCCAGGGTGATTCTAGACTGTGTCTTGTCGATAACTAAAACCATCACATCACCCCCCCCCCAAAAAAAAATAACTCAAAACAGACACCTGGCAAAGCAACGTTGAAGATCTCTCCCTGCTTCTTTCGTATATTGTTCATTTAAAAGGGTTACTGTTCATTAGAAAGAGGTGGGTTTTTTTTTGCCCAGCAAGCTTCTTTAGTTTCATTTGACTGTGTCTACATTCTCAAAGAGCTTTCACCTCGGGGGTAGGGTTCCCAAGTAGGTGAGGGTAGAAATGTTTAACACCTATAACTGATCTACTTGCAGGTGTGGAAAAAACGCTTGGGGTGGCCAGACTCCCTGAAGGGATGTTCCACAGTAATTCTATTTTTGTGGTTCTGGATGTTTCTCACCCAGGAAAGTAAATGATTGGGGTTGATCAGAGAGCCATTTCTCTGTATTATTTTTTCCCAATCCTGTTCATATTAGTAACATATAGTGTACAAACAAAGTAGAATAATTATTACCTCTTATTAGCTGTGCATTTGTGCATCTGCATGTGCCTGTGTGCCAAATCAAAGGCCATCTAAAATCATTTTACAGTAAACTATGACCCTAGTGGAGAAGAGGAGGAATTAGGCCCCCCAGATCTGAAGAGATGTGGTCGGTGGGCAATACCCATGACCTCCCTGTGCTTTCTGATATCTCGAAAGTAATTTCCCGAAAGTGCTTTTGGCTAGCCAATGATCTCCAATATACTGCTTGACATTTTACACACACATAAATTGCAGGTGGCGCTCATTAAATTCCCCTGCTCGTCGTTGGCAGAAACTTGAGCCAGCTGAGAACCCTGGTGGCAAAGATAGGTATCTGTCACCCACAGGTAAGAATGAAGGGGCCGAGATGAGCAGGCACCTCTGTCTAGACTGTCCATACAGCTGTCCCAGACTCCTTTAGTTATATTGTATTCCATTTCATTCACGAATATGTGTTTAACAAGGACGGCTTCTGGAGGAGATTGATAGTGTGTGGAAGGAAGCAGTAGAGGACTCTAAAGAACTCGTTCCAGGCTGCCCTTCATATTCACACGTGCTGACTGCTATACTCTAACTCGGATACACGGAAAGAACAACCCTTTCCATTTGAAGGCAAATTGCTATTGGTAGTTGTGTGTATAAGGAAGTGGAGGAAATGTATTCCTATAGAAACATCCTCTACATCAGGCAGGAAAACTTTACATTTGTAGTTTTGTTTTCCTATAGGACTTCTTGTTAGAGATTAGCTTCTTTCCAGACTTAAGGCAGCATTTGGGGAATGTCACCTTTCCTCATCCCTTTTCTTGATTGTGCACCCCGCACCCCCCAATTGATACCGTACCTATCTTCCCTTCATGCTGACCTTACATATTACATGCTACTTTACCATTAACACAGGCACCGTTTACATAATACCGTCTTTTCAAAATCGGCTTGAGTTTAGTGAAGCAGAGATGTCAGGCTGAAGAAGCAGTTGTTTTTATGACCGGTAGGGGTATGGCCGTCTTCATATGGTGTGCTCTTTTAAAAGCTACTGGCTATATCATTCAACTGCTGGCTTATCTATAAAGAGAAGTGAGAAGATGCACGCTTTAAAGAAAGGCCCAAAGCATGAATGACCTACAGCCAAATGGTACAACATGTTGCTTGGTTGTTGATATCTGTCCTGTACAGGAGAGTCACCTGGTTTTGTTATACTGCGGGTTACCTTCTTCATCACATACATCAGAATTAATTTCCACTGGGCTTGATGTTAGACACACTTTGGAATGGTTCAGTAGTTCTGTGAGTTTGGGCTTGATGCACTGCTCTGGCCTACTGCAGTGGGTCTAGTTGCTAAAAAGCAAAATTAGGAATTATGTTAACTATTTTTTTTTCAATTCTAAGAAACATATTGAAAACAATTGTCACCAATTTCATACAGCTAAACCAAAGCTCAAAGAGCAGGGAGGGGATGTTTGCTCTTAAGCCGAGCTGCAATAAATCCCGGGCTGTAAGTTTGCTGGGAATTGAAGATCGCAAATAGAATGCGGAGTTAGCAAACCCATTCCACAATACCAGTTTGCTTTCCGTGAAGCCTGTTTCTTGACTCTGATTTTGATCTGCCCTTTGAGAACAGGGAAATTTCTTTCCTGCTTAGGGACAGTGAAGGGAATGAATCAGATCTTGGCCTTGGTGTTCAGGAAGGAAGGACGGTTTAGTCTCCTATAGTCTTGTCTCAGGAAAGTGCTTGCCTCCTGCTTGTGAGGGGCATTGCCTCGCTCAGCCCGTGGCTTATAGAATCTAGTTATTAAACACTAACCAAAGTGGGAACATTGAAAACGCTGGCTTCTTGTCCTCTGGCACTTGAAAGGAATACCACATATAGCAGAAGAAAGAAAGACAGCATCCTTCTAGATGGTGGGTTAGATCATCTATGCCTCCTCACCCCAAAGTGGCACTGCTTAGTTTAAGATACAGGAAGAAGGCCGGTCTTGCTGTTTTGCTGTTTCCTGTATTGCTGTTTCCAATTTAGGGAGGGAGGAACAGAGGTGTGTGTATGTGTATGTATTTAGTGTATCTCTCTCTCTGTGTGTGTAATGTAATTAGTGTATGTCTGTCTCTCTCTGTGTGTGTCTGTGTGTCTGTGTGTGTATATATCTATGAAGAACACTTAAATTGCCCTCAGAAGGTGGAGTTCAGCTTCCCTGGGTAGGAAAAACAGGCCCTCAGCTGGCGCCTCTTTGTCCCTGGCCTGGGGAGAAGCTGCTCCTTGGCTAATTGGTCTGAGAACGTGGAAGCTTCGAATTGAGTGCTATGTAATTTTTTAATCCCCAGCTTTCTTGTTTAATCCTCTAGTTGACACATCCCATTTGCTTTGTCATGGCTCTAATTCAGTGTTATGCAGGGAGACATTCCCTGTTCTTATTTTGTTCCTTCCCTCCACATATCCACTCACAGAGGGATTAAACACCGTCCTCACACGTTACACTAAGAGATGTTAAAGTCCGTAACCAGATATTGACTGACCTTTCTAAGAAAAATTTAACAGGAATTACCATCAACAGATGGTCACTAGCAGTGAGCATGGGATGCTGAGTCACTAACTGAGAATGAAAGGTCCCCAGTCCAAAGCATATTTATAGGTGTGAGGGCTACACCAGCTGTTTGCCACAGTTGCTAGGTGACAAGTTATTACAAATCCTTTTTTTAAAGTTTGTCACATGGGGCAATGACATGGCTAACTTTCTGAAAAGTGCTGTTTAACTCCAATGAAGATTTCCTATGTGCAATAAAATCACACTGTGAAATAGTCTCCAACAGTGCTCTGCCAGGAATCTTCTAAGTCTGCTTTAAAATGATTATTGGATCATGGATTCATATGAATATGAAAAAACTGTAAAGTTACTGGAAAATGTGTGTGTGTGTGTGTGTGTGTGTGTGTGTGTGTGTGTGAAGCACTGTACAGACTGAGCCATATCCCTGGCTCTCTCTGCTTGTCTTAGACGGGTCTTAGACGGGTCAGAACAGTGACCGCAAAATCTGTAATGTGATTTAGAGTCTTCTAGGGAGCCAGCATGGCAAAGGTCATAGCCCATCACAATAGAATTTCTGCAAGGAAACAATACCAAATGCATAACAGACACTCACAGACCTCCTGCCTCAACTCCTCCATGGCCCCCGTTTCCTCTGGAGTAAAGTGGAGGTCGCAGCACCAGTCTTGACTTGCAGGGGTGTTGTGATGATTTGGTAAGGGAAAGGGGATCACATGGAGGTTATCTTGAGACAGCGCTTGCCAGCGGAGCGCTTAGCAAACCGCAGCCACAGTCATGATTATGCAAAAGGATGTAATTTAGTCTGGGAAGCTGGACTAAGATTATAGGATTGCTTGTGGGGACTGCTTCGAAATTGCTAATGTTCTTGGTAAAGGAAAGAGGAACCTTGATTCCTTAGGCCCGAGCTCCCCCACCCCTCCAACCTGGAACCAGGGCTGCTCTTTGTATATTTCTATCTTGATGGAATTAGCTTGCAGTTAGGGATGGATGTCCTTTGCCATTCATCTCTGAAGCGATCTGCATGTTCCGGGGTGGACAGTGCACTTCCTGTGTCAGTCATCCCTGCTCCTTTACTACTGTGACCTTGAGCCACGGAGGCCAAGAATCTGGGCTTCAATCTCTTCAGCAGTAACCTGGGAAACGTAAGAAATCAGACGTGATGATTCAATGAGGTCACTGAGTTTCTAAGAGGCAAGGGAGTGCCTGTCCCTGGAAGTTGTTGTCTGCGCCAGTTTTGTGCTGCCCTAACCCCAGTTTACTGTGTTTATTTGAATTGTTATTCAAACCCTTTGGCGCTGTTTCCAGTAAAACCTGCTACCTAAATAAAAAGTCTTGCCAATCTGTATGAGCTTATTCTGTAATTCTTTTTAAAAGTTCTGTCTACCTCGTACTTTAAAATATGTATTTTCCCATTATTTCAGCATAAAGTTGCTTTTTGGCTTTATTTTGCTAAATACCAGAAATAAAGCCGAAAAGCAGCTTTACAGTTTCTGCCTCAGAGATTTCTGTGAATGGCCTTGCTTTGCACACCGCTTCTCGCCTTTTGGTTTTAACAGCACCACGAATTCTGGCTGGACCTGCAGGATACACTTACTGTCTCCCCCTGCGCACACGTTTGGTTTCTCTTTGCTCTCTCCCCATTTGTTTTCTTTGGTCATTATCTCCTTAAATCTGAAGTTAAAAATGTGAAAGAATTTGAGTCTTGATGTATGAAAACTAAAGTTTTGTTTTGAAAAATAGTCTTCAGTTTTAAAGATACCTTTCACTTCATAAAAGTCTGCAACCTACTCCTATAAAGTACAATTTTTTCTTATAGACAACAGTCTATTTAACAGATTTGTCTCTTTTATTCAATCCCTCACTTAGTTTTCATTTTTTTCTCTCGTAGTTTGAGATATTTTTATTTCTAAGCTAATTCTAACAGGTGACTTTCGTGTGTGTGTGTGTGTGTGTGTGTGTGTGCGTGCACGCATGTGTGAGCACGTGTGCACACGTGCCATTGTGTTCTCCATCCTCACCGCTGTCTTGGGTAAGCTCACTGGCTGAGGCCGCACTTCCTCATCCCCAGTCTCTGGGGTCAGGAAGATCACAGCATGCACTTGATGTGTACTCACTGCAGTGAACAAAGGACGTGCTGACAATAGGAGATGCTGATAATGACAACGACTCATTTGTTTTCAGTATCAGTGCTACTAGTGGTCAGACACAGTGAAGGAGACACGCTAGCACACCACCCCATTTCAGAATGGTTTTTAAATATTTTTTTTAAAAAAGAAAACAAACTATCTTTTTCCATTATACATACTAATCCAAGTTCCCACTCCGTCCCCTCCTCCCATCTCCTCCGCTTACCCCCCACCCTATCCCCCATCCACTCCTCAGAGAAGGTTAAGGCACATTGCTTTGGGGAAGGACCAAGGCCCTCCATACTATATTTAGGCCGAGCAAGGTATCCCTCAAAAGAGAACAGGTTCCCAAAAAGCTAGTACAAACAGTAGGAATAAATCCTGGTGCCACTGCTAGTGACCCCTTCAGTCTGCCCCAACCATGCAACTGTCAACCACATTCAGAGGGACTAGACAAGCCCTTATCCAAACAATCAAAAGACAGAGAGAGAACATCCAAATTACCAAAGTTAGAAATGGAAAAGGGGACATAAAACAGACACTGGGGAAATTCAGAGAATTATTAGGTCATACTACAAAAACCTGTACTCCATGACATTGGAAAATATAAAAGAAATGGGACAGTTTTCTAGATAGATACCATATACCAATATTAAATCAAGACCATGTAAACAATTTAAATAGGCCTATAAACTGCAAGGAAATAGAAGCTGTCATCAAAAACTTACATAAACAAACAAACAAACAAATAAAATAAACCCTCAGGGCCAGATGGTTTTAATGCAGAATTCTACAAGGACTTCCAAGAAGAGCTAATACCTGTACTCCTCAAAGTGTTCCACATAAAAGAAACAGAAGGAACATTGCCAAACTCTTTTTATGAGGCTGCAGTTACTCTGAGAGAGTTTATTTTTAAGGAGCATTGAGTGTCAGGTTTCCTTATCTTAGAGAACCCCCTAACGGAGAATCCTGTGTTCTGCACCATGAAGCCACAGACAGCCTATGGTTAAATGCTCAAGACAGGCAGGCCTTTTTACTGGGCATGGTGGTACATGCCTATATAATTCCAGCACACTGCAAAAATAGGTTTGAGAATCAAGAGTACGAGACTAGCTTTAGCTACATAGCAGGCCACCCTGGGCTACATGACATCTTATCTTGGAAACCAAAACCCCAAACAGAAAGCTCAAACCCTGCTGTTGATAACACTGTCTTTTAAAAGACTGTGTATATGTGTGAGTCTGTGAGGTGGGATTCCCCTCTGTATGCTGTGAACACCATTGGTTAATAAAGAAGCTGTTGTGGGCCTGTGATAGGGTAGAGCAGAGCTAGGCGGGGAAAACTGAACTGAATGATGGGAGAAAGAAGGTGGAGGCAGAGAGAAGCCATGTAGCCCCGCCGGAGACAGAACGTTACCTCCTAAGCCACAGCTACGTGGCGATATTAAGATCGATAGAAATGGGCTAAATTAAGATGTAAGAGTTAGCCAATAGCTAGAGCTAATGGGCCAAGCAGTGATTTAATTAATACGGTTTCTGTGTAGTTATTTCAGGGCTGAGTGGCTGGGAACAAGCAAGCAGCCCCCTACAACAGGTCTGTGTACAGGTGTGCAAAGAGGCTAGCTGTGTAAGATCCCCTTGAAGCTGGAATTTCAGTTGCTTGAGGTGGGTTCTTGGAACTAAACTCTGGTCTGAGGGAAGTATAGCACATGCTGAGCCATCTCTCCAGCCTTGATAAGTATAATTTTAAAGGAAAAGTAAAAAAACAGTGCAAAACACACACACACACGAAAGGTAAGAAAAACAGTTCACACTCATTTGGCCTTTTGAAGCCTCTTGAATGACTTTGAGCCATAGTGGCCCTTTGGGAGCTTGCTTGTAAAACTTGCCTGCAGGACCAGTATGGCACTTTTCTCAGGGATGATTCTTCATGGCTTTGGAGCCAGGACCCAGCTGGGTACTCTACCAGTGACTGTGGATTCTGAGGGTTTCGAGTTGCATTGGTGGGATAAGGAATCTTCTTAGCACAGGCACTGTTCTTTCTAGGCCTTCCTTACAGCCCATTTCTGGTTCTGAGTTCCTCCCAGGCAGAGCTATCCGTCAATCAACTGAAAATTTCAGGGGATACTCCTGCAGATCTAATGAGTGCCCTCCCTACTGCTACGTAGTCCATTTTAACCACCTCTTTGGCCTGCAAACTCTGCCCTCTCGGATCAATTCAAGGAGGTGGCAGATCCTATCTGGGAGGCTCCTCTCTGCTCTGGGGCAGAGGAGCTGGGCAGGCATAAGATTCTTGGTTCTTCATGTCATTCTACTTCTTTGTCTAGTACTCAGGGAAGGGAATAAATCTGGCCCGACACACACACTGTCTTGCCAAAGTTCTCTCTCTCTCTCTCTCTCTCTCTCTCTCTCTCTCTCTCTCTCTCTCTCTCTCTCTCTCTCTGTGTGTGTGTGTGTTGTGTTGTGTAAGATAGAAATTCCACATAATTTGCTCACAATGACTCTTTGGATAAGAAGCCCAGGACACTTATTCATGCAAATTTCTAAGCATACCCCAAACTGCTCATTCGCAGTCTTCTCAAGTGAGGCCCAGGCTCAGTTCAGGAGCTTGCATGCCAGACACACCCAATGTAGAACCTCGAAGGGTGGACCTCAACACAGCATACATTGACTAATTGTAGTCTAACAAGCTCATGGATGAAGAAAGTAGCAATATTGTCTTGAAATTCTTTCAGGGCAAAGCTCCTTGCTGTTGTTGAAGGGGCTGCTTGCCCAAAGAGTCATCATATCACGTTGACAGGAGAAGCTGTAAATCCTTCAGCTGTTGACAAAGAACTTTGGGGCTAAGGCCTCACCAGTAACTTGCTTATTTCGGATATAGAATGTCTCTTGTCCAAAAACACTGTAGTGTTTTCTTTTGAAGGAAAACTTCAGCAAATGACATTGAGTCATTTTTTTTTTCTTTTGAGAAAGGATGATTTGAAGACTCTAAAGGCAAGCCTCTTTGAAAGCTGGCATGCCTGTGAGGGGACCAGGATCTGTGCAGTGACTTAAACAACTAGGACCGAAGGCATGAGGAAAACAGATAACAGGCTGAAGGGAACCAGGGCTGGCGTGTCAGGGGACCTTTACGTGTGGCTGCGGTATGCCACCGGCTCATTGCCTACCAGGGTTGGCTTGTCAGGGGACCTTTGCGTGTGGCTGCGGTATGCCACTGGCTCATTGCCTGAGGAACACAAGGCTGGGATGGAGGTATAACACACGACCATCGCTTTCCTTTGAACCCGGACTTTGCTTGTCCTGTCTGAGATACTAACAATGACACTGGTGGCAACTAAAGTCTCTTCCTTAGGACAACCTTCATCATGGGTGGCATGCCGTCTTTGGTTAAGAACTTGGTAAAATCTCAAACTGTTTTGAAGGCTAAAGTGCATTCACTTCCCTATATATGACAGCTGGGCCTCGCTCTGCGTACCCGTTAGTCCCAAGGATGGCGATAAGACAGCCATGGGAAAGATGTTTGCTAAACTTGGTCCAGCATTCACAGAGCTCATTCCTCTGTTGTGGGTTTCCCGGGCTTTCTAAGAAAACCTGGAGTTTTGTGATGGAGCAGCTGTGTGTGCGAACGTCACCGGTGCTAACCAACCACCCGCCACACGTGGGTCTGAGTTTCCGCTGAGTATTGGATTCTACACATGGCTCACTTGGCTTTCTTGGAAAGGGTTGGTCCTGCGTGCACCCACACTGGCGTTGGTCAATCACAGCTCTTTTCTCTCCATTCTTGGAAGTAGAGAAACAAGGAATGTTCCTTATTCTCAATAATAGTTTTGTTTTTTTAAGGATAGCACTGAATTTATTTGTTGTTTGAAGAGTCGCACTGTTTAAATAGAACTGTATTGGGAAACCAGGAATCTTGTTCTTAGGTCTCGACTCTGTCCCTAAGTAGGTGAGATAACTTGGGTGGGTTTAATGTTGTTCATCTATGACATGAAGAAATATGAAAACCAAACATGTTTGACTTTATTCCAAACTGTATAATTCAGTGTTACCCATTCAGACTTGGAGAGTATAGATATGTGTGTTCCTATAATAATCACTGTCTAATTTGTTTTTAAAATCTTATTTTTATGTGTTTGGGTGTTTTGCCTGTATGCATATCTGTGGACCACATGCATGCCTGGTGCCGTGAAGGTTGGAAGAGGTAGCCGATCCCTGAACCTGGAGTTACAAATGGCTTTGAGGGGAGGGGAGGGAAGGGGGAGAAGGAGGGGAGGGAAGGGGGAGGAGGAGGGGAGGGAAGGGGGAGGAGGAGGGGAGGAGATGGAAATTTTTAAATATAAAAAAAATAAACCATGAGGAAAAAAAAAAAAAAAAACAAATGGCTTTGAGCTGCCTTGTGTGTGCTGGGAACCCAGCCTGAGTCCTCTGAAAGAGCAACAAGTGCTCCTAACTGCTAAGCTATCTCTCCAGCTCCTCCGTGTGCAACTTTTTAAATTTTTTTTTCCGTGTGTAATTTTTAACAATAAATGCCAGTGATCAGTTCTTTTGGGTCCATGTCTCACAGAAAACACGTTTCTTCATCTCTGAATTCAGCTTTTCTATTCAAGTCCTATCAAATTTTATTTGGTACAACCTGAACATTTATTCTTCTCTTCAACATTTCTTGCATTTTCCAAGATCATTTGGTGAGGAAATATTTTCAAGCTGTATACAATGAATCTCTGTTTGGGATTATAACACCTCAGTTGTCAATAAGAATTATTTGCTGTGCTAATATCGATATGGGAAACAAGGGGATGTGCTGTTTAAAAATATCACATGAGACTTTCTCAGAATGAAGAAATCGAGTGGTTTCTCACGTCAGTAGAAATCAGCGATGAGGTGAATATTTCACTCCCAGCAAATGATGCAATCTCTGGACACAGGGAGAGAAGCAATAGCTTTGGTATCCAAGCTGTAGAAATAGTGTATTTGTCATAATGAAAGACATTATATAACAAAGGGGAAACTTGGCCATATTTATTGAAAATGTGAATAAATTAACAGATTATGTTCCCTTGAAGTCCATCAAAAAGATCCTTAACACGATCTCTGCAGTGGTTATCTAAGTATTGCATGAGGGTCAGAGGCTCATTACTTACTAAATAAAATATATGATGGTATCCTTGAGATGCAAATCCTAAAGACAGCCTTCCGAGCAACGTTGTGGCATCTGAACAGTGAACTTAAAAATGATGTTTCATGTTTTTACCCAACAGAAATATTGTCTTTATTTCACAGGTAAATAAATGAGGACAAAGCTAGAAACATTTGTATTTAGGCAGTAATGTATAAAACATGATCTACTTATGTGAGAAAATTATTCACGAGATAAAAAGCAGTATACATTTTAGTTTAAAAGTTGAAAAAGATCAAATGCTATATATATGTGTGTGTGTATATATATACATATATATATGCATATGCAGACACATATGCACATGCGTGTATGTGCAGCTCTCATAGCCACAGAATGTTGGTTTTCACATCAGCATTGCTCAAGTCAAGAAGCCGGCTGTGGTCAGGACCTAGGGATCTCCCACCTCTCTGGCTCATGTCACACGTTTTGCTTGGTCTTCTCCCTGAAGTAACCACCAATTTTATTTTAAACATTCTAATTACATTGACTTATTCATGTGAGGGGAGGCGTGTGTGTGATGCAATGGCACATATGTGGAAGTCAGGACAACTTGTGGGAATCAGTTCTCCTCTTCGCCATGTAGGTCCCAGCATTTAAACTCACACCACGAGGCTGGGCAATAGGTGTCTTTGATGCTGAGCCATCCCGCCCGTTGCCTAAGTAACCTGTCCTTCCCACCACACTGCATGCATTCTCCTGGGATTTTTCCTATGGGTATTGTCATTATGAAGTGACACATAAAGCCAATGGGTCCACCTCATTCACTTTCCCTGCTGTTTTATCTTCCACTGCTTGAACACAGCTCCCCTTAGCGACTCATTCTCCTGAAAAAAGTCTATTTCAAATCTGAGTGAAACAGCAAATATGTTCATTTCATTTTAATCTTTAAAGATCAGTACTCAGAATCATTCTGTTATATTTTTGACTGACTTGATAGAACTATGTTTACTAAAGAGTTCAACTATATCCTTTAATACAGATAGTATAGAGAAACAGAGATGAAAGTGTGTGTGTCATCATTTAGCTGAACAGTAGTCTAGGCTGGGTCAGTAGCAACAAACCTGACTTATCTGGTAAAATAACCCCAGCTTGCCAACCTTGCATTTCTTTCTCCATGCTGATCTTGTTCTCTTATATATAAAATCTTACCTCATTAAGCAGACATTCCGGTAGGATTTTGTTACAGATAATGGTTTCTTTGCTATGTACTTCATGTTCTTATAATAGGTCTGGAATCGTTAACCAGGTATGCAGGCCTGGTGTGTGATTTGCTCACTAATGAAAACAGAAATTCTCATTGGCTCAAGACAAGGTAATGTTAATAGACATAAACTGTTTCTTAAAAGTCAGACATCTCCATACATTCATTATTCATGACATGCGAGAAGTCATTTGGCCGTTGTCTACCTGGTGGAAGAACCTCAGCTTGGGCACCTAACATTTTGGGATTATCTGGCAGAACATTAATTGAGGTAACGAGAAAGGAACGTGGAACATGCCCTCCTTTTAGTACTGTGACATTCATTTACACTTAGACTTTAATTAATTAATTGATTGAGGCGATGCTGACTGAACTGGGGCCTCGTACTTGGGAGGCAGTCATTTTGCCACTGGGCTATCTATGTTGTTAGCTGCCGTGTGTGCTCTCAACTCCCCCTTTCCTTTTGCTGCTGCTTAGTTGTTGTTGTTGTTATTATTATTATTATTTTATTATTATTATTATTGTTAGTAGTAGTAGTAGTAGTATTTTATTTTATTTTGAGACAAAGTTTCACTAAGTTGCCTAGGCTGTCCTTAAATGTACTCTTTAGCCCAGATAGGCTATTGAAATTAAAATTTTCCTGCCTCATCCTGATGATTAGCTGGGATTACAGGCCTGCGTCACCAGGGCCAGCAAACCTTATATTAAAATTAATTGAAAAATTGACCTACTCTTAAACATATTAACAAAACATGTATATTCCATTATTCTATATGTACATAACTTCCCTGTAGTTGAGCACTAAGAGCCAAGGCCATTTTGCTTTGGGGCCACTGGGGTTGAATGCAGAGATGAGCCTCGCTCTGAAACCCTTCCACGACAGGTTCACTAGTGTCTTCCGCTGGAACCCTCACTGGATTTGTTTATTGTATGTCCCCGGCTCTGTGATGGCACAACCTTCAACATGATAGGATGAAGTTCTCCCCCAGTTTATGAATTTGAGACTTTTTACCAGAACTCGTATTTTCGTGAGTTGGGATTGTAAGCGTCAGTTTTCAAAGGTTGGTACCTCTGTCATTTCAGAGAAGGCTGTAATTCTGTGAATGGAATGTTTCTAGTGCTCAGGTCCCTGAGAGCCCTGTGAAAACGCATAGGGCCAGGGCATGGCGCACTGCCAACCTTGGTATCGCATTCAACACATTTGATGACTCGGAAAAGATACTTCAGAAAAATGGGGAGCATTGGGCTGCTGAGATGGCTCACATTTGATGTGAAAGCCCTGGCACCCTGGGAGTGACCCTCAGAATCACAACATACCTTACAAAGTCTGTCTTCCACTTCCACTCTGTGGCACTCTTGCCCCCCACCCCCCCATAACACAGCATATATGCGTGTTTGTGTACATACATGCTAACTTTGTTTCCATCATTACAAATGGGGGGTTACTGTAAGACACCATGGAATGAGCAGTTTTCCTAGAGTTGGCCAAGCTACTGCATACATTGAAAACACATTGTTTGTATTATTAATCATTGTACGTCCAGTGTCCCTACTTCTTTAAACATGCTGCGGCTTCTTATCTTTAGGGCTTGTTTTCAACAAGCACTTCAAGGTCCAGCACGAGCTGTGCCTCCTCCCCATAAGCTTTATACATTGCTTTTCTGCTGGTTCCGTTGGCCAGTGCCAAACTGAGGCTCGACTGGGTAGCTCTTTTGTTTGGCTTTCGCCATCCTCGGGTCTCTTCAGGGACTGGGGTGTTCTCTAGTCAGTAGCTGGCTAAAGTGCTAATTCATTCCAGATCTGAGCTGGAAAATGACTCCTTTAGAAAACACACCCTAAAGCCCCGGCGCTGGCCTCCCCAATGTTTCCCACATTGTAATCAGATAATGAACTGTGTAGCTCCTTGTCTCTCTTGGCATCCGAGAGTCTTTTGACTTGGGTATCAGGCTGGTTTAGCCCTCTGCCATCAGAGCATAATGAAGCCAACAGTCGTCTTCAGTAGCTACTTATGGAAGCCACGAGTGCTCAGTGGGTGAACACTGGTGTTGTTGCTGAAGTTCAATTGCATCTTCTCTCTCTCTTTCCTCTCTCTCTCTCTCTTCAGCTGGGAAGTTGTCAATTCCAAGCCAGATGAAAGACCAAGACTGAGCCACTGCATTGCAGAATCATGGATGAATTTTGGCCTGTTTCTTCAAGAAATGTCTCTTTTTAAACAGCAGAGCCCTGGCAAGGCAAGTTTTGAAATCCTCAATGTAGCGTGGGAACGAATGAGGTGACCTGTTTTGCTGGTAAAGATGCGAATTCGAAACAACTGAAGCATAGGAGTTGGCTTCCACAAGGCTCAGATGTGGTCACACATGAAACCCTTGAGCATTTATATTTTGTAGGGATTGACTTAGCTCGTTACTAGAAGGAATTATGATTGGGCTTTGCCATTCTTAAAACCAAAAGGGAATGGAAAACTGTCATTAAGAACGTTGGTTATCATCTGTCCTCTAGTTTTGAAATCAAAGGCCGTTGGGATAAGCATATAGTCCTTCCAGGGTTTCCAAGGTAATCGAAGCTCACTCGCAATCTAAAGCTGTAGTAGAGATCCTGGTTCGGTTTATTTTCAGGAAACTTGCTGAATGTGGTAGATCACAGCAACCCCAACACTTTGGTAGGTAGGAGGATCATGAACTCAGGGTCAACCTGGGCTACCCTGCAAGATCCTCATCCTGAAATAACAAAAGAGAGTAAGAATGAAGAACCAAACAAGCTTTGGCAAAAACATTCATTCTGGTTATACAACTGGATAAGGTTTTGTTGTTGTTATTGGTTTTTTTTTCTGACTAAGATAAAACTCAGTCAGGGAAGAGTCTCACGTGATGAAAGGGGTTGCAGAGAGAAGGGCACATTCGAAGACTGTGACCTGTGGCTTTATCTGGGGGAGGGGCAGCGCCATCACCAGACCTTGCTAGTTCCAGTGCTCCTTTTAAGACTGAATTATCCACCAGTAGCTGGGAGGTAGAGCTGGAAATATCAGCATTCAGATATCCATGCTATGTACAGGCAATCTCATAACTTCACCATATGAAGTAATAGAACAGCCCTTGGGAACATGTTGTGCATATTGAACTGGCAGTGCCGTATCTGTAAAGATTTCTTTAACGGTGAACACTCAGTGTAGAATTGACACACACGAGGGCCTTGGTAGATTTCAGTGCTTAGTTGACCAGCATGACATGATCACATATATTTTGAGAAGATTCTGAACTTAAAGCATCTGCTTTGGATTGCGTTAATGTGTCCAAGGCCATTAGTTAACGGTGACGATGCTACAGGGTATAGGTGATGACACATTCTTTCTCAAAGCCAGCTTCTAGGTGCATGACTATACCGTCATTGCCTTATTTCTTCCCTTGGCTTCAGACATTTCTTCATTTATAGAATTTCATTTTTTTTTCAAGGACCCATGCTTTTTTCTGAATTAGGTTCTTAATTTTGTTCCATGTGTTCACCTACAATTTATTAGCCAAATGGAATAAAATACTTGTTAACTTGAAATTAAGAGTCCTTGTTCTTTTTCTTAATCAGTTCTTGACCAGAGATATGTATTTCTTCCTATTTTTGAAAGACCCCCCCCCACAGTGAATTTACTTGGCACTTTAACTCAATACTTAAACAATGCATAAAAATGAGATGGTTTGGGGCTGGAGAGATGGCTCAGAGGTTAAGAGCATTGCCTGCTCTTCCAAAGGTCCTGAGTTCGATTCCCAGCAACCACATGGTGGCTCACAACCATCTCTAATGGGGTCTGGTGCCCTCTTCTGGCGTGCAGGCATACACACAGACAGAATATTGTATACATAATAAATAAATATTTAAAAAAAATGAGATGGTTTGTGAGTAGACTATGAAAAGCAAATGATGACTTAAAAGGTCTATCTTTTCTATTTTGATGTTTCTTGTGTGAATTAGGACAGTTTTCTATAAATCGTTCTGAAATTTCTCGAGACAACCAATGATTTTGTGTTTTGCTTTGTGATTGACAGAGAGGGGGAAAGAATTAGATATCACTGCAGAAGTTGCATTTAGCTCTGCGGTAACCTAGATGTAGGTGGGTGGGTACAGTTAGGAAGGATTCCAGCGTTCACAGATCTGTGCCAGAGGTTTTCCAGCAGAACAAATGATGTCAGAGTCATATAGATACTCCTATAGCATGCTCTGGCCTGTCTGTGGATTTTATGTGTCTTAATGATTTTACAGTAGTAGTCAAAGTACAGATTTACTTATGAGGCTTAGTAAAAGTTGTTCCTGGGGACATGTTACTATTTGAGTCACTTGCACCTGGCAGCAATACATCAACAGGCCCGAATAAGGGAACTTGTCATTCTTAGTGCTAGAATGAGCTCCTCTGCCTGCAAATTGTTTGTTATGAAGTGTTAAAATGCCTCTGTAGTGTTTCTAAGTACAAAGGGGGCTGTTTGAGAAGCGTGCAGCATACATAATGGAACATATATAGATATATATCATGCATGTATTTTACAGTATCTTGTTTTGCATAAATAATTGTCCCATGCTATTTCTGTCTCTTCTAGTTTTGTCTCCTGGTCTGCAGTGTGTGCACATTTTTTACAATCTTGGGAAGTTACATTCCTGGGGTCATACTCAGCTACCTACTGTGTAAGTATTATAGTAAAGTATAGTATACTTTGCTAATTTGTGGGACACATACGGCATCACTGGTGCTAATCAGATCTTTTGTAGTTTGGAAGAGAGTAGGTGCGCTCTGAATTATCAAACAAATCAGAATTGTCACCCAAATGCCTGGTATTTCTTGTCTCTAGAGACATTTCTAAATAAACAGTTGGGAGAACAGACGCAAAATGCAGAATCATAAGAATAATGTTAAATTATATCATTGAATGCATAACTAAGCAATGTGCTCCAGGCTGCACATAGACCTGCACTTTTGCCTTCTTTCATTTTCTCTAGCACCATAGGTAAAATCACAATGAGATACCAGTGTAGCTATGCCAGAAACATCAAGTATTAGCAATGCTATAGGACAACCTGAGTTCTCGCTTGTTAGTGGTAGGTTGGTAGAATGGTGCAATCATCTCAGAAAACTGTATATGAGCCTTCCAGAGACACGGATAAACCATGTGATCCCAGCACTGAACAATGATACATGCAATACTGTGGATAAATTTCAAAGTAATTAGACCAAATGGGAGAAGCCAGAGCATGCACTGTACAGTTGTATTTGCATATAACCCCAGAGCATTCAAAATAATGACGAGTGAAGAAGTAGACCCGCAGTTGCTGGGGATGGGCTGGGTGGGGGCAGGGAGAGGCGAAAGGAGGAAAGGGAGGATTAATGAAGACATGAGAATACGTGCCTGCACTAAACTGTTCACTATCTCGATTGTTTCAGGGACTCTTATTTGTTTACATGTCAGAACCTACCAAATTGTGTACTATATGCGTAGTCTGTTATATGTGAATTAAGACCCTAAAAAGATCTTCAAATTAAATATTCTGCTTTTCCTAAAATACATGAAGAACTGGTGCTGATACCTCTGGGCGAGGCAGTACCCCTCTCTGCTAACCTCGCAGTTCCTTTCTCACGCTGGATTCTGAGTTTCACTGGGCTCTAAGGCTAACTGGGTAAGAGATGACATTGCCCAACAACAGCAACAACAAAACAACAAACACTGAAAATACAGTGCAGCCAGTGTGGCCTCTTTCTTCCTTGTGTGTTCCTAATGCACGGCACACCTAGCAGATGGCTGCAGCCCAAACTCAGTCTTCAGAAAGAACTCATTGACTTGATCTGCATTGTGTAGGGGAAAGCGAGAAAAGTTCTGGACAGGAGAGCTAGGAGCAAGACATTCTTACCTGGTTTGTGCTGAGTTCAAATACAAGCCCAGCAACCCCATGGGACACCATCCCAGTATTACTGAAAACAAGCTAACGCTAGGAACTTATTTCCTCGTGGTACATGGCAATAATAAATGAAGGTACGATGCCCGTTGAGAGCTTAAAATTTCAAGGTAGACAATTAAGAGGAAAAAAAATCAACCTAATACCAAGTTTAAAAACAATACCTGTGAGTATGGTGTGTATGTGTGTGTTTAGTAAAATGTCTTTTCATCATAGAGTAATAATAGAAAACTTACCTGATGGAGGGGTTACCCTAAGAACAAAGCTGCTATTTTCCCCATGAATTAAGCAGTATCTTGTAAAATACTAAAATGTCAGCATTTGAAACAAACCCTTTACCCGTGTGATTTTCTTCTTTATATTTCAGTACTGTTTGCTTTCTTGTGTCCACTGTTTAAATGTAATGATATTGGACAAAAAATCTACAGCAAAATCAAGTCCATTCTATTGAAACTAGATTTTGGAATCGGAGAATATATTGCCCAGAAGAAACGCGAGCGATCTGGTAGGTACAGCTTGATTTTAGTTCTCGGCGTGAAATGAGATTTTTCCTCAGTGGTGCCGGAAAAGTCAGCCCACCAAAGTGTAACCTGTGTAGTTTTCCCTTATATAGGATTTGTTCTTTTCTCAAACATACAGTTAAGTAAATTTAAACTATGCATTGTGCAGGTTCCTAGTGGCCAAGAGGACGTAGAAAGGTTTTGAGAGTCAGAGACTTGGGCACCGCTGCAGGACAGTAGCCCCAGTCAGGAGTCCCAGTTAAACAGAGACCCAAGAAACACACTTGATTGTACCTGTCAGCATTCCAACCTGGAAGGGAGAAGGGCTCATGAGTTCCCACCCTTCTCTGAGGTGTGATTGACAGCTAGCAGTGGCTGCAGAAAGGGTATCACTTTCTGGGTAGTGTAGCACTGATAAGTTGCCCGTGTTTCAGTACATAACCTCCCACCCATGCTCATGCAGGCAGCCCCGCTTAAGCTCGGGTCACGCGCAATGACGGCAAGAAAGGAGGAAGGAGACGAGTGGGGAAGAAGGGCTTCAGCAGGAGGATGGGGTAGAAGACGGGGTGACAGGGACGTGAAGGGTTGAAATCCACTGTATACAAATATGAAGCTGTCAATGAACAAAAGCATAAATAGATCGCAGAGCACACACATTGGCAGGGGAAGGAGAAAGGGCTTCAGCAGCTCTGTTTTGTTACTTGTGCTTCACTTTGTTTTAATTTGGGTTGGGTTATTGAAAAATGTCAGGGGTAAGGGTAAGTGTGGGTGCCGTGTAAGAGCAGACTGAATTAATAAGGGAAAGAAAAGGGGTGGTTCCAGTGTGATTTAAAAAATTAAATATATTATATAAGAATATCATATCTATCTATCTATCTATCTATCTATCTATCTATCTATCTATCTATCTATCTATCTACCTATCTATCTATGGCTTTAGAGTTTCTCAGAATATAGTATTCAGCAGAATGACCTGAAGGAGCATGCAGCATAGAGTATGGACCCCACCACAAAGGAAGTCTAGGATAGCGGCCAAGAGCTTATATTGCCCCTGAGTTTCCAGGGCTGCTGCTGCTGGCTGGTGCTATAAGAACGTAGATGTCCATCATTTCCCTTGGAAAGCAATTGTTTGCAAATATGTGAAGTTTCTTCAGTACAGACAATTATAGGGAAGGGCTAGACGGTATGGTTGGATGTGAGAAGAATATATATTAAAATAAATGCATATATCCTGAGTTTGGGAGGAAACTAAATGCTTCCTTTTTTCCCCCCCTCAACAGCAACAGATAAAGAAAAAAGTCCCAAGGATGACAGTGAATTAGACTTTTCAGCTCTTTGTCCTAAGGTATTTTTGGTCAATTTGTGTCTGTGTGGTTTGGCCATTTATTTATAGAAAGTACAATGATTGTTCTACTAGACTTATATATAACACGGATTATCCTAGTTTTCAAGATGGTTGGATAATCCTAAAGGAAGAAGTGCTCTTTTTTTTTTAATTCTAAAATTTAGCGGGTTAATATGGACTCTTTAAAGGGTCTTCTTGAGTTTGAAATGTGCCACGGCTATTTCTCTTGACACAGATTAGCCTCACCGTTGCTGCCAAAGAGTTATCTGTGTCTGACACAGATGTGTCCGAAGTATCTTGGACTGATAATGGGACCTTCAACCTTTCAGAAGGGTACACTCCACAGACAGACACTTCCGATGGTAAGCTGATGTGCCCGGGTTCTCTTAATTTTATTGGTATTGAATAAATGTAATGGTACTCTAGTTCTGTCAGCCACCTAATGGGTAAATAAAATGTGGAGTTATTTGCACAATGGAATGTTGCTTGGATTTAAAAGTGACTGAAGTACTGATACTTGCTATAGCATGTGTGAACCTCGAAAACACTGTGATATAGTTTCTGTTCCATGATCATATGTATCTTCTTTGGCTTAAGATAGTTACGATATGGGCTGGGGAGATGGCTCAGACGTTAAGAGCCCTGGCTGCTCTTCCAGAGGTCCTGAGTTCAATTCCCAGCAACCACATGGTGGCTCACAACCATCTGTACTGAGATCTGGCGCCCTCCACTGGCGTGCGGGCATACATCGAGGCAGAATGTTGTATACATAATAAATAAATCTTTTTAAGAAGATAGATAGATAGATAGATAGATAGATAGATATAGATAGATATATAGATACCATCTTCAGGAAGGATGCAATTATTATGATGAACACTTTATTAGTTACTTTACCCATTGTTGTGACAAAGACCCGATTGATGAAAGTAACTCAGAAAAGCCTGGATTTGGGCTTTGAGCTTAGGCGCAAAGCTCGACAAGGTAGGAAAGCATGGTGGTGAGTGCTGCTCTAGCTGCAGTGGCGAGAACATGAAGCTGATAGTCACCTTGCATCTGCAGTCAGGAAGCAGGTATAAATGCATCCTGGTGCTCACCTTGCTTCTTCATTTTCTCGTCTTTTTATTTAATCCAGTCTCATGGACTTAGTTCATGAGATGCTGCAGAGCACAATCAGGGTGGGTCTTCCCTCCCTGTTAAACCTCTCTGGAAGCATGGACCCACCCAGAGGTGTGTCTCCTAGATAATTTCAAGTCTAAGCAAGTCGACAATGAGGAGTATCAGAAACACTGAAACTTTAGTTAAAACCCATAGCTAATACTAGGCAAAGTTTATTGTCCTTGCATATGCTATTTCATGCAATAGGAAACCCAAAGGTACAGGAAGGACTTAGTGTTTGTCTTCTTGCCGAGAGATACTGCCATAGAGTCAGCAGGGGTCCAATATGTAGGTTAAAATGATTCTGGTAGACCGAGGGTGCTGGGTGAACGTGAAGTTGCTCAGAGGCCTCAGGTGAAGTCATTTTAGACAATTCTTACTTCAAATGTCTTGTGGCACTTATGCGTGAATCTCTGTTACACATTTTACAGACCTTGACCGGCCCAGTGAGGAGGTTTTCTCTCGAGATCTTTCAGATTTTCCATCTCTGGAAAATGGCACGGGAACAAATGATGAAGATGAGTTAAGCCTTGGCTTCCCCACTGAGCTCAAGAGAAGAAAGCAACAACTGGACAGTGGGCACAGACCAAGCAAAGGCAGCCAGTCAGCAGCTGGCCTTTCTCTTCCTCTGAACAGTGACCAAGCCCTTCACTTGATGAGCAACCTGGCTGGCGATGTCATCACAGCGGCAATGACTGCTGCCATCAAAGACCAGCTCGAAGGGGCCCAGCAGGCTCTTGCTCAGGCTGTACCCACTATAGGAGAGGACACAGACACCGAAGATGGTGATGACTTTGAACTACTTGACCAGGCAGAGCTAGATCAAATTGAGAGTGAACTGGGACTAACACAAGACCAAGACGCAGAAGCACAGCACAGTAAGAAGTCTACGGGCTTCCTTTCAAATCTCCTTGGAGGCCATTAACCTGGGAATCAGCTTGCAGCAAAGCACAGACGAATCACCCAAAAAATTCAGTCAAGCAGGGAAAACAAACAAACAAACAAAAAAAATGGAAAACAATTGTATTGTAAGCTTTAATTACTTCAGATTTTTTTTGTTTCCTTTTCCTTTCTGTAGTGAGTTGGGTATGTATCAGCTGATGATAGACTGATATTTCTGATAGCTATTTTTATGTAATAAGCATGGAAATGAACTTTATAGTGTATGAACTATATAGTATATATACATACTGTGGTGTCATAAGTGAGGAGGGGTTGTTTTTAAAGAGAAGAGGAAAAACCCACCCAAACCCACCCAACTTAAGATAGTTCTATAAGTATTCTTCATTATCATTTTCAAGCATGCCGAGATTTATCACAACTTGTTGAAAAGTAACAATTGTGAACAAATGTTGTATCACCTCCCATAATGCTTATACTTGGAAGTAGTTTTTCAAACCTCATTAGATTTTAATGAAAAAAAGGAGAAATTATCAAAATGTTTGTAGTTTGAAGGGCTTGGGAAATGCTATCAAAATTAATTTTCTAAGAAAAACCTTAAAAATAAGTCCTACCTATCTGCTAAACTATGTCCATGTTATTTCTGCAGCCATAGACCTAGGCTTACTGGTAAAGTGCCGTTCTCCACGACGGCCACATCTAACCTTGCAAGGGGTGGTATCGACCCACAGGAAGCAAGCAGCTATGAATCCTAGAACGATGCTCTGGTTTCGTTCCTTTTTGTCATGTTTGCAATGGGGCGGTTGTAAGTGCAGATCTCTTTGGCACACTCAGACGCAAGCAAACCCTGATGTTTTTGTCTCGAGTTCGGCCTTCTAAGGTTGTGAAACGAGCCGCTTCCAGGTGCGTCCTGTGAGCGATGTGGCCATTCGTGGTGAGAACAACTGTTTTTCTTTTTAGTTTGCAGGCGCAGAGGAGAGAAACTTGCTTGAGTTTTAAAGTTTATTTCTTGCCACTACAGTCTAAATGTGTAATCTGTTTCTTACTGGGAAGCTAGAATATATTTTTTTCTTTAAATTTTTTGATCATCTTTACATATTCAAATTTGACTTACAGTGGAAACCAAGATAGTTGTTTTTTTTGTGAAATGATCTTTTAGTACTGGGGGACCATGCCAGCAACTATCGTAAATCTTCAGTTAGAGCTGGCATTTCTACACAGACACACATGAGCCTTAGCAGGGAAGGATTATCTAAGACTATAAAACTATCGTAAATCTTCAGTTAGAGCTGGCATTTCTACACAGACACACATGAGCCTTAGCAGGGAAGGGTTATCTAAGACTATAAAAAGCTGTGCTCTCTTTTGGTTTCATCCCTTTTATTTCTAAAGATTACTTACAAGTAACTTGAAATTTTAATGTACCATCTCTTATTTATTTTTTCTTTGTGAGGTATTACAATGTCTCTCTATCTCTATCTATCTATCTATCTATCTATCTATCTATCTATCTATCTATCTATCTATCTATCTATCTCTATTGCCAAATGTAAAAGGGAGAGAAGTTACTGAAGACTTTGAAGGCTTGCTTTTTTTTTTTTTTTGATTGACGTTCTATGCTTATGTCATTAGTGCCTCACGACTGTGTTCGGTGTCCTTTATTCATACAAAGTGAGCCTGTGCCTTCATTATCTTGCCCGTTTTGGTACCAGTGTAAATTTGTGTTTGAAAACCTTGGAACTGTGTGAGTCTGCAAAGACTATATCTGAATTCTATTCGATACATTTGCTGGACGTGAAGAAAAATACAGCCACGTGTTTATAAAATAGTTGTTACCAGTACTTCTTTCTATGTGTTCGTTTTTTTTTAATTTAGAAAATACCCTTAGTCGTCACGTTAATAAACCAACAACAAAGGTCACCCAGTGTCTTCACTAAAGAACAAACAAGAATTCTAATGGTCAGCGATGAAAGAACATGTGACATGTGTGAAGTCACTCGCTACGCTTACAAGATAAACTAAAAAAAATGCTGAATCATGATCGTTTGGACAAAAAAGAAATCCAGTCTAAAATATTACTAGATACAAAGTAAATGTTACAGGGGAAAACAGTCACTGTTAAGGGGGAGTGCCAGAGGGGTGCATGGTAGTCTCCTGCATTTCAGCATGACCTGCTCAAGATTCTGTGATCATCTGTTTACACAGGACAGAAAGAAAACTCCACTCAGCCTTTTATCTCAAATGTAGGATGTTGAAGTGTATATGCGCGTTCTGTGGGAACAGTGCTTCCATTCTACTTTTAGGCTATTGTAGTGAATAAACCCCAAGAGTGATCCAGTCCAGCAGGGAACTGCATATCCATTGCTGTGAGAACGTATACAAACTGTAGTATTTTCTCAGTATGCCAACAGCTGGATCAAGAGTGGCATGTAAGATCTGGGTGGAACGTCATTAAAATCTGAACTATTTTAATTGCTGAGGAGTTACAGAAAAAGTTTTCTCATTTCCTAGAGAAAAGGCTGAGGGAAACCGTGCGATGGGAACAGCACACACGGACCATATATTTTGGTAAGAATCAATGAAACACTGCTTAAGAACCTGAAGTCTGAGGTGGAAGGTTAGTCGGGGCCTGCGTGTTGTCCTTCTAAATCACGTCTGCGTTTACCACACTACAAGTCTTCTAAAGGGATGACATTTCATTCTGCCTCCTTTTGTAGAATATGGAGAAATCAAACTTTTATAAAAGTTTGATAGTTAGCAGATATCCTCCTATTTAGGAATTATGTAGAGACTTGTTGCAGGAAGGTTCTTTTTATGTTGCCCAAGTTGGCCTTGAACTCATGGCAGTCTTATGGACTCAACCTTATGAGTGCCGAAATTAAGGCACTTATTTAAATATGCATACTTATTTAAATAAGCACAACTTTATCCTTTTTGAAAACTGTTAAATGTTAGCATGCTGCTGTTTTTGGTTAGAAGTAAATACAAATCCAAGAAAAACTATTTCAATATTTCTGACTGTAATTGTGTTTACAACCCAGCTTTATCGGTTTCAGGACATTACCCTGAAACTCGGAGTAAACTGTTGTCACGGATCATGGAAGTCCCAGGGCTGTTCCAGTGTCTCAGTGCCTATGGTCCCTCCATTTTTGCTGAAACATTTCGGTTAGAATGTGTTGTAGAAAGATGTCCTCAGAGCCTAACAGTCTCCAGGGAAGGGGATGGTGAGGGTCATCAGATTGTTACCAGAGATCTTAGTCACTTTCTCCTGAGCCTTCCGGCCAGGCCAGCGATAGATACATCGGTACATCACACCCTAACTGTATGTGGCTCATGAGGCGTTAGCCAGTACAGTGTGTGGAAGGTTAACTGAAGGGGGGGGGGGGGCTCTCTTTCTGCAGGTTGGAAAAGTCAACATGGTGGCAGAGCTGAGACTTTTTGGTGGTGTGGCTTGTAGTGTTTTTTTTTCTCTTTACTCTTTTTACTCCTGCCACCCAGCTCCCAAATAAATCCCACACAGAGGCTTATTATTACTTATAATTGCCTGGCCTTAGCTTGGCGTATTTCTAGCCAGCTTTTCTCAATTTAAATTATCCCAGATACCTTTTGCCTCTGGGCTTTTCCCATTCTCTTACTTCTGTAAATCTCTTACTTCTGTAAATCTCCATGGTTGGCTGGGTGACTGGGTGGCTGATCCCTGATGTTTCCCTCCCTTTGTTCTCTTGTTCCTCGCATTTTTCTTATTTATTCTCTCTGCCTGCCAACCCCGCCTATCCTTGTTCCTGCCTTGCTATTGGCCATTCAGCTCTTTATTAGGACCTTCTGGTGTTTTAGACAGACAAAGAATCACAGCCTTGCAGAGTTAAACAAATACAGCATAAACAAAGGACACACACCTTAAAATAATATTCCCCACCAGTGTCTGCCTTGGGCTCACCCACACTCCTCTAAGTAACCCCTCCCATGCTCCATAACTAAACCCAATAGACTAGCTAGTTGGCCAGGCTAGACTTGAGCAGAATCGTACTTTGCTCTGTCATGAGTCCCTGTCTGGAGTGATTAGACATTTGTTTGCATGTCTCCAGAAAATGTCAGCACATCTGGTTCTGATGTTGGTATTCTGGTCCTAAGACACAAAGTCCAAGTCTTATGATTATCTTCAATCTACAGTCTCTTAGCCTTTCACAAAGACACAGTTCCAGAAACAGCTACTTAAAAGACTTTTAAGGGAGATCAACATGGTGTAAAGCCAAGACACTGATTTTTTTTTTCTGCTTACATATTATCTAAGCCATCATTTTAGATCTTTTTTGTGTTTTTGTTTTTGTTTTTGTTTTTTGAGACAGGGTTTCTCTGTGGAGCCTGTCCTGCAACTCGTTCTGCAGACCAGGCTGTCCTCAAACTCACAGAGATCCGTATCTGCCTCTGCCTCCGGAGTGCTGGGATTA
Organism: Arvicola amphibius; assembly: GCF_903992535.2. Classification (NCBI taxonomy): domain Eukaryota; kingdom Metazoa; phylum Chordata; class Mammalia; order Rodentia; family Cricetidae; genus Arvicola; species Arvicola amphibius. The sequence continues at coordinate 11,774,720 of NC_052049.1, read as the reverse complement.
AAGGCATGCGCCACCACTGCCTGGCAGCCCATCATTTTATAGCTTAAAGGCGACTTAAACTAACTACTTGTCTACAAGAAAACTGCGGAATTCACTTAATGGGTCTAGCACTGTAATGGCCTTATAGTTCAATAAATGCCCGTGAAGGAAATGGATGGAAAGTATTATAAAGCTGTGTATTACGTCACTGTCTCCGTAGACCATGTGTAAGGTTCTCCACTCGTTATTTGTAAGGGTACTAATGTTACGGACTGCGGAACTCTGGTAAGGTTCACCTAACCACTTTGTAACTGTTTCCCACCTAGACAAAATAAAGATAAAACAGTACCTCCTCACAGGATGCTGTGGGAACTGTCCCTTCAAGGCAGAATTGGCCAACTAGCACCCATATGGCAAATCCAGGGTGCTATCTGTTTACATATGGGCTGTATACTAAAATTAATTTTAACTCTTTGAGATAGGGTTTCCTCCTTTAGCTCAGGCAGGCCTTGAACTCATGGCAATCGGCCTGCTTCAGCTTCCTAAGTGCTGAGATTTTAGGCATGAGCCGTCATGTCCACTTCTATTTTAGATTCTTGAGTCTGTAAATTAACTTTTATTAGAGCATAGCTGTGCTTATCTGTTGGCTGAGGTTTCTGTCCTGCCCTGTTCCCACAGTTGTTAAGTCCCAAAGAAATCACAAAGAGTTCTACATTAGCTATAAACTGAATAGCCTAGTAGCTCAGACTTCTTATTTACTCTTATAACTTATATTAGCCCATTATTCTTATCTAAGCTAGCCACGTGGCTCAGTACCTTATTCAGCGAGGCAGTTACATCTTGCTTGCTCTGTGGCTGGGTCAGGACTGCGTACCAAGCTTTCGTCTTTCCAGAATTCTCTGTTGTCACTGACCCACCTCTACTTCCTGTATAATTGTCCTACCTATACTTCCTGCCTGGCTACTAGCCAATCAACGTTTATTTAAAATATAATTGACAGAATACAGACCATTGTCCCACACCACTTCCCCCTCTTTTTTTTTTTAAAGAGCTCTGAATCTAATATCCTTTGTTTAGCTTTTCTCCTGACTATTAGCCATAAAAACTTGTAACCAACATCCTAAACAAAGAAAAATATCCATAGTCCATTTTGGGGGAATGTGGGTATAGTTTTCCAGGCTACTTCCTGCTGGTGTGGGGCGCTGATAATCTTATGGGAACCTAAAGAAAATTTAGAATTATGATTAAGTCCTGACTGGAGTATCCTGTGAGTCTTGATCATCTCAGGCAGCATCTTGAATCTGTTCTGGATGTAGAACTCAGACATCTAGGCTATCCATTCCTACTGGAGAGATCTCAGGTGGTCTTCCTTGATCAAACCTAATTTTTCTTAACTCAGAATGAATCCACAGACTTTCATTTTCTGTGTAAACTAAAGCAAAACTTCTTCTTTAAAGTAGCATATCTTTTGACTTCAATTTTGATGTCAAGGTATCTTGGATTAACCCAGCAACATTTATAAGCAAATATCTTTTAGCAGCTGTTGCTCCTTCCTCAGCATTCAAACAATTCAAAGAGAGCACAAAACATACAGTATCCAGACTCTGTATTTTTCATCTTTACATGGCTTTATTTTAACCTCTTTTTTTTCTTTTTACTTTTAATTTTTGGCTTTTTGACACAGGTTCTCTGTGTATCTTTGGCTTTCCTGGAACTAACTCTGTAGACCAGGCTGTCCTGGAGCTCACAGAGATCCGCCTGTCTCTGCCTTCCAAGTGCTGGGATTAAAAGCATGTACCACCACACCTTGAACTCACAGAGGTCTGCCTGCCTCTGTCTTCCAAGTGTTGGGATTAAAGGTGTGTGCCACCACACCCAACTACTCTTTTTTTGTTTTAAGTACTTTATTCTTTTTCTTTTCTCTCCTAAGCCTGCCGTAAATTTTTAACACACTGTAAACCATTTAGAGGTTTTCTTTGCCTTTAAATCTCTCTTTACTGTACATCTCTCTTTTTCTGACCACGTGAGTCTTTAATTGCTAAGCAGTATAGAGAGGATTAAAGCTTTGGCTTTGATGGCTAGATCCAGCCCATTCCTTAGCTTTCTGAGATTCTAGCCTCATGGCCGAGGTACCAGCAAACCACAATCAAATGTTCTGTAGCTGGACCTCCTGCCTGAAAGAGTCAGAGTTTGCGGTGGCAGGACGGCCCAGAAAGCTGGCATTTTAACGGCATGGCTTTTTTCCTGCTACGGCTGGAAACCAAGAAGCATGCAATCAAGCCTTTCCTCAACACCACTTAAGTGTTTCATTGCAGGGCCTCTTAAAAGAGCTGCAAGGTTTCACAGCTAAAGCTGAGTCAGGAAGCATCTTTGCAAGAAGAGCCCACCTGAGAAAATGCTGCTATCAATAAGCCATGCTTAACTCTATTCTTTTCTGTCTAGAATTACTTCCCAACCCCTCTCAGGCTTTATGTGGATGTAGTTGCCCCACGTTGGACACCGATTGTAGGGAGGGGCCTGCTTGTTCATTCGGGCCACCCGTGCAAAATAACCACACTGAAACTGTATTCATTAAAACACTGCTTGGCTCATTATCTCTAGTTTCTTATTGGCTAATTCTTGCATCTTAATTTTACCCCTTTCTATTAATTTGTATATTGCCATGTGGCAGTGACTTACCCGAAAAGATTCTAACTGGTGTGTCTGTCTGAGGTGGAGGATCCATGGCTTCTCTTTGACTCTGCTTTCTTTCTCCCAGAATTCAGTTCTGTCTTTACTGCTACCTAAGTTCTGGCCTATCAGGCCAAGGCAGTTACTTTATTCATTAACCAATACAAGCAACACAAAGAAGGACCTCCTACACCACTTATCCACCTAGATATTATGATCAGTTGCTTTTATTTTATTGTAGCAAACCCAAAAGGCCTGAATAAAGACTAGATGGGACTACAAAGCCTAACCTTTTTACTTCCTGTTTCTTTATGAGCAATACTGTAACCTTTGATCTAAGAAATAGGAAACACTATAGTAATAATATCCTCCATCTCCATTCAGAAAGGAACAAGCGCCGGGCGGTGGTGGCGCACGCCTTTAATCCCAGCACTCGGGAGGCAGAGGCAGGCAGATCTCTGAGTTTGAGGCCAGCCTGGTCTACAAGAGCTAGTTCCAGGACGGGCTCTAGAAACTACAGGGAAACCCTGTCTCGAAAAACCAAAAAAATAAAAACACATCAAGTTGAGGGCACATCAAGTTGAGGCAGAACCAAGCTCCTCCCCTTACACTGAGGCCGGACAAGGTAATCCAGCATAGGGAACAAGTTACCAAAAGTCAGCTAAGAGCCAGGGAGAGGTCTTTATCTCACTGTTAGAAGCCTTACTAAGAGATCAAGCTACAGGACTGTCACACACGTGCAGAGGGCCTAGGTCGGTCCCATGCAGGCTTCCTGACTGTTGGCCCAGCGTCCATGAGCTCTCGCTCAGGTCAGCTGTCTCATGGCTCCCCTGGCTGGTACAATCCCTCCTCCCCTTCTTCTGCAAGACTCTCGGAGCTCAGCACAGTGCTTGCAAGACCCTACGTGTAATAGATGACTTAGTCTATTTCCTGTTGCTATAACAGAACTCCTGAGGCTGGGAAGTTTATAAATAAATATGTTTAGTTCTCAGTTCCAGAGGTCCAAGAGTAGAGAGGTGGCACCTACGAACTGCTGCTGATGGCTGAAATGATGCTCCACAGGTGGAAGAAGAGGAGAGGTGAAGGGGGATGTGTGTGGAAGATCGGTACCACATGTGATAGGGGAGGCTCTCCAGCTTTCCACTGGCAACTCTTCTAGCAAAAATCTACTCCCAATTTCTTGACAGAAGCACTAATCCACTCATGGAGGTGAAGTTCCCACGATTCAATTACCTCCTAAATGTTCCGCTGACTCCCAACACTGCGACACTGGGGAACACTATTTTAGCACACAAATCATTAAGGGACACACCATATCTAAATGATAGCAAGCAAATTAAGAACATCCTGATAAGGAGTGGTAAATAAATTCAGGTCCCATTGCTAGCATAGGAAAAGCCACATTGACCACAAAGCTTATTCTCTGAAATTCACTACAAACTTTAATGGAGGTAGCAACACTGTTTAAAGAGGCAAAGTCCATTGAGCAGCCAGGGTGTGGTGGCACACACCTTTAACCCCATGACTCAAGGCGAATCTTGAGAGTCAATCTGTCTAAAAAGAGAAAGTGTGACTCCATCACTAGGGAGGTGGAGGCAGGAGTGATATGGCTGGTTTGGGGAGGAGATCTAAGGCAGAAGAGGAACTCATTGCAGTATGTAGTCACATTGAGGTCAAGATCGCCCCTTTGTCTGTACCTTGGTAGAAGTCAGAACTCTGTAGTGACTTGATTGCTTTGCTTTTCTGGTCTTCATCTTGAACCCAAATATCTGTCTCGGTTTTTATTATTTGTGCTCCACCATATATATGAGGTTATATAGACAAATTGAGTACATAAAATGGGGCGATTCCCAAACTGGCATGAATGGTGGCGGTTATACCCCCGGGATCTCCAACAACGGAGCCTAAAAACGTCTCACGAAATATATATATATATATTTAGCTTTTAGATGCTGAAATAGTACTTCGATCATTAAAAGTAATTTCAAATAGTTTTATTTTTTTGCATGGCTCCTTGGATTTAAATTTTCACACGTGGCTCGGGTTATATTTCTGTGTGACAGTGGCACCCAGTAGGGAAAACTTTTCATGCCAGAGTTTCGCCCTCCCCCCTTGCTGCAGAGGCGGAGGCTTGGGTCTGGACTCCAGGGCCAGGAGGCTCCGGAAACCCCACGCCGTCGGCACGTTTGAGCTCCCGTTCCAGAAGCGCAGGAGACAATCCGGAGGGAACGCACCAAGCGAGAGTCGCTGAGACCTCCCGGAGCCCAGAGCAGAGCCCACGCCCTCCTCCCTCTCCCACAGCAGTCACTTTAACCACGTCACAGCGCAACCGCTACCCAGCGCTCCTCACAATGACGCGGCCGCGTCCTCCGGGGAACGCCTCTGATTGACAGGGCGGGCCGAGCCCTAGAAACGAAGTGCCCCCTCTTCCGGGGTGTGGCTAAGGAAAGAGGCGGGATTTCTGCCCCGCCGACAGTACTTTAGTGGGCTGGCCGGATATTCCCTCAGTGAGATTCCGGAAGCCGGAACCTAGTGCAGCTTTGCGCGGCTGCTGGCGAGGTGTTGTCTTCGGACCTGGTGAGACGGAAACGCCGCCCGGTGGGTTCTCGGCTAGGTCGTCTCCTGTCCCTCCCGGCCCCGCCATGGCGACGTACACCTGCATCACCTGCCGGGTGGCGTTCCGCGACGCGGAGATGCAGCGGGCGCACTACAAGACGGACTGGCACCGCTACAACCTGCGGCGCAAGGTGGCCGACATGGCCCCGGTGACCGCCGAAGGCTTCCAGGAGCGGGTGCGGGCGCAGCGGGCGGTGGCGGAGGAGGAGAGCAAGGGCACGGCCACCTACTGCACCGTGTGCAGCAAGAAGTTCGCCACGTTCAAGGCCTACGAGAACCACCTCAAGTCGCGGCGGCACGTGGAGCTGGAGAAGAAGGCGGTGCGGGCGGTGAGCCGGCAAGTGGAGATGCTCAACGAGAAGAACCTGGAGAAGGGCCTGGGCGCCGACAGCGTGGGCAAGGATGCCATGAACGCGGCCATCCAGCAGGCCATCAAAGCCCAGCCCTCCACGTCCCCCAAGAAAGTGCCCTTCGTGCCCGCGGACGGGTCCCCGAGGGCGGCGGGCCGGCGGGGCGCTCAGGATCGGGACCCCGCGGAGAAGCCGCCCCGGCTGCAGTGGTTCGAGCAGCAGGCCAGGAAATTAGCGAAGCAGCAGTGGGAGGAGAGTGAGCAGGAGGAAGAGGATGAGGACGAAGAGGAAGGTAATGGCTCCGTCTGGGTCGGGGTGAGGCACGGGGTCCCTGGAAACTTGCCGATGGAGATGGAGGGCTGGGGCCGTTTTAGGGATGTTGCCCCTCTAGGGCTTGAACTGCGCTTGTCAGGGAGCCACACCCACCCAGGCCGTGCCCGCCCTTTCTGCTTTGTTTTTAAGCTTTGCCACAGGGCCTCACTGTTCCGTGCCCGCCCTTTCTACTTGGTGGCCCTGGGTCTCACTGTTCTCCAGGCTGGCCTTGACTTTCTAACCCCTTACTGCGGCCTTCGCGGGAGCTGCGATTATCTGCCCACGGCATCCTGCCCGGATTTAAGGTTGCTAACCTGATTTGTGTCTAAAGTAGTTCAGCAGATGGGTTGTAGACCTCCGTTTTTATGGTTGCCCTCGACCTCATCGAACTTCGGGTGGACCCGACGGGAAGAGTGTTTAATGGTTGCTTAAACATCTTGCTATGGGCGAGGCGAGCCTTACATTTTTTTTTTTTATTCATATGAAGTTTTCTTAATGTGTTTTGAAGGAAATAGCATGTGTTCGTTGAAAAAAAAATGATGGCTTTCATTAGGACGTCGTAGAGTGACGAGCCAGAGGGCTTTAAATGCCTCACGAGTCTGCATTTCCACAGAAAATGTTGTCTTTCTGCTTCTCTGTTGTGGATTCGGGGCCCAAAGCATTGACTGGAGAGAAAAGGAGAGTTGCTTTATAAACGAGTGACATACGGATGAGGACTCACACCTGTGCACACAGAAAGACAGGCTGTTGGCACACTGCTTTAGCAGTTGTCATTCTAGTGGCTTCTTAGGGTTTGGCATTTAGCATAGCTGATTTAAACTGAGTGAGGGGGTTAAACTGCCAGCAAGGCTGAAATGTGGGGGCTCCAGCCTAAGGCCCTTTATGAAGTGTTGATTCCTTCGCCCCTCAAGCATCTGAATACTGGCAGTGTTTGGGTTAATGTCTCAGTCTGTTTATGCTTCTCTAGCAAAATATCTTAAGCCTGTTGATGTATAAGGAACACGAACATATGTTGCCACAGTCCCGGATGTCTCTAAGTCAAGATTCTCGCTGCAGGCAGCTTGACTGTCTGGTGAGGGCCTTTTCCATGGACAGGGTATTTTCCTCAGACTTTGTCTACATGATGGGAAAGGCAGAGAGGTCTGTCTAGGTTGTGGACTCATGGAGGACAAGCACAAGGCTAGTTGGTTCACCTGAGTCCTTTTCTTAGGATATCAACCCGATCATGAGGGCTTATCCAGTTCCCACAGGTCACACTGGTGATTTAGTTGAACTTTGATGGAGGAGTGTCTATGTGTTACTTTCATTGGTTAATAAAGAAACTGCCTTGGCCCCTTTAATAGGACAGAAAATTAGGTAGGTGGAGTAAACAGAACAGAATTGTGGGAGAAAGAAGGCAGACACTTCAGGCAGTCGCCATAGGCAGTCGCCATGCTTCTCCTCTCCAAGACAGATGTAGGTTAAGATCTCTCCTGGTAAGCGACCACCTCATCGTGCTATATAGATTACTAAATATGGGTTAAAGCAAGATGTGAAAAGTTAGCCAATAAGAGGCTGAAATTAATGAGCCAGGCAATGTTTAAATAAATACAGTTTCCATGTAATTATTTTGGGTAAAGCTAGCTGTGTGGTGGGACACAGCCCGCCATTTCTTCAACAGAACTTGGGAGGACACATACAGTCAAAGTATAGCAGCAGTTCATATAACACAGTCGCACATAGCATAATATACGTCAAGTATTCCTGTGAAGTGGAAATGGTCGACACTGTAATTCAACCAGTTCAGAATCCATTTATCTCTCTGTCCAGTACTGGGCCAGGTACTGTGAGGCATAGCAGCAAGTTAGAGAGAGAGAGTAACGTTTGTTAGCATTCAAGCATGTCTTGAGGGTAAATAAGTGTCTAGAGTGAGGTCTTGAGCCAGAGTTTGGCTTCTGGGGACAGGCAAGGTTATAATAGGTCTGAATCATCATGGTGTCTTCGATTGTGCTTACTTTAATATACTTTTAAAAGTAAATTTGTTTTTCAAAATGTCTGGCTTGAAGATTGGGAAGATATTGATTCAGATGATGGACTGGAGTGTGAGACCCCTGGACTGGATGAGGAGGATGCAGAAGATGCAGAAGCCGGGGAGAGCCCGCCCCCAGGGGCCATCCCAGTGACAGACTGCTTATTTTGTTCCCACCACTCAAGCTCCCTCGTGAAGAATGTGGCTCATATGACTAAAATCCACAGCTTCTTTATTCCTGATATAGAATATCTTTCAGATCTGAAAGGTCTCATTAAATATTTGGGTGAGTACAATCATTTTCTTTTGATGAAGAAATGTTTTTCAATTTGTGAGAATAGTGAGATTTAATCTGATTTGGGAAGATTGATTTCTTATTTTCCCTTAAATTTTGTTACCAGGAGAGAAAGTCGGTGTTGGCAAGATTTGCTTGTGGTGCAATGAGAAAGGGAAATCCTTCTACTCCACAGAAGCTGTTCAGGCACACATGAATGACAAGAGCCACTGCAAGCTCTTCACAGATGGTGACGCGGCTTTGGAGTTCGCAGACTTCTATGACTTTAGGTAAGATGGAGTTTGTTAAGGGTTTGAAGTCGTATCTGTACCGGAGTGATAATGCGCAGTATCTGTCTCCCCCTTCTGAAAATGAGCTGGGCTCATCGTGCAGCGAGCTGTGATGTCAAACTCAGCTTCGCCCAATATATCCTTAAGCACATTACACATTTTTCTGCTAACAAGCTCACACTTCTAGAATAGTGAGGATCTCTAGCCCAAAGTGAGTGTAAATGACTTGGTTTATTCTTTGTGATTAAGTGGTCAGAATTTTGATTTTATTAATTACCTTCTGAATAGACATACAAAAATTAGGTTTCATGTTTTGGGTTCCTTGAGAGACTTTGAGTCAAAGACTGACTCTATGCCAGCTCTGGCATTTGGTAGAAAGATTATTTCATAGGTAGTTCAACTCTAACTGGGATCTTGAACAATTCATATGTATGTAACAAGCATATTAGGTGAATAATTAGTTGCTTTTGTCGAAATTTCTGTGCTATAGCATAGTGTATGTACAGGTATGTGTAAGTACCGTGCTAAGCAGCCACAGCCCAAGTGATACAGATGGTCAGAAAAATTTTAATCTTTTAGAACTTTTTTGTTCTCTCTTCCTGATTTTGTAGTTTGCAGTTGAAAGTGGCTGTTGGATAGCAAAATTAGAGGCTGTGGTACTGCAGAAGTCATATTTGAGTTTCTGCTAGAGATAGAACACATCCTCCCTAAGCAGTAGATAATATTTATCCCTCTCTAGTTTCCTACCAGACAGCAATGTGTTTGACCTTTAGACTGATTGTCTAATTGGGAGTAGGCCAAGCAAACACCAGAGATAGTCAAACTTGGTAACTGGCTTGAAATAATGAAGTCTAAACATTCTGATTTCTTTATCTACATCTGCTTTTTGTACTTTTAGGCTCCTACTCAGTCTAGCAGATTTCAGTACCTTCTATAGGCTATGACTACCAACTTATATGCAACTGCCTCAACTTCAAACTTTGAAGCTCTATTTAACATTTGTATTGCATTTTGCTATGCAATCAAGCCTACTCCACCTTACATAAATGATAATTCTGTCCTTCCCAGTGTGTAAGCCAATAATTTTTCAGTCATTCTTGGTATTTTATTTTTATGTTTGCATTAATTCTTTAATCAGATCCTGTTTCATCTACCTTGAAGTTATCTTCAGTATGTGTGGCTGTTTTTCATTTCCTCCAGTGTCAGGGCTAGTTTACCATCAGTTTTGTTGCCTGCCTGATCTTACTTTTCCTCCTCACCACCTTCTGTGTTATATTCTCAAAGCTAGTGTGAGGGATCCTTTTATCATATTAAGTTAGATCAAGTGCTGCTCAAAATATTCCAAGGGCTTTCCTTCCTCCTGAAAGTAACAGCCAGAAGTTGATGGCCTATAATGTCCTAGTGTTCTAACTCTAGCTATGATTTTGCTGTTTGTATGCCTGTGTTTTTTTCTTTCTAATATATATCAGGTATGCGAATCTCAGAGTTTTTGCGCTTCGCTTTAGCTCAGAGATTCCAGTGACTTGGGTCCTCATTTCCTGAAGTACTCTAATAAATTTCACCTTGCCATTGTGACCTTCCATGACTGTCTTTCATAAAACAGCAATGCCTACGTAATCATTTTTATCCCTTATTATCCTCATAGCTCTTACTACCATTACACACAATTTGTATTATTGCTATTATTCCTCTTGTTGATGGGATAACTCCTTCTGTTCCATTGTTACTATTTACCAGTGTGCTCCTAGCTGTTGCTAGGAGTTAAAGTTGATACTGATGCAAATGATTAAAAAGTTTCCTGCCTAGGGATGGCTCAGGTGGAAAGCACTTGGCTGGCTTATTTAAGGATCTGAGTTTGTCCGTAGTACTAACAATAGCAAACATCTCAATACAGAATAGCATGTTCTTTGTTTGAATGTCCTTTTTGGTGGACTTCGTGTGCTGTTTTGGCTCCAAAGTGATTAGCAGTATGAGCCTTGATAAACTAGCAGTAAATAATATATTTGTCCTATAAAACAAAAGTAGATAATGTGTTATGTGTATAGACAGACATTGCTATGCTTTGCTTTTATGTGCGTGCTCGGAATTGAACTCAGGTCTGGTTGCGTGGCTGGTGCTCTACCCACTGAGCCATCTCCCATCACTGTTTACTCATTTTTCTCTGTGGTAATTTAAATATGAAAATTTGGATATATTTAGAAACAGAGATTCTTCTAGAACTACTACACTGTCCAGTGTGGTAATTATTAGGTATATCCTGTGGCTACTTAAGTCAATAAAAGATATTAAAAGTTAAGTGCTTTCGTCAGACTATCTGCATTGAAAAAGTTCAGTACTTGAAAGCCTACCTATCTAAAGCTAGCATGTGAGACACATGTGTCTTTCTGCCATCACAGAGTTCTGTCGGGCCGCAGTCTTCTAGAACTTGTTTCTGTTGGGAATAACTTGATGGCCTGTTCTGTGTTCATGTCTTCTGCATTTGCTAATCTTTCTAGAGAGAGGAAAAACATCCTCTTAAGAGTCATTTGGTCACTTTTGTTGCAGAGAAATTCTAACAGTTTCATCCCTCAGTTCCTCAGTGGACTTTCCCTGGAAGCTGGTGGTAGCCTTGTGGCGTTTGCAAATGCAGTTTGTCTGTTGAGTCAAGTCTATTTATTGGTGCCGTTTTACTGTTATAGGAGTAGCTACCCAGACTACGAGGAGGGGCAGGACCCTGATGAGATTGAGGAGCTGTCCTCAGAAAAGACCTTGGAATGTGATGATGAAACCATGGAGCTGATACTTCCTTCTGGTGAGTGTATTTGTCAGGAAGAAATAGCTTACTGCCGATGTGCTGTGGAAGGCACGTGTCATCTTCCCTGCTGGACCAGGGAAAAGAACATGGACCTTAAAGTGGTTGATTTTGTGTTCTCAAGTACTTGTAAACTTTAAAAGTAGCTGTTTAGCTCTAAGTTGGCTGTCTCATTAAAACTGGGTTGTTGTTTTCCTTGTTTCTTTTCAGGTTTAGAATATTTTGGCTAGGTATTTCCTTAATATTGTTTTTTTCTTTTTTTCTTTTTTTGGTTTTTTGAGACAGGGTTTCTCTGCAGCTTTTTTTTTTTTTTTTTTTTTTTTTTTTTTTTTTTTTAGAGCCTGTCCTGGAACTAGCTCTTGTAGACCAGGCTGGCCTCGAACTCAGAGATCCGCCTGCCTCTGCCTCCCGAGTGCTGGGATTAAAGGCGTGCGCCACCACCGCCCGGCTAATATTTTTTAAAATGTAGACTGATAGATCGCTCCCCCTCTCCCTTCTGTGTATATGTATGTATGTCTTTTTCTTGTTTCTGGTCTATCTGTGTATATACGTGTGTATAGAGGTCAGAGGTCAGTGTTGGGCATCTTCCTGAGTTTCTCTCCTCCTCATTACTTGGTAGTTTCTCACTAAACCTATAGCTCATCAGTTTGCCTAGGCTGACCGATGAGTTCCAGGGATCCACCCCTCCAGGCCTGGGGTTACAGATGTGTGCCAAGATTCCCAACTTTTTACTTAGATTCTGGGCACCTGAATTCAGGTCCTAATATTTACATGACAAGCACCTTACCTACTAAGCCATCTATCTTCCTAGGCTTTCCTCTCAGTGTTGTGTTTTTTGTTTGTTTGGTTGGTTTTTTTTTTTTTTTTTTTAAACATTCTTTTCCCTCTTTGAACTGATTCCTCTGGTACACGTATTCTTACATAGCTCAGGCTTTCTGTCAGTTACTTTTACATAGGTATGACCAAAAATCTGGTTTAATCAAGAATTTATCTTGGTCCATGGTTTCAGAAAACTCAGTCCATGATCATTTAGCCAAATGCATTTGGGTAAAAATATAATGTCTGTGGGACCATGTGGTGGAGGCTACTGTTTACCGCATGGCGGATGGTGGCAGAGAGATAGGGATACAGTAGTCTCCAGGGAGCAGGCTCCAGTGATCTGCTCTGTCAGTTAGGTCCTACCACCTTAAGTTCCTGGTTTCTTCACTCAAACTGAAGCGGGTTTCCACAATAGTTTGATATGTTGATATTTGAATAGCAGTGCTGGGTTGCCTATCTCTAGTAGTTGGAGAAGAGGCATGGAGGATGAATTCTGCCCTCTTCCTTGGAAAGTAGGACTCAGTGTAGGAATTTATCCCAGGAATGAGAAGATGAAGAAGTCATGAATACGAGAAGCATCCACTGCTATTTATTATATAGGAAGGAAGAAGTGTGGCAGTTAACTGGTAAGAATGGAGATGCTACAGAGGGCATGTTTTGAAGTGAAAGAGAAGAAAGTATAGAGATGTTAGTAAAATGTGAACAGATACCTGGTGTTTACTGCGTACACAACACAGGCAGGCTTTACAGCAGGCCTGTAACTTTGATCCTCTTGTCTTCATGTGGCATATGAAGCTGACCTGTGTTCAGGCTCCTTATCTAGGACCTCACACCAAGCCTTTTTCGACTCTGTGCACTGCGTAGGGAGTTTTGCAGGGGCAGCAGGAGCAGCACCCCCTTGGCCGTGAAGGTACCCAGTGAAGCATTGTATATGTTGAGTCTTGCTTTCCTATTTTGCTGTACTGAAGCAGCTAAACACATCTCATACCACAAGCTGTCACTGACTTAGAATAATAACCTTCAATGGCTAGAGCAGAGAGAACGCCTTGAGGATAAAATTTTTTTTTTTATTTTTTATTTTTTTTTTATTGTCATGTATTGTAGCCACAGACAGCTAGGAAGCCTGTATGGGACCGACCTAGGCCCTCTGCATGTGTGTGACAGTTGGTCTGTTTGTGCCTGTACCTGGCACGTGAGCTGGCTTTTGGGAACCTAGTTCCCATGCTGGGATGCTTTGCCCAGCCAGAGAGAGGAGCTTGGTCTTGCCTCAGCTTGATGTGCCATGCTTTGTTGATGTCCATGGGAGGCCTGCACCCTTCTGACCAGAGAACTGGAGGAGGATTGTGTAGGCAGAGGCTCCTTGCTCATTTCCTGGCCTCCCAGACAATGAAAAAAGTACCCAGTAGAGGGCGCTCTGAGCATTTCTCTGGAAGATTGTGGTGTGGCACAATTCCTTTTCCTTCATTATTCTTCAGTTCATATGAAGGAAATTGGTGTGAAAGATACATTGATTTATTTGCCAACTGGCCAGATGAAACTAGTGTTGTATCTATGAGAAATGCACAATTAATTTTAGGATATTAGAGTTGGAGATACTCTAGTATCTAGTATCAGTTGCATTGGCTGTTCAGCAGGAATGGATAGTTTCGTAAGCAGTTGCATGATGGAAGCTAGATGGACAGAAATTTCATAAGTCAGTCATAAATGTTGTTATTGGACAACCATAGCGTTCTAAAGCTGATGTGTTCTTCCGAGAGCCTTCAGGTTGAGCTGCTCTTAGCACTTGATGTGGTGTTAGTGCCAAGTTCTTACTGTAACTGACGGAAAAAGTAGCTCACTTCTCTTCTGCCAGCTCTCAGTAGTTGGAAGATACATTTGCAAATGTTGCTTATGAACATCATATTTATTTACTGTATACTGATTACCATTTTAGTATTTACTCATTTAGGGATAAACATCCTTGCAAATCTGGATACCCGACCTAGCATTGTATTCTGGAAATCTGCGTAAAAATGCCGAGATTTTCCAAGAGGACCTTCATTTAGATGTGAATCTTTTCCCATTAGATTCATATCACATGGACATTCAGTGATTTTTTTCCTGAGTTGAGGTACCAGGTGCAAACCAAGGTCTTGTCAGGAAAATGCCTGAAGCATCAAGTAGCTGGCTTCAGAGAGATACCTTTTATCTGTCCATGATGATATCCAAAGACCACGAGATTAAATTTGAAGGGTCTTTTCGTCATCGCCTGAATCTGGTCACAAAACGTCACATCTGGGTGGCAAGGAATGTTTTCCAAGGGTTATGCCAGGTACAGACACTCAAAAACCTTGGCACATTGTTTTCCATGTTAGTCCAGAAATAGATCCTAAAAGCAGATGTATAGCCTTCTGAAGCTTCTGTGATAGACTGTGTATGCTTGCTCAGTTGTCAGTGGTTTTATTTATCGAAATCGAAAACTACTCTAGGAGCTATGTACAGGATTTTACCCTCCATGTTTATTTTCAGTGGGAATGGCTATTTCATGCTTTGTGTATATGTTAAATGTCCTATGTGTTTCTATTTGGAAAGGTATTTGATTGCTTGTGTCCTAATTAATATTCTTCTAAAAAACTTAGCTTGCTTTCATTAATAAATCTACAAGCGATGTGGATGCCACTGGCCTAGGGATCAGTTTCTTATGGTAGTAAGGGCGAATCACCTTTTGAAAACAGTTCATCTGTTGGCACCTAGAGTTAGCGGTCTCTGAAGCTGACCTTAATTCTTAGTTTCCCTGCACTGAAGCCATACGATTTGGTTATTTCCCGATTAGTGGTCAGAAAGCAATAGTTGAGGCTTTGTGTGCCGTGCTGTCTCTTGTCTTCAGGTCTGTTTTGTAGCACAAAGGTGCTAGCGACGTGGATGAGTGTGGCTGTGCTCCACAAAACTCACAGACTGCTGGGAGGAGCTTGTTAGCCCTTGACCATATCAGACGCACCTCACTCTTAAAATAGGAGCCCCAGATTGTTCCTCTAGTAAATAACTAACTTAGTTGGGATTTTATTAGTCTAATTAGATTGTTCCTCTAGTAAATAACTAACTTAGTTGGGATTTTATTAGTCTAATTGTAGAAGTTCTAGACTTTACATGGCCAATACCTTTGTCCCTTAGTTTTCTAATTTGACATGTATATTCTCTTTTCTTTGTTTTAGAATTTTATTTACTATTACTGTGGGTGGGAATGTGTGTGTGCATGTGGCATGTATATATGGGAAGGCCAGAGGATACGCTGGGGTTGGTTTCTCTCTGTCCATCTTAACGTGGTTTCTAGGGACTGAACTCAGGTTCCTGGGTCAGCACAGCGTGCGCCGTCACCATCTCACTGGCCCTGTGCTGAATGTGTTAGACAGGTGGTGGTAGGTCTGTGCAGTGACACACACACACACACACACACACACACACACACACACACACAACCATATATATCAAAATATGTTGGGAATTAAAATTAAGAATTCATTTCTCAAAGCTTGATTGGTTTATACTGTTTCATTAGATTTCTTTCTTTTCTGGTTTTTCAAGACAGGGTTTCTCTGTGGCTTTGGAGCCTGTCCTGGAACTAGTTCTTGTTGGCCAGGCTGGTCTCGACTCAGAGATCCGCCTGCCTCTGCCTCCCGAGTGCTGGAATTAAAGGCGTGCACCACCACCTGACCTGACTTCATTCGATTTCTTAAATAAACACAGGCTTTGAAGGGAATGTAGCTTTATTATTTCTAAAGTAATCAGGTGGTTTCCATCATTTGGAAGGAGCATCTCAACTGTGTCAATATGGCTAGATGATACTTTGCTGTTGGTGGTCTGCCTCTGAATTTTGCTATGTTCAGTAGCATCTCTGTCCTTCAGCCACTAGATGTCAGTAGCAGCCCAGCTGTAACAAGAAAGATGTCCACAGCGGGTGTCGGATGTCCCTGTGGGGTAAAGTTGACTCGTGTTGGAGGAGCCCTGAAATAGAGCACTGACCCAGAGAAAAGATTTTTTTTTTTCTGCTCTGACTATGACTTGTAGACCTAATGTCAGGACTATTCCTGCTTGATCTTTCTCAGGGTTTTTTTAGCCTTTATCTCTATATTTTTTTTTAATGCTGGTCTATTTTTTTCTAGCAGATGAAGATTGCTCTGGGATTACTTCTGTTTTCCTACTAGGTTTCCTAAAGGTTTATGCCCTTGAAGATCTTTTTGGAAGCCTTTGGCTTATAGCTCTAACTTGAAAGAACTTCCCTGTTCAGGATTTGAATTTTTGCTCTTTTGAAAAACAGGTGCCAGAGTGGGTCATCGCTCCTTGATGAGATACTACAAACAACGATTTGGTTTGCCAAGAGCTGTGACGGTTGCTAGAAACAAGAAGGCTGTGGGCAGGGTACTCCAGCAATACCGAGCCCTGGGCTGGAC
Organism: Arvicola amphibius; assembly: GCF_903992535.2. NCBI lineage: Eukaryota > Metazoa > Chordata > Mammalia > Rodentia > Cricetidae > Arvicola > Arvicola amphibius. The sequence goes on along the minus strand of NC_052049.1, from coordinate 11,758,184 downwards.
AGGCAGCACAGGTACATTGATGATCTGTGGGTTTCGTGGGCTTGCGTGACATGATATCATTTGCATTGTACTGGGTCTTCTCCAAGGGAAGCTTGACTTCTTAGCTCTGGGGCTTCCGTTACCATATGATACCCAGGGCAGTAAGGCCAAGACTTACATTCTTAGATACATAATATTTCTGGCTTAGTAATTTGATATACATCATGTTTATAATAGTTTATCATGTATATAATAGTATATCATGTTTATAATAGTTATAAAAAGTATAACTTAGAAATCAGTACAAGTTGAAATTACCTGGAGGTAACACAGAAACAGTATCTTAGTGGTTAATAGCTTGAACTGTGGAATCTAATGTGTAGTCACATGTTATAAACTTTTATATCGTGAGCATTATTAAAGATCAGTTTCTATTCATACAAGGGATATAATTGATATAATTGAGAGACTTGACTGTCCTCATACATGTGTAATATAGTGCATGTACTACTTGTTGACAGCCCTTTGGCAGTTTTTCTAAATAGAATATTAGAATGAGTAAAGAATAGAATATTAGAATGAGTAAAGCTGACAGCTGAAGTTACTAAGCTTTGAAACCACAGGGTGCCATCACTTAACTCTTAGAATGTGCTGCACAAAGTTGTCTTTCTGCTCTTCTGAGAAATAACAGTCCAGATAGAGGTGGTGGAGATAAGAGGACAGGCCCTCTGATGTCCTGGAAAGCTCTGGTGCCTAGAATCACTGCAGACTCACTCTCACGAAGTTCTCATACACAGTACTGGGCTCACGTAGACCTCTGAGCTCCGTTGCTTAGAGTCCCCACATTGGCATGTCTTTAAAAATAGAAATCGCTTACCCTAAGCCACTTTGGAAATTCTCTACAAAGATTCGACTTCTCTGGCAACAAGTAAGAGACCTTGCCTCATTTCTTACCCTCCTTCTAACCACAGGAGCAGCTCTCATGCGCGAGCGGGACATGCAGTATGTTCAAAGGATGAAGTCGAAGTGGATGCTGAAGACGGGGATGAAGAACAATGCCACTAAGCAGATGCACTTTAGGGCCCAAGTGCGGTTCTGAGAGGCTGAGACCGGAGATGCATCTCTGACTGCACTTTCCTTCTTGTTTGAGGACCAGTGAAGCCAGATTGTGGAATTGATCTTTTGCTGCTACTTCATTTGTTCTGATCTAATAAAGTCAGAATCATGTCAGTCTTCAGATGTCATTTTTGAGCAGGTTAAAGCTTTTAAGTGGTGATGTGTTTGGTGGCTTCCGGGACCTGCATCACTGCCTGACAGGTGCTTTATCGCCTCAGTGTCCAAATGCTTTCGGCTGTCAGCATAGTGTGGGGACACATATTTGTTTGCTCTGGAATTCTGCATTTCAGAATAACTCCTCAGAGAGGGTAAGGCGGAATTCCCATGGGGAGTCAACAATGTCTAGCACATCACTTTGACGCAGGACCAAGGTCCTCCCCGCCCTATCTAGGCTGAGGAAGGTATTCTTCCAAAGAGAATGGGTTCCCAAAAGCCAGTTCAAGTGACCCCACAGTCTGCCCCAGCCATGCAACTGTCACCCACATTCAGAGGGCCTAGTTTGGTCCTATGTAGGTTCCCCAGCTGTCATTCTGGAGTCAGTGTGCTCTGCTAGCTCAAGTCAGCTGTTTCAGTGGGTATCCCCATCATGGAGTTGACCCCTTTGCTCATATCATTGTTCTTCCCTTTCTTCGACTGGACTTTGGGAGCTCAGTCCGATGCTTTGCTGTGGATCTCTGCATCTGCTTCCATCAGTTGCTAGATGAAGGTTCTATGATGACCTGTAAGATAGGTAGTAATCTGATTACAGTACCAGGCCAGTTCAGGCACCCTCTCCACTATTGCTTAGGGTCTTTGCTGGGGTTGTTCAGGTGGTGTGTTTTTAATTTACACCCTACTGAATATGTGCACTAATTGTGTTAGATCTCTTCTTGGCTTGTTTTCATTGAGCATCAGGTGTCTAGCTCATTCCTTCTGACTGTTAACCTGGTGTGCTACCATGTTGTACTTACCTCCTGTTGTCTACGCTTGTTGTCTAACCCATCAATACCATACCATACTGTGACTGTACCTCCAACTTATCCAGTTATATGCACACATTTTTTTTTTTTTTTTTTTTTTGGTCATCTTCCTTCCTCCACTTTGCTTCTCCTTTTCTTCTGCTTCTTACCACTGGAGTAGATGATGATGGTTTTGGTGTTTATTAACCTCCCAAATACTAAATACTAATACTACCTCCATTTTTTATTAGCTATCCTTCTCATCCACCAAGAGAGCCTTTGTTCTGATTTTGGGCTTATAGCACAACCTGGTGTCTCACTTCTGTCCACATAATTTTGTAAAAATTTATTTGCCTTTTCAGCTTGTGGAGGCTTTCTTCCTGGGATTAACCCAGGACCAGATCTGGCCCTGCCAGGTTGGCTTATGTGGCTTTAGCTTGAGACATCAAGACTGGATCAGTACTGAGACAGCATAAGCTGATTCCTCTCCTTGCGTGTTGCAGAGGCGCCTGGCGGCCTGGTTTTCACTGCCCACCTCCAGAATCGACACTGGTCTGCTGTATTCTTTCTGCATTATGTTCCACAAATTCATGTTTCCTGACTATAAGCATATTTTTTGATTCTTCACTGTAAGGAATTACTGCTGTTTCATAGATGAGAAAATAGAAGTTCAGTAACATTATTTTTTTAAATTTATTAGATTTTTAAAAAGTACCAATCCAAGTTTCCACTTTCTCCCCTCCTCCCATTCCTTCCACACACCGTCCCACCCCACCCCCATCCAATCCTCAGAGAGGGTAAGGCACATTGCTTTGTGAAAAGTCCAAGGCTCTCCCTACTATATCTAGGTTGAGCAAGGTATCCATCCAAAGAAAATAGGTTCCCAAAAAGTCAGTACATGCAGTAGGGATAAATCCTGGTGCCGCTATCAGTGGCCCCTCAGTCTGCCCCAGCAATTCAACTGTACCACATTCAGAAGAACTAGTTTGGTCCTATGCTTGTTCCTTCCCAGTCTGGCTGGAGTTGGTGAGCTCCCATTAGCTCAGTTTCAGTGGGTGAACCCATCATGGTCTTGACCTCTTTGCTCATATTATTCCTCCCACTCTTCAACTGGACTTTGAGGGTTCAGTCCAGTGCTCCAATGTGGGTTTCTGCCTCTGTTTCCATCAGTTACTGGATGAAGGTTCTATGATGATATTTAAGATAATCATCAGTCTGACTATAGTAGAAGTCAAAATGGGGCTCCCTCTCTATTGCTTAGGGTCCTAGCTGGGGTCATCCTTGTGGATTCCTGGGAATTTCTCTAGAGCCAGGTTTCTGCTAACCCTATAATGGCTCCTTCAATCAAGATACCGCTTTCTTTGCCTCTCATCTCTGTCTTTCATCTCGACTATTCCATTCCCTCAAGTCCTCCTCAACCTTCCCCTTCTCCCCTCCTGTCTATGCCTCAGCAGTGGCTAATACCAGGCCGTCTGCCATTGACCTCCAGGGAGCCTAGTCCCATAGGACACGTAGCTCCCATCCGGCATATTGACGTATGTCATGTCACACAGACGACACTGGAGTTGGTGTGGCAGCCTGCCTGTATGCATGTTGAACACTGCATGCCTGTTGCCCGTAGAAGTCAGAAGAGGGTATCAGATCACCTAGATTTGGAGTTACAGATGATTTGTGAACCAGTATGCAGGTGCTTGGAACCAAATCCGAGTCCTCTGGAAGATCAACAAATGTTGCTGAGCCATGTCTATAGCCCAAGTTTGTTTTAATATTTTCTGAGTAAGCACAATAAGTTTCTTAGAAGAACTAAATATACATTTAGCACTTTTCTATATTTAATAAACCTACAGTAAGATAATTAAAACTACTAAACTCACCCAAATTGTGTTTCTTAAATCTGTAATTTTGATCCAAGCTCTTGGGAGGTAGAAGAAAAAGGATTAGGAATTCAAGGTCAGCCTCTAATACATAACAAGTTCACAGCCAGCCTAGGACATGTGAAGCCTTGTCTCAAGAAAAAAATAATTATTTGCTACCATTAATATTTTTTTCGTAAAAAACATCACCTCAAGTTATGGTGAGATGATTGACTTTAAATTGCTTTAAATTGTTTTTGTGGTGCTACAGCAATGCCACAAACCAACTTATAAAACAATGTGTCTCACAGCTCTACAGGCAGAGTTCAGTATTAAGGTACTAGCCATCTAATCTGGCAAAGGCCTTTCATGGTCTAAGTGAAAGATCAAGAGAGAGTTAAACCTGCTGTAATAAACTCACTCTTGCAACACTAAACCCTACTGTGACAGCAGTATTAACCAGTTCATAAGGACAGAGCCTCTTAAAGGTCCCGTCTCAACCTTGTTGTACTGGGGACTCAACACATGCATGTTGGAGGACACATTAGAACGGTGCGTAACATTTCATGACCAGCCCTGCCCCAAGTTAATGTTTTTACAAGGTAGCTCCCAAAGACTTAGCCAGCAGTTCTTGTGGACTGGCAGATTGTCATGTAGCTTTTCCAGACTTCAGTTGCATGGTTGCAACTGTGTAGACTGTGGTCTCTAAGGATGTCCAGCTCCCAAGGTTACCAGACATTTGCCCCAGGGAATTTTCTGTATTAGTTTTGCTCTTACAGATCTCTGGACTTGGCCTTAATGAGTGCTCTCTGCTGTGGCTCTGCCTCGGTGATGTCTTTGCTTGGAGCTGTTATGTCATTTGAAATCTAGGAGAAAGTTACCGTGGTCTCTCCAGCACTTGCATTCTGAATGTTTGCAAAATTAGCATCACATGCATGTCACCAGGTTATTGTGTGTCTTCCAGAGTGGTGGGTCAAGCTACACAAAGCACGGGACAAGATATGATGACAAAGAGGCACTGAGTTTGAAACTCAGGAAACAGAGGCCCTTGGTGATATAATACAAAAAGTGGTGTTATTCCATAGATTTGACCCACTTGGCCTGGAAGATCTCTGGAAAATGCCTTTGGGGTCGTTCCATTACTGCTCCATTGAAAGGAACCTGTTTTCTATTTACAATAGTCTCTAGCAAGTAGATGGTTGACCACAAACTTGATTTTCTTCCTTGCACATAATGTTTTACTCTTAACATGGTTAAGCTGAGAGTCTTTCCAAATCTTCCCATTAGGATTCCCTTTTGATTATAATTTCCACCCTAAAATCGCATCTCTTGTCATTCATCTAATTGTAAATAATCATGACAGGCCATGGGCATCTTAGGCTCTTTCCTGCTTAGGTAATTCTAACTCTTTCCTCTTAAAATCCATTTTCTGGGAAGACTTAGAGCGTGGGCACAATTCCATCAAGTTCTTTGCTACCTTCTTTTAAGGATGGATTTATTTGTTCTTTATTTCCCTCTGGTACCTCATTACAAAGTCCTTACCATCCATGTTTCTATCTGTAGTCTGACCAGACCGTGAACTTTTTACCTTTTGTATTCTGAACTTTCCCAAAATTGGGGAAATAGGTCTGTTCATAGCAATAAAGGACTCTTCAAGCCTGCCCATTATCCAGTTCCAAACCATTTTCCACATGTTTAGGTGTTTGTTATAGTCATGGTTCCTCATTTCAATAGCAATTTTCTGTCTCAATCTGTTTTGCGTTGCTATCATGGAATCTCACAGACTGAATAATTTATATAGAACTTTACTCCCCATAGCCCTGGAGGCTCAGAAGTCCAACATCAAGGTGCCACTCCCTAGTAATGATCCCGCTGTGTCATTGCACGATGGTAGAAAGGTAAGGAAAAAGCAAGGTGAGTGACTGATGGCTGTGATCCCATCACTCTGAAGGTTGAAGCAGGAAGACTGCTGTGAGCTTGAGGCCAGCCAGGGCTGCATAATATATCATGAGCTAATGTGTAAGACCATTACACATTAAAACAGAAAACTGGAAGATGAGAAAGAAGAGGAGAAAGGAGAAAAACAAAGGGCAAGAACTGAAAAGCAAAGAGCTGAACTCATGGATAATTTACAAACATGGTAGCAATCTTAATCCATTCATACGAACAGATCCTTGCCTGGGAAGATGACTCAGTGGGTAAAGTGCTTACTTGGCAAGCCTGAAGACCTAAGTTCGGTTCCCCCAAAGAGATGTGAAAGCCAGGGGCAAGAGCCCATGCATCTGTAACCTTTGTGCTCATATGAGAAGATGGGAGGTAGAGTCAGGAAAGTTCCTTCAAAGCTTGCAGGCCAGATAGCCTGGTATGTGGAGTGGACATCAGCCAGCGGCCCCATCTCAGAACAAGGTGGAACACAGGGAGTGACAGCTGAGGCTGTCCTTTAACCTCCACACATGTAGAGTGGTTTGTGTGTTCCCCATCAACGAAGCTCCATCTCTCACCACTGTTGTTCTGGGCATCAGGCTTTCAAAATATGAACTCTGGGGAGCATGTAGCAAAGCATATGTTTTTATCCCCCCAATTCCCTTAAATGTCTAGCTTTAAAGAAGACAACTACATTGCTGTGTTGCTTTTGTATTCAAACAAGTATATAAAACATGTGTAGACCCTAGAAGGTCTTCTGTTCTCTAATAGAAAAACATGAATAAAGAGTAAACCACATCTCAATATTATTACAAAACTAACCTTGGCTTTGAAAATTCTTCGCAAGGGTCTCAATGACACCTAGGGATTCTGAATTAGACTTGAGAACTACTACACCTTGCTGCCTCTCAGGACACTGGGAAATGACTTGGCTGGATACTGAATCCTCAGCGAGAAACCCTGCTTGCCGAGGTACCCAGCCTGCTTGTAAGACTGAGCAGCAGTAGCTGTGCAGCTAAAGATGAGGCTGCAAACCTGGGTGAGCCCTTGGCTGTTCTTGACTCTTCACCGTATTGAGTTTCTCTCAAATTCCTTATTAAAGGACCTGTTACCAGTCCCTGGCTAAGCATTATGCACATTCAAAAATCTACTCAACAAGACTTTTTAATGAATGCTAAGCTATAGAGGATGCCTGACCAGTGCTGGGTTTTGCCTCAGATTGGCTAGTGATAGGCAAGAGCACACCCAGCCAGAAGGGAAGGGAAAGAGATGCAACAAAGACGGATGCCCAACATCTCAGTTTAAGATTGGTTTACAGAGCCATACACCTGGGCTTCAAGGAAGTTTATTTGATACATAAAGTGCATGCACATGTTAGACCTGCCAATCAATGCACTATTTTTTCTAGAAAAGAACTTATTTCACTGATACCGAAGCCTTGGTATAGCCTCCTGCCTACCACAGTACACATACATTTTTGTTGTTTAGACCTGTGGGAGTAAGATATGATGGGCCTTCTCCATGATGTGGCACAGAAATATGGAAGATAAGTCTCCAGCCTAGAATGAGGGATCGTGACCATACCACCATTTCATTCTTCCAACTCCATGAGTAAGACGCAGATGTCCAGGGATCTAGAGACATCCTGGCCTGGTGTTTGCATTTCAGCCATCTCTATTGGCTCCTAGGGCTGGAGGAGTGGCCTCTGAGTCTCTGCCTGTAGATATTGCCTGCATGGCAGTCTAGACCTTTGTTTTATAAGTGGCAGTGGCAGGAAGTTAGACACATGGGGACCCCACTTCCGTCAACAGATGTGACATTGATTAATGAAGGCATAACACATTATATTTAGCTTATTGAAAATATCCCTGGTCAGAACTACAATACCCTGAAGAATAAATATAGCACTGATGGACACAATAGTATCTATTACTTGTTACATTCCCGAGTAACAGAGACTAAAGAGGTGACAGCATGTAAAAACTGGTAAATAAGAACCCAAATATATTGCTCATATCCGCCAATGTACAAACTTTCACAAAATAATCAAGCCTGGAGTTGTTTGAGGATAAAAGTCCTGGTTACAAAAGAATGTTGGACCAAAAGAAAGGATTATAGGACTCAAAATGACACTTCTGACAAATCTATCAGAATGTGGAGCTCCATGGGAGTTATAACAATGCCTGGAGTCTTGAGAAACTTTAAATTATTGGTTTCTGCGAGATTTTATAAAATTCTGTAGCTTCAAGGTTCAAATAAATTAAAATGTTTACCTACAATACGTCTCTCCCCTCTGGAGGAGATAAGTTACATCTCTTTAGGCATCTGTATTAATAGGAAGCTTACCTTTTCACGCAACTTAAATACATATGTATTTTAATTTACAGTAGATCTGAGTTTGCCACTGGCATAAAGTTAACATTATGGCCTTCAATGCTGCTCTCTGCCATGTCAAGAAGCAGGAAAATGTTGTGTGTAAAAAGGGGAAGAGCTAGCATCTTGCGGCCATCGCTGGATCGCAGCCGCCAAAATGAAGTTCAATCCCTTTGTGACTTCTGACCGGAGCAAGAACCGCAAACGGCATTTCAATGCGCCTTCTCACATTCGGAGGAAGATCATGTCTTCCCCTCTTTCCAAAGAGCTGAGACAGAAGTACAATGTTCGCTCGATGCCCATTCGAAAGGATGACGAAGTTCAGGTTGTCCGGGGACACTACAAAGGCCAGCAGATTGGCAAAGTGGTCCAGGTGTACAGGAAGAAATACGTCATCTACATTGAACGGGTGCAGAGAGAAAAGGCTAATGGCACAACTGTCCACGTGGGCATCCACCCCAGCAAGGTGGTGATTACCAGGCTAAAGCTGGACAAAGACCGAAAGAAGATTCTGGAAAGGAAAGCCAAGTCTCGACAAGTAGGAAAGGAGAAGGGCAAATACAAGGAAGAAACAATTGAGAAGATGCAGGAGTAGGGGCGTCTCATACAGTTTTCATTAAAGACTGCTTGAGTAAAAAAAATAAAAAGGGGGAAGAGCTAGAGAGGTGGAGATTGTTAACTCATGCGTGTGTTCAGTGAAAGGAGATGTGGCTGCTCTGGTGTGGTGGGAGGATCTGGCTTTCCCCCCTTGTTCTCCCTCCTTCTGCACTTTTTTTCTCTTTCTCTGGTCTCCATGTTTCTCGCTCATTAGTTTGCCTTTCAAACGCTGACATTTAATTTTCTATATACACCAGACCCCGGCTGCCTTACTGCCTTCACTACATAGAATGTCTTTATAAAAGTCATTAGAACAACCCAGGGCTCCCAGGATTCCAGTAAAAGGTGTGTCGGCTCTAGTGGGCTGCCTACCTGGTGTTCTTGATGAAGCCATTAAGTGTGCAGCCCCGTCTCCCTTGCAGACCACGGGAACTCCTTCCTCTCCCGCTTAGGAGTGCTGACTTTCCTGTCCAGAGTTAAGTCCCTCTCCCTTGTGCTCCAGGCCACACCCCAGCCTGCAGTTTTGGAATGGAGTGGGAGAGCCTACACCCCATGTCTGGCTTCTTTTCTTGACGAGAACAAATCTGACAGCAATCCACGGTATTGTGCAAGGCCTGGGTGAGCTGAATCACAGGTAATTTTCTCCTTCTGTTATAATTCTTTTCCTTCTATGCATATAAAAATTGATTCTGAAAACATTTAACAATAAAAGTCCTGCACAGAAATCTTTTACTCGGAGTTCATTCTCGCCTATAACCATGGGGATTAGAGTTAGGGAACTCTATTGAGGCTGAGTGCCCAGTTGCCCAGCATGGCCATCAAGGATGCCATAGCTGTGTTGCTGAAATACTGATGGCCTTAGTCTGCTGCAGCCAGACAACTAGTGTAGCCTTCCCTGTGATGAGCTTCGAAGACAATGTACTCACTGGTGGGTGCAGTGTTCAGGGTCCTTGAGAAGTCCAGGGCCAGTAGCAATTGTTAGTTCAGTGTGATTGGATGGCAGCTGCTTCGTGCTAGAAAATGAATTAGCCAAAGGTGATGAAGGCTACAGTGATTAATTTCATGCTAAGTTTGAAGGCTAGAAGGTATATGGTAGTTTATAAAGAGTGTCATTTCCTACAGCCAGAAGCAGAGACAAGCCAGGGTCATACCTTACACTTAATTCTAAGACCTACAGAGCTTCAGAGAACAAATCTACTCTTCCAGGGTCAGGGCCCTAACTGAATTCTGAGAGAAACCTGGAATTTCAAGGTTACCCGAATCCCCTGGGCTTACTCTCTAATTAAGAGACACTTTTGTTCACTCAATGAAAGACAAATTGGAAGGCTTCGCCTTACAAGGCAGCTTGTTCCCAACTCAGCATCTGCCCTGACCCCAGACACCACACCAATAACAGAATCAGCAGTGGTGGTCCCCAAGCCAAAAGAATCACTGGAATCTAGCCACCACATCATGCGAGGCCATATTGTCTCTGTGTGCTTTCATGCTATGTTGGAAGAGGTGGGTAGTCTCAACAAGAGGGCAATTGACCCACACCACTTAAAATATTGACAGTTGTCTCTTTTAGGATAAATTTGGTGGTCACAGAAGTAGAAGTGCTGGTTCTGATAAGAAAGAAGAACTAATTTTGCCAAACAAGATGCAAGACCTAACACACATACAGCCAGAAGGGAAGAATACATAAGACCACATTCCAAAGAGCCTGGTGTTGACTGAGGTTTCTGTCTCACCTGGTCGCACAGCTGTTCAGTCCCAAAGAAACACACAGAGGTCTACATTAATTATAAACTGGTTGGCCTATTAGCTCAGGCTTCTTATAAAATCTTATGTCCTACATTAGCTCATATTTCTTGTCTGTGCTAGCCACGTGGCTTGGTACCTTTTATTAGTGAGGTATTCTCATCTTGCTTCCTCTTTGTCCGGATGACTGCAGACTGACTTTTTCCTCTTCCCAGAATTCTCCTGTTCTCATTGCCCTGCCTGGGTGCCCCACCTATACTTCCTGCCTGACTACTGACCAATCAGCATTTTAGTAAAACAACAAAAGACCACTGTACCATAGCAGCCTGGATTAAGTAGGATGTTATATATAGTTGGATAAGGTATCTCTCTCTCTCTCTCTCTCTCTCTCTCTCTCTCTCTCTCTCTCTCTCTCTCTCTCTCTCTTATGTGTGTATGTATGTATGTATGTATGTATCTATCTATCATCCATCTATCATCTATCTATCTATCTATCTATCTATCTATCTATCTATCTATCTATCTATTGAGCTTACAATTACCTAAGTGAGTACCAAGACTGAAGTGGCATCTAGGAAGCTCCCATCTGGAGAGATCTACTTTGATGATTACAGCAGCTCTTTCTCATCTGTGGCAGGGATATTCCAAGACCCCAGAAGGTTCCTGAAATTACAGATAGAACCAGATCCTATATGTGTTGTATTGATTTTCCATATATATGTATATGGCTTTATACATGGATATATGTGTAGATGTATACATGTACACATATACACATATATTCATGAAAAGCTTTGTTATAAAGCTTTATTTCTAAAGCAAATGAGAGGCTAAAAACAAATAATAAAATAAATTAATTATAAACATTGTAGTAAAAGTTACATAAACTGTCTTTCTTCCATATTGTACTATATTCACCCTTCTGGTCCTGATGGGGGTAAAACAGTGCCTATGTGATGAGGTGAGGTGAGGTTTAATGACACAGAACTGTGATATAACAGTGGGCTTCTGTGTAAGGCGCGCTTGAACAGAAGTGCTGATACCACAACAGTGGATTCACAACCAAGACAGCGTTGAGTGATTAACTTTCTAGGTAGGGCGTATAGCATAAATATAACGAGAAAAGAATAATTCATGTCCGGATCAGGACAATGAGAGATTTTATCATGCTAATCAGAATGCTGTGCAATTTGAAACACAATTGCTTATTTCTAGAAGTTTTCCCATTGTTATTCAGACCATAGTTGGTCAAGGATAGCTGAAACAGAACGAGAAATAGCAGAGAAGGGGGCGGGGTATTGTATTGGAATTGTAATTCTTTGGAGCAAGACGGGGCAGATAGCAAGGTAATAATTATACCAATCCTGTTTACATATAAGGTGTTGCCTACAGGATGATGTGTTTGAACACTTGGTTCTGAATGGCAGTGCTATTTTGAAAGGCTATGGGACATTTCATAGGTGAGGGTCTTGCTGGGATAAACAGATTCCTGAGAAAAAGCTTTATGGGTAATAGTCTGACTTTGGCTGCATCCTCTCTGTTTCCTGATCTGGCAGGATTTGAACAAGCAGCCTTATGTTCTTGCTATCACAGCCACAAGACACTCCCACTATTGTGCCTTCCGTCTCATGATAGATTATACCATCAAAATGAGTAACTGAGTTGATTCTTATTGGGCATCTGGACATAGTAATGAGAAAAATAACAAGTATACACCCACACCATACTGAAATGCCATGACTGATATTCAGACTTGGGTCAGTCCTTTGAAGCAAGGCATGTTTATTAAAACCAAAGAAGCTTCTTGTTATTTCATGACAAGTGTTTATGACTATACTAGTTTCTTGTTCTTTCAGTTTAGTTTAGACTAGATAGTTTAGAAACTAGTTTAGACTAGTTTCTCTAGTCTATCCCAAAAGGAATATGTGGACTTTACTGGGGGTAATTGTACAATATGAAATGGGTAAATCCCACACACTTAAAAAAAAGTCCTTGAGCATGATAAACTCCACAGAGATGCAAGGGATTTTATATTTTATCATGACCCTCGGCTAAAAAGAAGATTATAAGGGTAGTTAATCCACTTCTCAGTGAGTTCTTTGACTCCATGGATTCACCTTGCATATGAGAGTCTGGTTCCCTTGGCCTGACATAAGAATGTGCTCTGGCTTAAACGTTTTATAAATGACGTCTTTTTCCAATTATTACCACTCTACTTAAAAACAAACCGATTATTAAGAACACATAACTTCTCTCTAGAAAACTGAAAATTAAAATATTTAGTCATTTAATTTAGCTCAAAATATTTTACTGAACACAAAGAGCTTTGTTTTCAGCGAAGGCTTCTCCATATAGATTCTTTCCTTGTATGGGCTTTTGGTACTAAATGATTTAGTTTTAAATCAAGTCCTAATCCACTGTTTAGATACATGTTTCAGGAATATTTTTTAAAATATAGTCTGTTTTTAATATTAGATCCCCACCTGTCTTGCACGGAATGTGTCAGGGCACACAGTGAATGGATTTATTTTTAACCCTTGCAAACTATTAGCTTGCTAACTGAATTCTAGGAAAGAAGTGCCTTCAATGAGCTGTTCGTCTCTTCACTCACAGTTAGAGCACCTTTGCTTTTTGATCCATGCAGTGACAGATTTTGAAAGCCTAAATCATCATCTTAGCCTCTTTAAACAGGACCATAGGCATTGATCTGCATAATTCATGTCCCCATTCCCTCTCCAAACTACTTTTTTTTTTTGCAGCAAGGAAGATGTGTTCTTTGAGCATACTATAAACCAAATATGAATTACCAAATTTCTGTCTTAGATAGAGAATTTTGGTGTTACTACTTAAATTGGTGATAATATTAGGTGTCAAAAGAATGTGGAACATGATTAGCCTTTTAAATTAATGATCAGCTTCAAAAGTAATTCGATAATGCTTGAAGTGGTTTCATTTTAAATACAGATAAGAGATCAGCACATAGCATGTGCCGTAGGGATTTCTGATATGTATTTTCGCATTTATTTATTCTATGCCTTTCTAGTTTTGACCACACATGGGATTTTATCTTTATATGATTTAATATCCTTTCAAATATCATTCTTTCTGTTATTTTTACCACATGGAAATACACAGACATACATTATTTCCTCTGGGAGCATTTGAAGCCAATATCAAATCTCATAGAAGTTTTTTCATACTTTGCACGAAATTAAGCAGCAAGACTTAAAAATATGCATATAATCACCTAGGAACTACCAAATAACAACGTCTCATATATTGTGATAGCTCGTCTTCAAATATATCCAACTTTCTCAAAGTTCTTTACAGTTGGCCTAATTAAAGGCTAAGCCATAAAATTCATAAACTGCATTGTCATCACATCTCTTAACTACTTAATATACAACTCTCTCCCTTCTTCAGTTGCTCCATTGGTTTTGAATTTGTTGAAGAAACCAGCTTATGTACCTTTTAGATCCTGCATTCTAGATGTTTGTGATGTTTTTTACTTGTTCCTTTGTCCTTGTGTTTCCTGTTAGCAGCAGCAGCAGCCTTTAAAGTGATTAAGGTTCAAATGTTTTAAGGCCATACTATTTCTCACACTGGGTACTTTCTGTGGACCCCACCATGGTCACATGAAGTCTATTTTCCCTATTTTAAACACTACTGATAATCAAAAAGGTGGGGTCCTATGCTCTGCCCTCTATGGCTGTCCTATGGACACTCACTACATTGCCCCACCTGGTGTCTCATCAGGGATTGAAATCACACTTTCCTTATTGCATCCCTGCTTCTGAGCGAGTCATTCACAATTCTTATACAATAAAAGCTTATCTTTATTAGTTATTTGGTTCCACTGGAAATCTAGTCAATGCAGGGAAGGAAAGCCAGATCCCGGATCCTACACACTTAGTTATTTTCATAGTAAGGAGCTAATAACGTTCTTCTAAGCACATCTTGTCTTCTTTTCAAGTGCCATTGTGATTTCTTTATTTAATGTTTTAAAGAGTGCGATCGTCAGTTTTTAAACAGTCATACTGTTTTATTTTGCGAGTGGGTTTCAAGTTGGCTGGTTTTGCTTTGTTTCGCTTCTGATTTTTAGTAGATTCCTGCTTTGGCTGTTGCAGCATGCTCCCAGATCATTTTATCCATTTGGGATTCCATACAGATTCGCTAAGATGATTTCCTGGTGAAAAGCAACAGGTATTGGGCAGAGTAGAAAGTGCACGCATGGGCACTGAGCTCACTAGATGAATATAATGACAGCCTCATTGCTGGCCAGAGGGACCAGAGGAGGCTTAACCTCACACCAGGATGTTAGCACCTTGCACAGGGGGAAGAAGTTATAATAAAATAGGAGGTTGTTTTACTCTGTTTTTAACTGGAGAAATCATAATTCGTAGCCGTGTAAAATGCATGAAAACTTTTGTGATTAAATATGCCTGAATGCCATGGGGGCATCACTGGAGGGCGGACTACAAGCTGTGATTCTCTTCCACATGCCTCATTTTGAACACTTTTGTATAACCTACAACGGAAAGGAGATAACTTTCATTAAAAAGAAAAGAAGCCTCTCATGTAAAACTAGAAGGTTGATTACAATGCATTTGAGAAATGGCTTATTACATTCTCTCTCTGTTTTTTGTATCTCTCATGGTCAATTTAATTCACTTATTTCTTAACAGAATTGAATATAGATTACAGAATAAAGAAAATATCGACGTAGCTATACTCTGCCATCTGCTTCCCCTCTCCGCGCCATGCCATATTGATTTCAGTAGACGGGGTCAAAGCTGAGTGTTCCCTGCTTTCAAGGCTGACCCTGAAGGCCTCACACTCTTCCGCCTCCTCTCTCCCAGGGGAGTATGTCTATGGTCCTGAATGACAGATGCAGGCAGAGCAGTAAAATCAGGAAGTGAAATAAAATCTCTGTCTGACATGCTTATAAATCAAAATTCCCGCGGGACAGAACTGTTGGTGTTAGGAACACACCGAGAATAGTCTCATTGATCAGAAGGCTAAGTCAATTGATTCTTTATTCAACTAAAATTTAGGGCAACTTGTCAAAGAAGAATTTATCTGGCAACTCTCTAAAATATGGAAAATAATTTCAAAAATCTTTTGTGGAACCAGTAGGGAGAGATTTCTAAGTAAAGATTAAAGGTGATTTTAAGGAATGGTGTTTTAATCTGAGTTGAGAGCTTTGACCGTTGATAAAATTCAGCAGACATTATAAGCAAGGAGTCACAAATGACTTTTTGTTATGGTTTTTCCTATGTAAATATATTTGATTTCAAGTGGTAGCTTTCAATTTATGACTTGAGATGGTGTAAGCTAAGCAAGCCCAGGATGGTGGAAATTTGACAACTAGATATTACTTCTAAACAATGAATTGCTGCTGGCAGATCTTCAGGTGGCTGCCTGGAGAGATACATGTGAAATAACCCATCCTGGTAATTGAGAGCAAATTCCAGAACGGTTTTTACTCTTTGGTTTTCTTTCTCTTTGCCTTCTTCCTTTCTTCCAAAGATGCTTTGGATGCTAATCACATTGGAAGCCCAGCACTCAGCAATAGGACCATTGTCATTAAAAGTTTGGCTTCCTCCTTATCAAGCATTTGTTCCTGGCTTAGGTACTATGTTGGATACAGCCATCCATGATAGAGACAGTCCTGCTGGCTCACAGTGACCTAGCTAGCAGGGCTGGATATATGCTAACAAAGAAGAAGGCAGGAGAGGCTACACATAGGACCGTGTGTGATGAGGGATGTGTGATGGAAGAACCTATCCCTATGGATGAGGATTATTCAGGGAATCTCCAGAGAAATAAAGCAATAAGACCTCCCTGTTCTCTTCTTAGCGGAGATCTATTTTAAAGAAAATGGTTTGCACAGTTGTGCCCAGAGTCTGAAGTAGGCAGGCCAGGCCAGGAGGGTAGAGGGTTAGGAGAGAGTTGATGTAAAGATCTGAGTCTGAAGGCAATGAGGGGATCTCTCGTAAGGACTTCAACTGATTCTGGGAAAGAGGGATCTACTCTACTTAAAATCTAGTGATATAAATATCAATTTCTTTTCTCAACAGTCCTTTCATGGAGACTTCTAGATATATCTGGATACATGTCTGGGAGCTATAACTTAACCAGAGTGACACATAGATTAACTATAACAGTTAAGGGTATAGCTTGCTTGGGAGGTTAGATAGGAGGCAAAGCAGTATCCAGAAAAGTCCTTGGGATCTTAGCTATGCCCCATACAACAGAACAGACTGCCTTTAGTAATTAAGAATCTATTTGGTGTATCCAGCTACAGGAATGTGTACCACATGGTAAGTAAAGGGTCAGATCTCTGCCAGAGGGTGTGATCAGCTTGGGCATGGCTGCAATGTCTCCCCGACAAATGCTAGTCCCTTTGTCTGCATTCTGACTGGATTACTATTTCATTGTCTTTTGGAGATCTTTTCATGTCTCTTCTTTTCATAAGCCATAAACATCTTAAGCACCTACTTAAACATTGAGAGTTTGTTGTATGTTATTTAGTATTTTTTTGTATTAATGATTCATTCCTGTGCCATAAATTCAAAAGTTTCAAAAGGGCACAGAGCAAAAGTCAGTATCCGTCTCGATCCTTACTACAAGCCACCTTCCATCATTTCCCAGAGGCAATAACTCCGATGAGATTGTCAACTTCATGTTAGGAAGAGCGTGATGACAGAGTAACAGAAAGTAGATACTTAGAAAAATCATAATAATGCGTTACTTTTCCTGCTGAGCAAATATACTATCTGTTTTTCCACTGAGATTTAAAACAATTATTTATTATTTGTTTGAATGAGATGCCCCCATCTATGGTGGTTGGTAGGTTTAGAAAGTGTGGTGTTTTGGAGAAAGCATATCACCTGAGCCAGGCTTTGAGAGTTTAAAGACTCAAGCCATTTATAGTTTGATCTCTCTGTTCATGCTTGTAATTAAAGATGTGAGCCCTCATCTCTCTGCTCATATTGTGTACTTTTGTTCCTCCATCATAGACTCTGACCCTCTGGAACAAAAGCCTAAATAGACTCTTTCTTCTATAAATTGACTTGGTCATGGTATTTTATCATAGCAATAGAAAAGTAACCAATATAGCATTATTGTGTGTGCACTGCCAGAGACTGAGCCCAGGACCTTGAACATACCAGAAATGCCTTATATTTTATGGCTATATAATATTCCATTGTACAAATGTTCTATAATTTAGTTAGCCAGTTCTCC
Organism: Arvicola amphibius; assembly: GCF_903992535.2. Classification (NCBI taxonomy): domain Eukaryota; kingdom Metazoa; phylum Chordata; class Mammalia; order Rodentia; family Cricetidae; genus Arvicola; species Arvicola amphibius. The sequence goes on along the minus strand of NC_052049.1, from coordinate 11,740,417 downwards.
ATTTGGACTCTACAGTATTATGCTACTAAGATAATAAATAAATATCTCAGATGGTCATTTATCTTCCATTCATTACTCTGTACGCTCACTTGTTCACGTGTGTGTGTGTGTGGGGGGTACGCACACGTTTGTGTTTGTGTATAAGGGGAGGAGCAGTTGGCCTTAGGCATCTTCCTCAGTTACTCTTATTTTTTGAGACAAGTTCCCTCACTGTATTCAGATCTCACCAAAGAAACACGACAAGCTGGTCAGCCGACCCCAGGGATGCTGTGCCCCCCGGTGCTGGGTATACAGGCTCACGCTGCCATGTTTAGCTTTTCACATGGGTATTGGGGATCCAAAGTCAGGTCTTATTTGCTTATTTGGCGAGTAATTTACCAAATAGCCATCCTCTCAGCTCCTTTCTTCCATTCTTCAGGATAAATTCCTGACAGTAGAAGGCCTAAGTTAAAGGGCATGTGTACTTACAGTCTTTATATATTAGCAAAGTGCCCTGGGAAAATCTTAGAACAGCTCTACTTGGCTATCTCCAAACCCAGTTCACTGCAGATGTGTAAACAAGACATCACTTGGAATTATGAGATTTTGTTTTGATCCCTTCTTTCCTTCATTTTCTGCAAGTATGGGGATAGTAAGCAAGGGAACAAAAAGAAAGGATTCACCCAAGGAGAAACTACAGAGGTCAACCCAGAGGTTGACACCAATGCCCGTTGGATCTAGTTCAAGCACAACAGAGTAGGTTTCCTCTTTGTGGCTTGCCCAAGGGGCAACCTCCTCAGCGTCAAGAACAGAACCTGAACCGTTTCAGGGTGCTCTTTAATCTTGGAGCTCATAAATAAGTTGCTCTGCCTGCATGAGCTAATTTTTGTACATCATTTAAGACACTTACTGGTACATGGAAGCACCGCAGCAACGCCAGTTTAGTACCCTTGCTCATCGGGAAGGGGGCGGAAGGAGGAAGAGGTGCTGGAGGAGCTAGTGGGAGTCTTGTACTCTCAGGCTGGGAACTGCAGCCTCAGAAGTGACTCCGGCGACCTCTTCACTCCTTCCAACTGTGCAATTCAGTGTTGGAGCTCGCCGGCAGCAGTGCCCGAGCCATTGCGGAGAGGAGCATTGTTCTTAATTGAGCAGGAGCTAATGAGAGCTGCATGGCTTTGAGTCTGCCCACTGGATGAGAACAAACATTAATGACCACTGGGCTGGAAAAGCCAGATGCAATTTACCAAATGCGAGGGCATCTTCTCCCATCAGGTAGAAAGCAGTGTGCAGGGGACCAGGGCATGCTTTCCAGCTGCGAAAGTCCATCAGTGTGACGCTGTTAAATACAGAGTGAAGGCCCCATAGATTGTCATCCATGCGTGAAGCAATTAAACATGGTGTTGCCCCTGAAGCCACACTGCGACACCAGCCGCTGTTAGAGCTCCCAGGGCTTGGAGACTCAGGAGGAGAGAATAAGTGATTGCTTTTTTTTTTTTTTTAAAACAAAACAAAACAAAACAAAAACAAAAACAAAAACAAAAACAAAGAAAGGTGAGGAGGTGCGGGGAAGAAGTCTATGTCTTTTAATTCAAATAGGATCCAGAAGGTATTGACTATTAATGACCGGTGAGAACAGAGCTAAGATCTCCTCTGGCGCGCCTCCTACAATCTGAAGTGGGCTGTCCGGTTTGCTGACGACTCAATTAGGGGATATTTGACACATCTGGTGGGAACCCCAGGCTGTTGGAAAGAGGCAGCAGCCTGTATTTTGCTTTTCTTCTACTCCTTGGTTTGAATGTGTGTGCTGCCCTTTCGTCCACATTTGACAGTTTTTCACCCAAAGTCTGGTTCTCGTTTGCCCAGTTTGGCAGCCCAGAGTGGAGTTCAAGCCCCTGGGATTCAAAGGAGTGAGGTTATTCCGAACAGGCTGAGCCGGTGCCAGTCCCTGGGTGTTTTACAAACAGCTTGTGGCCCTCCATCCAGCGTCACTAATTTGAGGACTGAGGAGTTTGGCATCAAAGCACTGTCCTGAGATCTCGGGAGCTCAGGTCTGCTGTCTCTGCGGGTTTCCCCCATAATGACCTCCCCCCTCCCCCCCCTACGATCCCTCCTCCCTTTCTTCTGGGGGAGGGGATAGGAGGAGGGGAGGGAGGGGAAACTGGTTGGTATGTAAAATAAATGAAAAAAAGTTATATAAATATAAAAAAAATTTAAAAATTGCTCTAGTGGGGAACCTGTGAGTTTGTAGGAAGAGTGGGAGGCCCGCGCTGCCGGGTCTCTTCCTCCTTCTTTATCCTCTAAAGAAGCGGTTCTCAAGCTTTTCAGTGCTGCGACACTTTAGTACAGTTCTTCATGTTGTGGTGACTCTCCTACCCCCAACCATACAATTATATTCGTTGTTACTTCATAACTAATTTTGCTACTATTACAAACCGTAATGTAAATCTCTGTGTTTTCCTATTGTCTTAGGCAACCCCTGTGAAAAGCTCATTAGACACCCCAAAAGGGTTGTGACCCACAGGTTAAGAACCACTGCTCTAAAGCTTGGTGCTAAGTCAAAACCATGTCTCCCAGGCACACCCTGATACCTGCTTGTCACTGGACCTGAAGTGTTATGAGGCTCTATGGGGGGGGGGGGGTGTTTCCATAGGGGCAAGTTGTCTTGTTCTGACTGCTCCACACTTCCAATCTTGGGGTCACTGCAGTCCCTGTTCCCCTAAGATTCTGTGCCACTCCTTGATCCTAAGGGTGCTAAGCACCCACCTGGGTTTTGAGAAGAGCCAATCAGAAAGGAGCAAGCTTTGCATTGGTCGCATTTATCTCACCCAGGCCCCAGGGGCCTGATCACTTGTGTTGCTGTTGCAGCTTGAAGGCTAACACCGAACCGTCTTTCCGCCTCTGTTTCTTCTGACTGCACGTGGGTGGTTGCAGTCAAGCTGCTTTTAATGGTTATTTTAAAGACGATAGCACAAAAATGTCTCAGGGAAGCAGTCTCAGAGTCTGTTGACAGAAGTTCGTATGTGGTGTGACTTAATGCATCTTTCTCCTTCGCTGTCTCACTGCGTTCTTGCTCCCTAGCAGCTGCGCAGGTTTGCGCTCTCTGCACAGCTGCCAAGGCTGACCCACCGTATTGGAAGTCTGGTGCTGGAGGTGACATCATCTCTAATTTGCCATGACTTTGTTTAGGGGATAGTTGTCAATTACAATGATTTGATTTTCATGAAACAATTGTGGGTTTTTAATCACATCTTCATTTTCCAATGTGGTGACTTTTCTTATCCTTCATTTTGACTTACGATGTTTCCCATCAAGCCTCTTGAAATATTATTTATTGTCTTTGATGTGATGATATTGATGATATTAGTTCTTTTTCATAATAATTAAAAGAGATTGTTCACCAAATAAAAACAGTCAACAGTTGACACATGGAGGTTTATTTAAGATAGATTTACTTTTGATTCTTTGATTCGTGTGCAATTACTTAAAGCTTTTTTGGTTTTGTGTTGTAAAATGACTTAGCAGGTAAGGATGCTTGCCACTAAGCCTGACAGCCCAAGTTTGATCCACAGATTATGTAAGCATGTACACGCGCGCGCACACACACACACACACAGAGTCAATTAAAAGAAATGTTTTTGTACTTATTTAATCTGTGTGCGCATATGTATGTGTGTCTGTGTCATGAACATTTATCAGTGTTTGTGTGGAGGTCGGAGGACAACTATTGGAAGTCAGCTCTTTCCCTTCATGTGTGGCTTCCTGGGACTGAACTCAGACATCAGACTTAACTGTAAGTGCCTTTACCTTCCAAGCTAGCTCATCCCAACTTTAAAATCTTGAATTTGGAGAAACCCATATCTACCTGACTCTCTCTCTCTCTCTCTCTCTCTCTGTGTGTGTGTGTGTGTGTGTATGTGAGTGCTCACACGTGTGTGCAATTGCATGTGTATGTGCACACATACATGTATGAATATGGAGGCCTGGGATTGGTGCCAGGTGTCTTTCTCAATTTACTATCTTATTTTTAAAAGTTACATTTATTTATTTTAAATTTATTTTTACTTTACGTGCATTGGTGTTTTGCCTGTATGTATGTTTGTGAGAGGGTGTCAGATCTTGGAATTACAGACAGTTGTGAGCTGTCATGTGGGTGCTGGGAATTGAACCTGGATCCTCTGGAAAAGCAGCATGAGCTCTTAACCACTGAGCCATCTCTCCAACCCCCTGTTATCTTATTTTTTGAGACCGGGTCTTTCACAGAACTTGGAGCTCACCAATTCTGTTAGGCTAGCTGGCCACTGAGCCCCAAACGATCTTCAAGGATCCTTCTTTTTCAACACTGAGAACACAGTCAGGAGTCAGTGCCATGCTTTTTAAATGTGAACTTTTGAGTGCTGGAGATGAGACCAGACTTAGTTCCTCATGGCTTGTGGTATAATCACTTTACCAGTGGAAAAATCTCCCCAGCTTTGAGAAATGGCACTTCTTATCCTACAAAGTTATTTCCAGAATCCCCTATATTCCAAAACTTTCTGCATCCAGAAGACAAGGGCTCCAATTTATAGTGGTGATAAATCCACAAGCAACAAAAGCAAGCAGCTTATTTGCATACAAATAGGATGCTAACCAGCAGATGTTGATAAGCCTCCTAAGAATCAGGATGGGCTATCAGGACCTTTTTTGCAGAGGTGGCCAGACAGTGTGAGCCAGGCAGGAAGAGTTATATTAGGCAGGAGAGGTGGACAGCCATCAGTCTACCAGTGTACGCTTTCCTCCGGCTCCTGAGAGCTGAGCAGGAGCCCTTATCTCTGTAGACCTTGAATTTGAAGTCATTACCTGCTAGAGCAGAGGGATCGCAAATACTGCGAAGCTCAGACGGACAGGAGTGTATGGTCAGTCACGTGAGAAGGGAGTGTTGGCAGTGGAAGCCATTAGGACAAGGTAGACAGACTGTGTCTGGACCGCAGGCAGATTACTAAGGTCACCTTGGGAAAGTTTTAGACATATCCATAACTAAGGTGTCATTTTCATTTTGTGCATTGTTAGCATGTTGCTATGAGAATAATCACAGTAAGTTTACAATAGTTCTTTAAAAAACTGAAAGCCCGATCCATCTAAAGGGCCAATTTTCAAGCAACCTATGTTCAGCATTTAACATCTGTCCATGATAGTTTATATGTGTTAAACATCATCATCAACATCATTCAACATCGTCACTGTGCTCTGGAAACAAGCAGTTTTTGTTCACTCTGAGAACCTGTAGAAAACATCATGATGCCACTGTGGAGATTGGAAAATGGAGATCATTTGTCACAGATCACAGAGACCAGCTAACTAAACCAAGCCTTCAACTCGCTTACAGTTGTGCTCATGACTAGGGTTCATGGTACTGGAAGGCGCTTTGCACACTATGAAAGGAGAAAGGTAAACACCAGCATGCTACAAACTCTTCCATCTATAGTGAAGAGCTGCCTGTGAGATGTGCTGATGCAATAGCGGCCCAAAGTTAGTGGAGTAACCAACCAGTATCTCCATGGGATGGAGCCCATCCTTGACACTTCTAGGGTGGCCTAGAACCTGAGCCCAGGTAGACCAGAAACCTAGGGGGAAACCAAACAACGTGTGCTGGCTGGTCTTGTGTTAACTTGACACACTATTTTCATCTGAAAGGAGGGAACCTCAGTTGAGAAAATGTCTCCATAATATCAGGATGTAGGCAAGCCTTAGGGCATTAAAAGAAAAGATTATACTTATTTCTATGTGTGTATGTCTGTGTGAAGATGCCAAATCCTCAGGAACTGGAATAACACACAGCTGTGAGCTGTCATGTGGGTGCTGGAAATTGAACCTGGGTCCTCTGGAAGAGCAGCTGTTGCTCTTAATACTGAGTCATCTCTCCAGCTCCATGTAGGACATTTTTCTAATTAGTGATTGGTGGAGGAGGGCTCAGCCCAATGTGGGTGATCCCATTACTGGGCTGATGGTCCTGGGTTTTTTAAGAGAGCAGGCCGAGTAAGTCAGGGGAATCAAGTCAGTAAGAAGGTCTCGTCGTCGGAGCCTTCTGCAGCAGTTTCTGATTCCAGGATCCTGCCCAGTTTGAGTTTCTGTCCTGAGTTGCTTCAGTGAAGAACAGTGCAAGCTTCCCAACTTGTTTTTTTGTTCATGCTGTCTTGTTGCAGCAATAGAAACCTCATCCAAGGCACTGCTGTTCTGCTAAAGGAACATAGCCATAAAATGACTCATAAGGACATTCTGCTGTACTCATAGATCAGTGTGGCCTTGCTCAGCCATCATCAGAGACGCTTTCCCCTGCAGCAGATGGGAACAAACACAGAGATTCACAGCCAGGCAGTGTGCAGGGAGTGAGAGAGTTTGGAACACTCAGCCCTGAATGTGATGTCTCCATCAAACCTGTCCCCTCAGGGCACAGGGAACCTCTTACAAGAGGAGGCAGAAAGACTGTAAGAGCCAGAGGTAAGGGTGCTGTGGGAGAAGACTCCTTGGACACAGGTTTCAGTCAGTAGAAAGCTTTATTAGCCAGCGAAAGACAACACTGAATGTAGCACAAATGATAAAAACCCAGAGACAGAAATTGGGGTTCAACCAGAAAACCAGAAAAGCAAAGCAGCCAAGCCACTAGAGAAATCTTACTTCTACCAAGACCGGGAGACTGCAAATTAAAACAGACTAAGCCTCTCTCTCCTCCCATTTTATATTCCTTGTAGTGCTAGGATTAAAGGCATGACTTCCTAGTACTGGGATTAAAGGTGCAAGCCACCACCATCTGGATTTGTTTCTGTACTGGTCTTGTGTAGCTCAGGGTGGCCTTGATCTCACAGAGATCCAACTGCCTCTGCCTCCCAAATCCTGGAATCAAAGGTATGTGTCACCATTACCTGACCTCTAGTGGCTTTAGCTTTGCCTCTGGTCTTCGGGCAAGATTTATTTATTAAAATACAAATATATACCACTATAACTAAATGTTCAAGATCTCAGTGTAACCTTGGACCTTTCTCAGGGAGAGCTTTTAAGCACACAAACCATATTCTGGGTTGACATACTTCAGTTAACAAGAACGGTTAGTCAGAAGCAGAACTACAGAGGACAAAAAGCCAGGTTAGTACCTTCAGAGACTTTCCCAGAACTGTGAATTTGGGTGGATTAGGCGTTTGCTTTGGTTTTGGCAGGTAGTACTGTCTGTGTGCTGAGTGTTATAGCCTGAATGGTGCTTTTGTTATGGGGCCAGTTGTACTAAGGTTTGGGGCCCTGTTACAATAGAGGACAGCAAGGGAACAAGGCCATCCAAACACAGTAGAGCGTCATGATCACACAGAAGAACGCACAGAGGCTGTGGCAGCATGCACTGTCCCTGCACAGGTCTAAGCCAAATGGGGTCCCAGGGCTGAGAGGAGACGTGGACACATGGCCCCATCCCCAGCCCAGAATCTCTAATCAATAACCACTCACAAATAGAAAATTAGTTCTCTCGAATGGAGTCTTTCTGGGGATACAAACCACACTTAAGGCCAGGGTCCCTGCCTAGCAGTAGAAGGTCAACAAGAAAGGAACTGAATGGCTTCTTTGGAGGGTCTTTGTCTCACGTTCTGTCAGGGCATTTAAAAAAGCTTTATAGGTTCTTTGTGCATGTAACGTGGCTTCCAGTTTTGTGTTTTTAGTGGATTTCTATGAGTATGAGCATGAACATGAGTGTCACGGTGTTTATTGTTTCTCATGCTTTCTCTTTGATTCTCTTCCCAGTTTGTCTTGTCAATTCCAGTTTGCTTTGTTTTGTTTTGTTTTATTATCTTCTTTAGATGCTGGTTTTTTTCTAATAAGAGACAGAAAGGGTATGGATTCAGATGGGAAGGGAGTTGGGGAGAATCTTGGAGGAGTAGGGGAAGGGAAAACCATAGTCAGAGTATATCATGTGAAAAAAATCTATTTTCAATAAAAGAAAAAATATTTAAAAAAGAAATACAATATTTTATGTAGTGTTTAATTTTCTGATATTATGATCTTGATGTTTATGTTAAATAATAAACATATTCTCTTGCCTAAAACAATCTCTATCATTACAGCGGAAGGAATCTTGTTATCTATTTGTCCTGTGGCTTGACACTTAGTTTCTTTCCATTAACAATTTTAAAATGATCATCTATTAAGTCGCATTGCTCAAGAAAGTAGAATTATTGTGCAAAACATGTTTCATATTTAATTGCATTCAAATTACTTGACTGAACATTTAACACAGATATTTGCATTACAATTCATAAAAGTAGCAAAATTATGGTTAAAGTAGCAACAAAATAATGTTATGGGTGAGGCTCACTGCAACACGAGGAACTGTATTAAAGGGTTGCAGCATTAGGAAGGTTGAGAGTCATCTAAGGAAGTCTCATTTGAGGAATTGCCCAAATCAGACTGTCTCTGGTGATTATGTCTACAAGATATTATCTTGATAGATGATTGATGTAGAAGGGCTCAGACCACTTTGGGTGACATAATCCCTATGATGTTGGATTGTGTTTTATGAGGAGAAAGCTGGCTGAGCATGATCCAGTGATTATGCCAGAGTTCAAACCAGCAAGCTTCTGTCCTCCATGGTCCCTGCCTCAAGTTCCTGATCTGTCAGGGATTATAACCTAGAAGTATAATATAAAACACAAGTTGCTTTTGGTCAGAATGTTTTATCAGAGACACAGAAAGGGAACTAGAACAACGATATGCTGTGTGAGACCTGTGGCAACCTTCTACATCTCATGATGACTGCTCATTGCACCCTGAATCTACGTTCAGGAATGGACCCATACTTGGTGCAAATAGGCTTTATGATGTCCAGTCCCATGATGCACACACCCAATGACGTATTTCTCAGCCTAGCCCTATTGCTAAGTGAAATGTATTTGCACTTATTTTAGCCCCAAGCTGTAGATTTTGAGTCAGAGGGATTGGCCAAACTGCAGGAGAGACCTCTTTCTGACAAAGAAGGAGTGTGGGTCACCTAGTCCTGACACAAAGACCTGGAAAGAGTCACCATGTCTAAATAGCTGAGGGAACTGGAATCCCACAGCGTTGCGTGTCATTAGCTCACTCCCTATCAGTTGCTGGTGTGGACTGTGAACCTTTGGATTTCCCAGAGAGGGCTCTGTGCTCTGAACCATAGCCATTCTTATTCTGAAACAAATAACATGATCCTACGTGGGATCATGTTATATGTGTGTGTACACATATGTGTGCGTAAATACAAAAGCAAGAAACGTATCTATATTGGTGTATATATGTAAGAATGATTTTTAATTAACATTCGTCAATTTTATATCCCTAAAAGCCCAAATTATAATTCTTAGTATCTCCTCTAATTAATTACTCAAAAAATAAAATGTCTATTGACAATTTTAATCTCATCTCTGTTTTTCCACAGTTTGGTGGTGTGAATGAAAATGGATCCCATAGACCTATATATTTACATTCTTAGTCCCCACTTGGCAGACTATTTGGAAAGATTAGACGTGCCCTTGTCAGAGTAGGTGAGTCAGTGTTGAAGGGGGTATGTCTCCGGAGATGGGCTTTGAGGTTTTAAAATCCTAGGCCAAAATCTCTCTCTCTCTCTCTCTCTCTCTCTCTCTCTCTCTCTCTCTCTCTCTCTCTCTCTCTCTCTCTCTCTCTCCTGCCTATAGATCAGGATGTAGTTCTTAGCTGTATCTATAGTGCCAAGCCTGCCTGTGTGCCACCATGCTCCTTGCCATGATGATAGCCAACTAACCCTCTGAAACTGTAAGCAAGCTCCAATTAAATGCTTTCTTTTGTAAGAGTTGCTGTGGTCATGGAGTCTCTTCACAGTAATAGAATAGTCACTAAGACACATAAGAAGACATAATATCTTTGCAAAGGAATCTATCCTGATGCTAATATAGCCATGAGTTTGAGGTCTACTCATAAAAAGCAGGCACTGCTCACCCAGCTAGCTTATTGGTGCCATGACAGCGTTTATAGAAAATGCCACAAATCTTTTGGTCACATTTTTACCTTCCCACTTTCTTTGTTCATTGCTCATCATCTCCCAGAATATCTAAAGTATGCTAGTATAATGAAGACGAATCCCTATACCCCTTCAATTATTTCTGTGTGGAGAAGAGTTGGGAAAGATAAGAAAAGGAAAAAGTGCCCAGTGAGCGAGACTCTTTGAGGGTAATTTTTTATATAAACTTTCCTAGAAATGTGGTTGAGAACAGTGAGTGTCAGTCAGAGATATATCTCACTGCATGGTGGGACTCTTGGGTAGATATGCTGTGATTTAAGCTTCTGTCTCTGAGCTAGAACATGCTTTTATTAGCTTAGAGGGGCATAAAGAATTGAAGTAGAAAGCAACCTCTGGCGTCTGGGAGCTGACCTGATGCTCCCACATGGACTGCAGCGATGCTGCAAGCTGGCCTGGCATCCTTTTCTATACCTGTCTTTCTCCTTTTGACGTAAACACTTTCAGAGCATCCGGCATTCAGGCAAGGTTGCTCTGAGACCATGATGAAGTGTGACCATACCGGGCCACCGTGCAACCAATAAATTTCCAAAGGTCCCTTCTCACAGAAAAGAGTCATGGTATTGATTCACCGATTATATTTCTGTCCCAGCTCTAGTCTGCCTTCATATAGGTAAAGTTAGTTGGCATATATAGAATCATAGACTCTCTTCTACTTCCTGACAACACTCAGTCTAGACTTAACCTCCATTTTCTCAACCCTAGCATCACCTACGACATAGCCGAAGCTCAGACGATTCTCCTTCACGCTCTCTTGCCAACACACTTCATGGATCCTGTACTTTCTTCTTCCTTGCTCAGTGTGGCTATGTTTCTGAAAGTCTGTGGCTGGGGAGCACTGGCAGGGTAAATTTGTAATCATTTCATCTCCCTCCCGATTCTTTGTGAGCCATTAACTGTGACAACAAAAAGGTCCCAGGGCGTGCACCCCAACAACCACACTATTTTGCTCTCTTTAGCTTTACTTCATCAGTAGTCCCAAGACTTACATTTATTTGGCCAAAATCTTAGGTGATGTTCCAATATCAAAAGTGAATTAAAGGAAGCTTCCTGTTATGCTCACAGCAGCCCTGGGCATTTCATGATAGTTCTCTCTCAATTTTATTTAGAGGCCATATTGAGAGAGTGTCTAGACACTCTGCCTCAAATATGGTGACTCCTCTACCCTACTGGCCTGTGCCCCCATGCCTGCTTTCACAGTAGCCTTAAGGAATGCTCACTTGTTAGAGGGGCCCATATATAAACCACTTACTAGTCTAAATTTGTCATGTTGTACATTAGGTATTGGTATTATCTACTTTTCTCATTTCTCTGATAAAACAACTCCAGGAAGTTTATCAAGTTTATCACAGCAGGGAGCGCATGGTCATGAGAATGATAGGCGGCTGCTCATACTGTGTTTGTTGTCAGCAAGCAGAAAGATACTCACACTAGTACTCAGTGTGCTTTCTCCAGTTCATTCATTCGAGGGCCCCACCTACATGATGCCAGGCTTCCATCTTCAGCTAAACCTTCCTGGAAGTACTCTCAGATATACCCAGCAGTGTGCTTCCTAGGGAATTATAATCTAGTCAAGAACAATAAATATTAAATATGATAGCATCCAAGAACCAGATACTCTGAGTTCTTTAAGGCCACTTTATCTAGGTGAAAAATATGGCTTCCCGATTCCAAGTTTGAAGACAGAATTCTGTGCGGATACCACGTTATTCACAGTTTATTGTGGCCTGACCACTCACCAGCTCTAGTGACCTGCTCTGGGCTGTTTGTGTGAACCTGATGCCTAAAACCTCTCCCAAGTGGTGCCAATATACTGGGGCTTTGGACCCATGGATGTGCAGAGAATACCCCTTGCTCTTTCCTTCTGTGTTTCTATTTTGTGACTAACAAGCAGAATCAGAATCACGTTGGTGTGCTGCCAGCACTGTGGAATTGGCATGAAGATTGTGAATGGGATTCTCAGTTAAAAATGTTTGATATTTTTTAATGAATGCTGACGAAACTGAATTGTTGAGGTAAGAACATGGGCAAGCAAATGATAGAGGCTTAGATTACTGGAAAGAAACTGAGGCCATGGCCTCAGTGGATTGCTTGGGTTATCTCACATGGCGATGAGGAGGATGCTTGTTTTACACAACACCTCCATTTGTCAAGGAGAAAGAGACAGAACGTCCTCTTGGCTGGTGCAGTAAACCTAAGTGGCATGATGGCTAATCTTGGTTATTGTGCTGATTTTAAAGAACATGGTCCCCCAAAGGTGTGGGACTAGTAGGAGGTGTGGCTTTGTTGGAGCAGGTGTGGCCCTTTTGAGGAAGTGTGTCACTGTGGGGGTGGGCTTTGAGGTGTGCGCTCAAACTGTGCCTAATTGGGTTCACTCCTGTTGCCTGCTGAACAAGATGTAGTCCCTCTCCACTCTCCACTCCTTTCCAGCACCGTGTCTCCCTGCACATCACCATGTTTCACCGTGATGATAATGGACTAAACCTACGAAACTGTAAGACATTCGAGTGAAATGTTTTCCTTTATAAAAGTTGCTAAAGTCGCCGGGCGGTGGTGGCGCACGCCTTTAATCCCAGCACTCGGGAGGCAGAGGCAGGCGGATCTCTGAGCTCGAGGCCAGCCTGGTCTACAAGAGCTAGTTCCAGGACAGGCTCTAGAAACTACAGGGAAACCCTGTCTCGAAAAACCAAAAAAAAAAAAAAAGTTGTTAAGGTCATGGTGTCTCTTCACAGCAATAGAAACGCTATCTAAGACAGGGAAAGAGGGAACTTCGGTTGGATAACTGGCTCTATCCGATTGACCTGTGGCATTTCTGGGGGTGGGGGCATTTTATTGATTGTTAATCCAGGGAAAAGGGCCAAGCCCACTGTGGACATACCATCTTTAGAAACAAGGGCCTGTACTATATAAGAAAGGTAGCTGAATGTGAGCCAGGAGCCAGCCAGTAAGCCTCCAAGCATTCTGCTTCAGACTTTTGACTTGAGTTCCCACCTCAGTTTCCTTCAATGATAGATTAGCACACAACAAATTGTGATAGGTACTGGTCTAAAATCCCCAAGAGAAAAGTCTGCAGAAATATAAGGGGCATATACACTGTTTTGGGGTAGTTGCCAGGATTTTTCTCATATTTTAAAGAATAACCATTGTAGCCATGACATATACTAAGAAGTGAGAAGCTTCTTTGTAGGTCCCAGTTCAAGAACAGCGAGTATTTAACCTCAACAAGGTGGTGGAACTCAGACAAAATACTGCCCCCCCCCCCAAGACCTTGTTCTGTGTTTAAGACAAAGGTCTATGCGGAGAGCAGTCATCAGGCGAAGCCTCTCCCATCTGAGTGTAGGCTGGTTCTTTTCTAGAAGCCATGCATCTTTCTGGGTAAGGCTGTGACACACTTATTTCATCTTAATGTCACATTCTGACCTGTTCATGAGTCAGAATGTGAGTAATGACCCAGAAATAGCACAGAAGGGAACTGTGAATGGATTTCTTCACCAGAACAATGAAAAACGAAACACTAGTATAATTCTTTGCAAAAATTAATGAATACATATTTGTCCTTAAGCTGTTCCACACAAAGCAACTGAGTGTCTTTGAGGAATTATCAGGGGATAATAACTAGAGATGAGACTGGATATGTGAGTGAGGCACTTACCTTGACCTCAAAATTTCAGGGGTATCCATAAGCTCATTAATTAAGATAAGAAATATTAGATGCTGTCTCAATACTATTCTGTTGCTGTGAAGACACACCATGACCAAGGCAACTCTGATAAAAGCATATATCTAATTGGGAGCTTGTTTCCAGCTCCAGAGGGCAAGTCCTCTGAATCATCCTGGTGGGAAGCAGACACACATGGTACTGGAGCAGTAACTGAGATTGTTACATCCTCACCCACCAGCAGCAGGCAGAGAGAGTGAGACTGGGCCTGCCATGGGCCTTTGAGACATCAGAGTCCTTCTCCAGATACGTACCTTCTCTAATAAGGCCACACCTCCAAGTCCCTCCAAACAATTTACCAACTGTGAGTGAACAGAGTGTGTAAATAAATGATTCTATGTTGGTCAATCTCATTCAAACCACCAAGGATATATAAAAAATGTCAGGCCAAATATTGTTGTTGTTGCTTATCAAGCTTCACTTCAAGACCAACGTCTATATGTAAATCAACACACCCTTCTTTCTATTCCGTTTCCGTACATTAGTTGGCTGACTGAGTCAATGGGGACTACTATGACAAAACACTATAGACTGGATATCTTAACCAGAAGACATGTACTCCACATTATTCTAGGATGAATTCTAGACTGGAGGAACTAACAACTCAGTTCTGCTGAGTACTCTCTTTCTGCCTTACCTCCATATAGCTGTGTTTTTATATTGCAGAGATAGCATATGCTCTTGATGCGGGATTCCCCTCTGAATGCTGTGAAAATGTTTTATTACCATTGGTTAATGAAGAAGGTGCTTTAGGCCTATGGCAGCACAGAATATAGCAAGGTGGGAATTCCAAGGAGAGATAGAGAAGAAAAGAAGGCAGAGTCAGGGAGATGCCATGTAACTGCTGAAGGAGAAAGATACTGGCTGCCAGCCAGAACCTTACCAGTAAACCACAAGTCTCATGTTAAAATAATAATAATAATAATAATAATAATAATAGAAATGTAATTTAATACAAAATAATAGAAATGTAATTTAAGATATAAGAGTTAGTCAGGAATATGCCTAAGCTATTGACCAAGCAATGTTGTAATTCATATAGTTTCTGTGTAATTATTTAGGGTCTGGGCAGCCGGGAAATGAACAAACAGTCTCTGCCAACAAGTTCTGGCATCTCTTCCTTTTCTTCTAAGGACAATAATCTCACCTTCATGATTCCATTAGAATCTAATCATCTCCCAAGACCCCACCCATACTGTGCTGACTAATTTTATGCCAATGTGTGTGGTAGTTTGAAAGTAATTGCCCCCATAATTTCATAGGGTGCTGTGGAATCTCTTGTATACTGTAAAGATTTTTCACTTTAATTGATTTAATAAAATGCTCATTGGCCAGTAGCCAGGCAGGAAGTACAGATGGGACAACCAAACTAAGGATGATGGGAAGGAGAATGGTGGATCAGGGGTCACCAGCTAGATGCAGAGGGAGCAGGAAATGAATCTGCCATGCTAACAAAGGTACTTCCACATGACAGAGCATAAATAAGGAATATGGGTACGAGCTAGTTATTAATAAGTCTGAGCTATTGGCTGAGCATTTATAGTTTATATATGCCTCTGAGTCAATTGTTTGAGAAATGACTGCTGGGTATTTGAGACTGAGTGGATCAGAGACAGGGAACTTTAGCTTATAAAAGGGAGTGGCATTATTAGGAGGTATGGCTTTGTTAGAGTCATATGGCTTTTTGGAGGAAGTGTGCCACTGTGGGGGTGTACTTTGAGGTTTCCTATGCTCAGAATACAACCCAGTGTCTCAGTTGACTTCCTGTTGCCTGCGAGATGTAGGACTCTCAGCTACTTCTCCAACAACACGTCTGCCTGAACACTGTCATGCTCCCCACCACGATGATAATGGACTGAATCTCTGAAACTATAAGAGTCCTTCCTCAATGAAATGTTTTTATTCTAAGAGTTATCATGAGCATGGTATCTTTTTATAGTAAGAGAAATTCTAAGACAATGTGACTCAGGCTAGAGTCACTGAAAAGGAAGGAGCCTCAATTGAGAAAATGCCTCCATAAAACCCAGGTGGAAGGCATTTTCTTAATTAATGATTGGTAAAGGAGGGCCCAATCCATTTTGATTAATGCCATTCCTGGACTTGTGGTTTTAGGTTCTATAAAGGAGCAGACTGAGCAAGCCATGAAGAGCATGCCAGTAAGCAGCAGTCCTCTATAACTTCTGCATCGGCTCCTGACTCCAGGTTCCTATCTTGTTTGAGTTCCTGCCCTGACTTCCTTCAATGATGGACAGTTATCTGGAAAGGTAAGTAGAACTAAACCCTTTCCTCTCCACTTTATCTTGGTTATGGTGTTTCATTACAATGATAGTAAACCTAACTAAAACACCCACCCTGATAATACCATTATATTAGAGACTAGGGAGTCAGCATATACATTTGGGAAAAGACACATCAACTCATAATACCTATTAAACCAAACAAAGTATTTCCTACCATCATTTTCTTTCTCTTCCCTTTTAGTTTTTTTTCTCTCTGAGATAAGAAATAGTTGAGCACAGAAGTGTCAAAAATATCAGGGTTTGAACCGAGGACCAAACCCTAGAGTCTACACTTGTATTCCATTTGATATTCTTATTCCAAAGCAATGAATAATAATTTCCTAATATAAATTGTGCCAACAGTGACAGACAGAGAGGGTGATAATTTATGGGCAGTGGAGTCTCTCTCAATTGCACAAGTAGACATGAAGTACCCCATGGACATGCAAAAGAGAGCAGTGATGTAGTCCTTCTTGACCCTGTGGCATTTAGTAGCTCTCTTGTTGGACAGATCTTAGGAACACTCAGTCTTTAAAGTCATGGTGCACACAAAGGAAAAGCTTTGAGGAAATGTGGGGACAAGACAAAGCATGGAGTACTCCTACGAGGATGAAGACTTTCAGGGGTAGAAAGGTAAAGGTTAGTAGCCTCTCCCTGAAATCAAATCACCAGGTAATTGAGAGCCAGGGAGAGGGGAATGACTGAGCCAAGTATGTGAGCAGGGATGGAGGGATGCAGAAAGCCCCCATTTCTTCTCCATCCAAGAGTTCCTGCCATGTATGTTTGTAGAAATGTCAAGTTCTGTGGCATCTTGTACTGTTTTCATGAGTGACAATGAGCGTTCCACTTCTCTCTCTTGAGTGCATTTGCCTGTGTCCTTTCTTTGTCTTACTGCTGACTCAGCATGCCCACATCATTCACACTCTGTTCTGGAGTCTCCTTGACATCCGATGGCCTTGTCCAAGGTTGCATCATGATCCATGGCCAGGATTTGGACTCAAGCCCAGAATCTGACTTCTAACTCTCTGCTCCAGCCATTATTTGCTGACATTCCCTGTTAATTCTCCTTATCCACAAATTTGCAGGCGTCACAAGCTTGAAGAGTGAAATTAATTCTTATAATAGTTGCTGCCTTCATTCATTGTATTTTGGGTCAATTGCCCTCAGTGGAGTTTTAGGCAAGTCTCAGACACTGCTTAATATGCCTGGCAGACTCATTCACTGTTAACCTGAAGTTGAGAAGTGAGTCTATGGGTTCCTTATTGTCCCTGTTTCCTTGTATCATTACTTACTTTACCTTAGAATTAGTATCTGTGTCTCCCCAAATTCACCTGCTGAGCCTTCAGTCCCCAGTTTAATAGACTTAGGGGGTGGGGTCTTTAATAGTCTTAGGGGGTGGGGTCTTTAATAGACTTAGGAGGTGGGGTCTTTAATAGATTTAGGGAGTGGAGTCTTTAATTGATTTAGGAGGTGGGGTCTTTAATAGACTTAGGAGGTGGGGTCTTTAGAAATAATTAGTGTATGAGTGCTGTTCCTTCTTGGATGGGATTGGCACATTTGTAAGAAGAGACGAGAGAGAGAGGGAGGAAGGGAGGGAGGGAGGGAGGGAGGAAGACAGAGAGAGAGAGAGAGAGAGAGAGAGAGAGAGAGAGAACTAAATCTCCCTCTGCTATGAGTGTGAAAACATCAGGAAGGTAGCCATCTGCAAGGCAGAAGAGGGTCCTCATGAGAGCTAGCCACACTGGTACAACTCTCAGACATCTAGCCTCTAGAGCTCTATAAAACGAATACTCGTTATCTAAGTCACATAGCCTATGGCATGTTTGCTGTGTCAGACTGGCCTTTATAGAGGTTGTATGTCTGTGTGGTATATAATCTAAGATGTTTCCCCAGATTCCTTCTAGTGCCTCAAAACATGAATAGTAACACTGCTGTTCTTGTGTCTGAGACTTTGTCTTGTGAGGTTGGCCTCAAATTAGCAATCCCTTACCTCTGGGCATGTGTCTTGAACCTGTCTAAAAATGCCTTAATATTCTGTTAGTCATTTAGGACTGTGACCAAAGACACTAGAAGAGCAACTTAATGAAGGACTGGTGTTCAATGTCAGCTTGACACAAGCTTGAGTCATCAGAAAGGAGAGAGCCTCAATTGAGAAAATGTCTTTGTAAGATTGGGCCTCAGGCAAGCCAGCAGGGCATTTTCTTGTGGGTGGTGCCATCACTGGGTTGGTGGTCTTGGCTTCTATACAAAAGCAGGCTGAGCAAGCCATGGTGAAGAAGCCCATAAGCACCACTCCCTCATGGTCTCTGCATCAGCTCCTGCCTTCAGGTTCCTGCCCTGTTTGAGTTCCTGTTCCGACTTCCTTTGCTGATAAACTGTGATGTGGAAGCATAAGCTGAACAAACCACGTTCTCCCCAAGTTGCTTTGGTCATGGTGTTCCACCACAGCAATAGAAATCCTGAGACAAGTTGGCACCAGGATTGTGGTGTAAGGCTGTGACAGACCTGGCCATGTTGGGGAGGGTTGTGGAAGGACTTTGGAACTATGGACCAGAAAAGCCATTGAGTGTTGAGAGCTTGGTGGGAAGTTCTAGAGGAGCTTAGAAGATACGAATGTTGAGGCAATGCAGAGGATGAAGGCCTGGCTTTTGAAGTTTCAGTGGGGTGTTTAAAGACTCTATCAGCACCATTTGTTAGTTTACATGAAGATCCTGTGGTTCTGGTTAGCGGGGGCTGAAGAATCGTCTGTGATTAACAAGATGCCAGAACTATTAAAGTGAAACCTTTGCTTTGCTGGGATGCTTGGTGCCCACCAGCTGGGCTGACAAGTTAGTGGTGACTAAGAAGACACCAGCATCATTGAAATCTTCTAGGAAGTGTTTCCCGAGAGGACAAAGAAGCTGTATTCCAGACACGGTCAAGGTTGTACCTGGCACTATCAGCCTACATTGGTGTGTAAGAGCTATCCAGGTGGTGCTAGTTCTGATGGTGTGATGGGGTCTTGGAGAACAGTGAGGCTTCCCACTATGCAGCAAGGCTGGAATCCTTCTTTAGGGTCCAGGAAAGCCTATTTGTGAAAGTACAAAGGAGTTACGCAAGTGACCCCAGCATTTTGGGGATGCCAGCACCATGGATGACCAGCAAGAACAGCAGCTGCGGTGGAGTAGAGCCAGCTGGAGTCTAGAAGACAAGCTGTGTGTGCTGGAGGGTGGGGCTTGGAGAAGCGACCCCAGCCCCTTGGAGGAGCCCAGGAAACAGTGAGTGAAACCTACAGTTCAATGTCGAGTTATTTACACTGTTAGAATTTGGTTTTTCTTGGTTCAGATTGTGATTGTGTCTCGGTTCTTCCCTCTTGAAGAAAGTATTTGACTTAGTTTTGATTTTTACAAACTAAACAGCTGAAAACCTTGAACGTTTAAAAAAGATTTTGGATTTTAAATGAGATTAGATATTTTAAAGAGGCTGAACTTTTAATGTGTTTTAATTTGTGTAAAGCACGGGACTTTAAAAGTTGCTAATGTTTTATATTGTAATATTAATGTTAGCGTTCCGTCTTGGGGCTATATGAGGAAGGAAAGGTTCTAATTGGAAAGTGATGTGTTTGTGTGTCAAGCCAGCAAGGGGTCAGTTGTGCTGGCTGGTTTTATGTCGGCATGACACAGCTGGAGTGGTTTGATTCATTGTTTAAAGGGGCTACTACGATCCATCACAATGAGAGAAGTCTGGATGTGGGGTCAGGAACATGAGGCGGCTGCCATCAGGAGGCAGAGAGATGAATGCTGGATTCTTCCATTTTGCTTCTTACTCAGTCTGGGCCTCCAGGCCATGGCATGCAGTTACTTGTTCTCATGGTGGGTATCCTTCCTCAGTTAAGTCTCTCTGGAAACAGCCTTCTAGACATGCCTAGGGGTATGCCTCTCATGCGACTCCAAACCCATCCAGGGGGACCAGAAGATACTTAAACAGTAGTCACAAATGGTATCTAGCCCTTCACATCTGAAGTTTGCATTTCGAGAGTAACTATTTATGACTTGCAATATGGAACCAAGAGGGATCATCCCATTATCTGACAAGATACAGGGTTCCATCATTCTCGAGCCAGAGAGAAGCAGTACGATTCCCTCCTCCATAGCATCTTATTTTCTACATATTGAGCCCCTACTACTGTTCACCCTTGATAAGCATTCATATTCCTGGACTGTCTTCACATTAGGACGTAGGTTTTACCCAGTCCTGGTGAAGGAGACTCTACAGCAGTGGTTCTCAACCTTCCTAGTGCTGCAGCCCTTTAGCACAGTTCCTCATGTTGTGGTGATCCCAACCATAACATTATTTCATTACCACTTCTTAATTTTGCTACTGTTATGAATTGTAATGTAAATATGCAATATGCATGGTAACTGATAAATGACCCCCCCAGGGGTCATGACCCACAGGTTGAGAACCACTGCTCTAGAGGAAAGGTTGTTATTGTGGTGTTCAGGAGACTGAGGAAGTTTTAAGGAAATATCTAGCTTCCTAATCAAAAAGGCTCCCAGGAGGAAGTGCTGCTCATTTGCACTGGAGGTGCTCATCCCTGGAGATGCTCATGCCTTCTTCTAGCCCAGAGCTGAGACCCTAGTGAAGCAGCAGGAAAGAAAGACTGAGTCGGCATTAAAGCCATCATTGAAGTGCTGTGTCCATTGGGAGCCACTTCCTGTCCTGTTCGAGCTAGTTGTCACTGAGCAGCATCTCAGCGCAGGTTTCCCCAGTTTCCCTGCACAGGAATTTCCCTAGAAGGGAAATCTGCTATGGGACAATGGTCTTTTATCCTGTCACTTGTGTTATTTTTAATGACATGCTGATTGGCCAGTAGCCTGGAAGGAAGGAAAGGTGGAACAACGAGAATGTTGGGGAGAGGGAAGAGCAGTCTGCAGTCATGAGCCAGCCACAGAAGAAGAAAGATGTGACTGCCTTACCAAATAAGGTACCGAGCCACGTGGCTAACATAGACAAGAATAATGGGCTAGTATAAGTTATAAGAGTTGGGGCTGGAGAGATAGCTCAGTGGTTAAGAGCTCCGCCTGCTCTTCCAGAGGTCCTGAGTTCAATCCCCAGCAACCACATGGTGGCTCACAACCATCTGTAATGAGATCTGGTGCCCTCTTCTGGCTTGCAGACATACAGACAGAATATTGTATACATAATAAATAAATATTAAAAAATAAGTTATAAAGAGTTAATAAGTCTGAGCTACAAGACCAATCAGTTTATGATTAATGTAGACCTCTGTGTGATTTCTTTGGGACTGAATGGCTGACAGCTGTGGGACCAGGCAGAACAGAAACCTCTGTCAACAGAAATCCACAGCACCAACCTCCTCTCAAGCCAAGATGCAGTTCTGGACACATTTCTCTTGGCACCAGGATTGTGTGTTATGCCAAACGGAAAGGAAGCATATGAGATCTATTGTGTCCGTAGCAGTGTGCGTGTGTGTGTGTGTGTGTTATATTTTCAAACGCCTGGGGAATATTAATAAAAAATATCAAGGTTTAAAGTGGCAGTGGCTTTGCTGTGTGTCATAGAGGAGTAGAGGAGTCTGGGTAGCGAATCAAGTATAGCCATGTGGGAGGAGATCCGTCTGCAGCGTGGATGAAGTCCTGAGTGAATGTGTATGGCTGACATGGCCATAGCCATGGCAAGGACCCCAGTGCCTCAGCCGGATGGAAATGGAGGAGCGTTCCCCAGGTGAGGCTCGGAGGAACGGCCACAACATGCATCCAAGTACAAGTGTTTACTGATGATTGACCAGCGTGTGCAGAACGTAACCACATCACACCTTCCTCCGTCTGGATGGCTGCAACCGAGGCTGCTTCTATAGAGACCTATCAAGACTTATTGACCCCTCCTCATTGAGCTGAGTTCTTGGCTGGATGGTAGGTACCTTCAATCAGAGTGAGCCTGAGCCAAGCAATCCCAGCTTTTCTGTATGTGTGCCTGTAAGTTCTCCATTCTCATGTCACCCCAGTCAGGTTTCCAGGACCAAACCACACAGGACATGACAGTCATATGGGAGGAGGACTGTCAGTGCTCTTCCTGAAGCCAGGTTAAGAAAACATTTGCATTCATTCTGTGAACTGAATACCATAGGGAAATTTAAAACAGACTGGATTTGCCTTTTCAGAGATACTGATCTCCCAGTTATCAGTTTTTGGTAAAGGAAGGAAGGCAACCTCTTCCTTCATGGGGTCAGGAAGGGGGAGCTGCTACTCTAGATTTGTATGATTAATTAGCATTACTCTATGTTGGGTGTGGCTCAGAGGCCTTGGGAGGAAGTTGCCGTGTGACTTTAGAATACGAACCTAGCAGAGACTACTAAGTGTGGTCACATAAGTTTGCCGCATAGCAGGACATCAGAAGTCCAGAATGGAGGGGACAGAGTATTCAAGAAGCTGATGCTGATTCTGACTTTTGGAAAAATCTGGGATTGGCTGGGATAGTCTGATACAGATGGGTTAGGAGCAGGAGAGACACAATTCCATTGGGAAGAGGATTTAGCCAACTCCATCAGAAAGAAAGCCACCAACTTGGACTTGGAGAACATTACTGGCTACCAAATTTTGACTACAGTAAGCAGTTATTGGTCTGGGCCACTTTCCTACCCAGGAAAATGGATTTTGAATGTTGCCAAGCCTGATGATAAATCAGAATTACTCATCGGAGACTGTTTCTAAAATGTACACACAAACATATGTGGAATTCCATCTTCTTCTCGCCCCAGAGAATCTCAGTTTGTAGCTTGAGAGATTCTGACTTGAGTCATCTCTGCGATGGATATTTTAGGAAGGTTGTCAGGTGGTTGTGATGAGCACACAGGTTCAGAAATTGCAGAAACAAGCAGTGTCTATGTTGGCGAGCAGGTTTGGAGCAGGTGGCAGGTAGGCTGAGGTCTCCAGGCAGCCTGGCCTTGAGATCAGAGGTCAAGGTTATAAACCCATAAACCCATGTCCTGGAAGTGTGCTTTCCTGGCAAGTTACAGAGCTATGGGCTTGTCACTACCACCACAGGCGCCTTTATTTCATGCTCTTGTCTCAGAGTTTGTGCAGGTGTCTGTATCTTATTCTTGGTGAAATCTGTGGGGAGGTCAATAGATTTTACACAATACAGAAAGTTCTGGTAGAAATAAGATATGGATCCAAGTTTTTCATTCACCAGTGACCAAAGGAGAGTGGTCTCACAAATCACTGGACACCTGACCATGCATCCAAAATAAACAGAGATTGGCTAGGAGAACAGGAAGAAAGGAACGCACTGCTTCGAGTGAAGGCTGCCCACAGTGACGTGGACTCTTCATGTTCGTATGAGAGACTGCATGATGTATAAAGAACAGAATCTTATTTTCTCACAGTTCTGAAGGCTGAGGAGTCCAAGATCAAGACAGTCACACCCAGGGGCTGGTGAGAGCTTTGGCTGCACATTCACATAAAAGAAGACCAAAGTTGTCATTCAGGTATGAAATGTGCTTCCAAAGGCTCAGCTACTGAAGGCTTGGTGCCCAGTACTAGCAGTATTCAGAGGTGAGGCTCTGCAGAAGTGACTGGGTCCCAGGGCTCCAGCTCCATCTGTGGGTGAATCAGTAGATTCCTAATTGGAACTGGAGAAACTCTGGAAGGTTAAAGCCTAGCTGGAGAAAGGGAGTCACTGTGAGGAACACTGTGGGATGGTACACCTCGTCAGGGGTCCTTCCTGTCACTCTGTGAGGTCACAGCCTTCTCTTCCACATGCCTGTATTACCCTGATGCTTGTTCTCATCGAATGCTCAAAGCAGTGGAGGAGTTGACCATGGCCAGGAGCCGCTGAAACAATGAAGCAAAAGACATCTGTCTTCCTTTCAATTTAGTTCCTTTAAGGTATTTGTCACAGTGATTAAGTAGTGTGGTGAACTCAGGTAGCAAGGCTTGTTCCCTCGGCTTGTTCCCTCTAGTCCGTTAACAGGGCACTAATCCATTCACTAGGGCGAGGCTGTCACAACCTAATAATCGCTTCTTGCAGACCCCAGTTTGTATTGTCACCTCAGCGGGGTTTAAGCTTCAACATGAATTTTATAGGAAGCTCCATTCAAGCCCCAGTGTGGGGGATGGGAAGTCGGGACTGAAAGCTAGAGAAACTCACCGTTTCTATTACCATCATTTATTATTGTTTGCTGGTGATTAGTTCCGTGATTACAGCTCAGGTCCTTCTGAGTACCAGCTTCCCAGACTTTCTCTTCTGTCCTGGCAAAGTCCCACACTGCCCCTCACACTCATGCCCTTTAATGCTGCCTTCTTGTTACTTGGATGGTTGTCATGTACTTCTGTCCTTTTTACATGGACACCTCCCCCTCCCGATCTCTCGGGAGCAGGTGGAGAATGCAGGCCATACTGCTGGACTGTAGGAGAAGGTGGGGTTACTCTGGGCGAGACTGACTCTTCTATTTTCACAAATACTGATTCTCCAGCAGCCAACTAGAGAAGCAAACAATGTTGTCTGTAACTAAAGGTGTTCAGCTTTTGCTGCCACTATGGAAGACCTGAGAAGCAACTTAAGGGAAGAGGCCTTGTTTGGGCTCACAGTTTGAGAGGTTATGTTCTTAGGCCAGCTGGGCCCATTGCTTTAGGTCTGGGACTTGTTTGAATACCACAGATCCTGGGAACATGTGGAAACCAGGACTAGAGAGAGGGGTGCAGACAGGCACAAAATAGGAAAAGCATACAGCCATTGGGCTACTTCTACTAGCCAGGCCTCACCTCCCAAACTTTCTGTTACCTCCCAAAGCAACATTAGCAGCCGGAGCCAAGCCTCTAACACAGGAACCTTAGTTTGTTTTTTCTTAAATACCATTCAGAGCTCCCTGTAGTTCACACAAAAAATCATGGAACCACTTAGGGCTGGAAAAGAAAGCATCACTATGTATCAGTCTGTATTTCTGAGCGTTGCTGTGCTTCCGAGACACTCACCTTTCCTTTCCCCTCCTTTCCTGTTGTTGTTGTTGTTCTTCTTCTTTTTATTTTCCTGACATTCTTTGTGAGACAGGCAAACACTTTCTAGGACAGGCTGGCCTTGAACTCATAATCCTCCAGCCTCGATCTTGCCAGTACTGGGACTGCAGGTGTGCTCCATCTCCTGCTTTTCCAACCATGGATCCTGGGGCTGCCTGGACCTTGGGGGCTCACTCAGCTTTCAAAGGAAGAAGGAAAGTGCCACGCCAAGGAAAACTATATTCTGTGACTCACCGTGAAGGGTAGGAACAATGAACCCCATGTCTAATCGTTCTAGAATTTGCCAATTAACAGTGAAAGCCTTGTTCTTTAGGTTTCTGCAATAGACATTTTGGGCAGCAATGCATTAGGCCATAAATTAAAATGTCAATTAAAATATTATGCTAAGTATTCTCTTATTTATAGCATACTAATTTATTGTGAAGCAGTTTGCCTTCTCCTACAATGGAGTTTAATGAGTTTCTTTCTGAAGACCCATAAAGTTATGCTCAGAGAAAAGAGACTCTTGCTTTTTAAATAAGCAATGTAGCTGTCACCAGATGTTATAAAGATTGATTACTAATGCATTTTTAATGAAGATAATTTATTAGATAATAAGGTTTTCCTTTTCTTCCTTTAAATTTCCAGTAGGAGGAAATCATCGAATTTTTTTTCCCATTTTAAATGAAAGGCTTTCTACAATTGGTTTTTCACTAAGCCTTAAAATGGATGATCAAATTTAATTATGTAACAAACACACTTAGACGGAAGCTTCTCTCATACTTTATGTCTGCTTCAATCCCATCAACGCTTTTGAAAAGAAGAAGTAAGACATGTTCTAAGGAACATACCTAGACAAAGGTTTATATATTTAGTAACTGCTTTGTAAATGTTTGCTGTATGAATGAAAACATATGCTACAATGTTTGTTAGAAGCACTGACTCAAAGATTTCACCTGTTGAGTGACCCCATCCCAAGCTTGTTTATTAGTGATGGGTTGCTATACAGGATCCCATTTCCTGGGTTCTTCCTTCCAGCAGCCAGGGACATGGACATGCAGCAGAGCTTAAGAATGTGTTAGCCCAAATGTGGAAGGAGTTGAACCGGTCTGCCTTAGTCATGCTGAGGTGTCAGACTGTGGTCCAGTGCCCCTGAAGCAGCCTGTGCAGCATCTCTTGATCAAGATAGCCAAGAGCTTCAAGTTGCACAGGCTGAAAGCATCTCCCAGATTTTTCTTAAAGGTTCATACCTAGTAGCAAAGGAGCATAGAATAAGACTGAGAGAGACTAGGACTCAGAGATTAAAAAAAAGATTATGGAAAGAATGTTTTCTTAAAATCTCTCATCTTATTCTGAAAACACATGCAAGTTTGTGTGGTAAGCCATTATACATCTCTTTGTTGTATGATCTTAAAATAATGTACAAAGCAGGAGTTTTATGCACCTCATTGGCTAATTGAGCTCCAGGAACTATAGACTGAGTTGAGGAGAGCTGACATTGAATGGCAGAGTCAGAACCCATTTAATGTCCTGCCAGAGCGGCTCTCTCATCTTGGAAACAGATTCACAAAAGTGGTAGCACTGTCTTCAAAGTATACTTAGTCATGGCCGGAATCATCAATGATGCAGCCAGGGACTTTGAAGAAGTCAAATAGATGGTTACTTAAAAATATATATTTTATTTATTTCTTGCTAATTTTGTACATAAGTATGATGTGTCTTGATCATATCTACTCATACACCCCCTTTCTCACTTCCCGTAGATGTTCCTAAGCCCTCATCTTCAAGTCCTCTCTTGTTTTGGGTTTTGTTAACCCACTGAGTCCCATTAGTGCTGCCTGCTGGAATGTTGATTGATCTTGTTGGCTTGATCTTGAGGGCAGGCAACCATAGCAGTAGTGGTTATACTAAGTGCAATGCCCAGAAAACAACATTCCATAGCAGCTCTCTCCATCTTTTGGTTCTGACATTCTCCCAGTCTCCACTTCCATGATGTTGCCCGAGAGCAGGAAGCATGATAACAATGTCCTGTTTAGGACAGAACACTCAACTGTCATTTGTTCTGTGCGTGGTATCCTTACCTGTTAGCACATCAAGTGCTTTAACTATATGAAAAGGGGAGGTTATTATTTGATCTTGTCTCCTGTTCCTAACTCTGGGAAATTTTCTGTTATGATTTTAAAGGTTGTTTTCTGCACCTTTAGAAGTACCACCACTACCACTACCACATTTTTCTCCTTCTCCTCCTCCTCCTCCTTCTTCCCCTCCCTCCTTTTCCTTCCTTTGCCTGTTACCCTGGTGTTCTCAAGGTTCATCCACGTTGCTGCAAATGGCAGAATTTCCTTTGTAAATCTAAGGGTGAAGAGCCCCATTGTGTACCCGTTCCACACTTTATTCACAGAAATTGGTGAGGGGAGGAGCAAAGTGGTTGTGACAAAGGGAGATGCTAAAGCAGTGTTTTAGCCCCAAGCTGATCTCCACCCATGCCTATAGTTCATAGTTAGATAGTGTATATCTCAAGAGTACTAACAGAAACAAAGATCATCAGGAGACAAGTGTTTATGTGCTCTCTATGTTAAAAATGTATGTGAGGTGGCGAATGTATGATGGGCTTTATTTAGTCATTACACACTGTACATACATCATAACATCACACTGTATTTCGTAAATCTACCACTGCCTTTCAACATCTACGAGGGGCACTTGTGGTTATCAATATTTAAAGATATTCCAGTCCTTTGTAAGAAGCAATGTGTTTGTATGTAGCCTAAATAAAGCCTCCTTTATACTTTAAGCCATGTCTAGATTACTCACAATACTTAATGTAAATTACTGTGATCCATTAGGAATCTTTTTTTGGAACAATGATAAGGAAGAGGCCTTTATATGTTTAGTAAAGACACAATATTTTCTGGGTATTTTCAGACTGTGGCTGGTTCAGTCTACAGAAGAAACCACAGAAACAGAAGAGCAACTGTCTATAGTTATTTGTCAACTATAAATGAAGCAAAGGAGGAGGGAAAGGTAATCACTCTGAGTTTCTAAATTGAGATTGATAACTCCTAATTAAAAAATGATCTGTTTTCCAGAGAGTTGGCAATTTCTAGTTATGTGGAACTTATAATGCCAAAGCTGGGGAAATCCAACATTACATGGATAATAATAGCTTATATCTCTCTGTAGCAGACAGTGTTCTTCAAATCCACTTTTTTGTTACTAATAACTCTAAAATCATAACTCTCCAGGTCAGTTATTTCACTTGGAAAAAAAATCATTGCATTGAGTGTAGTGGATGATACCCCAGTGACCTTCAATCAGCTGTTGAATATAGTAGATGACATCCTAATGGTCTTCTTGTTTATTCAACGGTTTCCAAAAAGTGACATCCTATGAATTCCTCATCAGACACACCAGACCTGCTTTCAGGTAATAACAGCCATGAGGCTCGGGCGCATTTGCGCCATCCATTCCTCCTCCAGGACTGCCCTTCAAACAGCAACATTCACACCTCACTCCCTGGGAATGCAAGAGACAAATGACTCCATCATTATTGCTAAATTAAGCTTTTCGATCTTGTCTTACAAAAGACAGTGTGCTGGTCAACCTGAAAATGTGAGATTCTTCTTATTATATTATAGCTTGGGTCTTAAATACTCTTCCAAAGATCAAATGTTGAAGGCTAGAGTTTCAGGGCAGCAGTGTTCTGAAGCAGGGCTTTGGGTGTGAGGTGATCATGAGGGATTTGACCTTATAGATAGATTAGTCAACTTATGAATTCATAACTTAGTGGGTTACTAGGAAGTGGTGAGAACTTTTGGATATAAGCTGTAATTAGAGGAAGTAGGCTTTGGGGACATGGCCTCTAGGACTGTGTTTTGTCCCTGGGTCATCTTTCTCTGTGCCCTTCATGGCTTCGATGAGGTCATCACCTGCTCCTGTCATGACATCCTGGACATCCGGCTGTACCGTGGGGTCCAGAGACGAGAGAGCCGAGGGACCAGAAACTCAAATCTCGGAAACCAAGTCCCAAGACACTTTTTCTTCTCTAAGCTGGTTTTTTTTTTTTTTTTTTTTTTTTTTTTTTTTTTTTTTTTTTGTTTTTTTGTTTTTTTGTTTTTTTGAGACAGGGTTTCTCTGCAGCTTTAGAGCCTGTCCTGGAACTAGCTCTTGTAGACCAGGCTGGCCTCGAACTCACAGAGATCCGCCTGCCTCTGCCTCCTGAGTGCTGGGATTAAAGGCGTGCGCCACCACCGCCCGGCTATCTGAGCTGTTTTTTAAAATGAAAAAATAATTAACATCTCATTTGCTTTTCATGACGTCATCTCTTTGGACAAGGGCTTCAAAGGTTTAAGTTTATGTAGTTGATAAGATCGGCACACATAGAAACGGGTGATGGCTGAAGAGGGCTAAAGAAAGCACTGAGTATCTCTCAAGAGCAAGCCTTGCTGTCTGGTTATCTTCAAAGTCAGAGAAGGAATGAATAAGATGCTTTTTCAACTAGGATACAAAAATGACTGTGCTATGACCAAGATTTATTAATCACTGTGTGTAGTCCACTGGTAAATTAAAGGGCCAAAGGCAAGAGAGAGAGAGATAGCAGTGGATTAATACTTCTAGCCATTAATCTCTATAAACATAGGGAACACTTCAAATGGTCACAATTTCAACCAGGGTAAGTAACTGATCGAGTTACTTATGGACTGCCAAGTTCTTGTTCATACATATTTCTCTTCCTTTAGCCACTCACATAATGCCCTGGACCAAGGAGCTAATCAATAAGGGTGGTTGACATCTTGCCAGAAGCTTTAATTTGTCTAAATTAATGAAAAATAAGTGTGAAATCTATTGTTATGCTTCCTTTGCATGCTGGATATGCCCGTGGGGGTGAGGCTAACAGCATTCTCCAAAAGCACTTAAACAAACAAGTATTTCTTCACCCCCCAGGTTCTTCTTATATATACATGATACCACAGAGAGAGTTCACTTAATTGCCAGCGTGAATAAGAAAAGCACAGCTGGTTTAGCCAGTTATTGATACAGTCCTGGGGAAACCATGGGATATAAAATGGAGCATGGAAGTGCCTGAAGGAAAAAAAAAATCACATTTTTTTTTAACCAAGACAAGATTGAGGACTTGGGGGTAAAAACCAGGAAGGAATATAAAAAATGGCATCAAGATTTAAAGCACTGCCCATGCCCATTCAGCCTTTAAAATATCTTCACTTTTTTTTTTCTGGAGAACTCAATGATCCAGTGTGCTGGCTAGTTTTATGTACCTTGACACAAGCTAGGATCACTGGAGAGGAAAGGACCTAAGTTGAGAAAATGCCTCCATAAGACCTGCTGTAAGGCATTTTCTTAATTAGTGATTGATAGGAGAGGGCCCAGTCTGCGGTGGGTGTAGTAGGAAGCTGCTTGTTTGTTCCTGGCCGCCCAAAGCCCAAATAATCACACAAAACTATATTACTTTAAACACTGCTTGGTCTATTAGCTTATGAATATTTCTAGCTCACTCTTATCTCTTAAATTAAGCCATTTCTATTATTTTATATTTTACCATGAGGCTTGTGGTCTACTGGCAAGGTTCCAGCTGGTGGCTTGCATCTTTCTCCTCTGGCATCTCCATGGTATCTCCTTGACTCTGCCTACTATCTCTGTCTATATATATATCTGAACGCTTTCCTGAACCCAACTAAGAAATTTGATTCTCTGTGTTCACATTTGAATCCACTCGATTCACACAGGCAAGCTGTTTCTGAGATTATGTCCCTGAGTTAGAGAAGAGGCATGTGTGCCCCTTAGGCATAGGTGACCCAGTGACAAAAGTAGCAGAAGGCTTCAGTTTATGCCACATGCCCATGAGTCATCGTCTGCTGGTGATGTCATTCTGATAGGAAAGCAGGATTAGAAATAGCGCGGCCTTCCCCAGCGACTTGACAAACAGGTTTATGCTCTGCCAGGCACTTGGAACTCCCATAATCCTAGTTTTACTTTTGTCTGTAGCCAAAGAAGGTGTGGTTTTAATAGGAAACACAGAGGACATGGGATTAAATGTAAAGATTTGCTGCTTGCTCCCACAAACAACAAAAAACCCCCAAAGGCAGGAGTTTTATGAAGAATATAAATTCATCTGACTTCACAATATCATGGCTCTAAGTGCATAGCTTATTGGAAAACATGCATGAGACCTCTTCTCCTCCTTGACAAGATGGCTGTCCTGGCAGAAAAAATTTGCTTGTATAAACCCAGTTGCTCTGATGGTGGAAAATGCCACCTGATGCCTTCAAGCAAAGATGGTTCCAGAAATACTAAGACAGATGTTTAACTACTGGCATATTGGTCATTAAAACTTTAAAATTGTCCAGTAATTTCCTTTGCATGCCATAGTGTAGGACATTTGGGGAGAGGGATCTTTCTAAAGTTAAAGCATTCAGCCCTGTTAAGTCAGAGTCATAATCCTTCACTGATGGGATTGATGGTCTAGGTTGGAGTTTTTTTTCAGAGAAAGTTCACACAATAGATAAGCGAGATCAGCTTCTGTTTCCACTCCTCAACCTTCTTCAGCCCTCTATGTAAAGGATGACTCGTGGATCAGTCTTGGCCCAAATAGCAAGCAAAGATCAAGGAAAGAGCACAAGGAAGATGGGGTCTCCTCTCTTTTTGCTCTCTGCACAAACACAAAGGTTTCACACAGATGCTGAAACTGGCCAGGGAGCTAACTTTTGTCCTCTTTAGCCAATATTCACCCCTTTCTACACTGTCTTCCTTTCTCAGCTCAGATTATCTGTGGTTAATAAAATTAGATGCTAGCACTATGGAAGTCTAAGGTCGTTCCGCAGTGCATACTCATTTGCCTGGGTCTGATTGGGAAGTGCTTTCAGATCCCTAGCCCACTGCATTATGTTTGTGGCTGTTTAGAAAAATGCCATTCATACCAGGAGCCGTCACTCCCGTGGCAGTTTTTTTCTAGAAGTGATAATGAACCTGGCCATGTTTGTATGGAAGGGCGAAGTCTCAGTAAATCACAACTTTTTCCTCTGGTGTGCCATTATCATTAGCAAGTCAGCCTGCAATACCTGCTGATTGGGTGAGGACAGAAACAGGCCTTACAGATGTCTGATCTCTAACTGCAGAGTCCTCATGGCCCTCCCCCCACCCCAGAATGAATGGCTTGTCGGAGGGAATTATGCTGATAACTCTCAGGCAGCTACATTGGTAACAAATTAGCACTCGGAGTAGCGATGTGCGATTGTTTTCCTGATACACGTCAATGTTCCTGCTGCTACTTAATATCCTTCTGGGTAATAACAGTTTCCATCTCTACGGAGGCACCATGGAGACGCCTCTCACCATCTGGGAACTGACACCTTTGTTTCTGTTTTCAGTCCACTCTTGGTGCTGGGGTTGCTGGTTCCAGTGTCTCCCTCAGCTGGTTGTATCATCACTGCCGAGGAGCGTAGTGATTCTTTATCGATTACGTGTGGTTTTCGTGGGCTTGTCAGAGGCGGAAAGAAGAGAGAAGAGCTCCCAGTCTCAGGAAGCTATTATGCTACAGCCAGTAGTACCCAGGTCTAGTATACATGGCTAACTCACTCATTTTCTAAGGAGCGTTTACACATGACCCAGGAAAATAACGGGCTTACTGAATTTTAATAGTCTCACCACCTAATCTATTGTGTTTGCAAATTATCTAATTTGATTTTTACATAACCATAATCCCAAGAAATATTTTTCCCTAGCAATATTTTTATTATTTAATTTCAAGTACAAATCAAAATGACAGCTATACACTCAATTACCGGCTTGGCTAAGGACCTTGTTTCTTTTTTTTTCCCCAGACACCGTACTCATAAATTTGCAATCAGCTCTGAGTTTAAAAAGTTGCATGTTTATAAAACCAAATGCCACCGTTTGCAGTTGTTAGCAGGCTAGAGCCCATTGCGCATGCCCTGTGGTTCTAGGATGCTGGACGGAGGCGTGGCTACTGGGCTGGGCATGGTTCAGCGGTAGTAGAGTGTCTACTTTGCATGCCAGGACCCTTGACTACAACCAGGGAGCCTGCATGGGACTGACCTAGGCACTCTGCATGTTTGTTACAGTTGTATAACTTGGTCCCTCTTGTGGGAACAGGGGCTCTCTCTGACTCTAACTGACTTTTAGGCCCCTACTCCCCATACTTGGTTACCTTGTTCATTTTTAATACATGGGGAGGTGCTTAGTCTTACTGCAATTTATTGTGCCATGTTCTGTTGATGCTCTCTGGATATGTGTCCCCTCCTGAAAAGAAATGGAGGAGGAGTGGACTGGATGGTGGGAACAGGGGGTAGGGAGAGGGTCTGGGAGGAGACAATGGAGAGGAAACTGCAGCCAGGATGTAAAATAGATAAATAAATTTATAAAAGAAAAAAACATAGAAAAATAATGGATGCAAGGCTATTTAAATGGTGTGCTTTTCCCCCCTCTTCAATATACTTGAAATATCTCATAACAGGAAATGTTATTTGGGGCAATTTAATTCACATTAGCTAATTTGGAGAGGATAAAAGGATTTTGTTTTTATTTTTGGCTTTTAATTTTCTGGAATTTGGGGCTTGACGAGAAAAAGTCATCAAAGCTTGGCACATAGCTACTGAATTATCATATGATGTTAAATTCAGCTGAATATTAAGAAGGCACAAGGAGGCAGAAGAGGCAGCACACACAGCAGAGACATCACAGCTGAAGGAGTTGGTCTAGCTCCTGGAGGACCAATGGAGACTAAGTCTTCCTGGGGAGGGCTTTCTGGATCAAGGACAGGCAATTGTAAGGAAGAAGGAGGGGCAGTTTAATGGCCCAGTGTAATAAATACAGAGTGCAGGATGATTCGGCTAGGTTAGCATATTTACCGTCAAATATCAATGATCAGATCCCTGACTAAGATAAGGAACACCGCGATCATCTTCACAAAATTAAAACGAGCAGACTCATTCATTCTCCATCTCCACTTCAATGCCCTCATGCCATGTGGTTCTCACACAGTGGTTCAGGCAGAGCAAGCTGCACTGTGCTGGTCCAGGGGCTGCATCACCACAGGGAAACTCACATACATTTTGTAAAAGGAGAGTAAGCATAGTTTTATTCAAGGAAACAGGGAAACCGAGGAAAACTCCCAACGTGCATGGGGAGGAGGGGATTCCGAGAGAGAAATATCACATAAAAGTGGGTTTTGAAGTCTTCTGAAATCCATTCTTGCTCTTCTCCCCATTTATCTGTTTTAACAGTGACTGTAGGAGTGTTGCTCCCATCCAGCCCTAGACCAGCACGTGTGGTCTAGGTTGACTCACCCAAGTTCTGGATTTCGATGATGCTGATCTTTCTACAGGAACTAAGGCAGAGCCCCTGGAGAGCTTCCTTTGGTGGCCATTGGCCGGGTGACCCTTTCACTGCCACTGGGGAATGTTTTCAGGGTTTCCCCGCATCGCTTTAAAGGCTGTTGGCTTCTCAGCGGTTTCCTTCGTCACCACTGAATGCACTCCCCCTCCCCCTCCCGAGCACGCTCATCTATCATGGTATCATTGCGCTCATTACACTTTTCAAGCCAGCACCAGGCACTCGATAAATCTATCTTCTTGTCTCCACTTTCTGAGCCATCCAGGCAAATTTACTAGCTGATCTCCTTGCTTCCCTTCTGCCTTGTTTTGAAACCATCTTTTGATTCCAGCTGTCTCTACCTCCCATTGAAATGGTATGTCTCCTCTGACAGCCTTTGAGGATTTATGCCCAGTTCCTTCCTCTCCAAGTAAGACAGAATTAGGTTAGGATCTGGGAAGAAGGAAAGGCTTGGTTAAGACTGATAATCTTGTTGAATGCTATGAGTTATTGCCTGACACACAGAATGGCATAAATTCTCCCTCTTAACTGATAAAACGAACTAGATGAGGTTAAACGAATCATTGGCATTCCTCAATCTGCAATTCGCCCATGTGTAGATGAAAAACTACACATGGCTGCCATTCATCATGGTGACTGGCTCTGCCTGAGTTAGGCAGGCAGATGAGCAGCCGGCAGTTAATATTCAAAACCAAATTCAAAGTTATGGTTACAATATCATTATGTCTGGCTGAGCAACTCTTGATTTACGACAAAGCAAAAACAGTGAGGGAGCTGGTCAGGCAGCAGTCACATACTAAACCTTGATCTTGGGTGGGCAGGGAATGTAAGTTGCATAGTTAGCTTGTCTTTTTTGTCTTGTTTTGAGATGGGGTGTCCTATAGTCCTCAGGCTAGCCTTGAACTTATGCTCCATAGCCAAGGCTTTCCAGGTATCGAGATCACAGGCATATGCTTATCTTGTCTTTTACACGTCTATTGCTTTTCTAAGTTCTCTGACATGGGGATTCAATATTAGCTCACTTGGTAGATATGTGTATCTGTTAAGTCTGCCCCAAAGTAACTGTATAGGCTGGCTGCATTAAGTGGTTTAAGTCGGTTTCTCACATTGGAGGATCAAGCAATCGTATTTAGTTTCTTCTGAAATGTCTCCCTTGCTATGCAGTGGCTCCCCTTTCATTTTGTCCTGCTCAGTCATCCATCAGTGTCAGTTTGGGTCCTAATCTTGGAAGAACCAAGTCACATAGGGTGAAAGTCTACTCTAACGACCTCATTCAACCTGAATTGGTGTTACCAATTCTTTATCTCCAAATACAGTCACATTACAGGGTTCTGGGAGTTAGGACTTCAGTGTATGACATTTGAAGGAATCCAGCTCAATCCATAACACTGATAAGAATGCCGAGACATCTAAGAGCCAAGTCAGAGTTTCCAGGCTTCAGGCGCTAGGACTGTGCTCAGGGTTACTCTTCAACACTGCACTTAAAATTAAAAAGAATGCTACAACAGTATTTTTAGCATCTCTTGTTGAAGTTAGTGCAATTCGGGAAATAACCAGGCTAGCTAAAAGATAAAATAATTATATTTTTATTTATTATAAGGGGAAGACTCATGAAACAGGAATGAGAAGTCCAAGCTCAGCCGTGTTGCGAGGAAACCACACAGAGAGAGGGCAGCTGGGCCTAGCGCCATTTCCCCCAGAAAGCCACACCCTAACTGTCTTCCACTTCTTAAAGATAATTGGTTGACAATGATTCCCCATCACCCTCTAATTTGGATTTCCTCAATGTATTCTGATTTATATATACTTTATATTAGTGACAGTCATTAGGAGATGAGATGTTTCAGCTTATTTTTCTAATTCACAAGACACCAAGCATATAATTTTTATTTCATACTTTGTTTAAAAATTTAGGCTTCATATCTTCTTTTCTGCCTTTCTATACAGACCGATGATCGTGTTTTAGGATTAGTGAACAAGGCCTCTCCAGGATTACTCTGAACTATATAGTGATGAGACAGGTGTGAGAGGCTGAATCAGCTGGCTTGCTTTGCCCTTGCCTCTTGCTTCTAGATTGAATAACACATCATGGATACATATGCACACACACCCTATACACACACACACACACACACACACACCAGGCAAATCATAGATATTCCCACTACAAACACATATACACACACCACATGTGTACAACACACATACCATACTATATCATACATATACATAATACTATCTACACATCACATGCACCATACACCCCCCACACGCATGCCACCATACATATATTACACAGACATACAGACATCACACACACACACACACACACACACACACACACACACACACACACACACTAGCAGGTTTATGTTCATTTGAGGATTTTAGCTCTAGCTAAAGATACAGAGATTTGGACCCTATTGCTGAAGAGATCACACATTTTGGATATGAGACACAGCGAAATCAAATGGGAACCGAGCTGTGAGCTTCTTCCCTGTTGGCTAGCTTTTATATCTGGAAAGTGCTATGCACGCAGCTGAGGGAGAAAGTCATTAACGGTCTTACTCAGTGGTTGACTCCACATGCTATGATACCAGCCAGACAGGCAAGGTATGCCTGCCTCTTTAGCAGCAAGACTGTTTTGAGGGTATCCAAGTGCCACTCTGATCAGAGCTGAGGGCTGTTGTATAGGAGAAAATACATGCCCAGGGCTTGTCAAAAGTCTGTGACTAGGGAGGTCACAGGCCCAGGGGTGAGGAACATTCTACTGTTAACTTGATGAATGGACATGTACCACACTACCTTCTGAATCTTGATGTTTGTGCCCACAAGCAAATGCTGCTCTTTGCCTAGGTCGCAGGAGCCTCTTTTTATCAGTGGGTAGCAGTTACCGCAAAGACCTGTGACTCATCACTGAGCTGAGAGCAAGGGACTGCTGGGTGCTCATCCCTACCTGGGACATCTGGTCTACCCTCTTCATTGCTCATGGGATATCTCAGAAGGGGGAGCAGAGAGATTGTGAGAGCCGGGGGCGGAGAGGAGCACTGTGAAATGAGACCTCCTGGACATGACACGGCCATGGCCGGCATAATCACACAACAGATCTGCAGTCGCCTGCCCACACAAAAGATGTGGAGACATGACGGCTATTAGATGAAGTGAAGAATGGGGCTTTCAGGAGTGGGAAGGGGTGGGGGAGCGATGGTCACAATACATCGTATATGCATATGAAACGTATCGAGCTCTAACATTTTAATCATTGAAAATCATAGGAACTTGAAAATATTTGAGTTACAAATTATTGGGTATTTTAATGACATTTTCTATTGCCAATAACAAGATTGTCCACATTCTTAAGAAAAGACTAATTATTTGGTAACCATGGTAGCAGGTAGCCACCAAAGTGGATTTTAAACCTGCCTAGTTTTCCAGAAACATGATTTCATAGCCACGGTTCTAGGAGTAGTTTTAAGCTTTTTCAGTCAGTTAATATGCTTTTGGAAGCTGAGTAATGAGCATTGCCACATGGTACAGTACGAAACAATGGCTCTAATTTCTAGTTTCTGCAGGCTGGTGGTGGGTGGGGTGGGACATACACGGTGGTTTGAATGAGGAAAGACCAGCATGCAGCTCGTGTGTTTGCACACTTGGAACCTCGTTGTGAAACTCAAGGAGGAGAAACCTTGTAGAGGAAGTGGATCACTGTGAATGAACCCTGAGATTTTACAGCCCTGCTACACTTCCTCTCTGCTGTCTGCTTCCTGTTTTGCTGAGATGTAAGGAGATGGGGGAGGCCCAGCAGGATGTTCCCACCATCATGGGCTGCCTACAGTGTCTTCCCCTCCGTGATGGACTAGAACTGTGAGCCAAAATAAATGTTGCTTTATGTTAAGGATTCCATCACAGCAACAAGCTCATGCACTGTAGCATGGTTGTAGCTTTTGGTTTCTGCAGTGCCGTCTAGTGTCATGGTGAGAGGACCTCTCCTGGTACACCAGATTGAAGATTCTTAAAGAAAAAGTCAGATTTCATATTTTCTTCCTCCTTTATCCTCCTCCTTTTTCTTCTTTTGTCTTAAGACAAGTTCTCACTATGTAGCCTTTCTTTGCCTGGAAATTGCTGTATAGAACATCTGTCTGCCTCTGCTTTTGGGTGCTGGGATTGAAGGCACATCCAACCATGCTCAACTCATATCATTTATAATACATCTAGATGTTGGAGAAAGTTGAGGAATTTCTTAGGGCCCTTCTAGAAACTTTATGGAACACGAACCCCAAAGAGCAGAGTAGGAACACTGCAGCTAGTTTCTGACCTGAGGGTCAAACAGAAAAACCTGGGGACAGTTTCTGAGTTTCAATGGGACAAATGCAGATAGTGAAGAAAAACCAGACTCCAGGCACAGAAGGTGGTCATATCAGATATTCTGTCTCAATACATCACCCCTAAAATGAGGGGACACAACTTGCTGTTCTGAGAAAGATCTGGGGATAATGCTAGAAACAAAATGTTTGGATTTTGGCTCCTAGCAAATCAGAGGAAAAAAGATTTCTTTTTGTAATTTTAATTTACCAGTCTTAAATAATAAGGTTTTGTCATCTCTCAAGATCCCCCTGCCTGTTTGGCTGCAGGGAATTTAGTTGAGTAAATTGGGTTGTTAGTGCTGTGTTGGGTTGGCAACAAACACAAATGTTCCCTATGAATATACTTCAAAGACCTCCCATAAATAGGATTCTAAAAATGTGATCCACAATTAGAAGCTAAGAAAAACCAAGCCATCAAATATATAGTGAGTACCTAAAACAGCACAGAAGCAAAGCCAGTAGACAACAGAGTGATCCTGAACTGGATATGAAGTGTTTTAAGACACAATATTGAGTGCCGGTCAGTGGTGGCACACACCTTTAATCCCAGCACTTGGGAGGCAGAGGCAGTTGGTTCTCTGTGAGTTTGAGGCCAGCCTGGTCTACATGAGCTAGTTCCAGGACAGTTTGGGCAGTAGCTCAGAGAAACTCTGTCTCAAAAAACAAACAAACAAAACAAAACAAAACAAAAACAAACAAAACCAAACAAAAAAGACACAATATTGAAAATAAAATGAAGATACAAGGTGTTATGGAAAAGAGCAAAAAAATACAGGAGGATGGATGCCATCATCATCAGAGATTAAATCTATCTTCGGGGGTAGAAGAAGCAGACTGGTGGATAAAGTGCTTCTTGTACAAGCCTGCTGTCCTCAGCTCAATCCGCAGAAGCCAGATGAAAAGCCGTATCCAGTGACGTCTGCAGACCAGTACTGCTACGTTGAGAGGGAAGGCAGGGACGGAAGAACCAGCTGAAAGTTTGCAGATCAGCGGGCCTAGTGCACTCCCTGCACAACACCAGGAACAAGAGACAGCCTGCCCGAAAACAACCTAGAAGGAGAGAAGCGACTGTAGTCCTCTGACCTGCACATGTGCCCTAACAAAATAAAAAAATAACAAATAAAAAATGTTAACTGTATCTTTGTATATGAATGCCAAATCTCCTGGCCTATGTTCACACGGTATACAGACTGTTAAACAGCTCTCTTCACCCCCCATTTATTGCTATTTTCCTGCTCCAGAGATTGTGACTTATGAGGCTAAGTCATTCAAAATCCTTTGTAGTTCCAGCCTCTTGTTCCTGAATAGCTCTCCTAAGGGGAAGTCAGCTGACAGGTCATGGAGACGTGTAATCAGCACACAGAGGGGTCCTTGACATGAGATGTGAAAACCCCGTGTTTGCAGATGTGTGATTAAGATGTCTGGAAAAGAACTTTTCTAACCCAGCTCAAGCTTTCGGGTGATTAGCACCCTGGATGCCATATTGACTGCAGCCTCATGAGAGATTTTCAGCTGGATTCTACAAGTGAATTGTAAGTCCCCTCCTCACAGAAACTGGGTCAGATAATGAACGTCTACCTTTGTTTTAAGTCAGTAGGTTTGAAAGCATTTTTAAAACGGAACAACAGGTAGCTAATACAGAAACCATGCAATGCATTTTTGCTGTTTTCCATGGATTTTTTCCCAACATATCTTTGTACTTATCTGTATTTGTTTTATGGTTTGTAATAGGTTTGACTCAGGAATTATAACTGGTCCCCAGCAGGCAATGCTATACTGGGGGATTCTGCAGACATTAGGAGGTGGAATCTAGCTGGAGGAAGTAGGTGGATGAGGTTGAAGGTCAGGCCCTTAGGAGCTCTGTCTTATGCAACACCCATATCTGCCCCTCTCTGCTTCCTGTTGACCACAAGGTGAGTAGCTTCTACCATATACTCCTGCTGCCACAATGGGTGTTGTACCTTCTACAATCCCCAGCCAATAATGCCACAACCACAGACTGAATCCTCTGAAACTGTCAGCCAAAATGAGTCCTTCTTTTAAGTTTTTCTCCTTTGAGGGTCAGGTATTTTGCCATGTGAGCATGAGAATCAGACAATGTGTTATAGCAATTGCTCACTAGGCGATGAAGGCAGAAAGTCTGCTTAGAGTCACCCCATGCAGGGAAGACAAGTCCTGGAACAGCTGTGTGTCCACTGTAGGCGTGACCATCTCCCATGAAAAACATCAGCTGTGTGCCCACTGTAGGTGTGACCATCTCCCACGAACATCAGCTGTGTGTCCACTGTAGGTGTGACCATCTCCCAAGAGCATCAGCTGTGCGTCCACTGCAGGTGTGACCATCTCCCACAAACATCAGCTGTGTGCCCATTGTAGGTGTGGCCATTTCCTCCCCCAGGTGAGACCAGCTGGCTCTAAGGAGCGGTCTCTTTTTAACC
This sequence comes from Arvicola amphibius, assembly GCF_903992535.2. NCBI lineage: Eukaryota > Metazoa > Chordata > Mammalia > Rodentia > Cricetidae > Arvicola > Arvicola amphibius. Next base: position 11,699,238 of record NC_052049.1, on the reverse strand, counting down.
CTCCTGGTGCAATGCCTACCACCCCATCAAGCATTCACATGTCTCCATAGAAGGGTAAAGTTTGCTCTCAAAAGAGTCAAGTCAGTCAGAAGGCTGAATTAGGGAAATAGCCAAAGCCACTCTAAAATTAGTGAAATCAAAGCCAAGGCTGAAATTGCGATCCTATTTCCTTTCCAAATTATCAGTTGTTCAATTCAGCTCAACCTAGCATCTTTGGTTTGGAGATTCTGAGGTGAAACGAAAGCATAACCTGACTACAGAGGACAGTGATACAGTGCAGTCCAGCCGCCCAGTCTGATCCCGAGTCCTCTCCCGTTACATAGTTATGAGGGAGAAACTGGATTCCAATGACTAATCTTGTATATTAAAGTGAAAGCATGTACAGGAATTAGCATTGGAAAGGAAATTCTGTTTTCCGTGTGAGTAAAAAATTAGAAATTGTTATAGTCTTTTAATTACACACACACATACACACACACTCACACATGCACACACACACACTCACACACTCACACATGCACACACACACACACACACTCACACATGCACACACACACACATATTGTTTCTAGTTAGGAGGTCTTCTTTGTCAATCTCAGCAATATTCAAGATTTTGGTCCTGGGACCTTGTGAAACCCCAAACTATCTTTGAGACTACCACAGTACTTATCACTATTTTTCATATTAAAACTGAAACACTGAAAATGCTTACTAATCTATTTAAGCATTAGAAATTGTAACTTAAGGTAGATAAAGTATCTTTATAGAATTCAGAAAGGGAAGACATTAGAGGGTAGAATTCGATTGTTAAGAGAAACTGATCTTGGTCTGTTGCACTGATCGTAACCACAGTTAACAAGAAATGTAGCACGTCTTTCAGAACTGTTAAAATAATAGTCTGATTTTTCTCTCTACAAAGAAATAATGAGATGAGGTGGCTGATATGCTAATAGTTTATTTCATAACACTACATATATAATTATATACATCTAATAAACAGTTGTGTTCCATAAGTATCATTTTCAAGTGAAATATAGTGAAAAATGACACTTGCTTTTTTTCTGCATGTTTGCAAACCTTTCACTCTTGGCTTGATAGAAGACTGTTGGGTTTCATATCTGCTTCTATTTGGAAGTCACTGTGATACATTCTTCTGGTTGAAACCTGTGAAGTCATTTCAGATCCTCACGGCTAATGTCCTTGGAAGAGGAAGTTGTATTTGGCATTTTTTGGGTGGGTACCAGTGGATTTCCTTCTTTGGTCTCAGGCTAATGCTCAAATAAATGGCAGTTTCTTCAGAGGTGAGTTGCAATGTGGAGCCTGACACATTATCAACAAGGCTCATGCTGCACTATGTTAGCACCCATTGGAGAAATTCGCATTTTGAAAGGTTCTTTTACCCACGTATTATTTTATTTTCAGCACACATTGATGACTGGAGAAATGTTCCCTAATTGAATCCACCTCTCCAATGTTGTTACATTTCATCATACAATGTAAAAAGAAAATCCCATTTGTTAATATGATCATCCATTTCTTTAGAAAAATCTGTGAATCTTGGGATTGTGGGAATGCTTTTTTTTAAAATTCTAGTTTTTGCTTGAAAGATGGACTTTTTATTATAGGAAACAATTATTGTCAGTCACCTTTGAATGGATTTGGAAAAATGTTTCCAAATTTAAATTCAAGATTGGCTCCTTTAAAATGATATTCATAACAAAAAGAAGTAGGCGGTGGAGAGGAGAGGAGAGAGGGGAGAAGGATTTGTTTTCTGTCTCTTGGTTGCCCGTTTGTGTTTTGACACGGGATTTCATGGCTGGAGTCCAAGCTGGCTCGGGGCCAATGGTTCTCCTGCCTCAGTGCCCCAGCTGCTGGGACCACACATGTGAGCCCTGTGCCCATTTTTATTTCAGCATCTAATCCGAGCAACTGCACTGTGCTTGCACTGAAGAAAACCTTCAAACTCCGGCACCAAGTAAAATTAATTTATGCGGCCTTCACATTTTGTTGCATTGAATATTAAAAGGATGTGTACTCAGTAAATAAGTTTTAATAAAATTAATTTTTTACAGTTTCATTAAGGACGTTCTTAAGGAGAAGCAGTCTATTTTTATTTTAGTTTTCTATTAGTGTGTGCCAGTGAGGCCTTCACTGACTGCACATGCTGTTGAACGCTACAGGGGAGACAGTGGTACCCTTCTCTCATTGTGTGACTCGCATCAGAGGCTCCTGTGTCAGAGGCACAGTAACAGGAGAAAATCAAACACGCAACACCTTCACAGGAAAATGAAAGTCCAACTGCATAGACAAACCCGCATGTTTTTATGCTAAGCGTGAAGAAGGAGAGGATAGAGGTGGAGGGGCACTATTGACCTGTGGGATGGATTCTAAAAATACCAAACAGAGGCTGCTTTGTTCAGATTTCTCTGTGTCTTTGGAGATAAGGGGCCTTTTCCTCTGGGTGTAGGATGAGTACCTCTCACACGAGGGTCTCCTGGGCAGTAGTAGAGGGAGACCAGAGACTTCTTCTGAAGAAGAGAAGGGGAAGGTCGGAGAGAACTTCCTCCTTTGCTGCCCTCTCTTGGCCTGCGCACCCTGTTTTCAGGTAGTATATTAGTTACTCATTCCACTGCAGGGGCAAAACCCCCGACAAGAGAAACTGAAATAAGGAAGTGTTTTGATGGCCCCGTGGTGTTTTCCTTGCAGAGGACCAGAGTTCGATTCCCAGCAGTCCTGTCTAACAGTTCACAACTACTTATGACTGGAGCTTCTGGGGATCCAACACCCTTTTCATAGCATCCACACATGTGATACACACAGACATACATATATCATACACAGAGACATACACATATCATACACACAGACATACATATATCATACACATATCATACACACATATCATACACACAGACATACACATATCATACATATATCATACACACAGACATACATATATCATACACACAGTCATACACATATCATACACACATACACATATTATATACACAGTCATACACATATAATAATAAAATAATTTTTTATAAAGGGGAAGGAGGAGGTTTGCAGAAATATGGTCTATCATGGCAGTGGGCATGCGAGGTGGCTGGTCACCTGCATCTGTAGCCAGGAAGCAGGCAGAGATGGATACTGGTGCTCCACTCACTTTTTCCTGTTTATACAGCCTGGGACTCTACAAGTGGAGTTGGTTGATGCTCCCCAGAGTCATGTGAATCCTCCATCCTCAGAAATGCCCTGGTCACATCCAAATGTATGTTTGCTAGGTAACTCCAGACCAAGTGGACAAGGAAATCAACCCTCACAGGCAGCGTGTCCTGAGCACCATGTTAAAAGGCAGCAGTTCCCACCCTTGCTTTTGGACTGCTGTGCAAATGTTAGAAAAGAAAACAAAAAGCATTTTACGATTATTATGAAAACAGTTTCCACTCAGAACCTTCGCTCAGGGGCATGGGGATTTCCTGGTTATGAGGAACACTTTGAGGACAAGGCCTGAGGACATCCTAGATTGTATCCTGCATCCTTTTGGGCTACAAAAGTGATAAAATTTCAGTTATAAGCTCCTTAGTGCTTCTCTCCCCTGCTTCCCTCTTTTTCAAAGTTTTGCCGATGCTTATGGGTTTCTGTTACTCTTGAGACTTTGCTTTTTTTTTTTTTGAACAAGTTTAGAACAAGTTTAGGCTCATGTGTAAAGAGTCAGTGGGATACACACCCCAGCCAATTCTTATCTCCAAATGCAGCGTCCCTATGAAATCAGGTTTCTGGAATCCAGCAGTTTCCAGAAGAAACAAGTCAGATGACCGTGTGAGAAAGCAGCTGGAGAAACCGCCAAGTTCTGTCCTCTTTAGAGAATGCTAGTTGCCTGGACCTCTGCGCACCGGCATCCCCAATGATGGCATGTGAAGTCCTGCTGGCTCCTGCAAAAGTTTGGGTGTGCAGCAAAGGCAACCCCGTCATATGAAGCTGGCCTTTTCGTCTTTGCCATTCGGTGTATTGTGTCTTAGTTACTTCTCTGTGGCAGAATTCCCTGGAAAAAGCAACTTGAGCGAGGAAGGGTTTATTTTGACTTACAGCTGCGGAGGGATACAGGTCATCATGATGGATGACTTGACAATGGGCAGGAAGGCATGGTAGCAGGAGCTACCATGGTCACACTGTGTCACACTCCAGAAAGTAGAAGAGTGAACAGACAAGGAGTGGGGTGTCGCTATAAAGCTTCCGCTCTACCCCAGTGGCTCACTAGCGAGGTTCCACCTCTCACCGGCTCTGCAACTTTTCCAAACAGCACCACCAGCTGGAGACTAAGTGTCCAAACACATGAGCCTACAGAGCACACTCCACATTCACACCACAGCAATTTGTCATGTCTGAGTTGGTATTTTCCGTTTGTATTACACTGTTATGTCTGGCATTAACGATTTAGAATGTAGAACTTGTCTTGGGGTTCTGGTATGAAAATGAAATACTTTAGCATTGTAATTAGGCTCTAAATTCTAAACTTAAAACCATTCTCTATGGTTGAATCACTGCCTGAACTGTACAGGTACCTTTTTGGGTCAAGGGTACACTGTCACAAGATCAAGGGTACCTGACAATGACCTACACATTTTCTGAGGCCTGGAGGGCCAGTACTGACTAACAAGGGTCCCTGAGGTGCAGTCCATGGAGCACACCAGTGTGAACTCTAGCTGGGGTGCCTTTCCCCCTGCACGGGAGCTCGGTGCCCTCGGCCCTACCATACGTTTTCTGCATTGTCTTGCTCTTTGTCTGAGGCCTGTAGCTTTTCTCAGCTTTTTTACCCTGAGCAGTCAACCGTGTCTCTCTCTGGGTAGTCAATGGCCTGTGGACAAATCCCACATAATCTGCAGCCACTTACCAAGGTCAAAACATGATGCAGCCAGAGGCTTAAAGCTTTGGCCCAGGTTGCAGCCATTAAAATCTAACTGTGCAATCGTACTGACCGCTGTGTGCAAGCCTCTTCCTACGCCAGCGCAGCGCTGAAACACCTGCTCCGTCTCAGAGTAAAGGGTCAGCCCATTTCTCCTGCTCATTCAGCCGCCATATATTCCGTTCTCATGAAGGTTTGCTTTTTGTCTCCTTCCTAAGGTAAGGATTGTACTGCGCTAGGTATTGTAGTGTTTAAACTGACATTGCTCAAATTACAGACCCCCACGTTTTGACCATGGGAACTGAAGCTATTCCCGAAAGACTTAGGATGGTTAGTGGCAGAGGAGAACCTGTGTCCTTTTCATGAGAGGACTGCCAAAGAAAAACCCACAATTCACATTTTATTGCCAATGTGAACTCCATATTGAGATACATTTTCTTGCAGAAGATGCAAGGAGGCAAAGAGAGGCCTGGAACATTGGAGAAGGATGTGGATTCTCTTCTCAGTAGAAACCCAGAGAGATTCAGAAGTGCAGCTAATGAGAGTGACAGCTGAGCCCAGCATGTATTATTTTATTCCATTTTCATGTTTTTAAAATGGAATGAACATTCCGTGGACTAGACATAATGCACATTATAGCTACGAGCACAGCTGTACACGGCAGCACATTGTGAATTCACGCGTGGGAGGAACACACACAGCAGCTTGAATGTAGCATGACAGAGTATGTTCCAAGTGCTCAGATGTTCAGGCTCAGGGAGGCTTAATTCTGACCTGGGCTGAGGGGAAGGAGCAGCCGTGGGGATTTGGTGAAAGTTCTGGCTGACTGAACATCTCCCGACTTTTAAGACGTCCTGAGGGACTCTTTTCTATCTCTCGGGTCATTTGGTGAGCACATCGTTTTGATTATCTACTACCCAAGAGTCCCCAGATAAGCAGAGGCACAAAAGATAAATAATAGGATTCCTGTGTCCGAAGATGTGAAGACCTAGGTGGAGAAACACACACACATACACGTTCTCTCTCTCTCTCTCTCTCTCTCTCTCTCTCTCCTCTCTCTCTCTCTCTCTCTCTCTCTCTCACACACACACACACACACACACACTGCCTTGGCTTGAATGTTTATGCTGCCCATTCATGTTTTAAATACATTAGCATTTTAATTACAGGTATTTGTGTGTGGGGTGTGTGTGTGTCTATGTGTGTGTGTGTGTCTATGTGTGTGTGTCTATGTGAGTATATGCATGTGAATGCAGGTGTCCATGGAGTCTAGAAGTATTGCACTCCTTGGAACTAGAATTACTGGTAGCCGTTTACCACCCAACATAAGTACTAGGGACTGAACTTCTGTCCTATGTAAGAGCAGTATACATTAACCACTGAGCAACCTCCTCAGTTCCCAGTCTCCAAGATGGCAGTGATAGGATGCAGTTAGTGTGCCCTTATACCAGATGACAGAAAGAGATCCTTTATTGCTTCTCCCCAGAGAGGCTTTAGTGAGAGAAAGAACCCGCCTCATTCGACTCCAAGCCTGCTACTATCCTGGTTGAGGACTCCACTTTAGAACTAAGAAATGCATTTCTGTAGTTCATGTTACTCCACTGCCTCAGTCTCTGTTCTATTGCTGTGAAGAGACACCTTGAAAAGGCAATTCTTATAAAAGAAAACATCTAATTGGGTGTGTGCTTATGGTTTAAGAGGGGTAGTCCATGATCGTCATGGCAGGAAGGTGACACGCATGGTACTGGAGCAGTAGGTGAGTGCATTCTTGATCCCCTTTTAGAGGGAAGAAGGGAGGGAGAGAAGGAGAGAAGGACTGGGTCTGGTTTGGGCTTTTGAAACCTGAAAGCCCAGTTCCAGTAACATGCTTCCTTAAGCAAGGCCATACCTCCCAATCCTTCTGAGTTTGTCAAACCGGAGATTAAATACATGAGCCTACAGGGAGTTGTGTGGGCGGGGGTGGATGGCATTCTCACATTTTTATCCAAATTACCACACTTATCTGTGATGCTTTGTGATAACCATCCAAATTAACATACATACAAGCATATACATATGTGCATGTATGTACACACAGAGACAGATTGTTCAAAGCATTGCATTTGCAAGCAGGAGGGCCAAAGCATGCCAATATACCTCTGTGTTTGAGCAGAAGGTGGAGGAGGAAGGAGGCTGAAGGCCTCATCTTCAAGCATCTGGAAGGCTTCATGGCAAGAGGAAACAAAGGGAGACAAGAGAAATGTACACAGGCGGGGCTAACTTACAGCAGAGAAGCCAGAGCAGTGGATATGGTCAAAAGAAAGGCGGCCTTCGGGAGAAGTTTCTTTTGAGAGTTTTTCCTATAGAAGCCAAGTTGGGCTGAAGCGTTTGAACCTGCTTCAAAGGTCAGTAGAGAGTAAGTGACTTAAACACAGCTATCATGTAGATTGAGGTGCCATTTTCTCACCTTTAGATAATCATCTTTATATGTAACATCTTAAAGGGCCCTGTTTGGTGCATATAGTCTGTCTAGAAAGCCAGCCGGTGGCCAGCAACTTGGTGGGTTTTACCACTGGAAGGGACCACGGCACGCTGCTCCAACAATAGATCACTGATGTGTGAGTATGAGCGTGCTTCAACTAAGTAAACTGAAGTCAGAAAATCAATGTTATTTGTAGGCAATCCAGTGTCTGTTTTGTATTTCAAGTCATGCACAGAAGCTCAATGAAAGGAATAAATTATTTCCTGGCCCAGTTAATGAGTAGAAATATATTTAATGGTTTCCAATGTCGTAGCTTTAGTTCAATTTCTCAGAAATTGGGAGGAAAGCAAATTGTATGGTTTCAGCTCAGCAAACTGTGGACAGTAGTCTGTGCCATACACAATTAAATCCAGGGATTCATCCATGGAATGAGAAGAGAATTCCAGTGCTCTGAGCCTAGCCTTCTCACCCCTCCTGCCAATGATCTCCAGCTGAGGGCTTGCATCATTTAACAACAATGCCAGTTTATTGACCATCATAAACGGAGGTCTCACTGATGCACAAATAAATAAATTAGTATCTTGAAAGTACATAACAGGAAGGGGAAGCAGAGAAGAGCTGCAGGATCAAAAGAGTGCTCTGGTGGTTTGGATAATGCAAGTGTTGGACTCAGTGTTCCCCTGCCCAGGTGTGCTCCTAAAAATAGCACACTCTCTTTGTACAGAGCCCAAGTCCACTGAGCCACAGGCATTGGGAAAGAGGTACTGGGTATTATTGTGCTACTGGTTTTTACATTATTATTATTATCATTATTAGTATTATTGTTATGTGATGGAAGTGGAAATTCACAAAGAGTTGACTGGTGTGTGAGTCACCTCCTGTGGTCTCAGAATAGAGTGAAGACAAGAGTCTTACTGGACATGACCTTGTGGTATTAGTCTTACTGGTCTTTCAAAAAGGTGAACTATGAGCTTTTGGGTAGGACTATTCATCAACCAATTAAAGCAACATGTATACAGAAAGACATCCCATGTCACGTATATGCAGAGGGCCTAGGTCAGTCCCATGCAAGCTCCCTGGTTGTAGGTTCAGTCTCCGTGAGCTTCTATAAGAACAGGGTAGTTGATTCATTGTGTTTTCCTGTAATGTCCTTGACCCCTCTGGCTCCTACAGTCCTTCCTCTCCCTCTTCAGCGGAATTCCCATGGCTTCCCCTAATGTTTGACTGTGGGTTTCTGTGTTTGCTTCTATCAGTTTCTAGATGCAGACTTTCTGATGACTATTGGGTTATACCAATCTATGAGTATAGCAGAATATCCTTAGGCATCATTATATTGACATTTTTTTCTCCAGTCATGTTTGCATTTATTCTTGGTCTCTGAGCCATCCAGCCTCCAGGTCCTGGTGCTTCAAGCAGTGTTGGGATGTGTCCACTCTCATGGCATGGATTTCAGGCTGGACCAGTCATCAACAGGCTACTCCAAAATCTCTGAGCCACCCTACCCCAACACATTCAGGAGGTAGAGCAGACTCTTGGTTGAAAGTTATGTGGCTGGTCTGGTGTCTCAGTCCCTCTACTTGAAATCTTGCCTGGTCATAGGAGATGACCAGTTTACAGCTGAGCTTCCAAACCCCTTCAGGTTGTTTGAGTGGCTCAGTGGCAGAACAGGCACCTAATTTGCCCAAAGCCATAGGATCCACCCCTAGCACTTAAACCACCCCACTCCTTCTCTGAAAACCAGACTCCTTGTTTTCATGAGACATGCAGCTCAGAAATAGCTGCAGAGGCTACTATTAGGACCAATTGTTGTGCTAACCGTAGTCCTCACCATTCTTACACTTTGGAGGCACAGGGTCTTTCTTCTCTCAAGGTACAGTTGTAACCAAGGTAAGGTCAGGAATAGACTCTAGCAAGAGGAATGGGGTCTGAACATGCAATGCTTCTGCTCTAGCAAATTTCAGTCTTCTTGTGTACTTTAGTTGGGTGTAGAAAGCCACAGGAACATCTCACCAGGTGGGCAGAAGACCAGCTTGACAGATGGTGAGGCAAACTGGCAGCCACCCAGAAATGGAGGCTGTATCTGGAGAGTTGTCCTGGGAAGGGCATTCTGCCTGGCTTTGATGGATGGAGTTGTTTAGATCAAGCGCTTCTGCAAAGTTTGGATAAGGGTTTCTAAGGAATACCTTATCTCAAACTAGACATGCTAGTGGAGGCCATGGGCAGCTTGCATTCGTGTCTTGACCTTGGTTAGTTTCAGGTAAGGCAGGGACTTGAAGGAAAGTGACTTAGGCCTTCATAATAAGTCATGGTTTCTTTGTGGTAGGAATCTATCTGGGTTGCCTGGGGAAGGCTGGGTACATGTGAATATGCTAAAGATGAGCTGAGCACAAAAAACCAAATGGAGTTGGGAGAATTAGGAGGAAATGGAGGTAGATTTGAAGATAATTTATGTATGTAATTCTCAAGTACAAAATATTTAATTAATGTTTCTTGACCTTGTACATTTTGAAATATATAGAGGAACCCTCAAAATCATAAACAATATGTGTCTTGATTAATGAAAACATGGTAGACTGGACTTTTCCAGCCAGACTTCCTCATGCTAAAAATCCAGTTATTTTGTAACTTTGCGCAAGCTACCTAATTAATTTGTGCTTCAGTTTTCTCTTCTATTAAATGGAATCACTAGAGGACCTGATTTTCACTGCTGTGTGGATTAAATGAGATGTATGTGTCAAGCTCTTAGAACAGTCCCAGAATATACTAAGTCCTTCTTAAAGGTGTAGTATTTTTGTATTAAAATTTTATGGTAGTAAAACCTCTAGAGAAATCTGAAAGTAGGAAAGAGCTGAGTGTGGAGGGTGGATCTTAGTTCCAGGCTGTCAGGGCACATCTTGATATCTTGATGAGGAGGAGTTGACAGAGGAGACCAGGAATAAAGCATGAGTTTTCTCAGAGAATGTATGGCCGGGAGCAAAAGACATTGTCAGAAGGAGTCAGGCATGTTTCAAAAGCCAGTGAGGGGCCAGTAAGAGCTGAGAGAGAGAGAAAGAGAGAGAGAGAGAGAGAGAGAGAGAGAGAGAGAGAGAGAGAGGAGAGAGAGAGAGAGAGAGAATAGGAACCTGGTGGGGGAGACAAAGCACTGAGGGCTTTACATGCTACTTGAAAGGTGAATATGGTGACCCAGAATGCTGATTGTTTTCTTGGCAAAGGAGAGACCCGAGGGGCTGTTGACAATAATCCTGGATTTTTATACTCAGAATCCTGGGGATAGAATTGAAAATGGCCCTTGTATTTAATATTTGGCTTACTCTTATGGGGTAGATGAAAGAAGTTCCCAAGCTTCCTGTTGAGCATCTTCTGTTTTTACAAACAAATACTAATTTAAAATCAATAAGTGTGAAAAACAAAAATCAGCCATGATTCTGTCAGCTCAGAAAAATAACTATTTTGATTTTTATTGCATTTTAGACCAGAAGAGTTTAAGCGAGATGGCAGAAATATCTCTTTGCAAGTTTTATATTAATGAGAGATATCTCATGGCTGGGAAGGAAGGGACAACCAATCCCATGCGAATCTATCTGCAGAGGCTGAAGTGGGGCACTTCCAGAGGCTCTGAGGTTATCATCTCAGTGCGGTGACTGACAAATGGTGATGAATCAGGCAGATGGTGGACATGAAAGATAGAAAATGATTGGAAGAACCATGGAGGAGTAATGTGTTGCGACTTGGCAAGAAAATCCCCTGAAAGGGTAAGTTAAAGAGAAAGGGGTCTGCATATGTGATATTGGGAAATATTGGGTTTACGCAGAAGCCAGGAAATAAAACAAATCTTGTTTTGTGGAGAAGTTGAATAAATTGTGTTTTGGAAATACTGAGTTTAATGGACCAGAGAAGACTTTCTTGACTATGGGACATCAGAATCACAAGAATTGTTAGAAAATTAGGGGACTTCCAGAATTTTCTACAACAGATTCTTTGGTGTAGAACATGACTCTGGTGTCTTACAAAAGGTACAACTCATTTCAGCGGTGAGAAACCCTGCACTGCAGGACAATTCAGTCACTGATGTTCTGAGACATGAAGAGGTACTGAGAACTACCCAGTGATGTCGTTCTGTATATGCACTGCTTTTATTGGTTAATGAACAAAGCTGCTTTGCCCTATGGCAGGACAGAATATAGACAGGCTAGAAGAGATATATAGAAAGAGTAGGTGGAGTCAAAGAGATGCCTTGTAGCTGCCGAAGGAGAAAGACACCCAGAACATTTGCTGGTAAGGCACAGACTTGTGGTGATACACAGATGAAAAGAAATGGGTTAATAGAAGATGTAAGAATTAGCCAATAAGAAGCCTTAGCTAATAGGCCAAAGAATATGTAACTAATATTAAGCCTCAGAGTGGTTATTTCATAAGTAGCTTTGGGAACAGGTGGGCAGAGAAAACTTGGTCCAGGGTGACCAGTAGGACAGAGAATATTTGTAGCTACAGCCTGGAAGTCAGCACAGTCCTTCTCTGGTTTTCACTGACTGTATCTCACACCTTTGTAACAATAGAACGACCCCCTTTACTGTACAGAAGCACAGTCACTGGACCAAATGTTTAGGTAAAGTAAGGTGAGAGAAGGTTCATGGAACCAAGAAACTCATTCCAGCAGTATGAGCGGATGCATACCTTTCTTCATCAACTGTGGGAGAGTCACTCAACATCTGTGCCTTGTTCTTAAAAGGTATGAAGAAGAGATTCAGGATTGAGAGTAGGGAAATTTAGACTTTACTCGGTTGATGCTACCTAGTGGTATGAACTTATAACACACTTGAGAAATAGTTACTGGGTACCTATTTTGTGTCAGATATACTAGGGGGTGAACATACAATGAGTAACAAAAACTAGACAAGATCCTTGCCCTGCTTGAGCTTATATCCCACCTCCAGGTTCATCTCACAGGAACAAGGAAGCATACAGAACGTTCTTGGCTGAGAAGTGCTGGTAAGTTGAAGTGGGGAGTAACGTTGCAGATCTGAGCTGTGTTCTGGAGGGTGATCTGCGGCTGTGACAGGCAGTGGTCTGTCCTTTTACTTTGATGAAAGGGAATGAGTATTCCTATGAGTCGTGCAGCAAGAAAAAAGAGAGTTCCTGATGTTTAGTTCTTCCGCTTCTGCCTTTCCTGGCCCGTTGCATTTCTATATGAAGTCCACCATTCTTGGCAGGTGGCACTCATTAGTATCCTACTCAGGGATCTCATAACACCTCATAATTGCTTTTTTACTTTGCCAATTTTAGGCATAAATCTATACAGCACTGTCCTTTATTGGTTTCCACAAAATCTGCCAATTACCCTCGTAACAATATTTTTGTTCCTCTATTTCAATGCATCCTTTGGAACATGCCATTTGCTTCTTGCTGGGCCCCTAAATTATTTCCTTGAAGACTACTGTAAAATCATAAGTCTAATTCTAAACATTTTTGAGTCATTGTAACTCCCCTGGAATAACTGAAAACTTGCTTCGGTGCCAGTCCCTGTCCTTTGTGATCTTTTAGTAGACATAGAATTGAGGGAAAGCTTAAAGTTCTGAGAACCATGGATGCTGCCTATGACTTCAGTGTTCTTGGTTCTGAAATCCTTCTAGCAGAGTTTGGATGATGTTCATATTTATTGGTACAGGTATTCAGTCTGTGGTTTTTGAAATCAGTTGTCTCAACACCTCCTGTTCCAGGTAAAGCAGATTATGAATGCTGGTGTTGTGGTTTTAAAGATAAAGGACTCCATAAGTTTATATATTTGAAGACTTCTTTCTTCAGTTGGTAGAATTGTTTGGGAAGGATTGGGGGGTTATTTTGTAGGAGAAGATGATTCTTGGAGGTGGGCTTTGAGATTCCAAAAGATTTGCATCATTCTGAGTGTTTCTTTTGGCCTCCTACTTGTGTATGTATCTGTGTTTGTGTGAGGGGGGAGTTGTGGCAAACATTATAGTCAGCGGTGTCAATCCATGTGAAGCATGAAGGAAGTTCAATATGACTCAACTCAGTAGCCGGTGTTGGTTCAAACTTCAAGAGTCTTGCAATGGGTATTTTTATTTCAGGCATATTTAAGCCCAGTGAAATTTGGAAAAACGTTTCCTGGTGATATTAACTCACTCCTGTGTGCACAACAAAGCTTAAGACAAAATTGCATCAAAACTCTTTGCAAAATATATGTGATCTCTTCCATATGAATGTTTTCTATAGAGTGACTAAATGTGATATCTTAAAGGTCTGGGGAAGATCTGGTGTGGTCTCAGGCCTACAGATAACACAGAAGTCACCAGCCTATAAACTGTTCTCTGCTTCCATTTGTAGAGTACATGTAACATCTTCCATAAGGATGGGTTCTACAGATTGGCTGAGAAATCAGGCTGAAGGTCAACAATGCTGAAGATAAGGGTCTGGGAAAGATAGTGTTATAGATTGACTGAGATAAATGTAAGAGTCTGGGGAAGCTAAGTGTGGTCTGACCATACAGATAGCGTGGAGGTTATCAGACTATTAACTACATCCATTCTCAGCCTTCTGGGTGGAAAACAGATTATATACCTCTTTCTTTAAAGAGACAATTCTTCGTGTTTTACATTCCTGGTTTCCCCGGTGCTTATGTGTGAATCAAGCTTATAGGATCTAGTGTTTCCTATGCTAGGGATGTAAGCTTTTATTTGTTCATGGCATCTTGTCTTTGCGACCATGGAAATTAACCCTCTGAAACTGTAAGCCCCAAATTAAGCAATTTTTAAAAGTTGTCTTGATTGTGGTGTTTTACCACAGCAAAAAAGTTACTAAGGCACCTGGATGTCATGTTTGTGAGAAGATGAGCACCCCACCGAGAAGGGCTGTACATGCCCAAGCTTGGAGAGCCCAAACCAAGCATTTTAATGAAGAAAGGGAGACTCTACTTTCATAAAATCACATGGCTCCAGTGCCAGCCAGTGAACTTTTGAGATAAGGGGAAGCAAACACCAGCCCTTTGGAGAATCCATATGAAATGAGATCTTGAAGACTCTGAAATCTAAGTTAGCTGAAGGAAATATCAACACAAGGCTCTATTGCTATGCTATGAGCCATTGCTCACAAACATCCTCAGTGTGTTGAGGAATGCCATATGTCACCAAGTGAGTGGCTGTCAGCTGCTTCCAATAAATGCACTGAGTGACCTGTGGGTAAGAGTTCATATTCCAAATCTTCTACTTCAAGAAGAGGGCAGGGGAGGCTCGTGGAGTGCTTGATTCACCTGTCTTGCTTTGCCCAGAACTTACTTGGTTTCGTTTTTTACCTTTTCCTATTTTCAATTAATTTTAAGCAAATTTCATGATGTCTTTTTTTTTTAAAAAAATGGCTGAGTTAATGGCCCTATTGTGCAAATGTACCACCTTTTCTTTATCCATTCTTCCATTGAGGAGCATCAAGGTTGTTTTCAATTTTTGGCTATTATGAATAGAGCAGCAATGAGCATGGCTGAGCAAGTGTTTTTGTGTAGGATGAAGTGTCTTCTTGCTATATGCTATAGCTGGATCTTGAGGTAGATTGATTCCCATCTTTTTGAGGGACTGCCACACTAATTTCCATAGTGGCTGCACAAGTTTGTATGTCTATCAGTAATGGGCGAGTGATCCCTTATTTCACATCCTTGCCAGCATGAGTTGTTATGTGTTTTGTTGATTTTAGCTATTCTGACAGGTGTAAGATGAAATTTCAAAGTATTTTTGATTTTTTTCTCCCAATTGACTAAGAATGTTAAACCATTCTTTAAGTGTTTTTCAGTCATTTGGGCTTCCTCTATTGAAAAGTCTGTTTTTCAATAAATCTCTCCATCCATTTTTAAATTGGATTATTTTTCTTGGTATCAAGTCTTTTTTTATTTCTTTATATATTTTGACTATTAGCCCTCAGAGGTATAGTTGGCAAAAGTCTTTTCCCAAATTGTAAGTTGTTGCACTGTCTGAATTATGGTGCCATTTGCCATGTAAAACTTCTGATTTTCATGAGGGCACATTTATTGTCGATCTTAGTGCCTGTGCTAATGATGTTTCATTCAACAAGTCTTTTTCTGTGTCAGTGAGTTCAAGGCTACACCTCACTTTCTTTTCTATCAGGTTCAGTGTACCTGGTTTTATGTTGACATCTTTGATTCATTTGCAGTTGAATTTTTGTGCAAGGTGATAAATATGAATCTATTTGCATTCTTCTACATGGTGACACCCAGTTTTAGCAGCACCATTTGTTGAAGTTGTTTCTGGTCTCTTTATCAAAAAATCAGGTGATGGACACAGTTCTTCTCAACAGAACTGGACTGAATTCTGTACTCACTCTTTGCATGTATTCACAATATAACAAGATGTAGTAATCCATTGTATATTTGTATCACATTTTCATCATCCATTCATTTGTTCAGGGACAGTTTGGTTGCTTTCATTTCTTAGCTATTGTAAGTAGAGCAGCAATGAACATGGCTGACCAAGTGTCTATCAAGGCCTTAAAGCATATGTCAAGGAGTGGCATAGCTGAGTATTATGGTAGATTTATTTTTGGACTTTTGAGTGTTCTCTACTCTGATTTCCAGAATCCTCAACCAGTTTTCAATCTCATTATCAGTGAATAAGGATGCCCTTTCCCTAAATCCTAACCAGAATTTGTTTTTGGTTGTTTTGTTGATCTTAGCCATGCAACTGACATAAAATGAGATCTCAAAGTTGTTTTGATTTGTTTTCTCTAATTGTTAAGGGTGGTAAATGTTTTTTTGAGATATTTCTTAGGCACTTCTATTTCTCTCTTTGATAATTTCTGTTCCGATACATAGCCCATTTTTTAAATGAGTCACTTACAGTTATTTTTACTCTTGTTTTTTTTATTTCTTTATATAGTTTAGAAATTGATCATCTGTGGGATGTATAGCTGGCACATATTGCCTCCTAATCTGTGGGCTTCCACTTCACATTGACTAAAGCAATTGTTTCTTAGCTGTACAAAAGCTTTTTTAGTTTTATATGGTCTCACTTGTCAGTTGTTGCTTTTAATTCCTGGGCAAATCAAGTCTCCATCAGAAAGTCCTTTCCTATACTTATAAGATGTAGTCTGTAGTCTGTTCCTATGTTAACTTCTAGTAGTTTCAGTGTTTTGGGTTTCACATTTAGGTCTTTGCACCATTTGGAGTTAGTTTAGGTGCAAAGTGCTAGATACAGATCTAATTTCATTCTTCCACATTGTGGGCCTCCAATTTCCCCAACACCATTCACTGAAGATCCTGTCTTTTGTCCCCTGTATGGCTTTGATATCTTTGTCAAATATTATATAAGGAGATCAAATACTTGGGAGCATTATGGGAGTAGTAGTGAATTATTTAATGTTCACAAGTTTATGTACTTACTAGAAATATGTTCACTGATGATTCTTAGTTTTAGTGCAATATAATCAGATAAAATCCAAAAGGTTATTTCAATTTTTCTAAATTTGTAAATATTTGGTGTTGAGAGATGTGACCTATTTTAGAAAAACTTCTGTGGGATGCTGAGTAGAATGTATATTTTTCAGTGTTTGGGTGGATTATTCTGTAAATATCTGTTAAATCCATTTGCTGTATAATTTCATTTAATTCTGATATTGTCCTATTTAGTTTTTTGTTCAGATAGCATCTTGTTTGAAAGATCTTCCCCTCACCACTGCCAAAAGGTAGTGACAATATCAGGAAGTATGGCCATGATGGAGTAGGTGTGGCCTTGTTGGAGTAGGTGTGGCCTTGTTGGAGGATGTGCATAGTTGTGGGAGTGGACTTTGAGGTCTCCTTTGCTCAAGCTTCACTCAGTGTGCACTCAGACCACTTTCTGTAGTCTGCCAGCCAAGATGTAGGAATCTCAGCTGTTTCTCCAGCACCTGCATGCCTCATGTCCTGCAATGATGATAATGTACCTCTGAAAATGTAAGCCAGCCTGAATTAAATGTTTTCTTTTATAAGAATTGCCATGGTCATGGTGTCTCTTCACAGCAATAGAAACCCTAAGACAGAAATTGATACCAGGGACTGGGGTATTGCTGTGATAGGTCTGACCATATTTATTTGAATAATATGGACCTTGGGACTGTGGGTTAGAAAAGCAGTTGAGCATTTTAAGTGATGCTTAATGGGTCATCATAGTAGGAACATGGAAGGCAATGGTTTGATGAATTGTGGGTGCCTGGCTCAAGAGGTTTCAGAATAGCAGAAGTTTAGTATGTTGTCTATAGATCATTCTTGTGATATTATGTTGAAGAACATGTCTGCTTTTTCCCTTGTCCATAGATTCTGTCTGAGTCAAAAGTGAAGAGATTTGGATTAATTCCATTGGCAGAGGAAATCTCAAAACAGGCTAGTATAGATCCTGTTATCTGATTATTAGTGCTAACTCTAATGAAGATTTATAATGAAAAGGAGCAAGTTGAGCAGGGTAAATTATAAAATGTATATTATGAGGAGAAAAGAAGCACCAGGAGGTGAAATGGAACTAAGTCCTGTGTTCAAGGACATAAACAGATTAAGAAGTAGGCGTCATCCTGGAGATGCAGTGATGGTTCAACATACCAAAAATCTCATTGTAATCCACCAAGTAAACAAACTGAAAGAAAAAAAAAACTCATGTGATCATGTCATTAGATGCTGAAAAAGCCTTCAGCAAAATCCAACACTCTTTCATGATGAAGGTCTTTGGGAGATCTGGGATACAAGGAACATGCCTAAACATAATAAAGAATAAGGGTAGAAAGCAGCCACATTTCTATTGCTGTGAAGAGACACCATGACCATTGCAATTCTTTTAAAGGAAAACATTGAATTCAGACTGGCTTGCATTTTCAGAGGTTTAGTCCATTACCATCATTGCAGGACATGAGGCATGCAGGCAGACATGATGCTGGAAACACAGGTGAGATTCTACATCTTGACCTGCAGCCTACAGGAAGTGGTATAAGTGCCACACTAAGTAAATCTTGGCAAAGGAAACCTCAAAGCCCACTCCCACCATTCCAAGCTTCCTCCAGCAAGGCCATACACTCTAGCAAGACCACATCTGCTTACAAGGCACACCCAGTTTGGGCTGTATTTTCTTTCAAACCTCCATAGCATGGATTTTTAAAGGCTGTTTGTATCAAGGAAACTTCTTTGTCCTTAAACTATGACAGTTTTGTTGGGTACAGTAGTCTAAGTTGATAATTGTGTTTTTCTTAGAACTTGGATGCATTCTTCAGGCTCTCCTGGCTTTGAAGTTTCCATTGAGAAACCACTGGTTCTTCCAATAGCTTTTTCTTTCTATGTCATTCTTTTAGCTTTGAACGCTCTCTCTTTGTTCTGTATGTTTTGTGTTTTCTTTATGAAATGACATGAAAATTTTCTTTTCTGGTCTTATCTACTTGATGTTCTCTGTACTTCTTGTATCCGTATTGGTATGCCTGTCTTAACTTTGGGGACATCTTTATCTATGATCTTGTTGAATATCTGCTCTACGCCATTGACCTGTAATTTGTGTTCCTTATTGATGCCTATAATTAGAAGGCTTGTCCTTTTTCATGGTGTTTCTTATTTATTTCATGTTCATTTCCTGTGCTCCCCTACATTCTTTGCTTGTTTGGTTTCGTCTACATTATCTTCAAATCCTCATATTCTAGATCAATTCTACTTGTCAGGCTTTCTGTTGCGTCTTCCTGTTGGTTTATTGAGGTTTTCCATTCCATTTTCATTTCAGCTTGAGCCCTCTTCAATATTTCTGTCTCTATATTCAATTGGTTCTCAAATCCTGGATTGTCCTCATCTTTTCATTCAGTTGCATGTTTATGCTTTGTTGGGTACCATTCATGTGCTCATTCTCTTTAGAGTCATCCAATTGTTTCTGTCTTCTTTAAACTCCTTGAATTCTTTGAAGAAGCTTATGATTGTTATCAAACATTCTGTGGCCCATGGTTCATACAGGTAATTCTCATCGAAGAACATTTCTATAGGACTGGTGGGCTTTGGGTAGGAAATACCATTTTCATCTTTCATATTGTTTGTAATTCTATGATTGTGGACCTGAGCAAGTGGACTTTTTTTTTTTTTTGTTAGTTCTGTGTCTCATAAGGACAGAATAGACTGGGAAAGAGCACAGGCTGTGCTGCCGAGGTTGAGGCTGAAGGCTGGATACAGCCTGGGTGGGATGGAGTCACATAGACAAAGGCAGCTAAGTGGCATGCAGGTGTTTATCCTAGTCCAGGCCTAGAGTGTGTGAGCAGCATGACTGGGGAAGACCAGACTAGGCTTGTGCCACGGATGGATGTGAGCTAGACCTGAGGCTGGTGGATGGTGTGA
This sequence comes from Arvicola amphibius, assembly GCF_903992535.2. Lineage (NCBI taxonomy): Eukaryota > Metazoa > Chordata > Mammalia > Rodentia > Cricetidae > Arvicola > Arvicola amphibius. Next base: position 11,679,534 of record NC_052049.1, on the reverse strand, counting down.
GGTGGGAGTGTCAGGAAGATTCAGCTGGCTGGCCCTGGAGCAAGGTGTGGACACTTAGGAACTCCCTGAAAATGACTGCTTTCAGCTGCATTAGCAGAATGGTTTCTTTCACAACAGTGAGCAGTTTCCCAAAGCAGGAGGTTGGTCTTCTCTATTTTTTACTACTACACATTGAGCTAAAATTAGCAAAATTTCATCTAAATCTCAGGGTCCTCTGCAAAGCCATTTGTGAGAATGTGCATGCATCTTATCGAATGTTCTTCAACGAAGTGTTCTATGTTTGTTTTACAATATGCCATTCTCTCATTCAGGATCAATTAACGTGAGTGTCAACACAACTTTTATATATTCAGCTACCCTTTTAAACATGATGAAGATAATTAATCTTTGAAGTCTAATGCCATTACCCTCAGGCTAAACTGAATTTTCCCAGATGAGATATACTTGAGGGAGATCCCCAAACTGTCAGTCAAATGCATATGCTGTCTCTCTCTCTTTTTTTTTATTTTGTTCTTTCATGCTCTCCATTCTCTACCCCTCCCCCAAAAGCTGCAGTAGATTTTCTTACATCTTAGCAGCTGCTGTGGACTCCCAGACTCCCAGGCTCCCTAGGGTAACTGCCAATTCCACACATGCTGACTCATGACAGGATGTGCTGAGGCTAGACATCACCATAAATTATCAGGCCTCCTTTTGTGCCCTTGAGACAACAGCATACTTTATCTCAATGAGAAGTTCCCAGCCCAGGGATAAGAGGAAGTTAATGCATGACAATTACTCTCTCAATTGTATTTTGCTGCCGTCCCACCCCCAACGCTTATCTGCTTCACTGTCAGTCAGCTTCATTTGGAATGATGGAAAATAGCGACTGATTGGAAACACAAAAGAAAAAGGAGGGTGGAAGTGGAGCAGGGTGGGAGAGGAAGGAGAAAGATGGGAAATGACAAGAGGGAAAGAAGGGCAACACAGATCACAGCGTTAAACCTCAGCACGCACAGGAAATGGCCCCAAGACAGCTGGAAGCAACTGGGAAATTCATGTGCCGAAGTCACTGATGTACACATTTGAATTCCAGGACTCTGTCTGATGGCCCTCCTCTTCATTTTGAGTGAGTGCTACCGATGATTGCATGCACATCATGCTGCCACTCACAAAAGACTCATTCCAAGGACTGACCTCTACTTAAGGTTGAATGGAGATTTCTCAAATCCTTACCCAGCAAAGCAGCTGAATTACACCAGGACGAGAAAAATCGCTCGTACTTCTAAATCTTTATATAAAAATGACAAACTCTCAGCATCGGCAGACCATAAGACCGTTTATCCCAACCTCATCCTTTACAGATAAAGAAACAAGATACAAACATTTTGAGTACATAGCAGTTTGTCAGAAGAGACCGAAATAGAGAGTTTTCTGAGGAGCTATGACAGAGGGCTGAGAAGAATAGAATCAGAAAGGCAGAGACTAGATTTGGTTGGGGAAGCTCGTATTAATAATTCATTCTTTATTTGTGTTGTTCAGAATTTGAGAATGCTTTTTGATCAATTATTCATGGAAGAAGGTAAAGGAAACATCCTATGCTACAGTCCTCTGAGCTTATCTTTTTTGAGAAAAGCCATTTCCTGAGTCAAGCTCAGGGCAGTGACATTAGTCCATTAAGCTCTTTGCGTATACCCAGTGAGCATTTTTCATGACATGCTGAAATGCCCTGGAGGACACAGCCAGTCTCTCCTCCAGGGGCTACTGTAATAAACTTAAAATGTTGCCTTTTGGAACTTAGCTGATGACTCTAAGGCTCCAATGTCAGGAATGGAAAACCCCAAGTTCAACGGACCTCCATGAAAGTGGGTACAGAGTTCTTCCCAAAACTTCTCCATTGCAGCACCATGATGCTTCTCTCCTGTCAGTAGGTGCTCATCATAAGGCCTGAAGAGCAAGGAGTGAAGTAGATTAGTAAAGGACATCTGGGGGCCCCTCTCGGGGCATGTAAAAACCTCCCAACACACAAAACAATATTATTTGAAAGGTTAACATTTTAAGTTAATTAATTTTGACAATTTAATTTACGTATATAATATATTTTGATTATGTTCAAACCCTTATTGCTTTTCCTTTTCACCCTCCCCTTCAATGAGCCCCCTTCTTCTTCCCAGCTAGGTCCCTTTCTACTCTCATCTCTTTCTTCCTTTTTGTCGTTGTCTCCCTACCTTTTTCTTTGCATGTGTGTTTGTGTTTGTATGTGTTTCGTGTAACCCACTGAGTTTAATTTTGGTTTCTTGCATGAGCATGGGCGAGGGGTTATTTATTGGGGCAGGGACAACTTAACAGTGCCTATGCAACTAAAGAAAATGTCTCCCCTTCCCTAGTCACCATTTACAGCCTACCCTCATGAGTCCCTCTCCCATCCATGACAGATTGTAGACAGGTTCAATCTTGTGCAGGTAACCACAGTCATTTGAGTTCATGAGTGCAATAGCAATGTCAGTTCTAGAAGACATTTACACAGCATTCCTCCGGGGACATGTAGTCTTTCTACTCCATCTTCTATTATGTCCCATTCCTTGAGCTTTGAAGGGGTTGACATAGATACCCCATTTGGGGCTGAGTGCTTATAAGTCACTTGTTCTTAGCACTTTGCCCAGAGTTCTGGGTCTCTGCAGTAACTGCTACCCATGGCCAAAAGAAGATTCTCTGAGTGACATTGTCCAACGCAGTCTGGAGAATCATTGATTGCAGCCATTCTTCTGGGTTTTAATGAGTGGACTCATTATGCAGAGTTCCCACTGAGAGTCCTTAGTAGAGCAGAGTCACAGTTTAGTTAAGGCTCCTAATAAAAGAACAAACAGTGACAGACAGCGATCGTATCATCAAATCTCATTAAATCAGGTACGCATGTCTGTCAGAAACCAATGGGGGAAGCTAAAGAAGCTGGAGTTCCCGATCGAGTCTTCTCTCTGTGGATGAGCAGCCGATGGTTGAACTTCGGGATGCTCTTTCCCACCGTAGGCACCTTTATATCATGAGATGGACAATAAGAACCTCTTTTGGAAATAAGAGATCTCAAGGTTCACCTCAAGAACTTGTGGTTTTATTCTTGGACTGTCTGTTTTCTATTTTGTTAATGAGTGAGGGAATTCAATCCATCCCTGGATCAAGGGCTTTGGAAGACAATTTGAGACAGACATGCTTAGTTCTGAAATGGTTCTTGCTTCCAGCGCCTGCTTTGCAGTGATCACAAACCACACATGACGGTTTACCAGTGCAATACATACTATAGGCACAGAGGTATTGGTATGGACATCAATATTTAAAGGGCAGTTTGATGGACACAGCATGTCCAGTTAGTGTGCAATAGCAGTAGCGTTTCCCTGTGGCTGATGACTCTTCTAGATTTTTAATCTAGTTTACAGTGCAGGCATCAGTTGCCTCCTTTGTAATGTGTCCCAGATTCAACCAGAACGCTATTGGTTGCTCAATAACAGTTTGCTTTTAAGACCATTAGTTTTGGAAGGCTGTACATTGTATTTGCTGTTAAAGAAAGCCAACCCCCAGTTCTACTAGACTGAAATTGTATGCAGAGTACCTGGTAAAGTTAGGATTGAGTGCTACCCAAAGATGTGGCAGAATGTTGATAAAAATCTTGAAAACTAGTTGTAAATCTTTAAAGGAAATAGAATTCTTTCCCCCTTATGTGTATGGATGTGTGATGTGTATATAAATATAGGGTTATTTGTGTGGGCTCATCTAGATGTGTTTATGAAGGGCAAAGATGGATGTTGGATATCTTCCTCCATGGCTGTCCACCATATAGGCTTAGGTATAGTCTCTCTCTTGAGCCCAGAGTTTACCAGTTCAGCTGGTCTGGTAGCTCTATTGCTCCTGGGTCCTCTGCCTCTACTTTCTAATTCTGGGGTTACAGGTCAGCCAGCATGCCTGCCCAGGGGCTGGGAAGCTGAACTTAGATTCTCACATTGTCACTCTCAATTTTTATATATATATTTTTCTTTTTTTTCTCATTTTTTCATTAAAAATTTCCATCTCCTCCCCTCCTCCTCCCCTCCCCTCCACTCCCCTCCACCCATACCCCCACTCCCTCCCTCTCCAGGCCAAAGAGCCATCAGGGTTCCCTACATTATGTTAAGTCTAAGGTCCTCCCAACTTCTCCCAGGTCCAGGAAGGTGAGAAACCAAACTGACAAGGCTCACACAGAGCCATCCTTGTCATAGAGTCCAAGCCCATTGCCATTGACCTTGGCTTCTCAGTCAGCCTCCACCATCAGCCACATTCAGAGAGTCCGGTTTGGTCGGATGTTCCATCAGTCCCATTCCAACTGGACTTGGTGATCTCCCGTTAGTTCTGTCCCACCGTCTCAGTGGGTGAACGCACCTCTCACGGTTCTGACTTTCTTTCTCATGTTCTCCCTCCTGCTCCTCATCAGGACCTTGGGAGCTCAGTCCGGTGCTCCAATGTGGGGCTCTGTCTCTATCTCCATCTATCGCCAGGTGAAGGTTCTATGGTGATATGCAAGATATTCATCAGTATGGCTATAGGATCTGGCCTTTTCCGGCTCCCTCTCCTCAGCTGCCCAAGGAACTAGCTGAGGGCATCTCCCTTTCAGAAACAGAGAGAGTCCTTAAATGAAAGATGACAAATGGCTTAATCCATGCTATCAGAAAGGCAGCCAAATTTCTTCCTTTAATGTGGAAAATTGAGAAATAAGACATAGGAACCCAGTGCCGAGTGTGGGCAGGAGCTGGAGCTGCATGGTAGCTGCTGGTCTGCTTGAAGATTGCAAACAGGTTCAGCTAGTTCTCTTTGGTCTCTGTGTCTCCCTCTCCCCCATCCCACCTCCTTCTCCTTTCTCATACCCCCAGTCAATGAGTTTATGAATCCAGGCTTGAATTTCAGCCAGAAATATCTGAAAATGCTGTCTCATGTTGCCTGGATCTATACGGAGGAAATTATCCAGACAGCAGATGCTTCTGAGGGTAGCGTAGCGCACTGAGGCTTTGGCAAGGAATACCTTGTGGGATTTAACACAGTGCTTCCCATAAATATCACCGTGGCAACCAACCAAAAGTAGGATGTACCTGCTTTTCAGCATTAGAAAAGAGCCCTGTGTACATTTTTGTGTAGCTGTTGTGTTTGGTCTGTGTGAGATTGATGTGCTCAAAACAAACAGGGCATAAATTACAGAAAGACTGGTGTATGCTTTTGTCAAACATATACCATGCTTGTCAAAAACACACCAAACCAAAAACAATCCCAGTGTAAGACTTTTATTTCAAGCATTTACTTTTCAAATAGAGCTTCCCTCGGCACTGAAAATCCTTTGCTTTTCCTTAGCTGTGTGGAGTTCTGGTTTTGATAGAAGAGTTTAATGTGGTCCCCTTTGAGACTTACTGTATTTTAATGATGCAAACTTGCAGAAAACGTGCTTAAAACTGTTGCTCTTGTAATATGAAGTGAAAACGCTAAATATGTCTCTCCTTGGGGTAGAATTTCTTGCACTCACTCCCCCATTCATATATTTACCGTCTCTTTCATTCAGTTTATTTTGTTGCACACCTGGCAGGGTTTTAGGCAGTGGGAGATGTAGCTCAGTTGGCAGAGTGTTTGCTAAACATGGGCAATGCCCTTGACTTGAGCCCAAGGACTATACCAAGCAGCCATGATCCTGCATACCTGTAATCCCAGGTAATACTCAGAAACAGAGACTGGGTGATTAAAGTTCAGAGTAGTCCTCAACACAGTGAGATTGAGGCTAGCCTGGGATGCATGAGTATCTAGCAGATAATTCGTTTTACAAGAGCCTTGAGTAAGAGTCACCAAGCATCGCCAGTTCTATCTGGTGGCACAATGTGTATTAGAGACATGAAGGGAGAGAGAATGAGTGCAGCAGAGGCGTGCGGAGAGGAAGCTTCAGGACATGTGCAAAGACTCCAGAGAGAACATGTAGACATTTCTCCAGGACATAAACATGGCATACACTTTACCCATTGAGCATACATTTTAAAAATTTTTCAAGTTATTGGCCATGCAAAATTTAACTGCTTACTAATTTTGGATATAACCCATGTCTGCTGACCACTCATTCTTGTAAGTCAGCTGTCTTGGGGCTTGGGAAACATTCAGAAAGAGAAGCAATAAAGGGGCCTGTTGGCATGTGCTCGCCCTGGCAGAGCTTGCAATGGAAAAAAAGACTTGAATAATTGAAGGCTACATCACAGTAATTATATGAGGGGGTTTTAAAAATGCTTAATATGCAATAATAAAAGAAACGCTGTCCTCAAGTCAGCCTCAAGCGCTGAAGGTTCTGACCCGGGAAATGCTTCATCTGGTTCTGGGAGAGGCGATGCTTTCTTCTCAGTGACGGATAAGTTGCTTGGTTATTCTACTGCATGGACGGGGAAGTGTGATTTTGACTTAAACAGAAGGCAATGTAGTCCCAAGCTTTTGCTAGTCAAAATTTCGCAGGCTCCAGGCAGCTCTCCATACAGATATGCCAAGGGAAGGAATACTTGATAGTTTTATATCATTCAAATTGGAGGTAGATGGCAATGTTATTTGTATGAAAATGGTGGCTGCCGTGAAGTTAGATTAAGTAGCTGTCACACTCCATCTACTCTGCACACACAGCAGTCGAACCTACCTACCTTGTGTCCTCTTGGGTGCGTAACCTAAATCCCTCATGTTGCAGCTGTTACCCTTCCTTCTCCCTTATTTTAAGATGTTGGCCTTTGGCTCCTTCTGTTTAGTAAATCTTCATTAGTAGAACATTCAATATCTACGCTCTCTCAGTGGTGTGGATTATTCTCACTGTAAATTCTTGTGTGCTGCACTGAGTCCAAGCATCTGCTTGCCAACTGTGCTGTTTCTAAGGTCATGCCCCTTCAACTCTACACAGGACAATTTCATCTAGCCCTTTCTTGGATCTGCAAATCCTGGCTTTTCACCTTCTCTCAGCACCAGCAAACTAAAACAAGAACAAAAGCAAAATCAAGCAAAAACAAAAACAAAAAAAAAACCAACACCCCCAAAAAACCAAACCAAAGAAACAAACAAAAAACCAAAAGAAAGAATAAGGAAAGTTTCCACCACTTCTCTTCCTCCACCTACATCTGTGTTCTTGTGACCCTACCCTTTGTTCCAGATGGAGCAACTCTCTAGGGCCCTTTACTGCTGCCCAACTGGGAACACCGCTCTAGTGACTTACGTTCTTCCCCAATTCATCAGCAATTTCCTTCTCATTCCTGATTCATTTCCATCAGCACAGAAGCATGCTTCTATTCTCCCTTGTTAACAAAAAGAAGTAAACTTTTGACCTGATTTTATGTTCATTATGGATCTATTCCTCTCCTCCCTCTCACAGCAGAACGTCTTGAAGGTATTGTTTCTCTGCTCCATCTTCAATCTTGCTCCTTGAATTGCATGAACATCAGTCAAGTTTTCGCCCCTTTGAATGAGCCTCAATTGTTCCTTCCTAGATCAGGAGTGACATCAAAATTGCTAAGCTGCCGTGCCCTTCTTTGCAGTCATCTAACCGAATGCTTGGCATTTGGCACAGTTTCTTTAGAAGCAGTGTCTTCTTCTGGTTCCTCCAAGTTGTACCTTTTTACATATATACTCACCAGTCCAGTGACTGACTCATGTCTCAGTGTACAACGCTCTTCAGCGTCTCTCCTTCTAGTGGTGTTGAGCCCTTTCTGTCCTACAAACCAAACCTACTGGGCAGATTTTAGTTTATAGAACACAACCTTTTCAAAAATAATTTTAAGATATAATATACCATATAGGATTAAAACCACAATTATTCTGAGCATGTTTATCTCGTCATTATAATAACGTTTGTAGATCAGCACAGCAAATGCTCTGACCCAGCACAAGTCTAAATAACCATGATCATTTTGAATTTCTAATGAGCATAAAGGATATTTCAAGAAATTCTGAAAGTGATAATATAAAATAACTGTGATTCTCTTCACTGCCAAAGGCACAGCTTTGAGAGCTTTGGGACTTAACGTCCACACTTATAAAAGGTTGACTTGTGATGTCTGTACAATGGTACAAAATAAAATCTGTGCAACCACCTTGTGAGATACTCAATTATCTATTATAAAATGTGTTTGAGGCTGGTAGATCTTGCCCAAGTGTTGGCTCACGTAATTGTGGGTTTGAATTATGATATTTTCAGCTTGTGGTGGGCTCATTAGGGAACCCGTTCATGTACTATAGTGAAAGAGTGTTTGCACCTTACAAGAAAGGTCAGAAATGTTAGTGACATGAATTTCAACGGAATAAATATATAGCTTACATTCTCCCTGGGTTTCATGTCTACTGATCTCTGGAGTTTCATAGATTCATAGAATGTTAGAATATCATAAAGTATTGACATGCTGATGTTACCCAAACTTGTATCTGTAGGGAATGAACACTTTCTCTCTGGAGTTTGGACTTCTATGTTCAGCTATCTAGCAGACTCCTCAGCTTGCTATTTAGTAAATATCTCAGGTTAGGTCCAAATCAATCTCTTGGCTCTCTGGACTTGCTGTTTTGTGCTTAATTTTTTTTTTTTTCTGTCGGTCCTGTTCCCTAATTTGGTCATAGAAAAAGTTTCTCATTTTTTACCTTATTTATGTGCATATATTCAAAGTTGCTACCTTTCATTGTAAGTGGTTGAAGCAGTACAGAAATGTCTTCTGCACCCCATCTGAACTATTTTGTCTGCAGGCTCCAGTGGCAGCATCAGTACCATCATCTTAGGTGCTGAGGCTATACGGTTGCAGTCTCAGCATGTTCAGCATGCTCAGATCTGGTGCAGGAAAATCTAGGTGGTTCTTTCTACCCGTAGGGCATATTAAGATTCTGACTGCTTCCAAGGCCCCTAATGTCGTTGCTGCTTCTTCCCTGGACTCATGAAAAAGCCCCCTCACTTTGGTGTACTTGAAATAATCTGCTTTCAACAAAACAACCAGAGTGAGTCCTCTTAAATACAGGACCTGCTGTGGTGACACTATTGGTGGCGCTGTGGATTCCCGTATCCCATAGTAACCATCAAGACCCCCACTGTAGTCCTTGTGTCACGCCTCACCCTTCAGTTCTTTTGTGTACGGACTACCTCTCTTTTCGCAGGCTGTTAGACTCTGTCATTTCAAGGAGGTGAGCTTTCTTCTGCCTCTACCTTTGCACCTGCTAGTTCCTATTCTTTCCTTTTCCGTTAGCGTGTGAAGGGATTACTTCACATCCACACAAATACCATTTCATTCCAAGCCATGTTCAACACTCACCACTGAATTTTATTGATTTATTTATTGTCTACATTTGTTTCTCTCCTTTCCCTGCCCTTTTCATTTGCCTACGCAACATGTTTACTATTTTTTTGATTGCACTACTAAAATACAACAAGCTGCCCGACAGGTGGTATTTGCCTTTTTTATTCAATATTGTATGCCAAGTACTTAATGAGTAGTTGGTAAATATTTGCAGAATGTGTAACGCGGATGCACCAGCCTATAGAAACATAATGTGAAGCTCAAATGTAATTCAAAAAAATTCTATTAGCCACATTAAAAATTTAAGGAATTGTGTTTATTTTAACATTATATTTTGCTTAACCTGTAATGCCCATACTACATCTTCCCAATGCAGCGGGGAATTGGACTCCCAGTGCATCTCAGTTCACGCATATTACTAATAACTGCATAGCTTCTTATGGTCCAAGGTGTCCTGATTATGTAAGCTGGGTGACATCACCTAGATTTGAATGCACACAACCACACATTGTTGTGATTTCATTGTGAATGTTGTCCACAGGCTCATATGTTTAAATACGTGGTCCCCAGCTGATGATGCTTTCTGAGAAAGCTGTAGAGTCAGGAGGTGAATTCTCACAGGAGGAAGTGGGTTGCTAGGGGCAGATCTTGAAGCTTTATAGAGACACTGCCTGTCTTTACTCTGCTTCCTGAGTACAATGCAGTCTGACCAGCCTGCTTCCTGTCCCACTGCCAAGTTTTCCCTGCCTGCTGGCTTTCCTTCCCGGCCATGTTGGACTGTATCTGGAACTGTAAATCGAAATAAATTCTTTCCCTCTTGGGTTGTTTTTATGAGAATATTTAGTGACAGTACTAAGAAAGTGACTGAGACACACATATGCATAGATTGGCTTACTCATCTCAAGGGAGCTGGGAGAGATGGTAGAAGTCACTCTGCAGAGGTATCTTTAGGATTAGCAGAGGCAATAGGCTGTCATCCATAGAACCACAGCACTAAGGTATAGAGCAATGCTTCTCAACCCTTTTGCCCGAGGGGTGGTTTGTGTGTGTACATGTGTATGTGTGTGTGTGTGTGTGTGTGTGTAAGGACTCTTTCATAGGAATCATCTAAGACCATAGGAAAACACAGAGATTTATATTATGATTCTCAACAGTAGCAAAATTACAGCTAGGAAGAAGCAACAAAAATAATTTTATGGTTGGGGTCACCACAACATGAGGAACTATATCAAAGGGTCACAGTATTAGGAAGGTTAAGGACCACTGGTAAATAAGGAGGGGTGCAGGGGTGGGTGGGGCAGATAGATCTCCCTAGGAAGGGGAAATAGAATCAATAGTTAAGAATGGATGATGGGGGACTGGATCCAGAGGATTAAGTGGGAGGGGGAGGAAGGAGGGAGTATGGGAGAGACAGCTAAAATTAAGGGCCATTCGGAGGGTAGCACGGAAACCTAATACAGGAGAAGGTTCCTAAAATCTATATGTATATGAAGGTGATCTAAATAAAATTGCCAAATAATGAAACAGAGCCCCAACTGAATATATCTTGTCATCAAATGAAGCTTCTCAAAAAATTATTTTAGCTGGACAGTGGTGGTGCATGCCTTTAATCCCAGTACTTGTGAGGCTGAAGCTGGTGGATCTCTATGAGTTCAACGCTAGCCTGGTCTACAAAGCTACAGAGAAACTCTGTCTCAAAAATCAAAATAAAACAAAAAAGTTATTTGAAAAATGGCTTAATGGAGAATTTCCAGCTTCTGGCTCTTCTACTGTATAAGGATAAAGCTTTTGTCCCCTTAGGAGGAAGCATATTTAAGATGTCATCTTGAAAGCAATGAGTAGCCAGGCCTAGACACTGACCTACAACAGCCTCGGCCCTGTCCTTTTGACATCCAAACAGTGAAAAATAAAACTCTATTTATAGAGTTTATAGTACTTTATTTATTTATATACTTTTATATTTATTTATAGTACTTGGGGTCAAGAATTTTGTTACAGGTACACAAATGGACGGAAACATATGTGCAACAACAGTTATGCTTTAGTATCTATTTTGCATAAAGCTGTGCCTTAGTTACTTTTCTATTTCTATGAAGGGACACCATGACCAAGGCAACTTTCTATAAAAGGAAGCATTTACTGGGGTGCAGGCTAGCTTACAGTTTCAGAGGGTTAATGCATGGCCATCATGGTAGAGAGCTTTGCTGCAGGCAGGCATGGCACTAGAGCAGGAGCCGAAAGCTTGTATCGGACCTAGAAACACTTGGAAGAGAGGGAGAAAGACTGGGCCTGGCGTGGACTTTTGAAATGGCAAAGCTCACTCCCCATGTCACACCCCCTCCAACAAGGCCACACCTCCTAATCTTTCTAAAAGATCAATTAATTCAGAAGCAAAAATTCAATTAGATGAGACTTTGGGTTAGTATTCATTCAAGCCACTACAAGATGTTCAAGTAATAAAGAGAAAAAAAGTGATCTGAGGTATAACACAGAGGTGGAACACTTGCCTACCTGGAGGGAGTTAACATTTGTTCACCCCTCCCTAGGAAAAAGCCACGTAACACTTAGAGATAAATATTATCCATTTAAGTAATAAATCTTGAAATGTACAGTTTACACCTGAAAGTTTACATCATGTGGCTATGAGCGAACCTTTCAGTTAAGAACCAATGTATCACCGTTGTTCCAGGCCTTAGGTTTCCAGAAGTAAGAAAGCTAATGGAGAATGTAGATAATGAACAAGACTGAAATGACCAATATGAGGGTGCCTAGAACAAGCCGCAGCAGGGGAGAAAGGAGCAGTGCAGGCAGATGTCTGGATAGCACAGAAGGCACAGGATAAGTGCAGGAGCCCAGGTTGGTTGTGACCACCGGGGACGAGATGATGGTCTGAGCATCATAACCCTAACTTGGAGAACTAAAGAGGGATGGGGTCAGTGGTGAGTGGTCTGAGACAGTTATGTGGAAACATCCAGAACCTTAGCGCTGTCTGAGGCAGAGTCGGCAGAGCAGGAACAGCAACTCAGTCCCCCCAAATGCGTGTATAAGAAGTGAAAGGACCACACACACAGAAGCTAAAGCGGGTCTTTGTGCATTGACCCTTGGGTCATTTCCCTGTGCACAGCAGGCTGCAGCCCTACCTCAATGCCCAACTCAAAATTGACCACATTCAAGTGTTGAAAACAAAGCCTAGTAAGCAGTTTGATGTTCCCTATTGTAATCTTCTGAAACTGTTTCCAAAGTCTTACAGACATGCAGGTGACAAACCCCAGGGCTATAAAGAACCTGAGCTGCTGTTGCCCTTAGGGTCAGGCTCCCTACTGGGCTGCTGTGTTGACTCCACTTTTAGTTGCCCTTCCCCTGGGAATTTCTTTGCCTTTCCCTTCCCTTCCCTTCCCTTCCCTTTCCTTCCCTTCCCTTCCCTTCCCTTCCCTTCCCTTCCCTTCCCTTCCCTTCCCTTCCCTTCCCTTCCCTTCCCTTCCCTTCCCTTCCCTTCCCTTCCCTTCCCTTCCCTTCCGGATAGTGGCCCCTGCACAGCAATCTCCATAATGTTTCATGTTGTCAGGGACATGCCCTGCCTGGAAATACACCAAAATGGCATCAAATAAAGCTCCCATATGCTATTGACAGATTATGGTTACATATTTTCATTGACCAATTCTAAAGTCTTTTCCTAAAAATGAGAAAAACAGTCACGACAGTTCTTGTTCATGAGTATAGGAGGCATCCATTCAAGCCAACATGAAGTCAGGCAGATTTTGGGACCTTGAACCAGAGAAATGCAGGACACGCTCACACTTTCTATCCTATGAGTATCAACCTACTCTATGAACAGATGAGACATTCCATCAAAAGGCTTTTTGATTTTCTCTCTTTAGAATCAGGAGTGACCTTGCTTCAGAGAACCCAGTGATTCTTTTCTTGGGTACCATTTTCACTTCTGCCCTTATCCTCACTCTCCTTCATTGTTATTCCCTCCTACATACTTCTTCACTATGCCCATAAAAATGTTTTCAATTAAAAATAACTCTTAGAAGATAACTCTCCTTTGTTTTCAAGTGTCTACCCTGTTTCTCACCTTTCTTTGGAGGGTGGCCTTCAGGCAAACACTATTCTTCTTCACATTCATTAAATCTTGCATCCACTTTGTATTCCTCTGATGACATCTTCTAAAACAGCTCTGCTCAGGCCATTGCGTCGGATGAATGTTTGTTTCCATCCATCTCCTCTCAGATTCATGTGATGACTTTTGGAGAGAAAGCCTTTGGGAGATAATTAGAATTGCATAAAGTTGTGAGGACCAGCCAAGGCTGAACAGAACCTTCCTGATGGTGTTAGTGGCCCAGTAGAAAAAGGCTAGAGAGCTTTTCCTCCTCTCTCATTCATGCTGTTCCTCATTTAAAAGGACAGGCTGACTTCTTGGCAGCACATAGCCCTCATCATATTCAGATATTGTCCACTTCCCCGCACTCCCATGCAGATCCCAGGGACATCCAGTTAACTCCTTAGAATGTAGACCTCTACCTTTCCTCCAATAAGAGAACCTGTGGCTCTTCAAAAGTCATATATTAATGCCCCACAAAGCTCAGCAACCTAAAAATAACTGTTCCAGAGTTAGGGATATTCATCAAGCTAGGGGAATTGAAGTGAGGCTTTATTTCTCGACACATCCCCAAAATGACTGGTATGCTTATCACAAGGAGAGATCATATCAGAAAAAGCTTATATATCATACATGTAGAAGTGACTTCCAAGTAGACATGAAACTGTCTAGCAGAACAAAGAGACTAATGGGAAGGGAGGGGGAGGAAATGAGACAGTGCACTCAGAGTATAATGTAGGAAATGGATTCTTGTAGCCTCATGTTCTCATAAGTTCCCTGTAAATTAAAGCCTTTACAGAGAGGATCAGATTGGGATACTGACCCATACAGAGCATATGAGTTTAGGATTGGGGCCTTAGAAGAAATTGCCTTGGTCTTGAACGTCAAGCCTCCAGAGTTGGGAGAAAATAAACTTCTTAGGCTTAGTCTCCTGACCTGTGTGATGCTGGGATAGATCAGCAGTAGGAAATGAAGGTTCTGCATTTTATCTGACATGCAGAGTTTACCAGAACTTTCTCTGAGAAATTGCCATGCCTTTGCCAACACCAGCCTCGGCAGAACACCAGAGGTTACTTTACTGGCAGTTTCAGTGTGACGCAAGCTTTCTTCATGCTCCACAGAATTCCTATTGTCTCAACTATGAAATTTATTTCTTTACCACTTGAGAGCCCAGCCTCTTGCAGGGAGCATTTTTCATTCTTGGTTTCTCCCCTAACTCAGCAAGCCAATCCCAACATGATGGTATGCCACATGTGGCTGCCATAAGTGTTTGAATGATTGTGGATGATTCAGTTAAAACTTGAGCTGATATCTTTAAACCAAGAAGTTCCATGTGGAAATTCTTCTGAAAACTAGCAGAATCTAGAAAACTGAGCTGAAATTTGATGCAACCATTGGCTGGAGGTGAACAGCCACTCCTACCTTTAGATGTCGTGTTATTCACTGTTCCCTCTAGACAAAAGTTGTGAGCTGAAGGAAACTGTTTCTCTATGTTCACAGTGAATTGGATACTAGATATGTATGTGTGCTTTCACACCAAACAATTCTCTAGTCACTGACAAGCAATCCTGTCTTTAGTCCAGTTCTGACTAGAGTTAGTGCAGACAGAGTCCCAGAAGACTTCCATACAAGGATTCTGAGGTCTGGGCTAGATGGTGGCAGGAGCTGCAGAGCAGCTGCAATGTGTCTGAGCAGCCAAGGCAGATGATCTGGGTCATACACACAGCCCAGGGTCTCTTTTTCCTTATCTGCTCTCTGGCTTATGATCTGAGAGTTTTGCCAACCTGTGTTACCTGCCATCACCATCTGGTACTCCTGTCAGGGTCCAAGGCAATAGGTTCACTGCATTTGGGACTGGAGTTTCTAGAACTGAGAGGCAAAGTAAATCTTTACTTTCTACTAGTCAACCGCCTCAGGTGTGGCACAGTTGTGGAATCACGGCATCTCACGCACACATTGGTTTTCCAAAGCGTATGTGGTGGACAGACTGGGTATCACTATGTCTATTGTCCTGATGGGATGCAGGATGTACTGCCTCAAAACACATTGCATGGCAAGTTCAAAAAAAATTTTAATAGGCAAAAGAAGGCAGGAGCAGAAAGGACTCTGTAACCTTGATTTAAGAAAAGAATAAGAATGTTAGGTGAGAGATGCCCTTCTTCCTGAAAAAGAAAATAATGTATGTATCTCTGAAGAAAGACACCCAGAGGGGATTCCTGAGCCTCCCAGTGTTTGTTCTGGGCACCAAACTTGGGTCCTCAGGACCAGCAATAAATACCCTTAGCCCCTGAGTCATATGTGCAACCGCCAGCTGTCTTTTTTCTTAAACGTTGGTGGAAAGAGTCAATATTTCTCCCTCCCTCACAGCTAAACCAACTGACTGATTTGAAAGCACTTTTAAGCATTAAAAAGGCTTGTTTCTTTTCAGAAAAATGAGGGTTATATAAATCATATAATAAAGCTGTATATAATAGTTCCCTGCTACGAACATTTGATGTACTGGGTATTATGTAATCTAGAAAAACACTGATCTTAAGATGTACCACTAGCAGTGCAGCCATGGTGTGCTCTGACCCCACCATTAAATCTAAGATGCAAACTCCTCCCATCTCCATGTAGGAAAGAAGGGAAGAAGGAGACTTTTGCTAACTGTGCCACAACTGGTCCCATTTTCAGGCGAAACCTAAGTGGTTCAAAAATTTTGAAGAATAGAATTTAATTTAAAAGAGTATTTTCTCTTTAAAATAGATATTTTGTGTACTTTTATAGTGGTATAGGGCATGAGATTTGGGGTCAGATGAATCAATGCTTAAGCCACAGCTCCTGGCCCTTGACTTCACACAAACTGACTCCTCATGGGAAATTAGGTAAGGATATCTATACCCCTGAAGCTTGCCACTGCAGTTGAGATGAGTTCAGCAATTATTTAGTGCAGAGCCATTTGTAATATGCTGTATTAAGCTGGCTTCCCACTTTTCAGTGGTTCATAGCACCTTTGCATTACAATTCATGTAGATAAACTTTTCCATTCTTGAAAGTTGTCCTCTGTGCTTAGAGGGAGAACGAGCTGTTCTTCCTGCTCAATTATTGGATTGTTTCAAGTTTTTAAAATGTGTAATTTAAACCAGGACCAAAATCCTTATATACATTTTTTACATAATGTTATTTTGAAGAGAAATTTTTATTCTAGAAGAATATTGTTAAATATTATCTCTATGTTCAGCCGTCTTTGTGGCCAGATGCTTACATGCTCTGCATTTAAAAACATTCACCAATCCCTGTTGATGCAACCATAAATCTCTCAATCAATTCCTTTATCTAATGACACAAGGGATTTCTTCTTACCTTTTTCTGTACTCAGAGGCTACATTCATTATCTTCAGCCAGTTTTGGAGGGAATCCTTGGTGGAACTCAATACTCTCATTTAAACTCTTTAATCCCTTTTACCCCTCCTGATTTTATGTTGTTCATCCCTCCTCCCCGGTGTGGTGTCCTTACTGTATCAATTTTGTATCACTGTGATCAAAATACTAGTCAGAAGTGACCTAAGGGAGGCAAGATTTTTTTTATGCTTTTACAAACTCCATTATGTCAAGGATGGTATCGCAGATTTCATGACAGCATTGCTGAGTTCATGACAGTGTATGATATGTAGTAGACACATCTGTTGCTGGAGATGCTGCTTGATCATTCTCTGCTACTCAGATCTGAAATAATTACACAAAAGTGTGTTAATTAAATCACTGCTTAGCCTATTAGCTCTAGCTTCTTATTGTCTAGCTCTTACATCTTAAATTAACCCATTTCTATTATTTTATATTTTACCACGAGGCTCATGACCTACCAGCAAAGTTTTTGCTGACAGCTCACATTTATCTCCTCTGGGCTGCTGACTCTGCCTTCTTTCTCCTCCTCTATCTGCTTTGAACTCCCACCTTGCCCTACTCTGTGCTGCAATAGATCCAAAGGAGCCTCTTAATTAACCAATGGTATTTACAGCATACAGAGGGGAATCCCACCTCACACATTTTATCTTTTTACTCTCTGGGGAACTCAGGAAGCAGGGCCCAAGCAAGTAACATCCTTCCACCAGCCAGACCATTCCATCCTAATGGCTCCACAACTTTTCTAAAGAGTGCTGTCACCCAGGAAACAGGCACTCAAAACACTAACACTAGCATGCTGGGAACATCAGACTCAATGATAATTTCTGCCCCTCTTCCCTAAATGCTCATGGGTATCTTATAATGCAAAATGTACTTAGTATTACTTCCAGTAACAGTTTCCACATCATCCAGAAGTCCAAAGTCTTTTCTCAGACTCAAGGTAAACTCTTAACAACTGTCTGCTCTTTGTAAAACCAACCAACCAACCAACCAACCAACCAACCAAACAACCAACCAACCAAACAACCACCTACCCACCCAACAAACCAACCAGCCAGCCATCTAGCCAGGCAGCCAGTCAACTAACCAACCAGCCAATCAATCAACCAGCCAGCCAGCCAGCCAGCCAGCCAGCCAGCCAACCAACCAACCAACCAACCAACAAACCAGCCAGCCAGCCATCCAGCCAGTCAACCAACCAACCAACCAACCAACCAACCAACTAGTCAACCAACAAGAATAAATTTTCCAACATATAATGGCCCAGAGCAAAGATTCTCATTACAAAAAGGAGAAATTGAAAAACAAATGGAGAAGCTAAATCAAATGAATTTCAAAACCCAGCAGGTCAAACATTAAATATGTAGCTCCATGTCTGGGATCTTGAACAGCTGGTGTTATATGAGCTTCACTGGGTTGCTTCATCCCTATAGCCCCATAACTTACAGAACACTTGACCTTTCCCAGGGTGACTCCACTCATTGTCTGAAAGTTTCCTTAGAAGATATTCTACATTCCTGGCACTGACAACATCTGGGTGTCTTCTGTGAAACTTGGACTTTGTCTTTCCAATTTCATGCATTATCCTCTGAGGTTTCTTGCAGTGAATTCAGCAGTACTATACAATATATTATGGAGGTTTCTAGGCTTTTATTAAAACTGGTGGTGCAGTTTTCTTGTAACTGTATCTCCAGTTATCTTGTAACTTCACTCTTCATGCCTTCAAAGCCAGCGCCACGTAGGGCTACAAGTTCTGCTACTTATAGAGTGAGTAGTAGTCAGGCCTACGTGCACCATACCTGCAATGACTTCACGTTATCAAGATGGTTGAACTCAGGAAACCTCTCCCTTAAGTGGCCCTGTTTGAACAATTGTTCTCTTCAAATGGAAGTCTTGAAAATGAGTTCTCAGTTTTATGTCCTGGAGCCTCTCATGGGTGGCATTTCATACTCGAGGTAGTTTGTACTGTCCTGGTCACAAGTGCCTGGCTTCTCTTTAGTGGTGGCAATTGCTTTAACAGTACCTGCTTTGCCAGCACTTACATTCCCAACCCAGTAAGTGTTCTAATGATTGAACTGTACATTTTCAAATACTTCTGCTTGCTTTAGGTTCTCAGTTCTTACTGTAATCGAAGATAAAGCAACCAGCAATAATTGTGCCACATCATGAACACTGAATCATAATTTTCTCAATAAAATAAGCCAGTTAAATGCATTCAGTGTCACCTGGATTTCAAGACATACAAAACAGCCAGATTATTTTTTGGAATATAAGGTACATGTATATTCTCTAGTCTAATTCCCAGTGAAGTTCCTATTCTCAACTGAAATGCCATGAGCATACTCTACTGCCTGCATATCTACTGGTGTTATAGTCTTCCAGAGTCCAATCAGAATAACCTCCTAAGCCCGAAGTGTTCTTGGGCTTCCTCAACTCCTATCTTTGAACTCTTTTCTCTTCCTCTTGTAGGCCTGTTATAAGGGCCTACATGGTCAAATTTAGTTACAGCATTGACCCTCGCTCCTGACAGCAATTTTCTGTATTACTTATTATTAATTTTTCATTGTTATGCTCACAATACCTGACAGAAATAACTTAATAAAGAAATGATCAATCCTGCTAATATTGCCAGAGGATGGAGCCCGCTGTGGTGAGGGAGGCCTGACAGAGAGCAGTTCACATGGAGGCTGGCTGGGAAGTAGAGGAAGAATGCCAGCCATTTTTCTCCTTCTGATTTGTTCAGGGCCCAAGGTCATGGGATGGCAATGCTCACCACCGGCGTGGATCTTCCTTCTCTATCATCCCTTTTGGAGATGCCCTCTCAGGAACGCCTACAGGTGTATTTCACTAGTCGTGCTGACAATAAAGATTGATGGCCACACTTTTCTACTAGACAGGCGTGCAAATGGAGCCTCTGTAGCGTCCAATGCACTGGTCACTCTCTGTGGGAAGGAAAATCAATTTTCCCTGAGCTCAGGTCATGAATCACAATTAAAGTGTTGTAAGACTTTACAGTAGTATCATATTTCATGATGATTGAGAAGAAAGCTATGTATATACTACCAGATTTCAGTAATAATTTGTGAGCCTCCTAGTTTTATTTACCTTGTTGTATACCTACTAAGCATTAAAATAAAAGGTAGTTTTACCATTAAAATATTATTTTTTTTTGTCTGGGATGTAAAATAAATTTATTAAAAATAAAATAAAAAGTATGAATGGAAAAAAATTAAGTTACATGGAGACTAATTCAAATCCCACTAGTGGTTCAGTTATTTCCATATACTGTGCCTTATTTCAAATGGCAGAACCAAGAACATAGGCAAAGATTGGTGGAAGAACAGTGGAAATTTAAAGAAGACTGAGATAACACAACTGACATTGCATTGGCTAATACAGAACATCAAGTGACCCTGAGCAGATATCTCTCACGGATTAACGGATGCTGAGCCAGCGCAAGGAGAACGCTGCCGCAGGGAAAGGAGGCAGTGTCAAAGAAGCATGAACAGGTGATGTGCTCTAGAAACTGCAGCCAGTGGTTCATTTGGGCAAACCCAGTGGAAACTAAACCTGCTTAGAGACATTTACTGCGGCAGAAAATATTTGGGTATGCCGAGTTAGCCGAACAAATCACCATGAACTTGAGCACTTAGGGTAGCTCTAAGTATGGCAGGTCAATGGCAGAGGTGGGCATCGCTAGATGCTTGTCTCCGAAATCACACATGTCTGAAATCAAGTTAGTAACCAAATGTAGTGGATTTTGGAGGCTGCAGGGAAAATCCTCTTCCTGGATGCTTTAAGATAAGGCAGGATCCATGTTCTCCCATGTATACATTGGAGGCATCTTTCAACTCACTTCCTCCATCCTAGCCACTGTCCAAACCTCCTCCCTGTCCAGACTCATCAGACCCTCACTCAGCCTTCTGCCTTTCTCTTACACCACTATTAGGAGAACAGACTCTGCTTTTAAGGGGCCGTGTGATTAGAGTATATGCAGGACCATCTCCATCATCTCCCTGTGCTAAATCCATGTCACAGAATGTAGCACGATTAATAAAAACCCAGAGACAAAACTTGGGGTTCAACCTGAAGGTCTGAAAAGCAAAACACAGTCAGCCACTGGCTCTTACCTCTACCTCATTCTTTATAGCAAGTATGTCTCCAGGAGTCTCAAAATGAGACTGTGCATAGAGCTGTCTCCTCCCGTCTTATAATCCTGTGCTGGGATTAAAGGCATGTACCACTACTGTCTTGTTTCTATGGCAAACTAGTGTGGCTACTGGGATTAAAGATTTGTGTCACCACTACTTGCTCTGTAAGGCTGATCAGTCCAGCTGTTTTACTCTCTGAACTTCAGGCCAGTTTTATTTATTAAAATACAAATGCAATATCACTACAATAGAACATGTACACCATTTAAGAATTGGGGAGTTAAATCTTGGGAGTTTGCAATAATAAGAAATTTCGTCTTATCATTTGGAGGCTTGCTGGAAACACACAAGATTCCCCAGCCTGATGAGCAAAGAAATAATGTTCTTAAGATAATAAATTTGTGGACAGATTTATTTTATGGTTTCCTGTTTATTACATTTAAAATATTTTTTAAAAAATTATGTAATATATTTGGATCATATTCTTTCCCTTTCCTCAACACCACACACACTGACTTTATACTCTCTTTTTCTCTTTCCAAACAGCAATCACAACAGTACAAAACTCCCAAAAGACAAAACACACTTAACTAGAAACAAAAACATGTACATATAAAAAACTTGAAGTCTGTTTTGGGTTGGTCAACTAGTAATTAGTTCGAGGCCTGCCCTGAAGTATGGTTGATAGATCCAGTGTCTCTCTACTGGAGAAAACCAATTTTCATAAGTTTTTTTATACTTTATTAATACTGGAAACTTACCTCCCATCCCAGCTTTTGTGATTCTTTAAATATTTTTAAAGCTTTTCTCTTTGAATAACCAGCTACTGGACTTTTCAGAAAAACGTTTTCTGTATTAAGGGATTATGAATTATAAAAGAGAAATGGATATGCCTTAAATGATGACAAATTTTGGATATAATAAAACTTTGAAAATAGGATATGCATATATAATAATAATTTCAATGAACTATGCCTTTGTATTTCTTTGAGGGTGGATAATAACACATGAAGAAATATGAATTACCAGAATTTTCTTATATGTTGACCTTAGTAGTAGTCATGATTTAATTGAAGAAATACTTGAATCTGTGAAATGTTATGACAAAGCTTAATTATTAATTATGAGAAATTCTTACTCACCTTTGTTTATATAAGTAAGGGAAGTATCAAATAATGAAGCTTGTCTTATACCTATTTGTATCTCTCATCCTAAATACCTCTTCCTTTTCTCCTTGGATCTGATTCACTGTAGGAGTGTATTTATTTCTTGTCTATTTCTCCCCTCTGCCCTCATGAGGACAGGATTTCTGCTTTTATTGTTTCTGGATGTCTGTATCTGCATTAGTGTCTGCTCTAATATAGGCACATGAATGAATGAATATATGAATACATGAAAGTTACATAAGCCACCCATTTTCCTAGATATTTAAGCATATAAAGTTTTTTATTTTTAGGAAAGGCAGGAGGTTTTCAGGAGTTGTATGGCAGCTAGGATGTGTGTGTGTGTGTGTGTGTGTGTGTGTGTGTGTGTGTGTGTGGTTCACTGTTGGTAAATGCAGTAAGAATCACCTTATGGGGCATTTTGAGCAATGAGGTAGGCATGTTTTTTTTTTAAGTTTTGACTCTCTTATGTCAATTTCATCATAAATCTTACTGATTTTGGCTAGTGTCTGGTCTGAGGTACAGATTCGATATCGTCTGAGTTATCATGGGTTGCTGTAGCTAAGTGCCATGGGCAGAGCTGCTTAAACAATACGTTGTTTCTCGTAGTCTAGAGGCCAGAAAGTTTGGGTGGGGGCAATGTCCACCACATGGCCATTCCTGGTGGAGGTGCCTCTGGGTCTTGCTGACAGTCTCCTCACTGTGTCCTCACAGGACAACAGAGTGATGTCTCCACTCCTCTTCTTATAAAGCTCCAATTGTCATGGGAGCTTCCTGTGGAAAAACTGATTGAATCTTAATTGCCTCTCAAAGGTCCCACCTCGAAGTATTAACCTTCACACAGGGGCTAAGTTTTAACATATGATTCTGTGGAGGATACACTCAATCTATAACAAGGTCTAAGGAAATCAAAGTTCAACAAAGATGACACACAGGGAAGTAATCCTTCAGCAAATTATAGGAGCTGGCAATTAGATTGCTAGGGACATTTTGCTGATGAAGCTGGTTCTTAGGGAAGCTCCTATGGTTTCCTTCCTAACTTTTTCTTTTTCAGTTCAAAGAAACAGCTGGTCTACCAACCCCCTCTTTTATCAATAGGCTAGTGAAGAAAATTTAAGAACTCTAAACTTGGATAAAAAGTTTTCCTTTTATTTAATCCCTAACCAAAACGTGGCATTTCCTTTGATTATAAATGTAAGAATAGAATAATGAGAGTCTTTTTTTTATGTTATAAACATGCTTTATTTAGCTTTATTACAAGAAGGCAAAGAACAGAGAAACATCACATGAGCACAGACTCCGTACATCACAGGACTAATGAGAGTCTTATTAGCATCACCTATGATTTTATTACCAATGGAAATCATAAATAAGTTCACACTATATCTACTACAAATCTTAAACTAATGCCATCCAGACTCTTTAAAGCACTGGTATCTTTGTTAGCAGTGCTGCCATTGTTTCCTCAATTAAAGAACTCATATATTATGATAGCACAGAAAGTTACTTTAAATCTGTAAAGGTTGAATTGTTAGATCAGTTTCAGATTCTCAACAAAGCTGAGCAGAGTACTAATGTACCTCATTTTTATGTCCCACAGCCCATTCCACTGTCACCAGCCTGCACCAGAGTGGTTTCTTCCTTACAGGCAATGAAACTAGAAGGTCGCATCATCGCCACCTAAAGCCCACCCTCCACACTCACCTTCATGCTAAGCACACTCTTGTGCGTTTCAACACATGTTCAATGGCATGCATTTAGCGTTGTAGTACCACATATGTTAAAACCTAAACTTGTGCGCACCTCTATTTGTCTCCCCCAAACTCCGGGAGCTCCAAATATTTCCACCGTCTTTACAGTTTCCCCGTTTCCATAACGTCATGCAGTTGAAGTGATAAAACCTGCAGCTTTCTCAGACGTGTGGCTTTTTACTTAGTAATAGCTATTTAATTTCCTCTCTGTCTCTTCATGGGTTGATAACTTATTAATTTTTAATAGTGAATAATACTCATCCATCTGGAAGTGCCACACTTAATCTATTCATTTACCCAGTAAAGAACACCTTAGTTCCTTCCAAGTTTTAGAAATTATGATTAAAATTCAGTAAAAAAAAAAATGCATGTGACTTTCATCTAGATACACGATTTCAGTTTATTTTTGTAAACAGTAAGGAACATGGTGACTGGATTATAGAGTATATTTACTTTTGTAAAAACTGCTAATCTAGCTTCTAAAGCGGCATTTTAAATCCCTACAGCCATGAGTGAGAATGTGCTTTCCTGACACTTATTGCCAGTGTTAGATTTTCCTGTTTCAGTAGATGTGCAGACCCCACAAGTCCACTTCCGACATGCACCCGTGAGCCCTTCTGTTTACAGGCCACTCTTGCTGGGCCCACCTCCATATCTGAAGCCTTCAAACCTGCTCTGCCAGTGAGCCATTTTTAACCAATGAGACACGCTGCTCCTCTGCCATCCTTCCCTCCACCGACTACCATCTCTATACCAACAGACAAAGCTCCAGGCTTGTCGTTTGGGAACCATCTTTGCCCGGTTCAGTTAAATAGCTCAGCTTTACCTGGCCTAGATCTGATGGGGGACCTCCTTTAGCCTTTGAGAGGCTGGACCAGGTAAGTTCCCAAAAAGTCACCAGATCCTGCCCAGCTCCTCTTTCTCTTCTTCCTGTGCTCCACATCTTGAGGTTGGACCCCCGTTCCTATTCCGTGAATTTTCCTTTTAATATAGATAGGCCTTAGAATACACCATATCAGAGTCATCTTGGGATTATTTGGCTCATGTTTCCTCCCCTTTTACGCATTCAGCTTCATAGATCCAGTCACACCATGAATATGAAGGTATATCTACGTTCACTTAGTTCTTTGACAGCTTTTGTAAAGGTTTTGTAATTTCCCTCAGGAAGATATTGCATATTTTTATTAGATTTGTCCCTAGGCCATTTGGTGAAGATGCTGAGTTAAATAGCAATGTCAGGTTCCATTGGTTCCTCATAGGCATGTAGGAAAGCAGCCGGTTTTTGTACATTGTTCTTGTATCCTACAACTTTGCTGTGAAGACTTTGTTAGTCCAAGAGTACGTTGTTCTTCCTTTTGGATTTTTCCGTATAGATGGCTGTGGTTTGAGGGAGCAAAGACAGTTGTGCTTGTTTCTTCCAGATCTGTATAGTTCTCATTTTATTGTCTTGCTTTTTGACTTAGTATTTTCAGTAACATATTGAAAACCCACAGGGGATTGTTTTTGCCTTATTCTTGACCTTCAGAGAAAATTCTTGGTTTTCTCATTACTGATGTTATTTAATGCTAATGTAGGGTTTGTAGATGTTATTCATCAAATGGAGGAAATTCCCCTTTATTGCTGTTTAGATGAGAATATTTATTATGGATAGGTGTTGGCTTTTGCAAAATCCTTAATTTTCATCTCTTGATAGGATCTTATGAATGCTCTCTTGGTCAGTTGAAGAATGTGACCAATAATATTAATGAACCTTCTAGTGTTGAACCAGCCTTATGTGCCACAGATAAATCAATCTTGGTTACAGTAAAAAAATTATTTTAATAGAATTTTAGGTTCAATATGCTAGTAGTTTGTAAAGGAGTTTTGCATACGTGGTCATAAATATACTGGCTTGTGTTTTTATCTTCTAGTAGAATATTTCTATGGTTTTGTTAGTGAGAGAATTGCAGCTGTTAATTGCAGGGTCAAGTTATCAAGTGTTCTTTGCCATCTGTTCCTTCCTTCCTTCCTTCCTTCCTTCCTTCCTTCCTTCCTTCCTTCCTTCCTTCCTTCCTTCTATTTATTTTTTTAAGAGAGGTCATGAAGAACCAATTAAACAACCCTTAAATAATTACCTTTAAATCCAATTCAATTTCTTGAGTAGACACAGATCTATTTCTCTTGGCATATTGGTACATTGTCTCTTTCAGGTGCGCTCCATCTGGGTCATCCATTGTGAGGGCATGCAGCTGTTTATGGTTATTAAAACTACTCCTTTGTTTTAATGTCCATGGGGTTGGTAGCAACACTCTTATTCATAAAGATATTATTTTTCTCTCTCTCTTTCCTCAGTCTGACTAGAAATGTATTGATATTATCATTTTTTTCCTCACAAACAGCTTTTAGTTTGGGTGATTTTTACCTGCTAATTCCACGTTTCCGGTTTCATTAATTACTTTTGTAGCTATTACTTCTTCTCTTAGTCTATTCTGGATTTAAGGTGTGCTTCTTTTTATAGTTTTTGAACCATGGATGCTTTGAACATTAATTTTAGATATTTATTCTTTTGAAATATATACATTTAATTTAATATTTTCTGTTAACACTTCTTTTGTTCTGCTTCTCCATATCCTCACATTTTATTTTTTTATTAGTTCAAAAATATTTTAAAATTTAGCCTATGAGTCATTTAAAATTGTGTTGTTTTATTTCTAACCACTTGGGAGTTTTCTAGGGACATTCCTATCATTGATAATTTTGTCTAATGTCACTACTGCCTGAGAGCAGGCCCTGTGTTCTGTTTGTTTGTGTAAGTTGTATTTTACAGCCCAGAATGTAATATATCTTGGTGAATATTCTGAGATGGATGTGTAATCTCCCATTGTTGAATGAAGTATAAATGTCAATTTTATTCAGTTGATTGATGGTGCCTTTGAGTTCAACTATATCCCTGGTAATTTTCTGCCTGCTAGATCTGTCCCTTTCTGATAAAGGTGTGTTTAAATCTCCAAGTATAATAGTGCATTTATCTATTTCTCCTTGTAGCTCCATCAGGTTTTATCTTATATAACTTAGTGTTGCTGGATGCATACAGATTAAACTGTTGAGTGTTTCTGGAATATTGATTCCTTTATCACTAGCCCTGATAAATTTCCATGCTCTGAAGTTGCTCTGTCTCAAATCAGTACAGGTTCTCCTTTCTTCTCATTAGTGATAGGAGGACGTATCTTTCTCTATCCTATGACTTTTAATCTATTTTTCCTTTTATATGTAAAGTGGGCTCCCTGTTGATATTTAGTTGAGACTTGCTTTTTAAAATCAACTCTTTTCATTCCTTGCATCACTAAACAGCTGATGTTTAAGGAGATTACTTTTGTGCTCTTTTACAGCTGGATTGGCATCTAACATGCTTGTTGCTGTCTTTCCTTTGTTGTCCTTGCTCTTTGTTCCTGATTTTATTTCACCAGCACTTTGAGATTTTAATTGAGCATTTTATAAACCCATATTTTCTCTTGCCTTAGCTTATCAAATATACTTTTAAAGACTTCTAGGAGTTGTCTTAGAATTTGAAATATGCATACAGTAACTAACCTCAGTCCAGATTCAAATAACTCTGTTATTTGAAAGGACTGCAAGCCCTTTATGAACGTTTTCAGTTTTCTTCCCTGTTCTTTGCTTAGGTATTGCCATTCTCATACACAAAGACGCAAATGAGATGGGCTATATAATTAGAGATTATTGTTCTAGTGTTTTATGAACATGTGGTAACTATAAATAACAATGGGTTTATAATGACATTTTCAAACATGCACATGGTGTATTTCAACATTCATTTCCATCACGTGTTCTCCTCCTACTCCCACTGATAAATTTTCCCTTCTGAGCTAGCTCTACTTTTATATCATGTGTGTGTGTGTGTGTGTGTGTGTGTGTGTGTGTGTGTGTGTGTGTGGTGTAGCAATGAGTTTCATTATTCATGATTTTTGCATGGGAGAAAGATTGTTTGCAGGAACATAGGCACCTTACCAGTAGCTACATCACCGAAGACGGTGTCTCTACCACCACATCTACTGTTTACTGCATACATATCCTCATAGACAGGTGATGGGTGACTTCATGTAATAGATTTAGTAAAAATTCTTGGTTTTTCAGTTTGTTCAGCTTTTTGCTTTTTATTAGGATGGAGTAGAGAGTTCAATAATTTTTGCTTGCTAGTCTGAAAACCAATGTCCCTCAAACTTATTTTAAAATATTTTAATGAAGATATTTTATTCTGGCTTGTTCTATAACATTATTACGGCTAAAATAAAATAAAATCTGAATCTGAATCTGAATCTAAGGATTCCACAGTCCAAGGAGATGTCTCAGTCAGTAAAGGGCTCACTGTACAAGCACGAGTGACCTGAGTTTGAGTCCCCAGCACCCACATAAAGGCCGGGCATGTTTGCCTGTGCTGGTTCCTCCAGCACTGGGAGGACAGAGATGGAGAAACCCTGGCACTTGCCTGGGTGCTAGCCTAGCCAAGTCACTGAGCGAGCTCAAAGTTCAGTGAAGGACTCTGTCTCAAAACATAAGGTGGGAAGT
The DNA here is from genome assembly GCF_903992535.2 of Arvicola amphibius. NCBI lineage: Eukaryota > Metazoa > Chordata > Mammalia > Rodentia > Cricetidae > Arvicola > Arvicola amphibius. Next base: position 11,651,145 of record NC_052049.1, on the reverse strand, counting down.
GTTGAGGAGAGTACCTGACACGACCCTCTGGCTTCCGCTCATGCATGTACATGCATACGTATGTATATACACACAGCATAACACACTACAGCACACATACATGCATGCACACACACACACACTGCGACACACATATATACACACATATATACACACAACATACACACATAAAAACACAAACACATGTATGTACACTCACGCATGTGCACACACACACGCACATGCATACACGTGCATGATAAATTCACCAAAATGCCAAAAGAATTCATGGCACAAGAACATTTTAGAGAGTTCCAATGTAAACGAGCAAGTGCTGAAACACATTATATTTGATTTGATCTCAGAATGTGCGGAATCTTTTAGGGTAAAGGATGCCAGGCATAGGAGACAGATTCTCAAAATAACATAATTCTCTGACAAAAGGCACTCAGTAAGCTCTCCTGGGGCTAGGTCCTGGCTCAGAGGTGCCATAACTCAGCCATGGTTCCCTGAAGGAAACATTTAAACCACCACGATACCAATCTGTGAAAGAAAGCAATGCTCTCTGCCTCTCTGGTTGTGAGCTGTTAAGCTCGAGATGCCGAACAGGAGGAATCCTGGCTCTTCCTGTAGAAGCCATAGATCTTCACCCAAATTCTCACTCGATACTGTCCCAGACCCAGCGTTCTGATCCCAGCAGTTTAAAAAGCTCCTTGTCAGAAGAGGCATCAGGCTGTTTCTGGCCATTTCCCAATGCTTGTTCTCAGCTAATGAAGAGGTGGACTTCTCTTCAGTGCTGCTGAGAGCCCCGAGGGAGGCCGCATGGAGGAGAGGGTTCTCATTTCCTAGGAGCCAGGACCTCCTTCCTTTCTGAGGAAGTCTGACTGCTCCCATTGAGAAGTTGGGGGCAGGCTGCAAGGGCATTGCTCCATTAAGGCTGCTGGCAGACCCCAGCACAGGGAAGCTTTCCCGAAAGGCCAGAACAAATTAAACGTCTAGCAGAGAAGAATGGGTGTCCACAAAACGGCCTGAGTCCATTTTTCAAAGTGAAAATTGAAGTTGTGCTTACGGAAGATAGAGACACGGATCACCGAGAGAGGGTTTAGTTCAGAAGGGAAAACTGCCGTAAAAGGGCATGATTCGTTTCTTGCTCCAGCACCTCTGTCTCTAAAAAAGAGGAATTCATGAACACAGTCTAAGGAAATGGCTCAGTTCCCATGCACCCTAAAGTAGTTATCCTTACGTTATATAACAAAGAGGCTTATATCCTTCGCAAGATGCAACTGCTAAAAAAAAATTCATCATCTCATTATTCAAATGAGCTTATTAAAATAGTTGGGAAGAAGAATTTTAGAAGTGTCCTTGTTGGGCAATTTAAGTAATTCCAATGATTTTTCTGCTGTTTTTTCCTTTTGTGTATGAAGAATGGCCATTCTTTTAGGCTATCCTGTCAAACAGACCCAGACGAACCAACCTGAAAATGTCTAAATTCTCTCATGTCCAGTACATTCTCACACTGTGAGAAAAGGAATGCATCACAGATGAGTTCCCAGATGCTAAAGAGAAAAAAAAAATTGAGGACGTGATGCTTGCGTGACTAAAGGATTGTATCTAGGATTTAGTTCCCAGCTCTGCCTTGAGGCTTGAGCATCTTGGTTAAGCCACTAGTGAGCCAGGAGTTACTACAATCAGAGGAATGCTGGGGCTCACAACTCTGCTTCCTCTGTTCAGAACAGACCAGAAGGAAACGGGAAAGGAAACAGAGGGTTGGTCCTCACCAGCTCTGTTTTCATCTTACCTGTGGCTGTAGAGTGGTATCAGTTTGGAGAACAGGCTATACAAAAACTATTATATATATATATATATATATATATATATATATATATATATATATTAGTTAAACTTAGTTTTTTAGTTGGAACATTTATTGTTAGAATGTTCGGAAGAGTGGGAGGATTCCATGCAAGACTGAGTGGAAAATACATGCCAAATCTGCCAGATTAAGGGCAACACGCTGGAGGGGCTGATGAATGCTTACTTCGTATGTATGAGTCCTGAGTTTGGCTCCCTAGCATGCATGTCAGAAGCTGGCCATGGTTATGCACACCTGTAATCCAAGTGCTCTCGGGCTAGAGACAGGGTCACTGGGGTTTGCTGCTGTCAGCTTTGCTCCAGGTACAGTGAGACAGTCTGTTTCAAGGGAATGGATTGGGGAGTGGTTGAGCAAGACACCTGACGACCTTCTCTGAGTTCTACACACTCCTGCAAAGCACATGTGTGTACCTTCCCCATCTCCCACACAGACACAGACACACGGACATAAAGATGTACATAGATAGACACATACATACAAACCACAAACACACACACAGATACACGCAAGGGGGCGGTGATAAAATAATAGAATAAGAAATGAAAAAATAATCATGAATATATATTCATGCACACACATATAACATTATGAACATAGCACATATATTTCAAGTTGATTTTCCAGGAGCTTCTTATTCATCATGCACCATGGATTCAGGGAAGGCTGCAAATTTATTGGGAAATGGTATTCCTATTTTTACTAAACTATATAAAAGAGGATTTCCCCTAAATGCCAAAGTGATCCCTGATTTAAAGCACCTAGATGTCTAACATACTAGCACTTTCCCCCAGCAAACAGAATAATAATTTCTCACATTTGATTCCCATTGCCTGGGTATTCAATTAAACACATGAATAAAGTAAAAACATTTTTTGGATCAGAGGATAACAATACTGTTGCCTATCCTAAATGTATAGCAGGCTTGTCTTAACCATGATATCTTTCTTTTAGTTTCTTTCGTTTATTGAGTGTCTACTACAATGTGAGTTTTGTACTATGCTCTGGGGTTAGGGTTAGAGGAGTGTTCTGGAGGCATGATGCTGCTATTTGCATAATGACTATGAGAAAATGAATCTTTGTTGGAATATAGAACAATTATTCAGTTATTTACTTGGATTCTGTATGTTTGGCCAGGAGACTTAAGTTCTCACAGTACGTATCAGACTTCTTCCGTTCCTTTCTTGGCTGTTCATCTTGTGCGCACTTCTTGTAGGCCATGAAGCCACATGAGGGTGAAGTGAAGATACCCACACTTGCCTTCCTGAGACACTTGCTCTCCTTAAAATTAACACATTCTCTGGTGATCTCACACATTCCCGATTGGGTCATCTTTGCATCTCCAAGGCCCTCATCCAGGTGTGAGGATGGCTTGGACCAGTGGACAGGATACTGAAGAATGATGATTACAAAGTCATCCATTCTTCTGGACTACACTCGTCCAGAGCATCATCCGGCTCTTTAGTATGTGATGCTCTGAAGTATGAAGACTTAGTTTGGCTCGAGTGCAGATGGATACTTTGATCCTGGTCCTTTTTTAAGAGCAGATAGTAGAATAATGGAAAGGTCTGAGCATTTTAGCTGCCCTGCTGAGTCTGTTGCTCATTGCTGAGATAGCTACTCTAGTTTTCAAAGAAAGGTGTAAAAGTTGATTCTCTTGAGTGCCATCTTAAATGTAATACTGTTTTAAGGACAATCTACCAAGAAAATAGAAAATCAAGGTTGATTACCATTTTAGCCATATATAGACTAAACTCACTTCATGTTATGGCTGCTAACAAATGGAGCACATAAAATGTCTATATGTGTGTGGTGGGGTGTACACCTCTCTCCAGAAACAGAAAAGCTTTCCCCAAGCTTTAATATTCACAATCATGTTCATAAAACTCTCACCCTCCTGTGGCTTCATGGCCTACAAGAAGTGCGTACAAGATAAACAGCCAAGAAAGGAATGGAAGAAGTCTGATGCATACTGTGAGAACTTAAGTCTCCTGGCCAATTATACAGAATCCAAATAAATAACTGAGTGAGGAGATTGACCAATAGGAGCACTCTCATTTTACTGGGTGGTTGGGTTTCTGTTCTACACTTTAGTTTCCCTATATTTAAAAAAAAATTACTACAGGAAAATAGCCACTTGGATTGCTCAAAAATATTTGCTATGTTTAGCTTACCTTAAAACTCTGTTGGGAGCTAACCTTCATGATATCTACTTTGGAGTACTAAGCACAGTATAAAATAACAATAGAAAAAGTGAGGTTTTTCTTTTCTCCTAGAAAAAGTAAACACATTGGTTATACATGAATCGTCTCACTGGAAAGAAACCTGAGTTAATTTCATCAATTTGTTCATTACTTACTAGCTCTTCCCATTGAAACTATGGCTGCACTAGTTGATAAAGAGGATGGGCTCTAGGAAACTAAAGACTGAGTTCTAGCCAGCTATGCAACCAGTCTTCTCACCTCAGCTAACACACTTTCTTAATTTACTAATTAACTTTCATTTCTTCCATTTTATCTCTTAATGTCATCATCTTTCAAGTGCAGAAGTAACAGTGTTCGTCCTGCCGATTTGGCAGACTTGTGCCAGCGTTGGTTAGAGGTCTAAATGAAAACCAGTGTGCAAGACCACTGTATAAACCATCAACTTGCCTATTAATAAAAACATGAACATGCTGATTTGTTTTTTTTATTTTATTTTTTTATTTCCGCCTCCTCCCCGCCTCTCATTTATCCCCCTCCCCCTCCACTCCCCCTCCCTCTCCTTTCCAGAAAGCAGTAAGGGTTCCCTGCCCTGTGGGAAGTCCAAGTTCCTCCCCCCTCGATCCAGGTCCAGGAAGGTGAGCATCCAAACAGGCCAGGACCCCCAAAGCCAGTATGCGCAGTAGGATCCAAATCCAGTGTCATTGTCCTTGGCTTCTCAGCAGTCGTCATTGTCCAGCAGAACATGCTGATTTGATGTAAGGAGTCCTTTGAGTATGCAAGACAGTTCTCTGCCTGCTCCTTATTTGCCAAAAAAATTAAGATGTAAACTTAAAAAAATGTTCTTGCCTCACCAAGAAGGACAAAACTTGATTTCTGGAAATGACCAAAACCCTTGTTAGCCTGGAGAAGGCACCGGAAGAATGTATACAACAAATTTGGAAGTATCTTCTACACAGCACTGGCTTCCAAAATATATGTCTTCTCACAGTTTACAGCCTCTTGAGATGGCAGGCCCTTGCCCCTGTCACTTCTCTGAGAATTTGATGCCTGTTGTTGAAGAATGTTCTGTTTTCAGAGCTCCAAGCCTTATGTTAGACGGTTACCCTCTGCTTGAGTTTTCTTGTGCATTTTCATAAAATAATAGGTCAGCAAACTGTTTCATTAATCTTTCAGTTTTCCTTTAAAATTAATTTTAAACTCATAAATAAAAGTTGTAAATACACTACCACATATGATAACTTGAAACAATATATATTCATGGTGGAATGGCTATTTTTTATTTATTCCTCTCTCATATATTACATCTGGACCACAGTTTCCCCTTTCTCCTCTCCTCCCAGTACCTCCCCCCACACCATCTCTCCCATATCCACTCCTCCTTTTTTCCTTTCAGCAAAGGACAGGATCCCCAGGGATATCAACCAAACATGGCATATCAAGTTACAATAAGACTGGGCACATATCCTCATATCAAGGCTGGACAGGGCAACCCAATAGGAAGAAAGGGGTCTTAAAATCAGGCAAAGGGTCAGAGACAGACCCCTCACTCCCACTGCTAGTAGCCCCAAAAGAGCACCAAGCTACATTACCATAACATATATGCAGAAAACCTAGGTCAGACTCTTACAGGATCCCTGATTGTCGCTTCAGTCTCTGTGAGCCCCTATAAGCTCTGGTCAGTTGGTTCTGTGGGCTGTTTTCTTGTGATGTCCTTGACCCCTCTGTCTCCTCCAGTCCTTCCTCCCTTCTGCAGGATTCCCCCACCTCTGCCTAGTGTTTGGATGTGGGTCTCTGTTTCTGTTCCCATCAGTTGCTTGATGAAACTTCTCATTTTTCTTTTTGCCTGGTTGTGTTTGCTTCTATCCAGCCTATGGGTCCTGCCCTCCAGGCAATGTCAGGCATGGGCTCCCTCTCACAGTATGTGTCTCATTTTGCACTAGTCTTTGGTTGGTCACTCCCACAAGATCTATGCCGCCTGTACCCCAGCACGTCTTGCATGCAGGACAAATTGTAAGCTAAATATTTTGTGGCTGGGTTGGTGTCCCAATAACTCTACTGGAAGCCTTGCCTTGTTACACAGGTGGCCCGGCCTGTTCCATGCAGACTCTGTAGTCCACATTAGTCAGACTCTTCACTAGGCTCACCCTTGTAGATTCCTGGAAGTTTCCATTGCATTAGGTTTTTCCCCACCCCTGACAGACATTTACCCCAATTTCAGTCATCTTTCCCAGAATGTTCTCCCTCTACCCCTGGCCTGATCCCTCCTCCTGTTCCCATCTCCACCTGCCCCCAGTCTGTCCTTGAAATCTATTCTATTTTCACTTCCCAGAGACATCCATGAATACCCTCTCAAACTTTTCTTGCTACTTAGCCTCTCTGGGTCTGTGGATTGTACCATGACTATCCTTTACCTAACAGCAAATGTTTGTTTCTGAGTGAGTACATACCATGTTTGTCTTTCTGGGTCCGGGTTACCTCACTCAGGATAATCTTTTCTAGTTCCCCCCATTGGCCAGTAAATTTCATGATGTTATTTTTTAATAGCCAAGTAATACTTGGAAATACTAAATACTCGGCAATATAAAAGTAATATATATTATCCATTCTCCGGTTGAGGGGCATCTGTAGCAGACTTTCTTTAGGCCACCAACCAGGTCTCAAATGATGACATGAAGACTCATTATTAGTTATGAATTCTTGGCCTTACCTTCGCTCCTGTTTTAATCTGTTTCTCTTTACCTACATTTTGCCTCTGAACTTTTTACCTTTCTTTCATTCTGTATATCTTACTTTCCTGTTTTTTTTCCCATGTCTGTCTGTCAGGTTGTTGTTTGATGACCCCTGGTATCTCCCTTTCTTTCTCCCTTGTTCTCTCCTCTTTTCTCATTCTCTTCTCTCCTCCTACTTACTCTTTGTGCACCAGCCCTGCATAATCCTCCACTCCCTGGCTATTGGCCATTCAGTTTTTATTAGGCCAACTGAGTACCCTAGGCAGGCTAGGTAAAACAGCAACACGTCTTTACATAATTAAACAAATGCAACACACTTTTACATAGTTAAAGTAATATTCTGCAACACGAACAACCGTGACACATCTTTACATAGTTAAAGTAATATTCCACAACAGGTGTCTAGGTTGTCTCCAGGTTCCAGCACACAGCTGTGAGGAACAAGCTGAGCAAGCATCTTGTGGTAGAATGGAGCGTTTGTGGGGGTATATGCCCAGGAGTGGCAGAGCTGGCTCTTGGGGTAGATCGATTCCTAATTTTCTAAGAAATCACCATATTGATTTCCAACATAATTGTACAAGTTTGTACTCCCACCAGTGATGGAGGAGAGTTCTCCTTGTGCCACATCCTGACCAGCAGCAGTCGTCACTTGTGTTTTTGATCTTAGCTAGAATGGCTCTTATCAAGTTATATTGCTCAGCCATGTCATATGCTGGGACTCTGGCTTATCCTAACTGAACTGAAGGTAGAGGTTGTTGTGAGCACATGAGTACTGGGAGTTGAACTCAGGTCCTCTGCTGGTTCAGTACATTTAACCTTCTCTCTAGCTCTGTGACTCTGTACCCTAAATATTGGTCACAGTTCTGCAATGGATGTTTAAATATATACCGTTGTTTGAATCGCTGATCTTGTTTCTTTGAACTATATAGCCGAAATAAGTATTGCTGCATCATACAGACCTCTGCTTTCCATATCTGGGAAAAATTTTAAATTGTTTCCATGAGAGGCATATTATGTACATTCACATCAGCTTCCCTTCCCTTTGTCCCTACCAATATGCAACCTTCTGCCTTTCTGGTAACAGCCAGTCCTCCCAGCAGAAGCCACATCTCACTGTGAATTAAACAAATTTCCATGGTGACTATAACTATTTAGTCTTTTTTTATAGGCTGGTTGCATATTTATCTGTCTTCTGTTGAGAAATTGCTATTCAAGTCATTTATTTATTTATGTTATTATTTATTTGTTTATTCACTCATTCTAGTGGGTTGTTTTAGTATCTAATATAATGTGGACATCAGCTTCTTATCAAATGTATATGGTTTGCATATTTTCTCTAGTTCAATAAGCTAGTGGTTCTCAACTTCCTAATGCTGTGACCCTTCAATATTATTCTTCATGTTGTGGTGACTCCAACTATAAAATTATTTTTGCTGCTGCTTCATAACTGTAATTTTGCTACTGTTACAAATTATAAATACCTGTGTTTTTTTTTTTGGTGAATTCTGTTACAGGGTCACTTGATCCCAAAGGGTTGCGACCCACAGATTGAGAACCGCTGCTGTAGCTGGTCTCTTCACTCTGTTGATTGCTTCCTCTGCTGTAAAGAAGCTTTGGAGTTTGATGGTCGCTCACCCGTCTTCTTTTGCTTTTGTTTCCTGCTCTTTTAGGGACACAATGAAGCAAAACCTCTTTGTCAACAGCCACATCACAGCTGGTTATCTTTAGGAGATTTTCATTTTTGCACAGTGATGTCCTCCATTCGCTTTGAGTTGGTATTTGTTTGTGATATAAGGTTCTAATTCCCTTCCCTGTGTGAGTTCCTGCTTTCCCCAGCACTATTCGTTGGAGAAACCTTCTTTTACCCATCATGTCTTCCTAGCGCCTCTCTGAAACCGACTGAATTTGTTTATAGGTTTTCTAGTCTGTTTTCATCTGCCTTTTATTATAGGATCAAAAGAAGAACTTGGAAGAATAGGAAAGAAATTATCATCCCTTCTTTACTATTACACTTCGTGTTGACTTTATGTGAGGAAATTTGAGATACGTGTTAATATACACTTATTTTAGTACATAGTCATTTCAATGAGGGGACTTTTTAAAAATAATTAGAAGAGGAGAAAAATTAGATAAAGATGTAAGAATAGGAAGAGGAATCAAAACTAGTAGAGGAGGGCAAAGGAAAATAGTCTGTCATGGAAAGCTGTGCCTGGTAGGAGCTTGTGACCAAGCTGCTCTGTCTGAATCCAAGCTCTGGGGTGTCACCTCTACTTGCATGATATCTTGACTGTGTTCTGACAAATAAAGCTGGCTAGGAGTCAGAGGGCAAAGTTAGCCTTTAGTTGACCAAAATTCACCATAGAGGTTTGAAGGACTTAAGACAGAGAGGAGAAAGGAAGTGGTAAGTCGGGGCAGAGAGAGGATCTAGGCCCTTTTGGTTGGAGGAGCAGAATAGGTAAGAGGTTATTGGTGGCTGTTCTCTGCTTCTTTGATCTTTCAGGTTTCTATCTTGATATTTGACTCCTGAATTTTTATTGATAAAGATGGATAAGATTAATGCTTCAGGTACTCTTAATAGCATTTTACACTAATAACTTAAAAATCTTCGTGCTGAAATCACCCATCTTTTTCTGTTGTTGGGAGTAAACATAGATGTTTGTTCTAAAAATAAATAGGGAGAAACTGGAGCTACTCATGAAGGGGAAGTAGGCAAATCATTGACTTGTTCTGGTTTAGGGTGGCTTAGTGGTGATGTATCTCTTTCAGCTCTTGGTATCATAGACTATGTGATATACAGATTTGAACTTTTTCCTAATTTATCAACAAAGTCAAAACATTTTCCTCTTATATAGAAATATTTCCCAAAATGCAGTATGTAAAATCAATTTGGAATGTAGGTAAAGGCATCATCAATCAATGTGCTTAAAAGATGTTGGCAGCCATTGGTGGGTTGCTAGCCCCAAATCCCACTGTTTAGACATTTGCTCTTCTTTATGAAGAGTTACTTGCCAGTGAATTTTACTCTGCCATGAACTGTTGGTATCTTTTCTTTTTCCCCTGTCTGTGATAGCCTGTCTCCCCATCTGGAACTACATGCTACTTGAGTGCAGTATTCATGTGTTATAACTGTTTAAAAGGTTCTCTAACCTCAAGGTTCACTCTTTGTAACTATTCAATTTGCAATGATTAACTTTTGGCCACTCTCAACCTTAGGTCAGATAAAGAAAGAATGTGTTTGTAGTCAAGTGGCAGGGCAATTTTCTTGGTGGCATTTAAGGATAAAAACACATTTTTTCCCCTGCTTATAGGAATTCTAAGAAATGAACTGTGAAAATTACGACAGCTTCTATCAGTCCTATGACCCATGTATGTTTCAAAAATTAATGATTTTAAAAATCAGGCATGTGATTGTTTGAATTTTCCAAGGCCAAATAATCTATTTGAATTTTTTTCTTCACAAAATTGACTGAATTATCCATTTGCTTTGTTTATGTGTGGACAGAACTGGGGTTTCTATATTTCATGCTCCAACCCTGAAGCATCTGTAGTTCAGTGATTTGAAATAACTTAATGAGGTATTGATTGTTCGCTCAGCATGCTTTGAAACTGCTACTCAAATTGTGGAAGATTGGGTTGGTAAGGAGAGGGAGAAAGAAAGGTGAATTTCTAATGCAGTCAGTAGATGACTTCCTGTCAACGTGATGGTTTGAACTTGGTGCTTTGAATCAGAGACATGAATTATTTAATTGTAGGTGACAAATATGAGCTCAGTTTGTTCACTTGGAATTTAGAATTGGAAGCAAATCACACATATTTCAGGAAACATAAAAGTTAAAAACTGTCTTAGAGATGAATTGTTGTGGCCCACTGTTTTTCAAGCCAGTTTTTAGTTATTCAAACTGGAGGAAACAGAAAAACTGCAGAGTAGAAACAGGACTCTAGGGAAAGGAAATGAAGGAATGGCTCCTTTTGCATGTTTCCTAAATATTCCCTGGTGGCTCTTAATGAGCTGTATCATTGCATCTTGGCATGGGGCACCTCCACAAATTAGCAAGATGAAGGGAATTTTAATGAAGATGCTTTAGAAGTAGGCACACTACAAACCAGTCCCCATATGGCATTTGGTTACATACTGATGTCATGGATGAGTGTCTGGTCTCTTGAGGGAGTTACTTGACTTGGTAAAAACTTTTTAGAATCACTGGGCCAAGGGGTATACTAAACAGGTAAATTGATGATGCCCTGCAAATCTAATTAAGTCACTACATTCATTTCTTCCTTGTTATCTCTACTTCCTTTCATTAAGGAAACCCAGTCATTGATTATATGTCCAGATGTAACATATTTGGTGTTTCCCGTGAGCACTCAGTGCTTCTATTACAGAACACATTAGAACCAGAAAGGATGGCATGGGGTGGGGGTCAGAAGAAGAAATGGTCCTGAAGAGGTTAACAGGTCACAAGCCGGAATTTCCCATGCATACTTGAGAGGTCCCCAGAGTCATGGAAATCATTAGGGAAAAAATAGCACCTATTTTGGTTGGCTCTAGTATCTCTTACATTGAAGAGTCACCTGGATTCTTTTATCTCCCATAAATGTTCATTTGGACTCCTGTCTAGGGACATTTTGGTTGTCATAACTGTCACAACTGAGGAGAAGAGCGATGCCACTGACATTTAGTAAATAGAGGTCAAAGATGCTGACAGCCCCCATAGTAAAGATTGATTGAGCCTCAATGTCCAGCGTGACAAATGAAAAATGCTAGAAGGGGACCAATTCTTATGGACGCCAGATCTAATAGGACTCTAACAATGACCTAATGACTACCAACTAAAGGGAGAAAAAAACGATATAGGCAAAAAGAGGTAAAAATGTGACAGGATAACTCAATACTCTTGACAGGTGTGTGGTGTCACACAGCACCAATACCTGGACTGTGTGACTCAGAGTCGCTTTGGCCAATTGCCCAGATCTGATTTGTATCTAATGAAACGTTTACATAAAAGGTATAGTTTTAGTAAATGCAAACAATGGTGGTGGAATTTTTTTTAAAAAGGCCTATCTTTCTTCCATTGTCAGATAATTATCATTTCTTCAACACCTACTTTGCCCTGGCACCGTGTTCAGTATGTTTAAATATCTGTTCACACTTGGATGATTTTTGTTTTAGAGCAGCATGTAATAGCTGTTACCTGTCAAAAGGTAAGTTAATTATTCCAGAAGCAGGAGACACTTCTGTTATGCATCTCGTTTCATCATTATGAAGAAATAAATGTGTGGGATGGAAAATTTGCCAGAGTGTCTTTATACTTACCTCATGCACATAAAATATTAACAACCTAAAGGACTTTAAAGACATCTGTACATCACAACCTGGAAGAACATTCCTCTTGATCTGCTTTTACAGCCCAAAAGGAAAAGTTTGTTAGATGTTAGGGTGTGGTCGAGTGTTCTCCTGGCATACTAAAGACCTTCGTTTCCAATCTTATTACTGTAATAAAAATAAAAAATAAATAAAGCAGGAGGTTGATATTAATGACCACAATGTTCTCTTCCTACCTAAGAGTCGAGATCTTGTCTTTCTCTGTGGTCAGTCAGAGCTGGCAATTGGCTTTGCTGATTGTCTATCAATGAGAATTCAAGAGACTAGAAAAATTAGATGCTAGCTTATTATTTATAATTAACTTACTACCTGACAGTTTTATATGGCTTTATAATACATTTTGGTCACACTCCTCCCTCTACCCTCTCTTCTTCTCCTCCTACCCCTACTGCCTTGCTTTCTACTAAGTCCCATCCCACTTTCCTGCCTTGTGTTTTTGCTTTGTGATCTACCAGGTTGAACTAGGACTGTTGTAGCAGGCACAGGCTCAGAGCTCTCTGGAGCATGAGTATCTCACCGGCAGCCCTATTACTGACTTCCTTTCCTCCAGCAGCTCCAACTGCTATAATATATGCAAAACTTTCAAAGTATATGCTTAGGTTTACTTTTATGGGATGAGTTGCATGTCTACATAATAATATAAACAGTCTACAGCTGTGAATAATTTTAGAACTACTACAGTTGGATGTAAAATTGGAAAATGCTGCTATTATCTGTGATTAGGATTGCAATTTTAGGGCCTTATACATGCTAGGTAAGTGTTACATATCTACATAATAATATAAAGAGTTTCATATCTATATAATAATATAAACAGTCTATAGCTGTGAATAAGTTAAGAATTATTGCAGTTGGGTGTGATATCGAAAAAGGCTGCTATTACCTGTGGTTTCTTTCTGTGTTTAGGATTGGAATTTTAGGGCCTTATACATGCTAGGTAAGTGTTCTACCACCCAGTTACACACAAAGAAATACGTTCTAACTAAAAGAAATTCTATTAAAAGTAATCCTAGACATCAGTTGACCTTGGGCTACAGACAAGTGTATACTATTAGTCACAGAAAGAAGGGCAACGCATAGGCTACTGAAGGGTCAGCACCCTTGTTACTCCTGCCCAGTGTGGTGGTCACGGAGAAAGGAGAGTGGTTTTGAAACCTCTTTCATCAGAACCACATATTGCCTTCTCGTGAATGACATTACTTTTTCTCTCCAGATTTTGGAGACGGGGAAGAGATGGACCAGAGAAGACGGACAGATGGGGATTAAGAAGAAAGCTGGGATTATGATTGATGAAACTGATGAGGAAACATGGCTTTAAATGTGTCTTAGTGACACTTCGTCTGAGCTAGAAAGGTTGAACCAGCTGTCATGGAGCTAGCCAAACAACCACAAGCGAGCAAGTCATCTGGTCAGAATGTTTGGTCTGCTTGTGGTGATGGGAGTTTCTGGAGATGAATGTGGTGCTCTGTCTCTCCATCCTACCAACTAGACCTTCCCTTTGTCCAATCGGAGCAGGAAGTGATGGGCAGAAAACCATTTTTCTCAGTAATTGTCCCTCGAGGGTGCTGGATGAATATTCTATACTATTTTCAGAACAAAGAGAATTACAAATGAATAGTTTACCCCCAAATTTAAGAGATTCTCAGTATCAAAATGTAGTCGTGAATGGCTTATCTTGAAAATGAATAGAAATAAAAGCTTGTCAAATCATTACAGAGCAGAAAAATGAGCATTTATCAAAGAAGTACCTGAGAGACTGCCTACAGTATAATGGGTCCTTATTGCTGCCATATCTTATGGCCAGCCGGTGAGAGTCATACATTTAGGTAGAGCTGGAAGGAACCATATGAACAGTGCTGCAATGCAGAGAGAGGGAGTGAAAGTCAGAGAAGTAAGTCCCACGTAAACCTGTGAACACAGGATGTGCTAGGATCTTGAGATAATACAGCTTCTGCTCTCTAATTTTACTTTGCCCGAATCTAAAGGCCCTATTGATTAAAATGTTTTAAGGTTATTATCCTTCACAAGTTTCTTTTGACAAAGACAAGAAATCCTAGAGACATGGAATTCTCAAGAAGCAGTGAGGGTCATGTTTGCAGGGTCACCTGATGTCTTAACCAGTTCGGTCTCTTTAGATTTATATCTGATATTCTGAGGTAGCTATTAATAATTCTTGTATTGTTTTCAATTGTGTCTTGTGTGGTTAAGTTCTCTATTGTCTGTACTTTTGATTTAAGGTCTGGTTATTTTTTAAAAAAGAATTGATTTACTGTTATACATACAATTAGTTCTACAGAGGTCTATGCCAAGCTAATTGCTTTCAATGAGGATCAGTGATAGTAAGAGCCAAGCACACTTCAATAGGCGCTCTGTATTTATAGGAGACTTCATATGGGCTGTAAAGGGTTAAATGACAGAGGCCCAATACAGTTTGAAGTGATGAACGAAAGGATGAAGATGGAGTGATAAGTATGTTTATCAAGCATCCATGTAGTGGCACCACATAAATTCTCAGCATCATCTCATACTCAGGTGCTCTTGTTATCATCTGATATAGTGATGGCTACATAGAGTTTTCCTCTTTCTTGACTTTTTGAGGCATTATGGAATTATGCTGGTCTTTCAAAAAATTGGAACATCCCTTCAACTCTTGATTTCTACTTTCTTTAATGTTTAATTAGAATTAGGACATTCTATTTCTAGCTGCTACTATGTTGTCAATTATTTTATTTTAAATGTTATTTACCATTATTTTCAAGCTAGGTAAAGCTGGCAAGCAAGGGAAAATCATTGCAATAAAAGACAAGATCTCCTGAGTAAATTGGAAACGTGGGGATGTTGGGAGAAGGCTAGGGTAGAGGGAGAGGTAGAGAGGAGAGCAGAGAAAAATGTAGATAATGATAATAATAATAATAATAATAATAATAATAATAATAATAATAATAAACAACTCCTTTGGTGTTGTAAGGGAGGCTGCTTGTTCGTTCTTGGCCACTTAGCCCCGAAATAATCTCAGAGAAACTGTATTAATTAAATCATTGCTTGGCCCATTAGCTCTAGCTTATTATTGGCTAAATCTTACATCTTAATTTAACCCATTTAATCTGTGTATTGCCACATGGCTGTGGCTTACCAGGTAAAGTTCTGGTGTCTGTCTCTGGTGGGGGCTGCATGGCTTCTCCCTCTAACGCTGCCTTCCTTCTCTCAGCATTTAATTTTCCCCACCCATCTGCCCTATCAGGCCAAATCAGTTTCTTTATTCACCAAAGGTATTCACAGCACACAGAGGGGAATCCCACCCCACATTGGACATTGGATATGACTCCTCATCTTATACTGTCAGACCTGGCTTGCTATAGCACAATGAATTACTGTTGTATCACAATGAAAAAAAAAAGATATATCAAAGTAGGTGGCCTCTCTCGGGTGCTTTATTTCAAATGTGCTTTCAAGGAAGATGCTTAGTGTTCATGGTCACAGTGCACTAAATGAATGAATTAATTGACTTAGTGCACTGTGGGTACACATATTGTGACTAAGACAGACAGGCAAACCAACGTCAATGAACATGGCAGTACTGCTTGTGAAGATGAAAATATAGATATGATCCAGCTGATAAAGAAGAGCCATGGCTCTGATGTGCTGTGAGCTGCCCTGCTCCATTTCCTTGACTCTCCTCTCTGGCATCTTTGGATGTCTCCAGATACAACCAATGGGGATCAGTACTGACATAGCAAGAGGCTACTGGTGTCTTTCCCCATGCTGTTCTCATTTGCTGTTGCCTGTGTTATAGGTGGTTGTACCCCCACACCGAGTTCCTATTATCCATGTCTTCTTCAAGGGGGCAAGACTCCACAGTTTTAAAAGTAGAAACCAAAGCAGTACTTTAGAATTGAACTCACACATATTCCATGTATTCTTTGTGTGTGTGTGTGTGTGTGTGTGTGTGTGTGTGTGTGTGTGCATTCATACCAATATCCCCGATTCATTTTATTTTAAGATGTCCCCCCAAAGCAAGTTTGACATTCATAAAGTAGGCGAATTATTTAGTGTACATAGCAGGCACCTTTAGAAGTATTTTACTCAATGAAAATATTAGCTAGTATCTGGCAGATGGTTATCTAATTTTTGCGCCACTTTGGCAATGGAAAGCTTCCTATCCCTGGAGGTCATTTTCCCCATGAAGTAAATAGACTGACCTATATTTGTTTCTCAGAAATGACCTTCATCCTAAGGAGCCAGCTATGATAGTGAACAATAATATTAGCCTCTCTGTTTAAAAAAATGATCTTTTGGATGATCTTTTCTTATTCATTTTCTCTATATTCATGACTATCTCCCCATATTAGAGACATGTTACAAACTTAAGAAGACTATCTGGTTATGATCCCTGACCTCTATTTTGTACATATTTAAGCAGTCAACTATCTGTAATCAGTTATTTCTTTCAAAGAAATGGATGGATGGATAGACAAATGGATGGATGAATGGACAGATGAATGGCTAAAAAATGAAGAAATTTGTAAAAAATTTCTATTAGCCTTTATAGTGCCCGAAGAATAAATAATCATGAACTTTGGACGACATATTTCAATATTTTGCCACAGTGATAATGAAGAGTGTCTGCTCAGTCACAGTTGAAATTCATCCAGATAATTTAAGTCATTTCCCCCTTTAGTTCTCAGGGTATGTTCCCTTTGTCTTGCTCTGTTCCCAGATTTGCTTTTGTATTGACAGGGCAGAGGCAGAAATCAAGACTAAATATAGAGTTCTCAGGAAATGAAACACAAATGAGAAACATTTTAAAAGATGTTCGACATCTTTGACCATCATGAAAATGAAAGTTAAAACTACTTTGGGATTCCATCTTACAAAGACAGAATGGTCAAGATTAAGAAAACAAATGACAACGGACGGTGGCAAGCACGCAGGGAAAGGGGACACAAATTTCTTGCTGTGGAGAGAGTTCTTGAATCGTGGCTTCTGGATTCAGCCAACTACAAACATGGCCAGACTCTACACTGCAGTTCTTCTCTTTCTGATTCTTTTTCTTTATTCAAGGCCACACCTCTGCAGAAAGCTCTTACAGGACCTCAGTCTCAACATCGCAGATGAAGCTGTGTTCCCGGAAAAGTTTTTGTTCATAAAGCCCTTGAAACTCTTGGGATGGTTTCTTCCTATGATGGTGATCATTCTCTAAGTTCAATTAAACAGTGAACATTGCTATGCTGAACATATAGGGATGGCTATACTGAAACTACTAATGTTCCATGTGCCTCATGCTGCCATTTGGTCACTTAACTCCCTCTAAACACTGTTTCATTCAACTACCAGGCTTGAAATTTTGCCTTCATTTTCTGAATTGATTGTTGTTTGAGACTGAATTGCATACCATCCATGACTTTCAGCTTGTGAAAACTCAATATATCTACTGCCCTGCTGAGCCAGAAGGGGACAAGAGGGATTAATATTTTATCATTTTTAAATGCCTCCAAGATACTGTCTGACTCATCCTCATAACAGCAGTGGGAGACAGGAAGGAAGCAGGTAAATGTGTACTTCACATAGTTTTTACTTAATGGTAGATTTAGTGTTGTTTGGTCCAAGATGAAAAATGATGAAATTATTCATGGGGAATCTTATTTAAGATCATCAGTCTCGATGACATTTATGACTTGCTGCTGGCAAGAACTTTGTTGTAGTACTGTGCAGAATGCTCTACTCTTTATTTCAAGGTGACACCACTGTCCCCACATAATTTGCATGCATATTTTGTACCATTTTTCTAATAGAAAGGACAGATTTTCATTTGGGCATTTGTATTCTCCCTTCACATTATGACGATGGACATGTATTTCTGATGCCTGACTTGGGATAAGTGTTACAGTCATCACCACAAGCAGAGAAAAACAAATTGTTTGCCTAGGGATTTGAACTTTTGCCACTGGCCTCATTAGTATGGTGTGCTAACCAACTAGGGTAGCCACGGGCATGCAATTATAAAACAGCATGAATCAAACTTGATGCAGGGCCCTGAAATTTAACCTTTGAATATGTCCATTAGCCTTGACATATCTCTATGGAAGAGTGTGACCTTTCTCTAAAGACATTTGCTACAAAATGGCATACTGTTATCCTTCATAGAAATTTAATTTTCAGATATAATAAAGACACAAAGATTATTGAATATTGAAAGACTAAAATTAGGGTTTATATAATACCAGGTATTGACTTTTGGACAACATTTAAAAACACATCATCTATGTGTCACAATTTATTCCAATATTTCCTTAGAGTGTGGCGTCCTTGAACTACACCTGAATTGATGTTTATTAACACAGGTGAAGGTTTACATTGACAACCAGATTACAAATATCATCATACTTTTTGCAGTGGGAGACTCCTAGGAATTCTATTCAGAAGGAAAGCTCTGGAAGAAAAGATTAGTTAAGAAAAAGAAAAAAAAACTGTTTTTGCCAACACTTCCTTGAAAATTACTTTGAAAAGGAAATGCTTAATTACAATTTTAAATGAATATAAAACAGTGAACTAAACAGATATAAAAACATCAAAGGAGATGACGATGCCGTGGACACATTCTCTCTGATGTTTAAGGAGAAGAAGATGCAGTGGACACATTCTCTCTGATGTTTAAGGAGAAGAAGATGCAGTGGACACATTCTCTCTGATGTTTATAAGCTGGGAATAGCTTGACTATTTTGACTGACTTGCAGATTCCTCTCTTTCTTTCATTCCTTTATTTGTTCAGTCATCAAACCTTGCTGATTTCATATTTCTAATGTTTCCTTAACTCAAGTCTCATGTTAGTGCAGTCCGATTTCTCACATAGACCACACAACAAACAGTTCCATTCTGTTTCCTGCCTCCAGTCCTCTGTCTCTTTCGCTCATTTCCCACGTTTCATAAACTGAAAATGAGATGATGTGGCTACCCTGCTTCAGTTATTCCCTGGAACTTCCAGAGCTTTCACCATGGTGTCCCCAGTCCTTTGCCTCCAAAGGTAGCTGCTTACAGGGATGCAGTGTGGACAATGGGCAGTGTCTGTGTACGCACAAGCATAAGCATTTGGGAAGAAATCATTTCACATGATGAAAGACACCAAGTCCAGGTTTCTTGCCTTTGCTCTAAAATATCTGCCTGAAATAACCTCTATAATTATGTTAAATAGGTTTATGTTGAAGCAGGAAGTATAAATATTTAACATTTCCAATCACTATAATTTTTCTTCATACTTGTTCATTTTGTAAGTACAGAAGGAACCTAAGGGGGAAGTGATGTTACCTTCTTCCAACTGAAAGATGTGACTCACAAACCACAGCTTATTTTCCTGCCCTACAAACATAGGTGCAGCCCTTGTTGCCTGAACATCCTCCCAGGAATGAATAAACAAATAACTCCTTGCTACACAACCCATTACCCCAGATAGGGCAGCAACAAGAGACGAAAGTGCAATTCCATCAAAGTTCAACTTGGAGGATCAGTGAGTTAGTTTATTCAATTTATATACAAACCATTCATGAAGGGTAACTTACACAATCATGGATAATTTCAAAGCAGCCATACTAGTGAAAAATTTCACCCAGCATGGATGATGACTTCCTCATTGCTGTATAGATGGAGTCTCCCAATCGGCTAATGTTCCAGAGGGTATATAACTGTAATACCTCCTGAGGCCCTGAGAACACATGCAACCAAGACAGAATCACATACAGATGGCAGAGAATTACAGGAGGGTCCGATGTTCCTCTGCATCTCTTTCCATAAGGGAATATCAACAGTCAATCAACCTGATTTGGTGATTTCTTGCAAGTAGTCATAGCTGCTCTAATAAAGATGGTGGCTGAGACACACAATCTTGCTGAGATCTTCGTTAGATGCCATAATTAGCAATATGTCTGTTTTGGGTTACATTAGTTTTCCTGGAGAGATAAAAAAGGTATATCTGTTTATACATACCACTAGTCCAAAAAAAAGTTTTTCTAAGTCCAGCTTGGTGAAATATTGTGTTTACTGGTATTATTTTCATGGTTACTCATGAAAAGATAATTAGTTACAAGTCCTAACCATCTATATTGAGAAAGCTGTAGAGTTCTAATCTCCAGTTAGCCTTCCAATTCCCATATGTGCTAGCACCTTTAATGTCATAATCAACTATGAGACAGGAGGGTGTAAAATCTAGAATCTAATATAAAAATCTTGCTACAACTTCTACAGTTTCATTATCACTACTGTGGACCTAGCCATCCATCACTGTATTGTTTGCTTATGTCACTGTCATAACTTCAGGTCAAGGTATTTTGTAGGTCACCAGTTAGTATGATGACAGTGGATGGTTAACTACTAACCAGAATATATAGCTCTTCTATATTATCAGGAACCAGAGAACAGATGTCATCTCACTGAACTCTAGATAAAGAAATGAACATCCAGAAATAAGAGGCACTTGGAACTCCAGATAGAAATGACAAAAGAAGAGCATCTTCATAACATGTTATTATGGAAATGTCAACAACACAAAACAAACAAATGACATTCAATGATATAAGGGGGACTGGTGAGATAGATGGCTGCCCAGCCTGATGACCTCAGTTTAATCTCAGTTTAATCATGTTTATCATGGTGCATACTCATGTACACACACACACACACATGCACACATACACATGCATGCACACATATGCACACACAATAAATGAGTAAATGAATGAGTGAATTAATGGACAGAACATAAATACTGTAAGGGGAAATGCCAACTTACATGTGAATGAAGGAATATCAGAAGAACACCAGATCACTTTTCAGCAACCCTAAAAATCACAGAAGGCTTGAATGATAGAGTTCAAGCCCTGAAAGTCAATAACTGTAAACCAAGATTGTTGTGCCCAGGAAAGTTGTCTCTCAATGTTGATGGAGAAATAAGAACAATTCAAGGCAAGCACGTATGAAGTTAATTAATGCTGTCCAGGCCAGTTCTGTGGAAAATATTGAGAGGAACACTACAAACAGAGCAGGAAGAAATAGAGTTTCATCTATAAGGAGACAGGAACTAATAAGTCTCATGAGGTTAAAACATTAACAGAAGAGGGCAGGAAAGGAAACCATTATGTACAACACAGTAGATCAGTTAATCCCTAACACAGGGGAAGAAGCAAGGAACAACAAATAATCTGGCCAAACAGAAAAATTCCAGAGAAAACAGAAAATATCTCTCAATAAAAATTCTTACACGCAAATGACATCATTATTAGGAGATGCAGTCTAATTGAGATGATAAACATGACCCCACCGTCTGCTGTCCTTGAGAAATACACCTCACTAGCAAAGACATCCAAATTCTGAGAGTCAAAGTGTGGAGTTCTATAAATAAGCTGATGTAGCTGGTCTTCTCTCTGCTAAAGTAAATTTCAAACCAAACCTAGTCAGAAGAAATAAGAAAGTCACTACATAGTAATAAAGGGAGCAACTCATTAAATTATGTAACAACTATCAACATGTAGGCATGGAATCTTGGGCCTCTCAAGTTTAAAAAAAAATCATAAGGCATGAAAAGTGAAATAGGTCTTTATAGAATCATAGTGGGAGACTTCATTTTCAAGTTGTTATTGTTAAGTAAGTCTTCCATATTCAATATCCACAAAAAACTACTCAGAGTTATTATACATCATAGGTCAACTGGATTTAACAGACATACATAGAAAACCCCACCCACTGACTGGGAACACATGTTATTTTCTGTGGCACATGGAACTGGCTCTAAAATCAATCCATAGTTTAGTCCACAAAACAAATGTTAACAAATAGCCAAATATTCAGATAATTCCTTCAATCTTATTGGATCATAGTGAAATTAAATTAGCCATCAATAACAAAAGAAAGCACAAAGCCACACAAATACTTGGAAACTGAATGATACAGTGTTGACGAAATAGTAGATCATTGGTTTAAAGAAAAAGAAAGAGAAGAAATTGTAAAATTCTTAGAATCAAGTGGGAGAGCCATCACAATCTGCCAGAACCTCTAGGATGGAGTTCCACAAGGACGCTGTGACTCCCTGTAAAACCCACCAGTCATTCTGGCAGAGGCTGTCATTCCTGCTAGGGAAGCAGGTAGGCTGAATGCAGATCTTCACCTCTTTGGCTCTTGCAGATCCAATCCCCCTGTCTCACCCACAGTTCTGAGGCAGAACACCTACTGAGGTCTCCTTTTTCTCTCTGACCCCATCTCCAGCAATCACAAAGATCTTCTCACATCTTTTTCCCTTTAATTCACCCCAATACCTCAGCCTCCAATACCAGCAAGCATTCCCTGGGAGCATATCAATTGAGTTGTGTAAATGAAGGCTGCACTTTCATTTCCTGGCCATCCAGACCCAAATAATCACACAGAACTTTATTAATTACAACACTGGATAATGGCTAAGGTGTATTCCTGGCTAACTCTCTTATATCTTAAATTAACCCATTTATATTTCTTTTTATTTTACCATGAGGCTCGTGGTTTGTTACCTCACATCTTGCTTCTTGGGTGGCTACATGGCGTCTGCCTGACTCCCCCTTCTTTCTCTCTGCATTCAGTTTAGTTTTCCCACCTAGCTATATTCTGCCCTGCCATAGGCCAAAGTAGCTTCTTTATTAACCAATGGTAATAAAACATATTCATAGCATACAGAGGGGAATTCAACATCAGAGCTGAACAGGGAAACAGGTGCACTAACTAAAGGACTTCACTCTCCTTCCTTCCCTACAAATCTAGTGTCCCCTCATCCCTAGCTGTAGCATAACACATGTTATAATCATCCCTCCCCCTCTGCCCACATTTCCTGTGAACCCCATAACTAGTTCTAACCTCCTTCCCTGACTCTTTGCTTTATCCAAGCACCCCCACCCCGACTCCAGCAGGAACTCCCTGCTAACCCACAGGCTGTTCCTGCCAGGGGTGCAGGGAGGCTGACTGCAGATCTTCATATCCCCTCTGCTTCTCAGATCCAATTCCCCAGTCTTATCCCCAGTTCTATAGCAGACCTTCTGGGGTGACTTCTCTTTACTCTACCCCTATCCAAGGAGACCAAATAAGCAGATTCTGGTAGAGCATTCTGTTTTTCTCTTGGACTCCTAGTCTTTCCTCATTTATAAATTTCAGCTTCCAATTCCCAGACATACATTTTGCCTGGAACCCCCAATGGTCCACGGAAAATTTCCTACAAGCAACACAACCACTATACTCTCCTAAAAAACTAGAGATGAAACAGAAACCAAGGAGCACCCACCCAGCAAAGAAAAACTAGATATCAGCGCCTAGAACTACAGTCTTCCCAATCCCAGATTTTTTTATGTTCTTACCTAATTCAGAGACAACCATTATGAATTCTCTAGTCTTTAAAAATATTTATGAACATGGCTGTTTATTAAAAGACAACTAGTGGCATTATTTTATGCTTCTAAAGTTTATACACACAACTATTTTAGTGACCCCATGCTATCACGTGATTCCTTTTACTATGTTCTAGATAGTTTAGCTTGTGTGGACCAGGCTTCTCCCAAACAGTTAGAATATAGGTTCCATGCAGACATATTTGCTTTGTTCATATTTACTTTGTTCCAGCTCAGCAACATTCCATTATAGGTGTTTTTTTTTCTTCAGACACTACTGAGGTCAGTTTATTATCTACCCAATTTCCATCTAGATGATAATTCTCTATGACCATGCAATAAAAAACCACATCTTTGAATTCTAGGGACTTTTCTAGGGACTTTGAATTCTAGGGACATCTTATAAAAAGCTATAATTATGAAATGCATTATTCAGTAATAAAATTGGATATCTCAATATTTCAGCTTGTATAATTGATAAAACAACAGAAAAATCAGCAAAGATGTATAAGACTAGCTGATAAACATAATTATATATTTACATGGCACCAGGATTTATCCCTACTGCATGTACTGGCATTTTGGGAACCAGTTCTCTTTGGATGGATACCTTGCTCAGCCTGGATATACTAGGGAGGGCCTTGGACCTTCTCCAAAGCAATGCCTTACCCTCCATTATAGGTTTTTAATCAGTGTTAGTTGAATGGATTGGGAAAATGTCGGTCAGAGGAATCTCCCCAGCTAGCCCCTGGGCAAGCTCTAGCAACAGCCAGTGGACTGACTGATCCCAAAGACTAACACTAAGTGTTCTTTTCTGATGACCATGAGAGTTCTGATGGACAAAAAGTTCACACTGTATTTAAGTTCACACTGAGATCTCAGAGCTGTTGATCAAGATTAATGTTAGTTTTGGGGTGCACAAGCTTCCTACTCTCATAAAGGAACATTATTAGTGTTTGATACCAGCAAGTCTCCCTTTATTGCTATTAAAACTTCAAGGCAATGCTGTTTTAGGATGTTTTAATGATCGGTGAATGACTTAATGAATGTTGAACTGCAGGTTATTAACCCTTCCTCTGACCTCTATTAGCTGTGAATTAAGACTGGTGTGTAGGCTCCTGAGAAGGGATCTGGGTAAATATGGAGAGTAATTAAGCTTAGGTGGGTCCCAAGATTTTGTGGTTTTTATTGTAGTGGTCTGTGTAATTGCTCAGGAGAGTTGATAACTCTGAATTCAGAAAAAAAAAAAAAAGATTTGCTATTTTCAGGTCCTAAATTTGCGTGTGACTGTATTCTTTTTTCTTTCTGTCTATGAAGACAGTGGTGGAATGAGAGCAGCTTCAGCAGACGGAAAATTGATGATCACGATATGCGATGCAGTTGTCTGGGAGAGATGACTGAGGAATCTGTTTTTACCTAAATGGGCTTTTATAATTGGCCAGGAACAAACACACAGTTTTTCATCTTCTAGGAGACTCAGGAAAGGCACATATTTCTCTCAGTCAGCAAGATATCTGGATAGGCGATGCAGAGTTGAACTCCAAATTTTAAAACACTGTCTTTGGAATGCCATAGGTCAATAGATTTCCCCAGTGAGAGTTTAAATTTGTAATTTGTAGATTTTGAACCAAGATAAAGTCCTGACATAACAGTGATGATTTAAAGGTTATCTCTTCATTTTGTGAACCAAATTTCACCAAAATACATTTCCCTTACATGGTGGTTTGAGAGAAAATGGTCCCCAAAAGGGAGTGGCACTACTAGGAGGTGTTGTCTTGTTGGAGTAGGTGTGATCCTGTTGGAGGAAGTATGTTACTGTGGAGGTGGGCTTTGAGGTCTCATATATGCTGAAGCCACACCCAGTGAGACAGACCACTTCCTGTTGCCTGGTAATCAGGGTGTAAGAACTCTCAGTTCTCTCTCCAGCATCATGCCGACCTGCCCACCACTATACTCACAGCTGCCATGCCAACCCACCCTGATGATAATAGACTAGACCTCTGAACATGTCAGCCACCCCAAATGTTTTTTTTATAAGAGTTGTATTAAGACTTCTGACTTTCATTATGCTTTCAAGTATAGAATTCAAAATATTAGTATAATATTCTTATCAATTCTTTGAAAATTTCACACATTCATACAATGCGCTTGAAACACATTCACTTCCCTTTCTTCCCCCAGTTCCACTGGGATTCACCTCCACTCATCTCTCTCTAAACTTCATGTCCTTTTTTGTTTATTATTTTTTAATTTTTGAGACAGGTTCTCACTATGTGACTTTGGCTAGCTTGGAACTCTCTGTATAACCCCGGCTGACCTCCAACTCATGCAGATTACACTGCCTCTGTTCCACAATTGCTGGGATTAACCGTGTTCACCGACATGTTCAATCTTATTGTTTTAATAACCCACTGGGTTTATCTCTTCACATATGCTGGAGTGTTAGGTCATCCACTCAGAAAGAGTTTACTTCCCAGAGACTCTCTTAAGGGAAATGCACTTTCCTTCCTCTAGGGGAAATCAGCTGTCAGTAACTCCCCAGCTAGGCGCTCAGACTCTTGCCACCTCTGCTCTGTCCTTGCTGGAGTGTGGAATGCGTTGATTTGTGCAGGCAACCGCAGCTGCTGCGAGTTCACTAGTCACTGTTCTTGCCACGCTTAGGAGACCCTGTTTCGCACCCGTCCTCCCTGATCCCTTGCAGTTTTTTCATTTCCTCTCCTACAGTGCTGTACGGGCCTTGGAGGTGGGCAATACAGATATTTATGCCGAGCATGTCACAGGGATTTATTATTTGCACTTGAACCAGTTGTGAATTTCCATGTTAACTGCTCTTCACCGCGCCAGGAGACATCTCTGATAAGAGCCTAGAGTTGCAAAATTTACAGTTTCACTTTTCTTTATGGTTGAGTGAAATTCTATTGTGTATATGTACCACATTTTCATTATTTATTGACCAGCTCATTGACATGTAGGCTGATTCCATGTCCTAGCTAACGTGAATAGAGATGCTTTTACCAAGGAATGGCATGTATCTCTCTAGTAAGATACAGAATCCTTTTAGATATTCCAGGAGTGGAACAGCTGGCTCCTACGGCAGATTTGCTTCTAGCTTTCTGAGGATTTTCTGCACTGATTTCATAGTGGCTGCACCATTTTTTACTTCCCTTCCCCCACACCCACTGTTAGAAGTAGCACCATTTCTAATGTCAAGTTATACTGCAGAGTCATAGCAATAAAGATATGTGGTTCCGTAGAATAGAATTTAGGAACCATATATATAAGTCCATGCACCTAGATCCATCCAATTTTTGGTAAATCTGTCAAAAATACACATTGGAGAAAAGACAGCATATTTAACAAATAGTGCTGGGAGTCCTGGATATTTACATGTAGGAGAATGAAATTTTTATCTTATCTCTCAATCAGAACAAAAATCAAGTTAAAACGAATCAAAGATTTCAACGTTAGAGGAAAGAATAGGGAGTATACCTCAGGATACCCTGGTTGTACAGGAAACAGGATGCACAATCAACAATTGAGGCCTCGTAAAAATTAAGAAGCTCCTGTGCTGAGAAGGAGAGTGTTAATTGACTGAAGGGGCAGCCTTCAAAGTGGAAAAGAAGACTTTACCACTTTTATATCTGGCAGCTCATTATCATCTAAAATTTTCAAAGAGCCCCAAACCAAAATCTGAAGAAAACAAACAATCTGGTTGAAAATTTCGATGAAACTGAACAGAGTCCTCAACTGAAGAAACAGAAGTGACTGAGAAATACCTTCAAAGGTGTTCAATGTCCTTGGCCATAGGTATGCAAATTAAAACTGTTTTGAGACTTCATCCCATACTGGTCATAATGGCCAAGACTAAGGAAACAACAGCAAAGGCTGGCACGAAAATAATAAGAAGAGAATCCTGATTTTCACATTGTTTTAACATAACAAGAGAAGAAAGCCCAGTGATTGGAAGCGAGGTACAAACAGGTTGGAAAATTTCCAAGACAGTGTTTGAAATCTAACGCCTTTCTCTTTCTATGGAAGTCACGACTTTTCTGTAGGCAGACTCTATAAGCCTGGAGCTTTGAGTCACCACTTGGCAAGTAACCATTACTGTGACTAGCCAAGTCTGTTTATGTGATGATCGTATCTCTATTTCAATGAGACCCGGAGATGTTCTGGTCATCTGGGTCTGTAGACTCCCCGCTCACAGACAAGCCCTGTCTTGTCAGTTCTGGTCTTCACCCATGCGTGTCAATAGCGAGGTGAAGGCGTGTGGTTTCCAGCCAATTCTCAGGACCAGTGCTGTAGGGTTCCAAGCCCTCAGGGTACAGTTATGCTTGGTACCTTTCAGACTCCAAGCAAGAGAACGCTGAAGCTGAGTGACAAAGAGTCACAGAGCCAGGCCCTGAGCTGGTGTGTTGCCTTCACCCTCTCTAAGCAGCATCTTTGTTGACTCTACAAATGGCATAGAGTTTGCCAACCTTGCAGAGGAAGCTCGTGGATGAGCACTGTGACCACAGTGAGGCAGAAGACTTTTTATTTTGTAGTAAGACTTTTAAACTAAGGATTAGGAGGTTATAGTCTTATAAAGTAAAATCAATTTTTAGCAGCCATATTTTAATTGCAAGATTTAATTAATATACCAATTCAAGAAAAGTGACTTGCCACATTAAGTTGTATTTGCGTTTAAAATGCTATGTGTATAGTTTATTTTTGTGAATAAGTGAAGCTACTATCATGCTAAAATAGAGGAATACAAACCAGAAAACTTTGGATTAGGTTTTCCATAAAGATTTAATTAAATTTATTGCATATTAATTTAAATAAATTAATTGCATTTCTTTTCTAAGTGGAAGAGTTTATTATTATCTATGCTCAATATTGAAGAATACATACATGTCAATCAGAGAGAATGAGTTAAATCATTAAGCAAAATGTAATTTATTTGTTTCTTTATTTTTACTAAATGGATCTTGTAAGACTTAGGTGAATCATAGATTACATACTCTTGTAAAAACACTACATTTATGTCCCCAGATGACTATTTCAAGGGCCATTTTAAAGAAGATTCTTAATATAAAAAACATTGTTCCTTCATGATAACTTAGGTATTTTTTTTCTAGTCTCCAATGAGATATTGAGACTTTAAATTAATTTATTACTGAAGAGATTCCGTCTATTTATTGATTGTCCTCCAAAGAATGAGAAGACACTGTACAAAAACTGCTACTGATACAAGACAATTGAATGCCACTTAGGATTATTTAATGTGTTCACTTGAAAATAATTACATTTAATGGAAGAGGAAAAAAATCCAAAAATGCTTAGAAAAAAAGGCAATAAAAGAGATGAGGTTGAATTGACATAAACACAGAAAAATCAACGTCTGCTTCATTATCTACTAGAAAAATCTTTTTTGTGCTTGTGTTTGTGCATGTGTGCATGCATGTGTGTATGTGTGTGCAAGTGTGTGTCCATGTGTGCATGTGCGTGTGTACATGCGTGTATGTGAGCGTGTGTGCGTGCATATGCATGTGTGCATGTGTGTTTGTGCATGCATAAGCATGGATGTGTGTGTGTGCAGGTGCCCACAGAGGCCAGAAGGGGGCATCAGAACTCTCAGAGGTGGAGTTTAAGAGCTTAAGGAATTCAGTTCTTTCCTTCCATTCTATTCATTCCAGAGATCAAATCAGATTGTTAAAGTTGGTGGCAAGGACCTTTACTCACTAAGCCAAAGCATCTGCCCTCCACCTTATTTTAGACAGTCTTTTTCTCAGTCTGAAAATCACTGGTTTGACTAGACTGGCTGGCTGGAAAGCTCTGGATTCTGCCTGATTCTACTTCTTATGTTGGTGTTACAGGTGCATGCTGCTGTGCCCAGATTTTGTGGTCTTCTGGGAATCCAAACTTGGGGCCTAATGCTTATTCAGCAAGCACTTTATCCATGGAGCCATCTATTCAGTCATAAGACTTTATTTTTTTTTTATTAGCAGGTGTATTTTACAACAGGTTGAAATGCTTTTGACTCTAATGGGTGGCTTTGTCTGCCTTTCAGATAGATACAGAGGGCACACATTTTAGTATATTTACACCCATTAATCATCTATTTTCTGTTAGAAGTTTATGTATTTTGCTAGCAAAAAGTAGAAGCTTGGAAATGGAGTACTTCCTGGCTAGTTATTCAAGTGTGAAAAATAAGAGCTACCCTCTGGACATGATGTGGCTTAAACCAGCTATAGTCATGTGCACAAGAAAACCAAAATTCTGCCACAGATGGGGTTGTTGATTGCCAGGCCCCACGTCTTGCTGAAGAGATACTGACAGCTATTGGGGTGCAGTTAGAATCATTCTTGTTTTGAAGGTGTGGCCACTTGCAGGCTTCCTGTGCTCCAGTGGGTGTTTCCTCATCCACATGTGTGTGTGGACAGCACCAACTAGACTACTAGACTTAGTCGGTTATAAAAAATAATAATAAATGAACGTCTAAGAGATATTTGGGGGAAGGGAAAGGGGAACTTGCAGGGAGAAATGGGAAGTAGATATAATTCTATTTCATTGTATACCAGTTTCAAATTCTCAAGAATAAAAATATTTTAAAGCTGGAGGATAAAATGCAGATTTCCACTCTAAGTAAAAACAAACCATTTAGAAGAGACTTAAGGTTGGAGGCAAAAATAATTTCTTAGAATAAAATAATATTCTGCATATAACAATATGATAAATTGGACTTTTGGTATCTCCACAATAAAGGAAAAATATTAGCAAACTGAATTTCAATTATTGTCATACTTCTAGAGTTCAGTCTTTAGGTTTTAAAACACGTTTTATTGCTATCTAGCCGCCATTTGGTAATCAGTGTCTGCAATTGTAGATGTGTAACCAGATAGTGCGATGAAGACTGAGTGTGTGCTCTTAAATCATTTTCTACTGAAAATAAAGCCATGCTGTGAGCATATATGGAGATGGGACTGTGGGTCATGATTTGTTCATAGGAGTAGAGACCGTATGCACAGGATTCGTGTTTATGGAAGAGATTGAAACAATGCCTTTGCTATATGTGGTCAGCAAATACAGAATCTGTGAATTCAGAAGTGGATCTCAGCAGACAGGGAGTCTGAAAATGCCTCAGTCTTAGACTTGGTTCCAGCTTCAAGTGTTAGAAATGAATCTATGGTTATAGTTGTCCATAGTATGGTGTGATTGGGTATGGTAGCCTGAATGGCCCAAAGCAGTCTTGATTTCTATATGATCTTTGAAGTATGTCTCTCTACCTCTACAAATAGAATTAAATTATGATTATACTGATAACTCCTAACCTTAAAAACAATCAAGCATGTTGTTGGTTGGTTTTCTCTTTACTCTTATGTCTCTTTGCTCTTTGGGGGCCTGTCACCCAGTTCACAAATAAATCTTATGGAGTCTTATTCTTTCTTATGAATCCCCAACCTTAGCTTAGCTTATTTCTAGCCAACTTTTCTTAAATTATCCCACCTATCATTGCCTCTAGCCTTTTACCTTACTCTATTTCTGTATATCTTTTCTTTACTTCTTACTCCATGACAAGCTATGTAGCTGGGTGCCTGGTATGTCCCAATATCCTCTTTTCTTTTCTTGTACCTCTCTCTCTTACCAATTTTCTCTTTCTATTTATTCTCTCTGCTCACCCACCCCACCTATTCTATCTGCGGCCTCACTATTGGTCATTCCGCTCTTTATTAGAATCAGGTGTTTTAGACAGGCAAAGTAACACAATTTTCCAGAGTTAAACAAATGCAACATAGAAAGAGTGAAACACACCTTTGCATCATCAAGCAAATGCTCCACAGACTAAATGAATACAACATATTTTTACCTAATATTCTACAACACTACTGGTTTCTTGTGGACTGGGGAGGGCCTTCAGTGCTGTGTCAATGAGATGAAAGTGTATAAGAACCATAATGAAGAACTACATGTGTCTTAGAAGTAGTAAGGGGATAGGTACAACAGATTAATACCAGTATGATATGGAGAGATGAGAGAGAAATGGTCACAGCTGAGTTTGCTGTATGGGAAATAAAAGCATTTGTTCTTTCAAATGCCTCTCCCCCTGTTGATGACCAATAAGATCAATAAGAACCCAGAACCTCTATGGGATACCTTGGTTTTATTTAATCTTGTATACCCAAAGAATGAGACTGAACAATCTCGAAGCAATAATCACATAAAGAACCCACTTTTCTAACAATGAAAAAAGCCAAAAATTTAAGGGAATGGTGGCTACCTCTAGGATATGGGTGAGATCTATAAGATGAACCTTGAGCATCTAGCAGCATCAGAGAGTACAGGTACATCTCCATGCCCACTGTAGCTTAGATATGGAATGTTGGCACCATGAAAGCCTCATGTGGTAAGGGCTTGATTTTTTGTTGGTGGTACTGTCTTAGCTGGAGGAAATAAATCTCTGGAAAGTCTTTGGAATTATCTTGTCCCTAGGCATTTTTTTTTTATCTCACTCCCTGTGTCCTTTACACCATGATGGGCCTTGCCTTATTCCACTACACTTTCTGCCACGACAGACAGACTGAACTTTCTGGAAGTATGAGAAGAATAAATTCTCCTTTTATTTTTCTGCAAAGTATTAACAAGAAGAAAATCTGTCAGTGCAGCTGATGGACCATGATAGAAGACTGCAGCAGTCCCTGAAAGAGATCCTACTAATAAGTCAAACAACATCAGCTTCGAGCCCAAAGTATAATAAGTCCACAATGACATAACGAGCACCTCAATAAATAGATGGGGAGAAAAAGTGAATTTTCTATGCAGAGTTCCAAATGATTTATATAGACATTCAAGTTCCAGGACAATAATGATTTGTCCGGTATCAACTACTAACAGCATCTTCTTTTCAGGTACGAGAAACAGATAGGAGAAAGTTAGTGTGATGAAACCCAGCAAGTGGTTTATTAGAAAATCAGTCATGGTCAGCTTCAGCAGTCAAATGCCATGTTGAAGTTGTGCAATTTTTTTAAAAAAGTGATGTTTGACTGCTATAGCCTTTGCATTCTAAACATATAATACAAATAATAAATTTTCTATTAATTCTTTGAGAATTTCATATAATGTATTTGATCTTATTAATGTCTGCTCTTCCTGGATTCACCCGCAACTCTACCTCCTCCACTTCAATGTCTTCCTTCCTTTGTTCTATAGTCCTTCAGCTTCGATCTGTGCTGTCCGTATACTCTTGGGTACAGAGCCATCCACTGAAACATGGATGATCTACTAGGAACTACATCCTTGGACAAAACGGATTCATTTTCCTCCAGAAACCATCAACTCTCAATAGCTCCTTACTTAGTGTGTGGAGAGCATGAGCCTCCTCTCACTCAGTGACAGAATGTTTACTGACTTGATATTGTGCATGTCTTGTGCAGGCAAGCACAGCTGTGCGTTTATTAGTAACAGAGACTGGTCATGTTCAGGGAACACTGTTTCCCTCCCATCTTCCCTGACCTCTGGCTAATATAATCTCTCCATCCCCTCTCCTGAGATGCCCCCCCCCCCGAACTTTGCAGCAGGGAGAATTCACAACTCATTAGGAAAGACTAGCAGGCAAATCCAGAGATAGAACATATTACAAAAAAGCTGTCAAGTTCATAAATAGCCGCAACCAGGAGAAGCATGAGAAGACATAATGTCTAGATGTAGGACTTGTATAATATCTGCATTTTTATAATTGCATTATGTGTATATTGTTAAAAATCTATGTCTGCTTTACAGGTTTTTAATCCCTTCATGTAAATTGTTTCATACTGTATACATTCACCTAAGGTATCATTTTCTTGTAAAAACTACGACTTTTCAGAGTTGTCCATGCTGATTACATGTGGCATTGGATATTGTTGGAGTGTGTGTGTGTGTGTGTGTGTGTGTATGTGTGTGTGTGAGAGAGAGAGAGAGATTGAGAGAGAGAGATAGAGAGAGAGAGAAACAGAGAGAGAGAGAGAGAGAAACACCCTTTCAACACTACAGTAATACTGTACCAATTGTCTTTGCATACATCTCCTTGGGTATGCAAATGAAACTTCTCTAGTATTTGAGCTCAGGGGTAGGTGTATGTAGCCTCAGCTTTTCCAGAAATTTACAGATTGTTCCTCCAGTAATGAGCATGTTCCGTTAGATCATAACCTTTTCTGTGAACTTGCTTTTTCACAAAAGAAAAATGCTGTCACGCAAGGGCATTATTCACCTGCTACCCTATTGTTCCTATTGAGCGACTTCTGACTCTGTAGAAAGGTCTTCCACACTCAAAGGTTACCTCCTAATACTACAAAATAGCTTCTAAAGAAGTTAATCCAAAAACGATTTCACAAAAGGAACTCACCAAATGAAGGGTTTAAAAACGGCTTCCTCACTTCAGTCAGTACATTTCTTCCAGAACTTATAATTCCGAAGGGCTGTCTCATGATACTGAGTAAATTATTGATCTTAAATGCTGTTAATTAATAGACACATTAGTAAAATAGTGAACAGAACTTGGAACAGAAAAGAAATGGAAGAGATGAAGATCTTACAGCCAATTTTATTAAATCATCTGTAGATTCCTTCCTTCTGCCCCAGGGATCACTCCCCTGGAAAGGGAGGAAAGGGGCCCACTGTTCTAATTAGAGCTGGATCCTGGGCGCATTCTTCAGACGCCTGTCAAAGCAAGAAGTTCATTATTTGAATTGGAACCTTACCTTCGCCAGTCTCCCTAATTTGCCCATCCCCAGCTTCTCACCACAGCTGCTCATCCACAACTGCCCACCCCAAGCTGCCCATCCACCAGTGTATGATTCAGGGATAGAATAAAACAAGAACAGCTCTGTATTTCTTTCTTTGGAAACTTTTAATATCATCTCCTTGCCTTTACTAACTGTTCAACTTTTGCATCTGTCCTTAATTACAGTGAAAAAAGTCAGACAGGGAACAAGCAGGCAGGGAGCATGGACTGTGGGGGTGCTATCTTATGCTTGCATGTGTCTGGAGGGTGGAGTTTTTTTTCTTTACTACCCTTTTGTCCCTGTGGAGTGCCGACACATTCTTTGTCTTACTCTTTTTTAAGTCACCTAGACTTCCTCTACCCCAAAGCCTTTTTGAGCTAACCCATGACTGATGTTGGTCAGGTCTTCACATCTTTATCCTTTTGTCTTGCTGCATGGGAAAGAATCTAGTTAGCGAGTTTATCTTTATTTTCTAAAAAGGATCTTCTAAATAATTTTCTCCCAGAAGTGGAGTCCTATTAATGAACATTAATAGGAGAAAACGTTGCTTTAGCTTAGGAGAAGACAGTGCAGCTGGAAGCTGCCACCATTTCCTGCAGGCAGAAAGCAAGATCCAGGGGCTCATTTAGGAGAGAATAGCTTTGTCAATAGCCAGCTTACTGCCATGCCACAGCCGTGCCTCATTCTGTTCTAACTGTAAAGAACAAATAAGCTTTGTAAAGAGACTTGGGTGCATGGAGGTCAACATTTTTTAGAACCTTAATAGAATTCCTGAGCTTGATTTCCTCAAGGTAAAATAAGGGCAACAGACCTCAAAGGAATAGCCATTTAGAGCTATTTCTTGATTCTGTAAACACTAATGGGGAAAGTGGTGAAAGCAGGCATTTATCCAGATTGCCAAGACAACATTGGAAAACTTCTGTCGTTCACATCATGTGTACAAGAGTAAGAAGGCTTTCAATGACTTCTTCACTTTTTCTTCTTACGAACAGTTCAGTTGCTTGAGTCAGAAGAGCCCCAACAGGTGCTGCATTTGAACACTTGATTCCCAGTTGGTGATGCTGTTTGGAAGGTCTGGGAGGTGCAGGCTTGCTGGAGAAAGTATGGCCCTAAGAGCAGGTTTTGAGGTTTCAAAGTTCTGCTCCATTTTCTATATTTTCACTCTGTGCTTTGTGCTTGCTCCTAACCAGTGCCTGTGGACAACATTCTTCTAAATCTCTAGCCCTCTCCTTCAGACTCGTCACATGACTGGTATCTTTCTGAGTTTAATCATCATGGACATCCTCATCACACATCCATCCACTGGAATTTTTCTTTGTAGGTCCTTGGCACCTTACAAATAATTCCCACTGTTGTCAGTGTTCATGTTCATGGTGTTTCCATTGTCCTCATCTCTCAGCTCCTCTCAGTTTTCCTTTGATCTGTACCTCAACTCTAGCATGATTTTGCCCCAAAGAGAATCTTTTTAACACATGATGAACATGTAAGCATTAGTGATAAATTTTACATCGCCTTCATACCACGTTTTTGAACATCATTGAATGTGTTTAGCTTGTAGTGTATTTCAATTTAAACTAATTTTACTTCAGTGCTCAGTAGCTACATGAGGATAGTGACCCAGTATTATGTATCCCAGCACTAGACAGTGGCTGTACTCTAGGTATTGAGTAATTGGTACCTAAACACCACCACCATGTTCTTACACATGGATATTACCTCCTAAATTCTTAGTTCACTGACCCTAGGATTCCCAGTCTAAGCGTTACCTTGCTTATGAGTACCTCCCTTATCTCTTTAACATCCGTACTTTCTTTGTCATGAAGCTCAGACGGCTATAGTCTACCCATTTTTACAACCCCCTTGCAAATAGCCCTGCTCTGTTCATCCTCCCTTCTTTGTGCTTGATCAGTGAAATCTCATGCTTAGGTAACTTAGTTCTTAGTTTGTTCCACATCTGCCCTCGAATAGCTGACTGTGGATGGAGCAAAGATACGGCTGCAAGCATCTCAAATGGACCCTCAGTATCACCTTGCAACACCCTGTACTTCACTTCCTTACACAAGGATTTCTCTCACTCTGTGAGACAGATGCTGGCATTCTTTCTCTTCTCAAACAGACTATGTAATTCCTTTTTCAGTTAGAACAGACAATAGAAGCAGTGAGAGGAGGATAAACTCCCGCTGCTCCAGCACATCCATTAGTGTAGTGGTCTTTCAATCCCGCCCCTCTGCCCTTCTACTGACGTGATGGACAGCACCTGCTCTTATCTCAGGCAGCCTCTCTTCCTGCACCTGGATCCAAGCCTATCACCAGTCCAATGCAAGGATTTCTCTCCTGCATTATTGACTCTGTCCCTTACGTTATCAATCGTTATGTCTTCATTGGATCTGACTCATCAGCATTCGGAAAGGCTGTAATGTATTCATATTGAAAGAGAAGAAATCCTCCGTTGACATTAGAATAGCTTTCAGGAACTGCTTCACCTCATTGCTTTCTATTTTAAGCAAAATTCCTGCAGTTTGACTGTATTGCCACCTCTTATGCTTCTCTCTAGGTTTCCACTTAATACCTTTTCGTTAGGTTTGTCACTTGATGTGCTAGGCATTCTCGTATTGAAGTTACCAATGGCTTGCATCTTCCTAGACCCACTGTAATTTCCCCATCCTTGTTTACCTTGAAGTTTTAGCATATCTGACAGTCACTCCATTTTTCTTACAAGTCTGAGAACAATCTATTAGCATTTAAAACACACCCCCAACAAACAAAACAAAATCAACCAAACAATCACATCCTGCCCAGAAGGAAGGATGAAAATAGAGAAGGAAAACAGAAAAGCCCTTTCCATTTGAGAAGAGCTAGTGAGAAGGTCAGCAGTATGGTGGAGAGGCGGGATTCAGAGAATAGTCAATAAGTTGAAGCATGAGTAGGCTTTGGATGACATCTGAAGAGAGGACCAAAGAGAAGAAGGCAAAGTGACCTTGTTCTGAGTTAGGAACCAGAAAGGCAGGCAGACCTAGCTGAGCCTCATGGCCACTCTTAGGGACTGCACAAGGGCACAGAAATTCTGGAAAAAAGGGGAGTCTGCCTTTCTAGGGGTGTTTCCTTTGCCTGGTTTTTGGCTTGCCCAATTGAATTAACTCATCACCACGCGTGCCTCTTTCTGAGCACTCATCTTAGCTCCAGATGCTTAAAACCAATAACGTCACCCATACAGTGATTGAACCACCCACAATGGACTGAGACATTTTTTCATCAATCACTAATTTAAAAAAATGCCCTACAATGTTGCCTACAGCCAGATATTATGGAAGCATTTAGTTAATTGAGGTTCCTGCCTCACAAATGACTTTAGTTTGTGTTAAATTGACATAAAACTATCTAATGCAGTGGCAGTATTCCCATTTTTATGACTGACAAAAAGAACAATTCCTAATACAAAAAATCAATTGAAATAGTAATTTTTCTTTTACTATTTGATAGTACCCCAAAGCTAATAATTACACCCAAATAGGAGCACTGTCATTGAGAGAGGACAAATGACATATGCAAAGGAAAATTTTATCATGGGGGGGGAAGGTGCTCAATGGTCAAACAAGAGCAAATGTTGTGGCTACCATGATTAATAAGAGTTTGGCATGGCCAGAAGGAAGAGGTAGTAACTTGAATGGATACAATAAAATCACAGCTGCTTGAAATTATTTTATAAAGCGTTCAAGTGGGAGACCAGTAGGCAATAGGGAGCTGTATAGTTTCCTGAGCTTGGCATTTGAGACCCACAACCCTGAGGTGATATGCATGAAGAGCTAATGGATGAGGAATGGATTTGTGGATTCACTTTTAACCTAGACATTATGTGAAGTCATCTAGAAAGGTCTTTGGACATCTCTCATTTACACAGTGTGAGAATTTACCTTCTTTAACCTGTGAAGTCCAATATCCTTTTGAAAGAAGTTAATGCAACCATGTTTCTTCTTGACATCATTTGAGCAAATGCTGGAATTTCCAGGGCAGACAGGAAGAAAGCTAAGTAATCAATCATGGATGAATTTATTCTGGAGGCAGAAAGAATGAACTGAGAAAAGAAGCACATGAATAACTTGCCTTTTTGTGAAGTAGCATTTTTTTTAGGAGAACATGAGTAATATTCTCCTCACATTGATACCAAATTCACTCTTTGTATTTTGGACAGATACTCTAATATTTCTATGTGAACTTATGATTGGGTGAGATTTGCTTTTAAATAAGTCTAGGGCCCTAGGATGATGGTGGTGTTACAGATGAAGGAAAATTGCTGAAGCAAGAAATGTATCAAGCTCCTTTTCTACTCTTATATATGTTTTAAGTCTTTCACTCCAATGTAAGCAATGAAGACAGTAACAAATACCTAGGAATTAAGTTGACTTTTCATGATGTTCTCAGTCACTAAGAAAAATAAAAACTTCAAACTTCTCCAAAGACAAGCAGTTTGTGCTAATGATCTGGGATACCCTTTTTCTACACCCTTGGTCCCTCTGGGGGTCAGTCTGTATCTGCAGTATGAAGAAAGGAAAGACCTTCAAGATTGAGAAGAAAGGAACAAGACAAGCCTCTTGGTACTGCCTGAGGTCTGAGCAGCTCCTTCCCCCCACATACCTTGTAAACTCCATCATCTTGAGGCCCCTGATTGGAACTTACTGGATCCTAAAAAGCCTGACCTGGAGGTGTTTGCAACCAACTCCCAGAGATTATCTTTGTGTCTGGCTTCTGGGTTGCTCTATATTCACCTTTCCTAAAACTTTTCTTCAGAATAAACCTATATATTTGCTTTTGAGATCATTTCCAGTCTATCAAGGCTACCACTCCCTTTCAATTATGACTTTGCTACATACCTGGCTTGGCAGGTCATTTTTTGGAAGACACTGCCTGATATAACTACAATCACTGGCTTCTGCTCTACATTTTTTTTTGCCTATGTGGGAGTTGAATATCCATGTGTGGGCTTGGTATCATTTGCTCTGGCAAAGCATTGCAGGCTACCATAGACACGAAGAAGACTCTTGCTCCTAACATCAACTGTCGAAGGACATAGCATTTCCTAGTCATGGAGCAGGCAATCATGTTACCACCTGACTAATCTTTCAACCTGACACCTGAGATCTCTCAAATTTTCACAGTAAACCCTACTGGAATTTCACTTGCAATGGGTTAAATAGAAAATTCGAAGAAGATATTAATAATCGATCATTTATGACAAAGTAGCGATTTCTTTTTGATTAGTTTCCTAATATTTAAAGGTTTGCAATATACTTTGTACAGACTTTAAAATTATTTTATTTATCTAATTTTTAAAGATTTATTCATTTATTATGTATACAGTATTCTTAGTATTCTGCACATGTGCCTGCAAGCCAGAAGAGGGTACCAGATCTCATTACAGATTGTTGTGAGCCACCATGTGGTTGCTGGGAATTGAACTCAGGACCTTTGGAAGGGCAAGCAGTGCTCTTAACCACTGAGCCATCTCTTCAGCTGCTATTTAAGTAGACAAGATTGCCAGACAAAAAATGGGAACATGGGGGTGGGGTGGGATGGGGGGATGGGGAGATGGGGAGAGAAAAGTGTGAAGTGGAGGATGGGAAGAGCTTGGGGGAATAGGATGGTTGGGATATAGGAAGGGTGGATATGGGAACAAGGAATTATATATCTTAATTAAGGGAGCCATTCTAGTGTTGGCAGAGACTTGACTCTAGAGGGGTTCCCAGGTGTCCAGGAAGACGCCCCCAGCTAGTTCCTTGGGCAACTGAGGAGAGGGTGCCAGAAATGTCCAGATCCTATTGCCATACTCATGAATATCTTGCATATCACCATAGAACCTTCACCTGGCATTGGATGGAGAAAATGACAGAGCCCCACATAGGAGCACCGGACTGAGCTCCCAAGGTCCTGATGAGGAGCAAAAGGAGGGAGATCATAAGCAAGGAAGTCAGGACCGTGAGGAGTGCGTTTACCCATTGAGACGGTGGGACAGATCTAACAGGAGACCACCAAGTCCAGTTGGAATGGGACTGATGGAACAGGGGACCAAACCGGACTCTCTGAATGTGGCTGACGGTGGAGGAGGACTGAGAAACCAAGGATAACGGCGATGAGCATGAACTCTACAGCATGGACGGGCTCACTGTGAGCCTTGTCAGTTTGGTTGCTCACCTTCCTGGACTTAGGGGGAGCTGGGAGGACCTTGGACTAAACATAGTGAAGGGAACCCTGATGGCTCTTTGTCTTGGAGAGGGGTGGAGTGGGGGTATGGGTGGATGGGAGGGGAGGAAAGAGGGAGGAGGAGGGGAGGAGATGGAAATTTTTAATAAAATAATGAGAAAAAAAATTTAAAAAAGAATTTAATGTACACAATGTACTTTGACCATATCCACCTCCCTCCTCTTCTCACAATTTTCCTTTTTCTCCACCCCCTCTCACTACTTCATATCCTTCTTCTGTATGGACTTTTTAAAAGGTTTTATGTGGGCGTCATGAGGCTTCAACTATAAACAAAGCACTCTGGGCAGCAAGAATATAGGGAGTGGGAGAAATAGTCTTCCCCAAGAACAAGCACCCTAATTGATTATCCAGTGCCAAATGATCTACAGTCTTTTTAGGGAATAACTCCACTTAATCCAATTGGAAGTTTTGAGCATCAAGTCCAACTGTTTGACTATGATGATAGATTGATTTGATTTTCAAACAATTCTCTTAGGGTTCTGATTTGTTCTTATTTGGTTGTGGTCATATGATCATTTCTAACTAGTTTCAGAGATGGAGAATTTTTTCTCTTCTCTGTAGATGTGTACTACATAACATTTAAATATGGAGAAAATGGGGAAGCTCTTAACAAAAATGGGTTGAAATACCATTAATTAATTATGGGTAATATTATATATTATTTGTTGATAAAATAATTTACTAAACTTCTAGAATAACTATAGAATCTGCTTCTTCTTGCATGTGTATATGTGTACATGTGTGTGAAATACATTGATTCATTTGTAATGATAAAATAATGTTAACTAATTTTAATTCATATTTGTAAAAGAAAAATAATTTTTTTCAATAAGTGAATCATTATGTTAAAATAAGAGCAGTATCTTTAATACTATCAATATTGTTTGGTTTATTTTTAAAAGAAAACTAAAAGGAATGACTTTGGAATCTGAACTGTTTCAAATAAATTAATATTTCATCTGTAAAAATATAAAATTAATAATATCCATGGATATTCAAGGTCAAATACTGACTAAAATATTATAAATATTTATGACATATGTGTATAGGAGAAAGAAGGAGAAAGGGAAAAAGAAGAAGGGACAGGAAGAGGAAGAGACAGAAAGAAAGAGACTCATAAATAACAAACTGCCCTAAGAAGAAAGGGGAAATAGTTCCCTATAACTTCCTAGCAAGATGACTTTAAAGAGGGTGTCAGTAACTTAAGTTCCCAATGCCTACCACATTTGTGCTTTATACATATGCACGGTAATGAACATCACACATTGCATGCTAGGAATATGACATGATTTTATACCCACACCACCAGGTATATGTCATCACAGAGAACTTTTTAATTTTCTCATTGGAACAGGTGATTGAGACTATAAACAGATATCAACATAATTATAGATTCATTAACACTCGTGGATGAGGCAAGTACGATTTTAAGTGTTAATGATTTCTCCTTCCTTCCTCCCCGTCAGCTCTGCCTCTCCCTTGGTTAAATGCTGGTCTTTTAATCAGTCTTGATTGCTTCGCTTTGAGCTGAGACTTTCTTAGGAACTCCTCAGAGGCACATTGTTGTGTGGGAGACAGCTGTTCTTTACTAGTACAGACTGACAAGAGTTATATATAGTGTAGATAATAATAAATTGTGTATACAAACACATAGACCACCTGGGGCTCCACCAACAAGCATTAGAGTTTCATGTGATACTTTCCCCTGAATTTACAACCTCCCCATCCCAGCTGCTGCAATGACCTCTTTTAACTGGCAGAAAGTCAGAGGTTCCCTCCTCCACTTCCATGACCTCTTTGCAGTTTCCTAAATAGTTCATCTATGCTTCAAGTTTCCCTTCCCAGATTTGCTTAATAGAAGACTATCTGAATCTCTAAGATTTTCATTCTTTTATTCTGTGAATATGAAGCAATCTATAAACAAATTCCATTTCTAGAAATGTGGTATGTGTGAAATTGATGTATTTGAAAAGTTCAACTCTAAAGCACCAGTGATTGGGAAAAAATGGGGACTTTGGCCAAAACTTATTGGTTAGGGCTTCTTGTCTTCTTAATGTAGGGTAATTATATCTTATTGTGATTTTGATTTGTTTCCCTAAAGATTAGCCAGGTCAGGTATTTTAGATGGCCATTTGCATGTCCCCTTTGGGACACGGATACTCAAGTCATTTTCTTATTATCAAATCAGATTATTTATGTTTTTTTGTTTTTGCTCTGGTTTAGATAAATGTATGTTAATACAGCCACTTTAACAAAGAATATGGAGCTTGAAAAACAAAACCCCTTAAAAGAATGAACTACCTCATAATCAAAATTTTATTGTGGGTATTTAGCCAATGGAAATGAACTCTATATCAAGAGTTACAGTCTCATTTATTGAAGGACTGGCATCACCAAGGTCCT
Source organism: Arvicola amphibius (assembly GCF_903992535.2). NCBI lineage: Eukaryota > Metazoa > Chordata > Mammalia > Rodentia > Cricetidae > Arvicola > Arvicola amphibius. Next base: position 11,608,190 of record NC_052049.1, on the reverse strand, counting down.
CATCACTAGATGAATGGATAAGCCAAATAACACACACCACATACACACGCACTCACACACACACTATACAATGGAATTCTATCCACTCAAAAAAAGAAATATAAAAACTTATCAGCCAAACATGAAAGGAACTGGAAACAATATGGCTAAGTGAAATAATTCACAGGTATATAGACAAGTACTGTAAGGTCTCCCTCATACACAAACTATATGAGTGTTCATAGAACTAGCGAGAACAATAGTCACTAAAGGCCAAGGGAGGAAGAGAAGAGAGGAATCGGGGAGAAACTGGGTAATGGGTCTAAAGTTACAGCCAGATACCACAAAAAAGGTTTAAGGCGAAATATAGCCTAATCATCTTGAGTTGGTTACAAAGTATAGAAATCCCAAGGCATCACACTGTTCTCCATAAAGGTATGTTATTACATCAATAAAATTTAAAAATGTATTTAGGAGGAAAAGTGAAATCAAGTCCTCACTCTTACGTTTAACTATTAATGTTTAAAATCAGCAATTTGAGTTTGTTGACTGGTGTCGTAGCCCCTGACATAAACACATACAAGAATCAGAGGTCATCTATTTGAAATAATATGTGATTTGTCTTGTTTTAGGCGCCTTCCCATGTGCCATACATATGCCACTATTAATCTATTCAGATCTCCTAGACACCATGACAAATGTCCCCTCTTGTTCTGTATGGAACATCACTAAAGCAGGAAACAATTGCTCACCATACTGGCCTTTCAATAGCAATCTCTTCTGAAGCTGACAGTGGTAGAGAAGGGCATGGCATTTACACCATGACAAGAACTCTTCAGGGTCTCTGGGTTCTTTATGTTAGTATCACTGTTTTCATCCCTAGGTTATTTATCTTTATATATCCCTTTTCATCACCATGGAGAGTCCTGTGAGCTTTTCACCATTGGCCTTTTATTTTGTGCATCAGTATTTAGGGTCAAAACATCTTTTCTAAACTACGGTTTGCCTGGATGATTTACACCACCCCATTGGATCCATTTGGGCAGGGTGCATTTAGAAGGTCTTTCTCCAAAGATGGGGCACCTGTGTCTGTCTTTCTGTCTGCCTTATTGATTTAACAGTGTGGTTTCCGGTTCCTTCCATATTTCAGTAAGTTGAAAATACTTTGCTTTTTTATTTTGTGTGGATGGCATTCCAGTGTGTGTTTGTGTGTGTGTGTGGGTGTGTGTGTGTGATGTACGATCCCCCTCTATATGCTGTGAATACCATTGGTTAATAAAGAAGTTGCTTTGAGCCTATAGCAGAGTAAGGCAGAACAGAACTAGGCAGGGAAAAGTAAACTGAATGCTGGGAAAAAGAGGCAGAGTTAGTGAGAAGCCATGTAGCACTGCCTGAGACAGACATTAGAACTTTACCTGGTAATCCACAGCCGCGTGGTGATACACAGATTAATGGGAATGGGTTAAACTAAGGTGTAAATGTTAGCCAATAAGAATCTAGAGCTAATGGGCCAAGCAGTGATCTAATTAATACAATTTCTGTGAGGTTATTTCAGGAATCTGGGCAGCAGGGAAATGAACAAGCAGGCTCCTACAACGTGTGTGTTTGTGTGTGTGTGTGTGTTGTCATGTGACATTTTATTTACTCTTTCATCCCGTGATAGTCTCTTTGGTTGAAGCTATGACTGGGTGAATAATGCTTCCATAAACAGGAGACTTATCTTGGTACACTGACTGACTTCCTTCGGGTAAATTTTCAGTAACACAATCTCTGATCATGAGGTTGTTTATTCTCTTTAGTGTTTTTAGGATTCTTCATAACGTTCCCACTGGTTACACCGCATGTGGTACTCAAGACTGATGTGACCTGTAACTGCAAGGAAAATGAGCGCTCACATTTAGAGTTTTCTCAATATTCTGGCTTGGCTGCCTTTTCCTGATACCCAGCATGCATCTCTATCCCTGGTGGTTCTCTCTGGATGCAGCATGGTTAGCATTACTCTGGTTGATTTTGATGTGATGCTGAGCATCTCTGACTAGGATAATGGGAAGACTTGGAGCTTAGGCAGAGTTGTGTTCTACTTTTTGTTCTTCCTTCATCTCCAGGACGACCTCAATTAATCTGCCTCTTCTAATGTGTATGAGAGAAGACATTTGGAGAGTGTGTCTCATGTCAGAGTCTTTCATCCCCTTTTGATTTCTCGTTCAGCTGGCCTCTCACGAGTTTTCTTAAGGTTTGGATAATACAAGGACATACACTTTGAATACTGCCCGGCAGAGCTCAGTGGGTTTCAATGGTGGAACACACAATCAGAAGTTTATTCTGATCAGACAACCATGACTAATGGCAGAGCTCAAATCAAGATGATGTGCACTCCTGGTTGGTTATAATAGCTGTTAGAAACGATTTGAATGTTTATTAGGCTCTAGTGAAGATGTCCCTCACTTCTATCTTGTGCTATAATAATCATGAATGATGTATGAATTAAACTTGAGTGAATGAAAATCAGGATCTTTATGCAGCTTCAGTTTCAACTTCTGAGAGATCCAGTACTTGTTCATGCACTGAAGAAAGCGGTGGTCCATTAGGGCTTATTAATTCCACCACCCAGCTATTTCAGCATGGCATGCTGGCTTAACACCGTTGCTTTTCCCCACTCTATTCTTTAATATTTCTTGTCCTTTTCTTTGCCTTGGGTAGAAGGTTTATATGGACTTATAACCCTGGACCCCTTTGCTAATCCACATGGTCATGGCCAAAGAGAAACACTGATGAGAACCCAGAAGGGAGACAGAGACAGGATGACTTTTTTTTCTCTGAAAAGAATTTCATGGACCACAGCAGCCAGGATTCTTCTCCCAAGGCTCCAGCTCTAAATGAGCTACTTCACTCCCAGCTGCACTCACGGCACAAGATTGGCAAGGGCTGTGTGTTGCTGCTGTCTTGATTTTCACCTAGATTGGTGTTTACAACTCCTAGTTTCTTCCTTTCAAGTTTTCACACAATTTGAGCATTCCTTTCCTTAAAGCCACTGTATTTGAGTTACCGTAACAATTTTGATTCTTGAAGAGTCTCTCTTCATGGTCAGTACTCTCAGGTCTCCAGGAGCTCATTGGTTAAAACCAAGCTTCTTTGTCTATTTGTGCTTCTCTAGCAGAGTACCTAAGATAGGATAGTTTTTAAATATCAGAAATTTATTTCTCACAGTTATGGGTGTGAAGAAACTCCAGGCCAAAGAGTTCTCCTTGCTTCTGAATGGCCATCTTTAAGATAGAAAGAACACTGACTCTGCATAACAGAAAGCAGAAGGTCAAGTTATTCAAATGCAGCATAAAACCTTTATAAGAGGAACACACAATTGCATAAATAGGGAATAGACCTTCTGATTAAATATCTACTAATATCTTAACTGCCTCCATCACATAGGTAACTTGTGAATTTTAGAATGATCATATTCAGACAGTAACACCCAGATTACCAATTCTTTTTCATATCATTTATCTCTTAAAACAAAAGTCTTCCAGCTAAGAGCCCACATGATAGATGCCAGCATGAAGTATTTCCTTTTTGTCTCAATAAAATTCCATTGGTAAATATGTAATTGTAATATGAATAGTAAAAATTCAGAGACAGAAGTTAGGATTCAACCTGAAAACCAGAAAAGCAAAGCAGCCAAGCCACTAGAGAAGTCTTACCTCTGCTAAGGCTGGGTGACCGCAGACTAAGCCGACTACGCAATCTGAGCCTCTCCCCCCCCCCATTTTATATTCCCTTTAGTGCTAGGATTAAAGGTGTGACTCCGTAGGACTGGGATTAAAGGTGTGAGCCAACGCCACTGGATTCATTTCAGCATTGATCTTGTATAGCTCAGGGTGGCCTTGAACTCACAGAGATCAATCTGCCTCTGTCTCCCAGATCCGGGGATTAAAGGTGTGTGTGTGTGCCACCACTGCTTTGCCCTTTTGATATTTAGGCAAGCTTTATTGGTTAAAAAATAAAATATCACTACATTTTATTTTTCCATAAACTAGGAATGCATTTTAGGTAGAAGCTGGGGTATGTATTATATATAAATGGAGAAGATTTCTACCAGTGGTTATGGGTTGGGCAGTTGTTTCCAGGTTTTTGACTGTTCATTAAAAGGATTGAAATAAAGTCTCATAAACATTTGCAAAAATAGCAAAGAAACTACAAAAGTAAAGTAATGGAAAGATAAGAAGGGGCCAGGTGACCACACAAAATATGCACGGGTTTTGATTATTGTTTTAGAATTTGTTGTGGGATTCAAGATGAGTTTATTTTTCTAAGGAGCCATAGATATGGTGTTTGTATGCTCTAACTGGTACATGAGGTCATATAACTATTTTTCTACTGTAGATGTCTCTTCTCATAATCAATCATATACATAACCCATTATGTGCAGCCACAAGATGGCTAATAGAGGATTTTCTCTCAAAGTTTGTTTTTTACCTTATTGTTCATGCATTCAAAAGTGGTTCAAGGCAGATTGACTTTTCCATTTCTCCACCTGGATACACTGCACTGAACTGAACTGAACATGGGTCAAAATCAGTTCAAGATTTTGAACTTGTGCTGAAAATGGATAGACTTCTTTTTCTTGTCATTTATCTACTAAAAAAGACAATATAACTGCTATTTATTTGGCATCTAAATTGTATTGGTTATCATAAGTAATCTAGAGATGGCTTAAAGCACACAGGAAGATATGCAAAAGTTATATTCAAACACCATGCCATTTTATGCAAGGGACTTAAATATATGCTGATTTCCTATCAGTAGGGAGTCAACTTTATGAATATACCATAGAATGATTGTATGTAGATATGAATGAAGCTCTATACAAGAAATTATTATAAAGGTTAGGCTCATGTATTTATGGAGGTTAAGAAGTCTTAGTGTGTTGCCTGTGACCTGGAGAACATGGAGAGCTGAGTGGTACCAGTCTTATTAGTTCTGCTTTAAGTCTGAAGCCCTGAGGACCAAAGGTCCAGTGTCAATAGTAGGAGACCATGAATGTCCAATTCAAGAGGGGAGAGAGAGCAAATTTATCTTCCTTCCACATTTTAACTCAATTTGAGTCCTTAATGGATTGATTGGGTGGTGCCCATCCACATTGATAAAGGTGTTCTTTGTTCAGTCTACTGAGTCACATTCCAATGCCTGGAACACCCGAGGTGATTCTTCCAGAAAGTATGCTTTATTAGTTGTCTGGGACTCCTCATCTGAGTCATATGGACAGATAAAATTAACTTGGGGACAAATGTCAGGATAAGCTGTAGAGATGGTGTTGGAGGGCTGGTGAGAACAAAGCTGACCTCAGCTGCTGAAAGTGAAGTGGCTGTGTGGGGATGGGGTGGTCTCAAAAAAATATAAGATACAGAAAGACACTGGAAGCAAGAAGAGGAGGAAGTTAGTCTGTGTGTGTTATAGCACTTTTGTCTGTGATAAATGAAATAAAGAAGGAAGTATAATGGATGAGACATATGGTTAGTGAACCACGTGATATTGGCGCTCAATTGGCCATTGGAGAAGAAGCCATTCTAAGTCTTTCACTTCAGAGAGAAGCTGTGGAAGCCACAGTGGTCATAAACGTTAACTATAGAGGCATGTCACTGGACTGGAAAGGTATTGCAATACACATAGAGCAATTGTCATTTGACCAGAAGCTTCTTTTGACTGTACTATGAACCTTTCCCCACGAAAATTGCCCATGCAAGGATACTGTATGCATGTGCACTTGTGTGAGAGTATCTGGCATATATGAACATATGTGTTGGTGTGCAGGCAGAGGCCAGAGCATGATGTCAAGTATGACTCTTTCCTTTCAGGCAGTGTCTCTCACTGAACCTGGAGCTAGGCAAAAAGCCAGAAAGCCCCGGTGATTGTTCTTCCTCTGTTCCCTGCACCACTGAAGTTACATGTTCACGTGTCTGTACCTAGATTTTTACATGCGTGCTAAGGACTTGATCTTGGACCCCATGTTTTCACAGTAAGTTCCAGTCACGGAGCCATATATCTAGCACTATGCAAAGATTTAAACTCTTATATTTGATTACACAAGGAAAATAAAAATAAAGTAAAAAATATTAAAACCTGAGTCAAAAAACACATTATACAGAAGACATACTTTGTGTAAATTTAGCCTCAGTTATGTGAATGACAACCACTTAGAAATGCATTGCAGAATTCCTTTAATAAAATGTGAAACCCACAGTTAATAGCTATATATATTTAAATGACACACATTTATTGCCTCACATAATTCACTGCATACATTAAGCATAAAATTTCCTGTGGGCAATAGTAAATGTGATTTATAAGTCACAATTTGTGGGAAGTCTGTTTTTTATTCTCTTGAGAACAGTTTAAAAAACTATTAAAATATTAGAGAAATTGGGGATTTATTCATTTAAGTAATAATATTTGTTTTAGTTTACTTTTCAAAATTTATTTTGAGTGAATTTTATATTTACCTTACTAAAATAAAAATTGTCAAAAATGGTGGAGTTTTGAGGCTTTGGTATTTTTATTTTAATCACTTTAGGTATATAATAATTTTTAGTTTTCTTATGTGTTTCTAAATGAATAAGTGAACTTTCTATCACAAATCATTGAAGTTATGTTGTACAAAAACTTGAAACTCAAAAGTAAGAATGTGAATGTAGAAGAAAAAACCACTGGCAATCTCTAATTTAGATACGCCAACAGGTGGAGTATAGGCATGGAAAGGAAGTCTTCTAATGAAAGGCATTTTGTGAACAGCAATAGAAAGTTTGGGAAGTGTGAATGCTCTATAAAACTAAAAACAAGGAGGAATAAGGTGGAAACAGATGGTAGGAGGCCCTTAAATTCTGCAATAGGTTCTGCACTTTATCCCATAAGCCAAGTAGTTCCCCGGTTATAGATGGCCTATATGTAGATAATCAAAGTGGCAGATGTTAGCGGGACGTGGGAAGTATGGCTAAAGAGGGAATGATGTGGGGTAAGGAGTATGATGTAGGACTGACCTAGGGAGGCTGAATGTAATAGTTCCAGCCTCGTCTGGGACAGTAGGGGCAATGGATGGCCTTTTGGTGGTAGAGTCCCAAAGGCCGGTCAGCTGTTTGGATGCACGTGCGGGGGAGGCAGGCTGGTAATAAGGGATGGAATGCCAAGACAGCATCACGAATGTGGCAAATGGGGCGAACAGGCAGAGCTGTTCCTCAGCATACTGTGCTATGAAGGCGGCTTGTTTTGATGATTGTCTTACCGCTAAACTCCTACTTAAAGGATTTGAAGTAAACTGTTTAAAGTAGATACTGTTTCTTTGTCATGGCTGTAAAAGAGGCTTTCCAAAGAATTTTCCCTTTACCAAGACAGCAATTAGCATAGCATGGATTCAGTGACCTTTGGAAAGAAACCAACTCAGGAAGCAAGGTCAGGGACAGAACTTTAACAATCATGGCCTGTCTTGGAATATGCTATGAAAGTAGCTTTTCTGTTTTTCCATACTGTCTACTCATGCTGCTGATAGCCCAGGAAGGCCGAAGTGACAGCCAAGGCGAGAATACTGTCTAAACCTATCATCTCGACTCCAGCATGATTGCCTCTTCAGCCTCACTCCCTTCCTGCCAATGCCAAAATCTTGAGCTCCTTCAAGTATAGCTATGAACTGGACCAATTGGTTTTTGACATTATGAATGTACAATGAAAGATGCATAGAACATGGTTTAGGATATAGGAGAAAGTTTGTGTGGGGGAAGGGAAAGTCTTGGCAGAATAGTTTTCTCTTACTTTGGTTAGCAAAAGAAGAATGGGATCAGAATCTCAACGAAGTCTACTGTGTATCAAGGAGAAATTAAAACATTAAAATGAATATTATGGCGAATCACTCACTGCTCATTCAGCCTGCTGTAACTAATTCTTTGCTGTAAAGCCTGGATTAGTCATCTGAGGTCAGGGACTTCTTTTATTATAGCTTTGCTGATGGCGTTTAGGAAATGCTACAGCTCAAACATGACACTGTGTTACACTAAGGACACATGGGGGTCACTGATGCAGGCAGAAACTTCCTGTGTTCCCTTTATTTCCTAAAGAAGGGTCCTCCAGAAGGACTTAATGGCCTTTAACCCTCTCCCTGTGAACCCTACCAACCAGCGAAGGTTGATGACAACCACAGGAAAGGGGTTCGGGGATTGATGTCATGTCCACACAGGTGGCCACTTATTCTTTAGAGGGATTTATCAACTTTTATTACCAAAGAGGCCTAATAAATGATAGAAGGCGCTCTGGAACCTTGTATGGACTTTGGAATCTACCCAGCTTGTAACGATTTCAGGAGAGTTACGATGGTAGCTCGATTTAGAGTATTGGCAAGTAACACAGAAAGCTCTGTTGAGTCAAGATGTATTTTGAGGAGGAATAGTCGCAAGATGATTGTCAGGTTACTGGCATGAACAACTGGGGGTGTGGGTGTCAGACTCTGAGCCAGAGACAACTGAGGGAGCACAGATGGAGTGCGGGGTGAGCAATGGAATTCAGGAGCAGTGGGTTAGACACGCCTATGAGATCGCCAAGAGGTTATTTTAAGGAGCCAGTTGCATTTCTGAGCTCAGAGGGGAGGTCATGATGGGAGAGATACTGGGCTGCTCACAGTGTAATCTGGGGCATGGGCAGCTTTGGCAGATGGTCTACAGTCTAGGATGTTCACCATGAGCAGGGGCTGGGTTGCACTCATGCTGAGAGGTCAAGGAAGACAAGAGGAGAAGGCTGAAGGATCACAGAGGAGAGGAGACCAAGGAGATGCTCAAGCATGGGCTTTTAGGGGTTACCAAAGAAAAGTGCAAGACTTCTCACAGTTACAGTGTGAACTGTGTGTGTCCTCATTTCTGGTGCCAAGAATATGAGCCAGCTTGGAAGCAGTACCATTGAAGATGCAATCTGAGATGTGGTCACACTGGAGTAGGCTAAGCCTTAATCCAATAAGACAGGCATCCTCATATGAAGAGGAAAATGCCGTGCTGAGATGTAGTTATATAAGAGGAAGGTGGCATGTGATGGCAGGGGTAAGGGTTTCACTGAGACAGTTGCAGGACAAGAACACTGAGGACTGGCAGCCACCATGACAAGTTAAGAAGATGCAAGGGAACATCTGCCAGGAGTCTCTGAATGCTGTAAAAGTGCCTTTCTCTGCCTTTAAGCCTCTTGGGTTATTCTTCTGATTTGTTGTGCCTAGAAAACTAACAAGTTAGTTAGCCTAACAAAATTAGCCAACCTCAAATAGACCAGGCAAGGAAGGCCAATGCCCATTGGATTAATGGAACAAACGTTACTAATCACTAATGTTTTGATGTGATAATGGCTTTGGTGAGGAAAAGACTGTCCAGACTTCAGCTGGTGGTTTACTGAGGAAGAGAAATGAGCACACAGAGGCAGCTCATGGAGAGCAATGATCCAGAACTGTGTGCATGGATGAGCTCTGAGAAATGCGTCTGTGTATCCCCAGCAAAGCCGCAAGTTTACAATGTTCCCTCATCATATTTTGAACATTTTTGATGAGTAGCTTCTGGGGTTATTGTAGTTACGAAGGTTTATAAAGTGCCTCTGTGAAGCACTTTAGAATATACTTCATAGAATCAACAATAATAACAAATGATATCCAATTGTTTAAAAATTATTACTTAACATAGATAATCACTAAAAATATCCACTTAAAGTATTCATGAACATGATATTTAGTAGTTGGAAATTTATAACACCTTTTCTCTTTCAATCTCATTTCTATTTGATTTCTTTCCGGAATTCATCATTTTTGTTTTCTGGGTAGAATATGTGTGATGCTATAGCTTCTTCTTTCTGTATAAATATAAAGCAGAAATCAACAAAACAATACACCTCACAGAAACAATGGGTAAGGTGTCTTATTCCCTAGAGTAAATGCCTTTAGTTCACTGCATTGACAGATATGGAAATCCTTAACCCGGGCTCCTAGCTCTTCTAAATGTAAATGAGTACATTTTAGTCATTCTAAAATGAACAAGGCATATTAGCCATGTCTGCAACATAAGCATCATCATTTGTAATTGAGTCATTTGTTTATTTGTGTATTCATCCATTCCTCAATATAGAAAAGATTGTAGAAGTAAAATTATAACAATGAAACATGAGCTGTTAGCTCAGTCTTTGGTGAAGAATTTAACAGCCAGCTTTAAGCAAAGAAGTTAGACAGCTTGGAGAAGTGAACTCTGTTGTAGGATGGACCACAAGGACCAACATTAAGTTAGGAGGATACCGAGTCCCAGGAGGTTTCTCCGACACTAATTAAAGGGACACCCGAGACCAGAGTTCAATCAGGCCCCCTTACCACCACGAAGCTTGGAAACTATCTCCATTATCAGAAAAAAAAGTTTCTATTTGGATATCCAAACACCCATCCGCCTATATAATCCTCTCCTGGGAGTGAACAACTGGGATGATGTCTCCATTTTAAAGTGGCAGCCAGAGCTGTGGAGTTGAGCATCTGTGAGACGAGCATGCTATTTGCAACTGCCACATAACAATCTAGGAACAGCTGTAGCATAAGGGACAGCACACGGTGCCTCTTTCCCTTTTCCAGTGGCAAAGCCAACACCATAAAGCTAAACTCACTTGCTTTGCATTTTGTCGAGATTAAATGTGCCTAGTGTATCTGACATATCACTGTGCAGAACTGGCAGTATTTCATGATGATGTCATCTTGGCCTTCACGACTTTGGAATGTGCTCTCGGCTGTTCTTCCTGAACAGGGCAAGATGTTTGCTCATCAAACCAGTTAGTAGACGCTACCGTGGATCAATCCATGAGCAGAAAGTTTATGCGAGATTGTTCTATTGGGATTTCTCCCTGCTTTTATGATTACTTTTAATCTGCTGCATAAAAACAATAAAAGGAATTCTGAGGCTAATTTAGTCAAATGCTTTTTATAATTAAATTCCAACTTAAGATCAGTACTGCAAGTAAAAAGCAAGCAACTAGATTTTAAACTAGATGTTTAACTAGAATTTCATAATCTGGTAGAAAAATCTGTATTGGAGCACAGAACACAAGTATTGTGTGATTTTTAAAACTAGTCACATGGAATCAAAGCATAAGATGAAATCTTGGTTATTTTCAATTAAGATCTAAAGGTCTTTTCTCCCCCTACAAGTTAAACATAGTCTCTCCTTGACCCTAGGAGTTCTAAGCATTGCCTATTTTATCATGGATGTTTGGAGTACTTTCTGTCATCAGTAGGCATCTGTGCTGGCCTCCTCTTGGTGCCCTGACAGGATATGTCCTTAGCTGCAGCCACTGAGAGTGCCTCCCTGTGCACTTCCATTACATTCCTCTTTAAAAAGGCGGGCCTCTCCACCTCCTGTCTCTTTCCCTTTTCTCGCTCTCTCTCTTTCTCTCTCTTTTACTCTTCCATCACCTTTGACCCCAGGGACTGGTCTCTGCTCTCCTCTCTGCTCCCTGTCTCTGCCCCTTCTCTCTCCTCTCAAAATCAACCTCCCATGCGAGCCTTGTTGAACGGCTTCACTCTCTTTGCGGTGCTTTTTAAATTGGAGCAAGTAGACAATAATTAGGAGAATTCTAGGTTCACAGCAAAGCACCATCTTGATCTCTTCACTTAACCTGTGTCCGTCTCTGATGAGGATTTAGCGCACTCAACGATGTATGCATTTCTAGTCTAGTTTCTTGGCTCTTGGTCCGTGTTAGACTTTGCCTTTTGTTTAATTGCATTTTTAGCCACTGCCATGATTTTTATCATCCTGCAGTGAGAGAGCTTTTGTTTACTGAAGTCAACTTTAAGGGTAATGATGTGTCAGGAGATCAATGCTGATGCTGAGTAAACAGTAATGGTCTTTTTGGTGTCATTCAAGGTCAATCGGATTCTGAAACCATATGAAAACATAGTCTTACATGATAGCAATACCGATCACATAAGCAGATATTTTCAAAATGGAAGGAAATCTTGAATGTAGAATCATTTTCTAACTAATTAAAATATATATCAGGCTTCCTATGGCTCACGGCATGTCTTGAGAAGCGTGGCTAAATTCTTTATGTAAATGGTGTGTAGTTCCTAATATTGCTTTCTAAACATGTGTACATTCAATGGCCTTAAAGTCAGTGCTCCAGAGCAAATTTATTTCTGTCAAATAAAGCAGGATAAAAATATTGCATGCGATTACTCACTTGCTACCTGTGTTATGATGCATAGTTAGCAGGATACTGGATTCTGAAGAGTTCCAACACCTTGCTAATTCCACACAATCTTGAGCTGAAACCATAGCTCTTACTTAGTTAACTCTATTTACAGAGCCTCGGGTTCCTATAAGTTATCCTAAAGAGAAGAGACTGGAAGAGGAAGGTAATAAATGCTATTTTGTGTAAATATATAGGATTCCAAAGCAAAGAAAATTTGCTTGTTCAGAGAAAATATGGAAATATTAAAAATAATTTCTCTCATGCACAACTGTTCTTGCTTCTCTGGCCCTTATTGAGGATAGAATTTCATTTTTTTAAAAGAGAGACTGAAAAATAACTTCTTGGTATGTTAAGGCTTCTGTAAGGAAATAGATGATTTAAAAACTCAGCTGTGGATGCTTATCTCTAGGTGGGACATTGATATCACATCTTTGCCACCCAGATAACATCGTGGGAGAAGAGGTAGAAGGACTGAGGGAGCAAGAGGGTGGGGAGGAGAGAAGAGGGGAACTGACTTCTGGGAACGTGGGTATCCTAAAAGCATCACAAATGTGCAGCCCCTGTGACTTCCTTCAAAAGACCTGGAAAAAAGAGAGAGAAAGAAGGGAGAGAAGGAGGAGAACATGGAGGAAGGAAGGAAGGAAGGAAGGAAGGAAGGAAGGAAGGAAGGAAGGAAGGAGAAGGACGGGGACTAGTTGGGAGGAAGTTTTTTGGGGGGAGGGGGTACAAGAGGGGCATGGGTGGATGTGCTCACAAGGGATGTATGCAAGTATACCATAAACATTTAATTAATAAAAATTTCAGCTGCTAGCTGACATGGGACCTCATGAACCTCAGACCAACAGTTAGGGAGCTTGCATGGGACCAGCCTAGGTCCTCTGCATGTGGGTGACAGTTGTGTAGCTTAGTTTGTTTGTAAGGCTCCTAGCAAGTATGATCAGGACCTGTCCCTGGCACTTAGCTGGCTTTGGGGAACCTGTTCTCCATGTTGGGTTGGTCACCCAGCCTTTACGCAGGGGAGAAGCTCCATGGAACCTCAACTTGAGGTGCCACACTTTATTCAAGCCCATGGAAAACCTGCCCCCCCTTTTTTCTAGCGCTTGTAGACCAGGCTGGCCTCGAACTCACAGAGATCCATTTATTTATTTATTTATTAAGATTTATTTATTAATTATAAATACAGTGTTCTGCCCTCATATATGCCTCTATACCAGAAGAGGGCACCAGGTCTCATTATAGATGGTTGTAAGCCACCATGTGGTTGCTGGGAATTGAACTCAGGATCTTTGGAAGAGCAGCCAATGCTCTTAACCTCTGAGCCATCTCTCCAGTCCCAGATCTGCCCCTTTCTGAAATAAGCTGAGGAGGAGTAGATGGGGAGGGGTATAGGGAAGGAAATAGATGGGAGTTGAGGAGAGGGACCAAGAGGAGAAGAAGGAGGGGAAACCATGGTTGGTATGTAAAAATAAATGAAAAAAGTTAATAAAATAAAATAGAAAGGATTCAGGTGCTAGAGTGACTCTTTTTCCATTATTCAAATTTAGAGCGAAAGACAGTTTCTCAGTGTCATGAAGGAGCTCATGCAATTGATGGGAAAGGACTCAAAGGACGATGAATAAAACCTGAACTCAAATGTTTTATTCAGATTTATGTAGATTAGAACATAGGGAGTTGCTAGATGTTTAATTATGCAGTCCAAACCATAAAATATCAATAACGGAGTGCAGAGTAAATAGAAATAGTCTGTCTGCTACATTATAGCTTCTTCACATGAGGAAAACGACTTTACTTTACATGAGTCAATGTTTGCGTACTCGGCACAACTCAACCATCAGCCAGCGAATTATTTAAAAACACACAAAGAGCTTCATCTCTGTGTCTCACTGTTGTGTCTTCTGGCGATATTTCCTCCAGGATGTGGTTTTGTAATTGTTAAGTCTGTATTGAACCGTGAGGTTCTCAGCTCTCCAGTGGGTGACTGCTATGTGTAAACAGGTAGAGAACCCGTGCTGGAGCAGAAAGCTTGCAGAACCGTGAGGTTCTCAGCTCTCCAGTGGGTGACTGCTATGTGTAAACAGGTAGAGAACCCGTGCTGGAGCAGAAAGCTTGCAGAACCGTGAGGTTCTCAGCTCTCCAGTGGGTGACTGCTATGTGTAAACAGGTAGAGAACCCGTGCTGGAGCAGAAAGCTTGCAGAAGACCTGAGTGCAGATCATGCTTCTGACTGATATAATCTGATGAATAAAAAATTGCCTTAGGGTGTCTATTGCTGTGATACAACATCATGAGCAAAAACAGCTTGGGGAGAAAGAGTTTATTTCATTTTAACTTCCAGGCAGCAGTCCATCACTGAGTGACTTCAGGGTAGGAACCCAAGAAGGGAGACACCTGCAGTAGGAACTGAAGCAGATACCGTGGGGGAGAGCTATATACTGGCTTGCTCCCTGTGGTGGTTTGAAAGAAAATGGCCCCCATAGGGAGTGGCACTGTTAGGAGGAGTGGTCTTTTGGAGTAGGTCTGGCCTTGTTGGAGGAAGTGTGTCACCATGGAGGTGGGCTTTGTGGTCTCATAGATGCTCAAGCCGTGCCCACTGAGACAGTTCTTTCCCAGTTGCCTGCAAGATGTAAAACTCTCAGCTCCTTCTCCAGTACCATGTCTGCCTGCAGACTGCCATTCTCCCTGCCATGATGATGATGGACTGTACCTCTGAAACTGTGAGCCACCCCAATTAAATGGTTTCCTTTGTAAGAGTTGCCATGATCATTATAGCTCTTCACAATAAGAGAAACCTTAACTGAGCCACTCCCATGGCTTGCTTACTGCTAATATCACTGTGCTTATGGAAGCAGGGGAGGAGGAGACGTTGGCAGTGGAATTGTAGAGACCAGCGTATGCTATACAAGTTAGATTGAAGGAAAAGTGATCCTTGCTGAAGATATGGAGCCCTTATCACTAGCACACATTTAATGAATTCCCCCCTTCCTCCACAACTGGTAGATAGATACTCAGCACCAGCATCTCCACTGCTCGGGTAATTCTCCTTATTTGGAAAGAAACTCAGGGTTTTGTTTTTTTGTTTTTTGTTTTTTGGACAGGATTTCTTTGTGTAATAGTCCTGGCTGTCCTGGAACTCACTTTGTAGACCAGGTTGGCCTCGGACTCATTGAGATCCGCCTGCCTCTGCCTCCCGAGTGTTGGTATTAAAGGCACTCACCACCACTGCCTGGTGAAACTCATCTTTGAAATCCCTGTCAGGAGTTAGTTATACCCAATTTGGATCTGGAACAAGAAAAGATGTTTGCTTATACAGAAATTATATACACATATTTTACTTGAAAATTGCCTTTTGCCACTTGTTAGAGATAACTTCAGCTGTCAACTTGGCACCAACCCAGAGTCATCCAGGAGGAGGGAACCTCAACTGCAGAATTTCTCGGATCATATCTTGGCCATGTCCGCAAAGCATTCTTAATTGTTAGTTGATGTATGAGGGCCCAGCCTAATGTGGGTGGTGCCATCCCTAGGTAGGTAGGACTGGTCTGGATAAAAAAAGCTGGTAAGCAAGTCAGAAGAAGCAAGTCAGTAAGCAGCATCCCTCCATGATGTTACCTGAAGTCCTGCCTACAGGTTCCTGTCTTGAGCTCTTGCCGTGGTATTCCTTGATGATATACTGTAACCCATAAACCAGATAAACTTTTTCCTCT
Organism: Arvicola amphibius; assembly: GCF_903992535.2. NCBI lineage: Eukaryota > Metazoa > Chordata > Mammalia > Rodentia > Cricetidae > Arvicola > Arvicola amphibius. The sequence continues at coordinate 11,592,280 of NC_052049.1, read as the reverse complement.
GTAAGTTTTCTTTGGTCATGGTATTCATTCATTCAATAATTTATTTATTTCTTTTTGTTGCACTTTTAATTTATTTGAGGAAGTCAATTCAATAAAGAGGCCTCATTTTTTAAAGATGCATAGCTGTACAAAAAGTGAGTAGATTACTGCTTACTTATCCCAAACAATCACAACATTGTAGCCATTACACTTTTAGCACAAACTATGTGCTGTTTTTTCATATTATTATTATCATGTGGTATTTATTATTATTTTATTTTTTCTTTTACTGAGGGTAGATTATTTTCTTACACAGCATAACCTGGTTATAGTTTCTCTTCCCTCCACACCTCCTGGTTTCTTCCCACCTCCCTCCTTTCTGCATGTCTCTCATTAGATAGGAACAGGTGTCCAAGAGACATCAATCAGACATGAAAAAATAAAATATAATAAGATGAAGCAAAAGCTATCATATGAAAGTTGGATATGACAACCCAACAGGAGGAAAATAGTCCTGAGAGCAGCACAAGAGTTAGAGACCCACTTGTTCTGGTCATGATATTTATTACAGCATTGGAATGCCAACCAAAGAACAATATTTTAATTAAGTTTTGAAAATTGGTTTTACATACCAACCACAGTTCCCCCTCCCTCTTCTCCCCGTATTCCCTGTCCCTCACCTCCTTTCTGACACCCCTATTTAATCCTCAAAAGGGTAAAGCCTCCCATGGGAGTCAACAAAGCATGGTATATCAAGTTGAGGCAGGATCAAACTTCTCCCACTGCATCAAGGCTGAGTGAGACATCCCTCCATAGGAAATAGGTCCAAAAAGCCAGCTCAGGCCCTATAGACAGATCCTGGTCCCACTGCTAGGGTCCACATAAACGGACCAAACTACACAACTGTCACCCACATGAAGAAGGCCTTGGTCAGTTCCATGCAGTCTTCCTAGCTGTTAGTTGAGAGCCCTTGAGCTCTCACAAGCTCTGGTCAGGTGTCTTTGTGGGTTCCCATCATGATCCCGATCCTCCTTGCAGAACATCACTTTTGTTGCCATGTTCTTTGTTGTTTTCTTGACATCTTTTCTATTCCCATGACTTCACAGTGCATGTATCCAAAAGATAAACATGTTTGCACAATCAATTTGACCGTGAGGGAAGCTGGATGCCAGTCCTTAGGACTTTCCTGAGTTTGAGATATATATGTACAGAAACATCACCAACATAAATGATAGTCACCAATGGATCTTTCTTAATGTAGGCACACCCATCCACACAGTCATCTACTCAGAAGTCCCAACCTTTCCTTGCCCATCGTATTTGACATTTGATCAGTAACTATGACCCATGGTTAGTTCTGTCCCATTCATCCTTTATGTTTCCCCAGCTCTGTCTCACTCCCATCCTTAATTTGGACCAGGTCCTTATTATTTTGGATTGAATTCAAACAACAGTCTATGAACAGATCTTTCTTTAATGAACTGTTTGAATATTCTTTTAGTGTTCCAGTTTGGTCATGTTTTTAATATTTCAACACTTACTCATTTTTAAATATAAAATCCTCAAAAGCATGCCACATTCCTGATCTGGTCTCTTATTTATTCTTACTTTGCATTTGGTACAACGTGGGAAAACTTCTGGTAGTTGGTCTACAGTGCTTGATTTCTTGTATCTTTGTTTTGGACTTGTGGCTTTTTCTTGTTTCTTTGCATCCTTCTACATACAAGATAAACAAATGTTTTGGGGCTCAGCATATGCACAGTTTTCTTATAGTCCTTCTCCCTAGATCTGGTCTGGCTAAATGTCCTTTGTTGAGTTTTCTTAGTAATCTGCATAGGCTTCTACATTAGTACTAGTCAGTATCCTCCATCCTTGTTCTCAGATCTGCTTCCCTCACTGGACTGTTGGCTTCACCTCCACTGTGCTCGTCTTCCACTTCAAAAACAGTTGTGCTTGGCACGTATGAAATATTAGCATTTTTTGTTGAATGCATAAAGGGAAGAAGATGGGCTCTCACGTATAAGAAGCTATGATGCAGGGTCAGTTTAGCGTGGCATGTGCTGATGTCATCATTCAATATTTAATGAACATCAGTTAGAAAACAGTACGGAATTTGAAAAATGGCAAAATGCTTCCAAGAACGTAAACTCCGGGCAAAGTGACAATGACAAAGATAATTGCTAGATCTCTTTCTGTCTTTCCGTCTTCCCATCAGCATCTTTTCATTTTCTCTAAGGGATTTTGGTTTTACCTATTTACATCGCAAGCTTATTAGTATGCCACTCTCATTCTCAACACTGATACACTTAATCATAAAGATAATATTTATATGAACATGAATGATCAGCTCCCATTCAACAAGACAAATGTAGACTCAGTCTCTCTTTTGTGCCAAGAACACAGGGGCGGCCGCAGGCAAGTCAGAGCTCCTGTGAAACTTGCAGTCTAGTGGGAAACAGACCACACACACACAAATGCAATACCACAGCTAAGCAATGGCAAATGCGTAAGTGAATGAAAATGAAGGGGATTAAGTGACCAGGGTGGGTTTGCTTTTCTGCATGGGATGCTCACCAGTGATCTCTTTCATTAGATAAACTGTCAAAAGATGGCATGAAAAAGAAAGCCATATGCTTCCTAGGGAAAAGAGACAGTAGCTCAGAGCTCTAATAGTGGCCTCAGGACACAGCTCCCCAGACTACTGTCACTTGGCCAGTGTTCCCAGACTTGTTGCTGGGTCCCTGTGAAGCTTATCTTACGGTTTCTTGACTCATGGTTCACAGATCTGTGCTGCCTCCTTCCTAGCATCTGAAAATAATTATTGTGTATTCGTGCCCAGCTTTATCTGTTTCTTATGAGAGGGCCTTTCTGGTACAAGTTACTTTGTGTTGGCAGGGCACAGAAGACCGCTGATGAATTTTGAAGCACACTTTGTGAGGCTATAACTTAGCCATCTTTGCGAGTTTTAAAAATTCATTTGTCTTATGAATTTTACATGAGTGACAGTTTTCCCTACTTTGACAGAATCAAGTGGACTTTTCCAAGTCTCAGGAAGTAAAGTTTTCACTGCGTAAAACTTGGACACCTTCCCAAGCTTTGCCATTTCAGAACCGAAATGACAAAAAGAAAGGAATGATCAAAAGTCAGCAAGCAATTCCGAATCTGCTCACCCCCTGCATATCCCATGCTTGTCTCTAGAGAAGTCAGAGAGAGATTTATTTTCTGAGTTTGGAATCATTGATGAGTTTCACAGAGCACTAGGCTAAATATCAGGCGATCAGAATTTTCTTCTAGTCCTATTGCTACTTGTGTGACCATAGAGGAGGTGACAGTTCTTTCATCTGTGAAATTATATCTGGCTTATCTACTTCATAAGATTAATGTGAGGCTTAGATATAGTGAGATAGGTCAAAGAAGACATAGGAGAAAATAAGACACCATGTAAATATAAGGCATATCACTCTCGGTGTTGTGAGAATAATGAGATAAATTTATAACAAAAGTTGAAATTTCCCATGTAAATATTTGAATAAAAAAGAGAATAATAAAATATAAATAACAGTTTATTTGGAGGAGACACCTTATTTATTTTTATCTGTAACAAATTAATTGAAAACCACTTATGTATTCTTAGCAGCCAATAAACTTTTCTTCAACTTAATCAAAGTGTCTAAATGTAGTAGGATAAGTTATGATATAATACTTTAATCTTATCCTAGTTTTAATTATGGTCTTATATTCTGGAGCTATTTGTTATGCTGAGACTTTCATTGAAGAGCAGAATGTCTCAATTGTTATGATTTATTACAATATTTCTGATATAATCACATATGCTATGCCTTCAACTTTTGACCTGTATTCAAAAGAATATATTGCTTTCTTATATAGTCTTTCTCAAATATCAATCACAACTTTGCAACCTTGAAATACTGAGACCAAGTTCATGTCCCTAAAAAGAAAGCTCTTGCCTTTTTGAGCCACACAATTATTTCAGGACATCATTATGGATAGCAATTTCCCTCCTCCCACCCATTGAGCTTATTTATCTTAAAAAAAAATCACAGAAGGATAAAGCAAGAGACCCACAAGAGACCATTGACTTGAGCAGAGCCAAGATTTATTCTGTAGACTCAGACATTGATGGCGACTCGTTGTGGGGAGTCTACATGTAATGCAGATGGGCAGAAACTGCACACAAAATGGTGAAATAAATTAATGTGCATCCACCCCTACCTATAGAAGACATCATGTTGTTTTAGGGGTCAGTTAGCCTTTTAATATCTTTGCATGCTTTTGTAGTCTTTAGTAGAAAGTAAATTTAATTACAAATTAAATTACAAAGAAAGGGAATGGTAGAAGTCCTTCAAATGTCTGGCCCTGAAAGCTGAATGTAGGGGGGGCTGTGCCATCACTTCTGTGCGTAAAGGTTCGACCAGCTGAATTAAACTTGGTTTCACAGGCCCATGAGCCAGGCTGATATAGGTAGTTCAACAATGAAAAGGAGAAGGTCCTCTCCAGTCTCTCTTATCCACATGGCATATTCATAGCCAGTACTAGTAAAAAGTGTTAAGACAAAGATATAAAATAAAATTTGCTATGTTCCTCAATACAAGAAATACAAGGTCCTGAACTGCCTGCTGTGACGGGAAGGGAAATGGCAGAGAGGGAATCTATATGGGAAAGGCGGTAGCATTGGGCATGAGATAGCTTGGAAGCAGAGGGAAAATTAGCAACTAATTGGGCCTGGTAGCAAGCGAGCTCTTGCCTAGCATGCACTAGGCCTGGAGTCCTACCCTCCGGATCAACAAGAAATAGACAGAGACAAAGAAAATCTAGGGAGGGAAACAAGTAAAGAAGGAAACAAAACAACAATATTGGTGAGAGTTACTGGAAATCAGGGAGGTGAGCTGTTCTCAAGGATGAAATGGTGAAAACTTGCTACACTGCCATGAAGGCCAAGTGCACTAAGCCTGAAAGTCACTTCAGTGCATGGTTGGCACCCAAATGCCACCGCAACAAGGAGCAAGCAGGAACTGAGCCAGGCATTGCCAACAAAAGGATGAGGAAGTCATAGATTTTTTAGTGGTATTTTCTTTTCATAGCTAGGGTCATGAAAGAAGGGGGTAGCCAGACATTTAAAAGACAGATAATGACTTATGGGCAAAGTTTCAAAGAACACAGGAAAGGGATGGGTTTATGAAGAAAGGTAGACTAGAAAGGACTTGTTCTGAGATCTATGAAGATGGTTCAATAGATAGATGTTCTAACAACACAAATCCCAGAGAACCTAGAAAACAATAAGGACCCTAAGAGAGACATACATGGATCTAATCAACATGGGAAGTAGAAAAAGACAAGATCTCCTGAGTAAATTGGGAGCATGGGGACCTTGGGGGAGGGTTGAAGGAGAGGAGAGAGGCAGGGAGGGGGGCAGAGAAAAATGTAGAGCTCAATAAAAAAATCAATAAAAAATGTAAAACAAAAAACCAACACAAGCCCGATGGCCTGAGTTCAACCCCTCGAGATGATGTAAATGTGGAAGGGGAGAACAGACTTCATGACATTTTCTTCTGCCCTCCATACCCTACCATACCCTTTCTCCCTCTCTCACATACACATATACACACCCACTGAACAAAATAAAGTTTAAGAGAACATATAGCAAGGGTAAGAGAGGAGCATTGTCATATAAACAAGAGGAAGAAGTAGATAGCAATCCCAGGGACATTACTCTTAGTCCTACAGTGGGAGGGAAATTTGTTTCTGGAGAATGAAGAGGCAAGGGCAGACTCAGAAGCAGACGAATCCACTTTCTGCATCCTTGGACATGTTCATGCAGCTGCCTCCCGGTTGACGAGAGTGGAATTTGACCAAGAATGTGACCTGTTAAATCACATATCTCATAGCATCCACATGAATGACAGGCTTCTGGAGTTGTTGCCATAATTAGATTAAAGTGTATGCCAGAGGGCCTTAGCGAGACTGGCAGGGTCTCACAGTATCTGTGACAGGATTAGTAGAAAGTAAAAGATGGGGCATCATGTTAAAAACAAGGAGGGGACTTAGTAAAACTAGTCTTTTAAAAGTATGTTTAATATTTTGAAATTAACACATAACATTTGACCCTTCCCTTTATTCTTCCAACCCCTCCTGTAAAACTCCTTGCTGTTTTTCTCATGAATTGTTCACATAAGCATACGCATACACATACACACACATACAACACACACAAACACAATATTCCTAAATATTCTAAAATATGTAAATGGTAATTCCTCATTCCATATGTAACCTGTATGTACATGATTTCAGAGCCAGCAACTTGGTATTAGATATTTAATTGGTATGCTCTTCCCTAGGGATGACTATTTTCCTTTTTCCTTCCTTAGTTGCCTGTAGTTCTTTGTGTATTGGTTGAGACGCTAAGATTTCTTTCTTCCATGCCATCAAATTTACTGGTGTCATCTTTGTGCTGGTCCTGTTTAGGCAGCCGTGTTGATGAGGCTGCATGGGTGTAGCTCCTCTGGCATTTCCAGGGCACACACTCTAATGGCAGCCTTCCTGTTCCTCTGGCTCTCACAATCTTTTCATTATTTCCTGTGCTGTGATCACTGAGTCTCAGGCACAGGCACTGTCTCGTAGATGTATCAGGTGGAGAGATGCTCATTTCTTCTTTGTCTTTTGATTGGTCGTGGTCTTCTGTAATGGATTTTGTCTCTTTCAAAGAGATGTTTCTTTGATGAGAAAAGAGACTTCTCTGTGGGCATTAGGATGAATATTTAGTGTAATTAGGAAATACACTCCTAAAAATGAATTGTAACCCCAGGGTTCAGTACCTTGTTGACTCCATTCTGACTTCCTGGGAACTGGATGCAAGGAATGATGAATAACGTATTTTTAATAAATTTCATAAACTTTATTGTCAAAAATATCCTTGCAAATAAGATAAACATCCCACCATAGTTAACAAGACCCAAAGAGTATGCATCTTAGCAAACTTCTGTACAATTAGAATATCCACTCTGGAGCTGTACAGCTCTGCATTAAGCTTTGCAGTTTTTACTATTGAATAATGTTTTAGGCTTTATCCATACCAAAAAGGAAGCATCCATGACATAATTAGAACTACAGAAGCAATTATCTTTACATCCTCTTTGCCCCCCCCCCCCATGTCCATTGTCTGCTCTCAGCCCTTCATACTCTAATGTCAAGCCTTTCCTCTTCCCTTTTCAGCATGTTGCACTCTACCCACATGTATGCATGTTTGTTCATGTATATATGATTGGCTAGATTCCACAGATGAGGAAGAAATACAGGTTTTTTCTTGTTGAAATTACATGCTTTATTTACCGTATTATTTACGCTTTATTCACCACAACAAAGATTTAGAATCAACCAAACTCTCCATCAACAAATAGTGAATAATGAAAATTTGTGTACATACACTCATAAGTATATATCTGTAGTAGAATAGTAGTCAGATCAAAAGAAAATGGCATTACAAAATTTTAAGGAAAATGGATGGACTTAGAATGTATAATGTTTTCTTTTCAATGAAATGCACAGGTAGCAATTTGGACAACTCTGCTTCTGGCTCCTACAGACACCTCCTTGGCAAGAGCAGGATCCTGTCAGTTCAGCAACACACTGAGGAAAGCTAAATCTTAAGCCACTTGTTCAAAGTGAAAAAAATTAACATGAGCACTGGACCTGGCAACATTAACTGCACTTTTCCATGGGTTTATTGGAAAGCAGTGAAAAAAAGACGCTTGAGCATCTTTTCCTTTCTTTCTTTCTTATTGCACACATTTGGCGTTTTACTGCCATGTATTGAATCACATGTCAACACAATAGGAATCATTTCACCTTTGTTAAAGGTCTGCTGAGTGGCTTCCCTTATGCAGTTTTACAGGTGGCTTTTCATGACGTTATGGCTTCTTCTCTGGAACTCGAGCAATACTGTTCACCTAAGCACACGCGGAGTGTACTGGATGGCTTTTAGATGGGGCCACACTTGGGGCTTTAAGCCAGTAACACATGGATGGCTTCTGTCAAATCTAGCTAGTCTCTTACAGCATGGTGCTAAACTTCCCAAAAGAACCTGGTGGAGCCTGTATTGCATTAATACCTGACCCCCAAAAGTTCTACAGTATGAGCACACTGTATAGGCCTGCCAAGATTCAAGGGACAGAGCAAAACCCTTGCAGAGGTTAGTGTCACACCGAGAGAAAGAAAATGGGATAGAAGCTCTTTAAATGGCTATTTTGGAAATGCAATCTGCACAGATTCTCTGGACTAAATTTTTTTTAAAAATTACATTTGCAATGTGTGTGTGTGTGTATGCGCGCGTGTGCGTGCGCGCGCACGCGTGTGTGTGTGTGTGTGTATGACACAATGCATATGTGAAAGTTGGAGAAAATTTGTGAGAGTTTTTCTTACTTATACCACAAGGGGCCCAGTGTCATCAAGCATGGTGGCAGTAGCCCTTAATTGCTAAGACATCTACTTGGCCCCATGCTACAGTCTAAAATTAAACTATCTTTCAGCTTCATTTTTCTATAAACCTTCTTTGGAGATTTTTACTCTTGTGAAGATCCTAAAGGCACCTATTCCAGCCATCTGATAAAGTTGGGGTTATTCTTCCCTCCCCAGAGACATTTGAAAAAAATAGATTTAAGAAATAATTTTGGGACTTAGACAAACAACAAAACTTGGCAAAGGTTTGAGTATTCTCATAGGTCTGGGAATCTGCACATCCTCAGCCAGCTACTTCCACAATGGGTATCTCTACCTGAGTGTTCCAAGCACTAAAATCTCAGCACTTAGTTTATGTTTAGAAGCTTTGGTCATGCTAAGTGATTATGATTACTGTCCACTGACAAATTTTATATTATACCATGATGTAGAATCATTTTCTTAACTTCCACCCCGCGCCCCACCTGCTCATCCTTGTCTCCCCCAGCTCTTGGTACCCGGTGGGACTTTTCAGCTGAGTGAACTGACTATTCTTCTTGATCAACTTCCGTTATTCTTTAATATGCATTTAAATAAATATGCAATTAAATAAGTATTGTAGAAATTGCATCTCCTTAGGAAAACATCCAAATATACTCCTTTCCTTGTCAAAATCTTCAGTGCTTCTCCACTGTGTAAAGATGATGCTATAATACTTCAGTTTATGGTCCTCGTAACACTGAACACAGTGATTGTACTTAGGGCTTACAAATATACAACAAACTGGTATTTTTCTTCATATTTCATCACTTCTCTCCTGACTGACCTTATTTTGGGACACGAGGCATAGCTAGCTTTATTTTCAGTCTCTTGTTCATGTAGAGATAAATTAACAGAAAGATATGTCACATAAAATATGAAGAAAAAACAGGAGAGACATTTAGAACACAATAACACCCAGAATAAAAGTCTGAAGAAGCCAAAAGTTCATGGCAACCAGTTCAAGCATTCCCTGTTGATGGTCCCTCCTTCTGTAATATGTCCATCCAGTGAATCCCAAATGGGGAGCATTTCTGAGTCCTCTGATAGCCTTTCTCTTCATCATATTTTCTAGACCAGAGACAAGTAAACATCTTCTAGAAAGGACCAGGTAGGAACACTTTATATTTCATAAACTAAATACACCTACCACAGCTATTCTTGAGAGAGTATGGGCACAAAAAACAGTCAGATAATACACAGACAAAAATTGAGACTGTGTCTTAGTAAAATTTAATTAAAACAGATGACAACAACAACAAAAAATAAACAACTGGGACCCCATCAAATAAAAAGGGTTTAAAAGAGCAAAGGAAACAATATAAAACCTCAATGTCAAACTTACAGCGCTGGATAATATTTGTAAATATGGTCTATTCTACGGTGGCTATGTTTATAGATGAAAAGAGGTGATTCTACCTTGTGCCAACAAGCACAGACCTAGATGACATCATTCTGGACAAAATAAACAAGGTATCGAGAGACAAAATCTGTGTGACCCCCATTATGAAAATGCTGGTCTCACAGAAGCAAAGGAAGGATTGGTAGCTCCCGGGATGGGGGAAAGGTGACAGAAATGATCAGACACTGGTCAAAGTACAGATTTTCAGTTCCAAGATGAATATACTTTGTAGATCTCATAGCAATCACAGTTAATAATACTGGATTATTTCTTCAAAAATTGGTAAGAGTAATTTCAGTCCTCCTCTTCCCCATGCTGTGAGATGATGTATGTTTTTGTGTAACTGCCAAACAGTGCCTGATGCATATGTATATTAAATCATCACATTATGTATGTTGAGCACATACTATTATTATTAGTCAACTACATGTTTTAAAAGGAAAGGAATGGATGGCAGAGCATGTTTGGCTATAGTGTATAGACTACTGTCACAGGTTCGTAGGCTCCTCTGTCTTCTTCAGAGACCCCTAGCTCTTAATACTGAATATCTTCAGTCTATATTGTTTCTTGCTTGAAGCTATGAGAGCTATGTCTAATGAATTCTGGAAAAGGTCTTATTTATGCCCCTCATGATAAAGGGGGTAGTGTACTTAAAGTGTGTCATGTTTTACTGTGTTTTATCAAATACTTTTCCTGCTAATTCAGCTTCCTTGGGACTGCTTAGACCAAACAGAAATTATTCTCTACATGCACTCAAATGCACCAGTTAATGAAGAAGCAGAAGCTGCACATACAAGCTGAAGCCAAACCCTGAAAGCGGCAGTTGGTCTGGAGAGGGTGACTTGGTGACTCCTGAGAGAACTCCCACCCCGTTGAGAAATGTGAGAAGAACAGCGGTTACTCCCTCACTGACATCTACTCTGTGGCTGTTTTCCTTCAGTCAAGATGAAATCAGATGAATTCAGGACGTTTCACTTGGGTTTTCCTTCTTTGCGAATACATTTTGTGCTAAGAGCTGAGACATACTGATTTTGTGCTTGAAAGACAAAGAAATCCTGGATCCAATTCAAATATAAATTAATTTTCTCTCTTCAATGGTGGTTGCTATCATCTCCAATACTGATGTCATCATTCCGGGCATCAGAGAAAATGACTAAATTGACTGTATCAAAATGTTCAAAAATACCACCGTTTTAGATCCAGACAAATGATGTAGAGTTTAAATCCAAGGCCATTATTTTTATCACACTAATGGAACCTAAAATAAGGAACATTAGATCACAAATGTGTTTCTAATGACCTGTACAATCTTCATACTTTTAAATTCCATATAGCTTATATTTTGTTACCAGATTAGTTCAGTATCAAATGAATCAATAAGAGCTAAAATGATGCACTCAGAACAATGGATATAAGTCAGACAGGGGAGAAGGCTCCGCAGTTAATAGCACTTGCTGCTCTTGCAGAAGACCTAAGTTCAGTTCCCAGCACCCAAATTGGGCAGCTCACAGCTATCTGAAACTTCAGTTCTAGGGAATCTGACACCTTCTACTGGCCTCCAGGATCAATTATCTATATACATATGCTGCGCACACAGAGACATACACAGGTACATATAGATGAACTGAACAAAGACAACCACAGGCAATACTAATGTAGACAGAGGAAGCCCGGGAGGCTTTAAGCCTATATAAAGATCTACAGGCAACTAAAGAATGCTGAGAAGGGGAGAAATAGTCTTCCCCAGGGAGGGAGAAGTACACTGACTGTATCCAGCTGGCCAGCCCTGAAAACATACACACAAGTAACATGACGTGGATTGAGTAGGTTTTATTTAAGAATATATATCTACACACACCCCCCCACACACACACAAAGTAACAACATTAATGAAAAAAGAAGCCATGAATTTGACAGAGAGCCAAAATGGGTAAATGGAAGGGAGGGTTTGAGGAAGGAAAGGGAACCAGGAATAATAATCTCAAAGAACAAAAGGCATAAAGAACATTTTCAGAAGAGGGACAGTCATAGAAGCAGCAGCAACAGATGGATTCTACTTCGCTGTTCCTAAAAAAGTAAGGAGACATGCTTCGTTTTAACTTAAGATTTCAGTTTGTGTCTCTTTAGTGAAACATGTCTTGTTCTTGGGAGTGTACTACTCCAACGCCGTTAGTCTTTATAAATGTAACTATACAATATTCTCCTATTATAGTAAGATTCATAGTGCCCATTTAGATACAAAGACCAGGAAACCGCATGCATTTTAAATGCAAAGTCTCTCAATGCTCTCCTGTTCAGAACAGCGATGTTGATGTTTTGGTCAGCACTTCCATAGTTTTAACTGAACGGAGGTGTTACTCCTTTGGGTCAGAGCTGTGTTCTTTGTCAGACCAGGGATGCACAGACATCTCTTTTCTTTTCCTCAGATCGGAGTCCAATGCCTGATGTTAAGCAATCTTCACTGTATTGATATTCTTCCTCTCAATGGATTTTACTTAATCATATTTATTAGGAAAGCTCAGCACATAAAAAGTGCATTTGGAAATATTCCCCCTGATTAACCTTAGAGCAAAAAAGTTAATGCAATTTATATTGCCAAGTTCATTAACAGTTTCTTGATGAGCTAACAGCTGTGTGATGAAGACAGTAGCCATCAATTAAGGGAATGATGATCTTCAGACCAGAGTTTTCGATATGGAATAGTTAGGTAAGCCGTGGACTTTGAACAGCAAACACTGGATGAATATATTTCTAAGAAGAAGCTCTTTGCCTTTTGAGATAGTATTTGTCAAAACCTTAAGAAAATTACTCAACTTAAAAAATAAAAATGAATTTATATGTCTCCAGAGAATAACATCAAAATATATTTAGAATAGAACTTAAGGTACAAAAATATATTTTATATTGAAATGTTATTTGTGGTACAGGCAGATTTATATAATAAGTACATAACATTGAGCTTCCTATTACCCTTAGTTCCTTACTGGAAAATGTCATCAGCTAAAAATGTAATTATAATAAGATATCTACAGCTCATGTATTTGATACATTTCTGATGAGGTAGACAGGATGCTTTGGGGACTAAGAATTGACTTATATATATCAAAGAATAAAATAATGTGTCACATATGAAGAATTAATTTTTTATCTTAAATTATGCGTTTCTGCATGTGGGTTTGTGCATATAAGTACAGGTTGGAGACCAGAGGCACTAGATTCCCTGAAGTTGAAGTTAAAGGTGTTTGTAAGCTGTCTGATGTGGATGTTAGAAAACAAACTCAGGTCCTCTGCAAGAGTAGACTATGCTTTTGACCATTGACCAATCTCTCCAAACCCAAGTCATGTTTAAATAAATGTCACGGTACTTTATAGTATGGTTGTCTCTTCTGTCTTGAAAAGTAATGTACCAAATCACCCCTCTGTTTTCTTTCAGAGTTTTAAAAGAATCTGGAGGGAGGAAGTTCCAGTGGTGGTTTGTGCTGAGAGTGTATGCCTAAAGGCTTAGGTGTTTGCCTAAAGACCACAGACAATTTTAGGGTAAACCTCTTGAACAACCCAATGTTTGAACCATGAAAAGCATGTATTCTGGGGTCTGGCACAAAAACAGATGTCTAGAAACTAAATATTTAAGTATTGTCATTATCCAAGTAAAACAACAACATTGAGAAGATTCTTATTGAAATTATGAACATTAATTTTTTAGAACACACTATGGAAAGAAGAAAAATCAAAGGTGTGACATTGATAGTCTCTCTTGATCTTCAATAATAAAATGTTGTTCTGTTATTTATTGAAACTAAAAAGTTTCATGAAATCTGAAGTCATTGTATCCAGATGAAATCGTACATGTTGTTCAGAAACAAGACTGATTGATGGTATAAAAAGTCTGTCTCTCTCTAGAGAGAAAAATAAATAAAATGAATATACCAAAAATATTTCTGTCTTTTGAAATTTAGGTAGGAAAAGAGAATTGTGTCCTTCTAACACTAGAGCTGAATTTTAGTGCAGTAAAACTGAGTGAGCCCTTCTTACCTTCCCAAAGATTGACACCCGTAGTCTAGGTAAGAAATGGTGGGTAGACAATAAAAACAAATTTCATGCTGTTTGAAGAATTAGACATAGGTGATAACTTACACACACAGTAACAAACAAATAACATCTCTATGGTAAATAACTGCGTTGAATAATAAACAGTAAATAAGAAATGCAATGAGTTGGTGATCTCCCATTAGTTCTGTCCCCAACTCATTGCATTTCTTATTTACTGTTTATTATTCAACGCAGTTATTTACCATAGAGATGTTATTTGTTTGTTACTGTGTGTGTGCGTTATCACCCTGATGGATCATGCGACCAAACCCGTCTCTCTGAATGTGGCCAACAGCGGGGGCTGACTGAGAAGCAAAGGACAATGGCGCTGGGCTCTGATTCTTCTGCATGGACGGGCTCTGTGGGAGCCTTCTCAGCTTGGTCGATCACCTTCCTGGACTTGGGGGGAGTTGGGAGGAACTTGGTCTTAACATAGAGTAGGGAACCCTGATGGCTCCTTGGCCTAGAGAGGGAGGGAGGGGAGGTATGGGTGGAGGGGAGGGGAGGGAAGGGGGAGGAGGAGGGGAGGGAAGGGGGAGGAGGAGGGGAGGGAAGAGGGAGGAGGAGGGGAGGAGATGGAAATTTTTAAATATAAAAAAATAAACCATGAAAAAAAAAAGAAATGCAATGAGGAAGTCAAGCTCAGAGTCACCACTGAGGTGTTTTTTATTAGCTAATGGAATAGTGATGGCCTTGGTGATGACATTTCAATGGAGATGCAGATGATGTCAAGAAGGCTGGTGACCAGAGAGTGCTTTGGAAATAACATAGCAAGCAGAAGGGCCAGGATGAGAAAGAATTTTCAAAGATGAACTTCTTAGGTTATGTCCCACCTTATGTGAGCATGCTGCTCTTCCAATTAAGTAGTGGTGGGGGCTCATTTTCCTTCATTTGAATCTGGCTTGTGTCATCAAGAGCTTAGGCAGATGCGAAGCTGTGCTGGGTATCAGCTGATCTCTTGGGAGAACTAGAAGCTTCTATTTTCTATCATTTAAGCAAGATGCATTTTTTTTTTAAATTTCCCTGAGACGTCCACACTGTCAGGGTGCACAAGGAATGAGAAGGAGAGGTACCAAACAACATGGAGGAGCCAGACACAGGAGGGTATCTTCATCAACCTTCTAGCCCAGCTCACTGAAAGCTACCAAGTGATTAATCACAGTCACAGTGGAGAAGAACCGCTCGACTGAGCCCAGGCAGCTTGCACTTGGGTGTTGGCCAAGACAGAAAGAGGCACCTCAAGCAGCTTCAGGTGTATGAAGGAGTTGGGCTATCATTTTTTTCTAATCTCCCCCTCCCCCACCACCACCACGCACACTCTGTCCTCTGAGGCTGGAAGGAGGAGATGAGGTAAGGCATGAAAATGAAGTGGGCAGAACTGCTTCCACCTGCTGAATGCCAGGCTGAGCAGAAAGTGGGAAAGAAACCCACTTTACCCTGGAAGGAGGGTGAGTGTGGTGGATTACCTCAGCTGTCCACTTGATAGGTCTGGATAGACGAAGTGTCATTTGTGGGATCGCCTCCATCAGACTGGCCCCTGTGCCCATCTTTTGGGCATTTTCTTGATTGCTAGTGGATGCAGGAGAGCCCCACCCACAGTGAGAGTGTTAATCCATGTTTTTGTACATAAACTTTTTGTTTCATTTTCCTTTTTATTTTTTTTATCTTAATGTTTGTTTGTTTGTTTCTTTTGACTTTCATTTTGTTTCTTGGGAGAGAGAGGTTGAAGTTGGATGGTAGAGAAGTGGAGAGGATCTGGGAGGAATTTGAGGAGGGAAAAAAGAATTAAAATATATTAGATGTAAAAATTTAAATACTCAAAACATAAATTAACAAATTAAGAAATTTTAAAATAAGACTAAGTAAAATTTATTTTATTGTTAAAATTTTTTAAAAAAGAAAAAACTAAACTGGAAGCAGCATTTTTCCCTGGCCTCTGCTTCAGTTCCCGCCACTGGTCTTGCCTTGCGTTCCTGCCCTGACTTCCTATTATGACGGGACTGAACTGTAAAATAAAACAAACAAACACTTTCCTCCCCAGGATGTTTTTGGTCAGGTGTTTATCACAGTAACACAGGAACCGAACTAGGACAGTGAGACTTTATAAAACCTAAGCTGAATGTCAAGGCCGAAGGAATCTTTTTCCAGAAAACGTGTGTATGTGTTGGCGGTGCTGCTGGTGGTGGTGTTGAGTCCTTTTCTAATTATTCCTAGCAAATTTAGCTCACACAATAAACCTGTTAAAGGTTCAAAAGCTCCAGGAGAAGCCGGGCGATGGTGGCGCACGCCTTTAATCCCAGCACTCGGGAGGCAGAGGCAGGCGGATCTCTGTGAGTTCGAGACCAGCCTGGTCTACAAGAGCTAGTTCCAGGACAGGCTCCAAAGCCACAGAGAAACCCTGTCTCAAAAAAAAAAAAAACAAAAAAAAAAAAAAAAAAGCTCCAGGAGAGAGATTGAATGATTGTGTGTGTTTAAGAATCTGCAAGATTCTAAAATCTGGGAGGGTGCTTGGGTTAATGGAAAGACTGGCAGGAGAAGCCTGTGCTATATTCTGAAGGAGCATGAGATTCACACAGCCATCATAGTGTGTATGGAAAAACTAGCAGGATGTTATTTTGACTTAAAAGAAAACAACTTCTAGCTAGATTTTGGTAAGGGGTGGTGGACAGTTTAATGGAGGCCGAGACCTGAATGAGTGGTAGGAGATACTGTCTTTGGAGGCATTTTGATAATGAGGTAAGATACATGAGGGATAATTTTTGCTGTTATTTGACTATTATTTGCTGTTAAATGCCATCAAGGTAGTTTTAGGGGGCAAGGTGGTTTTTAATACATGGGACTGCACATGCAAGCAGTTCTCAGATTTCATCGTCCCTAAGAATATCTGGAGAGTGGTGGGCTTGACAATTCTGGGATTTCCTGTTTTGGTCCTCAGATGCTCTATGGACAGTGTGCGGATCTACAGTCTGTGTTCGGAAATGCTGAGAAATCCTGACTCCTTGCTCTGAGTGAGTCTGTAGTTCCTTGTGATGCTTGTCTTTCTTAGATGCCAGTTAACTCTGTACTCTGAGTCACGCTTACTATAGATTTTCTTTCTTTTTCTTAACCACTCGAGTTGTTTTGCTTTGTTGTTTTTGTTTGGTTCGTTTTTGAGTTTTTATTTTATTTTATATTTTGGTTTTCGGTGCTTGCTTTCCAACCAAGTTTTGGAAGAATGAAACATCTTTAACATCTAACATAGTTCGAAGGGTTATCTGTCTGGGGAAGCCATGGAAAAATGCTGAGTAGTTCCCTGTTTCATTTTTATTTTAAAATTTCCCTTCCATCAACAGAATGACAGACATATAAGTTTGCAAGACAAATAAGTACTCGCAAGCTAGAAGAATTTAAAAAACAGTAATTTATTTACGAATGAAGTCATTTAGACAGAAATGAGTTAGCCATGTAAGAAAAAGAGCCGTTCTCTGTAGCAAATAGCAGAGATGTTATTTCCATCCCTTCCCTCCCATAGCCAAGGACATTTGGGGAGACTAGACTTCCTGGTCGTAACTGATAAATGTTAGCAGACATTGCTCTCAAGCGCTGAGTCAGAACTGCAGAGAACACCCTAAGGTGCTCTTGGGCCTTGTGTGGGGCCCCGTGTTTTCACCTGCAAGGGAGTGGAATCTGCTGCAGATACCTGGATAAGCTTGGTGCAGTGAGACGGGCAATGTGATTCAGTCACGAGGCAAAATAACTCGCCCCACTGTGGGTCAGAGTTGGTAAATGTTCCACATTGTCCCGCAAAAGTCTTCTCTAGATCATGTGCTGCCCCATATTTTTAGTTTAAAAAATTTGTTTTGTTTGGTTTTGGGTAAAGGTTCTTGTTCTGTGGCTGGGCTCAACCTTCTCCCTCAACCTTTCAAGAACAATAACTTGTATTTAATTTGACTAATTTCCCATGCAGACCTTTGTAATGTTTATATTTACAAAACAAACAAAAAAACCCATAAAGTCAAAATGTTCCCCTATTTGAGGAAGAAACTTCCTTTGGGCAAAAATGAAAAACAGATCACTCATGGTGCCTCACCAACAGTTCCAGCACTCGAGAGTGACAGCCTGGTTTACAAAAAACAAAACAAACAAACCCTGGTGTTCCAAGTCAAAGCCCTGTGTAAGAGTTAGCATTAACTCCTTCGTTGATGAAATTTAGATCCCCATGGACTCTACCCAATGTGAACAGCTATGAGGGTTTTAGGGTTTTTTTTTTTTTTTTTTTTGGTTAATTGATGTGGATGGAAGACCCACCTTAAACGTGGGAGGCAATCTTCCACGAGCGGAAGTCCAGGGCTAAATGATGAGGAGACAAAGAGTTGAACTGTGGCCCTCATTGCTGTCTCCCGACCAGCTGCCTCAAACTACTGCTGCCATCATTATTTCGGGGTCATACGCAACAGTGAGCAAAAATGATCTCTCCATTCTTTACAGTGCTTTTCATCAGGTATTTTCATCATGGTAACCAGAAAAGTAGTTGATACACACGAACTCAAAATGAGAAGTCTGATAAATGGAAGTGCAACCATTCACCAAGTGGATAACCACTTGGTGTTCTCTTCCCTAGGGAAGGCTTTTTATCCTGCTCTCTGCCTTCCTCTTTGCCTGTAGTTCTTTGTGTAGTGCTGAGGCCTCCTAAGACTTCCTGCCCTGTTCACATTAGCATGTCTATTGGTGATGTGGGATTCCCCTTTGTATGCTGTGAATACCATTGCTTAATAAAGAAACTGTCTTGAGCCTATGATAGGGTAGAATAATGCTACGTGGGAAAAATAGACTGAATGCTGGAAGAAAGTAGGCAGAGTGAGAGAAAAGCCATGAAGCCTGCCAGAGACAGACACTAGAACTTTACCCGATAAGCCATAGCCTCGTGGTAATACACAGATTAATATAAATGGGTTAAATTAAGATGTAAGAGTTAGTCAATAAGAAGTTAGAGCTAATGGGCCAAGCAGTGATTTAATTAATACAGTATCTGTATGGTTATTTTGGTTCTGGGTGGCTAGGATGAATAAACAGCCTCATATATAACATATTGGTGTCTTCCTTGTCCAGGTGTCATTTAGGTAGTCAATACCAAATGGCCAGGACTGAAATTTAACAAACATACACAAGTCATGTTATATAGACTAATCAGTTTGTATTTATGTGTTTAAGAATATATATGTGTACACACACAAATATGTAAAAGAAATTAGTGGAAAAAAGAGACTATGAATTTGAAAGAGCAAAGAAAGAATGTACAGGAAATTTTGGAGGGAAAACAGGGAAGGGGAAATGATATAATTAGATTATAATTTCACCATTATTCTTTAAAATGTATTATGAAGGTTAAAATATCTTCTCTGTTGTTATCCTGAGTTACAGTGTTAAGGGTGGAAATGAGTTATTTATCAAGAATATCATATTTTTAAAAGTTAAATTTTCTAACTAGTATCTTGATATAGTTTGATAACCTCATTGGGAATAGCCTAAAGCCCAATAACTTATTTCAATAGCATTAACGTCAAAATGGTAGAGAAAGACTTGAAAATTGCTCTATTACTTCAAACAATATCTACTTGATAGTTTTTGTACCTACTCTTTGAAAAAGGTTCAATTTGGACAAAGAAATGACCCTATCTGGACAATGTGTAAGTATCATGCCATTCATTTCTCTTTTCATGAAGAAATAACTGGGAGTGGAATGCTTTCATTTCAGTGTTATCTGATTAATCAAGCCATTGGAGCACACGCTTTCAATTGAAAAAGGAATGTGTCTGTTAATTAATAGAGCAGATCCTGACTGCCACAGGGAGTGCTGGCTTCTAACTTCATGCGGGGAGCATACTTTGTTCAGCTGCTCGTGTCTCTGGGAAATGTGTGAATCAGCGAGTGACCTCCAGGAAGCAGCAGACTGTTGAGCCAGATCTCTTATATCCTTGTCCTTTTGGTGATGTTCTGCCTTTGCCCATCCCTGTACCCTGTTGTTCTAATTTAGTTACTCTCAAATATTTCTCTTTTAAAAACGGATATCATTCAGCCTACAATCACTAAAAAGATTTGGCATGGACAGTGAGGAACAATTATGCGATGACTGAGTCTTTTCAAAATTGCTCAGCTAGAGCACACATTGAAATGCTGGGGCTTACGATAATATTTGTTGCATGATGAGTGGATGGAACATTTTTGTCTTCTCAAAAAAGGGTTAAGAAACTGTGTGGAGTGGACCAGAAAAGTAACGTACAAAGAAGAGACACTGTTCAATTTTGTTTATTTGTTTTTGCAGCTAAATAGAGATTGTCCTAAATATCCTTGAATTTACCATCTGGCTCCCCTTCCATATTCTCTTTATTTAATAGAAAAGCGCTAGATCCAGGACTAGCCATTAGGGCTATCCTGATTAAGAAGTGACAGGCAGACAGATGGTAGAGCTGCATGGTGGAGAAAGGGATGCGGGCAGTGAACTACTTACAGTCAACGCTCTGGTAACAGTGAGTTCTTGAGTAGCTGGGTAGAAACTATAGGTTGAATGGCACATCTAGCAAAATTGTCCTGCCCAAGTCTAAGGGAGAGCAAAACTTCTGACAAAATGTTGTGCGCATTACTATAAAAATTCTTTCCAAGATTTTTCTTGCTTTTGTCTGTTGCACCCATTGTTTACTGAGAATTTGTGTCTGGGACTATGTTAATTTCTTAGCTCGTGCTTTCCCACTCACTTCTCAAACCATCATAAGGATTTAGCATTTCTGCTGTTGTAGGTTGTCAGACCAAGATATGAAGAGGCTGTGAGTCAACTCTGTCTCCCAAGCTTTAACAACAAAGAAAAGTTAGAATGAGAGCTTCAAAACAAAAACAAAATCTGGCTTTCACGTTCTTCCTGAGCATCACACCCCCTTGTGTGGTCTTCAGTCATTGTCCAGCAGCTAGATCTTACTAACTACTCTATACCCCACCCTACTTGTCTAGAGGAAGCTCAGTTCTCGCCTTCCCCTCTTTTCTTGGCTTCTGCATTTGATATATATTCAATTGAGAAGGGTTTCCACATAATGACAGATTCAACACAATGCTCAATTCTGATGTCATCTGCCTTATTCTTCATGTTTTCTGTTCCTATAGTGAATCTTCATATGTGGCCCAAAATAGCATTGATTATTGCCTAGCCAGTCACGGTTCTGCTAACATGCACCATGAACTTCGCTTTCACCCTTGGGCCTTGAAGACGTTAATATTTGACTGACTTCACTCATTCCCTGGAAATTCACATTTTGTGTTCTTTTTCAGATCACTGATATATTACATTATAACTTGCCAAGTTGAATTTCAGCTATTCTGTGGTTTTCTCCTTAATTTATTCATCTGTCAGCACAGAAATTCCTAACTTAAAACCAGATTACATGGCTAGTGTTTTTACGTTCCTTCACACTCTTAATAAAGATGCAAAAAGCAACCAGCCTTTAAAGTGACCCCTGGCTTCTATGCGAGAGCTCCTTCGGGGACACCATCTAGGCACAGCTTGTAATGAATACAAACGCGGAACAGGTTTGCCAACAGCTCCTAAACCTGTTACCGAGGCTCAAAACAATTCCCTGTTTGCCAATCAGATGGACATGGTTTGTGGGGGAAGGAATAAAACATAAAGGAAAAACTAGAAGATAGAGCAAGGAGGGTATAATTTCTAATCTTGTTGTTTAGACATGAGAGGAAGTATGACATGGGTGGTTGTCCAATGCGCTTGCTCCTAGTTATGAAGAAGGATGCGCTGTTGTCCGACACTAAGAAACAGTTGAGCCAGGTGTGGTGGCGCACACTTTTAATCCCAGCCCTTGGGAGACAGAAGCGGGAAGATCTCCGGGTGAGGCCAGCCTGGTCTACAGAGACAGTTCCAAGATAGCCAGAGTTACAAAGAGAAACCTTGTCTCAAAATTCCCCAGCCTGCACAAAAAGAAAGGGTGGTAGAAATAGCTGAAGTGACATTGCTTTCAAGTACAGGGGACAAGGGACCAGAAATAACTTTGTTTCCATTCAGTGCATAATAATGGTGACGTGTAGAGAGACCCAGACTCACTTCTTCCTTAGTGAAGTCAAATTTATTAATTTAGTGATACATATAAGTAGCTTGTACCAAAGAAAAGAATAAACATTTGTTTAATAAAAACTCTTGCGCTCAAGCCTGGAAGTCAGTTATGAAGATTAAAGAGAAGTTTTAATGAGCTACGCTTTTTCCGCTGTCCTTTTCCCATCCCCCCACCCCCTTTTGTCATTTAGAGGACATTTGACTCGCAGGAATTAGATCTGAGGTGGAGATGCGATTTCTCGGTCTGCTTGAGATTCACCTCGCCCACCTCCTCATCTAGCACTGGGCGCCCACAGCGGCTTGCTGTTTCCTCTTCTTAGGATGTCCTCCATTTCTCTTCATTTTGTTTCTTCTTATAAATACTCACTTTAGCAAATCATGACCTCCTCAGAGAGATCCCTGCCCACACGACTTTATAGTCGCGACTCTCCAGGTCTCTGTAGAATACTTTGTCACTAGTTGACTTGTTTTTCTGTAATCGTTCACTTGGTTTTCTCCACCGCCTGTAATGGAATGTCGGTGGGGGACAGTGTTGTTTTTGGTATGTGTGTTTGTGTTAACTTTCTGCAGAGAACAAATGCTATGATTATGGCTTGACACAGTAAACACACATTCAGTGTGGAAATCAGTAAAGGATGGAGGAGATTACCCATGTGATATACCATGGAAGCTGCTAAGTCTTTTCGCTTACAAGATCTTCGGCGGCTTTCAGCCTTGACAATAGCCATTACAATATCTAATTGTGACACATGCTTAATTTATTTTCAGATGGAAAATCTTACCTACTCAATCTCAATGCTGCTACCAGCACTTTGAAGTTATATTTTTGCCTGTGTCAAAACTAAAAAAATAATTAAAAATACATAGGTATATACAAGTGGTAGCAGGTGATAGATTCCATCGGCCAAATCTTTCCTGTTCAATGGTGCCTGAAATTGCTTTACCCGGACCAGGCTTTTCATTCTAAATCAAAGATAGAATTCAAAGATAAAAGACCTAAGGAGGTTCTTGGTGGGGACCTATGTATTGGGCACCTGGAAAGATGTATGGGTCTGTTCACTTTTTCCTTTGCAGGTTTTATTCTGTTATAAGAGGGAGAACTTAGATTGAGAGGGCTGTACAATTTTGAGCAGTTAGTAAATAAAGATATAACGCTGTTATATGTCATCACTGTTGTAAAGGTCTTTGTTTTGTTTTGTTTTTTGTCTTAGGCAAATTTCACCTCCCTCTTGCCCATATTTATTCCCTTCATTATTTTCTTTAAGCCTTGATATTCTCTTTTTCCCTATAAATTTTCCCAGGTTACGCTTTATATGTGAAAAACATATTTCTTTTAGTTTTTCTCTCTTCCTCACAAATTTGTTTTGAGATTGTGTTTCACCATATCTTTGAAAGCAGTCCCCTAATAAAGTCCCCCCTTAGGGGAAGGTGTGGAAGATGGGTCCGGGAAATAAGATGGATGAAACCCAAGGTCAGTAATATCTCATCCGTGAGGCCTGCCTTCTGATGCACTCCCTGTGATAGTCTCCACTTTTGTCCTTCAAACACAATTGTGGGGACTCTTCCTCTTTACACTCTCAGGACCATCCTGTAAATAATCAGAACACCTGGTGTGTTGTAGCTGCCTAACGTTATCTGAATGGCCTACCCCATAACATTTTTTTTTTGCCATATTGATAAATAGCCACACTGTCCTGATTCAACAACCATATCCAATGAGGGACATAGAGTTGATGTTAATTCAAGCATTCTGAGCAGAGTCCATAAAGCACAAGATATGGATCTAACATAGGATTTGTTCTTCCTCATGCCACGCCAGAAACTGAACTTCAATCAGTGTTTTATCTAAGAATGTCTGTTTTATATGTGAGTAAAGGGGGAAAGCAAGGTGAGAGTTGTGCTAGAATTCTGAAATAAAAATAGATGCTAACAGAGCTGAAGAATGTAAGGCTTATAGACTTTGCTTTGTAAAATATATTTATGTCAAATACAAGCTAATAATGTATTGAACTGACAAGGTTTTTCATCTCTAGGAAAGGTGATTATTTTAATCATTCTGAGAAGAGCAATTTAAATTTGCTGTGTAGTAAAAGAGAAAGGGCACCAACATAGTACTTAGATTTTTATTCTCTAGAATTCTTGTTCCTTTGCTATAGAAAATGCATTGAGAATTTACTCACTGGATATTCATAGCAGAGGCTGCAATAGTGTTATATTACTTCCTTTTATTGCCTAACTCAAGTCTCAATAACGTGTTGTCTAATGACAAAGGAAAACAGACGTTTTATACCCACTTAATCATGGACAAACTGGGGGGGGGGGGGTAAAGGAAGCTGCAGCCAGGATAATAATCAGAGGTATGCTGTCAAGTGTTTTAAAAGTCAGCTTGCTCTGGGGAGCATGGAAATAGAGCTAAAATTCGAACCATTTGTCCATTTTTAAAAATAAGCATCACCATCATTAGAAGATTTTACATGTGACTTTGTCTTTCAATTGGAGCACAATACCCACCTACATTGTGGTAATTGACAGGACCACCTTTAAAAGGGAAGGGTTCCTTAAAAAGATATATGTGTATAGCCATATCTCACAGGACACAAAGCCCACTCCCGAGCTCTGTGATGTCTGACTTGGGGCACTGAGACCGCCGTACTAGAGTTTGAAGACCTCCCTTCTGGAATGCGGTCACATTCTGGTTTAGTTCATGTTAACCCCCAATTCTCTCAGCTTAGTTCAAAGCTAAAACTAAGTGGAGATGATCTGATTGTCTAGTTGAGTTTGCTATCCAGGATGGTGACATTCATGACACAGATTCTGCCGCTGGCATCTCGTCCTCCCATGATGGATGCAGCTTCCAGAGAAGCAAGGATCACAGGACTACTGTGCAGCTTTCCTTAAATCAAGTATTTGGTATCTGATTTGTTTAGTCACTGGGTTATTCAGTAATTTAGTTGCTATTCAGTAACTGTAAACTCTTTCTAGTCAGTGTGATGCCCGTTCATCCTTCCCACTTGGGGCCGGGCTTATTAGGATCCAGTAGCTAAAGTGTGATCTAACCAGCACCAGTACTTCTGTATATAACCCTTGGTGTAGACAACCCTTAGAGAGGAAGAGAAAGGGGGAATGGAACATCTACACTCAAGTGGGAGGGAAATTGAACCAACATAATGTTAACATTTGTAGAGACTTTTGTAGGCAGAAATCCACAAATCAAAAAGTCTAGGTATAAACACAAGAGCAATGCAATTTCAGAAGTTTGAAAGTAAGAGAGTTAGCAACACAGAGGAAATTGAAGCGTGAGCTGGAGGGAACGTCAAGGTGAGGTCCATTATTACAAAAGCCCTGAAGTGGGAGTTTGGGGAGATCGAAAGTTCTATCTACTTCTGCAGATTGGATCTGTTTGGGGTGGACACAGAAAAATAGCCAGTGAGTATTTATGTGATCCGGTGACCCCCAAACCTGCTCCCTTGTTCCAATTCAGCCTGGATTTATGCTCCTCTGTCAGGAGAGAAGGGTTATTCTATGGAGAATGGGAAGCAGAGAAAATCTGAGAACTCATGTTTGGGGATGTGGAACTGAAACCAAGAGCTTTAAATGGAACAGAATACATTTTGTGTGGACAGTAACACCTAGCTCTTTTTAAATAACCAGACCAAGAATTCTTGCTATAAATCTAATAAACTAGATGCAAATCTTTGGAAGAAATCAGCCCTCCAACATTTCTTGCTTGATTAATAAAAACTGTCTCAAAAATAAACAAGAATATCTTTGTGATACAGGCTGAGAGGAAGCATGGAATTTGTGGATAATTTTAATTGCATAGTATAGTACAACTATTAGAGTCCTGGAGGCAGAGGAAGCTGTTTGTGTCTCTGCTGTACCACCTACAGTGTCCATGGCCTTGAATATGTTATAGAATATCTTTCAATAGCCATTTCTTTCTTTATAAAATAGAGTAATGCTCATACCAACTTTTCAAGGACCAGAGAGATAATGAGTAGAAGGGGGGTTGCCTCCTGACAGTTTTGCTGAAGATCCGTCACTGAGATGTTGGTACAACTATATGCCAGATAAAATCTTCCTTAGTCTTCAGTGGGTACATGTAGTATTTGAATCTCAGAGGATAGAAGAGGGTGGAAAAACATCGTATGAGAAGTTCCCAGTTGTATATTCACATGCCAGGTTCTATTTCTTCAGATGTTTCTGAAAGTTGACATTATTAGTTATTAAAAAATATCAACTTGGTCCTAAAAGTAGAATCACAGAATGAAGCATGATTAATAAAAACTCAGATTCAGTGTAGTTATCCTCCTCGATATTGGAAGGAGACAAGATTGCCGGGCAAAAATTGGGAACTTGGGGGTTGGGTGGGATGGGGCTAAGGGGAGATGGGGAGAGAAAAATGTGAAGGGGAGGATGGGGAGAGTGTGGGGGAATAGGATGGTTGGGATAAAGGAAGGGGGGACATGGGAGCAAGGAAGTATATATCTTAATTAAGGGAGCTATTTTAGGGTTGGCAAGAGTCTTGACTCTAGAGGGGTTCCCAGGTGTTCAGGGAGATATCCCCAGCTAAGTCCTTGGGCAGCTGAGGAGAGGGAGACTGAAATGGCCCCATCCTATAGCCATACTGATGAATATCTTGCATATCACCATAGAACCTTCATCTGGCGATGGATGGAGATAGAGACAGAGACCCACACTGGAGCACCAGACTGAGCTCCCAAGGTCCAAATGAGGAGCAGAAGGAAGGATCAAGGAAGTCAGGACTGCGAGTAGTGCACCCACCCACTGAGATGGTGGGGCTGATCTAATGGGAGCTCACCAAGGCCAGCTGGACTGGGACTGAAAAAGCACGGGATAAAACCGGATTCCCTGAACATGGTGGACAATGAAGGCTGCTGAGAAGCCAAGGACAATGGCACTGGGTTTTGATCCTACTGCATGTACTGGCTTTGGAGGGGCCTAGCCTGTGTGGATGCTCACCTTCCTAGACCTGGATGTAGTGTGGGGGGAGGACCGTGAACTTCCCGCAGGGCAGGGAACCCTTACTGCTCTTCGGACTGGAGAGGGAGGGGGAGGGGAGTAGGGGGAGAGGGAGGGAAATGGGAGGCGGGGAGGAGGCAGAAATTTTTAACTAAAAAAAATAAAAGAGAAGCACTCTCTTCAAACAATTTAAAAAAAAAAAAAACTCAGAGACTGAAATTGGGTCTCAACCTGAAGACCTGAAAAGCAAAGCAGCCAGCCACTGACTCTTACCTCTACCTCAGTCTGAAATGGTGATCCTGCCTCCAGGAATCTCAGGATGAGGCAGTGTTTCCTTCTGTTTTATAATTCTGTCTAGGGCTAGGATTAAAGGTGTGCACCACCATGATTAAAAGTATGCACCTCCCGGTTTCTATGGCAACGATTCTGGCTACTGGGATTAAAGGTGTGTGTCACTGTGGCTACTGAAAGGTGTGGTTATCATTACCTTTCTGGTCTGTAAGGCTGACCAATGGGGTTGTTTTATTCTCAGATCTTTAGGCAGGCTTTATTTATTAAAATACAATTGAAATGCCACTACAACAGATAGTGCTATCAGGGAAATATTCCGTATGTTTTAGAACCTGGGGGAGTTGGGGAAAATATAGTTTTCCACACGAGAAAGACTATTAAGTTTTTACAATAAGGGTATTTTGGGACCCCAGAAGGGCATTGTGACTGGTGGTGTCACGCAAGAGTGCTAGGGTGGAATGAATAGAAAGCCCGCTGCATCTTTCCACAAATTTGTGACAAAGTATCTGAGGACATTTAAGTTTCATCGCAGTGACAAAGCACACACATCTAGCTTCTGTGAGTTACACAACAGAAAGGAGAGTGAGAACATCGCTGTGATTCTGTCTGCTATGGCTGCGATATCAAACATCATCCGTTCCTATGCAAACGAAATGGGAAACAAATCTGTTGCAGGCTTAGCAATTTTCTTGGCTTTTGAATGCATGGATATCTCATACTGCTAAAAAACATCCTTACTTTACTTTTAGAAAAAAAGAATAGATTGTCTGTTCTTTATGTGATAGCCCCTACATTCAAGCCAGCAGCTTCATTTGATATCAAACATCAGATTGGCAGTGTGTGGTGACATGAGACTGTAGCTGCAGTGGATTTGAAGAAAAGGGTTGTCTGGTTTAGCTAGGGAACTGCCAAAGGTAATTGTTTTACACACGACTTTTGCCAAAACAGTTGATTTCAGAACCAACCCTGAGTACAAGTAGAACCCTATTGAGCTTAAATTTATATTCTCCTTATCAGTGCAACACTTCGGTTACAAAAACCTCTTAAATACTCTTAAAAACTAGAAAAGATGAAATAAAAGTTAAGTGGGATTAGCTAATAGTTTCAGCAAACTGCCTTCAAATCATATGAAAATCCTCTTTGCTTCCAAAATCTGTCTACATGCAAGGGCATTTATCCAGTATTGAAGTGATTAAGTCATAGCTTTGCCAAAATTTATGCAGCTGCATCCAAGTTTAGTGGCTCACAGGTGATGTTCTCAGAGTGTGAAATCTCACAAACGGGCCTGATTCAGAATTTTCCAAGGCCAAATAAATACCTTCCTGGAGGCAGAGTAGGGGATTTATTTACATCCTATTGCCCAGTGGATAAATAATGCATAGCCTTGGTTAACAGGCAATTACAGCGAGGAGAGTTGAATTGTTCTGTAGCTATTTAATTCAGCTCTTAGTAGACTGGACACTGGCCCTGGTTGAGAAGAGAAGGCACCTTTCTGTAAAATCTAACACAGATGATACAAACTATGTATTATAGACTAGATGGGTAAAGGTTGTACAGCACATTGTTCCTTGAAAGGACAAACGTGATAGGACTTGAAAAGCCCCAGTTCACTACCTGTTTTAATTTGGTGACATCCGGTTGCTGGTCAGCGTTGAAAAAATAAAGCATCATGATATTTTTGTTTAATTTTATTTAGGTTCATATGGATATGTGTATTGGCTAGTTTTATGTCAACCTGGCATAAGCTAGACTCACTGGAGAAGAATGCGTCAGCACTGAGAAAATGTCTCAGTAATTGGGTTGTAGGCAAGCCTGCAGGGCATTTTCTAACTGGTGATTGATGGGGGAAGACCCAGTCCATCATGGGTGGTACCATCCGTGGGCTGGCGGTCCTGGGTTCTATTAGAAAGCAATCTGAGTAAGCCAGTATGCAGCACAAATCCATGACACATAGCAGTTCCTATCCTGTTTGAATTCCTTTCCTGACATCCTTTGATAATAAACTGTGCGGTGAAAGTGTAAGCCAAAAAAAACCCCTTTCTTCCCAACTTGATTTTTGGTCATGATTTCATCACAACAATAGCAACCCTAACTAAGAGAACATATGATACAATATAGCAGTTTAGTTCCACATGGCATTATGTGTCTGAATGTGAGAGTGTGGTAGGAAAAAGATTTGAAAAGAGAAATTCTTATTCTCATAGAAGTTTGCTGACCAGCAAAAGAGACAGAAGCAGCATACCATGCACTCCCAGGCAAAATGTGGTGATGTAAGGCACCGATAGCACCTAATCTAGCAGGACTCTACGTAGAGAGTAAACCAGGACCTAAGGACCACAGAGAAGAGCACTGCTCTGTGACTTTGTGATAGCCTTGCGGGGGACAATGAGTAAGAGCTGTAACAGAGCAACCGGTGGTCTGAGTTGCAAGAAGAGGGCCAGGCATCCCGCGCCGTCTTCCTTTAGGGGCTGCCCAGATAGTTGGCAAATGGGTTGAGTGTTTTAAAACTGGGTCCGGCTAGTGAATGCAGAAAGGAGTTAAAAAAAATAGTGCCAGAAAGAAGGAAGTATAACAGAGTTCCAAGCAGATAGAAGAGGAGAGAGTAGGTGCAATCAAGGAGAGCCAACAATGAATAAGCAGCCTCCGCCAACAATAAGAGAGCAAACAAGTTTGAAGAGCATAGACTTATGAGAGTGAGAAGGATTTGGAGACCCACAAACAATCAGTGTGGCCAGAACGCAGCTGGTACAGGAGGAGGGGGGTCACGAAGATAGCAGAGCCCCGCTGAGTCCTTTCTGCAATTTTCAAGAACATGGACTTCATTCTCAAGGAAGACTAACTCTGTGTCACCATCATGATCTCTATACTTTTCTTAAGAAGAGGGATCTGGCTGCACAGAGGCGAGGCAGGAAGACAGGGTGAAGCTGGAGATGACCATCAGTTAGCAAGCAGATTGCTGCAAGGATTCAAGGTAGAAATGCTGAGGTTCTGAGCTAAGGCAGAACTGATGTGGAATGCCAGTCAAATCGTGAAGAATTGGTCCTGAGGTGGCTGGCAGGGCAGCTCAGAGAAAGGGATGTCATCCCTCAGATGAGGTCTCGGGGTAAATATAGTCAAATAGGCAGATGACGTATCTGGTCTTGAACCTGTGCTGTCTGAGGCCCCAGGTGAACAAATGGGTGGATCACCCAGGAAGCAGCTGAGTCCATGCATTCTGAGCTCTGTGCAGAACTGGGAAGCCGCAGATTAACAAAGCATCCATGGTGAATGACGATGCTATGACTACTGTGGAAATGCCCTTCTTAGAAGATCTGAGGAGCAGGAACTAGGAATAAGAGAACCTTTACATTTGTTTACAGAGAAGAAGACCAAACAGAGAGAGGGAAGAAATTACAAGGTGAAGAAGGGAGGAAACTGGGAAAACCAAGGGATTATATATAAGCAAGAGGAAGCTGGCTTGGTTAAAACAGAGGTTGCTGAAGTAGAAACTGAAAGTTTCCTGCTATTTAGCAACATGAGTCCTCACCTTCTTCAAGGACATTTTACTAGAACACAAGAGAGACAGGATGAGGATGAGGACTGCGTAATGGGAGGAGGAGGTAGGAGGAGGAAGTAGGAAAGGCCTTGGAGAGTGAAGAGTAATTAAGGGCGGTTGGAGACAACACTTGTGTACAGGAGTCTCTGAGAGGAGAATTAGTGCAGCCAAAGTTAGGACAAAGCAAGGGTCCTTTCCTTTTATTAGCAAAAGTGGTTTCAGTTTTTCACGTGATGTTAAAGCTACTAGGAGGGAAAATAGACAAATAGAAGGAGGGCGGGAAGGAGAGAGAGAGAGAGAGAGAGAGAGAGAGAGAGAGAGAGGGAGGGAGGGAGGGAGGGAGGGAGGGAGGGAGGGAGGGAGGGAGGGAGGGAATGAATTAGACATTCTGGCTTCCAGAGGCAACTGGGAAGAGGAAGGTGAAAGACATCCAGGCTGTCAGTTTAAGAAATGCCTTGCTCAATGAAATTCTACTTATGAGTGCAGTTGATCCCATCATAGGTGTGGTGTGCTCATGAGTGGGGTTAGACTCTAACATACAAAGTGGTCAGTGCTTCCGCATTCAGTACAGAGCAGAAGGAAAGATCACACCCTGAGAAAGGATGGCAGCATATAGTATTGAGAACTCAAATCGGGCCATCAGGATGAGCGTGCTTCTGGATGCTGAGTAGGATCGGGTTTTGTGCCTTATGTGGGCAGAATTTAGGGAACTGGAGAGAGAAGAGAAAGTCTTGGAAAAGGACATGAACAGACGCCAACACAAGAGTGACAGTCATACCAGGGTCATCACCTCACAAAAGCGAGCAACTGGTTAGATTACACAGAAAATGAAGGAAACAGTCTGCAAATTATGCTTCAATATATCAATTTTGATGTGTCTCTAAAATCCAACATGATGCCACAGAAAGTGATTCTTTGATAAATATTTGTTAAACTCGTGAGAGGATGAGTACATTTACAAAATAGTTTGCTGTACAGCAATATATAAAAATTTAAAAAGCATTCAAGGAAAAACACGGCATACTAATTTCCATTATTTAAAAAAACATTTCACTTTCTGTCTGCTCAGGGGTTCTCATTGTCATGCTATGAACTGTTCCAGTACATGGTGCATTAACGATGCAATTCTCAAAATAAATAAAATAAAATAGATGTGAAAAAAATCAAACCTCAGAGATTCTGCAAATGAGGGTTCTGGCAGATACGTTGATCTCTTCTCTCGGATACAGCATGTTGGTAGGATGGCCCCGCGGATGGGAACCTGTCTGTGATCTACAGTATGGAGTTTTGATGAGTCTTCTTTTGCTGGCTTCGTGGGGACAGTAGTCCCCAGCTGAGGGTGCTCTGTCTACTAGGGGCTGGGGAACAACTAAAAACATCTGGGAACAGTGTTGGTTGTTGTGATCTAAGAAAGTTGCTGCTGTCACCTAATGTGTGGAGGTCCAGGGTGCTTCAGAATGCTAGGACAACACCTCATTCCATCCCTTCACCAAAAAAATAAAATAAAAGTACTGTAGAAAATCAAGCCACACAAGAGAGGCAGGCAGTAGTTGTAGGTTCTGTTGAAGTCTGTGGACTCATCTACCAAATCACAATGCTTAAAGGAGAGCTAGACCCAAGGGACAGGGTCTTAGGTACTACTTCACAGTTTTGCCGGTATGGTCGTCTGTTTACCACTTGCACGCTGGCACCTGCGAAGGCCAGAAGAGCATCAGCTCCCCTAGAACTGGAATTACAGAGGATTGTGAGCTGCTGTGTGGGGGCTGGGTTTAGAACCTAGGTCCTCTGTAAGAGAAGCCTGTGCTCTTGACTGCTGAGCGGTACTCTCCATCTCTGAGATCCCACTTCTCGATGGAAGACACTCAAGGTCACAACTACTAGATCACGAAGATGGAGTGGTTTTCAAAACTATGCTTTACGACAGCCCTGTGATTTTCAAGACTAGGGGAGGGCATGGTCCACTGCAGCCCTTAGGAGTATTTGTTGAATGGGTGAAGTGTCCTTCATGGTGGCATTGATCCTCTCCCCCATTCCTGGGATGAGACAGCGTATGATGGCTCATCCTCATAGTGTATATGCTGGAGAGATGCGAGAGAAGTGAAGACAGAGAGAGGCAAAAACAATATGAGATAATGGATATGTGAATGGTTTTCTATAGCAATTACCTTACATCACTGCATATATGTGCATCAAAGCATCATCTGTACCTCAGATGTACACACTAATTTTTCAAATAGTGGAAATTTTGAGTAATAATGTTGTGGTGGTCCGAATGAAAATGGCCTCCATAGGACTGGATTGTATGTTTGAATTGCGTAGTCACCGGGGAGCAGAACTGTTTGAGGATTGGAAGGATTAGGATGTGTGACCCTCTTCAAGTAGGCATGGTCTTGCTGGAAGAAGTGCATCACGGGGGCGGGGGTTGAGATTTGAGGTTTCAAAAGCCCATGTCAGGCCCACTGTCTCTCTCTGCTGTCTGCTTGCAGATCAAGATGTAACTCTCAGCTACTTCTCCAGGACCAGGTCGGCCTGCTTCCATGCCTTCCTATTCATCGTGGTATGATAACAAACTCACCTCTGAAATTCCCATTTAAGTGCTTTCTTTTGTAAGAGTTGCCTGGGTCATGGTGTCTCTTCCCAGCAATGGAACAGTAACTAAAGCAAACATGGAGAGAAGAACTTGGTAAACTCATCCTGAAGTTGAAGTCCTATTTTTGTAGTTATAATTCATTGCCAGTGTTGTTTCATCTGTCCTTGGGAGAAATAAAGAATCTAAACATCTGAACAGGAGGGCTCTTGGGGTTTGAAGGTGATGTATCTCCCAAGTGCTTTTATGTTGAAAGCTTGATCCCCAGTGTAGCAGAGGTTGGAACTAAGACCTTAGGAAACCAGATTATGAAGATTTTAATTTCATTAAAGGTTTAATCAGTTGGTGAGTTCACAATTTGTTAATATTTTGGGTATGCAGTGTTGGCCTGGTTGTAGGAAATGGGTCACTTGGTGCTTTCCCTGGAAGGATGTACCTTGTCATCAGCACCCCCCCCCCCCCATCTCTCGGCTCACCAGCTATCACAATGCTAGCAGCTTTTTTCACTCTTTCCTTCTCATCCTGAGAAGTGGGCTTCACTACAGGCCCACAGCAATGTGGCCTTGTGGCAACAAACCAAAGCCAGGATCCAAAATAAATTCTTCCTGCTCATCCTTGTTAGCTTTGTCAATTTGCCATAGCCCAGAGTCATCTGACGGAGAGTCTCTACTGACAAATTATCTAGATCAGATTGACCCGTGAGTGTATCTGTGGAGACTGTCTTGATTCCTAGTTGATGTAAGGGGGCCTGGACATTGTGGGTGTCTCTATTATCTGGGAAGCTGGTTCTGGACTGTACAAGCTGGAGGTTGTGAGCTAGGCAGCCAATAACATTCCTCCATGGTTTCTCTTCAAGTTCTGCTTAAGATCCTTCGCTGACTTTCCTCAGTGACGGACTGTGACCTGGAAGAATAAGCCAAGTGAACCCTTTGCACCTGTAAGTCGATTTTGGTCACAGTATTCTATCACAGCAATGGAAAGGAAGCTAGAACATGCCTTTAAATTGTTCTTCATAGATATTTGTCATGCTGTCATCTATTAGACACTCATATGCAGGTCCACCTTGAAACCCAACTGATTCTTAGTCTATGAGAAAGAACTGTGATTTTTAAAGTCCTTTTAATTTTATCTTAAATACAATATTGCAAACAAAGCATCCACATACTCACAAACCTTCAGTTCTTTCAAAATCTTGGCAAATTATCTTAAAGACTGCTGTAGATTAACTGCACACTATGAAATCACCCTGGCAGTCTTAATAGAAACTCCCACTTGAATGAAAAAAAAATCCATGAAATTAAATTTAAATGGTAAAGAGGAAGAAATAAAAGGAAAGAAATACATAATTAAGATCAAGATAATGTTTATGCCAAATAATCAACACAGATGAAATTGATTTGCAAGAAAGATCAAAAGCCCACATTTTTGTAAGGGAGCCAAGGAAAGTACCAGATGTTCAACCCTGATGGTCTCATATGTGGTCATGGGGGCTACATTCTCTAAACGAGCAGGCCTTTTCAAGGCAACAGCAAAACTTGTAAATGAAGATTAATTTCAAAGGATCCGATGGTTAAGCATTTGCCCTCAACTTCCCAAAGCTGCTTCACTGTCTAGTGATTTGCTCCTAAGACACTCTTGTGGATAAGTTTGCTTTCAGTCTTTAAAACAGCTTCTACTTAGTTTGTAAAGTTGCTCGATGACTTAAGAGTCCCATTCTTTGAGAGAATTCTAGTATATATGCAAGGAGGCTGTACTTGGAAACACATACTGACTCTTGGGAAGTTGAGTGTGGAGGTCACACATTTGAGACCAGCCTGAACTACGAAGCAAGACCTTGTCTCATGACAAAACAGAATGAGTGTAAGTATAATCAAAACATTTGGGATATCTACATATAAAAAATGGGTGACTGTATCAGTGCAAACTCATTAAAACTTAAATTAAGTTTGGTCAAATATCAAAGATCATAATGGTACAGTCTATCAAAACAACACTATAGGTTAATTTGTCTCTAGAACTTTTTCCAAGAGTCAAGAATGTAGCAGCATCTTTGTCTTTTCTCTTTGGAGATATTCAGTGTGAGAGGAGCAGTCAGGCAGCTGCCTCCTCCTTTTCTCAGGCAGATGATGGCAAGATAAGAACACCAACCAGCATCTTGTTTCCCTTGCCCACTAATTTGTCACCATTTCCGATGTGCCTTGGAAATCACCTTTGGTTAGAAAAACATTGAAATAATGCACAGATTTATATGGCAGAATGAAATTTATTTCACCATCCCTCTATTGACAGATAATGCCTTTTTCTGTTCCTATAAAACCTATCTTGATATAAGCAACTCAGGGGAGAAAGGGTTTATTTCAGCTCTTGGATCAAGGGCACAGTCCATCCTGGAAGAGAAATCTAGACTGTAGGAACTTAATGTAGCCAGTCTTCTCCTGGTCACAATTAGGAAGCCATGAGCATTAGTTCTTAGCTTACTTTTTCCTTTCATGCAGCCTAGGATCCCAGTCCGGGAAATGAAGCCATTCACAGTGGGCAGATCCTAGGATCTCAGCCCCAGAAGGGACACCAATCACAGTGGGTGGATCCTAGGATTCCAGTCCAGGAAATGAAGCCATTCACAATTGGTGGATCTTAGGATTCTGGCCCCTGGAAGGGACACCACTAATCATGGTGGGTGGATCCTAGAATCCCTGCCCCAGAAGGGACACCACCACTTACAATGGGTGCATTCTTCTGTCTTTTTTAAAAACCTAATCTGAAGCTCTCGCTGAAGCAATACACAGGGGCGACCTAACCTAAATAATCTACGACAGATGTGTTTAGAGGCTTGTCTGGGTGATTCCAGATCCTGTCAAGTTGGTGATGCTGACCATCATTTCACAGACACTTAGGCTGTTTTTTGTTTTGTTTTGTTTTGTTTTTGTTTGTTTGTTTTTTTTTGTTTTTCGAGACAGGGTTTCTCTGCAGCTTTTTTAGAGCCTGTCCTGGAACTAGCTCTTGTAGACCAGGCTGGTCTCGAACTCACAGAGATCCGCCTGCCTCTGCCTCCCGAGTGCTGGGATTAACACTTAGGCTGTTTTTGATATTGCCTTTTGCTGTTATGGAAAAATACCTTTTAGGCTATCTGTGGGATAAAGTCCTCAAATGTAATTGCAGAGGCGCTTGGTACAAGTATTTAAAAATCATTCTGGAGAGAAAATTTACAGAGCTTGTGTAAGAGTCACATCACCAGCAACTGGGCATCACATTCTTATTTTCCACACCTTGCTACTCACTGTGCCATAAAAATTTCCAACATCAAAGGTAAGAAATGGTGTTATTTTATAGTTTGATTTTCCAATTTCAAATTTTGAGAAATCTTCTTATAGATAAAAAATTATATTTTCTTTTCTATGAATTATGTTCATGACTGTTGCCCATAGACAGAAGATTATAATTTTTTGCCTTTTTACAATTTAAATTTTTATAATTTATAAATAAATTGATAGAAAATTTAGGGGAACAAAATATCTTTTTCTTCTTCTGGTTCTAGGCTGATGTAAGATAAGCAAATAAACAAAAATCAAACTCTTTTTCTTTGTTTCTCTGCCTCTTCCTCTGTTTCTTCCTTTGTTTGTTTCTTACTTTCTTTTTTGCTTTTTCCATTGAGATTTTTTGAGACAGATTTCTCTGCATAAGAGCCTTGACTCTCCTGGAACTCACTTTGTAGGCCAGACTGACTTTAAGCTCAGAGAGATTTGTCTGTCTCTGCCTCCTGTGTGCTGGGATTAAAGGCGTGTACCACCACAACCAGCTCAAACCAATTTTCTTGATAAAAGTTCTACAAGAAATGAAACACTTTATAAAAATGAAGATGGGAAACAATGGTGGAACCTGCTTCTTCCTTTTTTTAAAAAAAATAGATAAAGTGTGTAAAGTTATAAAATAATTCTGGCCAGAAGACAAAAACAAACAAAACAAAAAACAAGATGTGACTTGAGGCACCTCTTGGCAGCTCTTTGTCCTGTTTTAGAAAAATACAGGAGAATCCTTCTTGTGCTTAGCATCACTTGGTTGCTTTAGTTTAAATTATCCAAAGTCTTGGGCTAGTGCTAGGGCATTAACCCTGCCATAAGAATTATATATATATCAATAGAGTTAAAGAAACTGATAGTTCTATGAATATCACATAACATTTTGGTAGTTTGGTCTTTGTCAGTTGTCTTTGCTATACTGCTGTGGAATTTTAAAGTGTGTTCTAGCCGCATTTGTCTATTTTAACCACTAGTGTATATTGCTCACACACACTGGTGAATTTCATCCTAATGTCTTCATACGTGTACAGTGCACTTCAGTCATATTCATCTCTCCCCGTCTACCTTAAATCTCCTTGTGTGAGAATCAACTTTTATATGTTTTGATTATTTTGAACACTTAGATTTAGGCTGTGTTTAAAAAAAAATATTTTCTATGAGCTATGTAATCCATTAAACTTTTAAGGTTAAATCTGGGCAGATTTCTGAAGCAGGCAGACAGTAAGTATACTCAAGTAAATTTCATCCTTGAAACAGCTGACTTTGAAAGAGTCTTGGAACTTACATTGGAGGGACAGGTAGGTAAGACAGTCGAAAAATAATATTTCAAAATATTCACTCTAAAAAAAATGGAAGTCTTTTGGAGGATTTCACCGTTCTCTATTACAATGAGGAAGGAATGAATGAATTCTAGAATTCTACAAAGAACAGGGATGAGATGAAAGTTTTAGTCGTTCTGAACAGGACTATGTCAAAG
Organism: Arvicola amphibius; assembly: GCF_903992535.2. Lineage (NCBI taxonomy): Eukaryota > Metazoa > Chordata > Mammalia > Rodentia > Cricetidae > Arvicola > Arvicola amphibius. The sequence goes on along the minus strand of NC_052049.1, from coordinate 11,554,059 downwards.
AGAGCAGTGCAAGTTAAAGTGCAAACTATATGAAGAATAAATTACGAAGTTCAAGGGGCTGGAGGGATGGCTCAGCAGTTAAGGGCACTCCCTGCTCTTGTAGAGGATCCTGACTTGGTTCCCAGGAACCACATAGTAGCTCAAAACCTTATTTAACTTTAGTTCCAAAAGATCTGCCACCCTTTTCTGGCCTCTAAGGGTACTGCACGGACATGGTGCACATGTATAGTACAGGCAAACACTCACACATAAAAAAAAAAAAAACCAAATTTATTTTTAAAAGAACAAATCACCATTGATAGTCTAATTTATAAAGCAAATCAGTGTTTGGTAAGAGAATTGAGAGTGTCTTAGGATGCAGAGTGAAAGGACAAACAGGGGAATTCTGATGGAGAACTGCTGATCTTGGACAGGACACAAGAAAGAATTAGCACAGTAATGAGACCATTAGTGGTTTCCAGTTTCTTAGTGACAAGCTACAGAGGAAAACCAAACCACTGGTTGACTTCACAAAGAAAGGAATTCACTTACAGACATTGGTTAAGTCTCAATATCACCGAGAAAGTCTTAGAAACAGCCTTCGAATATGGGTTTCCAGGAACTGTACAGAGACTCAGGCACTGACGGTACAGCTTGGGCTGTAGGAAGACGTAGAGCGGACTGGGAACACCCCTGTCACACCGCAGCACCAGAGCAGCTTTTGTTTTAAACTTTGCAATGGTAGATCCAAGTGGACAAGTGCAGATTGGGCATTTGTCTTCCAGCTGCTAGGAAGCCAGTGAAAAGATGCCAGGCTCTTCTCCTTCTCCACAAGTGTGAAGTTCTTCCTCACCTAGAACTTCCACACATAGCTAAAGCCTTGCATATGCCTGCAGCCCAGTGAATCACTTCTGAGAAAACTGAATACATCAAAAGCAATGGCCAGCCACTTCCAACTTGAGACTATGAAAGACTGACTTTTTTTTTTTTTGCTGGAGTTTCTCTCAGTTGTTCATCTTACCTGAAGCTGACTGCAATGTTAAGCTGCCTACATGGTAAGGAACTTAACATTTGCCCACAGACAGGAAGGGCACAAACATCCAGACATGCTGAAGGGAAAAGAACTTATCCAACAAGTGAGCTTGGGGGATTTCCAATAGGCATGGGGATACAGACACAGTCATTGATGAACTTAAGTTGTGTTTGTCTTGGGAGACTTCGTGGTAGCGGGGTCTTAGGTGATCTCTACCCAGCCTCCTGATACACAGACAGGCTGAGATGATACATGTGACTGTCCTAACTTACCACATCCTAGAGGCTTTGTTACATAATACAAGCTAAGTCTTAAAAATCCAACAAGCATCTTAAATGATGACGATTTAGCCAAAATTTATTAGAGAAGATGTAATCAAAATTAGATTTATTACAAAAAAGGAGTATAATATATAGGAAGACATCAGAGTGTGAATGTTCCTACAATAATTCTCAAAGCGGATCGCCTCTGGGAACCAAAATGTGTGTCCATTGAGCAACCTCTCTTCATACATAACCAGGTTTTCAGCAGTAGACTCCCCAGTGGACACAAGCGGGGTGTCTTTCTAGCCCAACCTTACGCTGACAAATCTGGTGACAGATTCCACATGACTGAGTCCCTGGTAAGTTACCATTCACACGTAATAAGTTGTTATTTACACTTCCACCTAGCAATGAGTTGGGTTTTCTTGTGATTCACACCACCCAGGAAAATTAGGGTAATGGTCATTTACATCTTAACCACTTACGATGATAATGCAGAAGATACAGGTAAAGAATGACAGGGAAGAGATACACAGGCCTAGGCATGTGGGAAGGGGACCAGTCTCCAGGAATCTCCACGTATCCAGTTACTCTTCAGTCTGATAAAGCCCATGGGTCTTCAATGGATGCTTTGTTTGAAATGACAGTCACTCACATCATTAGGCCCCAGCCATCAGACAACTCATTAGCATAGATCAGATAACTCATTAGCATAGAAAGACACTTACCACGTTGGAGATCCCGGTGGTTTTAGGAGTTACATGCTACAAAACAGAATAAACATATACCTGTACATGTATATATGTATATTCACATATATACACGGGCATGTATATATACATAGGTATGATAATAAAATCTCACAAATATCAATGAAAACTTATGTATCAAACGAAACATAAAAGTGAGCTTTTATGACTCAGTGCGGTCTCCAGTGCCTTTTAGAGCAATCACAGAAGCAATTGGAATTTCCCGGAGAGAAGCAAGCTGATTGAGTTGGGTCTCTGCCAAAGCAGAGGAATTAAGGGCCTGATGTCCCAGAGATAAGGAAGAAGACAGATAATGAAGAGTTTCCTCTTCCTCCTTGTCCCCACTGAGGCCATCCTGAAGTGAAGCTTAAATCCCCTCAGAGAGGCCTCAAGCGTTGAGTGTGTGACTTGGCTGTGGCCCTCATAGTAGCACATCCTCAGAAGACTGCCTCTCTGCCTCCCGGCTCTTTGCCTTGTTTCCACTCCTTAGAACAATAATACTGAAATAACTCATAAGACCTCTGCCTGAGGCACTGTTCTGTATGAACTAAATCCAAAATAAATGACCAGAAACGAAAACATTTTTAAGAATGAGCAATAGATAATTAGGAAGCCTAATGGCATAAAACACACCCTAAGTTTATTGTGTTGTGTTTCATTACTGCTTAAAATGCTTTCCAATTTCCTCTGTTCTCGCTTCTTCTGAACTATGCGTTAATATATGTGCAGTGTTTCCAAGGTGTATGGTTAATACCATGTACCTGTGCTAGCTTTATTACTGGAAGGCATAAGGATATTCACACTCATATAAACATATTGAACCACACATAAAAGGTTTCTTTTACAAGATAGAAAATGTTACAATGTACATGACAAAATGATTATGTCTAGAATAATTGTATCTAGAATATTCTATACATGTTCTATGCATGACAATATGCATATATATATGCATATTTTAAATGAGGGAACAGAGACATGGTACTTTACCCAGATTATAGGGTAAATGGAATTTTAATTTGAACCTTGCTAATCTTAATAGATAAAGAAGTTTCAAATGAAAAACACAACTATTACTTTCCCTTCTCAAACCCCGTTATAATAAAATAGGCACACCTGTGTGGATCCATAGGTATTAGAAAGCTGGTGGCCCATATCAGTTGTATGACAAAACCTGCGGTTTGGGAACATAAGACGGAAGTGGTCATAAACTGTTAGAAATGCTTTCAGCTGAGAACCTAATAATAGTGCAAATTAAACCCCAAATTCAGCTTCTCCCCAAGAAATTTCACACTGATCAGTACTGGAGAAAGCAGGTCTGGGATGTGCCAGACACTGAAAAGGCAATGCTGGCAGAGAACTACTTCATCCCCTCCTGCACCTGGGAGAAGAGCCGGCTCTGGTCTTGGCTTCCAGCATGATCATCATGAGTTGGGGGCTCTTGGGATGGTTACGAATATCTCAGATGCCAATGCCAGGCTTGGCCACTGCCCAGTCCCTGTCCAATCCATACTTCTACCTGCCTGGCTCTGCATTATCTACTATGGAGACAACGATACCAAAGCCAGGCATTTGGACACCATCTCACATGCTGAAGACAAAACCAAGAATCCCCAAACTGGAGTAGAAGGATCACCATGGGAAGGAAACCTCAGTGTACCATAGCACTACATGCAACAGGTATAATGCCTTACTCAGAAGAGAGGTGACAACAATGACCTGCACGAAGTTGCAGGGGTAGAGAGAGGTGCAGGCAGATCTGGGGATGTTAAGGGGAGAGGTGGGATAATCATGGAATACAAAGTATGAAATTCTCAAGTAATTAATACAAATATTAAAAATGTTTATTGAAATTCAAAAACAAACAAACAGTTGTCCTCTACACGGCTTTGGCTAATTTTTCTCCTTTCTCTGTTTACTATTTTAGTCCTTGATTTGCATTGTACTTTGCTAGTCAATTCGTTTCCAGCATACACCTCTGAGGAGTACAAACTTCATTTCCCGAACTATCATCAAAATGTTTGTTTCCGTTTAGTACATGAGTTTCGGCACAAATTGAATAAGCATGCCTTTTACATTCTAGGAGATTTAAAATCTAATTCACCAAGGGCTATAATTTTCAAAGTCTAATTTTCAGCTTTCACAGCAAAAACCCAAACTGTCCTTTGAAGTCAGTGGGAAACCTTTGCACGGAGCACTGAAGGGAATGAGAGATGAGCAAAAGGGCGTGACTTCATTCATCTGAGACGCCTTTCCTCTCCCATTGCACCACGCTGAATTACATAGCTTTCAATACACTTGTTTATTCTCTCTCTCTCTCTCTCTCTCTCTCTCTCTCTCTCTCTACACACACACACACACACACACACACACACACATACATGCATGCATACATACATATATTGCTGCAGGGGATGCACACATGCTACAGTGCATCTGTGGAAGTCCAAGGACAACTTTTACCGTGTGTGCCATAGATGTTGGACAGGTTAGGTGGCACGTGGCTTTACATGTTGAGCCATATTGCTGGTCCACATGCACTGTATTTATTCCATTTTAAATTAACTTCTACTTTAAGCATAAGTCTCTGTGTTGTGCGTAGCCTACCCAGTTAGTTTCAGACACTGCCCTTTGTCCTAAACCTATTTCCTTCACATCAAGAAATAAAAATCCAACGACAGCCTCCAGTGTTTAAATTCTTACTATCATTTTGTTTAAACTTCTGAAAATTTTAGAGTATCCTTCTTTGTGTAGATGGTTTGGTTTTCAGTGGCATGTTTTGGACAAATGTGCAGTGTGCATTCTAGTATATATAGATATTCAATGCATATGGGAATGTCATATGTGCAAATGTGTTCATGCTGATGTCATCCTTTCGACTCCCCATTGCATTTACTAAGCAGGGTCTCCCCTGAGCCTGAAGCTTGACAATTCCCATTTATCCAGCTAGCCAACTTGCTCTGGGGATCCTTTCCCAAGCAATGGAATTACTGGAAGTTGCCATGCCTGTCTAGCATTTATATGGGTCCAGGGGGAGTCTAATGATGGCCTTCACACTTGTACAACAAGCATTTAATACACTGAACCATCTTCCCTGCCACTTAGTGGCATCTAAAATTGTTTGTTTCTGCTATATTCATATCTTTAAAAGAAATTCACTGTTACTTAGGACAGTGTCTTTCTTCACTGATAATGTTGATATCTTTGCTATGATGATATATGTATGTGGGGGGCAGTGTTTGTCATACAATGTTCACTGGCATCTTTGGCATCTACACATCCTGATATCTGAAAAACTACCCTACAAACTGTAATAACAACAAAATTTAAAAATGTTCACAAACAACAAACATTGCTAAATATCTTTAGCTGGTAGGAGTTGGGTAGATGTTGGCTAAGTTGCTTCTCGTTAAGAACCACAGGATGAGAATGAGTTTAGGACTTTGTTATCATTTTAGTTATAATTTGTAAATGCATTGCTTTTGAGACAGGGAAGGAGGCAGACATTTTAGTGTAGGCTGTCTTTTTCTGATAGAACACAGATAGAAATGTCATACTTACTCAATGACCCTCCACTCCTGTTATTTTCTTTCTGTCAGCAGAACAAAAAGTAATTTTGAAGAAGTGTGGTTATGTTACTTCATGTCATCAATCTCTGAAGGTCAGGCCTAGCCTCCTTGCCCCACCCCATCCTTTCTTCACCCATTATTTTAGGGGCAGAAGCATGAACACCAATTTGAGCTCTGCTAAAGATTCCTTCCCCCACTCTCTTTCAGTCTGGTCCTTCTTAAATACCATTTACTTAGGTCCCATCACATTCTCTCATGCTATGTTCGTCAGTGAATGTTTGCTAAAGCTTGTTCATCTCCTTGAACCCCAGATTCCTCTCAGGACCTTTTGCTGTTGAAAGTAGGGAGTGAGATTCCTTCTTCTCTGTGAAGGTCTATACAATAAATACTTTCATCTTTATAGGCTGTATGTTCTAACTGTTGAATGTTCTTTGTTGACTAAGGTTTCTGTTCCACCTGATCCCTCAGCCATTCCGTCCCAATGAAACATACAAAGGTCTACATTAATTATAAACTGGTTGACCTAGTAGCTGAGGCTTCTTATTAATTCTTTCTTACATCTTGAATTGGCCCATTGTTCTTGTCTATGTTAGCCACGTGGCTTGGTACCTTTTTCAGTGAGGCGTTCTCATCTTGCTTCCTCTGTGTCTGGGTGATTTTTGCAGACTGAGTCTTTCCTCTTCCCAGAATCCTCCTGTTCTTGTCACCCCACCTCTACTTCCTGTGGCAGGTCAGAAACCTTGGTCAACATTTCTTCTTTGTTAGCACTTGGGAGTTTGATATTCTTGGAATTCTGATTCAAATTCTTCAGTACACCACTGACACCACCCTGGGGGTCTGCTATTAACTTATAGTATTCTGTTCCCAAGCCTTGGAGCTTCTCTTCCCTCCTCAGTGAGCATAAGACAATCTGTGTAGGTGTCAATAAATACTAATGAGGGTGAGGTCACCCTAACCTACAACATGGCACCGTGGCATTAGATCAAAGAGCAGAAACAAAAAGGTCTGATTGGCCCCTCTTCCTCCCTGTCTTTTGTCTTCTTTCTTGAATCAAATTGTGAAAGATTCCTATGACCTTCTTGTATCTCAGGACACATGACTTTTGTGAGATCAATACAATCCCTTTGCCTGGAGGGAGGGAATTTCTGTCTCTTAAGACTCAGGAACACAGAGAACAATATGTACAGCCCTTGATTAATCCCTCCAATTTAGTAATGTCAGATTACTCTTTTGCAAGATAGTTATTTTGTCCTGCCTCTTTACTTTTCCATCAGAGGCAAACATTGAAGAGATATAATTTTCCGTGGTTATTGTCTTTATTCAGAAAGCTTCCTGTGTCCTGCACAATTTGTACTGTGTCTTTTCTCTTGCTTATTTATTTTGGCTTACAAAAATCTCAGCCATTAAACCTTGAGGGAATAAGGACAAAAATTAACCTTCCTCCCACAAAACTCCAGATATTGTATCTGTCTTTTCAAAAATCCATCCTTAATGAATAAAACTTATATGGGGGGCAAAAAATGATGCTGGGTTATGTAGATAGAGTGTGCTGATAAGTGGTGGCAGCTAGTGTTTTCTACTTTTGGTGACATTTCCTGGCCTTAAAGCTTCTTGCCCATTCTTGACCAATTGCCCTGCCTTTATTTAACGTCTTAGTTCTGTCAGTCAAATGTTTAGTGTCTGGCAATGATCCACATTCTTCCTGTCCCCATCCCCAGTGTGAAGAGAGTTTGCTTGGGACATATGGGGGTGATCTTAATGCTTGTATCTCTCCCATTTCCCCGATGGCTCATCTTTTTCTATAGCCAGAAGCTCTTCTGGGTAAAAGTAGGGTGATGAGAGAAGTAGGCATGTGTGGTAGCCCTTTCTTGTCAGATTCATTTGTCTTGGCTGGGACTGATGTGCACTTTGAGCTCTCTTACACCAGGCTCTCATGGATGCTAACTCGATCTGGCATTTTCCAATTCTTTGGAGGTTCTCAGCTTTTCAATGGCTCCCTTGCCCTGCCTAATTAATTGAAATTATTCATTATGATTCAGGGATTTCTTAGTCTATGACTATTAAATTTATTCCAGCTCTTACTGCTGAGCCTTACTGGCTTTGTCATGGAGCTGGGCAGCAGACCACATTTTCTCATGTGTGACAGTTTGATGAAGTTACGTACTGAGACACTCCTTGACACACAACCCAGAAATGTAGGTAGATTCAAGACAACAGCCTGTCCATAGCTCCAAACATTGGAACAGCTGGCTTTATTTTGGCTCACTCCCTATCCAGAGCAGGAGTGTATCCAAAGCTCACCATTCTCTTTACATTGAATATGAGTCAACCACCCACTAGTTCTTTGTGTCTCCTGAATGTAGAACCCTTCCAAAAAATTGCACTTGAAAGGCTAGGGTGAGAAGAAATCAGCTTTTCCCCAAGCACTTGGTAGAACAGACTGGAATTCATGATTCTCTCTACAAATATTTATTGAGCATCTACCATGTCTAGAAACTCACTGTTCCCAGAGCTGAGGATGCACACAGCCATGAACTAAATCCCTGCCTCATGATGGATGAAATTCTACTAACAGTTATGTATACATAAGCCTACTTTTTCATCTTGTATTGTTTCTGGTAGGGGAGAGATTTCCTGAGTTCTGGCATGGAATATAGATGACATCCTTCTTAAATTCTGGATATTACCAATATAGAAAATCAGATTTCTATATTTCTCAGAATAATGGGTTGTTTTATGTATATACATGGAAACTATGGCATGATCAAAACTATTTTATCATTGAAAAATACATGAAACACAAAAAGATGCTTAAAAATAAGACTCATGGAAGGCAAATACAAGGGAGGCTTATAAGGCCCAAAGAACCTAAGTACTGAGGGTGCTTCAAGACAAGTCCCTTTTACAGAAAGTTGGGACAAAACTATATTGGACAAAACTATATAGTTTTCTATTATAGAAATAAAAATAGTTTCCAAGCTTTAAACCAATTATGGTGGTAAAGGGCAGGATTTTCCACTTTGGCTCCTCCTTTATGGAAATACCCTCATGGACATATCCATTGTTTGCTTTTCTTAATATCATTTGCTTCTTAATTGAACCATATAATCAAGTTTAACCATCACAAATCTCTTCAGAAGATTATGCTACCCTAGGAAGTTGTGTTGCTGTTCAAACTGGTAAAGCTGGTTGATGCTCTCAGCCATAGTCTTGCAACTATGAGGTGCACAGCGCTTTTGAGTTGGTCTACTATGGACTTATTAGTACAAGAATCACATAAAATTTGGTGATGGAATAGGCTGAGAGCAGATTTTCCAGAGTGGAAACATAAGCTTCTGTTACCAGCATACTGAGTGGGAAGCTCCCTTTCTCTGGGACTCCTTTTTTTCCCACTATAATGAAGTTAATGGTACCTGGATGCTGGCCCTAAAACAAGGATTAAGTAAATTAGCACATATGAAGCACTTGGAACAGTGCCTGACCTAGTAAATGAGCAATTAATTTCAGTTATCATCAATAAGTGCAAAAGAATTGCTCATGTAGTCAAAAGCTCATTCATTTCTAAGATGAATTTTTGAAAATGTTGCAATCACTTCATTCTGCATGTTCCCTTTGTAACCTTTTCCTGAAAACCCATTATGGGTTAGACATTTGCACCAGGCACTGGGGGAAAACTATCAAAGTTGTATGAATATAAATGACCTGCCCTCAAATGATGTGTGATCTGTTGGTGGAGAAGGAGGAGAAACTTGAAGTGGGAAATAGTGCTAGTCAAGGCAGTGGCAGGCATAATGTGAACCTGTTGTGGGAAGTCCTTCTGTAAATGTGTTGCTTTTATTTGTTAATGACTCTCTATACTCTTTTTCTTTTCTCTCCCAACCCTACCTACATTTATCCAACACTGTGATCTATTTAGAGACCTTTTCCATCTGGATTTGTCTTTATTGCATATCTGTAATTATTTTCTGATCAGAAATGCTTCTTAAAATGCTAAGCGCTTCTTAAGAATCTAAGCTGTGCCATTGTTAGGGTATATACAGTACTTCCTGCTTGCTCTACACAGCCCAGCATGGCAGATCTGCTCACTGCTGCCTCCAATAGCCATGCATAATGCACCATCTCTAGGCACACAGCTAGTCCACATTGCTACCATGCAAGCTGTAGCACGTTGCTCACAAACCCCATTCAAATGTTTAGTCTCCTGAAAGAGCCAAAGGTCACACTAGCAGCACAGCCCAGAAATCTGACATTTCAATGCAGCACAACCTTTTTCCTGCTACAGCTGAATCAGGAAAACCTTTCTTAAAGGAGTCGTGCCTCTGTTTGCTTCTATCAAACAGAGTCCACCTAAGAAAATGCCGCTACCAAAATCATGTTTAACTCTGTTCTTTTGTGTCTATTTGATGTGCCATTCTGTTGGAAGGAGGCTGCTTGTTGGTTCCCAGCTGCTCAGCCCCCCAGAAACCACACAGAAACTATATTATTTAAACCAATGCTTGGCCCATTAGCTCTAGCTTCTTATTGACTAACACTTATATCTTAATTTAACCCATTTCTAGTAATCTGTGTATCACCACGTGTCTGTGCCTTACTGGCTAAAATTTCAATGTCTGTCTCCTGCAGCAGCTCCATGGCTTTTCCCTGACTCTGCCTCCTTTCTCCCAGCATTCAGTCTAGTTTTCCCTGACTACCTCTGTTCTCCTATAGATCATCTATAGACCCAAATCAGTCCCTTTATTAAGCAATGATATTCACAGCATACAGAGGGGAATCTCACATCAGCCATGTAGCCACCCGCAGGAGACAGATGCCTCCACCAGAGCCCACTGGAACCTTGCCGGTAAGCCACAGCCATGTGGTGATACACAGACTAATAGAAATGGGTTAAAGATATAAGAGTTAGCCAGAAATATGCTTGAGCTATTGGCCAAACAGTATTACAATTAATACATATTTCTGTGTGATTACTTCAGGGGTCTGAGCAGTCCAGAATGAATGAGCAGCCTCCAGTGTCATGTACCTACCAGGACTGGGGAAGCAGGAAGCTCAGAGGCTATGGAAAAGAATATAAGGAAACTTCTCAACCTGATTATCTTAAGTGACAGAAATATTTAACTGACTGTGGTGTATTGAATAATAATAAAGCCACCCACAATCTTTGGCATTTGAGTAATTGGTCCCTGTTAGAGACAGTTTGGGTAAGTTTAGTAGGTGCGGCTTTGCTGGGGGAGGGAAGTCACTGGAGGTAGACTTTGAGAATGTGAAGACTTGTGCCATTTTAGTTCACACATTTTGCTACCTGTTTGTGGTTCAAAATGTGGACCCTCAGCTTCTGCTCCAACCAGTATGTCTACGGCCTGGGACAAGAGCCCACATAGACTCTTGCTTCTATAAACTGCCTTTGTCATTGTGTTTTTTTACAGCAGTAGGAAAGCCTGACATTTTGGTATCTTTCATATGACCATTGATATCAAATGTGTTCTTTCATTACCCATCATCATGGCTTACAGTTGAGAATCGTGGTCCTTACATGATTATCAAGAGATGACTTCCTAAGAGTCTGGAGTAGTACCCACAATCAAACTAAATAAATGAAAGTAAAAGTCAGAAAAAAGAAAGGAACTAATATACTGGCTTTACTGAAAAAGAATCTGAACACTTTTCATTGCCCTTTGTAAGCTAGTCAACAAACGTGGCATGAGCAACGAACTCATTTTTTAATGTTAAGGTCCTGATGATTGAACGAAGTGATGGTGCCTGCTAAGTAATTGTGCTCTCCAGAGCAATATGTGAAAGCTATATACTTTCTTGGATGCTCACACTCTTCATTATAGATGCCAGTGAGTGTGGAGGCTATGAGGCCATATTTCCAGGAGCTAACTCAAGCATGCACAAAGCTTTTTGCTCAGAAATGAACTCCTGCTGCTGAAATATTTTTTAAGAGATTGGCTTTAATTTTTTTTTTTTTTGAGGGGATTAACATTAGCAGTTATTTTGAAATGCCGGGGGTATTGCTTACATTTCCAAATGTGTTTTTAGCAGTCTGCTGTGGGCAGGGAAATTGGGGGAGCATATTTAGTAAGGTTCTATTTAAGGTTAAAAAAAGATCATATCATGTCACCTAAGAAGTGGAAACATTAACATATAAATCTGAGAGTGTTCAGGGCATGGGCTGAGGAGATCTGTCACAGGGCTGCTTGTTCATTTCCTGATTCTCAGCTCTGGGTTGTAGTTGACTCCTTGGTAGGTAAATGTTGGAACTTGCAGGGGTGGTTTGGAGCAGGAAGTCCTTGTTCTTCTCCCTTGTTGTACTTTTTCCTGCTTACATCACAGCTGCTCCAGGCCTTGCGTTTTAGCCTTCATACTAAACTCACTATACATGACCAGCAGCTTCTCTAGCCCCTTAATTTGTTTCAGCTGAGTTATTCAGCTGAGCTACTTCTAACATATTCTTGTCCGTCACGTAAACCCAGCTCGAATGGTGGATTCGGAGAAGCTTTATTGCAACGAGTGCCCTTTTCCATACAGAATTATTTGCATTTCTGGACTTTCATAACACTTTCGATCCTACAGCTCTTAATCCATGCAATGAGTTTAATTCTATGTTCCCATCTTCTCAGTTTTTCTACAGGTATAAAGAGATCAGTCAAAAGGCATCATCTAGTAGATTTGTCTTGCTAATTGATGATTGAACATTTTTTTTTACAATCAATCTGGAGTATTTAGTAGTTTTACATTTAAAATTTTATTTTGTGTGTGTGTGTGTGTGTGTGTGTGTGTAGGTTGGAGTACAATTTATATTGATCCCCTTACTCTCTGTTGATCTGGGTATCATATTCTGGTCACTGGGCCTGGCAGAAGACACCTTTACCCTCTGAGATATCTTGTTATCCCCTAAAATGTTTGTAAATGATTAATTTATGCTTTTTTACTCAAGCCTTTTTTACATTTATCATGTAGGCACCCATTGTATAACTAAAGTTTTTATAATGCTTGCTTTTGTATCACAATAACAAGTATATCTGGATGCACAGTTCCATGCTATAGCCTTAGCTGAGGAGAGGGCTCGCTGTGTGAGTGTGGGAACCCAGGCAGATAGCAGAAGCTGGTTAATAGTTGCTACAAGCTACAGATTACATCCAAGAAGTAGGCATAAAGAGGATTTTTATTAGCTAAGCAGTCGGTCCTCTGGGAAGAAGACTTCCCTCCCTTTAAGGAATTGGTATTGACTCATAGTGATTCTGCATTTTTATTGGTGGGATCTTTACTGGGTGGTCTTCAGGGTGTGATGTACTATTGGGACATCACAACCCTCCTTTGGGATGTGTCAGGTCCGGGAAATGGCACAGTGGGAGGCCGCTGGGGTTAGTGGTCTGGTGTAAACCTGGAACTGGTTCCCTTCTTTGTTGAAGAGAACATCTATGGTAGAGGCTCCGTGAAAGAAGTAGGCACTGCAGCAGACAGATTGACATCCATGTGAAAGCCCGCAAACTTGTGTTGCTTCCTGTTTCAGATTTCCACTCTTCTCAACAAGGTCTGATGTCCTGGTAGCGCGGTCAGCAATTTGGAGAAAAGTGGGTAAGGACAGGTGAAAGAGTAAGGAAACTTGGCAATTCCCCTGTACGTGCTGTAGCTCTTGAATGGTTCCTAGGGACCCCGAGTCTTTATAAAGCTAGTTATGAAGTAGTTGTCTGCATTACCAAGTCTTGTAGCTGACTCCTCTGCCCTCTACACAAGCATGACAGGAGCATACGTCCTTTTAAGTTGTTACTTGTTTAAAAGTGTATTAATAGATTAAAAATAAGATAATTTGAATTAAAATTTATGTTAATTTAATGTTTAATTCATGCTTACTGAGCATCATAGTAATTATAGCCCTTAAGAAAAAGGTTGTATATGCATAGATAGACTTAATTCAAATGGGTTAAAATGAAGAACAATGGGAAAGGCACAAATAGGAACATATTTAGTGCCATAACACAAGGCATAGCATTCGAGATGTAGCATAAAATCCCATTTAATGTATGAGTTTGGTAGCAAACAAGATAATTTTCAACTGGGCAGAATCAGAGATGGCTTTATTAGAGCTTGGCTGACCTGTCGAGTGACATGGATTTTGCTGTTTTCCAGATGGCAGGTTGGTTTCGGATGCCCTGTGTGTGCAGACATCCACAGCGTTTTAATTAGGCACTTTGGGTATTCACATCTCTGAGGGGAAGAACTCTTTTGTGTTTCCAAGGTTCAAGACATAGGAGAGCACAAGGATTCCTTACTATTTTAGTGCAATATGATCTATTACAAATCATGCACCTTCTTTAAGAGACCAGTTTCTTGTGTTCAAGGACTCAGAACATTTGGGGAGGGGGCTGAAGGAGGGTGGTTTTGGTCGCAATCAGGAAGTTTTGATGATGTTTATTTGTTTGCAGAGTTTGGGTATCCTAGGGCTTTTCGAGGCGAGACCAGAGACTTGGGGGACTGTGGCCAGAGTTATTACGTTGGTGAGGACCAGTGAGAATAGGAAAAGAAGAGAGGACCTGGCTATCATAGATTTGGAAGCCTTTAGAAGCATGGAGACATTATTAGGAATAGAAAACTGTGTGGAGACGTGGTTACCAAGACTAGAGTGATGGAAAGAAAGAGTGTTCTCAAACTATTGGAGAACTGACATCTGCTAAAAAGCAATCAGGAACCATGCTGACGGTACAGGTGCCCCAGGATGGCAGTCTGAACTGCGGCAGTGGGCACAGCAGCGAAAAGAAGTAGTAGAATTTGGTATATATTTTGAAAGTACCTTTGAAGGACTTTTTAATTTCGTACACTAATATGAAAATAAAATGCAAGAATGACATCATTTTTTTTTTTGGCTTGAACAGCAGAATGAGTGAGCAAACTAGCTTCTGGCATAATTAAGATAAAAAACGGCTTGGGGTGTCATCTACTTTTGGACAGGACCTGCTTTGTGAGATGTGGCTTTGGATGATAAAGCCAGTATGTGACACTAGGGTTAAGAGAAGAGGAGGGAAGCTGTAAATTATCGGCCTCCCTCTATATGGAACCAGGCTGCCCTGAGGCTATGGACACTGCTTAGTTTCTGGTGCCTTACAAAGCTAAACTCTGCACAGGTGAGTGCTGGGTGGGATGCGTGTAGAGCCCCACCCTCAAGCACAGCATAAGGCTAGGGAAATGACTTCTCTGGGATGAAGTACAGGCTGGATTCTTAGTTTCTTTTCTTGGGTGTGTAGAGACAACTGAGAATACTATGTATTGTGTTCTGTCTCCATGGAGGCATCAAGGTATCCTAAAAGTGCCAAAGGAACAACCTTGCAATGTCTCTAAGAGCTACACTTAAAAGAGTGAAAGGAGCAGTTTTACAAAGCTCTCCTGGCTATCTTTATCTGTTTGAAGGGTGTACCAAGGCCATCATGCTTAGCCCAGATTCAGAATAGCTCACTCCCGCCTGCCATGGCCGGCATTAACTGCTGTCTAACCATCTTCTCTTGAAGTAATTTTTCTGTTGGAATTCTTGAAGGGATTTTCTGTTATTGTTATTTTTTTCCCAGTATCGAATTCCAGGGTGTGCCCACTAGGGAAGCTGCAGAAGAAACTCTTAGGGACACACAGGAATGCCACAAAAGAGCACCTGACACTTGTCTGGCTTTTTCTCCTTCCCTCCACCATTCTTAGATTCGGCAAGTGGTATGTGAAGGGTCTGTACTTTATAGAGATATAGCTCACGTGTTGAAGGATGAATGCAGGGAGCATTATAAAGGATTTGTTTAATCTGCTATGTTATGTATAGCCTTATCCTTATTTCTATAAGCTAAGAATGGATTCATATACTTTTCAACATTCACTTGCATTTGATTTAAAAAAAAAAAACTAGGTTGATCCACATCAGCTTCTGGTGACCGTCGGAGCTGTGGTGTCCTTCCTCAAACATTCTTTATGTGTCTCCCCTCTTCCATTTGGGTGTTGGCAGTTCCTCTTTCCATGTCTCTCGTCACTTTACACTTTTACAGCAGAGGTCAGAATTTACAGTTTCTACTGCCCCTTGAAGATTCTGTAGATGAAGCAAAGACCCTCAACAAGCTTTTTGGGGGTGGAGGAGGGAAATTTACCTGTGATTTTAATGAAGATGGGAAGCAATGCTTCCTTCAGATTTTACGTGGTTAGCCATCATATTAAGGAAACGGACTTTTCTGTTATTCAGTTATTAGATTTTTTTTCAGAGAAACCAGCAACCAAAAGGATGCACCTAGGTGCTGTTTTACTGTGTCCCTATCCACACAAGCTCTGCTTCATTTTGTCCTTTAAAAACATATTTTGTCATATCTCATAGAGATTTATTAGCAATACATTGCATCACTTGGCATTGTATATAAATTTTGTGTCCCTTTAAGAATTTATGATCTAGGCTTCTGATTATATTAATTCTTATGAAAACCCTAAGAGCAGGATAATATATAGATGTGTGCAGTGCAGTTTTGACAGGTGAAGACCCAAACAACACTGATCTACAATCACATTTCCTCAGCGTGGTAGGTTCCCGGGGCCTGCAAGGATTATTTTAAAACCGTGTTTGCTGCCAGCCACTCTGCTACCAAAAATAAACCGGTCTGAGGGAATTAAGGGTGAGAGGACATTCCTGGAAGCTGTTTCATCGGAGGCCATTTGTGACAAAGCATTCTGGATTTTTTTTTCTGTTTTTGCAACTTCATCCACATCACACTGACATATGTCAAAAGATCCTGTTTTTTTCTCTTTCTCTTTTGTAAAAGGCAAATATACTTCATACTGCCAAATGTGTAACTGAAAAACTTACTTAAGCTGGTGTTTTGTCTCAACCATTTCAAAATCTGTTAACTGGAGTTAGAGACACCCAACAAACCACATACTACAGAACTATTTTTAAGAGAATGAAGAGAGGATTGGGAGTGAATTCAGGCACCACCCCACTCCCTACACACACACACACACACACACACACACACACACACACACACATGCTCTGGTGCCGGAGCCCCTGCCCCGAAAGCTGAAGTTAATCTCAAAATTCCTTTTACAGGCTGGTGACCTTGAGCTACGTGGTGGTTTGCCTATTTGACCCTGGGTCTTCAGCTATGAAGTTAGCCAAAATGAATGTCTCCGGGGCCAGTTGCTTGTGTCATAGTCATTAAGTGCCACATCCATGAAAAGTCACAATTGATTTGCATAAACAGACACCTTTCCGGGTATAAATCCAATGACTTAAGAATTCAGACTGCCGGATTTGAAACACACTCTGCCAGAGTACAGGAGCGCAGATTTCTGTTCAGTACCCTACCGGAAGGCGGGAGGGGGGTTAGGGGGGAAGCGTTCACAAAGGAACCAGGCTTGAGGAGTTAGAGAAACTGGACTCACACAGAGTAGACGTTCAAGGTTGTGGCCCCTTCTCCTGGGAAAGAGGCAGCATCATTACTTAAAATATGAAGGAGACCCAGTGGGGCATTGCTACAGGATGTGACCCTCCCACCTCTGAGACATCTGGAAAATTTACAAACCGAGGGTGCATACTGCAGGGGGACATGGGCACTGGAGAATTCAAGGGGAAAAATGAAACAGTGGGATGATAAAGGCTCCAGAGGCTTCTGCTTGAAGGATCTTGGGATGCAGAGTGCTCTGAAGGGGAAAGGATTGCGATCCCCCAAATAACAGTGGGTCAGCCTCTAGGAGTCCTTTCCCGCGTGCCTCTGTTCAATGGGTCCTTGCACTACAGGGTTACCTGCTTCTCTCTCATCCCCACTCCCACGCGCGTCTCCGCTTGACTCATCGCGCCCCCACCCGGCCGATGTCACGGAAATCCCCCCAGACCCACCCAGCAACGGTTTTTGGATCAGCAGCTTCCGACCCCTCCCCCTTTTACTAGCTCACGGGAGCCGCAGTGCCTCGCGCTTCTAAGAGGGGCAATCCGCCCCGGAATCGACGTGAAAGACCAGGGGCTGGGTTGGTGGAAGCAGTCCAGGGATCCCCCAGTTTCAGCTGGGTCCTCTCTGAACCCCACACCTCCCTCTCACGCACGACTCGCACCCTCCTCCCGAGTCCCGCGCCTGTTCCTTCCCAGCCTCCCTGCGCATCTCCGCGCTCCCTTCCTCCCCCCACCCACCCTTCGCGCGCCTGGCACGCGCAGCCGAACTCTACGCCGCCTCCATCAGAGCCGAGCCGGCGGCTCAGCCGAACAGCCGCTTCTGCCGCCGCCGCGCTGGTCCTCCGTGCCCCTTCCCGGTTCCTCCCTCCCAGTCCCAGTGCCCTGGTCCCCCTTCCTGCTCCTCTTTCTCCTCCCTCTCCGGCCTCCCCTAGCTCTCGCTCTCTGGCTGCAGTCCTTGTCCGGCCCGCCACAGGGCGGGCAGGAGGGCGGAGGCGGCTCCACCATGAGCGACGAGGGCAACAATCGGTGTTGCCGGGTGGACCATCGGGAAGCCCAGCCGCCCCTGCCTCCGCCGCCTCCGCCCCCGCCACCTGGAGAGCCGGCCCTGGTCCCCACCTCCCCACGCTACCGGCCGCCTCTGCCCGCTCCTCCAGAGCGCACCGCGGGGTCGGGCGAGCCGCCGCTAGAGGTGGCCCCGCGGCGCAAGGGTGCGGATGAGCGGCTGCCGCCAGCTCTGTTGCCCCGCGAGCAGGAGGTGTCAGCGGCCGGCGACTCTTGTGAAGGTCGGAGGCGCCTTCCTGAGGTGGCGGTCCCCGAGAAAACGGCGGAGAAAGGCAGTCCGGGGGAGCCCGAGGCCGGCGCGTGTGGGGAGGGCGAGCGGCGCGGCACAGGAGAACAGCCCGAAACACGCTCCGTGTGCAGCAGCCGCAGCAGCAGCAGCGGCGGCGGTGGCGACCAACGCTCGGGGCATCATCATCAGCACCATCAGCCCATTTGCAAGATCTGCTTCCAAGGCGCTGAGCAGGTAAGGCCAGAGGGACCCCAGGTCTGCAGGCTGTCAGCCTTTTTCAGCACCGCGGACAGCGCACGCTTCTTAGCTTCTTAAACTCCAGTCCTCCACCAGATAAAGTGTCCTGGTGGCCAATAGAGAAGTACATTTAACCTACACTTTTTCCCTCTACCTGATTTTGCAGTCGGTTACGCTTCAGGTGCTATAATGGTAACATCATTAAGCGTTTCTTGTGAATTACTCAAAGTATTTTAGTTTGCAAGTAGATTCAAATCTATAGGATGCAAAAGCAAAGTCTGTTTTTTTATTAATGTATCCAGAGGGCATAGTCTTAGACTACAAACGAGGGTAGAGTGGGGGAAATAAGCCATGCTACAATACCAAATTATTAATTATTTTCAATTATTAAATATTTTTTGCAAATTATTAATTGCAAAAATTACTGCAAATTATTAATGCTAAAGGCGCTACAGTTTTGCAAAAAGAAGTACTTTAAAAGATAAGCCAATTGATGTACTTGATGTATTGCTAAAAACACATTTCAAAAATTATAAACACCATGAGAGGCACATGCGAACTTTCATGAGAATCATCAAACAGGGAAAAAGATAATGTATTGCCCTTCCAAAGTGTGTGAAATCAAAATTGATGTCTTTAAAAGTAAGGAAGTTGCATAAGAATATGCAGGCTTTCAGAAATATAAAGTCCCGAGTCAATATTTATGATGCTGCATTTAGAAAAAGTAAAAGCATGATGCTGCTGTGAGCTGCTTTCTGCCATGCATTTCTTCTTCAACGATGATTAAGAATAACTGCAGAGGAAATGCATCTGACCATCCACTTAAAAGTTATTAAAGAGATTTAATAGTAGAGCTTTCTCCCAAGGGTATTGGGGGCTATGTCTTGCAGACATTTTGTATGTCAGTGGAACATTTATGTCATGACTCTAAGCACTATCTCGGAAATAGTTTTTTAAGACTTTAGTATCATTCCCATCAGACATATAAAAATTTAATTTGGTTTTCTGAGATAGAGCTTGATGCTCGTATCCATCTGGGCAAACCGTTTAGAAGGGAAAGAAAGAGAGCTTAGGGTTTTTAAGTGGAGGCAGGAAGAGGAATATTCACAGTGAGCTGTTCTCTTCCAGGGTGAGTTGCTAAACCCCTGCCGATGTGATGGGTCTGTGCGGTACACACACCAGCTGTGTCTTCTGAAATGGATCAGCGAGAGGGGCTCTTGGACCTGTGAGTTGTGCTGCTATAGGTACCACGTCACAGCCATTAAGATGAAGCAACCTTGCCAGGTAGACATGGCACTTGCTTTTCCAGGCATGCTCTTGTTAACGCGGGTGCACTTGACTTTTATTTTTGCTTAAGCAATTCCCTTAATGCTACTTAGGAATAATTAATGCAAACTGAAGTAAGCCCAAGATTTAGAAATTGTAGGATGCGCTTAGAGAAAGCCGTGACATTCTGTCTGAGAAATGCAAAGGGCATTTTAACCAAATGATTTCCCTCATAATTTGTTATTTACTAATGAAGTTATAGCTAGTTCCATTTCTTAAAGGGTATGTTGGTAAAATGTCACAGAATCTACTTGAGTTTGTTTTAGTAATTAGAGATGTTATACAGTTTATTAAGCAGACATTTTTACATTTATTTAAACTATGCCAAGCTCAGTTTATGGAAAACAGATGCAAATAAAGTAGCTACTTACTAGGGCAGAAACTTACAAGTGAACCTGTCAGCTCAACTCCTGTATTCTTCATACTTAAGCTTCTGTTTTATATGAGTTAGTTTTTTCCATATTAATTCTTAGTGGCTTCAGTTACATAGTGGATGCAGACATGTTTCCTGCAGCTAGCTCAATAACGCTGCTGAAATTGTACTTAGTTTCAAACTTTTGTTTAAAATCACACAGTGACACAGTATCATAGGCGTACAAATGCCACCAATAGGCTTCTTTCTCCCGCTCCCTTATTTTTCTTGGCGGAAATGACTCAAGTTCTTTGAATAGGTTGATGAAATCTAAAATGCAGAATATTAAGAATGATATCCTAGAACAAAGTGGGGAAAGGAGTAGCAGAGATCTGGCAGGGAAATTCAACAGTCATGAAAGAAGCAGTGGGTGAGCGGAGAAGGGAACGTGATGGAACCCAGTGTTCCTTGTTTGTATCTAAACTACCAAATCCATTTTACATTGAGCTAAATAACATGCATGGCACTGTAGCATTTCTGAAGGAACCCAGAATGGGAATTGTTATTACACTACTAATTTAAATTTCTTAGTATTTAGTTGGTACCTTATTTATTATGCAGTGACTTTGCATCCCTGAGAGTTGCATTGAAGGCATGATCAGCAATCAGAAAATGAAAAGGGGGATTTCTCCACTTCAGGCTTACAAGTTACTTGTAAAAGGGGAGCTAATCTAATGAGAGGCGTGGCCACACTGAGATCAGTCACAGACCGGCACCTCTTTCAGAACTTCTGCCTGTGCATGAGTTAATGAACCTACTTAAGCTGCCCTGAAAAACAGTTGGAGCTGTGCCCAAAGGCCATGGCATGGTTGACATCATGTGTCTGTGATGAGTAGAATCCACGAGAGGTATGATATAGGAGTCTTATCTTCAGTAGTGAGCCTAGTGAGACGATGTGTGGAGCTACAGTGGAACACTACATATTTCAAAAACTTTAATTGAGAGATACTATATATTCATTTCTTTGAGCATTAATTTTGCAGTACATAGAAATAGGCTCTTTATGACCACTGAACAGAGGTAAAAGTCTAGGGCAAATAATACTATTATAGTCATTATAAGCTGAGAGGGAAAGGAATTCAAGCCTTTTGCTTCATTAAAAATACAGTATTCTGCCGGGCAGCGGTGGTGCATGTCTTTAGTCCCAGCACTCAGGAGACAGAGGCAGGCAGATCTCTGTGAATTCAAGGCCAGCCTGGTCTACAAGAGCTCGTTCTAGGACAGGCCCTAAAACTACAGCAAAACCCTGTCTCGAAAAACCTAAAAAAAAATTTTTTAACAAAAGCCATTTCCCACTTCCCCTTCAAAAAATCAAAATCCCCCAAGTTAACCAACATTACTAATGTATTTAAGATTAGTTTTGTTGTGATACATATACATATATGTTTGTATATATACACACACACATATATATATATATACTTATAGATATGATTTGTGTCATTACCTGATTATTACACTGAGATGGAAAGTAGTGTTTAGAAAGAGGTTCACATGAGTGCTATGCTAGTGTGTTGTTGCATGAAAGAACTTTACATGACTATACTCCATACATAAAAAGCTTGGTGCTCATTTTTTAAGGTGCTAGGGATTGAACTCTGACCCTCACACATATGAGGCAAATATTCTAAAACACTGAGCTCTACTCCAAATCTAAGCTTGCTACCCTTACCTAACAGGAATTGGTCACAAGGCCTCAAAGAATGGACTTTCAATGCCCAGAGGAAGAGGTAGAGTTTGGTTCTCAGTTCTTTTTATTGTGGATGCCCTACAACCTGAGCCTTCACTCTGACTCCTAATGTGAGGACCCTGGGAGTTGTCAGGCATCACTTCCATGTCCCTGTGGCCTGATAGAAAGCCACCTCCTCCAGGGCAGAATCCAACAGAAAGCATTGCAAGGCTCTCCCTCGCCTGTCTATCTCTGTCTCCTAAGAGTAGAGTCATCTCATGGCTCTGAGCAGGCAGCTCACAGGATGAGAACAGAGTAGAGAATAAACAATAATAGTGAGAAGGAACATTTACTGAGCCGTTGGTCTGTGTCAGCCACTCTTCTAAATGCCTTACATCCACAGAGGCACTGATATTTAGTCTTTGTAACATATTAGTAATTTGAGCAATGCTGTTGTCTCTACATTACGCAATGTGAAACTGGAACACAGCCAGGCTCTCCTCAGGGTATATCAGGATTCTAACTCAATCTGGCTTCAGGGTCCATGGTCTTTACCACTGTATTGGAAAGTTCCTCTCAGTCTTCTGCTAGCGTGTCTTGATGTTTCACGGTCTTTTGAAGCAGGAGCTGGTTTTAACACCGATCTCTAGGAAGGTTTAGAAAATCTTTTGCTTTCTAAATTCTTAGTGATTTAAACGGTCACTATAACCTATTATCTCACAGGAGTCTATGTATTGACTGAGGTCAGCTAGTGAGTTTTTTTTTTTTTTTTTTTTTTTTTTTTTTTGCGCACAAAGAATTACCTAAAACTGTAATCCAAAGGTCTGGCCTTGTAAAAGCATCCTGGATAACTTTGCCATTTGATTTGTTCTTGGTGGTAGCTGTTGACACTCACTGACACCCCAGTTCTCCTCCCACATCTATTGCTTCCAGCACTGTCATGTCTGGTTTTGAAGAGGAAGCACGTGAGCATTGCTAATCTATAAAAGCTCAACCTTGGAAGTGACATGATTTCACATCTGCTGCATTCTCTGGTCTAAAGCAAATCTAGTCTGACTCTGATTCAAGAGAAGGGCAAACCGACTCCACTTCTTGAAGTCAGACATTTTTAAAAGAGAGACCATCTCCGCAGGAAAAAATATGCAGTGTGACCAGCCTTCTCACCCTGATTTCTCTATTTGATCTTCATCAGGTCCATGTGGACCAGTAGGCATTGTTCAAACTTCCCCATTGGGAGCTCTGAGCTGAAGGGGGCTATCAGTGCATGGAAGTTTGGTTCGCCCTTGGTGTTTTGACTTCATTAAGTCCTATCCGGAGTGTTTGTTACCAGCATGTCATCATGTTCTGGTTGTTCACGGAGAGACAGGGACAGTGATTGCCAGGAAACAGGCATGTGTGAGCAAAACATGCCACAGAGTGCCTGACATTTGAGTTTTATTTATTTATTTTTCTCATCAGGATTCAAATTCTCCCACTCGCTTGCTTTATGCTTCAGTTGCGCTCAGTGGTAGGACCTAGGAGAAATTGAGCAGACACATTTACACCTTAATTGTTGCATCATTAGCAATAGGAATTAATTAAGACATTTGAGGTGATTAAAATGTATTTTTCCCTCCTCCTTACTTACAGAATCTAGTTATTAATACACCCAAGATGATACATTAATGGTATTTTAAAAGTAAAGGCTAATTCTGTTTTGAATCACATAATTATGTCTGAAAATTGAGATGCACGAGTATATAATATCACCTTTACTTCCAGACATTGGTGACATTACAAACTGATGAAGTCATGTTGTAGCTTATGAATGCTGTCGGTGATATGAATCTTTGAGGGGAGGTAACCATGGGTAAAACTCAGACTGAAGAGCCTCCATAAAAAATAGGAAAGCATACATACACAAGAAGTCCTAACAATATTATTGTACACATGAGTTAACTTATATTTAATAGTCTTTACCTTTATTTGCTTAGTGTTTGTGTGCATTTGTGTGTGCATGTGTGTTTGCGTATGTGTGTGTGTGTGTGCCCACGTGTGCGTGTGCATATATGCCATGCTATTCTTGTGGCAGTTAGAGGACAGATCCCTTGTGGCAATTGGTTCTCTTCTTATGTGAGTTTTGAAGATTAAACTTGGGTCATCGGTCTTGGTAGTAGGTGCCTTTACCCTCTGAGCCATTTCTCCAGTAATGACTTATCTTCAAAAGGAAGCACATGATGACACCTATTCCATATGCTATTTTGTACATTAGCTTCGTAAATAAAAGAGACATGCTAAGAATAGCTGCGCTTTCTCCTTGTCTGTCATCATTATTGCTTGTCCAACCTGCTAAGAGACGGGGGTTTTGGTCTCCTTTGACAAGAGATGCTTCTTGTTGCCCATCTGTTGTCACCAAATTGTTGTTGCCATCTTTCCATATAACCCTCTAAGTTTTATTTCTAACTAGTGAATACTAGCTGTATAAACTTACAGGGTACAAAAAGATGCTTCATGTGGAATGATTAAATACGGCTAGTTGATGTATTCACCACACCAAATATTTAACAAATTTTGTGGTCAGATTATCTAAAACACGGTATCTTAGCTCTTTTGAAATATAAGAGAACATTGTTGCTGACAACATGGGGAGCCAGAATTTACTCTCTGCTTCTAATTACAGTTTCATACCCAGTGACCTCTGTCTCCTCTTTCCCATACTCCAACCCCACCTCATCTTCTGATAATTGCCATTCTCCTGGCAAAACATCAATATTTTGTGGATTCCACGTATAAGTGAAGTCATATGGTATTTATCACCCAGTTCCAGGCTTATTCCACTTAACATGAAACCCTTAAGTTTCACCTGTATATGACAAGTAACGGAGATTATTTTTGTTTACTTTTGCTTTTTAAGACTAAATAGTGTTCCTTTGTATATAGACATCATATCATGTAGGTGTACAGATCTCCGTAACCAGGTGATTGCAAGTTCCCTTTTCTGTTTCATTTTTTTCCATTTTCAACACTATTCTTCACCTTTTTACTTCTTGCCTTTTAAAGGCAAAACATACCCCAGTTTCTAACTGAACCGATCACTGTAAACTATTACCATGTAAGTCGTTTTGGAAACACTGAGCTATGCTGACTTCAGTGTTGTAAGCACAGTTATAGCCCAGATATCCCTCCCCAGGAGTCTGATTGACAGCCATCTTCAGTCTTCATGTATTTGGAGATCTAAGACCTGGAGAATTTTAAATGTGGTTATTTCACAGAACAGCTGTATTCAAAGTCAGAGAGCCATTGTAAATCTGTAGTGTGGATTGGCCCTCACTGGCTGGATCGCAACTTCAGTGGGAAGTTAGGGAGCCTTCCAGGTTGTTGGAGGGCAATGACACAGGGTGACCAGCCAGAGAACCACAGAGAATCAGCTCAACAGGGAAATAGATGCTCCTCCCTCAAACTCCCTTCTCCTTGTGCACAGGGGAAAAGATGTGTGCTGTCCACCTGGCTTGTCTCCCTGGGGAAGGACAGAGACTTTCATGCTGGCCAGTTACCTTTTAAAGGAATAGCACCCTGGCCAATTTTACTCATCTTCCCTGGTGCTTCCTTTAAACACTCAGAATGCACTCTGGGCCACAGTTCTTCTCAGAGTGATAAGAATAGCCTGAACGTTGCCCACAACAGGTCAAGGGCATGGGGTTACTTTTCAGTTTTAAATGTATTACCAAAATACTGCAGTCCACCACAATAGGTACAAATTAGCAGTGTTTGTATTTATTTTGTTCTAAGATCCAGCTTCTAGATCTATTTGGGAGGCTACTTACTTTCGTAAATGGGATATGAAGGAGATACTTTCACCTTCACTGAACCTCATAGTTAGTATAATGCACCAAGGGAAGTTTATGGATTATCATTAAAATTAACTGAGACCATTTGTTGAAGATGCCCTCTTTTTTCCATTGTGTACTTTTGGCTCCTTTATCAAAAATCAGGTGTTCATAGGTTTGTGGTTTAAGATCCGGGTCTTCTATACGATTCCATTGGTCAACTTCTCTGTTCTTATGCCAATACCAAGCCGTTTTCAATACTGTAGCTCTGTAATAGAGTTTGAAGTCAGGGATGGTAATGCCTCCAGAAGTACCTTTATTGTATAAGATTTTTTTGGCTATCCTGGGTTTCTTGTTTTTCCATATAAAGTTGATTATTGTCTTCTCAATCTCTGTGAAGAATTTTAATGGGACCTTGATTGGGATTGCATTGAATCTATAGATTGCTTTTGGTAGAATTGCCATTTTTACTATGTTGATCCTCCCAATCCACGAGCAGGGGAGATCCTTCCATTTTCTGGTATCCTCTTCAATTTCTTTCTTCAAAGACTTAAAGTTCTTGTCAAATAAATCCTTCACTTCCTTGGTTAGCGATACTCCCAGATATCTTATGCTATTTGTGGCTATTGTGAAAGGTGATACTTCTCTGATTTCCCTCTCTGCTTCCTTATCCTTTGTGTATAGGAGGGCGACTGATTTTTTGGAGTTGATCTTGTATCCTGCCACGTTACTGAAGGAGTTTATCAGCTGTAGGAGTTCTTTGGTGGAGTTTTTGGGGTCGCTTATGTATACTATCATATCATCTGCAAATAATGAAAGTTTAACTTCTTCCTTTCCAAATTGAATCCCCTTGATTCCCTTATGTTGTCTTATTGCTATTGCTAGAACTTCAAGCACTATATTGAAGAGATAAGGAGAGAGTGGACAGCCTTGTCGTGTTCCTGAATTTAGTGGGATAGCCTTGAGTTTCTCTCCGTTTAATTTGATGTTAGCTGTCGGCTTGCTGTAGATAGCTTTTATTATATTTAGGAATGACCCTTGTATCCCTAATCTCTCCAAGACCTTTATCATAAAAGGGTGCTGAATTTTGTCAAATGCTTTTTCAGCATCTAATGAGATGACCATATGGTTTTTTTCCTTCAGTTTGTTTATATGATGGATTACATTAATAGATTTTCGTATGTTGAACCAGCCCTGCATCTCTGGGATGAAGCCTACTTGATCGTAATGGATAATTTTTCTAATGTGTTCTTGGATTCGGTTTGCCAGTATTTTATTGAGAATTTTTGCGTCCATGTTCATGAGTGAGATTGGCCCAAGGTCCTGATGAGGAGCAGAAGGAGAGAGAACATGAGAAAGAAAGTCAGGACCGTGAGGGAACCTCCAGCTGGCGACAGATGGGGAAGGTGACTGAGCCCCACATTGGAGCACTGGACTGAGCTCCCAAGGTCCCGATGAGGAGCAGAAGGAGCGAGAACATGAGGGAGAAAGTCAGGAACGAGAGGGGTGCGTTCACTCATGGAGACGGTGGGACAGAACTAATGGGAGATCACCAACTCCAGTTGGAATGGGACTGATGGATCATGCGACCAAACCCGTCTCTCTGAGTGTGGCCAACAGCGGGGGCTGACTGAGAAGCAAAGGACAATGGCTCTGGGCTCTGATTGTTCTTCATGGACGGGCTCTGTGGGAGCCTTCTCAGCTTGGTCGATCACCTTCCTGGACCTGGGGGGAGTTGGGAGGACCTTGGTCTTAGCATAGAGCGGGGAACCCTGATGGCTCCTTGGCCTTGAGAGGGAGGGAGGGGAGGTATGGGTGGAGGGGAGGGGAGGGAAGGGGGAGAAGGAGGGGAGAGAAAGGGGAGAAGGAGGGGAGGGAGGGGGGAGGAGGAGGGAAGGAGATGGAAATTTTTAAATATAAAAAAAAATAAACCATGAGAAAAAAAAATAAATAAAATTAACTGAGACTGTGAAAATTGATTAAGAAAATCTGAGAGCATGGAACCCATCAGCCTGACATGCGCTCACTAGGAAACATCCCCAGCGCTTGCTCACGATAATGTCAGTGTGTCCATTTGCATGCAACCTTGGCTCACTATGACTTTTATCTAGTTGTTGCTCTTGTTGACATTTTGATGGGTTCAACAGCAGATGAGGGGCAGAGATAACGCTTTTCATGATCATGCCCAAAACAAAAAGACGATGTGCAGACCTATATTTCAGATGTATATGCAGGCATAACTTGTAGGCAACTAAAAATGTCAAAATAAACAGGGACCACACCAAAGGACAATTTCTTTTCTTTAGAAATTGCTTTGGTTTCATTTATTTGCTAATTCTCAAGACATGTGATTCTGCATTTCACTCTCTAGACAAGATTGATGATTCTCTGCTGAAGGAAATATGTAGATAAGCTTTGTACACTACCATAGCTGTCATATTTACTGTACAGCACTGTGTACTGTTGATCCTCCAATTTGTCCCAAAGCCAGATGGCTCTGACACAGGAGGAATGGGAGGGAAGGAGGAAGGGAGCATTTGGGGCTTCATGTGTTCTGGTGCTTTTAAAATCCGATATAGAGAAAGGCTGAGAGACAATATAGATCAGATAATACTTTCTAGAAATTTCTCCTTCACATACATCTGCTTTTTCATATTTTATAGATGTTTTAAAGTTTCTCTTTCCTTTGTTTATATAGTTTCTCTCTTCTTTGCTGTCTGTGCCTGTTCACTTACCTGTCTCTTTAAGAAAGGATCTATAATACAGATGTGTGAATCTATCTCTCAAAGCAAGTTAGGGCAGCAGAGGACTAAATGCCTGGTTATTTAAATCAGAGGACCAGAATAGAAAGTTAATTAAGCTCTGGGGGACATCATTGCCTTAGCTTGGGAAGAGCTGGAGACCCCATATAGATGAATGGACGCGACGGTATTCCAGGGAAGCTCCACTTAGCAACACCGGAGTTTTAATTCCACTTAATCATAGTGTTTCAAGAATTGGCGCTTCTTTGACTTTTCCCCTCCTTTCATTTTAAAATGTAAAAAATTGCAGTATATACAAAAACCAGTTACAGAGCTGGGTCTGCACTGAGGTGGTCAGCAGTAGTTCAAACAATAGAAGGCAAACTTGGGTGTCTCAGAGAATCCCAAGGACAAAGTGTTTTCAGTTTTAACGTTTGCAACTTTAAGAAAAATCCTAATGCACTCACATTATTTAGAAGATGGGGACATTTCAGTTTCATAAAAGTATTACATATTGACTATCTCTAAATATTCAACCCCTTGTCCCTTCCAAGAAGTTTCCTAGTGTCTCAGACCACAGGGATAGTTTTCATATCAGCAGAAGTGGAAGACAGAGCCATACAAGCCCTCAGTAGCCTTGGAGGAAGGCATCCTCTCATCTCAGTGAGTCCTGGCACACACGCACAGAGTGCTGCTAGTGGACCCATCCTGACGTGATCCTCCAGCATCTGCCACTCTCCCGGTGTCTATAGATCCTTCTGAATGCCCTGAGATTGAATTCCTCCAGTTTGCTTAGGATTCTTAGACCTGGATTTCTAATGGGGCATGCGTAGTCTTGAGTAGAACAAGTTTTAGGACAGAACACAACAGTGCTGGAAATTAAATATCTTTTTGGTCACTTTGTGAGCATTCAGGGAGTACTGGTGATAGGTGAGGGTGTGAATACATGAGTGAGTGTGTGAATACATGACTGTGTGAATACATGAGTGAGTGTGCGAATACATGAGTGAGGTGAGTGTGTGAATACATGGGTGAAGTGAGTGTGTGAATACATGAGTGAGTGTGTGAATGCATGAGTGAGTGTGCGAATACATGAGTGAGTGTGTGAATACACGAGTGAGTGTGTGAATGCATGAGTAAGGTGAGTGTGTGAATACATGAGTGAGTGTGTACATACATGAGTGAGTGTGTACATACATGAGTGAGTGTGTGAATACATGAGTGAGTGTGTGAATACATGAGTGAGTGTGTACATACATGAGTGAGTGTGTACATACATGAGTGAGTGTGTACATACATGAGTGAGGTGAGTGTGCGAATACATGAGTGAGTGTGTGAATACATGAGTGAGTGTGTACATACATGAGTGAGTGTGTACATACATGAGTGAGTGTGTGAATACATGAGTGAGTGTGTGAATACATGAGTGAGTGTGTGAATACATGAGTGAGTGTGTACATACATGAGTGAGTGTGTACATACATGAGTGAGTGTGTACATACATGAGTGAGGTGAGTGTGTGAATACGCGAGTGAGTGTGTGAATACACGAGTGAGTGTGTGAATACATGAGTGAGGTGAGTGTGTGAATACACGAGTGAGTGTGTGAATACATGAGTGAGGTGAGTGTGTGAATACACGAGTGAGTGTGTGAATACACGAGTGAGTGTGTGAATACACGAGTGAGTGTGTGAATACAAGAGTGAGTGTGTGAATACATGAGTGAGGTGAGTGTGTGAATACGCGAGTGAGTGTGTGAATACGCGAGTGAGTGTGTGAATACGCGAGTGAGTGTGTGAATACGCGAGTGAGTGTGTGAATACACGAGTGAGTGTGTGAATACACGAGTGAGTGTGTGAATGCATGAGTGAACATTTTAGCAAGGCTCCAGAAGCATGGCGGTTGTGTTACGTCTACAGGGAGACTTTGTCTTGAGGAATTAAAATTGCTTTGATTTTCCGAGTACTGGTTGGTTTTCTGTCTGCTGGCTGTTCGTTTTCCACTTGTCTTCTTAGATCTACTAGGAGTGGGATTCAGAATGTCTGGACAAATGTTTTCAGCCTTTTAGACCACAACAAAAAGCCTCAAAAGCAATACAGAGATCCATTTGTAGAACCTAGTTTTGGAAGAAAAAAAACTTCCGGGGAGATATATCCACTTTTTTAAAAACTTAAAATGTCATGAAAAGAGACTCAGTGAAAATGAAATTGCTATGTGTGACACACTTGATTTCTTGAGACTGTTACTGGTTGAAGGGTTTCACATAACATTTGCTCGGAGAATTTGAATAATTCATTGGAAATTTCACTGTGTGCTCATAGCTGTGGACGAGTTGCTAAGAAAGTCTACTGGATATAACTTTTTGCTATGAAATTTGCCACCTGACTGAAAACAAGGCTACATTTTTTGATGTGTGGTTTGTACCACTGTAACCTAAGTTCAAAGATGGTTTCTGACTGCGGGGTACACTACAGCAGCAGGGGGAAAGAAAGCAATGGGCGGGCTCTTTCCTCCCTGCCCGCTTCCTGCTTTACCTTGGCTATGACTTCGCTGTGCTGTGACTAAAGGGACCAGAACAAAGGAAACTCAGCTCCCTCTATTCTTGGGCCTTCTGAGAATAGAGAGGATGACGCAGAGGACAAACTGGGAGTGCACCGGACCATTCAGAGTGGCAGAGAGTGGCCTGATGAGCAGATAATCACTACAATTACAAGTAAATGCATGGCCAGTTCAGAGGACTCTGCTGAGAACAACTGTATTGTGGCTTGTACTTTCTGTATCCTTGGATATCTGACAGCGTGTCCCCTGTGAGCATAACTCATAATTCAACATCTGTTCCATGTGATTTATGCAAATGAAGTTTGGTATCAGCAAAGGTGGACTGCAAACTGTTGTGTGGGCGGATAGGAGGAAACCTAGAAGCACTGAGTATGGGCAAACGCAATACAGGGACTTAGGAAAAAGACATTTCTTGCTTCATTCATTCCTTAGGTTTGACATGCTGTGAAAACTTGCATCTAATAGCCTACTCTGTTTCTATTTTTACCTCAAGTTAGTTCGTTTTGATTGGTGACACATGGGCAATGTATTCCAGTCGGAATAATGGAGGTTCTTTCCTCAATGTGCCTTTTGTCTTGCTTCTCTTTTTAGCCTGCTGATTACATACAAGTGGCCGAGAGTTTAATTTGGGATGGGGGGGTGGATGACCTCCTCAAGTGTCTAGCTCTTATTCCAGGAGGTCTCAGGGTACGACTTTGCTATATATGGTCTTGCAGTTGTGCCAAATGGCATCTTCCTCCTCAATTACCGTTATGATACTAAGCTTCGGGCAAGTAGGGAACTATATCAAAGTACTTACATAGGCTCAGTGTGGTTTGTTTAAAAGATTCTTAGGAAAAGGTAGCATCTTTCACAAATCTCAGTGGACTTTATGTTTTTGTGAAGAATGTTTCAAAAGTTACTGTACTAACCTTCTCTGTGTTGCAGCTGCAGATTTTCAGATGGATATGCGTTTAAATGACCTATTAGTTTCCTTTTAATAAAGTGTGTGAAAAACTTGTTAATTAAATAGAAAAGAGGACAGGGTCTCTTTTATTCACTGTTTGTTTTATCATTGGCCCATGTCTTCCTTAAATTTCTGAACATCATCTTTCCACCATTTTTATATGCAGAGAAGAGAAATTTCCAATGAATCTTATAATCCCTTGGAGAAAAGGGCACAAGGAGGAGAGGGAGTGGTCTTTGCCTGTGTAGCATTTCCAGGACCAAGAATGCCCAGCTTCAGACTTAGAGGTTGAATTGAATTTTGGTATCACAGCTTCTTCAAGCTTCCTGCTGTAGCATCTTTCTTTCATAACCCAATTCAGGAATCATGCAGTAGCTTCTGTGGGTTTCATTTTAGATCTAGACAACTTGAGCAGTTAAGGAAGTGAAAACAAAAACACATAAAATGCTAGGCTGGCTAACGAGATTCCATGGAACTTTGTCTGAAATTAATTGGGTAGCTTTGGGCTGTGTGGTTCCCAGGGTATGGAGTACAGAAGACACAGATACTGAAACATTTTTGAGTGATTTAAAGGGTGAGTGACGACTACCCCTTTCTTCTGTAGTCTTCTCTTCTGACCTGCTACTGATGAGGCTAATGACCATTACAGAAAAAGACTTAAAAAGAATTTTGCTTCCTCGTTTGGGATATGATTAAGTTCCATTCTTGTAAGTTGCAAGAAGAAAAATACCATCTATTTCTCAAGTTGCCTTCATGAAAATTCCCCATCAAGCCACCATGAGCAATGAGTGATGCAGATTACTAACATGACAGAGCATGCTGATAGTTTGGGAACGGACGTGTGACAGTTAATAGTGTCAATTTGACAAAATTGAGTCTCAACCAGGAGAGAAGCCTGTGGGCATGCCTGTGAGGTATTATCTAGATTAATTTAGACTCTGGGAATGCCTGTGGAAAGGTGCGAAGTTGAGGTTAGAGATGTAGATTCCAGGATCATGGGACCTCCTCTAAAGAAAGTAACAGAGTAAAGATGCTTAGGAATGAAGCTGTGTGTGCTGTAGGCAACAGCTGGAGGCGTGGGTGTGCTACAGGCAGTAGCTGGAGGTGTGGGTGTGCTGCAGGCCACAGCTGGAGGTATGTGCTGCAGGTAACACCTGGAGGTGCGGAGATGCTCAACTCCCTTCAAACCCAGGTGATTTCATCCAGAGCCCTAGACTCACAGCTGTATCATTTGGTGTTTTCCCTGCTGGGATCTGGTCTGATCCTTGCTTTACTCCCTTTTTACCTATGCAGGTGTTAATTCTGTGCCATGGTAAATTGAAGTAGACAATTTGCTTTTGACTGCATAGGAACTCATCGTTAAGATATTGTTTGAATCTCATATATGAGAATTGTTCTTCTATTTCTTAAACAATGTTGGAAGTCTTAAAGTCTTTGAAGACTTCTAATGTTGTACAAATGCATTGTGAGAGTGCCCTAAGCCTATGGAGACAAGGGGTAGAAAGTTAGAGGCTTAAAAGTGATGTGCTTGAGTATCAAGCTGGAATAGGGTGGAGTTGCGATAGCTGATAATTGTTCATTTAACAGGATTTAGAGTAACAGAAGAGACAAGCATCTGGATATACCTGTAAGGAATTATTGTGATTAAGATAGTTTCTGGCCATGCCTGTTAGGTTAAACAAGATGTGAGGATCCACCTTACATGTGAGCTGCAGTCCTAGACTGCATAAAATGTTGAAAATGAGCTGAGTGGTAAACTTCATCTTTCCCTGCTTCCTGATGCATGATGCGGTGTGACCAGCTGCTTTAGGCTCCTGCCACCATGAGTTGCCTACCAGGATAGGCAACACTTATGGTTAGTATGAATTGGCAACTTGAAGAAGTCTAGACTTGCCCGGGAGATAGACCTCTGGGCATGCCTGTGGGGAGAGTCTGAAGTTAGCTGATACATGAAGACCTGTCCTAAGCGTGGACAAGACTCCTTGGTCATGGGATTCTGGATTTTATAAAGTGGAGAAAAAGGCAAGCTGAGAAAGAGGTAATGCATTCATTAATTATTCCCTGCTTTTCAGTTGTGGATATGATGTGTTCAGATTGTTTGAGCTCCTGCTGCCTTGGCCTTCTTGAGGGATTGTACCCCTAAATTATGAGCTAAGATAATCTTTTATTTTTTCTTCATTGATTTTTTTTTAGGTATTTTGTCATAGTAGCAAGACAAGCAATTAATACACATATGTTTATTTTTGGCCTGGAAGGTGATTTTACTCACGTCCCAGAGGTAACCACAGAATATTCCATCATGGTTATTTTGTACTATGTGCTATATAATCAATACTTTGTGATTGACTAGTTTTTCATTTATTTATCAATTATAAAGCACTGCCGTAAGCCTTAGAGTTGCCATGTTTGTTAAAGCCAGTAGGGCCTCTGATTCTAGAGCTGAGATCATTAATAAGAGGAACAGATAATAACCTTGTTAATTATATATTGTGTTAATAATTCTATGCAAAATAAATTGGGTATAATGGCTAATTTTATGTTTTGGTGTACTGGACAAATTCTTAGACTTTATTCTGGGTGTATCTGTGACGATGTTTCTGGGGGGACTGATATTTGAATCTGTAGGTGAAGTAAAGCAGAGTGTCTCTCTAATCTGGCTGGACCTGTCCAATGAATCGGAGAAAAAAAGGACAGATTATCAATTGGAAGGAGAAGGAATTCCAATTATTTGTTTCTAAGTCAGGGAAGTAATTTTCTCTTGCCACTGTATTTGAACAGAAGCCCCAGCTCTTCCTGAATCGTATCCTGTCTGTCCTTCAGATTGGTGGGCTCTCAATGCATCCTGTCTATACTCATGTTTCTCAGGCTTTGGTTATCAGCACCTGCTCTGATGAGTCTCTAGTTTACTGATTACTGGCCTCCATCATATGAGCTAATTCCTTGCCACAAATCTCTCAACACACACATAGACACATACACATAAACACACAGAGAGAAAGATACACATACAGACACACAAAACACACAGACACATACACAAAAATAGACATAGCCACACAGATACATATACACAGACATATGCACACAGACACAGATGTACGCATGTGCGTGCACGAGCACATACACATACGCGTGCTCACACACACACTATTAGTATTGGTTCTCTGGAGAGTGTCACCAAATCCTCCACATTATTTTAGGGTTTGCTAAAATAGAAAATAGACCATGGAGTCCTTGAGTAGAGTGGACACAGACAGAAATAAATGAACAAACACGTGAACAAACAAATGTGAAAGAATAGGCAAATCTTTCAAGAACACTTCAAATAACTTATTATGTAATTTCCCTCCTTGAAAGGTAAAACTCTACTCCTTCACCCTTGAGTGTAGACACCTTTCAGTGATTTGTTTCCAAGGAATAGATTACTCTATGGTATGGTAGAAAGGGTAGAAAAGAATGAGTTTATGTTCATGATGTCTAACAAACATTGCTTTAGTCACATGATTAAGGTCAGCCCTGTCATGGAAAGATAGCTTCCTCAGTGATAAGCCATGTTGATAGCGCATACCCTTAATATGATGTGATGAAACACCCACCTCAGTACAATTATGTAAAAAAATAAAACTGACACAAGACCAAACAAGTTGGGGAGAAGCTTAAAAGGCACTTGGGAAGTACTTAAAGTGGAAGGAGAAAGAATGAGGAACATCTGAGACAAGAAAAAAAAAGGGCACTGATGTGGGATTCCCCTCTGTTTGCTGTGAATACCATTGGTTAATAGAGAAACTGGCTTGGCCTGTTAGGGCAAAACAGAACTAGGTGGGGAAAGCTAGGCTGAATGCTGGGAGAAAGAAGGTGGAGTCAGAGAGAAGCCATGTAGCCCTGCCAGAGACAGACTCTGGAACTTTACCTGGTTGGTAAGTCACAGTCTCATGGCAATATACAGATTAATAGAAATGGGTTAGATTAAAATGTAGGAGTTGGGCAGTAAGAAGCTAGAGCTAATGGGCCAAGCAGTGATTTAATCAATACAGTTTCTATGTGGTTATGTTGGGAGTCTGGATGATGGGGAAACAAACAATAGGCCTCCAACAACAGGGCATGATGACTAAAGAATCCAGGTTGGTGCCTAGGATTGAAGTGGAGACCAAAAAGAGACAGTGAATTGCAAACTACGAAAACCAGCCAGCACCTCACTGGTGTGTGAACGTGGTGACTGGTTTACCAGCTGCAGTAAATATGCAGTGGTGGCGCACGCTGGTAGGATTTGCTGAAGAGGGCAGAGACAGGAGGATCACAACTACATTTCTTAAGGAAAAGCAAAAGAACATGGAGAAGTGTGAGCCTAGCTAGATGGAGACTTAGGGAAGTTATAGGATGTGGCATCTTGAGATCAGATGCTGATGGTGATGATGATGCTGGTTTTGATAACTATTTGAAGTGGGGAATGGGAAAGCCAGACTCTAACTGGGAAGTAATGGGGTGTTTGAGGGAATGAAAGAAGTCTGTATAGCTAGGAGTCTGAGCAAGGAGGAGTTGGCAATGGAATCAGGGC
Source organism: Arvicola amphibius (assembly GCF_903992535.2). Lineage (NCBI taxonomy): Eukaryota > Metazoa > Chordata > Mammalia > Rodentia > Cricetidae > Arvicola > Arvicola amphibius. The sequence continues at coordinate 11,517,521 of NC_052049.1, read as the reverse complement.
TTTGACTTGACAGGCAGGCTGTCTGAAAGAATTCATATTTCATTTGAAGAGCAATTTGGGAAGGTATTAAGATGTCTCACTGTCTAGATAGAGGGAGCCATTATGGTGTTAGGGATAGCCATGGTGTTAGAGAAATTCTCAGGAATCCACAAGGATGATCCCAGCTAAAACCTCTAGTAATAGTGGAGAGGGTGTCTGAAAGGGCCTTCCACTTTAATCAGATTAGTGACTACCCTAATTGTCATCATAGGACCTACATCCAGTAAGTGATGGAAGCAGATGCAGGGACCCATAGCCAAGCACTGAGCTCCTGGAGAAGGAAAAGGGATCATATAAACAATGGAGGGTCAAGAGCATGATGGGAAAAACCACAGAGTCAGCAGACCTGAGATAGTGGGAGCTCATGGATATGGACTGACAGCTGGGGAACCTGCTTGGGACCAAGCTAGACCCCTCTGAATGTGGATGACAGTAATGTGGCTTAATCTATTGTTGGAGGAGGGCTTGTAGTCACACCAGAACCTACCCCTGGTGCAGGAACTGGCTTTTTGGAGCCCATTCCCTATGGAAGGATACTTTGCTCAGCCTTGAAATGGGAGAAGGGGCTTGGTCCTGCTTCAAGTTTGTATCCCAGACCTTGTTGACTCCCCACGGAAGGCCTTTAACCCCTCTAGGAGTAGATGGAGATGGGAAAGGGGAGGTGTAGAAGGCAGGAGAAGGGGAAAAGGGGGAAACTGGGGTTGGTATGTAAATTGAAAAGTAAAATAAAAAATAGGGGGAAAAAGGTCTCAAGTAGAAAGTTATCAGTCTTAGGATGCCAAAGGTCTCAATAAGCATGCGTGGATATTTGCATCATATGAGACACACTCCAATACTATAGTGGTAGCAGTGGATGCCGCTGTTGCTTTGTGGACACACTGAGATGCACTCCAGTACTATAGTGGTAACGGTGGATGCTGCTGTTGTTTTGTGGACACACTGAGATGCACTCCAATACTATAGTGGTAGCAGTGGATGCTGCTGTTGCTTTGTGGACACACTGAGATGCACTCCAGTAGTATAGTGGTAACAGTGGATGCTGCTGTTGTTTTGTGGACACATAGCTGAAGAGAAGGAGAGAAAGCATGGATGCTGGTAGAAAGCTTTGGAGCACAGTAGTGACTCGTACTCAGTGAGGGCATCAGAGTTTAAGGAAAACAAACTCATTTGAAAAAGCTAAGGGCTTGGTGATAAGACATTGGATTGAAGATAGTGCTGTTATAACCTTTGTCTCAGTGCTAAAAGATGCCTATGTCTGTGAGGAACTATAATTGATTAGGGGGTGTTGACATGCATAATGATAATATGGGTATTCCATAATATACCCAAATGTTCTTTTTTATTTTACAGAACCAGAAAATTTGGAGTTATAATTACCATATGGTCCAAAGTGTTTTAGATGAGACATTTTGGCCTAATGTACATTTTGGTCTAATGTACATCTTCTGTCCTGAAGAGTGTTCCAAGTGGCCCTGAGAAGAAGCTGCACTCTCTGGTTGATCAGATAGTGTTCGGTATAATTGTTTATGTGATATTAGCATTTTTTGTTTTCTTGTTGATTTCCTTTCTAGTTGAAAGCAGACCCTTGACATTTCCAGCAGTTAGTTTGAAATTGCTGTTTATTCAGCTCTACCCATTTCTCCTTCATGTATTTTAGGGGTCTGGTATTGAGTGCCAATATGTTCATATGTCATCCTACATACTGGCCATTTATTATAGAATATTCTTGGTTTCTATGTCCTAGTCTATTTTAAGTTATGTAACAAAACTCTGTCTCGAGCCTCATAACTTAATTATCTCTTTAATATCTGCCTCTTAGTAGCTATTCTGGTGATTAAACTTCCACATATAAATTTCTGAGGGCAACTATTATTCCAAACACAGAACTCTACAGCTTTGTTTTGATATTGATTTTGCCTGATGTCAGTCTGTCCACTCGGACTCTACATTGATTGCACATTCCCATGATGTACATTTTCCCCCATTTTTAAAAATCTTTCCTTCTGCATGGCATTTTAATCTAAACTGGGTCTCTGGGAGAGACCCTATGATTGATTTATTACTTGTGGAATTTTGGACCTGTATGAAGTGATTCCTGTAATTGATAATTTTAAAAATCAACAAATACTTCTTATATCTCGGTTATAAAGTTATCAATGTAGAGAGCCTAAGATTTACACTCAGGGTTCCTATGTGCTGGATTATGTTTTCTTTAATTTCTAATGAACTTGCTGTGAACATGTGTTACCTTATACATTTATGTGGTTGTCCTCATCAACAGTTTGTGAGGGAGCTGTCTGGGTTTTTTTTTCTCTTAGATTGTTCTCTTCCCATCACCCAGGACCTAGTATGAGAAATGAAGAATTTAGAGATTAACTTTTACAAGTAAATAGAAACACAACACTTACTACTGTCTTAATGTAGCTAATATCCTCTATAACTCTAGATTCTCCAGAGAAGGATGCCAAGTTGGCACAACTAGCCATCATCATTTTTGCCATTCCCCTTTAAAAATGGCCACACATTGTTTACAAGGGTTGAGATGATATGAGGATCATTGTAATATCATTGAAAGAACATAGACTTTGGATAAGCAGACCAATGTCAGCTCAGCCACTTGCCAAGCTGTGTGTGGAGCAGAAATACCGTGTCTATCAACTCTTTAATGCTACTGGAATGACTAAATCAAATTAAATATCCATAGATGGCTAATTATGTTATACCTTGAAATTACTTTTAATGCTGGTTTTATAAGTTGGTGATAAGAAAACAAGTAAAATATATGATTTCTTTTTTGGACAACTGTAAATTTTTCTAACTGAAGCACATAGCTCCTAGGATGAATGGCTTTGGAGAGTTCAGTTGTCCCTTTGAATGTACAGTAGAAACTTGACTACTTGGAGAAAGACTGTCTGTGCTCAGGTGTTCAGCATAAGATAACTGAGATACACTAAAGTGTCTTGATGACTTGGCCGCCATGACAGACATGCATTGAGGTAAGGAGTGGAAATGACCCTTGCTGTTGTTCCTGGAGCTGCGCAGATTGATATTTGGGCCTCCAGAATCCACTGGAAAATGAATGGATTTCATTTATCAGTGCAGTGGGATGCTGGACAGCCCGTGTTGTTTTAACATCTCTGCCATTGATAAAACATGTAGATATAAAAGTTTTTGGAGCGTCAGAATCCCTCCATCTTCAGAAAACTTTTAATAGCATGGAGGCATTTTGTGTTTGATCTTATGGTACTTGATTAACACAGATGGAATAGCTGCTTCTCCAAATTTGATGGTTCAAGGCATTTTTAATTCAATATCTTCAGATTTTAGAGTGTACAAGTGTACTTTGTCTATTAAATCTTTTATTTAGAAGAAAAGCAGCAGTCTTGTCTTAAGGAATGAGATGTTTGTTATGGATACAGGTAAAAAGGAGGAATGGCCATTCATAGGAAATTATTCCTCAAGAGCCCATCTCTGGGTTTCTTGTGTTTTGTTGGTTTCATATTGGAAAAGTTTAAGCCACCTTTTAAAAGTTTAAAATTATTTCCCAATAAATCAGTGAATTATAGAGTAAATCAGTCTACAGAGCAAGATACCTCCATGTTACCTCCCTTTCTAGGTTGGTGGCAGATAGCCTTCCCTGTGCAACTCTGCCCTCTAGTGTCTCAGAGGAAACATGGTCATAGTGTTCTTGGGTTCTGCTGGAGTTCTGAGTTAGGGTCTCTGTATTTTTCTCATGTTCCTTGGAAATGAATAAGCCAAGATTAAATCATTGAAGGTTTTCATTTTAAAATTAGAATTTATTTAAAATATTTTTTTAAAAATCAATGTTAAAAAGATGTATCATCTATCATTGCTTACCTAATAAGTGTGAATGAAAATTTTCTATTTGTCTCGGTTTTTGATCAGAACATTTTTTATCTATCTATCTATCTATCTATCTATCTATCTATCTATCTATCTATCTATCTATCATCTATCTATCTATCTATCTATCTGTCTATCTATCTGTCATCTATCTATCATCTATCAATCTATCATCCATCTATCTATCTATCTATCTATCTGTCATCTATCTATCATCTATCTATCTATCTATCTATCTATCTATCTATCTATCTATCTGTCATCTATCTATCATCTATCTATCTATCTATCTATCATCTATCTATCTATCTATCTATCTATCTATCTATCTATCTATCTACTAGTCTTCTTATTGGTGGGATCAAACTCTTTAGGCACTTTTGGAATAATTTTTAAGGCAATTTAAGAAAAGAAAGCCTGTGAACTTAATCAGAGTGTAAATTCACTTGCATTTATTTTAGGGAGGGCATTCACTTATTATTGTTCATTGTATTTCTGTATGGGTTATGTTTAAAGATAAGGTAATGATTAACACCTAATAGTATCAGATTATCTGTGATATACTGAAAATCAAACTGATGAACAAGGTATAAATTCTTTAACAACATAATTATCTGGTCTCACATGTATAAAAGTAACTACTGACTAATAATCGGAAAGACTTTATTATTTAAAAGAGAAACTGATCACATTTTAGGTTCTGCTTTTTCATTTTCAGAGAAAACATTTTACATTGCTTGGGGCCACATGTCTAAAGAGAATTAGATGAAACACCATTTTAATGATGTAAAGCTTATGAATGATATTTGAAAATGAGGTTTTTTTTTCATCACTACTGATTATTTTACTAATGGCAAGCTGTCACACTTGAGGGAGGACTGTTTTCCAGGCGGCTTTAATGCTTAGTTAAGAACCAGCTGAACATTAATTAAACCATAACTACTGAGGCACCAACCATCTCTGAGGTACTTTCATGGAGAGCGGATGTGTGACGAATACTTTCTGTGTAGTTGTGAGTCCCTAGTGGTGTATCCTGGAGATGACAAAGACATCAAAGGAAGAAGGAGGAGAGACGTGAATCATTTTACTTTTCTAGGTGGGACATAAAATTTAACGTTAGAGTTACAAAGCATTTTAACAACTTGAACAGTCTGTTTTAGCAAAAATTATTTGTCTGCAAACATATCAAATTTTATCTTTTCAGATAGTGAAGCCAAAATTTCTCTGGGTTTGAGGTACCAAAACCACAGCCATTTAAGAGCATTGTTCTAAGAAACCTGTTTTTCATCTGTCCCCACCTTTCTGACTTACTCACTAATGTACCAAGAAGTGTATGGAAGTGTGGCAAACAGTGGGGACATTGCTGTCTCTGTCAAGGAAATTCATTTCAACTCTGATTTCAGTCTTGTATTGGGGAAGCCAAGGAAGTGGGGCTGAGTTTAGGCATGCAAATGTCTATTTGATGATAGTGTTTCATAACATTTATTGAACCTATTTTACTCATTTACATAACCTTTTCAAGATGGACCACTGGATTTCAACTACTGAGAACATTTGTTGATGTATTTTTGTCTATTCATTTAAAATTAATTACTTTATGGGCAGATAAAGATTACACATGCTTATCTTGTAAAACATGTATTATATATATTTACATTATATATATGTATATATATACATATATATAATGAGGAGGCTAAATCAAGCTTCACACACACACACAACATTTGTTGCGAGAATCCTTAGAATCTACCCTTTAGCTATTTTAAGAATACATCACTATAGTACTGACTATAGTCTCCATAGAGCTCTTGAACTGGATTCTTCCTAATTGAAAATTAAATTCTTTGGCCAACACTCCTGGTACATAGTGAATATGATCTATTTTCTCCTTAGTTCTGCATCTTCAGATTTCACATAAAGGAGAGATCATATGATATTTGCTGTGTGTGTGTGTGTTTGTGTGTGTGTGTGTGTGTTTGTGTGTGCATTCATGCTTGTGTGTGGCTTATTTCACTTAACGTAATATCTCTTGATTCATTTATGTCATAATAAAGAGAAATTTATTTCTCTTTGTTTATGCAAAACTGATTGTATATCATTGTTAGATTTTGGAAATAGGTGATTGGCTTACGTAGAAACTGGGATGGAACACTGGAGACTGAGGAGTTTATTATGTGTTATTAATGCTATGGACAGACAGAGGGACAAAAGCATGGTAAGATAGTTTAGGCCCTAACACTGGAGAGAGACATCATGTCAAGGTCTCTAAATATATTCAAGCCCATGTGGCAGATTAGTGAACATCTTTTTATAAATTTTGAGGGATGAGGTTTGAAGCCAGAGTCTCTGAGTCCCAGGCAGAAGGGGACAAATGTATCCTTTCTTTGATGTAGACTGAGTTTCCAGGTGATCATGACAGAGGCAGGTATAGAAGTTCAGGATTGACAGGTGGTATCCAATATGATACCTGAGAGTGTCTGTGAGATGAACCGTGCACAGAGACTGGATTCTAACATGACATTCTAGTCATTATGTGTAGGTGCCACATGTTCTCTTATCTATTCATGTGCAATAGTTGGTCACAGGTGGATTCCCTATTTGGTTGCCAGGAATAATTCTGTAATGGACTGCGTTGGTGCAAGTAGCTCTCGGAGGTACCAAGCAAGTTCATTTCTTTTGGAGCACACCCAGTGTTAAGATTCTTGGGCTATGTGGAAATTCTGTTTTCTACTTCTGGAGCAGTCTTCATGCCTTACACAGCTACATCATCCTTAAACACTGCGTGGAGATGCCTGGCCTCTATATTCTTTCCCACTATAATCTTTTCAATAATAGTCATTCTAACAGGCATGAAATGATAACTCACTGTGGCTTCCTTTCATTTCCTTGATGACTAGGAATGTTGAACTTTTTTTCACATGCTTTTGGCCTCTTCAGAAATATTGACTTGGGTCTTTTAAATGCAGGTTTTATTTCCTTACTATTACCTGCATGAATGCACGGATTAAAGATATTTTCTTTCATTCTGTAGATGGTCTCTTTATCCCAATGGATAGTTTCCTTTGCTACATAGGATCTTTTAAATTTAAGTTTCATTATTATTTATTACTTCATTTTTGATGTCTGTGATTTTAATGTCTTATCTAAACAAACCAATGTTTATGTAAGCAACTCATAGACTCAGTGGGTCACACACAAAAAGAAAAGACGCAAAAGTACAAGGGGTTCTTAAGAAGAAGAGTGTCATTAGGTGTCATAGGAAGGGCTTCTTGTTTGTTCCCGGCTGCTCATACTTCCAAAACAAGCACACAGAAACTATATTATTTGCAATACTGTTTGGCCAATAGCTTAATTTTGGCTAACTCATATATTAAAGTAACCCATCTCCATTAATCTGTGTGTCGCCACGAGGCTGTAGTTTACCTGGTAAAGTTCCGGTGTCTGTCTCCAGCCGGGCTACATGGCTTCTCCTGACTTGGCCTCCTTTCTCTCGGCATTCAGTTTAATTTTCCCTGCTTACTTCTGTTCTGCCCCGCTATAGGCTCAAAGCAGTTTCTTCATTAGCCAATGGTATTCACAGCATACAGAGGGGAGTCCCACATCAGCTGGGGGAGGGTGAGATGAGAGAACATGATGGGGTGAAAATGACTGAAATTCTTTGTATGTAAGTTTGAAACTGTCAAAGAATGAAACACCTCTTCTGACTGCTGAGTTTGATACTACCTATGAGACAGCCACACTTATCCTCCTCGTACTAAGATAGTTCTTTCTATACTTAGCATCGAACTTTTTAGTGCATTTCATCAAGTACTTCCACATGTACTAAGATAATATTTTTATTATTAATTATGCCAATGTGGTGTGTCATATTTATACTCTACATAGGCTGAACTTTTCTCACATTCCGAGAATAAACCTCACTTTATCTTTTGCTATTCTGTTGCATTTCATTTGCTGGTATTTTGTTGGTGATTCTCACCAGGGATATTGGTAACTTTCTTTCCTCATAGTTGTATTACCTTAAAATCTCAGCACCGTGAGCAGTGAGTTGCCAACATCAGACGCTGTCGTAGAGTTTAAAAGGATTGGCAACAGTATAAATATTTGATAGATCCAACAGTCAAGCCATCAAGTCTTGGGCTTATTTAATTATTTATTTGGCTACTGATGCAATCTCTTTACTAGTTATTGTTAGATTCATATTTCCTATTTTTCTTGTAATTCACTCTTGGTGGAATATGAATCCAGGAACTTACCCGTTTCTTGGGTTATCCTTCTGTTGGCACACAATGGCCCAAAGTCACCCTTTAGCCTGTTTGTTTTTCAGTAGCATCATTTGAAACACTTTTGTTTCTGATTTTTTTATCCCAGTTTATCTAATATTTTTATTTAGTTTACCTTTTCACAAAAGAATTCTTACTTTATTGGTTTTCTATTTCATTGTCTTATGGGGACTTAGTTAATTTAGAGTTATATGATCTCTATTATGAGTATACTCTATATTCCTTTGTATTATTTGGACTTAGTTTGATATATTTCTAGATCCTTGAAATGTAGTATTGTTGAGGCCTTTTCTTGATAGAGTAATTTATCACTATAAACATTTTAGATCTCTTTTTGCTGTATCCTATATAGAGATTCATATATTGTTCTTAGTCTTATGACATTTTTGCATTTCACTTTTGATTTCTTCTTTAATGTGTTTGTTATTCAATGCCCATGTATTTTGGAATTTTCTTAAACTCTACCATTAATGATTTCTGGTTTCTTGTGATTGTGGTTGAAAAACATACTTGATGATATTTTCATTTGTGAAGCTTGCTCTGCAGCCTAAAATGCAGTGCATTCTGGAGAATGCTGCATGTGCTCTGTGGAGACACTTTATCAAAATAACTCTATTTGTTGGTTAGGCTTAGTTTGTCTGAAGTGTATTTGAAGTCTGATGTTTACCTATTGACTTCTGTCTCAGTGGTCTGAGCTTGAAAGTGAGTTACTAAAGTCCTAAATGATTGTTGCATTAATCTAGTTCTCCCTTCAGACTTATTAATACTTCTTGTGTGTATGCATTTGCTCTGGTATGATGTATACCTTCCAATTGTTAAAACATTTTGATGAATTGATCCCCTTCATAATATATAATGAGCTAATGAGCTCCTTTTTTTGTATAGGTTGTGCATTAAAGTCTATTTAAACCCATTTAAAGTAGATGTACCCTGCAAAAGAGATTAGTGAATAATTATCAAATGTATTAAGTATAAAGATGTACAAATAATGCTTTTGCTCTACTGAAAATTGGAATATATTTATAGATCCATTTAATTTGTACAGACTATTTAGAAAGTTTAACATAACATTAACACAAATGGATACAGTTAATTGTTAGTCATATCTTCCAAAGGCATATGTTTTAGTTCAGATAACTTGAATAATATTTTCTACCCAACTTCAATAAAAAATGACATAACACTTATTATGAAAATATTCTCTTTAGTAAAGAAAGAAATACTTAAATTAATGTGTGTGTGTGTGTGTGTGTGTGTGTGTGTGTGTGTGCTTTCTGGGCTGTGCATTAAACTTACCTATCTATCTCTGGGCAGAACCTCACTGACTGAAGAATAGTCTCCTCATGAGGAGCTAAGAAGATGTTCCACATTGGTAAAGGCAGTTTCAATTTACAGTTCAAATGCAAAGCCCCTCACATAAGGTACTGACTGTGTATAGGTAACAGTTTTATGATAGAAAATTGGTATATAACTTCTCATCAGTTTTGAGTCAGAATCTGTCCGGTACTTTAGAAGTGAGAGAATTCATTTTCATACCTTATCAGAGAGCCTGGTAATGGAATTCCTTCTCAATGTTTGATGAAAACCAAGCAAAGTCCACAATACGATGCTGCTGTGATTAGATTATAGTCAATATCTTTTGTGGTAAATGTATCTAGGACTCATACAAAAACATGTTCATTCATGTGGATACTCGTGAGTCAAGGCTTCCTTCTTTGCACAGTAAGTCGCAGTGGAAGCTGATGGGATTTAGGCAGGTGTTTATTGTTTTTAGAGAGGTATGTTACTTTTAGGAATGAAAACAGTTTAAAGATATGGTTGAAATCATCCATAGTTAAGGGCTAGAGTATGTTTCTATATCCCACCACATAACCACCTTTCAAGCCAACTAGGTGAAACTTGGTGATCCTGGATAAGGGACTCCTATATTACAAACTTCACAATCTGAAACAAACCCTAGATCCTGAGATGCTGGCAGTGATGACAGCTGCCACTTAGGGAGCTCTCACGTGCTGTGTGTTCTCAGAGTGCTTGGTAGGACTGACACACTTGAAATGCATAAGGGTGATCAGTTTAGGAATGCATATCTTGCTTTGTACCCAGAGTCATAGGACCAGCAAGAACTTCTGAATTAAAAGGTTAAGTCAATTTGGAGAAGTAGAAGATTCCCATCCATTTAGTGAGTTAATGAGGCACTGCCCAACACTATAAAATTTGAATTAAATCTCATATAGTCTACTGATTCATTTCTAACTATACAACTAATTCAAAACAGTATAAAATTGTTGACAGTTTACAAACCTAGAGAGCAGACTAACCAGTGTAGTAGAAACAGGTAGGATTCCTCTTTCTCTCGCAGGCCTCAACCTACCTATATTCCTCGGGGAAATCCTGAGAAAAGGAAAGGTCCATAGACTTCCAGGCTTCTGCAGATGTGTTTACATGTGTGTCTGTGTATGTGTGTTCACTTACGCTGTTTGTCCCTCCTCATGGGAAACCCCTACATGCTGGCTGCCTTTTCAGTACGTATGTTCCTGCTTTTTTTTCCATGAATGTATTGTATTATTTAGAATGAATTTGGCAGTTGTAATACTTTCCTATTATTGGCTCCTGATCTTCATTCTTATAAAGGTAAAATCGTGAATTCTGTATGCACACGGGGATCCTTGCTGTGGGACCACATCAGGCGGGGAAGGGTTGGATTTTGCCCACCATCAGCTCTGTAAGAGCCTGCTTTCTCCATCAGCATTGTGGGACAGTGCTTGTCTCTCATATCCTCATGGTCAAGGAAATCATAAATAGTTAATTATTACTAAATTATTAATGCTACATAAAAGTGATACTCTGCTATTTTAATTCTCATTTCTCTGATCAGGGAGGCTGAATGCTACTTCCTGGGTTTACTGGCTATCAGTATGCCTTCCTTTTGTGTCATTTGTATAAATTCCATTCTTTAAAGACAATCTTTTGTTAAATTTGTTCTTTGTCAGTTTTATACACATACATAGTGTTACCCTTCTGATCCAATCCCCCTCGGCACAAGTCCCTTTTGTTATGTTTTGTGACACACTGACTTTAACAGGGTCTGTCCTGGTGAACATGAGCTATCTGTTGGGGCATGGTGGGCCCATCAGCTAGAGACAACAGCTGCCTCTCTGCGTCCTTCCTACCATCTGAACTACTATTGTGTATGGATGAGGATTCCACTCATCCATATGTTTGTCTTCTTGTCTACCATGGCCACTTTAGTGCTATATACAACATCTACATTCCTTGGTGGGGCATGGAGAAGAGAAAGACAATCCCTCCAGATACACGGAGCAATGTTCAGGGAGTAGTTTTCAGAAATTGCTTACAGTACTTGAGATGGTATCTCAGGAACCACAACTTATTCATATGATCATGTCTAGAGAGAAGATAAGCCCAAAAGTGCTGTATTTGTTCTGGTTCTCTATGAAGAACTGGGTGAGTAGATACTGGGCAATTATCACTCTCCACTACAGCCAGTGCTATCAATGGGCGCATCCGTTAATTACTAGTTCGTTCTATTCCAGTCTCTTGTGGTGTGAGTACTGCACTTAGCTTTGCATGTGAACTTTGCAGCAATGCTTATCTTTCAGCTTTTCTCCATCTTACTACACAACACCACGCCTCCTGTTTACTATCGTTTAAGAGCCTCTCAGTCATACCCAGTTAAATGCAGAGGGGCAGCTATGTTTCTTGGCATGGCAGTAAGGCCTTCAGAAAGCTAGCTGAGCTGCCAGGCCTGTGCTCGTTCCTTTCCTACTTCCTAGGGCTGGTTATGGGGCCAAAGTCATTCCTGCTTTCCCAGCACAGACAGATTCCTGCTTCTGTCCCTTCCCTGAGGAGGCTTCTTTCTCACTGTTGAATGCTTCCACTCAGTTCTGCACATGGAACAATTTCTTCTAGATTTCTGAGGTGTATCCAAAGCCACCATCTCAAGCTGTTTGTCACCATCAGTCTCTGGGGCATCATTTCCCTCACCTCCCTCTTAGAACCCCCTCAGCACTATGTTAAAAATATTCTATTTTCATTTGTAAATTATACGTGTCATGTGCTGTGTATATAAATTATGTACACATAAATGCAGATGCCCTGGGAGTACAGAAGCTGTTGGATTCCCCGGAGCTATGAGCCATCACAGTGGGTGCTGGGAACTGAACCCAGGTCTTCTGCAAGAGTAGCACATGCTCTTAACCATTGAACTAATTTTTGACCCTAAGAATTGAACTGTATCTGTCTTTGCTTCTGGAATTTGGATGTAAACTTTCGTGTGTGTGTGTGTGTGTTTGTGTGTGTGTGTATGCTACTCTGTGAGACATCTGAGGACAGGATTGGTGTTTTTCTCTTCTTGTCTGTATGCAGAGCAGAACACTGGACAGCACACTGATAACCGGAGCTGTTGGATGATTTAATGTACATACATGTATGCACTTAGTGCCAAACAGTTATTTTATACAGTCCAAACAATCATATTACACTCAAGAAATTTACACTTTGTGTGGTCCAAATAACATTATTGGTGATTAATCATAGTAGTGGCTGGAGAGATACGTTCAGTTCAGAGATAGCACGGCCAGCAGCTAGTGGCAGGGAGCACTAGAGTCCAACTCCAGCACATCTATATATCTAGTTGATTCCTTCTTAGCCAAGTAGAGGAAGCAGAATTCCGGACTGACGCCAGCTTCTGCAATTTGTTCAGGGCAGTTTTCTCCTAGACTGTGGGAGGAGGTGATGAGACATCTTGGCTACATCTGTGTCTCTGTTTGGAGTAGGAGTTGAGCGCCTGATTCTGCTCAAATGATGTTAGGAGGTGATTGATTGGGCCATCCACAGCTGTTCTTGTGTCATTGGTGATCAAATCCTTACAAGACAAAACCAGATTCTGGTAAAACCCAAATGAATCCTGAGGAAAGGTAGGCTGCTGCTGGTTGTATTTTAAAAGATGAATTATCAGAGTTTGCAATGATTTATGATATGGGCTGCATGAGACAAAATTATTCTTATTCCAAAGAAATACTAAAATCACGTTTTATTAGTATTATGTTCCTTGGCCTAGAAATCTGGCATAAGTCTCATTATTTGACAGGAGTAGACATTTGCTAATATGGCTGGTCAGACAGGAGCTGTCTGGTCTGTATCATCACCACTGTATGTATACTGGTTAGGGCATATTCATATGGATAAATGCAAAGAATGTACTTGGCACAACTATTTCTTCATAGTAGGACAGGGAAGTAGAAATTAAAAATATAAAGCTCGACTACAAACCTCAGACTTCATGAATGGGATACTGGAAAAAGAGCAGTCCCATGCTGGCATCCAAACACTAGTGCTCTCTCCAAGGTTACTTCAAATTATTCTGGAAGAGCTAGATAATTAGGAAAGGAACACACACACACACACACACACACACACACACACACGACTATGCTCATGTCAACGGGAATGTTGTCTTTTTCTTCATTCTTAAATTCCAACAAAACAAAATGAAATTTTATTTCTGTCCCCTTCTTTGGTTAATAGTTTCTTTTTCCTTTTATAGGTTTACAAACAATATCAGGGTAGGATAAAATGTATAATCAGTTTACTTGTGGTTATCAATGGAGATCTGGAAGAAAAAAATGAATTTAATTCCATTCCATTTTTAATATCTCCAGATATGTGTACATAAGTGAACAATTGCACGTATGCACACAAATAAAATATGCTTCTGAATTAAGGATATAAGACAAAAGGGTGATAACTTTATTCTATCAGGATATTAAAAAGTTAGAACAGTCTGAAAAGTGAGATGTGGCAAAGAAGTAGTATGGGAACTAACTGGGCTTTTGGTGCAGTTACTAATGAATTGTCTAGAACTGTTTGTTTGAATATAAAGCATATTGCACTATGTCTCAGCCTTCCACCTCTATACTCCTGTCCCCCTAGAATTTAATTTTTGTCTCTAAACATTAGTCCAAATGGCCCACCTATTACCTAAAGCTTTCTGTAGCTATCTATATGTTAGCTGTAATGAATAGATTGACTCCTTAACAAAAATTAAAGAGGGAGAATCAGTCAGTAAAGTGCTTGCCTTGCAAGAACACAGACTTGAGTTTGATACTCAGTACTAAAATAAGAAAAGTTGGGTATGGTACATGCTCCTGTAATTCCAGGGCTGGGAGGGAAGAACAGGCAGTTCCCTTGAGCCCACCACCCAGCCAGCTTGATTTATTTAATAATTGATGGATCAAGTGAGGGAGCTCACTCAAAAAAAGGTGGCCAGCTCCTAAGGAACAATGTCTGAAGTCTCTATACACGCGTGTGCATATACACCAACTGTGGTGGTTTGAAAGAAAACGGCCCCCAAACGGAGTGGTCCTGTTAGGAGGTGTGGCCTTGTTGAAGGAAGTGTTTCCCTGTGGGGGTGGGCATTGAGGTCTCTTTTGCTCAAGCTGCCCTCAGTGTGACAGTCAGTTAACTTCCTGTTGCCTGCAAGATGTAACACTCTCAGCTCCAGCACTATGTCTGCCTGCATGCTGCCATACTCTCTGAAACTATAAGCAAGTCACCCCAATTAAATGTCTTCTTTATAAGAGTTACCATGGTCATGGTATCTCTTCCCAGAAATAAAAACCCTAACTAAGACACCAGCACTCAAACACAGACAAACATAGACCAACAAAGAGACAGACAGATGGACAGACAGAGACATACACACACACAAGTACACACACACACACACACACACACACGAAACAGATGCATAAGCACACACATATAAAATTATAGAATTGATGAACCAGCAAAGAAGATGAGATGGAGATGGGGGGAGGGGGTAAAACCAAGAAGACCACGCCAGACCCACCTGGGAGACTGGCTGTGAGACCCTGATGGCTACAGAGGATACCTGACACCAAAGTATCAAAAAGACAAGGACAAGATGGAAGAGAGGCCTGACTTAGTATTATTTGAGGACTCAGAAACTACATCAACTTAACTTCTACAGTTACTCTACAGACTGCTTGCTGTGTACGTAATTAACGTGTGCGATATTTCCAGTTGTCAGTGAAACCCATTTCTTTAAACTCTTTGATAGGACTGTAACAGGATACTTCTTGGCCTTACGTGGCCACCTTCTTTCACTTAGTTGGACTGGGGATTAAGTTTCTGCAATGTGAATGACAGAGGAGATCTTCAAACCCAAATGAGTAGCTGCCACAGTGTTTGTCACGTTACCCCACTGTGAAGTCCCTCACCTGTTTCCATGATTTAGTCCTTGAAAACAAGCCAGCATGTGCAATCTATGCTCAAAATAGAAGATCTTTGTTTAAAATGTGTTTGGCTTTCTTCAACTAACCTACACCACAAATTTCTGTTTGAACCTTTATCCTAACCCAGAAGTGCCGCGCACCGCGCCCCTGTGTCTGCGTTCGGTGCGCTTGAACCCTGTTACCGAGCTTCGGGCAAGGGGGCGGGAGGTTAAAATACACACACACACACACACACACACACACACAGACAGAGAGACAACGACACGGGTCATCCTTGAGTTCCTCAAGAATGCCCCCTTTATTGTGTTCAGGGGCAGATTATATAGAGATAGCCACACCCCAGTCAAACCCACCAGAAACCACTCTCCTGCCATCAGGAACTCCTGAAGGTCTCGTGCTCAGAGCAGCTGTAGGCACTCACATCAGGGGATTACAAGAAATTCAGAATCTGGGGTCTCACTGCTCCCAACACAGAAGGGAAGGCTTTCCCCGTGGGTTCCGCAGGCAGCCTCTTCCCACACCATTAGTGATCTCTTTCACTTTGCTGGTTTCATATGTTGTGCACATGACATTTGAAATCCAAATCAACACTTAAACTTCACTAGTTACCCCCAGCTTTCTACTGAGTTTGGATGCTTGCCTAACAGATTAAATACTTAGGTAAGGAACTGAATGCTCCATGCTAGTAACATTCACAGCATTTTGTATTATGAATTTATAGACTTTATTTGGCACCAGAGGATCCCCATATAGCTCTTAGATTTTGACATAATTTTCCAAATCAGAGCCACGTGACTCACCCCTGTGTATTTCTCTGTGCTCAGTACACAGATTGCAATGTGTTGCTTTGATGAAGAATCAGAATGCATGGCTTAACTAAACGCTAAACCCTCAAATCAATCAAGCAGGCTGATGGGAAACAAGAGGGAGGATTAAAGGATGAGAAAGAGAGAATAGTAACTAACAGACGTTTAATGGTTTAGTGCCAGAGAGCAGAGGCCTGTTAAGGATGCTGCTAGAGAGGGCGGTGCTGGGAAGGAGGACGCATGGAGAGAGGCTGTGATTGGGGTGGGTGCCACACTGGGAAAGCACACATGATCTGGGCACCATGGATCAATTTGATAAATTTTGCCTTAAGACAGCAACTCAATTAATGGTCTTAATTTTGGCCTAAACGTATTCAACTTGAAATTCAAATGGACTTTGGAATGTTACAGTGTGACATGTAACAAGCCAGGAACTTCTGAATACCTTGGTGGGATAGTTAACTTTGTGTCTTTACAAAACAGCACTGAGCAGGGAGGGGGAGGAGGGATTACCAAAAAATGGTCAACTTAATATTTGAAAATATTTATATGCATCTTAGTCCTTTATGTTTTCTGAACTCATTTCACATCATTAGACTGAATTTTCTGAGCAATAGCCATTAATACTTAATTTTATTTAGTGTATAAAAGTGTTCTTATATGTATTAGCATTATGAAACGCCTTATAAAAATCCAAACTATTGATTTAATCATTAGTTTCTTTTTATAGATAGGTCCATTGGGCCTTAGGGAAATAAAAAAAAAATTATTCTTGGTAACTTGACAAAGGACACCGAACCAGGAAATGAATTTGGTTTCACTTAAATTCAGTTAGTTTTTGTTAACAAGAAAGAATGGACATGACCACATCTAGAGAATGCTGGACTCAAATCGGTGCTGTGGTTCTGGTTTGGTTTGACTATTTAACTACATTCCCTGGTCATTGGTATATTAAAACCACAGCTTGGTCACAGGGCAGCACTATAGAGAGATACTATGGACTTTTAAGAGAGTGGTCTTGAGGAGGTCCTTAGGTAACTGTAGGTGTGCTCTCTAAAGACTGCTTCAAACTAATCCATTTTTGCTTACACAAGTGCTCTCATGAGGGACTGCTCTCTCCAAAGTCCAAGCCTGTGTGGCCACCGGATCTGGTCTATATCTCTAGTGTGAGCTAAATAAATGTTCTCTTGTTATAAACTCGGCTTCCCCTAGTGCCATGTTGTAAAGACCCAGGCTTAACTAACCCACCAAGGCATTCAGGAGTTTCTAGATTGTACCATCCATACTATAGCAGGTCGTACTCCATTCAAAATTCAAGTTGAAGATGTTTGACCCCAAATCTCTGCACCCGACCCATTCCGGCATCAGAGACATTTTGAGTTCCAATGCGATGAGAAAAGAGTGACTATTCAAAGAACAGAAACTTTGCCTCATGCACAAAACTATTAAAGCAGTGTCAGTGTTTGCCTCCGGCTTGTGGGTGTGGACTGTATATAAGACACAAATGAGTTTCATATTGGGCTTGGCACTCATCTCCAAGAGATCCCTTTATGCATATGTAAAGATACAAATTGCAAAAATAAGTTTGCAAAAACTGAAATCCCATGGTTCTCAGCATCTCATTCAGAAATACTTAGCCAATACTTCTGAAGTCCTACCCATATTCTGAAAAGGTTTTTACCAGCAGGCTGTCCCAGGTAGGGCTGTTCCTGGGGCACTCACACAAACCTCTTTACTGTTATTCTGGCTTCATACCCCTATCCCAAATGCCTCCCTCCACTTGGACCCAGACAACATTTTCAGAGTTATTTGCCTTCCAGTCTTTGATCTTGCTCTGTTTTACAGTTAGTGTCTCTAGAATAAACAAAAAGACTGAGTTTGAGTGGCAGAAGCACCTCCATTTATAGTGTTGGCTAGGGCTTAGCTGTGTTTAGGAAAGTTTTCTTTCAAGGCTACTTGCCGGTTCCTGATACACAGCTTACAGGACCTCAGACATAGGGCATGGAAAGTCCTTCCCGGAGAGGAAGAATACCGATATCCAGTGGCCTGGTTAGCTGTCACTTACAAGGTGCTGAGGAAGAAGAAACCAAGCAGAGTGGACCAAAGACAGTCAGTTTGCTTGTCTCACTGTTATAAGGATAGAAAAGGACTGGGGAATGGGAGTTAAGTCTTCCCTACCCCATCCTTCCTCCATGGCTCCTTGCCTACACATTCTTGGATGGTTGTTTCTGATTTCTCATGAATCTGTGCTGTATCAGAAATGAAAAGCAGATACAGAGCAAAGGATCAGAAGTGCTTCAGTCAGTGTGAAATGCCAAGGACCAGTAAGGAAAGAGAGAAAGCAGACAAAAAACAGCATAGGCATAGAGTATTCTGCTCCAATTTAAGTCTGACGTAATTATCCTTTATCCATTAAAACATGATATGCAAAGAATGTAAACAGAGGTTTGCTATAAGTAGAACCAACCAAGGAGAGAGACAAGGGCAATGAGAGCCGTAACTGGGAACTTGACCTGGTTCACTGAGTTAAATTGTACACTGTGTTCCTTTGAAACGCTGGCAACCGGAACACGTGGGCAGTATGGGCCTTGAGAATATAGGCAGGCTTTGTTAGAGTTCTCTGTGACCTGTTTTGTCATCTGGTTGTCCTAAGAGCCATCTATGGGAATCACCATAGTCTCAGGAGGAAGATTTTTTAACTCTGTTCCTTGAGTGGAGTAGAGACAGTTTCATTGTTGTCGTATCAATGGGAAAATGCCACCACTGCTAAATCGTATCGCGTATTCCCACTAACCCAGAGGAGATTCAAGTGGAAAGATGATTAAAAGAATCCCTCCCCGCACAGGATACAGGCCACTAATTCACCACTGTCCTCCATACAGAACTGGAGGATTCATGGTGTCTGGCCACCACAGTGATAATAGTAATAACTCTAATTTATGAATGTCTGCTTGCCGCTGTGTAATTCTTCAGCCTGTACATAAAGTCTGGGGCTGGACTGTGGAGGGTGTGGAAACACCTGCCTGATGGAGCACTTGGGGTAGACTAGATAGTCATCCACCTTTGAGAGTGCAGGGATTCTTTCAGCTTCAGAACTTTGCCCTAGTCCCTTCCTTTCCAGTGGTGTGGCACACTTCATATGATGTCAGAAAAAAATAAAATAACCACACATTTGTACACATCTACTAAGATGCCAGAAATATAAGCATCACACAAATCTTAGTCATTCCTGTTAGTGCTCTTCCCTCCTCTCTAGTTCTAAAAGTTTTTAAAATTGAAAAAATTAAAATATTAAATATATACATTTAAATTTTGTGAAATTTGTCAAATTCCTTCTCAGTTTGAATGAAAAAATATTGTTTCTCCTCTTCGACATACTAATATGAAGATCTCTGCTCCCGGCCACCTGTGTCTCACACTGTACACTTCTAGGCTCCTTGATGCTGAGGACAAGGTCTTGGTGCCCTCACAGCTGCCCTGGAGCTGCAGGCCAGGGGTCCCAGAAGGATTATCTTTCAAGCTCAATCCCAAGATCCCCACCTCCTATCGTGAACTCCTAATCTTCAGCCCTCTTCTAAGATTCTGTGGTATCTATGGGAAGAAGAACATATCCCTCACTGGGACAGTTTCTTTAGTGATTGCTCCATCCCCAAGTCCTCTACCTGGTCCCAGCTCCTCCGAGAAAACCCCAGTGGCTGTCATGTTTGTAATAGGAAGGAGATCTGTGGTTTCCACCTGGTGTCTGTTGTTTTGAAAATACACAAGAAGTTCTATTGACATACATGTTTTAGCTGTTGAACAGTTCTATGCCATTTAGATTGTGTAGGTTTAAGATTTTTTACAATGAGGCCTTAGGGTTGTTTGTAGAGATGCATGTGCACACATGTGTGAGGGAACATGACTGTGTGCATGCTTGGGTGTTGGTTTAGAGATTGTGCTGACTGTGTGAGAGGACTCAGAGACTCACACCCTTTTCCGTATGCACAGTAGACACGGGCGTCATCCGTCCTTGAAGGATTTGTCAGGTCCACTTGTGTGAAGTAGATGCCATCTAGTACATTCAGGGGAAGGCTGTGCCTTGAGAAATCATGGCATCTTCATTTCTAGTAATTGGCTGTAGGTCTACAAGATCCACTTATCTAAGTTTTTATGTATCATCAAGTTATTTTCTAAGGGGCATAAAGAAATGGTTCAAAGGTGAAGAACACTTGCTGTTTGGAGGGGACCCGCGTTCAGTCCCAGCATCCACACCTGGTGGTTCACAACCACGTGTAACTCAAGCTCTGGGGGATTTTACAGCCTCTTCTTGTCTCCTTGAGCACCTGACCTCATGCGCCCCTCCACACAGTCATAATTTAAAAATTCAAAAAAAACCCATTTAATTCAAATAATTGTCAGGACACACATGTTTCATGGGTGCTCTGGGATGATTTTCACTTTCTTTGCATCCATTTTAGCTATTTAAGGGTTTATCATATTCATTGACTTGGAAATTTTTTTTTAAATAGTCTTATTATTACATACTTATTAACATAAGTAGTGTATGCAGTGTGACCAATGGGCTTTCCTATGAATATATTAGGACTCTGGAGATTTCAAGAGATCATTTTTTTTGTTTTACAGTATTATGCAAATATTGTGTATTTTTGCTTTTGAATTCATTTTTGAAAACTAAGTTTTGAGAATTTCAACTTTGTACAGATGGTAGATAGGCTTTCTCTCCCTCTGGTTTTATAAATTTTCCATTTCACTGCACTGTGAACAAACAGTATTGTTCCTATTTTTATAGCTTAAAGGGACTTTATTTTTTCTCATTTATTTTATTAAAAATTCCCATCTCCTTCCCTCCTCCCACTTCCCTCCCCTCCCCTCCACCAGTACCCCCATTCCCTCTCTCCAGGCCAAAGAGCCCTCATGGTTCCCTACACTATGTTAAGTCCAAGGTCCTCCCACCTCCCCCCAGGTCCAGGAAGGTGAGCAACCAGACTGACAAGGCTCACACAGAGCCGTCCATGCGTAGGATCAACGCCCAGCGCCATTGTCCTTGGCTTCTCAGTCAGCCTCCACCGTCAGCCACATTCAAAGAGTTCGGTTTGATCGCAAAAAACTAATGAATAGTAAACGCATTCAGTAGACATTTGTAAAGAATCCTCATCTTTGTTTTTCCGATATGCCCTTCCATTTATGTGTGTATTTGTAGCTTTATTCTTATATCTTATTTCCCTGAAAGTTATGAACTTCCAGAAGGATCTGTCCAAACTCTTCAGTGATCCTCACACTGCTGCAGTTTGTCACGGTTTTACTATGTAAATATTGACGTCATGCTTATGAGTGTTAGACTTTCTGTAGTTTTCACATTCTTCAACGTCCAAGTAGCTTTTGCTTACTTGATGCTATGAGTCCAATGCATCTTATTAAGATCAAAGTTATTGAACTTCTAATTGACAGACACATACATTTATATCATGAATTTTAGGCCGAAGGTCCACGAGGTCACGCCAAAGGAAAGGTGCCCAACTTGCCACTATAATTTCTTCACCATACTTTTGCTCTTCGGCTATTTAGACACCTCAGACAGAGCTGATTTTATTTTTGGTTCTCAACGCTGTGGTAAGCCTTCCCTAAGTGTTTCATACTCAGGATGAAATCTCCTGCATTCTCTGGACTGTTTCTGCAGCTAAGCTCATGCTAAAATGAATCCTCTGCAGCCAGTCTCCAAATGACACTCATGAGTCAAATAGGGAGCTTCTTCTCTGACTTCTTGTATTTCTACCTTGGTGAACTTTCCTTTTTCAATGACTTAATGACTCGGGCTGTTTAAATTGTGCCTGCATTCACCAGAATTCAGTTTCTGAAGCCTAAAAGCAGCAAAAAAACTAGAGCTAAGTGTGTAGTTGGTGCAGGTGGGGTGTGTTCTTCAGCACACAGTAACGTGATCTTCCTGCTTCAGCTGTCCAGACTATTAGAACTGAAAAGGCTTCTGAGAGAAAACAGCCTGGAGTGTGTGACTGCCTCATTGCTGACCACAGCACGTATGCTGGAGCCTCCTGAATCTCTCCCGGGTCCTGCCCTCCCCGGCCACACCCAGCTCCTGCTTGATAAAGATACATTTTGTTTTAGAGCCCCTCCATCTACTTTACAGTCTATATTTGTGCTTTTGTTCCGGTGCTGTTCAACATTGTGTTTGCTCTGTTCTAAATTGAATTAAAAATATTTCCGGAATCTATTTCTTGTTGTGGAGAAACTCTTGCATCATCCTAAGCTGTAGCTTATTGTTTTCCACTTTCATGTATCCGCAGAAGACAATTCTGGTTGAATATTAAGGTCACTTACTGAACAAAAGCAACTTCTGCTATGCCTCCTGATGACTGTGCACTCTTTTCCTGTGATTGAAGGATTGTCACCACTATGATTAGAACCTTTAACATTTAGGGGTTGCTTTAACTATTGACTTGCTTTTGTTTTACATAGGGGAAAGTGTTAGTTTCTCCTCCCTGCAGTTTACTGCATCAGACTAACCTTTGATACAGGGAAAACACACAGGGTTGCTGGATTTACACGTGCGATTAGAGGCATACGTATGCTTGAAATGAAAGATCTATCCAATTTCATCTTCCTAATAAATCCACCCAACCTTACAGACACTTGTGTTGAAATGATTATGTCAAACGTAAAAGACTAAGTGACCTAGCTTCAGTGAGGGTGGACACCACACCTGATAACATTGTTGTAGGAGAATTTGGGGTCCCAAAGTCCATGTATGTTGCAGAGGGAGGTTGATTTGTGGTAATGAGGCTTCTATTCTACCCTATTTACATCTCAAGTTTGAAGCACATGCTGAACATTCTTCTACTGCTTTCAGAAATGCCTTGTGAATTATTTTCATAAAATAATTGTCTTTTACACCTGGTTTCTGCAGGTAATCCACCAGCAGAACAATTGATTCTTTTCTAAATCACAAACATGATTCTTTTCTTTTTTCAAAGAACAATTTGTCATTTCTAGTTATTAGCACCCCCTTGGTTATATTCTGTGACCGCCTGTGAAGAATCCCTGCAGAATCTGTGTAACAATACAACTATATTTAAAATGCACAAATGTCAGGAGCACAGCACCTCAGTATTCCCAATGTGTGAGCATATTTTGCATAGTACAATTGTTAGAATTCCAGACCTGTGTACACGCAATCTTGGTGAAGCTCTGGTAGTTTTAACTGATTTGTGGCAGAGGCCGACAGTTACTCAATATATGTATATGTGAGTATGTAGAACAATCAATGTGAGTTGTTAGCTGAGAGATCGATGTAATTTTCAAGCTGAATCTGGTTATAATATTAAGATTTGTTAAAATTAGATTTCACCTATATTTGTTAATTAGTGGGGAATAAACCCTGGTCTCTCTTTTTCTCTGTAACTGATGAAATATGGTGATTTTGTTGATTTTTAAAAGGAAATAGAGCTTAAAACATGAAAAAGGGGAAGAGAAGGAAATATCTATTTTGGATTTTATATCATAAATTTAACTGCCTACTTTCTGTACATTCATTTATTTCTTTTTGGATCCTTGATTTTTTTTTTAGTACTTGTAAAGTTAAAGTAAGTTAGAAAAGGCATAGTAAAACAGTATCAATCCAAAAAATTATATAACTCTTTGGAATGAATGTCAACTGGAGGTCACTATTTATTGAAACCCAAAGCAAGCTCTAAAAAGACAACAGGGTCACCCTACCCCCTCTACAGTTATATTCATACAGCTTTTCCTAGAGTCACTGAAACTCAGCATAGAAAGAAAGTATTGCTGAGCTGGCAAGTTGTTAATTTTCTTAATTAAGGCATAATGGGACTATAATATACCTCTAAAATAAATATTTTATTTGAGTAGCTTATCATTAAATTTACCAAAGCTACTTCAATTAAACATTCAAAATCAAGTATTTTTCTCATTGTAAACTATTACTTGATAAGTTGTTTAGGATTTTACTTTTCAGAAAAAAAAATCCAAAAGCCCAAAACCCCAAAGGTATAACCTCTCTGCTAGAAGTCTGCCTGATAGGTGTCAGGAAAATATCACCAAGGGAATACTACTAATAGAGAGGAAGTGATGGGCACTATCCTTAGCCCCTTATGATTTTAAATGTCCATAAAAGGCCTTTGGAATGCTCCAACATTAAGGTTTAAGGTACTGGTCACTTCAGATGAAGAAAGCATTGTGCCCTTATTTATACACTTTATATACACTATACCCTTATACACTGCAGAGTGCCAGCCTCTGCCAGTCTCATGCCAGTCACATGGCCTGTGTGAATCCCTGAGGAATTTTGGTTCTCACACCAAATGCTGAGCTATGGTGCTAAACCTAAGGATCCCTTCCAAAACAAAGCCATCTTTCCATCAACCTAGGCTTGTCAGGGATGATGGCCCTTCCTCACCTAGAATGTCAGTGATATAACGGTAGGGCCATACTTGCTGGAGGAAAGAATCTGTTTTGTCAATGACAGGAACCAGGCATAATATTCCAGGGTAAGTTTAGTCTCTAAAGTTTAAGTGCCAATCTGATACCCAAATGGTTTCTAATTTCCTGGCATGAACAGATGCCAACGTGTGCTCACATATTTTTTTATGAACTGTTTTGAACTCTGAATGCATTTTGATGGTCACAGAAAGATGCACTTGCAGAAGTGTGCATGCATACAGTTTGATCCATGACCAATGACATTAACGTTACTTCTCTTTGCGGGGTGTATTCTATGTGCCTTTTCCCACACAACCCTCTCCTAGGAGTCTTTCCCAGACAATGTCAGTTTTGGAGTCATGTCGTTCGTGTCTTAGTTATTTATGTTTCTGTGGTAATGTACTTGGACAAAAGTAACTTAAAATGGAGGGGTTGATTATGGCTCAGTTCAAAGGTGTAGTCTATTGTGGTAGGATATCAAAACATGAGGACCTTGGAGAGACTGTTTATATCACATTCTCAATCGGGAAGCAGAGAGCAATGAGTGAATGCAGCTGCTTTAGATCCTTCCAAGAATTGCACTACTCAAGGTCCAATAAGAGTATTTAGCACATAGCCTTTCCCCTAGATCTCCCAGCATAGCAAGCACAGTGCCCAGGAATTGGGCCAGAGTAAAATCCTGCAAAGTATGTTTCCCTACACACTGGACAGCCTCTGTCCTCTGTAGAGCAATACCAGATAACTGTAATATCAAGACCTTGTCCAGAAAGCCAGCTACACATGCAAATGCATGTCTATGTACTGACTCAGGTGAGTTACAGACCTTCTCTGACATGCATTAGTCAAGGAAGTAGCTTGATGTGGCCAATCAAGTTTCAGTGGCTTCCTCAACAGAGTAGCTTGCTTGCTCTTTTTGTTTTATTCTGCTGCTGTGATAAAATGCTCTTACCAAAACCAGCTTGAGAAAGAAGAGTTTATTTTATCTCACACTCATAGGTTAGGTCACAGTTCACCATTGAGGGAGGTCAGGAAAGGAACTCAAGGGAGGAACCCTGAGTCAGGAGCCATGGCCTAATACTTCATGCTGGCATGCTGTCTGGCTGGCTCACAGATTCATGCTTAGCTAATTTTCACATACATCCAGAACCATCTGCATAGGAATAGTGCCACCCACCATTGACCAGGCCACCTTGCATCAATTACCAATGAGGAGAATCCTTCACAGACATGTCCACAGACAAACCTGGTAAAGATAATCGCCCAACTGGGACACCTTTCAGGTGATTCTAAACTGTGTCAAGTTGACAGTTAAGGCTAGTTAAGGGACACGTGTTAGACACTCATGTCCCTGTCCAATACCCTCTGTGTTGTAGAGGTACCTTCTGGAATTTGGAGCCTTAGGAATCACCAGAAAGAAGAGCACATGATGAGCATATAAGACAATCTTTAATCTTTGCCATCCCTGCGTGGTGGCACCTGGGTACTCAGATCTAATTGACCACATGGTTTCATTGCCTCAACTGACTGCAGAGAAAGGCAGGTTTAAAGATGATTGATAGTCTGGGCTAAGCACATGTAAATCTCAGCTCTAAACATGGCTGGAGTGAGTTGGAGCCAATTGAATATTCATTCCACATATTATAATATTCATTAAGTCCTGGTGTCCCAGAAATTCGCATTATACTCAGTAAAACTTGATTATTTAAAGTTACTCTACATATATTGCTCTAACTTCATCATGCATTGTTTGAACAAATAATGGAGAAAAGCTTTTCCTCCTCATTGATCTGTGCCAGTACAAGTAGCCAGACTCATGTTGTTAGTAAAGGCTTATGATTCTTTAGCTATGCCCCCCAAAGTTTTAATACTTTAATCAAGTTACTAACTTGACCCTTTATTTCTAGTCCTATGAAGAGTAGATGCAAACCAAAGGAGGTACCATTTCTTTCTTTCTTTTTTTTTTTTTTTTTTTTTTTTGGTTTTTCGAGACAGGGTTTCTCTGTGGCTTTGGAGCCTGTCCTGGAACTAGCTCTTGTAGACCAGGCTGGTCTCGAACTCACAGAGATCCGCCTGCCTCTGCCTCCCGAGTGCTGGGATTAAAGGCGTGCGCCACCACTGCCCGGCGAGGTACCATTTCTTAAGGTCAAAAACATTAGTTGTATTAGTAATGAACAATGTATAGGATGAATTTATTTAATGCCAATACTTATTCCAGTCTAAACTATGTAGACATGATTGTATGAGAAATTTAAAATCCTTGACACAGTATCAAAGCACAGGAAATAATATAGTATCATTTAGCTTTTTTGCCCTAAGAAATTTAGGACCACTATATGGTACTGAGTTTTCTATTATTAGAAACAATTGATTTTTACTTTAAAAATGTATATGCAGGGCATAAAATGTATCTATTATAATGCTAATGACAAACAGGGACATTGTAGTTAAGAACCTAAGCTTAATTTAATATGCAAAGTATTAAAACTAGGAATAAGGAACATAATAATTCATGTGTTATAAATTAACTACCAACAAAATACATGACTACATTGCTAATTAGTGGTATTTATATAATACATTCTTGGCATACAACTCCTTGGAATCAGTGAGATTTATGTAAATCAGAAACTGTTTAATTATTGATTCCCTTTCCTTTATATTCTGTATTAACCAATTTTGTCTTGCTCTACCAAAACCACTAAATCCAATCAATAATAAGAAAATTAACTGACGAAAGATAGACATCCCCAAAGAAGTACAAATGACTAATCAGCATATGGGAAAATACCCAACAATCATTGCCTTCAGGGAAATAAAAAGTAAAATTACACTGAGATCACATTTCATCCCAAACAGGAGGGCATCATCAAGGTGAGACTGAGAGAAGGAAATGATCCCGTCTTCCCTATTAGTGGGACAGAAGCCAGTGTAGCCATGCTGGAAGAAGTCAATACGAAGGATCTTCAGAAAACCAAAAATGGAACTGCCACATGATTTGATTATTCCACTTTCGTAATATACACATAGGACTTCATGTCATATGCTACGGGATTTCTGTGCACCCATGTTTATTAAAATTCTATTCATAAAGCCACATTATATAACTAGCCATGTGTCCACTTACTTATGGATGAATAATGAAAATGTGATGTGATGTGTGTTTGTGTGTGTGTGTGTGTGTGTCTATGTGTGTGTGTGTGTGTTCCCAAAGGAATTCTATTCAACCAGAAAGGATGAAATAATGCCATTTACAAGAAAATGCATGGGACTGAAGATCCTCATATTGAGTAGAATAAGTGAGACTCAGAAAGCCAAAAATCGCAGATTATGCTTGTATATGGATAGAAGCTAGATGTTGCATAAGAGCAGACGGGTAGATGGGGATTAGCGGGAGGTGGGACTTGGGGACAGGGAAACAGTGAATGGGTGGAGAATATGAGTGGAGGGCCTGAGGTTGAAAGCACAGTAGAGTCAGTCGTTTCATAAAACGGAAGTGTGCTAGTGGAAAGATAAACGCTCTAAAAGCAAAAATGTTTATTTAGCTAACCACTTTGAAGGTTCAGGGATGTGAAGCCGGTGCTTGGTGAAGGCTTCCTTGGCTGCGTTACAACATGGCCAAAGGCATCAGAGAGGGAGTGCATGTTAGCAGGGAAAATCTCATGAGGAAACAGGAAGCCGGAGACCAAAGACACTCGCGTCTTACTCTATGTGTTGTGTGGTGCTGGAAAGGATAATCTGTGTGGTACTGATGTATGTTCTTGCCTATAGGAAAGCTGCATGTTAACCTTTTCTTCTGTTACT
This sequence comes from Arvicola amphibius, assembly GCF_903992535.2. Classification (NCBI taxonomy): domain Eukaryota; kingdom Metazoa; phylum Chordata; class Mammalia; order Rodentia; family Cricetidae; genus Arvicola; species Arvicola amphibius. The sequence continues at coordinate 11,488,997 of NC_052049.1, read as the reverse complement.
TATCCACAGTATTTTTTCAGGCGGGGAGTCTCACTGAACCTAGAATCCATCATTTTGTCTAGATTAGGTGGCCTGCAAGCACCAGGAATCTACTTGTCTCAGTCACCCAGGGATGACTATGTAGTCATGTGTCATTTCTCCCAGCTTTTCATTTGGTTGTTGGTAATTCAAGCCCAGCTCTTCATGCTTACACGTGACCTCCTGAGCCATCCCTCAACCCTCAGTTGACTTAACAGTGTCCCCTCAGGAGAGGAGCCGTGATTCCCCTGAGGGAAGGAGTCCCGCAACTTCATTACTTTGACCCAATCCCTAAGGAGACTTCGTCAGCTCCTATATCACCACACTGGCATCAGAGCTTCCGAAAGGGAAGTTTTGGGTAACACACTCAAACAACATACAAACCAGAGGACGCCTGCCCCTTTCATCTCCCACCTCAGCTTCAAATCTCATCGATGAGTTGCAATCATGAGTCCTTTATTCCTCCATTAATCTCTCCTACTGTATGAGTTTATGATACTTATTGTGCACAGTGATTCCTGAATAAAGTGATATTATTTAAAAAATCCAGGCTAGCAACTGTATCAAGTGATTAATCTAAATCCAGTTGCATTCTAGAGACTTTCAAGCAAGAAGTTATGTTTATAAATCAGAGTGAGAAAATTCTCACGACATTGACTTAAAGCTTTCCCCACCTCATGATGCAGGTGCAATAGGATTTCTTCCTAGCTGGGCACTCTAGGCGTCCTGAAATGTTTCCTTTCGGTATTGTATCAAAGCAGTGGGTACCACAAAGCTATCACAGCTGGGGTTAATGGGCTGGGTCACCTTGGTAGCGGAGCCAGTTCCACGGTGTTGGCAGCTTTTAAGGACTTTAAATTCATTCCCAGAGCAAGCCTGGAGACTAGATTCCTCATGGCGGCGTGAGCTTTGCTCAGAAGTTAATCCCATGCTTTGAAGGCCACATGGCACAGGGCCATTTGGGGACTGTTTCCATCCCTGAGGATTCTAGGATTAGGCTACAAATATGATTGGTTTAGTATTTAACATGTCTCCTACAGATTTAGACCAGCTATGTGTGTTACCCCATCCATATAGCTGCAGCTTTCCCTGTGTTTAGTGTGGAGGTCAGCTCTGGGGCCTGGTGTACATTCAAGTCAGGTGGTCAGGAATCTGCTGTCATCAGTGCTGTCTTCGCCCATGTGTTATTTCTGCACCATATGATCCATCAGAGTCACAGGAGCCCTGGTGGATTGATACTGTCTAGTACACTGTGTGGTTTAAACACCATGTCACCTCACATAACTGAAAAAAGGAGGCTAAATAACACTCCTCCAAAGAAATTGCTGATAAAAGAGAACTTTAGTAAACTTAAAATAGTAAGAACATAACAAACCTGGCATGCTTTGAATGAATACTGCCACATTTCTAAAAAAGCAGGCAAAACAAAACAAAAAAACATACACACACACACAAGCCCCACCCCCAGCAATATAATCAGATATGATAAACATCAGTTGAAACCTAGACATGGTTGGTTTGAGGGTGTGATTGCTGGTCTGTGCTGTCAACTCAAGTGCATTGACAGATGCTCAGGATGGGACCCTCAAATGGGCGAAGTGATTGGGCAAAGAAGGGAAATGTGAGGGAGGCTGCATGGGGCTCTGCAAACCTTTCTGTTCGAAGTGGGTTTGTTTACGGTAGCTGCTAACTTCTGACGTCAGACTTCAGTTTCTACCCTCTCTTCATCATAGCACCAATACAGAGACCGCCCAATGCACTTCCAACATTGACGGGACTGAGACCAGGGACTGCTAAGGCACCCCACTTCCTGGCTTGGAAACTTGATTCTCTTTGGCATGTACACAGCAATAGCTGTGCCAGCTAGTACCTATCCCAGAAGCCAAGCTATCCTCCAGCCCACCCTCTTGGTTTGCATTCCTATAGTGAATCCTTCCTAAATCAATTGTTGTTCATTGTAGTATCTTGTCCCTAAATGTGTTTGTTTTTCAAGATACAAATTAATGATCCTATAACTTCCTGGAGCTTGAATACTGAGAGTCCATGTGGTGATCACAGAGACCTCCTGGAGCTCTGTGGACATGGTGAATTTCACAGGAAATGCTGTTAGGAACTGCAGGCGGTGCAGTTTTAGCCTGCTGGCTCTCGTGGCTCCCCCTCTCAGTTGCTCTTGCCCTTCTCTCCTGTGAGTCACTCCACCTACCTCTTCCTCAGCAGTCTGAGCTCCTGTTTCCTAGTAGCAATTCCTCATCTTCTTTTCTTTACAACTTCACACTAATTGCTTTTTCTGTCCTCAGTCCATCCCTGCTCTCATTCAAGGTTAATTTCATGCTCAGAAACTGCAACAAGCCCACAAGATGCACTCTGTGTTCTCCTCATCTCCCGCATTCAGATACTAGCCTGATTTACACTAGACAGCGCTGTAAAAACCAACACATCACAACTCTGTTTACTTAAGGTAAAGGTCTGAGCTTTCCCCAAGCAGTCCCAGCTTCAGCATTTTATTCTGTTGACTCATGGATATCTGAACATTTTCATGCCATATGGCGGCTTGTAAAAGGCATATTTTTGTACCTATATATTAAATGAGGCCCATGACTTAGTTTTTAATATGGCAATACTACATATGCTTGTCTTCTACATATCCATCTTCATGTGTGTAGATTCTTCCAAATGATGATTCTAATGACATTGGTAATATTACTACAAATGTCTGTGCAATTAAATAAGAATACATAATTTCTTACTTTTGACCTTGGTGTAGAAATGAGTCCACATGGGGCTTAAATAATAATACAGGACACGATGGCTTCACCATGAAGCCCAATCAAAAATAAGACCCCAGGAGTCCAGAGACAAGGCAGCACGAGGCATGTATCCCAAGGCTGGGTGTGGCGTATTGGTTCACTTGAGCTGCTTGCTTGGAGAACAGGGAGTTATTGTTTCAAGTAGAGACTAGACATCCTAGATCAGGGTGCTGGCAAGATCTGTGGGAGCTGCGAGAAGGGTCTGTTCGGGTTCCTTCCTTGGCTGCAGGAGCCATCTTTTCTTCTCTTCACAAGGCTGTCGCTGTGCCCGCATCCTTTTCACTCTTCTTCCAACAAGACCACTCAGTTTCAAAGGCAGCCCACCCAGCTGTTCTTACTGTGTCCCATTCCACGCTGTCAACCACAGTTTGAGGCAGTCAGGCATGTTTCAGTCGGAAGGGATGAGTCAAGTTCATGAGGAAATCATTGCCTACACAGCCTCTCAGCATCAACTGTAAAAGGACCACTCATTTTAAGAAATAAATGTAGCATTAAGATGGCACAGGCCAACCTTTTGGGATTAATGAAGCGTGTCTTTTGTGGAACAATCTCTTCAGGGTGTCTGGATATGAATGTATGATCAACTCGTCTAAACATTTCTGCACCATTCTCCTTTGATGGAGTCTTTCCTTCTGAAGGAGGGGGAATGTACCCCTGCTGTGCCTGGCCCTTGGCCTTGCTGCCAAGGGTATAGTCTGGTGAGGATGCAATGTATGTAGTGGCTGATGCAGAGGGAAGTCAGGGCTATGAGCCTATGTGATGGCATGAGGGAGGAGGAACAAAACTACAGGGATGCAGGGATGAGGGTCAGACTGGGCAGTAAAGCCACTGGGCAGGACCAGGATGCCAATGTCTGGACTTTGATCATTGTGTCATTCGTCTCCTTGTTGGGAAAATGCTTCCCTTAAACGTTGCTCACTTCTGCCAGGCATTGGGAGGGTATTAAGCATGTCTACATGGATGCTGTGAGCTAACGTGGCAGATTACTGACCAAGAAATTATCCTGTAACAGAGACAGTCAGATAGCAGGTAGCTGGGCCAGACAGTCTTCCACTGCAAATGTGGAGAAGCTCAGTCCTGCTCTCTCCTGGAAGGAGGCTCCTTCCCCTTTGACGGTGCTGCTGAGTGTGGAAGAGGACGAACTAATTGTTTTAACAGCTTCCTGGGGAGGCATAATGCTGAGACATCTGGAACCAGAAGTTTCCATTGGTTGTGATTCTAGATAAGGTGTTGGGATCGATGTGAGGGTCACTTGTGGATGAGAGAAGGTGGAAGCATGGGAGCTACATTCTCCTATTTTAAGACATGGCTTCACAGTTATCAGACAGAGAACCTCAGCTCTCTGTCTCAGAGTTTCTATTGTTAACAGGACCACTGAGTACTAGAGTCAAGATAACTTAGTAACCACCATTCAAAGCCCAGTGCGTCTCCAACAGCAGTGCCTAGAAAAGTACAAGTGCTCAAAAGAGTGGCGTTGCTCTTGTTAGACACCCGAGATCTGGAGCTGTAGAGATACTGGCAGCAGGACATTGATGGGGCAGTTGGGATAAAGGTGGTTGCTCCAGGATAGGTAAGTTTACTTCACTGGGAATAAAAGCTTCAGTCCTGCTCTTTAGATTTAGCAATGGAGGTTGTTCTCTGAGCTGTTGCACCATACATAGTAAAGTGGCGTTGGTAACAGCAGCATTGCTAGTGCAAATTGGACCTTCATCATTGAGAAATCCTTAGATTTAAGGATCCACTCAATTGCTACCTTAATTTGTGGCTCCTAATTTCACCACTGGACCCACTAACCACCACTTGTTACCATATTTTAAGTTTCTGTATAACAGCTATTGTCAACTTTTAATTTCCTGGTTTGTGCCATTCATTCATTTTCTTGTTTATGTCACCTACATGTATTACATTGTTACTATGTCACAGTCAGTGTATGCTCTAAGGCAAACGGGAAATCATGAAATAAAAGAAATTTCTTGTCATCATGAGCAAGGTGGATTAAAAACAAATAAGTAAATATGTAATAAAACACCGTGTCAGATGGTGGTAAATCCTATGCAAAAACCCCATGAGGTTCTCATCTGGGATGTGGCTTTTAGGCTTAAAACTATCTGGCCTGTTGCAAAAGGCTTCACTTCCCAGATGGATTGCAGCTAGGCAGGAATTTGAAGGAAGTGATACCTGTGTTTACCTGGGTAAGATGTGTTCAGCAGGAAGGGCAATGCAGAGTAGATACACTGTGTTCACATCAGAATAAGGAGCTTGGCGTAGCAAGAACAAAAGGTGAAGAGGGGGTGTATTGGTTAACTTTTGCCAACTTGAATGACTACCGTGAAGTTGATGGTTTCAAACAACAACTATTTGTTTAGCTCAGTAACCTACTTATTAACAATTTGGCTGGGCTCAGCCAGGCAGTTCGTCTGTAAGGCTCAGTAGCAGACCCAGGAGGCTGGATCCTGGTTAGTCTTGTGGAGCTTAGGTGGGGTGACTTACCTGTGGCCCATGTTGGTCTATTATCCTAAAAGTTATCCCATGCTTGTCTCCAATATGTCTCTTTTACCTTGGCCAGAGGAGGCCTTGCAGCAGGCCTGGATTCCCGAGAAGAAGAAAAGACTCCTCTTAGATTTTGTGCCTAATTCCACTTGCCCCATTGCATAAATGAGCTGTTTGATTTTGTTCCTATAACTCCACTTGTCCCCTTTCATGTATGAGCTGTAAAGCTTCCTGAGGGTCTGGTGCTGAACTCAAGCCTGAGATGATGTAACAATTGAGAAGCGTTTCCAGGTTACTCTGTCCAATAGAAACCCAGGAGCAGATGCCAAATGCCCAGGAAGAAATCTACTGTCTTTACTTGAGTGAGATTTGGCATATAGGCAAGAACTGTCTCACTTTCCCTCAATGTTTTCAGTGTGTAGCTGGACTGCTGTGAACTTTCAGTACATATTGGTTAAATGAAGGAGTGTAAGATAGTATCTGCTTGGGAGTTGAAGGGCCTGGGAGGGATTCGAAGGAGAGGTGGAGGAAGGAATATGATGTGACTGTATTTCAATTCAAAACACTTGAAAACGAAAGAGTTCAAGGTCAAGGGAATTTAAAATGCCAAGGTGAACTTGAGAAACCAGATAGGACCCCCTTCTCAGAATTTCTGTCGGAGTTCTCCATTGCCTTTGAGTGCTGTGCAGTTGCTGGTCTGTGCTTGCTCTCCTTAGACTGACTGCTGGGGTAGGAGTTCCCCTGCGTTAAAGCACTTAGCAGAAAATGTGTGGACACAAAGCCAAGGGAGGCGGAGATCCATTTGTGGAGGGTTGTTTAGTGCTGTGTTTTAAGCTACTTCATTTGACTCCATTGCATTCTGTGTTCTTTCCCTGAATCCGTGGATTGAGTTTTTATTACTATAAATAGAAGTAATAAAACAGAACTTTGTGCTTTTTGCTCTAAAGGAATAATTGGTGGAATAAACTCAGGAACTTGAGGAGCCCTAAATGGTATTGTCAGCAAGTCAAGCAACGTAACTCTGTGTGTGTGCATATGTGTGTGTGTGTGTGTGTGTGTGTGTATCTCCTGGGACTTCAGTAGCTCCAAACACAGTACTCATTGGCCTCTTTTTAAATATTTGACAACTGTAAATCTTCTAATTATCATAACTAAGGATTGGAAGTATCAGTGACGCCTCCCTCAAATCCTATCGGATGTTCAAGTTGTGACCCCTGAGTGACATTTCTCCATCTGAGGGACCATTAAGTTATTCAGGATCTATCTTTCCACTCTTCAAGCTCAGTCCAGATGCTGCCTCAAGGCTTTTGTCCTCTCCTCTGCATCCAGTTTTCCCCAGTATCACATGTCCCTTTCCATTGGATTATTTCCAAAGGTACAGGTTACACAGACTCCCATAGATGTACCCCTTAGTTCTAGAAGCTAACAAGCAAGCCTTCCATCTACCTTGCCGCTGCTGTAATTCCCTGTCCCAGGTGCTTTAAAGATGGCGTCTCCTCACTTTCTGATCGTTCTTCTCTCTACTCAGTGCTGATGTATCCTCTCATTGCTTTCATGGAAGCGTTCTCGAAGCCAGCCCCGGCCTCTTGGCCTGAAGAGGCTCTGGACATCTCGTGGTGCGACTCATTTCTTGCTGTTTCTCTTCGGGAGTTCTCTTTGTGTCTTAGAATGCTCAGGTTTATTTTGGTTCTGTGTTTTGCTTTGGCTTTTGAAAACCCTGAATATGAAAGCTCTTTTGTGTAAATAATTAAGTACCTGTCTATTGACAACTTCTTTTGCGCATGTAATGAGAAACGGAATTTAAATGGGCCTGTCACAGAAATCATGGTTTCCTCCTGAAATGCCCTTGCTTGTAGATGGAGCGGCGGGGCTGTCCCCCCACCACCCGGCTAGCTTTACCCAAAATAATTACATGGAAACTGTATTTATTTAAACACTGCCTGGCCCATTTGTTTTAGCATCTTATTATCTAATTTTCACATCTGCTTTAACCCATATTTAGTAATCTGTGTAGCACCACGAGGTGGTCGCTTACCAGGAGAGATCTTAACCTGCGTCCATCTCAGAGAGGAGAAGCATGGCGACTGCATATGGCGACGGCCTGAAGCGTCTCCCCAACTCTGCTTCCTTTTTCCCACAATTCTGTTCTGTCTACTCCGCCTACCTAATTTTCTGTCCCCTTAAAGGGCCAAGGCAGTTTCTTTATTAATAATGAAAGTACCACATAGACACTCCTCCATCACTTGCTTTCTGAACTCCACATTTCAGTGTGTTATTTTTCTTCTCACTTAGGTCAAACACAGCTCCCCTGGTCCAGTTCACCCTGTCCAGACCAATCGCATCGTCTTCTAAATGGCATTTCTGCTGCTTCTCCACCCAGGTTCATGTTGCATAAAGCAACAAAGAAAAGCCAGTTGTTGGTTGGTTGGTTGGCTAGCCAGCTTGGGAGAAATCTCAGTTCCCTTAAAAGAACTAAGGCTCCTTTTGACCCTGGTCCTGCCTGCTTTTTTTGAATTCATTCCTTTTTTTCTGGTCTGTCTCCTGCTACCTGTATTCTCCACAGGCCTCGGAACGCTGCCAGTCCACCAGGGCTCTGCCCTCTGTTAAGCCCCGGTGTCCCCTGTTCTTGATGGATGATTCTTATGGATACATTTCTAGCATTTTGGATAAACTGTTATAGTTTGGATCCTAAATTGCTTCCATGCTAATGGTGTGGTGGCTAGCTTGTGACATTCTTGTGAGTGGCAGAACCTTTAGGCAGTAGGGTCTAGTGAAGGAAGTTTGGCCCCTGGGTACATTATCTTGAAGGGTATACTGGAATTCACCTCCTTTTTCTCTCTCTCTGCTCAAAACCATCATGAGGTTAAAATATTTTCTTTTCCATTTGGTCAAGTGATGGATGTCTCATTTTATTGCCAGAGTCCCCATAGGAACAGCACTAAGTAACCCGGAACCAAAGGGCATGAAAGGGTGGGCTACAGTCCCTCTCTGGTCCTTTAAATTATCTGTCTAATCACACTCCTGTTGCCATGGTAAAATCCCATGGCAAGCACAACATAGAGGAGAGACGGCTTTCTGGCTCACAAGTCACTATTTCAAGGACATTAAAGTAACAGGACCCTGAGACCACTGGTCACATGATACCCACAGCCAAGGGTGGAGAGCGATGGATCAGTTTTTGTGTGTTCGTGCTCAGCTCACCGTCTCCACTCTCCCATAGTTAGAGGCCTCTTTCGAGAGAGTGGCATCACCCACAGTGAGCAGATCTTCCACTGCAGTTAATCGAGACAGTCAGCCACACAGATGCTTACAGGCCTCCCTAATGGACACAGCCCTTACTGACATTCTCTTCTTAGGTGGATCTAGACTGTGTCAGCTTGAGACGATTAAAACTAACCTTATGTTACCTGAAATTTTTTGGCATAGCCACTAAAATGTGACTGATATAAATACCCTTCCTTTTTTCCTATTTCTTTTCTTTTCTTGTCTTCTTTTTTTTTTTTTTTAAATAAAAGAGGTTTTCTAGAATCCCAAATCCACTTAAGTTTCCTCCTTTCTCTTCCTCCAAATTTATTGGTATGGGCTTACATCCTGACTTCTTTGTTTAATTTTTTAAAATATAGCATCTATTAGGCTACGTGCTACAGGAGAGGGCCTCCTCTGATCTCCTGTCTCTGTACTAATGTAAGGGCAGAGGGACCACTAAGCTGATGCAAGAAGAATTTTATTTTGCAAGATACATGAATTTAAATTAAACAACCACAATTTCATGTACTTTCCACCATCCTGAGGGCCAGACTCTCTGTTGCCTGAGAAGCATTGATGTTGAATATATATATATATATATATATATATATATATATATATATATATATTATCATATAGTCGTTTCAAATGTCTACCTAAATGAATCAGTTTAAGGAAAGTTTCCACCATTTTACCATATATCTTTAAAGCCTAGTGAGTAAACAGGCAGCACAGATAGTCAGGAATAAATAATTCACAGCATCCCTAATGAATCATGCTATAGGAAAGCCGGTGGAGTCATATTTTATTTATCTCTGTATCAGAGAAAATCCATCTGTGAGTTTCCAGAGTGGCTGGTCCCGTACTCAGCATCTTGGTCCAGCATGTGTGGAGTGAGTGTTCTGAAGGAGACCGCTCAGCACTGCTTTGTCTTTTGCTGTCCTGATCAAGATGGTAAAATCCCTGCAGTCACCGCCGCAGTGTTAGCACATCTGTCTTTCTCGGTGTATTTCCATTCCGTGACTTAAGGAATTGCCCTGAGGTCCCAGTTGCTGGAGTGACATTGCTCTTCATATTGAGTCTAACTCTGCTTCTCTGTCCTCCTCAAGTGTCCTGCCCGGGAAGCATTAACTCTTCTTGAATTTGCTATTTTGTGCTTATAAAACACCTTAGAGCTGTTGTCTGACCCTCTGGGAGCAGAGGAAAAGGAATTTCTCCTTCACTGACACTATTTGCCCATGTTCGGCTTCCTGAGCATTTGTCTTTAGGTATAAGCATTTTCTCACAGCTGCTACATAGAGTATGATGCTATATCCTTTGACTCCAGGTATTACAAGATGTGACGTCATCATGAAGAGTAGGCAAACAGTATCATTTGTTTGTTTGTTTGTTTGTTTGTTTGTTTTGCAGTTAGATGTGCTGACAGTTCTCCAGTAGTGGTCATCTGCGATTCAGGAGGTAGAGTGACTGTACTTAGCCCCGTGAGAAATCTAGCTTGGTCAAACTCTAAGCACGGGCAAGGGCAGCTCCATGCCTGTTTAGGTGAGCATGCGAGCAGGGGCTAGTGTAGTGGACTGTGCTGAGAACTGATCCCACAGGTCCCGGGCACTGAAGTGTGTGGTCAGTTTGCTTTTATCCATGTGGATCCAGCTTTGTGGTGGTGTCAGTCAGAAACCAGAGAAAGCCTTGCGTCGCTGACACAAATGCTTCATTTGAAGGCACTAGTTACAAGAACGCTTTCTTTCCTTTGAAGCTGAGTTGATAAACACAAAGGAGATCATTTTCTTTACCATTTGAAGTGTGTCTTCTGTTACACATCCTACGCCCGCCAGTGCTTTCCCACGGAGCTGTGTCTCTATTGCTGTAAGATATAGCTCTTCCAAAGGCACATCCGAAAATAGTGTAAGCAAGAGTCATTTTCACTGACAAAGGTAACTATGGAAAAAAGTAAACATCTCCAAGTTCCCATTTAACTGGCATGTCGATTTCATGGGAATCGTTTTATTCTTGCTTCCTGCCTGTTACCACGTGGGCTTTCTGAATATGCAATATGACTCTCCTCCCTGTGGCATGTTGCTCAGCTTCTCTCAGGCTTTTGCAGTGGAGGTGGGGCTCTGGGCTCAGATTTATTGATGAGCTCAATCTCTTCCCCTAAGTGGATGAGGCTGTGAAATCAAGAGCCACTTGACAGTGGTCCTTGGCTGGGAGGAAGCTGGCAGCACAGACCATGAGCGGAGCCTGAGACAGCACAGGAAGGGAGCTAAGTGCACAGCTAATGCAAGTGCCATGGAGGAAATTGACGAATTAAGGAACTAGAGGGCACTCATTACAAAATAATGGCTGAAATTAGACTCACAAATTTTGTCTTAATAAGGAGATGGGCTAAATATTTCATCTTAAGTTATTCTTCCTTCAAAATGCCATTTACAAATTCCCATCTCAGCGTCTGTTAAAAATATCACTGCAGAGCCAGGAGTCATCATCTCCTTTCTGAGCCTCCCTGTTGTTTCCTGTGCAAATGGACAAAGCAATCACAATGGCCCGAGGCACAGAGGACAATTAAAGGCTACAAGCAGAAATTCTTGGATGATTTCTTTTCTTAATTTTTCAGACCATGATTTTAATCCTCAAAACAATAATCAAGCTTGTCAAAAGAAAATGTGACCCATAAAAATGAACAACCATGTTGTAATCAATTTTTATATTAATAAGTATGAAAGTCATTTCATCCTAATGGCAAAATAAACCTTGAAAGGACATGGACCCTGGTACCAAGGCTGGGGGACAGGGTGAGATTCAGGTTTACTTGGAGAAAAGTAGAGATTACTGCCACACAGAATAATGGTAGTTTCTGGAAGATAAGCAAAGATATATGCGAAAAATCGAGCATGCTGGAGATTGACCTTAAACATAACCCCCATGAAGATGAAAGCAGAGAAGTTGCACGATTTCCCCAATTATCTATTTTGCCTTTAGTTATCCTTGCAAAAAGATTTCTGCTACTTTTAATTCTGGCATTACAAACTATCTCTGTTAAAAACTAAAATGAGCCAGGTGGTGGTGCCACATGACTTTAATACCAGCACCTGGGAAGCAGAGGCAGGCAGATCTCTTTTGAAATTGAGGCCAGCCTGGTATATAGAGTGAGTTCCAGGACGGGCTACAAAGCTACCCCCAAAAAAACCTTGTCTTGAAAAACCAAAAAGAAAAAAAAAGAAGTGAAATAATAGTTTTCCTTTGAAAATAAAAAAACCCTCTTGGTTAAAAATTTCAGAATTAGAGGAATGAATTCTATTGTTAATGATTCTTCAAAGACAGCCTGGTGCTGAAATTCTATTAAGTGGTGTTCTTCCATTGAGCCCTTCTGGACCCCCATTCCATGTATGAATCAATACATTTTGTGTAATGCAGGAAGGTCGCATCTATCTGAAAAGATTCTCTTGTTGAAACCCCATCCTTTGTAAAGTCAATCAGCAATAAGACACAATTCTTCTGGTACTGTTCTGTAGTGTAGGCAGGTCTTCCCCTGGCACACTGGTTCCCTGTTGCTGGGCTAGCTATTAGAACTCAGTTGGGGTTTCCTGGTAACTCAGTCATCTCAGCAAATGGTTACTGGTCGCTCTTCCTTCGTGCTTCTTTTCCAAGGCAGAGCTCTCTCTAGTCTGCTCCTCCATGAGACTGAACTCTTCCTGTAAAGCAAGTTCAAAGGCCCCTCTACATCCTCTCAGTAGGAGAGGGTTCCAGTGGGGGATGCTTGGTGGCTATGGCAAAGAGAACCTGTCAGAGTAAATGGCTCGCTTTGTGGCTGGGGAACAAAAGAGAGGAAAGGACAGGGTCCACCATCCCTTCAGGGATCATCCCTGGCAAATGAGGACCTCACAAAGGAGCTATCATTTCCAAATAGTGCCACCTGGGAGACCAGTCCTTTATGGCATGGCCCCTTGTGTGTGCTGGGGTAGGGGAGGCATTTAGCATCCAAACTTCCAGAGCCTCACAGAAGGTAGCCTTTGTGATTCCACAGCGCAACCCTAGAACAAGGATCACCTGCTGAGAGAAGCTACAGGCAGTGTGCAAAATGAGCTTGTCAGAGAGGACACATGCACAGCAGCCTGCAAAGTGACAAGGAAGGGATACCCAAGCCCTTGGCAGACCTCGCCAAGTGCACCTTGGGATGTTGTATCTTATAAGCATGGTTATTTCTTTTATACTTTCTGCAGTTGCTCACAGCTGAGTTTGCTTTGAATCCCCAAAGCGACTTCGGGCTGCTGAGCAAGGCTGGAACAAATAAGACTTTGCCAAGTCTTAAAGATGGGCTTGGTGCATTTCAAGCTGTGAAATGGGCATGCAGCTTTGGAAATAGGGACAAGATGCTGCAGTTTTGATGTTAAATATCTATCATTCAATGTTAAACTCGTTTTAAGGTTTGATTCCAGGGTAGTACGGCCAGGTCAGATGTGGAGCCTCGAGGGAGGGCTTCAGGCCATTGGAAAGTATACTCCTTAGGGGACTGCAGGACCCTGAGCCCATCTTGTCTATGTAGTTGTTTGGTTTTCTGCTTTCTGGCCAGAAAGTGTCCTGCTTCATTCCTTGCTTCACTTCCTGCTCCACATTGTCATCCTGCACCTTTGTCAGAGATCTAAAAGCAGCAAGTCCCTCCAGTCATAGGCTCGGGCATCTTAAAAAATGTCTTCTCTGTTGTAAGTTAATTGCCTCAAGTATTTTGCTATTATGATTTAGATGACAAATACAGATATTAAATCATTAAAAATCCACTGCTTCTTCTCTGTATCCACATGCTTTCCTTTGGCACCATATGTGTGGGTGTTTTCCCACATCAAATGCTTGTGCAGTTCTCTGCAGACACAGTGACTGGGTGCTTCCTGGCTCAATTCAATTCTGACACTACCTGAGTGGACCTCTGTGAGTTGACATCGGGTCAGGTTAAGGTTTAGACCTATGGGACTGTCCCAGACTTGGCTGTTAGTCACCAATTCCAAGTCCAAGTTGAATTCTCTCTCATGTATCTGGCAGCTGTTGATCAGAGATTTCCAAGCCCTTTCCTGAGATTGCACCTCAGGAATTTACAAGAATGACTCATAAACTCAGGAAAAACCTTAATTGCATTTGATTAGGTGGGCTATAAGATATGATGCAGGGATAGCCAGTGTAAAAGAAAAAAAAAAGTTAAGCTACATGGGAAAGCATCAAATCGGTGCCTCTGAGGGCCACTCTAGAGTTCTCTGAGCTCTTTCCTCTTAGGTTTCAATAGAGGTCTCATTGTGTGAAGGTGATTATCTCAACTGGTCCTTAGTGGTCAGATCAGCCTTCAACTCCGCTTCCTTACTGAAGATCAAAGGGAGGCGGATGCAATTTTATGTCCTCTAACTATGTAGTTGGTTCTTGTGGAAGCAGTATCATCTTGATGCTACCCAAGGATCCCCCCAGATCCTAGTCTTCTCATTAATATACAGAAAGATGTTTGTGACTCTTAGAGATGCTTATTGCTCTGAGCGAGCCCAATGGCTTTAAGAGACATATGCCCGGAAATGGGGACAGAGATGAGGCACCTACATTCTTGGTTATGTCACAGGTGCTCACTGCAGAGCAGTACGGTCAGAATTATCGTCTCTGTTTGTCCTTCAGCTGAGGTTTTCAAGGTCAAGCATATTCTGAGGTTAAATAGAAAACGTTAAATAAATAAGTAATTAGAACTGTCATCAAGGCCTGACCCCTCTTCAACAGGAGATGGAGAATACTGGACCAGTCACACACATGTGTGTGCCCAAAGACATCTGCACACATTTCACAAATACTGTCTCCATGATGTGCTCCAAACACAGCTTCGCTTCCAGAGCTGCAAGGGAAAAATACCGTGTGGCTTTTCAAGGTGCCTCAGCTCTCTGGAAAAATACTGACCTTGTGTTGTATTTTATGGCATTGTAATGGGAGGAGAAGGCACTTTCCAGAGAACATTATGGGCTGTTGCCTTCAAGCTCTGTGAATCTTGCTTTGTAGCGTCTCCTTCTTCCTCCCTGCCTTGACACAGAGCTACTTGGATGAGCACAGCTGAGATTCCTTGTGTCCCTTCAGCCTACTCTTTACCTGACTTCTGTGCCTACCTTGGCAGCACTTCTGTCCCAGTCACTCAGCTCCCTTTCTCTTATGACAGAAACTACAGCGCAGTCTTCCAAGATTGCTCACTCACTTCTGTAAACCAGCGCTGTCTTCCCTTCCCACTTTCTTGGCTCTAAAACATTCTGAAGCTTTTTGCCTCCCATGGAGGGTGTGGAAAAGGGTGGTCACATTTAGTATCGTTGCCTCCGTTCAACAATGTGTTCATTGTTTCTAAGTTTTAAGTGGTCTTATTTTACTATTGTCAGTGTAACCCCAATTCTTCCAAACATAGGTATTTTTTTCTTTTCCCCAGAGAAGTTTGTTGGAGACAAAATTATCCTTTAATGGGGACACAACTTACTGGAAACCAATAATAGGGTGATTTGATTTTCAGAAAAAGATCAACAGTGCTTTTTTCAAGCCTCTCTCTTTTTGTGAAACCACTAGTTCATTCTGGGCTCTTTCCTCTGAGGATCTAAGCAGAGGGACCTTCCAGGGAGTGTGCCCCCCACATCTGTTGATGAATAAATGGCCTGCTTAATAGACTGGTAATGGGCGAGTCACCAGGCAGAAGGGTTCACATTTACTTTGTTCTGTAAAATTCATAACTTTGGAGTGCTTGTCAAGATAATCAAAGCTTTCATAGGAAATAACACACTACTTCCTCACAGCCAAAGCCACAGCTTAAGGGCCCTCCCGCAATGTCTCCTTTGGCAATGATGACACAGGTGGTTTCTGTTGCTTCAATGCCAGTTCCCTGGATTGATGAGAAATAACTATGGATGGATTAGAACAAATGCACTTTAAGCTCCTCCAGCACATCCAAGGTTTAGACACAGTAACTGTGTAGTAATAGACAGGGTTGGGTTTCTTGAACTTGTTACTATTGATGGTTTGGTTTTGCTGAGGGGTCTGTCTTGTGTGTCACATGGTGTTTAACAGTATTCACAGATGGTGGTGGCACCATTTGTAAAAACGCCAACCAATTATTGAATAAACTTGGGCTTTAGGGTGGAGCTGAGGCAAAATATCATGTGCATCTAAGAAAGAATGGGCTAGGAGCTACAGTGACTTTGGAGATACTTCCATTCTGTCTGTCCAGTTAAGATAAAACCAAGCTTTGCTCCATGACCCAGTGTGTCTAAGTTCTGATGTCACTCTGTGTCAGGGTACTCAGTTCTAAGGTCTCAGCATCAATAAGTTATAGTCCCTGCTCTGAGAGCTCATGATGCTGCCGGGGTAGCAGACATATGGATGGACAATCATGGGTCAGTGGGAATTACAGGGACATACTTCATACTGCTGTTGATGTCATGGAGACCAATTTCTACAGTCATATTTCTGACTGTACCTTTTACTGTTAAGATGGGTCCTTTGGAGTCCCGTAGGCACAGATTTCTTTTAAATGGGCAATCCACGCATACATCCTTTGTGGTGCTTGTTTAGGCTGATGGTTTCAGCTGAGACTTGTATATTCAGACTCTCCCTGCCATTTACAGAAAGACTTACTTCCACCAGGAAGCAGTTCTGACTTGTCATAGCTGGAATTGCCATCAATGCCCACTGGGAAGGACACAGTCCTTTTTCATAGTTCGTGACTCCAGGACTCAATGCATCTCTAAATTCCATTTCTCATCTAATAGGAATGTTGCTTACACTCATTGTACAATATCTGAAGGTAGAAATCAAATGTTATACTAGATTTTTGAACTAAAGGAGTTGCTATTTGAATATTTCTGTCGACTTGCAGAGTGAGGCAGGCGAGAGAACTCACAGGTCTCAACAAAGGCAAGCGAAGGTCGAATGTGAAAAAAAGCTGAGAAGTGTTTGTACCTCTGAGGGACATTGTTTGTTCTTCCTCATCTCTCCCTTCTAATGCTTTAAACCTCTACATCACACGTACTTCCCTGTAACACTGTGTCTTGGGATTACTGGCTCTCCTAGCAGTCAGTGGCTGTGGGGCCTTCGCTCTCACTGCATGGTCAGGGCTCTGTCTGGGAGCTGAGCATCTCACTGCAGCCTGCACTCTTGCAAGGCCATCGGATTCGTGGATTCGCAATTCTCATGTGAGCGAGTGGTGTAGCATTTAAGTGAGGGGAAGATGCCCTTGAGGAATAGCTTCTGTCTCTTTTACTTTACTGGAGGGGCAATGAAAAGGTCAAATGATTCCAGAGAGGTGTTCATCTACTTTATTAATGTGTTTCCCAAGTAAAGGATAAAACAGGGCATCAGCTCTCCTTCTTGCACTCCTTACAAGGGAACAACGAGTCACCAATCTGCACACTGGAGGTTACAGTACTTGTGTCGGTGAATGGGATTTCTTCTGACTTCGGCTAATGTGATGTATGACATCATATGATGAGAACAGTGACCCGGGAAGCTGAATGGTGCAGCCATAAACAGGCACCGCAGCTGCGTTCTTTACCAGATGCTTCTTGAAAACAAGAGGATTTGGGAATTTTCTTTTCTCAAGGAAGGTGTATGTGAGGGCTGTTTTTTCTTTGAAAAAAATATAGCTAAATGTAGCCTCTCCCTTCTGCGTGCATATGCGTATGTGTGTGTGTGAGTATGACTGAGTGTGTATGATTTTACTTAACCTTTACCGCAATATTAAATAAGTGCTGCTCTTTTGTTTTATTTGTTTTTGTTTCTTTTTGGCATTGGGATTGAACTCTAGATGTTATGTGTGTGAGACAAGAACTCTAACATTGAGCCACACCAGCCTGTACTGTTATTCCACTTTAAGCCTGAGTAAGATAAGGTCCTTCTTTTTCTGTTTTAAAGCTCTAAATTTATTTCAGAACTCTAAAATTTAGTTTTATCAGATATGACTTGCATACTATGCAATTCATTTATTTTGAGTGTATACTACAGGGGTCTTTAGGTTTTAAACTTCTGTCACCCACTAAGCATCTCTGGAGTTTTTAAGAACTTTGTTTGTTTAGTTTTTTTTTAATTGTTACAAAATTCTTAAAGTGTAGGGAAAAAGAGATGAGGAAGAAAGGTCAGATTAAGTCATAAATTAGTAAATTCCTTGTAGTGAAGCAGAAGAGTCATGGACTGGAATCCTATGCAAAGACAGCAAAGAGAGGGGTCATGAAATTGAACAACTCAAATCAGTTGGTGAAATGCTAGGAACTTACTGCTCTGAGTCTCAGTATGTTCTCACCATGGAATCTCAGCATGTTCTCACCATGGAATCTCAGCTATGTTCTCACCATGGAATCTCATCATATTCTTACCATGAGTCTTAGAGTGTTCTCACCATGGATACTCAGCATGTTCTCACCATGAAATATCAGCATGTTCTCACCATGGAATATTAGCATGTTCTCACAATGGAATCTCAGCATGTTCTCACAATGGAATCTCAGCATGTTCTCACCATGGAATTTCAGCTATGTTCTCACCATGGAATCTCAGCATGTTCTCACCATGGATACTCAGCATGTTCTCACCATGGAATATCAGCATGTTCTCACCATGGAATCTCAGCATGTTCTCACCATGGAATCTCAGCATGTTCACACCATGGAATCTTCGCATGTTCCCACCATGGAATCTCAGCATGTTCACACCATGGAATCTCAGCATGTTCACACCACGGAATCTCAGCACGTTCACACCATGGAATCTTCGCATGTTCACACCATGGAATCTCAGCATGTTCTCACCATGGAATCTCAGCATGTTCTCACCATGAGTCTCAACATGTTCTCACCATGAATCTCAACACATTCTCACCATGAGTCTTGATATGTTTTCACCATATCTCAGCATGTTCTCACCATGTCTGGGCATGTTCTCATGCTGGAATCTCAGCATGTTCTTACCATAAGTCTCAGCATGTTCTTACCATGAATCTCAACTTGTTCTGATCATGGGTCTCAGCATGTTCTCACCATGAATCTCTGCATGTTCTCATCATAAGTCTCAGTATGTTCTCTCTATGAATCACAACATGTTCTCATCATGAGTCTTAGCATGTTCTCACCATGAATCTCTGCAAGTTCTTACCATGAATCTCAGAAAGTTCTCACCATGGGTCAGTCTCAGCATGTTGATGTGGGAGAGTCTTCTGTTTGAGTTGATTTCATTGGCTAATAAAGAAACTGCCTGGCCCATTTGATAGACCGCCCCTTAGGTGGGTGGAGTAGACAGAACAGGAAGAGGAAGTGAGGTAGAAGGATCAGTCAGATGCTACGCCTCTCCTCTCTGAGGCAGATTGCCATACCTCTCCTAAGAGAGAGAGATGCGATGGAGCCAGCCACCAGGTCAGACATGCTGAATCTTTGCCGGTAAGACACCATTTGTGGTGATACAAAGATTATTAGATATGAGTTAGTCAAGATGTGAGTAAGAGGCTGGAAATAATGGGCCAGGCAGTATTTAAAAGAATACAATTTGTGTGATGTTATTTCGAGGTATAAGCTAGCCAGTGGCCAGGAGCCAGGCAGCGGGAACGCAGCCCGTCAGCTCCACACTACAGAATGGCGCCCAACGTGGATAACTGAATCCACAGAAAGCCTGAGAAAGCTTGAGAAAGAATAGAGTAAAGCATGTTTTCTTGGTAGCAGCAATTTCTTGGGTCTGGCTCTGCTCACTAGAGGCAAGCGCTCTCATCTAAGAGAGGTTTCCTGACTCAGCTTTAGCTGCAAAACCCTGCAGCTCATTAAGAGGTCCTGCCACAAAACACTTAAACCGTGTGTGTGAAAAGCCGACCGCATGTTTTTCAGTTTTCAAGCCATAGCAGGAAAAAACCTGTGCCGTTTTAAAATGCTGGTGTTCTGGTCCATACTGCCAGGGCAAACTGTCTGCTCCTGGCAGCACCAATCTACTTCAAGAAGATGATGGGCATCGAAGAGGATCCTTATGGAGTTTGATAGCCATTTGGGCAAGAAGCTGCTCTTACCTGGACTATTGCATAAACTGTACACAGAGAACCCTTAGAGAGAGGACTGCTGAACTTGCCTAAATGTGAGATGATCTTTCGGGGTTCCTGATTCAAGAAAGAGTCTGCAAGACATTCTGAAGGACACAGCAGATACTGACTGAACTGCCTTTGAAATTTCCTGCTTCATGGAAATGTCTCTGGATACTATGGGCCTGTAGGCTGAAGATGGATGCCCCAATGGTACGGAGGAACTTTGGGTGACTGTCCAGGCAGCGAGATGTCTCTGTCATTTCTAGAGTTTGGAAATAGCATATTTCTTATTTTCTTAGGTAATATTGTGTCCTTCTGGAGTCTTTGATGGAGCTAAAGAAGAATAGATAGTTATAGTTGTTTTCCTTTGTTATGATAAAAGATAAAGTAGATATAAATATTGTAACTGTAATCTTTGCATGATAACGGTTTTGTTATATGTAATTTTACTATGTTAAAGTTAAAGCCTTTCCTTTTTGTTTAAACAGAAAAAGGGGAAATGATGGAGGCAGGTCTTCTATCAATCTGTTGATTTCATTGGTTAATTAATAAAGAAAACTCCTTGGCCTACTGGTTAGAAAATAGGTGGGTGGAGTAGACAGAACAGGAAGAAGGAAGTGAGGTAGATGGCTCAGACAATTGCCCTGCCTCTGCAACCAGATGCGATGAAGCTCCAGCCCAAGATGGATGTATGCTAGAAACTAAACGGTAAGGCACCACTTTGTGGTGCTACACAGATTATTAGATATGAGTTAGAGAAGATGTGAGTAAGAGGCTGAAAATAATGGACCAGGCAGTGTTTAAAAGAATACAGTTTCCATGTAATTATTTTGGGGCATAAGCTAGCCGGTGGCCGGGAGCCGGGTGGGATGTAAAGCAGTCCTGCCCACAGCTCCACACTACAGCATGTTCTCATCATAAGTCTCAGATTGTTCTCACCATGAGTCTTAGAATGTTCTCACTATCATTCTCAACATGTTCTCATCACAACTGGAAGAAGAAACTGACCCATGCCAGCTGTTTAAGTGACTATCTTTATCTTGCATTCAATTCTGAGGTCTCAAGAGTTTTGACAGGGCTATGTAGCTATGGCCAGCTTTTGTACTTCGGAGCTAGAGAATTTGTTTCTAGGTGGTGCCTCCATCACCTGACTAATACCTTGAAGCTCATTTCCTCACAGTGTAACTTCTACTGGCCCAAGACCACCCCATATAGCCTGAGCCAGTTTGAAAGAAGTCAGATTTGTTAACTGCTGTGGTTTCTAAAACCTAGGAAATTCATGTTGGCTACACAGGGACAGTCTTTTTGGGGGTAGACACAACACTCATTCTTGTCATATGCTATTGGTCAAAATGTGTTCCCTTACTGACAGGGACAGAGAAATGATTGCCACTCTATGATTGCAAGAGCCTTATGACAGAAGATCACTTGGGTTGGGATGCACCATTTTTCCTTGGAAGAAAGAGAAGGAGCAAGGTTGAACCAAGCAGGAGGCATCTCTGAGTCACACTGTTACATCCAGAGTCACGGCACTGTTGTGCTTATGTGATGCTCCGTGCTTTGTGGTAAAGACTCAAGTTGTGATGATAGTGGAAACCCTCCAGCACTTTCCTCCTTATTTCCTATTTTCTAGCAAGAAACCTTTTCGTTTTCCCACCAGTGTCCTTCCAAATATGTCACCCTCCCCACAAGACTACAGGGACTTCTTCATCAAACTCTCTTACTCAACCTCCTAAGGTGATTCAGGTTACTTTTTCTGGAAGCTTCCCATCCCTGATGGCCAAATAAAAGGAAATGTGTCCCCTTGCTAAGTATCATACTCATCTTCTCCACGAGTATACTCAGGCTTATGATCTCCTGAGAATAGGGATTTTTCACAAAGTTAGTAATTTCTATACAAACTACATATACCAGGCAATTGACAAATGCACTTTGAATGGATGTTTATGTTTTGGTCTTAAAAAGATGTAAGAGGGGTGTGTGTGTGTGTGTGTGTGTGTGTGTGTGTGTAAAATTCTATGTGTACTTTTACATTGGTGGTGTAAAGCCACCTGGAACTAAAGCAAAGTCCAGTTGCATGCAGTAGATGCTATGGATCACCCCCACCTTACAGACTGTGTCTTTCCTCAGGGCTCAGCCTCTCTGTGGTCTTCTCCCATTGATCCAGTCCCTAGCCCTCTGTTTAGGGAAGCAGAGGTCATTATGATGATATAAGCATAGAGCTTTTCTGAGATAACTGTCTTAGTTCTTAGTTCCCTTTTATTTATTGATTTGATATAACAAAATGTCTAAGGTTGAGTACTTTATTAAGAAAATATTGAACTCATAGTTTCGGAGGCTGATTCTCCGGATCAGGCGGCCCTATCTGTCGTCCTCTTGAGAGTCCCTCCAGGGAAATAGCATCACATTGTCAGGAGCATTAAAGCAGAGATCGCAGGGCCAGGCTTCCTCTTCCTATAACTGCTCTCACTCAGGAGAACTGGCTGGGTAAGACATGCATTACTCTTTTGGGAATATAGCTTCCTTTATTTTTTAAAAAGGCTTTAATATTTATTTTTGACATTACAATGCAATCACATCATTTCTCCCTTCCACTCCCTCCCTCCAAACCCTTCCATACATCCCTCCTTGCTTTCTTTCAAATTTGTGGCCTCTTTTTAAATTGTTGTTATATACATACATGTATGTGTATATACATACATATTCCTAAGTACATAATTACACACTGCCCAGTTTTTCTCATATAAAATTTCCAGCATATGAAAACTGTATCCAAACTGTGCCAATAGCAGTTATCAAGTGTCATTCACATAGAATGTCACTGAGGTCTCAATGAGATGAAGCACTTGGTTTGGGGCCACTTCTTAGCCTCTAATCTCTTTCCTACCACATCATGTTGTCTTTCCATGGGCAAGAGACAGAATCATTGTGAAAATCCCACAGAAGCCGCTGTCTGTTTTCTGCTGTCACTCCTCATTACCGAGGGCACCATTCTGCCCACTAACAGAATACTCAGTGCATGTTCTGCACGAACTGTGATGATAAGGCAGCTGCCAGCAGTGGAAATTCTGTGGAAAAGCAAATTTGGAAACACTGAAAATTGTAATAGTCTCCTTTAGAAGGGACAGTTCTTGCATCTCTGTGGAGAGAAGAACTCAGCCCAGCTATAGTCTTACATGTTATTTAGGGCTCCTGGGTGCCCAACAGGTAAACATAATTGACTCTGTCTTTGGGAGGAGTAATAGGACAAGCATGCACCATGCACCGGCACACACCTTTAAATCATGTGTGGCGAGATCAAGGCTACTGACGTTAGACAGCTGTAACATGATATAAAAAAATTAGGCAGGGAGGGAAAAATGTAGCACAAGACTTCGAGAACTGTACATATATTTGATACTGACCTTGCCCAGTGTATGAAAATCTAAAAATTATCTGGACAATCAAGTGAGAAATATGAACTATGGATAGTTCTTTGGGAATTAGGAGAAAATAATGGAGGAATACATATGCTTTTTCTTAACAAGCTTCCAAATTTTGGCTAAAGGACCCTTCACCTATTCTCAAATAATTGGTCTGTAAATTAAGGTCAAATTTCCTTGGGAGTAACTGTGGGTAGACACCACCCTGACGGGCTCATTTGATCCTTGCAATAGTTGTTCTGGTCTCTAGTTCTTCACAGATGCTCCCTGGGTAGCACCCTCTCTGACCCAAGTCCCCATCCTCTGCTTTCCTTGACTCATTTCATAACCCAGCCTCCATCTCACACTGACCCTGCCTTCTTCTAGGGGTTGAATTTGGAACTTTTCAGGCTTGCAGAGTTCCTTTGTCCACTCCCATTTTGTGTGTCTCCTCTGCACATGATTTGAGCCAGATTCCTTCCTGTCCTAATCTGTTCTGCTCTGAGATTTCCAGGTATCTGGAAGACAACATCCCTTTGACTTTCTGAATATTACCCAATAGAGTGGAGCTCTCATATCTGAAACACTTGAGTAACCTGTTTCCCTCTTGCTTTATTTTTCTGATCATATGACTTGGGTCTAGGCATTTTAGTTAAATAAAGTGACAGTTTACAGTCAGGCCAGTGACTGTCAACTGCATGACTTCCTAGTAGCCAACAGATTAGAATGAAGACAGTTTTCACATAGGAAAGTAGGCTCAGAGATTTTCCAGCTGTCTGGTTCTTAGAGAAATTTCAACCTAATCAGAGATTTGGAGCTTTGATTTTCACTTCTTATCCAAGAGAATAAAAATTGGAATAATTGGTACTTCTTGACAGATGATCATTTTAAATGAGTAATCTGTACTGTAAATATATGATAAATAGCAAAGAAACAGTCTTCATGATAACATTTCAAATCCATTTTATCTAGAATTTAAATTTGGAAGGAATAACTACCTAAACACAGTACATCTCAACTTTTACCTGTAATTCACTTGAGTCTTTAATTTCTTTGAGGAATAGTGTGGAAGTCATGTTTAAACACATTGGTTCAGAGCTGGGTGTGGTGGCAGTAGTGCCCAAGACATGAAGGCAGGAGGATTTAGGGAGAAGAACCAGTCTGAGATGCGTAACAGGTTCAAGGGGTAGCCTGGACTACATAACCTATCAAGCTATCCATGCATTCCTCTTCTCCATGTGCCAGTTTTTTTTTTTTTTTCGAGACAGAGTTTCTCTGTGGCTTTGGAGCCTGTCCTGGAACTAGCTCTTGTAGACCAGGCTGGCCTCGAACTCACAGAGATCCGTCTGCCTCTGCCTCCCGAGTGCTGGGATTAAAGGCGTGCGCCACCACCTCCCGGCTTCCATGTGCCAGTTTTGAGAAGGTGATTGTCCCTCACCCTGTGGCACCTATCTATTTCATATACAGTATGGAGGGGATTGACAAGAAGTCAATGATTGCAAGTTGCTGTTAACTTTTCCAAAAGTAGAGTTCTGTTTTCTGATCATTTTCTAGAAGTTGCTCAGGTTTCAGCTTTCTTTTGTGTGGTTTTATTTCAGCTCTGAAATGGTAACGAAGATACTTTTCTAGCAGAGAAGACCTGGTTCAATCCATGAAGCCACTTCTATATTGCAGCCCATAAAAACTCTATGACGAATAGAACCTGTAATCAAGGGGACATTGCATCTTCCTGTCACTCTGATTCCACAGTAGCAAGTTCTCTGCCCGTGTTTCCAATCCTAACTCTAGGACTGCAATCTAAACACCATGCCAAGGTGATTGAAAATAGATATCTAAACTCGTTTCTTCTGATGAGGACGCCCCTTAGGAACAGATGTTCTCTCGAGCAGCCCTGTGAATAACCCCACCTGTCGTTGACTACAGGGCCATTAGCTTGTGATTCATATCTGGCCTTTTGTGTAGAAACAAAGATGACACAGTACTCGGGACTCAGTGATTTAATGCTCACTGGATGGAGCTGTGCTCTCCAAGTCCAGGCTGCTTTTCTCTGAGCACATGCCATTTTCCAGGAGCAAACTGGCCTCTTAACTTAGAAAATGCCTTAACTCTTTTAGATAACAGGATGGAGAGCACATCTCTTACGTGGTTTCCTAGATAACAAACATGTTTTACTGGTTGGAAGTCATTTCTACAGAAGGAAACTTTAGACCTTGTTTTGAGTTGATTTCCTGTCATGTTTTATAGAAAATCCCTAGATTTTTCTTTGTATTTTGTCTTCTCAGTAATAAAGCTGAGTTAATTAGTAATAATCTTTTTGTGCATGCAACTATCCTATGTAGACACCTCTTTGTTCTGTCGTCTTCATCTTTCTGGGGTCTCCATTGCAATTTAGACTTCGTCTTTACAATGTTGCACAATGGCCTCCAAGTGCTCCTTGCTTGGATTCTGACCCATCCCTTCACACATTGCCTTACTTGCTCACTATGATGCCCCAATCTTGCATATGTCATATCCTTGAAGACGGTATCATGTTGGTGCTGCTGCCAGTTCCATCAGTTTGAGATGTATCCAGGCCTTACTGGATTGCAGATGTGTAAAGGTCTCTGTGCTGATCATGGGGTAACACTGGCCCAGGCAATCCTTTTCATGGGTCAGGGACCCTCTTGAGCTGCATTTGGTAGGAGGAAGGATGCTCTTGAGACACATGTCCTTCTGTTCCTGTGAAGATCAGGGTGTTTTTCTTTAAGAACTGCAACCCTCTTTTCAGTGTGCACCTAGGCTGCAAACTTTAACTTCATTAAGCCCTTCTCTTCCTCAGTAATCTGAACATTTTTATATCTATCTGTTCAATATTTATTATTTTTTTACTACAGAAATGGATAAGAGCCATAAAAACTTGTCAGCTATGCTCAAACCTGAGATGTTCTGTTGATTTGAAATGTCCTCCAGCAAACAGATCAGTCCATCATCTCTAAATTCAACTGCACTCATCTTCTCAGGACATCGGCAGAATGAAGCCAGGTTCTTGGTCAAAATATTTCACATAGCCTCCTAGTTCAGTTCCTGTAGAGTTCCTGTTCCCCCCAAAACTACGCACATTTCTTTTAATATCCTTGTCTTCCAAGCCCCCACCGGAATAAGCAATCATGTTCGTGTGGCAGCATACAAAGGGGTTTGAAGCACAAACTGCCAAGCTTGTCCACATTTCATTCACAGAATGGTTGTGGAGGCCTAGAGACCTCATGTTCAGTGGGTTTATCACAATAACAACACCACTGCTGGCACCAATTTTATGTCTTAATTATTTTCCCTGCTCCAGTAATAAAATATCCTGTCAAAAGCAACTTAAGGGTGAAAAGGTTTATTCTGACACACACCATTCAGACATGTGAGGTAGCTGATTGCATTGCTTCTGTAGTTAAGAATCAGAGAATGACAAATTACTGTACTCAGCTAGTTTTTTTTTCCCTTTCTATGTGGTCAAAGACCCAAGAGCAGGGAATGGTGACTCTCCCACCATAGTTAACCTAATCAATGTAATCCCTCACAGACATGACCAAAGACTAACCTAATCAATATAATCCTTCACAGTCAGGCCCAGAGGCTTCTCTTAAGTGATTATCAATCCTGTCAAGTTAGTAATCAATATTAAGTATCTTGTCATTTCCGCTCACATTTACTTCTCTTTAAAGCGATGATTGCTGCTCTCACAGAGTTGCTATGGTAATTCAGTGAGTTAATGCAAGATGACAGCCACATGTTGTCCTATATGAATGGAAGTTATTATTACTAAGTTATCTCCAGGACATTAAGTGAGGGTAAACATCCAACAGAGGACCTTCTTGGTTCCAATTCTTAAAGAAATAGTAGTTTGTTGTATAGATACAAATAGTTTTTAAGACTGTGAATTGAGTCTCATAGACTAAAAATGAAATAAAATTAAGTATGGGAAACCGATTTAGGGACTGGTATATCATCTTTCTATGCATCAATGGCATGAAGTCAGTAAAAAAACATGAAAGAGAGAGGGGGGAGATGGGAAGAAGAGAGGGAGAGGAGAGAGGAACAAAGGGAGTATGTGAGGAAAACATCCTTTTGAGACAAGGTCTCATTATAGAGTCCTAGTTATTCCAGAAGTTACTCAGCATACCAGGTTGGCTCAGTTTTATGGCAGTTTCCCTCCTTCTCTGAGTTCTGGGATTTCAGGCATGCTACTCTGGTGTCTCCAGAGGAGACAATATGTTTCACCATTGAAGACTAGCTCAAGTTTCAAATGTTTCACAAACTGAAGTCTAGTCCTTAGATACCATGAGGTGGAAAGACAGGCCCCAAGATGGTCATCATCATCTACTTTTTGATTGTTGTCTCGTGGTCTCTGGGAGGAAACTATGGATACTCTCTTGCTTCTGAGAGCAGCAATGCTGGCTGAATTCCCTACCATAGAAGCTAGATCTATTATTCCTATGGGAGAAATGAGGCAACTCTCTCTCTCCTTTTGTAGTTAACTCTAGAAATATGAGGGAGTTGTCAAGGGAGAGCAAAGAAACTACCAAGATGATGTTCCTATGTCGAGGGAAGCCCCTATGCGCATGACCACATTCCAGAACTCTGCCTTTGACAGTGTTTGTCCTCACTAGCCGTTCAGTAAAGTGATGTGACATTTAGCACTCGTCAGCACATGAAGAACATAAACATACTGGAAAGTTTGTTTGTGTTGTTAATGGAGAAAGTGAGTTATTCATAGAGTGATACCAGAAAATTACAGAGGATTCCTTATAGACTATATATGGTTTATCCTTCTTTAAATTTGAAAAATCCCAGAAAACAGTAAATTTCTGTTATAACAGCACATAATTGACCCTCCCAGTGCAGCGTGATCAATTTGCTTCCCCGTAGTTGCTCTCATGAGCCTACACATATTCTTTCAAACTACAGGTGTTCACACAGTAGGCCACCTTAAATTTGGCCTCAATCAGACAAGCGTGAAATATCCGTATTTCTTGCTCCTGGAAGTGTCCCTTTACTCATTTGGCTTCTCTGCCAGTGAGGGGCATATCTCCTAGGTTAGAAGTTTGACATTCAGACAAGGTCTAACCAAAGCTGAGTATAATGACTTACCTGACACTGAACTCTTCAATTTAAAAATTCCACTCTTCCATTACATAGATTATTGGAAAAAGAAAAATGTAGACCAGTGTAAAAGAATTTACTCGCTGAATCCTACTCACACATTTTTGGTTATCCAGGAGTCCTGTGATTCAGTCCTTTCTCCTTGGTATATGAACTTCCAGAGGAAAATTAAGTACACACACAGATACACAGATACACACACATACACACACACACACACACACACACACACACACACACACACACATAGACACATCACCACCACCAGACACACACACACCCACCACCACCACCAGACACACACACACACCACACACACCACACTCACACACCCCCCACCACCATACACACACACACCACCACCACCAGACACACACACACACACCACACACACCACACACACACACCACCACCACCACCAGACACATACACACACTACACACACCACACACACTACCCCACCACACCACAAGACAGACACACCACACACACACACACACACACACACACACACACACCACCACCACCACCACAAGACAGACACACACCACACACACACCCCACCACCACCACAACCACACACACACCCCACCACCACCATTGCTCTGTAAACTTAAAAGTATGAGTTACTTTAGAGGCAATTGTGGTGGTGTATTCCACAGTGGTCAAGAGTCTGTGCAGCAAGAGAACTGTGAATTCAGTGCTATGATAGAGGACTTGTCTGAAAAGCAACCCCCCACAAATGTATGCTTTGTTTTATGTTTTGTTTCTGTTTACCCAAAGTGATTGGTTCAGGGTAAGATCCTGCATGTAGAGGTGGCCGCCTCTATTTAGGATGCACGGCAGCTTTCTGTGGTGCTTCCTGTGTTGCTGTACTTAAGGCAAATTTTAACATAAACCCACAGTAAACAAGAAACAGTTACAGTGCCTCTTTCCAGGTGACAACAAGATTGAGATGCTTTGCCATTAAATCCCTAGCAGGTGGGACTAATGTGTTTCTAATTACATCAGGAAGCTAAGGGAAAAAGCAAAAATGCACTTGAAATGCAACCCCGTTAACTTATAGAGAGGAAATGATACACAATAGTTTATTGTTTTCATACGTGTTAGTTATAAAGGAAAGCCCACACTAAAATGAAGACTCTGTTTATCACAGCGAACAGTTGTTTACTGTCGGTTCGTTCTGTCTTCTGTTATGTAAATGACTGTAGAGTACTATTTTAAATTTTTGTTGATATTTAACCCATAATAACAGAGAATTCAATAATATATATGTAAATGCTGGAGGTTAAGTTCCAGTTTAAAATATTACAAGTGGATTATTTGGTTACCTGCTGATGAGGGATCTGTGAAAAGGGAAGGAGGGAAAGAGAGAACGCAGAGGGAAATTACAGGTGAGGTAGATTTGCTGTTAGAGACATGGACATGCAGAGTTAAGGTAAGTATGAGTTTCAAGAAAACTCAGATTTATTTAATGGACATATTAGGTTGAGCTCCTTTGGGAAAGGTTCTTTAATGAGCCCAAAGTGACAAGAGCCAGGCCTTTCCTCCACAGACTGAGTAGGTTCTTACGCGTTTTATTGCTTATGGGTCAACCATTTTTTGTTTTGTGGGTTTCTCAAACATATAAAAGTGAGAACGTGATTAATTGATCTTTTCAACCTAATAGGACCACTGAAGGATATTGTCAGCCCCTGTAATTCCTCTCAAATACTGATGCCTAGGCTCTACTAAGTCACTCTTCATTGAATACTGTGTGCTGCTTTGCTTTGAAGTGTTTCTAAGATCTGCCATTGGTGTACAAATTCTAAATCTTGATAAGAATGCTCCATGGCTTACCCACTGCTAGTAAGAGCAATTATGTCTGAGAACACGAGCTACACCATTAAGAGATAAGAGCAGATTTGTGACTCCTGCATGATTACTCTTTGTGTTACTTTCAATTACAATTTTTACTGATGATCACCTATAGTTTATTTGCTATTTTTACATTCTTCTACAAGAACAAGAAAGAATTTTTTCCTTTCTTTAAAACCAAATCTGTGAATGAGCAAACAGCATGAGACAGAGGAATCATTGTTTATTGTCAGAAGGTATTTATTTTCATGTGGGTATATTATTTTCAGGTACCAAGTATTCTTGAACCATTCACACTCAGTATTATTATCTGGACTAAAGCCATATTAAACTTTGAGAATGGCAAATTAATGAAAAGAATGGAGTCAAAGACAATTCATTAATCATTTCTGCTTGTCTATTTTTCTATCCTGGATATGATGGAGAAATCCATTTGGGGGATGATCATATTGGAAGGGGTCTGGCGTTATGTCGAGCAACACTAAGAATGTGATTTTGTAAATTTTGTCTCTGAGTCTGCACGGCGCCTCGTTCTTACATGCCTCTGTTTCTCTTCTAGTGGCAAAGCATTTCTATAACACTGGTTGAGAAAGTTCAGATGATTGCTGTAATCCTAGGATCCCTGTTCTTAATAGCGAGTGTGACTTGGCTCCTCTGGTCAGCCTTCAGCCCCTATGCAGTGTGGCAGAGGAAGGACATCCTTTTTCAAATCTGCTATGGAATGTATGGTTTTATGGATCTAGTGTGCATAGGTAAGACCGCGGTGTTCAATGTTCACAACCTGTCCGTAACGCCTCTCTTTCAGCACCTGCACTTTTGCCAGCGCGCCTAATATATGCAGAATGTTGCCGTATAAATTATCTTGACTTCCGGTTAAATGTTTGGGGCAGGAAGAGGAGGTTGCCACAACTTGGCTGCTTCCAGGGTAGTTTGTAAAGAAAAAAAAGTAGGTTAGTGTTCATTGAATGTGGCATATTTTGCAACCAAAAAGAAGATGGAGTGGTTGAGGAAATTAAAAGGTGGGGGACGGGGAGTAATATTAGGATTGCTACTTGTTTCCAAGAAGCAAGAAAACACTGGTGCCCTTTCCAAAGCTGAGGAAGAATGGCCAGTGCCAACGGCAATATTGTGGGTTTGTAGAGATGACTATGCCCTAAGAAACCTGCTTCATACTGGTGCTCAGATTCTTTTGGGAACATAAATGGCCCCTCAGAAAGTTGAGGGCATGGGGAAATTTTTCTTGTTCACTGTTTTTTTCATTGTGCTTAATGAATTCAGTGTCTGAGAAGAGGGAAAGCTTCCTCCTTTCCCTAAGTGTAGCTCAATCAGACTGCTCTGGAAGGTTAGGCTATGGTTTGCCGGACCAGTCACCAGAAGTTGACTTAGGCAACGTTGTGTGGTGTGTGTGTGCGAGGTGTCCTTGAAGGCACTGTGATGGTGACAGCTGGTGGGGATGCTATGAGGCTGTCCGGAGAAGGGCACCCAGGAGAATTTGCCAGCTTTGAGTTGGTTCACAGCCTCCTGGGTCGTGAAAAGAACCAAATGAAAGGTAGCCATGATTTAAAGCAACAGTTTTCTCCAAATGTGGTCCCCAGACCACTGGCAAGAGTAGCATCCTGTCACTGATTGGAAATGCTGATCACCAGGCCCATCCCAGACCCACTGAACCAGAAACTGGACAGGTGGAGCTGGCCTCTGAGTTGTCCACATTTTCTCAGTGGTGAGGATCCTGAAGCTGGGGAGTCCAAGGTCCTCGGGAAATGACGCCTGGGTGATCAGATGACTTGGTTTCCAATCCTGGCCTTTACTCAAAGCTCTGTCTTTCTACCCACAAAATGGAACAACAATTTCCACCATGTAAATCTAAATGAAGGCAGCAGCGACTGTGAAAGAACCCATTGTTAGTAGGCAATGGCAGATGGGATATGTAAGCACGAGTCAGAAACTCCGAAGTTACTCTCGGCCACTTGAATTAATGTCTGTACTTACGAGAGTCTAAAGTTAACAAGGAATTTTCATACCCTCTGTTGTTTTATAAAAGGAAGCTTATACCCACTTAAAATGTAACCATTCCCGCTTTCCTTCCTTCCTTTCTTCCCTTGTCACTAATACAAGACTAACGAGAAAGGAAATGATGAAAGTTTAGTCTCAAAGGAGAAATGAAGGAGGCAACTGTTGTGAAGACGGTAATCTAAGCACAGGTTTCCTGGATAATTAGACCAATGACACGCAGGAGTGCACTCTACAGGAAATGTGCTAATGCCCATGCAAGTGCTTGGAAAATTCCAAATCTCTTCAAATTTAATCTCTAGGGCATTGCTCTAAATAAAGAGGAGTAATGAAACCCTTCAGCACACCAAATCCCTCCAGCAGCTCAGAGAATGTGTTAATTCCTTCAATGTCTGTTATAAAATGTGGCATGACTTTGATATCGCAGAGGAAGCATTTCCTTAGCCTTGAGGAAGGGATTTTGGAAGTTTTCACCATAAATAATGGATAAATTCGGGAGAGGACAGATTTATTTATTCATTAATATGAACACTGTATGTCCATCAATAGCTTCAGTTCTGTACTTTTGTGAACCAACTAGAACAAATTTAAGAAAGAAAGTTAAATACAACAAACACACTTTGGATCATTAAGCTCAAAAGTGAGCCTGTGGGGGAAGTCTAGCTGCCTTTCCTACCTCTTTGAAAAACTAAGAAGGACCAGTTGCCTCTGAAGTAGGAAATCATTTCTATGAGTTTTGCAGTGGGCAGTCATTGTTAAGTTATCCTATTACTGTCAGCATTTTAATTAAGACTATTAGAACTGCCTTCAAGAACACAGGCATGTGAACTAGTAATCTTTGGGAAATATGTGCTATATTTGGGCTCCTCTTTTAAAAATTGAATGTTCTTTCATCTTATAAAAGTCAAATTTCTTAGAAACAAAAATAGTTGCCATATTTTCTAGGGACATTTTAGAAAGTGAATTTTATCTGTGTTATAAATATTGAAAACACATTCTGTTGTCTTTTGGCTCATCAGACTCCAGCTCTCATCATTCACTGATCTATTTGCAGCATTGGAAAAACTTTAAATAATTCAGATGGAATAGTATTTCATTTGGCAACCTAATTAATTAGTTTATTTTAGAACTATAAAAATGTTATTTTTTTGCCCTAAGAAACTGAGGAAGTTAGATAGTAAAGGATGCATTAGCCAGCTGGATTATGTCCAGTATTAGCCCAACCAACATTACAAATTAATTTGAATGTTTTTTCATTAAGGTGCACACTAACAACAATCGCATAGATTACACCTTAAAACTACTTCCTAGAAGACAAGTCCATGCTATGCCTGGTAAGAACCATTTCCAAAGACTATGGAACCACAGCTTTGAACGGAGGCCAGTACAAACTCACACAGACAATACCTCTGTAGGACATTGTAGCCAAACAGGCTCCCTGTTTGACCTTGAACTGGTGTCTCCCTTGGTAACTATCCTTGAGCATAGTTGATTTTAATCCCCGTGCCAAAGACTGTTATTTCAAAGTATTTTATCTACTTCCCTTCATTTTTCTTTAAAAAGTTTTGCCAGCCTCCATTTCTCAGCACACATATCTAAGCTGTTTCAATATTCCCATTACTGTTACAAAGCCTAATTCTTTGGAGACTTTCTTTCCTTGTTTGTTACTTAGTTTGACAGAGAGCGTAGGTGTGTAAACATGTAATTGAAAAAAAAATGGGATGTGATATCATAGGCAGGTAAATGGTCATTCAGTGGTGCAGGGAGTAATCTCTGCTTTGAGACTGCATGGAGGGAAAGTTGCAAGGAAGAAGTGATAGATAAGCAAGCAAATGCTGATGCCTTGTGAAAGCAGAAATGCCCCCTTCCCACCACTGGAAGGACTTCTACGAGGTTTTCAGACTTGCTCATTTTTAAATAAGAAAAACAGTTTGAATGTTCTTTTAGAGAATAATTCAGGGGATGCCTTGCTCAGCCTAGATATAGTGGGGAGGGCCTTGGCCCTGCCTCAGAGTGATATATCAGACTTTGTTGACTCCCCATGGGAAGCCTTACCCTCTCTGCAGGAGTGGATGGGAGTGTGGTGGTGGGGAAGATGGGGGGATTAGGACGAGGGGAGGTAAAGGGAAAAAAAGAAGAAAAAAATAACCCAGAAAAATACACAGGTGATTATTATAGGATAAAAAAATTAAAGTTCAGCTATTTTATGAAATGTGTAAGAAATTGAATCATTAAGCACAAATTTAAATATTTTTTCCAACCCTGTTTTCTGGGTCTAGGTATAAATTCAGGGCATTGTGCTTGGTAGGGAAGTCCTCTACAACAGAGATAAATTCCCAAACCCCAGAAGACATCCTTAATTGAAGGAAGGCATTTGATTACTTATTTCCTGATACATTGTATTGGTTTGTCATATATTTTATTATTAATCATTCACTTTTCTTCTCCCTTAAGATTTAGCATCTTTCTTTTATTAGTGTTTTAAATTATCCCAAGGGTCAAAGTTGAAATGTTGAGATCATGTCTGCCAGGTGGAAATTTTCCATAGATATAAAAGGTGGTCCATATCTGTGCTGTTGAGTACCATAAATATAGTTATGATTGACTGTTTAACATGTAAATTGTGAGAAGATTAGATTCTAAGTAGAATTTTGTTTAAATTAATTTAAGTAGACGAATGTGGCTAATGAATACTATTAGATGACAAAATATTCATCTGTATAAGTGGAAATTTTGTAAGTATAGTACAAACAAGTTTTACCCTGATTAAATACTTGGGTTGAAGTTCTTATCAATAAAGGGACTTAGTTCTGAGAGAGGAGTAAGGTGACAAGGGATTCAGAAAGACTAAGAGAAGAGTATGAAAAAGAGAGAGAGGGTCAATGCCAAAGAGAGACCAGGACCCATAAGCTGGAGACATGCTTGACAGCTGTCCTTTTTCTAGTACCCTTTTCTGAACCTTGAAGGGAGATTTCTGAAGTTTATACACGAACTACAATTTCAGCCTACCTTTTATGTACAGCCCACATTTGTTTCCAACAAGTGAAATATGAAAAGGTATTTGGAGATCTCATGCAAACATTTAGTGGGTGCCATTCAGGTCATCATCCTTCACAGGACAGCCTGGGTCTCTGAGATGAATAGTCGGAGATCATAACGTGGGAAGAATCATAAACTAACATAGGCTTTTGCTAGCTTTTCCAAGAAAGATTTGCACCCTGAACCAGGAGAAGTTAGAAACCCCGGAATGGAAGAGCCAGTGTGGGGAGAGGGACAGGACATTGGCCAGAGGATTCATATTACACCTTGAGGGGATGGAAGGTCACACACCCACTGATTTTGTGATTCAGAGGCTGTCTTGCGAGAGGAAGGTATTTATTAATGACTAACTTGGGCATTCTAGGAGATGAAAGAACATGGAGTCAGTCTATTAACTGGCATCTAAAACGAAGGTATTTCCCAAGCCATCCGAGTTTCAGAAGGAGTGAGACTGTGCACACTGTAGAAGCAACAGACTAAAGCCTTGCTCTACTAGGGGTATCCCCACAATTTCCTGTGAAAAGGAAGCCCTGTGTCATTGCATAAGCATCCCTGATGAGGGAACTTATTTGTGGTAGCCACAGCAAATAATCCTGAAATAGCTTCTTGCTAAACTTACTGCATCTTTATCTCAGAGTTAGAAAGCCCACTTCTAAAAATTCTAATAAACCCCATAATTTGATGGCAAATACATGACTGAAAGATAAATTTTGTTTTTCCTGGGATAATATGGAAAGCACTGATTATTGATCCCTTTAAAAATGAACTGACATTGTTCCTTTAAACTGTTTCAAACTATGCGCATAATAAGACGAGAGGCATCTGCAGTTATCACAAGACCACCTCGCTCACCCGCCTCTTCTTGGTGTGATGTTCCCTTTGTGGAAATGTCAATCCAGATCATTTTGTGTTTATACACACACAGATTCCAAGGAAGTTCATTTCTATGCTCTGCAAACACGTACAAAAGATAATCCTTTTCACCAGCAATGTGACCTCAAGACTCTCCTCTGCTGGTTATTCCACGATTTGCTTCACCTTCCTTCTGCTGATGGTGACTTCACTGTTCAGTGTCATTTTTGCCATGAGGGATACTGTGGTAGCAGACATTTGTTTTAACCATGTCTTCAGACAAGATCCTGAGAGTAGAGTGAGAATAGAGTAGTAGGCCTGTGTATTAGATTTTAGAAGATAGTTTTAAATAACGTGCTATATAGCTTTTACCATTTCGAACCCACCAAGGAAAAGTTCTTGTGTTCCCATCCCTTGACAGCCATGAATATCACCATTCTCCGATTTTGCCACTGGAGGCTTCAGCTATTCAGAACATTAGACTCATTTTCTCCAAATCACGCTTATAATTAAATCATTATGACCATTTTATCTAAGAAAATAAGCAAGGCCACCGTGGGTCACACCACTGGGCAGCTTGTCTTTCCTACGGCAATGCACAGACAGAGAAAGTTTCCTGCGCATCATTTCCACGTTTCCTCTCCGAGGTGAAGCTGAGCATGGATGACGGAGAGTGGCACCGACAGACTCTCCTGTGCTGTGATTTCCCAACTACGCTTAGATGCTCTGGGGCCAGCTGTTTCTGCTGCATTGACTGTCTGTTTCTGTGTGCAATCCATTGCCTGAAAATAGTTGAAGAAAACAGCCTCGCTCTCTCACTTGGTTTACCAGCTAAAATACTCATCTGTTACTTTTATTCTCCCCATTAATTTCTGAATTTAAAGCACAGGATGACAGAATGGAGGGCTATTGACATACTCAGGCACCTTTGAACACACACTTGGATGTACCCACCAGGAACCCACACACTCTCTCAGGGTTCTTTTGCAACAATTACTTTGTCTACACCCTAAATGCAACTGATCTCGTATAAAATAATGATGTGAGTTTGATATGACTATTCACACTGTGCTGCTTTTGGATGCTTCCAAGTCTATGAATTCTAAAAAAGTAAACTGGGGTGTGCTAGAATGGCAACCAGATCAAAATATTTTCTTCTTGCCGTACCAAGTGCAGTCAACACTGAAACATATGCTTCTTAGGCAGGAGGCTCATTTTATCCCAAATAAACTTTTACTCGCCTAGATTTTCAGTCAAAACAGTTATTTAAATTCCAACAATTCCTATAATTGTGGTGGTAGCCCTATTGAAATGCGCTTTTCATATTTGACTATCTGACTGAAGTTTCTTGGTCACACAAGCTTCTCTGAGTCACCAGTCACCAATAAATTCACATTTCACTATGACAAATGATAAATGAAAGTCAGTGTTTGGTTGGCTGGATTAGAGATATACTACTTTATATATAAAAGAGCTAAAGAGTCAATATAATGGTTTTATTTGGCTTTTAAATTTAGATTGCCATTCATTGGACAGGTGGTTTTGTTTCACTTTGTGGATTTTTTTCCAGGTAGAAAGCTAAAAATAGGAACAGTGAGATGGTTCAGTGCGTAAATGTGCTTGTGACACAAGCCTGAACACTTGACTACTCTGACCCCCAGTAAGATGCCAGATACTGTACCAGGGCAGTAGGTTCCAGCAAAGCCACTGCTCCTGTGGGAAATGGGAGTGAAGACAGGAAAGCAGCCATGTAGCTCATGATCGCTAGCCTGCACACCCAGGGATACCCGGCCTCAAAACCATTGTGGACAGGGACAGTGGAGATGGCTCAGTGGCTACAAACACTTCCTACTCTTGCAGAGAACCTAGGTTTGGTTCCTAGTGCCTACAGAGCAGATCACCGCCATTTGCAACACCAGTTCCAAGGTCCTTCTATGCCAGCATGTGTGTGCTGCGCAAACGTGCATGCAGGCAAAGACATTCATGTATGTGCTGCACAGACATGCATGCATGCAAAAACATTCATATATGTGCTGCACAGACGTGCATGCAGGCAAAGACATTCATACCCATAGAAAGTAAATCTGTAAAAAATGTGTAAAGGCTAGGACTGAAAATTATGCTCTGACTTTGCATCGTTGTGGTGGTACATGAGTATGTGTTCACATACATTGTACACACACACACACACACACACACACAGGGAGGGAGGAAGGAAGGCAGAGCACTAAATAAGCATGTGGTCTATTATATTAATAGGAAATTTTAAAAGTACATTTTTCTAACTCTTGGTATTATGTGAATAAGGATGAATAATTCTGACAAGAAGAAATTTCAATATGACCATAAATATGTTCCCTCCCCAGTGGTGTCCTCATAATGACCAAAAGTTTCCATTCAAAATAAGGCTGCGGGTCATCTCCATTGCTTTCACTAAATATGAAGCAATTGGTATAAGAAAGCATAATAAAGCCGGGCAGTGGTGGCGCACGCCTTTAATCCCAGCACTCGGGAGGCAGAGGCAGGTGGATCTCTGTGAGTTCGAGGCCAGCCTGGTCTACAAGAGCTAGTTCCAGGACAGGCTCTAAAAAAGCTGCAGAGAAACCCTGTCTTGAAAAACCAAAAAAAAAAAAAAAGCATAATAAAGAAACATCTCTTGGTATGGAAACAGAAAGAAAAATAAAAGTTAAAAAAAGTAAGAAAAGCCTTAATTCTTATTTTCTGGTGCCTTTTGAAATGACAGTATTTTAAAGTACTTTGTGTGAAAAATGGATCTACAGAGGAGATAGAAGTGTTAAAAAATAAATTATCAACTGGGTGATGGCGGTGCTGGGCTTCCTTCGTCACATGATTCAAAAGACATGTGATGGAGGTGCTTAAACACCATTAGGCATAATAACCGCAACAGTTGATTAGCTTTTATTTCCTTTCTTGAATGTTTATATCACTGCAATTTTAGACTCTAGAAAATTCCTTTATTTTTTTATAACTGTATTTGATCAGGTACCCACCTCCTTCAGTATTACAAATTGGCTACTTAAGAGACCTTCACCCATCTGCTTCTATAGAAGGACAGAACATTCTGTTCTTGGCCTGAACCCTGTGGGGTTTCCCCATTGAATGCATCTCATAGGCTGTGTGGTTCACTGCACTGTCTGAGTCTTTGCCATGTTTGACCACAGCTACTACAGAAAGCATACTGTGCTAGCTCACTAGAAATCATTCCTTAGTTGTAGTAGAATTTATTTACATAAACATATCATTATTCCTTGACTTAAGAATAGGCTAACACGCTCCAGACCCTAGGAAATGCTACTGTTTCGTTCAGAAAGTCTCTGATACATCAGTCAACCAAGTCTACCCTAATCACCAGCCCCAGCCTCCAATACTGCAGAATGTGACCTCAATTTGAGTGCAGCTGGGGGAAGAGGCAGAGTGGCCCTGGGATGTTTGAAATGGTTAAAGAAAAACAGACTTTTACACTTCATAAGCTTTGAGAAGTAGGTCATTATCCCCTTCCCTGGAGGTATAAATTATAGGGTTTTCTATGCCTTAATCATAGTGATGTTTACCAATTTCTAAAAGGATTATTATCTTGGTTGGCTGTTAGTGATACTGTTGCGTTTTGAACCTCGGGGATTAAAACAGAAAGGAACTCATCTTTGACCCAAGCTTTCTGGGCTGTGTTGGAATGATCTCATTACTAATTAACCCTATAGGTCTCCCCTGAGGAAGAAAACAGAAAAACCCAAGAAAGCCATTATCTTAAAGACCTAGTTCTTCTGAAGAAATATTAATCAAATTAACCAAATAGCAGACCAAGTGTGTTACTATTTATTGACTTCCATCTCATACATGGGAAATCAAGACACTCTCAGCCGTGTCTCTCCACTGTCGAGCCAAAAGGGCATAAGTTGCCTGTTGAGACACATGCCGCTTTCATCAAGTACTTCTCCTGGAGTGCAGGGCAGAGAAGGAAGCAGAAAGTGGTCAGCACACATTGCCTGTTTTTTGACTTTGAGAATAATTTGACTTTTTTTTGCATCTTAGATGGGTAAATACCTCAAAAGAATATTAACCTACAATACATAAAAATTATATTGAACTGAAACTTTTAATGCTCATAACATTACATTGAGACAAAGCCTCATCCATGTACATGTGTGCTCTCAATAGGAAATTGCAACAGGGACCAGAGGGTTTGCACAGCCCGAAACATTCACTATCTGGGGCTGGAGAGTTGAATCAGTGGTTAAGAGTACTAATTGCTCTTTCAAGAGGACCTGGATTCAATTCCCAGCATCCACATGACAGCTCACAGCTGCCTCTAATTCCAGTTCCAGGGGACCCGGCATCCTTGCACAGACATGCATACAGGCAAACCCAACAATGTACATTAAAGAAATAAATAAAAATTCCCTGTCTGGCCCCTTTGCATTTGCTAAGCGGGGATGTTAACATGCCCACCACTTTGTCTGCGTGCTACTGGGAGACATTCGCAGGAAGAAAAGATGGGCTGTAACCTGGAAAGTGTCAGGAGAGAAATTTCAGAGAACTGGCAAGAGGCGGGGTAGTTAATAAAGGGTCAGTAAAACCCACATGGAGAAGGAGTCTTGAGCTAAATTTTGCAGAAGAGTAGAAACTTGGAAAGGGCCAGAGAGGGGGCAATTACTGGAACTAACCTAACTATAAACATACATATAGTAATTCATAGCTCCTTCCTTCCTTTCTTCCTCTCTTCCTTTCTCTCTTCCTTCCTTCCTTCCTTTTTTCCTTTTTTCCTTTTCTTTTTCTTAAAGATTGGGTTTCACTACACAGCCCTAGCTGGATTGAAGCATGATATATAAATCAGGCTGACTTCTGGACCGCAGTTCCAAAGACCTTAAGAAATCCTTTTCTGTGTGGTTGAACATCCTGATACTGAAGAAATATTGTTGATAATCATAGGTGTAGAGGACAGACAGTCATGTAGGAAGGGCAATTCTGGATTTCTTAGTCCTGGCAGGGAACTACCAGAATGAAAAGAGATGAATCAGATGACAGTGATCAGTATGGTACCAATTGGGAGGCATTGCAGCTGGGGATATAGGGAGAGCCCCCTCTGCTGGGACCCACAGAAGCTACTGTCAGTTCCTGAAGGCAAGGACATCAAAAGATGGTTGAAGGAGAGAAAATTAATGGATTCCTCTTGAACATTTATTTTTGTCAGAATTTCTGGGGAATCCTAGGGAATGTGGCCAGTAAGCGGCTGGAATTAAGCATCTGCAGCTCAAGATAGAAGTTGAAGCTAGAGATTTATATGTGTCTCTGAGACAAGTGTCCACACAGGAAATGATTTGGGCAGGACAGGGAGATAGAAAGGGCAGAGGAGCATGGCCAGGGTGGGAAAAGTCAGCTGAGGGGAAAGGACTACCAGGTGGCCCAATCAGAACCCATCCCAGGCAGGGAGGGCGGAGCCGATTTGGCAGTAGTGGGGAGCATGGAGAAGAGTGGGTGGCAGCAGCATGAAGTTGGGTACCAGACGCTCCAAACATTGAGTTTGTGAGTCTTGCCCGACAGAGGACACAGTTAAAAATGGGTAAAACCTAAAGGGACGTGGGCTTGAGAAA
This sequence comes from Arvicola amphibius, assembly GCF_903992535.2. Taxonomy (NCBI): domain Eukaryota; kingdom Metazoa; phylum Chordata; class Mammalia; order Rodentia; family Cricetidae; genus Arvicola; species Arvicola amphibius. The sequence continues at coordinate 11,447,500 of NC_052049.1, read as the reverse complement.
GATGTTGTTTACTGGATTGCACATTTTAATGGTAGGGTTAGCTATAGACAACTGGTAAGGAGAGATGGTTTGTTCGAAGTCAGAAGAGAGGATGAAGATCCAGAGATGGGAAGGAACAGCCTGACATCCCCAAGAGTGCAGAGACCCGAGAGCAGCTTCCAAGGGGTAAGGGTGCCATGCCCAGTAACAGCTGGACCATTCCCCTGAGTGAAGCGGGAGGGTGAGCACAGCTGGAGAGAATGCCACTGATTGAGTCAGCCTCTATCCTTCGTAAGATGGGTGGAGTGGGCATCTTCTCAGAGATGACACAATATGGGAAGAAGAGTCTTGGGAGAGTAATAAGCATGGTGGCTGGCTGTTGAGTGCGATGGGGGATTAGCCGATCCCAGAAATAGGAAGAACTGCTGGGAGTGATCCCGCATTCTCCCAAGGCCAGAAATTACTAGTCCTACAAGATACAGCCAGACAGTACATTTTATCCCAGGAAGCAGCACTTCAGAGGGATAAAGTGCTGTATCTGGGATAAGGTGGGATTTGGGTGATAGAGTTTCTGGGACAGAGTAGCCATGCATCTGACCTTAGGAGGTGAGACAATAGCCTCAGGATGGGCTGAGCTCTTTACTGGCTTATAGGGAAGAAAAATGTTGCAAACAAGCAATGAAATTGGCAAAACCTCTGAAAAATGGACATCAAGGTGAAGAGAGTGGGTAGGGTAGAGAACTGGGAAGTGGAGTCGAAGCTTGGAGACAATATTGCTTTCAGGAGGCAGACTATGCCCAGAATGGAATTTTGCATTTGAGTCTATAGAATCTGTGTTTTTTCACAGATTCTGCAGGCATAGGAAGCAGACATTCTGTGATTTTAGACATTTTTGGAGTGGGTCTAAGTACACATCTCTTGTAATTATGTGCTCTATGTGAGGGTAAAGAGGCATTCTGTGACCTGGGTACTTTCTAGACAAGGCTTTGTGTGCCTGGGAAGCAAGTGAGACTTGGAAGCAGCAGTTCTGATCTTAGAGAAACTCGAGTGTGTTCTATGGCCCTGTGAGAAGACGAGGTCATGAAAGATAAATCAGCTTATAAAGAGAAAGAAGAAATTAGATCACATGACAATGAGGCCAAACTTGCAAGAAGACCCATTCAGAAGGACACAGAAAAGGCCTCTCTCTAACCCCCCAAACCCTGCGACTGTCCTTCTCATCTGATGCCTAGACCTTTGGGCACTTCCTGGCTTTGAACTAATTTGAGATACATGACCATTCCTCCAAAGATGACTGGGACCCTGGGGGCTAAAAGGAGAGAAACACTGCTTTGAGTCATCAGGAGCTAAGGGGAGTGGCCCAGAAGTCGAAGCTTTGTGTGTTTTCACAGCTACTTCCAAGTAAATAGACAAGATCTTTTTAATGTATCCTAGGATATTTCTGAAGTCAGAGTACTAGGACCCATGCACCAGCCTAAGCCCTTCACCTCAGTGTTCATGTTTGACCTTCACAGCAGACTGTGAGGCGGCCCCTGTTGTCATTCTTGTCTTAGGGTTGAGAAATCTGAGTAAAGACACAGATAACCCATGACCATGGCTGCACAGACCGGAAACAAGATCTAAGATTGGCATTCTGTTTTTCTAGAGATTCTGTAGAAAGTCTAATAATAGTTATGTGACAGTGAATTAAATCGCCAATTTGACTAAAAAACCCTTCTTCAGTGCTAAACTGGAATAATTTATAAAGCTTATTATCTATATAATAATGGGAGCTATGTCTATATAATAATGGAGGAATATGAAGATATGGCATAAGGAGTAAGTTTTAAGATTGGATGAGCTGATTTTAGATAAGAAAACAATTTTTCCTAAAATCATATATATATATATATATATATATATCTCATTATTCATTCACTTATTTATAATTAATCACATAAAAAGTATAGAAGTCTTAGTAAAGGGAGTATAAAACATGATAACCTGTCCCATAAGCCCTTTCTTTGTTTCCGTTGTTTCTCTTAATAAAAAGTATCCATATGAAGAATCCCATCCGGCCTGAAGAGAAGGCTCAGTGAGTAAAGTTGTTTCTACTGTCAGCCTGCTGGGCTGAGTTTCATATCTGGAACTCATAAAAGGTGGAAAGAAAGAACAAGCTCTATGAAGTTGCCATCTGATCTCTATACACGTGCCATGCCACCACATATACACACTAATCTCTCTCTCTCTCTCTCTCTCTCTCTCTCTCTCTCTCTCTCTCTCACACACACACACACACACACACACAAGCACACACACACACACACGCACACACACACACACACACACACACACACACACACACACACACCCCTCCCTCAGCTTGAAGTTCCATATTTAACGAATATTAAGGAAATCAAAGTTTGAGAATTTTTATTTATAACTAAAAATTTCATTATATGCAAATAAAGTACCTTGCTTGTTTCATAGAATAAAAGGGGAGTCAAATATTATTGTAATGCTTAGCTGACCCCATACATTTGGAAATTTTTCCCATTTCTTTTATGTTCTATGGGAAATACTAAAAAAAGTCAACAGAAATAAAGATGCCTATTATGATTCATAAAAATAAATATGCTTTTAACTACCCAATTATATCTTTCAGTTTAGGTGTTTTAACATATTATTCTCACCCCTCACAACCAACTAAGTAGTACATTATTGTACTTGAAACAAACATTTGAAAGTTTGAAAGTTTATTAATCGTGTTTTGTGAGTTTTCAGTAGGAGTTTGTTAGTTGGGTAAGAAATGGGAACTCAGTGTGTTTGTTGAACTTTCTCTAGGAAAAGGCCTCATCTCAGCCTTGGGTGTTATTTCATCTACTTCTTGAGTAGTATAATCTCCCTGTTTGCCACTGACCACTCGGTGGTCAGGATGCCTGGCTTTGACTTCTGAGGTCTTTGGCTCTGAGGTCTGAAGTTGTACATTACAAGCATCCTAACCCAGGTGTCTGGGCTCACATTTAACCTTCAGGCCCTTGAATGACCCACGTCACATCCCATCTCTAGATCTCAGAACCCTGATCTCCTCCCCAACAAGTGAAATAACAGTGCTGTGTGGCTCTGAAGTAAAGTGACCACTGTACCAACCAGGCTGTCTTCAGTCCTTAGCCCCACACTGTAGGGTATATCTGCTTGGTTACCAGATATTTCATTATCATTGATAAATAACACTGAATTTTCTCTCAGCTGGTTAAACTAATTCTGATCTGTGCTCCTAATTATACATCATGGCTACTTTTGTTATCTACCAACAAATTAGGCCTGTCTGTTTACTTCACTGAGAAAAGCCTTAGCCACAGATCCTTTCCAACGATTACTGGCTAAAATTGTAGAAGACATAAGTATTATTCTGATGAGGATTACCTTAATGTCCTCTTGTTGGCCATGCCCTGGATTTATAACCTGCAGCATTTTATTATAGCTTTGGAGAAACGTTCTATGACTATGCCAGTGATAGGTTTGTGCTCCACGGTTAGTAACTGAATGATCAAGAGAGTCTCTCACTACTAAGTAATCAGAACAATAAAAATATGACTGATTGATGAATTGACATGCAGAAAGTTTGAGATGAAGAGATGGCTTGCTTTCCATTATCTTTCTTTTTTCTCAGTAACAGCAGCGAGGAATCCACACTGTTCCTTAAACTTTAGTCCTGGTCCATTCATTTTGTAAGCATCTGGGTTCATAATTGTTTGATTCAGCCAAGTATTTGGTGACCAGGCTGACAAGAGAGTGGAGAAGAAGGACACAGTTTCCTGGGCTAAATACAACTCCCTGTAACTTTTTTGCCACTAATGGTCCTTCTCTTCATCCTTGTTTTCCCCTGAAGGTAAAGCTGCTGTGATAAAATAGGGCAACGACCCCTTAGGCTTTTTTTCAAATCTAGTTTTGAATCACATGTTTGAATTCATCTGCCAGTGTTTTAAAATATTACTTTAATGTTTTGAAGAACTCTAACAACCAATTATAACAAACCAAAATAAAACACAAGGCAAAAACCCTCACACTGAATCTGGACAAGGTAATGCTACAGAAGGAAGGGAGTCGCAAGAGCAGGCAAAGACACACCCACGCCCACAGTTAGGAATTCCACAGAAACATCAAGCTTACAGTCACAGTGTGCATGCAGAGGACAGGGGCAGACCCTGCAGGGCCTGATCTTGTAATGTAAAGCATTTGACCACATACACTTGCATGCAAATCTACATGTGTACACCTACATGTACTGGGGTAGTGACATCTTGGCAAGGGACGAAGGAAAATTTAAACTAGAAATTTTAGCAGATCTCAACAACATTCTCCTTTGGCCAGATCTCTGCCACTCTTACCAGCCTTGCCAAGGGCATTTTGGTCGAGCAGAGCAGGACTTAGAGGGCTGCGCTTCCTGGGAAAACTGAGATGAGAATAATTTACCCAGTAACTAGACAGACTCTTCACAGACTGTGACATTGTCTTTCAGAAATACTCTGCCACCTTTTCCCCATGAAGTAGAGGGGGCTGGACAGGGCCATAGCTGTTTGAAGTTTGTTGTTAGGGTTATGGAATGTCCCATGAAGACATGTGTTCTACTGAAGGCTTTTGTTGTTGTTGTTGTTTCGAGATAGAGTTTCCCTGTAGTTTTTTAGAGCCTGTCCTGGAACTAATTCTTGTAGACCAGACTAGGCTGGCCCCGAAGTCACAGAGATCCACCTGCCTCTGCCTCCTGAGTGCTGGGATTAAAGGCGTGCACCACCACCCAGCTCTACTGAAGTTTTAATCCCTAGTTCTCTCGTCAGAGGTGACGTTCTGAGGATGTGATTGGATTTGTGGGCTCCTACTTACTCAATTAGTCAATCTGCTATTAATCCATGACTTGATGATCCTAGTGGAAGGTGGGAGAAACCAGGAAGTAGTACCATGCTACCTGGTATTAGTCCAAGCCCGCTCTGGACCACCATGTGTGTATAGCTTCACTTATTTAGACTTTAAAGTGAAGAAACTCCTGAATCTGAGAACCAGATAACCATCCTCTCGATTAAATCATTTACCTCAGGGATTTTGTCATAGCATAGAAAGCATCCTAGCAATATTAAATGTCACTAAAGCACAGGGGTGCTGATGATAGCAACAAGTTATGTAACTTCTCCTGAATTGCAACCTCCAGTATTTGATTTACTTAAGTTTTAAATGAAAACAACAATAGATTTTCTATAATATTGAAGTCAGATCATACGATATAATGAAATACTAGAGGCTGGATGATTGAAACAGCAAATATTTATTTGTTGTGGTTCTGGAAGTCAGATAATTCAGGGTACTGGCATACTTTATACCTCAGAGAGCCATTAGGACTGACATCTCCTTGTTATAATTTCACATTGCCTTGCTTGCCAGAGGGTTTGTAGTTAATGTCCGATATAATTTATATTTGATTAGAAAGCTTGAAAGTTTCTCCCCCCACAATCCTTTCCTCTTTCTGTTGTGTGGTGTTGGGTACTGAGCCCAGGGCAGTGCAACATCCCTAGGCAAGTGCTCTACCACTGAGATACACCCCTAGCCCGACTCACTGTTAGTTACAATACTTCAGGTGTGAAAGTAGATAGAGACAAACATGGCTTGTGTGTATGTGTGAGAACATGTGTGCAAATAGCATTTGCCACAGCTTCAGAGACTTTGAAGGGGAGAGGACAGGTTCCTTGTAGGCAGCATGGGGTTCGTTCTGTTTAGGGGAATTTAAGCTTCAGAAGGCAAAGGGCGACTCCAAATGCTTATGAGGACTAAAACAAGATCTAGACATGATTCATGACTGATGTAATTGATAAGCAACCTATGGAGGTGGACAGACAAAAAGGACTGTGTCTTCTGAGAACTTTGAAGGGATTCTCTCTAAACACCACTGACAATGTAGTCAAGGGGACCTGAGAACTTATTCCTGCACTTTGGGGTGGTTTTTATATTCAAGGAGGTGATTCTAGAATATATTCCTAGAAAGTGACTCTATGTTCTTGTAAATGATCCAACTTCTGGCCCTTCAAAGAGAGCTAGTGAAAAAGGAATAAAATGGCAGAAAAACAAGTGTTTTTTCTATGATAAAGCCATCCTGCAACCCTCATCACCACCACACACATATAATGTGTTATACCTTGGACTATAATTGTTTTTTGATTAGTGTGAAAAAGGTCTCACATCCATAGACTCACTATTGATTTTGTAATTGATAGTAATTCCTTATATTTATATACTTACCATCTAAGAGGAAGCCCAAGTCCTTCAGTATTGAGGAATTGCAATTTATCTGCAAACTCTCTGGCTCAATGCAAAACTTGGGTGTTTCAATTGCATTTTAAGGAATAAAGAGAAAGTCAGACAGGCTAAGTCACTGGCTGTGATTAATTCTGGAAGCTAATAATAGAAGCAGCAGTTAAAACATAGTCATCTTGACTTGTAATTCCTGCTGCTCCCTGTAAGTAACTGGTTGGTTGTGTCAACTTCTGTTCTTCCTTTAGGAAAAGGCACTTCAACATTGATTTTCTTTTATCCTCACGATGGACATAACTTATTTTCCCTACTATTTGGGACATGAAGGACTTGGCCTTTGAAGACGTGCTTATGTACCAGGTCACACACATTTTTAGTGGGCCTGTAAATGTCCCAGCAAGCTGTTAAGTCACATATACAAGAAACTTTTCTTCTGCTAAGGAGCCAGTGTGAATAGATAAAATTCTGACTTCTTTTTTCAAGGTCTAGATATGTTCATCACCTGCTTGGCATTGTTTTTGCTGATGAGTGCATGAAGGGAGGGAGAGGGAAGGAAAAGAAAAGGGAAGGATAAAATGAAGAAAAGAAGGAAGGGAGGGAGAGAGGGAAAGAGGGGGAAAGAGAAGGAGGGGCCGGCAATTTCTCCAGACAAGCATACACTGAACCCCCTCTTGCTGAGCGTCTGGTAAATCAGAGCTCCTTCAATCCCTCATTCTTCAAACTTAAAGTCCCTGGGCTGATTTGTGCCCCTTTCTGTTACTTCAGCTCCCACCATTTCCTTCTGTGAAGACTCGTTTTTCCTTCTTGTAGGCTATTTATAACTTTTACTTCTCTGCTCTTCAAGGTTAAGCAACATCTTTGTCTCCCCAAAGGTTTCAATAAATGTTTGAATACTCATATATTATTATCAGGGAAATTTGAATTACTCGGGTGCAAAAAAAACACTCAGAATGAGAATTGATTATTTGTGTCCTTATTTCTTTATTTGAAGTATAACTCAAAGGACTTTTATAAGCTCCCCTAGTCCCATTTGTTCCTTCCAGCCTTACTTTTTCATATTTTTATACATTGATCACATATATGTACTAAGAAAAAAGTTCAGTGTTCTTCACTTCAGTCATGCTGTAAGAAGCTTCCATTTCCTCCCACTGTGATTTTGACATTTTTATTATGGTTTCAAGACACCCATGGTTGTGTCATCTGTCGCTTTAAGAGCAGGGAAATGGTAGTGACCCTAATTTCTACCTCTTAGGTGGTCTATTCAATCCTAATTCCTAACGTGTTACATGATACACGGTTGGCACAATGTCAAGTTTAAAACATGAACCCAATGATTGAAAGCAATGTGATCCTTCTCTGTGTACTCTGAGCTAGGATGTTGGAAAACATTTATACTAATGACAGTTAAATTCGCCACATGTTACTGAGTTATCTCTAAATAATGAGCACCTCTACCTATCATGGAGTAGTTTGCTTGTAGCTACCCCATTCCTGAGAATGTTGTGTTCTCTGATATGATGGGGAACAGATAAGTCTATTTTTTAATTCATTTACACAAGATAATGCTTCCAACATTTTGTCAATAGTTATTTTCTTTCCTTGAATTTTAGGCCTCATTGTCCATGAAGGAGCTGCAGTTTACAGAGTATTCAAACGATGGCGAGCTGTCAATTTGCACTGGGATGTATTGAATTACGACAAAGCCACAGACATTGAAGAGAGCAGCCGAGGAGACTCTTCCACAAGTAGGACTTTGTGGTTACCATTGTCAGCTCTGAGGAACAGGAACTTGGTCCACCCCACGCAGCTAACCTCACCACGGTTTCAGTGTGGCTATGTGCTATTACATTTATTCAATCGGATGCGGACCCATGAGGATGGGTCGGAAGACAATGGCTCCGGGGAGGTGGTAATGAGAGTGACATCCGTGTGACAGATACACGCAGCAGCAGAGAGTGGAACCTGCACATTTCGGAATGTAATTGCAATGAATGGCAAAACCATAGCACTTCTAATCGTACATCCATGGACTTTTTAAAATCTATGCTTTTTATATGAACATTTGAATTGCAAATACATTTTTTCTGAGAAAAAAAAGAGGCTCCTTGTTTGCTTTGTGACTTAACACATCTTTTTAAAGTTAGCTACTGGAATTGTCATTCACATCATTTAACTCTACATGGTTAAAAAAATAATGGAAGTTGTCATTAGGACCTAAGGCATTTTTTTCTTGCTTTTTAAAAATATTTGTGATCAAACTTTTTACCAGATGTATAATATTTCAGGCACAGTACAAATGGGTCAGTTCAGAATGCTGAAGGCAGGTTCCAGGGTGCCTGCCTCAGACACAGCATCCAGGTACTCCTTAGGGATTCTAGGTACTGTGGCTCGTGCTTGATCTCCTGAATCAGCACAGGGAACGTCAAAGGAGGAAGAAGGGCATAGATTAAGATGGTAAGGTTCCAGTTCATGTTAGACAAAGACATCCTGACCACATGCAGCCTTCGAAAGCTCAGCTCACCAAAATACTTCAGGTGCTGTAATGAGAGAGACTCACACAGTCCCTTCACATCAGCACAGCCTAGTTGGCTATTGCAATAAAATTTGGTAAATAATTGGTGAATTATCATAATCATATTTTCCTCTTATAAAAAGTATATATGTCTGCTTAATCAACTAAACACTAATCCCACCCCTTGACTTAATGAAGTCCTTCCAATGGTGAGGCTCTTTCTGTTCCTCTGGATAGAAAAATTAAGCCTTTGACTTCCCAGAAACAGAATTCTAAGTATTAGTATTTGGCAATTATCTATAATTCATCCTTGCAA